>NC_064256.1:39775474-41107974 GCF_003254725.2 Canis lupus dingo | reverse complement strand
GCCTCTCAGGGCCATGGAAATTGATGACTGAATAATGCAGTGTACACACACTGAGAACTTACGATTCCAGACAGAACAGTCTGTTTTTCTTTTGATGCAGTGTGTTGAGAATATGTGCAAATCGTTCTTGGTCCCATGCCTTCCGCTGTTTTATTTCCTCTAATATTTCAACCTTTTACAAATCAGCAGTATCTTTAATCTTGTTCTTATTACCAGCTAGGGGCTAAGCATTGAACTTGAAGCTGATTTGCCGCGTGACCTTGGGTTTGAATTCCCTTATCTTAAACTTGGGAGGATAGTACTGCCTGCATCCAAAGGGATGTGGTTTAGAAAAGCTAATTAGTGATTATAAAGCAATTTGTAAACATGCTTAGCAGTGCACAAGCTGTTCCAAGTTCTTTCCTTTCTCTTAGTCCTCCTACTCGGAACTTTATCTTCAGAGGTTCATTTGTTAGTTTGTTCATTCATTCATTCTTTCCTTCAACAGCTTTTTTTTTTTTTTTTTTAACAGAGCACCTTCTCCAGGTACTTTTTCTTTCTTTTTTTTTTTTTTTTTTTTTCTTTTTGGTAACAAGCCCATATAATGCTACACAACCACCCACCAAACTGCATGCCCATGGACTGTGCTCCCAGCCCACTGACCTGTGCCCACAAAGCCCAGGGCCACCCAGGGGGCCTGTCGGTCACCAGGCTGCACGCGGACTGCCTGGGACCATCTGCTGCATCCCCACCTGAGCTACAGCCTTAGGAACCCGACCCGAGCCACAGACCGCAACCATGTTGTGCAAACGGCCAGCTCCTCCTCGCACCTCTTAAGACCCTCGAAGGTTTCAAGCCAGTGTGACCCTAGGCAACCCTGAAATCCCCTCACTGCAAGGGTGGGCGGCGGCGCACCTCTGCGCTGGCACCCGGACCAAGAGCCCAGGAAGGCAGCTCCGCAGACCGACTCTGACCCAAACCACAAGGCACGTCCCTCTCCTCGCAGGTCTGCACACTGACCAGACCTGCAGAGTAAGAAAGCACGCTCGTCAGCATCCACCGGGCTCCATGCCCTGCAAACACCTGTGGAAGCACAGCCACCGGCATCTGCATTGAGGGGCCGAGAGCAGCCCCGCCCCGGGCTGGCTTTCACTGTGCGGGGTGCGTCGTGACCCCAACAGGGGCCTCATAGCATCCTTTCAGAGCACGAGGAAGCGTGAGGCCAGGGCCGCAAGGGCTAACATGCTTCTTTGGTGGTGGTCCTGCTGGAAGCCCCTCGTGCCTGCCTGGGCCCCACGTGTCCCACACACGTAGCCGTCGGGCTCCAGGTCTGGGGACACCGGCCACAGGAGAAGGCGGGCTGCCCGGGAGCCGCGGCCCTCCTACTGGAGGCCTGTGTTGTGTTTTCGGCCCTGGGGGGATTCAGCAGTGAATGAAGATGACTTTGCCCTTCTGGAGCTTTACATTTTAGCAGGAAAAGACAGATAATAGAATAATAAATAAGCTATGGCTTATGTCCTTAAGGGACCACTCTGGCCTCATTGATGAAACTGTACCATAGGTTCCTTTTACGGATGCTATCTTTTTCTCTCATACTTGGAGGATCCTTCTATAGTTCTTAAGACTGGGAGTAGGTAATGTTTCTTCTTGAAGCAGATGGGGGATCTTCAGTAATTGCTAGAGGGTAGAAGAAAGAGATCATCCACGCATTAGTTCCTTCAGTAAATAACAGCAAGTGACACACCTAGTACCTTGTGGTGAGTGGAGTATCATCATCAAAGGATGTGGTCTCTACCTGTTAACAGAGAGACAGACACGCTTGCCAAAATTTACGGTTCAGCAAGACACTTGTTCAAGATGTAATAGGTAGAAGCTGTACCTGGGGGAGTCGGGGAAGGCTGAACCAGAGAAATACATAGCCTTGAACTGGAACTAGAAGGATATGGATGAGTTAACGACATACACAAGGGTTGCTAGGGACTTTCCAAGCAAGAAACAGCACTGCAAAGGCCTAAGGCATCACAGAGCCTTGGCCTATGCCTGCTTATAATGAAGCCTCCAGTTCCTAAGGCATTCTTTGTTGGAAAAGTCTAGTTGGATCCTGGGACTGTAGATAACATAACAACATAAAAGTTAAATTGAGAGTCTTGTTGGAATTAATGTGATACTGCTCTAAATACAGCCCTTTTACCTAGGAAACTGGCCTGCTTTGAGTAGTGTTGGCTTCTTCCCAACACCTTACAGGAATTTTCTGGCATGCCATCACTGTGTACCTAAAGAACATAGGGTAAGTTCTTTGACTCCAACTCTACAGCTCAGAAAGCTGAGCCTTTAAAAAATTCTTTTCTTAAACCTTCTTTTCTGGTTGTCAGGCTATGTAGGAGCTGCTTGTTCATTTTGTTTGTTAACTTAAACTTTCTAGAAGTCACGTGTCTCCGAGTTGTGTCTAGATCAACTTTCTATTTAACATTTGGCTTGGGATTTCACTGGAACAGGATTCAGGCTGTGGCTGCATCTTCTGAGCCTGTGAATTTTTGTTCTACCTCAAATTAGAAGCTGGGATAACATAACCAACTGAGAGCTTCCTAAAACTACATGCTGGGAGTGGGTTTCACATGTGCTACCACATATCCATGGCTATAAAGTTCTTACTGTGGTAAAACATTTAATATTTCCTACAACCATTCAAAAAGCTATACCAATTCAAATCATATTTGAACCTCACTTGTATAGTTCCCTTTGTAAACTTCTTGCATTTAGCTATTTCAAAAGATTGTATTTGGAATATTTATCAAAACCCATTGTTTAATATCTTCCCTAGCATTTTATCATAATAATGTAATATAATAATCATAATAATGTAACATAATATCTTATAATAATGTAATAATTATTCTTATAATAGTGTAATTTAAAGAAAGAAAACTGATTTTTTTTCCTACCAGTCCGTACATAGGTGTTGCCAGTCACCTCTACGTTAATTCAATGGGTTATATAAATGTTATTGTTTGTATGTGCTTCTAGAAATATTGGAAGAACCAACAGAATCTGTTGGGGTTTGTATATTAAATATCTGTAGAACCTTTTAAGGGCATACATGTTCTCTCCCCACCTCAGGTCCTCTGAATCAGAATCTTGCTGGGGTTTGGGATGAGGGGCAGGCAGACAGGTTTCCCAGACTGCAGTAAAAATACCATAATAGCTATTTTTATCTCTCTTAGAGCTCCCTATTTTGACATCTCAGCACATTGCTGTCTGTGTATTTTCTGGGCAACTGGGGCTTATAGTGACATCATTCAGGCTTTTTTAGGGGTGCCCTTCCACTATTCCTAGTCTTGCTCCCCACCTCCTCCTCTTTTCCTGAAAGAACCATGGCTTCTATCTCTACCCTCCCCCACCCCCCTCAATTGCCAGCAGGCTCTCAGTACACCCGGGTTTACCCACAAGGCTGTTGCCTCCAGCTCCACAATAAGCTCCTGTCTTATCCTTGTGTCCAGGGCCTAGTCCCATAGTGAGTCCTCAGCAAATACATTGAATGAATGAGTAACTGAGTTCAGGGCAACAGAAGGAGTGATTGCTAAGTATTTCCTGGCCCTCCAGCAGGTGCATGGGATGGAATGAGCCTTTGCTCAGGATTTCCTCTGGTCTTTTCCTTGGAAGGGTTTGGCCCCTTCAGGGGCAGGCCCATGACCCTTCATGTCCTCAAAATGCTGACAGGGACAAACAAAAGCAGTACTTGTGGCAGAATGTGAATCAGAATGAGGTGTTACTCTAGTAACAGTGGAAATTTGCCTCTGATAGAGGTCATCAGACCTGGGCCACAGGGTAGTAATAACTCAGCCCTTCCACTTGAGGTTTACTAGGACCTAATTAATTAGTCAGTTAACTACTGAACTAGTCAATTATCTAGTCAACAAATTAGTTATCAGTGAATCAATTCACGCTTGTGTGGTTTATAGCTTGCAAACAACCTTCACGTGGGTTATCTCCTTTGCATCTCCTGCCGACCCTGGGAAGAAGTGTGGGTGCCTCTGTGTCATAGACATAGAGACTGAGGGCAGATTCACAGAGCCCCTAAGGAGTGAGCCTAGGCCTTTGCAATGCCAATCCAGTGCCCCTTTCCCTGTTCCCTTGAGGGATCCCTGTTCCCTTGGGATGTCCACAGTTCCCTTGAGGCCTGTCAGTCCCAACAGGTGTATGTATACTCAGCACAGCAATGAGACCCAGGACACTTCGGAGAAAACTGGAAACAAATATTCTTCAAAGACCAAGTTTGGATCAGAAGCCTGGTAGGATTTACGAATCAGATTTCCTTGTTCTCTTTGAAAAATGTCTTTAGTCTAGTCTAATCTGAAAGCTGTCATGCCTGTCAAAAGAAGCTACAGGTGAATGGTAAAGCATTCTGAGAATGAGAATAAAGGGGTTTTTTTTATTAGGGAAGGAAGGCATAGCAACTTAATAATTACTGTTGAAATAGTCACAGCAATGCTGAAGCTTCTCCATAATTTAATCTAACTTAATACTAACTGCCTCCTCCCTAGTGGCAATACATAAATTAATTAATAGTAGGTTGGATTTGAAGCTATGCTTTTGTATTTAGGCCATTATTAACTTGTTCTCTGTGCCTTTCTGAGTTGGCTGGATCTGTTCATAGAGTTGTAGAAATGAGAGTACCTTCTGGCTCTATTTCCATTAGGATGTCTTACCAGCATCAGGATTTTCAAAATGTATGCTGTTCTATTTGTATTTTACTCTCTCCTTTTAATAAACACGTAAACCCTACAGAAAGGCTACATCTACTTGCTTTGTGACATGAACTAGGTATGATTCTGGAATACGGATCTCCCCTCTTTAGTTTTCCTCCTAAGAGGTGGTTAGTCGAGGATAGTTGTTAGAACTGTGGCTCTGAGCAAGATCACCTAGAATTGAGTTTTGGCTCTACGACTTACCTACTGTGTGGCCTTAGGCAAGTTGTGTAACCTGCCTGTGCCTCAGTCTCCCTATCAGGAGAATGGGTAATAATTGTATCCACCCTATAAGGTTGTCATGACGGTTAGATGACTTGATACATGTAAAGTTCTTAGAAGAGTGCTCAATATGTTCTGAGTACCAGGAAATGTTAGCACTAGAAATGGTATCCCAGTTGCTCTTCATTTTAAAAATACTGCCATAGTATTCTTTTGCTTGTTACCAAGTCATTCCATTTGCCAGATGGTCTAAAAGGATCCAAGTTGGCCACTCTGAGTTCCTGGCTCTACTGCAGACACCACTCTCGCGATGAGTACTGAGAAACAGCACCTGTGGAGAGGGGGAGGTGCCATTCAGAAAGCACTGCCATCTACATCCTGGGGATGCACAAAGGCAAGTTATACATAATTCATCTGAGAGCTTACCATTCAGGGGCAGGAAAGGGACTTGCAAGGAAGTATTCCTGATGCTTGTGATAAATGCTGTGGAGGAGCTCAGAGCAGTGGGGAAAGGGGTATTTCTGGTTTACTGCAGATCAGTTTCCCCATGTAAATTTGACCCTCCTGTTTGGGAATGCCACAGCTTTGTGAAGAGCGGCTGGCAGTGGCACAGAGAAGATACCAATAAGGTGGAGAAGTTTGGCTGCAGAGAAAATGCTGCGTCTTAGCTTTGATTGGCCTTGTGCCTCTAGCCCACCTCTTTGCCCCTACTTTTCATATAGCTGGAAGAGTGGTTTTCTGAGTCACTCCCCTGTGTAAACCCCTCCTGCCCTCAAGAGCTTACTGGGCCCGAAAGGCCACATAGCACAGGGTCCACTGTGGGCTTTGGGATGGGATGTCCCAAGTTTCATTTCCAGCCCCACTGTTTTGCTGAGTCACTTAGTGCTAGGCGCTGCCCTCCTCTATGCCTTCGCTGCCTCCCTAGTAAAATGCATCAGGATGCCTAGTGGGGCACCTGGCTGGCTAAGCTGGAAGAGCATGCGACTCTCTTGATCTCAGGGCTGTGAGTTCAAGCCCCATATTGGGTGCAGAGATTACTTAAAAATAAAGTTTTTTTTTTTAAAGGGTACCCAACTTATAGGGTTGTTGTGCAGTTGAATGCTTTTGCACAGGACCTGGAACAGGGTCAGCATGCAGTATTCGTCATTGTTATTTTCCAGCTTTTGGCCTCACTCCTGCAGACTGCTGGTGTGGAGGGCCCATCCTAGCCTCTGGCCCTCCAGATAGCCTACTTCATTCTGTTGGCTCCCTCATGGCTTATCTCATGGCCCAGCGCCTCTGGGAGACCTTCCTGGTGGTCCCTCTGTCCTCCTCACCTGAAGGGATAACCCTGTGCCTGAATAATTGGTACTTACATCAGCATTGGGTCTGATCATGTGTTGTAACTGCTACTCCTGCTGGTCTTTCCCTCTAACTAGACTGCAAATCCGTGAAGACAAGGTCTCTGACCTCAGAAATTCTGGCATGGGTTGACGTGGTTGGTGTGGCTGGTGTGTGGCTGGTGCTCACCAAACACTAGTGGATTTGGGCTGTGCAGTCCTACCACAACTGGACTGCCTGCTTAAGGCCTCCAGCCTCCCCCACCTCAACTGAGGTGTGGTGCTCTGTCTCAATTCTAAACACACTACTGTTTCTGGTTTCATCTTTCTTGGAAAACACAGGCCATATCCTTGTCTGTATTCAAATTACTTCTCCTTACCCCCTGCCCCCTTTAGAGAGGCTGCCTTCCCACCTAAGAAATTCCAAGAGCAGACAAGAGTGAGTGTGGCAGATAAGGACTTGAGTTTAGAGTTAGAAAAACTGGGTTTGAATCCCAGTTCAGCCATGTGTTCTTAGCGGTACTACCTCACACGAGTCACTTAAACTGGCTGTGCCTCAGTTTCTTCACCGGTCAGATAAGAAGTGTATACCTCTTCACGGAGCTGGAAGGGTTATGTGTTATGTGACTGAGTAAATGCAGAAGGCCCAGCACGAGTCCTGCCCCTTGTGAACTTTCAATAATTAGTCCCTGCTATGATTGTCATCATCATTGTTGTTATGTTTTTGGCTTCCATAGCAGCATTATAGATTGGCAGTGCTACCCATACATTTCCGAAAAAAAGAGTATTTTTCCTGAGGTGAAACAGGGAGAATGGAAAAAAGGTATTTGTACGGTTGCCAATCTCAGCAGCTTGCAGAAACTTCATTACATGGTGTTGCTTACAAGAAGAGAGCCGGTCCAATAGCTCAAGACGCCAGTGCAGGAAGAGGACTAGAGATGAATCTGTTGATAACCTCCTTCTACCTAGATACATAGATACAAACAGAATTTTGTGCTGGTGCCACCTACTTAGCCAGAATAGCACCGAGTTGTTTAGAAGTGTTTTGTTCTCGCTGTTGCTGTAAATGTCACTTCGCCTCACCCTGAAAAGAGTTCAGAGGCGTTTAACAGTACATGTGCCTCACTATTGATCAGACTTAAAAAGGAAATTGCTTCTTTTGAAGCTCTCTCTTGCCCTTCGAAACCTCTCCTCCGTGTTCTCTCAGAGCAGTGCCTCAAAATGCCGTCCCCAGATGTCCACGTGTGGGGGGCGTTTATCAAGATAAGATTTTGGCAGAAAGTCCTAAGTAAAGTTATTTTGCTATAAATCCAAACCATTTCTTATGAAAATAGCCAAAGAGCATGTAGTTATGAGCACGAGGCAGGGTGCTGTTTGCTCTTAGAAGCAATTAACTGACAGAAGAACAATTGTAAAACTCATAGCATGTAGCAACCCCTACATCTTCAACAGTGTATTTTGTACCACATGGTGAAAGCTCTGTCTCACATCTGCCTTTTAGTTCATGTTTGTAGTAGCAACACAGTTCTGTTGTTAGGCACATAGCCTGTTGAGGAGAAAGGGCTCTCTGGTTTGGGGGAACACAAACATTAGGACTAGAATTTTCCATGCTTAATTTTCACTCGAGCCTGTGTCTCTGGGTGCATGCAGTGTAACATGTGCATGTTTGTGTTTCAAATAATCTGTTTCTCAAGTAATTGATGATGCTACTATATAGGGAATATATTAGTCATCCTCCCCCCTCCACCCCACTTACCTAGTTATCACTTAGGAAAGCTGCTGCTTGCAGGCAGGATAACTCAGAGTTTGCTTGCTTCATTTTGAATAATAGTGGGAATATCATCCATGCATTTATTTGGTGTTCATTAAGGGCCTGTCATATAGAAAGCGCAATGCTAGGGTGAATTCTGGGTCCTGAAAGTAAGTTGCTGCTAGATAAACAAAAATGGAGAATTTTCTTCCTTGGACCCTTCTGGCAGATTTTAAAAAGTAAACACAGCTTGTACATTGTCGTCTTCTCTCTTTATCTATGTCCTTTTATCGAGGCAGCAGGTGTTCTTATGATTCTTTAATTTTATTTCTCCATTGTGGTATCCTTTTCCTGCCATATCCCTATGGTACTTCATTTCCTAAACTTAATTTTACCTTTCTTCCCCATTTAACCCTTGCAATTCAAAATTCTCATTTCTTCAAGGCAGCCAATGTTAGCTGGTGGTAGGAAAGCAAATCTGATTCATGGTCTGAATAACTGACATGGTCTGGTCTGCTTATAAAATTATTTGCATTTTTAAGGGTATGAAGCCTCATGAATTTGCCATTTTAATGAATAAATGGTAAACTAGAGATGAGTGAACCATATGAGTCGTCTGGAGGATGATCTTTTTTGGACAGGGGAGATTCTTGCTTGGGAGTTTGCCTCTGGGGTTAAAGTAGTGTCTGCTTTTTATGGCTTCTTTCTTCCCTCTACTCACAGATCCTCTCAAGAGTTCCATGTATATCTTTAAAGATTCTTGTGTGGCATCAGCAGGAAGTTCCATGTTTGGGTGTAGTGTGAAGGATCAGAAATGGGTTGGGGTTGAGAGTGGGAGAGAGGGCTGGCTCTCTGGGCTCATTAATTGTTTGTAAATTAAATATAAATTGAAAGCTGACTGTATTCGGGTATTTTATTTGGAAAATTTCACCTGCAGTTGGAGGATTAAAAAAATTGATATAGTTGACCTTTCTTCCACGTCTATGTTTCATTTCCACGCTATGTTTATGCATGTAGAGGCAGGGTAATTCTGAATAATGGTAATGATGAAGGGCCATCATTACAAAGAAGATCATTCTGTGCTCCTAATTAAAATTATGGCTGGAAATTGCTTCCTTATGTGTGGCTCAAATTGCATTTGCAATAATTTCACTTTATAACTTCTAGTTAATCCTCTCCTTACCACCCTTAAGAATCTTTCCTTGTCCTTGAAGTTGACTCCTTTGAAAGCTTTATGGGGAGTCTTGGTTTCCCCTAAGCAATGAATATCCTGATCTTTGTTCCCACAAGTCTTCTAGCTTGTGGGCAAAACAGTCTTTACTCTCTTCTCTCCCATTGCACTGTTAATGAGTTCTGGTTCTGGAACACAAGTTGATTTCATGTTGTGGTCAATATTATAAGTTAGCTGAGCCTTGCTGATCCTCTGTCTCCCTAATGAATTCATTGCTGACGATCTTTCAGGCCAAGACTGCCACATACTGTTTACCCTAATTAGTATTCTCTAATGGTAATCAAGTGACCAATAACTTACATGTTTTCAAAATAAGCACTTATTACATTCCATTCCATCAGTTATAGCAGGAAAATTGCATATAATGATATTCTCCTTGGGATTTCAACTAAGAAATATTTTAGCCAAGAAACATCTGATCATGGGCCCAGTGTGATCAAAGAGTTTTTCATTTTAATCAATATTTTATGTAGTCAGTCTCTGACCTACATGTTGCAGGTGAGATTTTTGAATACACTTTTTTTTTAATCCCACTGGATTTCAAGAATCGCACCTAACAATAGTAAACAGAGAGAGCTGTGCTGTTGCTTTTCCCACAAAAGAGGAAAAGCTTTTGAGAAAGAATGCCCGTGGCAACATGACAGCCTGGTTTTCCAAGCCAGAGGTTAGAAAAATCAGGCAATATTTGACTCACTAAAAGAATGGTAACCGAACTTGATGCAAATTGTAGGATATGCCTCTGGAATAAGCTCTGCAGATTTGTGGTTGGTGCTGAGGAATGCTGGTTTTGGTCATTTGTTGAATGAATAAAAGAATGTTGTGTCCAGAGCTTTGTCAGTATGTTCAAAGAGCAGGTTGGAGGGGCCAAATGTCTGTCCCTTTTGTTTGTTTATAGGAAGAGATATGATAATTATGATTTTGAAGATATTTTTAAAATATCTACTCTTCTAGTGCACATTGTGGTTTATTTTTGTATGGAGAAAAGGTTGTGGTAAAATAAAAAATGTTTTGGAAGGGGATTGGCAGTCTTTTGCTATTGTCCTCTGTTAGATAGATAATAAGGGGAAAGTTCATTGCAGACCTTCAGGTGGTCATTTATATTAGTTTTTGTTGAAGTGACGGAGCACAGTTCTGAGGGCCTTCTGGCCTCGCAAATATACAAGTCACTGACATGCGGTTCAGTATGTTATCCATAGGGTTCCCAGTCTTCTGGAAACTAATGAGCAATTTTTAAAAAAGATTTATTCATTTATGATAGACAGAGAGAGAGAGAGAGAGAGAGGCAGAGACACAGGAGGAGGGTGAAGCAGGCTCCATGCCGGGAGCCCGACGTGGGACTCGATCTCGGGACTCCAGGATCGCGCCCTGGGCCAAAGGCAGGTGCTAAACCGCTGAGCCACCCAGGGATCCCCTAATGAGCAATTTTTAATGTCAGGAATAATTGACTGTGAAAGGTCAGGGCATCTTAAAATTTCATATGTAGTTTTGTTAAACACTCACCAGAATCTCTGATGTGGGGTCTGAGAGTCTTTGTTTCTAAATGCTCCCCAAGTACTGATGATGATAAGCCTGGGGTAGGACCATGCCCATAACTCTCAGAGAACAGTTGCTATGAAGAATATATCACTTGGACTTTTCGTGGTCATAGTATGGGACTGTTGGGTCTGATTTCATTGTAAGGCAGTTCTCAGGCCAAGTATTAAAAGGTTAAATTATTCCTGTTCTTTGGGCTAACACACGTAGATTTTGCATTCTATCTAATCTCTTGTTGTGTTTGAGAGATTGAAGGGTATGTTAGTAGGCTAAGAAATGGTGGATGAGCAGTATTTCAGAGAGCTAGATCCCAGCTAGACTCCAGGTAACACTGGCATAGTACTTTAGAACCTCACTTGTATTATCCCACTTGGTCCTCAGAAAACCCTTGGGAAACCAGTAACAGATATTATGTATTAGCATCCTCATTTTCCAGACAAGGACTGGAAGCACAGAAAAATCTAGTGGCTTACTTAAGTTCCCATATCTGAGTGTTAAATCCATTACAAGCGTTCTGCTACCAAGTGTTGCAGGAGAGTGTGAATGTGAGCTAGTCATACAAACTCCCATTCTTTCTGCCCTGTTTATAAAACATGCAAGAATTTACCTTTCAAGTTATGATGAGTGTATTCTGTGAAATGCATTCATGTTTTGGCCACTTCCCGGTTGAATAGAATTAAAGTTTATAGACTCCCAGGGCATGTTAAAAAAAAATTATTTATTTTCTTGGATTTCAATTTTGTTCCAGTAGAGTCTTTTGGCTCCTTTTGAATTTAATGAGAAAAACCTTGGTCTAATAAGTTTCATTAAAGTGAATACTTGTTGTGTTAATATATTATATATATATATATGTCTAGAGGCCTTTAAGTAATGTGTACACATTCATTAAAGTGAACTAAGGAGCTAATAAAAATTGCTAATAAACTCTATCAATGCTAAATCACTTAAAACGATGAGATTTCTAACATTCTTGTACAAATGACACAAATATTTGTATTTATGTGTTCATTGTGCATATTTATGTACTGGCCACAGAGAATATTAATTCCTTGACTATTTTTTTAAAAACTCATAACCAGTAGAGAGTTGATATTTAGACATTCTGTTCTATCTGAAAGAATCAAGGAGTGGTAGAAAGATGTTGACAGTGTTGTTAGATGTAAAAAAACATATAATAACTATACTCTGATCCTACTACTATAAATATACTCTGATCCTATTACTTTTTTTGAAAGATTATTTTATTCATTATTTGAGAGAGAGAGAGAGAGAGAGAGAGAACACAAGTGAAGGGGTAAGGGGAGAGGGAGAGGGAGAAGCAGACGCCTCGCTGAGCAGGGAGCCCGATGCAGGGCTCCATCCCAGGACCCCGGGATCATGACCTGAGCCAAAGGCAGATGCTTAACCAACTGAGCCACCCAAATGCCCCTGACCCTACTATTTTAAAAAAAAAGAGAGAGAGAGAGAAACGGAAAGTGTGTGTGTGTGTGTGTGTGTGTGTGTGTGTAGAACAAGTTATTTGGAAGACTATTAATATACCAAGTTATCTCAGAGGTGAGGTTATAACAAGTATTTTTGCTTTCTCCCTTTTGCTTTTTTAATATCTTTTTTACAATGAACATGAATAACTTTTGTAATCAGAAAAAAGTTACTTGCTAAAAAGTTACCTTAATGACAGATACATACAAACTTTTTCTCAGCTACAATTTTCCAACATTGGCACCCCCAGAGAGAAAAAAGGAATTTGTAGTTCTTTTGCTGTAGAACTGCTTTATTTTCCAAAAAACAAAAATCCCCTTTCTCAGTCCCCTTATTAATACCCCTTGCAAATTGGAGAAGTTATCATGCCAGTAATTTTTAAAATTTATTTTATTTTATTTTATTTTTATTTAAAGACATTTATTTCAGAGAGCAAGAGAGAACGGGGGTGGGTTGGGAGTAGGGGCAGAGGGAGAGAAAGACAGAACCTCAGGCAGAGTTCCCTTGAGCACAGAGCCTGCAGGGAGGTTGGTGTCAGCCTGATTTCAGGACCCTGAGATCCTGACCTGAGCTAAAACCAAGAGTGGGACACTCAACCGACTAAGCCTAAGCCTAAGCCATACAGGTGCCCCTCCATGTCAGTAATTTAAATACAAATCCCTGCATCAAAATCACCTGGGCAAAAAAAAAAAAAAAAAATCACCTGGGCATGCTTATTCAAAAGGCAGAATGCTGGACACCATCTCAAGTAAATTTGCTAATGGGGCCCAGAAGTCTGCATTTTTATCAGGCATTGCAAGTGATTCTGATGCACAATTAAATTTGAGATTCACCCTTCTGATTGTAGGCTTCCTCATGTATATTTACAATGATTAAAACATCTTCTAGGTTATTTTTCATCTTCAGTGTTTTTGATAAACATTTGCTGCATAACATCCATTTTATTGTCAGGAACCCTAAAAGGTTGAGTATTCTCTCTAAAATATAAGGATGAGAGGGAGTCCTCCATTCAGCAAGGGCTTTTGGAGTATTTACAGTGAGTCCTCCTGTAAGACTCTCTGTACCCCTAGGGAGCTCCCATTGTTGACGATGGAGCCCAGACAGTGTGTTGGGTCTGGAAAGGGAGGGGAGACAAGCATTAGATCAGAGAACTCAGTGATCATCAGAGATTCTCCCAGAAGCCTACACCAAACTTGGAGTTTCCTAAATAATAACTTTCTTTTTTTTCCATTTCTCTCTTTGCCAGAAAAATCGGTTATCTTTAAGAAATCAGTAAATCAGCATCTTGTGTTCTGAGTGGTACATTCTTTGGAAAAAGTTACTGTGTCAGGAATTCACACAATTAGTGTGTTTATTTTGAATGCATGCCACGTGCTGAAGGTACAGTGCAGCTATCCTTGGTTTCCTGTTGATTGAAATAATTTGCAGCAAGATGGTGCTAAGCATAAACTCAGAGACACGCCATCCTGCTGAACTGCCCTGGGAAACTGGATCTCAAATTTAGCATGCATAGAATCACCTGGAGGGCTTGTTACAAAGGATTTCTGGGCCCACTGCCAGATTGCTAATTCAGTAAGTATGGGGCTAGACCTGTGAATATGCATTTCTAATAAGGGCCCAGGCACTGCTCGTGCTGCTTCAAGAACCACTGGCCTAAAAGAAACAGCTCAGTGACCAGGACTACAGTCACATGTACAACCTGTTTGATCTGTCACTCAAAATTTATTATGGCCTCCTTGAACTGTCATTAGAAGTTGCAAATAGAGGGCTATCCTCCTAATTTTTCTTGCTTTTTGACGTTTAGCTCCACTTGGATGAAACTAAACTGCTCCCTTTTTTACCTCCTTTCTAGACTCCAGGCTAAATGAAGCACTAGTGGTGTTTCTTGTTAAGGCTCAACATGGATTAAGGCAAGACTGGTACAATGTTTGTATTGTACAGACCTGTATGGCATCTGGCAAACCATGCTGTTGACACCATTCCCAGAGCAAGTCCATTCTCTACCAACCAGGTAGATTAAGCCTCATCCCAGTTGTAGGTTCCTCTGGGGCATCTAGATGCTCAGCCTAAGCTCTTAGCCCACCCACTCTCAGGTGAACTGCAGGTAAGCTTTCACAAGTTTCTCTTAAGGTCATTTGCATTTAATACTAACTCTTAAAGCCTTCAAAGACTTAAGGCATGACCTATAAGGCCAGAGGGTGATGTGTTGGAAGAAGAATCTGCCCACCCTTAGCCCAACACTCCTAAGGTTAGTCTGGGGATCCTAGACTTGGTATGGAGCTATCCGTATCATCTTTGTCAATTCTCCTTATAAGGAAGCTTCAGGACTTGTAATATATGTCCTGAGTTTCTGACCACTGATTGGCTGGCATATCCTGGAGTCCTAACTGGGTGTCTGGAACGAACTTTCTAGCACCTAACCTTTGAAGGCTTGCAGGCAGAGGGCTTTGGCCAGAAAAACCCAACCCACTTCATCTAGGGGACATCAGTTCAAGATTGTACTTTCCAGTTGGCTCAGAAATTTCTCAGGGATCAGGAGAGCACTGAGACTTGACCCAGAGAGGAGAGACCTTTAGGGTTCAGGGGGACAGACCCTCCTTTAGCAGACTTAGGCTCTTTCAGTCCTGAAGAAAACTCCTAAGATGAACCTAGAGACAGCAGCATCCTGGAAATACTGTAAGGCTGGGGCTTAGGGATGCAGTCTTGTTGGAAGGTGGTCTAGGAACTTAGCTCAAAGCTGCACTTGTCACATCTCTCTCTCTCTCTGTCCTTGGCATTAACCACCTCAGCCTTCCTGTTGTTCCCAGCTCATTTCTGCTCCAGGAAGCATGCTTACTTACCCCCTCCTGGGCCTGGGTCCTCACTTTTCTTCTAAATCTGTACAGAAGTCACCTTGTGAAAGGCTACTGTGCTGTGGTCTGCTGAACCCTCCCTTCTCCCCTCCCCTCCTTAGCCAACTTTACTTCTCTGTTTTGTTTTGTGTTTTACCTGAAATGTTACTGTTTATGTGTTTCTTGATTTATCTGTGTCTCCCTGCACCAAGATAAGTGAAGATAAGGATTTTTTCCTATTCACTGCTGTCTCTCTAGCACGTAGATGACAAATTGTAATTATGTAATAAATATTTGTTGCATGAATAAATGAAAGCATGACAAGCACATTGCTTTAGCTTGAGTGATGTGTCATTGAGGTGGTGAGGACAGGGCTAGAGGCACCCCTTCTTGATGCCTATTGCTGGTGGAACGTGGTTGTTCCCAGGTGGCTCTTGAATGGCAGGACCAGGCTGAAGTCAAGAGCACCTCACTTGGCAGTTTTGAAAGGAATTTTACTCTGCAGACTCTGAAAGAGTCATCTGAAGGTCTGATTTTGTGTGCAAACCAAACTTTTGACCAATCTTGATCTTGGGTTGGCAAGCCCTTGTGTCACCTGATTGAACTGTATACTGAGAGCCTCGTCCACCCATCATTGAGCGCTGTGAGAAATCTCTGCAGTGTCACTCAGTAAGGCCCAGCAATATTTTGTCATTTCTAATACCAGTGGTAGGAGGAGGGCACCAGTAAGGTGAGATGGTGGGTAGGGAAGATGGTGTCCCAAGCTGCTTGCAGCCCTTCCAAAGGGAAAATCCTGAACTCTGGTGCTTTGAACACCAGAATGATGTTAATCAGGGCATTTTTTTTGGTCAGCATTGTCAACATTTACAGTCACTTTACACATTGGATTTGCATTTGAAAAGACCAACTATAATCAACATTTAAGGGATAACACTCATATTTGCATATGATTGAGCAGACATGTTAAGTCATTTTACCCTGGCTGTTGCTAGGAAACCAATTAATAATGCTCTACATTTCATTAAAAACTGGGTTCTATCTTTGCTTTCATTTAACTTCACAATTCAGCTGCTTGTGCTGCATTTTTTTCTTTCTTAGTAAATTGTGACAGAGAAATTATCGTTTTACTGAATTTATTTCTGTGATTACAGTTGTTAGTCACATCTGTCAATACAACTTCAAAGCTTTTTTTTTTTTAAATTCTGGGGAGCGGGTGGGGACTGAATTTTAACTGTAATCATTTTTCCCTTTATAAGACGGTGGGAACTTAAATCATATTTTCATGCAGGCCTCACAAATTGTGGGTTAACGACAACAACAAAAATTAAAGCAATCGTCCCTGTCTTCTAATTGCCCCTTCCCAGTGTGGTGACTAATAATTAGAATATTAGTCACTATTCAGAAAGTGACAGACAGCTGATGAAGCATTCAGCTGCATTTTGTTTCTTTTTGTTTTTCCATGGTTTGTGGGCTAGACCAGGTTCTGTCCTTGATGCAGTGAAATTAAAATTTTCATGACTTTATTTTACATAATAGACTCCTGCTCTTAAGAGGAGAAAATACAGTTTTAGCTGCTGTAAGTGCCTCAATCAACCGGGCAGGTGTATTTAAATTGTAATGACATTTTGCCGTTCAGCATTTTGTAGTATTGATCTGGTCAAAATGCTCATTAAAGAGCAAAATTAGTTCCTATTCACATCTGTTTCATAGTATTTCAATCGCTTTATTTGGGTGATGCATACAAATGCATCTGGTTCCTCAGCTTAGCTAAAATCGTGATCTTGCCCATTTTCTTCAAGCTAAATTAAGCAAACCAGGATCTGCTTTCATAAACTCCACTTTGGTCCTTTGGGTCTGAAGGTCTAGTGCAAAAAAGGATATGGAATTTGGAAGCAGATAGCCCTGGAGTCAAAATATGGCTCAGCCTCCTTTGTGACTCTGCCTCAGTGTCCTCATTTGTCAAATAAGAAGGAAGTACAGCAGCAGTGGGGAGAAGATGACCCATCACCTCAGATTGCCAAAGTTGAGGTGGGGAAGTAGATAACATTCTACTGACATGGCAAACATTCCTTCCCTTTCTCTCAAGGACTGCTGGGGCACTGTATTGGTTACCTCAGACTTCAACAATAGAAATGTATTTCCTCACAGCTCTGGAGGCTGGATGTACCAGATCAAGGTGTGGACAGGGTTGGTTTCTTCTGAGGCTGCTCACCTGGGCTTTGCAGATGGCCACATGCTCTTCCTTCTGTGTGTGTCTATGTCCCAATCTCCTCTTCTGTGATAAGGTCACTGTTGGATTACAGCCCACTGTAAGGGCCTCATTTAACATAAACACCTCTTTAAAAGCCCTGTCTCCAGATATAGTCATATTCTGAGGCACTGGGGGTTAGCACTTCAACATATGAATTTGTAGGGGGATGGGACACAATTTAGCTCATCACGGACACTAACCAAGAAGCTGCATATGGCATGTTGCTGTCTCCAGTTGCTCGGTTTGGGTCCTACTCAGTGGTCAAAACAGCTAAGACATCTACTGAAAAGGAGTCAGAAAGTGAGTTCTTTGGTTATGACTTTTCTGGTTAGATCAGAGTTGATCAGAAACACTCGATAATATTTAACACCCCCATCCATTCATTTTTGGTTCTAATATCAACCTTCAACCAAAAAGAATATATTCTTTTTTTTTTAATGTAAGTTCTACCCAACTCAAGTTGTTTTGTTTTGTTTTTTCCAACTCAAGTTGCAAGCTTGAACTCACAACCCTGAGTTTAAGAGTCACATGCTCTACCAACCAAGCCAGCCAGGCACCCCTTTTTTGGATATATTCTATGCCTGTTTTCATGATCTCAGTATACATGAGGATCTTCAACCTTAGGATCTTAAGATCCTAATTTTTATCTCCATTGTTGCTAAATGTGGATATACAAGGTGTAAGTGATAGGAATAAATGTTCATTTCCCTGGATAAATGTCCATTTAAAAAGGACATTGTAGAAAAGTATTTGGTTCTGGGGTGGCTGGCAGGAGCCTGGTTTTAGGGCCAATACACAAACAGGCAATTGGAATTCAGTGACACAAGTAGAGAAAGTCTCTCGTTCATTCAGCTAATACTCCCACCTATTATGTGCCACTGTGGTTACAGTGATGAATGAAAATAGTCATGGTCCCTGCTCTTATGGAATTTATAGTCTAATGAGGAAATAGACTTTAACCAAAGAGTATCAAAATTCTAACAATACAGCTCTGATTAGTGCATGTGAGGAAAGGCATTTGAGACTATGAGGGTGAATAATGGTGGGGCTCAGGGATGGCTTTCCTGATTCAACTGAGATCTGAAGGGTGGGGAGGCTTACTTAGATAAAGGTAGGGGAGCAGTAAGGACTGTGGTGCTGGGGGTTATGAGTTGGAATATGGACAAAAATATTTCAGCATCACAGACTGCATATGCAAAGGCCCTGGAACATAAAAGGAGTTAACATGATATTTCAGCATCACAGACTGCATATGCAAAGGCCCTGGGACATAAAAGGACTTAACATGGAAGGCAGGAAGTGAGAAAGCATCAGTATAGCTAGGAGAGTGAAGGAAAATGTGGTGGGAGATGTACCTGGAAGCCTTCTAAGAAGACCAGAAGAGTTGGGAAAGGCTTTCTAGGGAAGTGACATCTGTATCTTTCAGTATAAATATAGCTGAGTTCTTCTGGTAGAGAAGAGGGAGAGTTATTTTTAGACACACTATCAGTGACTTGGTATGTTCAGTGTGACTTGAATGTCGCTTCTATGAAGGAAACCCATCATTCCAGTTAATGGAAGTTCATACTTCAGTGGGTTCAGGCTAACTACTAATTTACTAGATTTGCAATTTTGAGATGTATCTTCCTACATCTATGCAGGGACTCATTAAATAGTGAAAGAATAAAGGAAGGAATGAATGAATAAACACATGCGGTGTACTGAGTAGGTGGTGCCAAGGTTGATATAACCTTAGAGGCAAGGATACACTGGTGTTTCACCTGCTTGAGTCTGGCTGATAGAAGTCTGGCTGCATTGACATGTCAGGCCCCCATCCTCTGTCTCTTCCTCCTCTGCAAGACCTGGGAAGACCTCTTGAATACTGATCACTGGCCCATCATCACCCTCATTGCCTGAATCAGTCCCAGCTTGAGACGGGAGACCAGAAAGACTTCCAACCCACGGTCTGGGTCAGCAGTTAATGTTAGGCCGACCTGGGTCATGGTGGCCCAGTTTTGGTAAGCGAGGTTCAGATAATCACATCAGCTGAGCTGCAGAGCATGTTCCGGATATGGTGGGCAGTCCAAACTGGATGGAAGATGTCCTGCCTGCAGAGGAGGAGTGGGAGGAAAAGCTGCAACAGGAAAGAGAAGAGGGGGCACATGAGTGAAAACTCTGGCAGCTGTATCTCTGATGGATTGATGTCATGTGGTCTGGGTTTAGGCATGAATCTTTGTTTCTTTCCCCCCAAGAAGCTAAAATCAGATAGAAGATGATTTTGGAGCTTAGAATATTTTTCTTTGTCAATTTTTAACAATTCATTTACATAGATAGAAACAAACAATGCTACTTGCTAGCTGTTGTTAGGTAGGTACCTCTATAGTTCAGAGGTTTGCATAAAGGTAAGGAATGTTCTTTGATCTTGAAAACCAGGACTTTCTTCCCACCAAACTATCCTTCCAGGTCCAGAGATAACTTGAGAAAGAACTATTGGTGACTTTCAAGGTTACGGGATTTGGCAATACCAAAAGACCGTGACATCGAGGGATTATTATAAATTGAGGGCACAGATTTTTACTTCTGAATAAAGGAACAGCTGCCTAAAACAACACGTGAAGGGCAATTACCTCCAGTCTAATTTGATGAACGTGGGCTTCATAATCTGTGGCCAATTAAGTACTGTCAGTCCTTCTGGGCCCCCAGAGAACATACAAACATGAGCCGTTCTTATCTACATTGGCCACATGTGCATGACTGCTTCTGTTAAATTTGACTTTTTTCAGCTCAAGCAAAGGGTAGATTTCACTTGTGGGAGATTCAGGAAACGTTATTGAGCACCATTGTCATTTCAGTAGGTAGGAGGAGTAGGAGAGGACCACACATGTCTCTGAATTCCGTATGAAGAGTGCAGAGGGAATGACCAGGTGATAGGGAATAGGAATGGGGCTCATGCTAAAAATCCTGGCATTTCTACATTATGCTACATCTCATTGTGCTTTGTAGATGACACCTGGACTCTACTAGCCCATTCCAAATTGTACTTCCCACAGGGCTACGCTGATTTTGCACCTGTAGATACTTTTAATTATGGCTCCATTAACCTCTCTCTGTGCGCTCCTGCTGTTACTAGCTCTCTCCTTCAGAGAGCTCTGGCTCCCAGCCGGGGCAGCCCCTGGCCAGTGCAGAAAGGTGAAGCATGATATGGCAGGCTAAAGGAAGCCTTGGATTTCATGGGTGCAGAGAGGGAGAGCAGTCTAGAATCTGGAAAATCTGTGTGCTTAGGGCCTCATTGTTTATCATCACTGAGATCTCCAGCTACCTGCTTGCAGTTAGATAATTGGAAAGAGGGCAACTGTATAGAACTAGGCAAATCCACCAGGGTGAGGTTAGTTAGGCCTCAGCTGGGCAGTAGCTCTCAGCAACTTGTCAGACAGCTTGGGAGCACATGTGTGGATTCCAGGAGGAAAGAACTGCACACAACCAGCAGTTCAGCCAGCTTCCCCCATCTCTAGGGACAAAGAAAAAGATGCCTGCCAGTCTGCAATTAATATTTATTCACTTTTTTTTTAAACACTTGATACTATGACTTAACCTCCCTAGGCCTCAGCTTTCTCAAGGGGCAAGATGGGTTTGATGAACTGGTGTCAGACATTTCTTTTGGCAGTAATGTTCTGTGATTAAGGAATCCTACTAGGAAGTGCAAAGAAGGGAAAAGTATCTAGTCTTCAGAGACCTCTGTTCTAATTAAAGAGTTTCGTTAAACCTATGAAAAGAAAACCCACACCCACATCCCAGAAGCACTGTATGAGATAAAGATGTCTCACACACACACACACAAAAGATGTCACACAAAGTACTAAGGACCCTTGCTGTGGGTGTAGGTGCCCAGGAAAAGCTTTAGGGAAGTTAGAGGGTTTGGATTGAGTGTTTGGGGGTGGGCAGGAGTTAGAGGGCAGGGAAAGGAGAAGGCATTCAGAGCAGAAAAGTGAAAAGAGGCCAGAGTGGGACATACAGAAAAGGCTGCTCTTGCTCATGACTGGATCCAACACGTAGTAGGGTTTTTTAAGGTATCATTGAATGTATAATTATGCCAGAATATAACTTCTGGTATAGATTTATTTATAGATAATGTTTATAATTATCTAGGAGGCTAGTGAGATGAAAGGCTGGAAAAAAATAGGTTAAAGTAAGATTAAATAGAAGTTTTATCTGTTCAATGATATGCCCCAAATGCCTAGAATTGTGCCTGGCCAAAAGGGGGATTCAGTAAATATTTGTCAAATGAATGAAATGATCAGTGATATGGTTCCAGGCTATCATGTAAGTAATGGGGAACACTGAAGGTTTTGGTACTATTTAAGAAAGGTACATGGCAATTGTTTGTAGAATTGTTTATAAATGGGGAGTGAAGCAAGAAGGAAATCAGTTAAAAGTATATGAGTTAGAAAAGACTGTCTTTTTTCTATTGGATATTCTTTCCTGCTTAGTCAAAGATTCGTTGACCATAGAGTTGAGGGTCCATTTCTTTGTTCTCTGTTCCTTGATCTGTGTGTCTGTTTTTGTGCCATTACCATACTGTCTTGATGAGTACAGCTTTGTAATAGAGGGTAAAGTCTGGAATTGTGATGCCCCCAGCTTTGGTTTTCTTTTACAACATTCCTTTGGCTATTTGGGGTCTTTTCTGGTTCCATACAAATTTTAGGATTATTTGTTCCAACTCTGTGAAATAAGTTGATGGTATTTTGATAGGGGTTACATTGAATGTATAGATTACTCTAGGTAGCATAGACATTTTAATAATATTTGTTCTTCCAATCCATGAGAATGGAACATTTTTCCATTTCTTTGTGTCTTCCCCAATTTCTCTCATGAGTGTTCTGTAGTTTTCGGAGTACAGATCTTTTGCCTCTTTGGTTAGGTCTATTCCTAAGTATTTTATGGTTTTGAGTGCAATTGTAAATGGGGTTAACTCCTTAATTTCTCTTTTTCCTATCTCATTGTTAGTGTTTAGAAATGCAACTTATTTCTGTGCATTGATTTTTTATATCCTGCCACTTTGCTGATTTCCTGTATGAGTTCTAGCAATTTTGGAGTCGAGTCTTTGGGGTTTTCCATATAGAGTATCATGTCATCTGCCAAGAGTGAGAATTTGACTTCTTTACTGATTCAGATGCCTTTTATTTCTTTTTGTTGTCTGATTGCTGAGTCTAGGACTTCTAAACTATGTTGAACAACAGTGGTGAGAGTGGACATCCCTGCTGTGTTCCTGACCTTAGGGAAAAAGCTCTCAGTTTTTCTCCATTGAGAATGGTATTCACTGTGGGCTTTTCATGTATGGCTTTTATGATATCAAGGTATATTCCCTCTATCCCTACACTGTGAAGAGTTTTAATCAGGAAAGGATGCTGTACTTTGTCAAATGCTTTTTCTGCATCTATTGAGAGGATCATATGGTTTTTGTCCTTTGTATTATTAACGTAGTATATCACATTGATTGATTTGCAGTTGTTGAACCACCCTTACATCCCAGGAATAAATCCCACTTGGTCTTGGTGAATAATCCGTTTAATGTACTGTTGGATTCTATTGGCCAGTATCTTTGTGAGAATTTTTATATCCATGTTCATCAGGGATATTGGTCTGTAAGTCTTCTTTTTTTTGGGGGGGGGGTGGTCTTTGTCTGGTTTTAAGATCAAGATAATGCTGGCCTCCTAGAAAGAGGACAACCACATGTAGAAGAATGAAACTGGACCATTTCCTCACATCATACATAAAAATAGACTCAAAATTGATGAAAGACCTACATGTGAGATAGGAATCCATCAGAATCCTTGAGGAGAACACAAGCAGAAACCTCTTTGACTTTGGCTGCAGCAACTTCTCATGAGACACGTCTCCAAAGGCAAAAATGAACTATTGGGACTTCATCAAGATAAAAAGCTTTTGCACAGCAAAGGAAACAGTTGACAAAACCAAAAGGCAGCCTACCGAATGGGAGATGATATTTGCAAATGACACATCAGATAAAGGCTACTATCCAAAATCCTATAAAGAACTCAAACTCAACACCCAGAGAACAAATAATCCAGTCAAGAAATAGGCAGAAGAAATGAACAGACATTTCTCAAAAAAAAAAAAAAAAAAGGCATACAAATGGCCAACAAACACATGAAAAATGCTCAACATCACTTGGCATCAGGGAAATACAAATCAAAACCGTAATGAGATACCACCTCACACCAGTCGGAATGGTTAAAATGAACACATCAGGCAATGATAGATGTTCGCGAGGATGCAGGGAAAGGGGAATCCTCTTACACTGTTGGTGGGAATGCAAACGGGTGCAGCTACTCTGGAAAACAGTATGGAAGTTCCTCAAGAAGTTGAAAATAGAGCTACCCTATGACCCAGCAATTGCACTACTGGGTATTTACCCCAAAGATATAAATGCAGTGACCCAAAGGGGTGCCTGCACCCCAATGTTTATAGCAGCAATGTCCACAATAGTCACACACACACACACACACACACACACACAATGGACTGCTACTTAGCCATCAAAAAAGTGAAATCTGGGCAGCCCGGCGGGAGGGGGGTGGGTGGAACTCAGCGGTTTAGCGCTGCCTTCAGCCCAGGGTGTGATCCTGGAGACCTGGGATCCAGTCGCATGTCAGGCTCCCTACATGGGAGCTAAAACCTACTCACCCTCTGCCTGTCTGTCTCTCTCTCTCTCTCTCTCATGAATAAATAAATATTTAAAAAAGAAAAAAAGTGAAATCTTGCTATTTGCAATTATGTGGATAGAACTAGAGGGTATTATGCTAGGCAAAATAAGTCAATCCGAGAAAGACAATTATCATATGATCTCACTTATATGTGGAATTTAAGAAACAAAACAGAAGATCATAGGGGAAGAAAGGAAAAAAATAAAAGAAGACGAAATCAGAGAGGGAGGCAAACCATAAGAGACTCTTAATCATAAGAAACAAATAGGGTTGCTGGAGGGGAGAAGGAGGAGGGGGGATGAGGTAACTGGGTGATGAGCATTAAGGAGGGCATGTGATATAAGGAACACTGGGCCTTATATAAGACTAATGAATCACTGACCTTTACCTCTGAAATCAATAATACATTATATGTTAATTAATTGAATGTAAGTAAAATTAAAAAAGCAAACAAACAGAGTATATGAAGTAGGCACAGACCTGGTCATGAAGACGGTCTGAAATTGGAAACAAAAGGGAAGGGCAAGATGGGGGATATCACAAAGAAATACTAGATAGGTGGCTGTCATAGGGTATGAAAAGAATCAGAGGATGCCTAAGGTGTAAGGTGGTATGAAGAAGGAGTTTGACTAAATTGGAATATAACAATATTATTGATACCGATAGGAAACAGAATTTTGTTGGGGGGGAGGACGATAGGCATTAATGGTTAGTTTTAAGTACTTAGGTATGATATGCGGGTGAATTGCCTTCACTAGACATTTGCGAATTAAAAAAAGTCGAAATTCAAGAACATCATCTCGGGGACAGAGATCAGGTTTGTGAGCCTTTCTCAAGAGTCTGCAGGCTGACGTGGGAAACAACAGCTTGAGGGGAGGAGGATATAGGGAGACAGGGAGGCCACCTCAGAAATATCAGGAGTACAGCCTCTGTGTTCACAGGTCTGTTGGCCTCTACTTCAGCTCTGTGTGTTTTAGAAGCATCACAGAGGTCAAGGTGCCTGGTGGCACAGTAGGTTAAGCACCCAACTCTTGGTTTTAGCTCAAGTCATGGGATCAAGCACCGCATCAGCCTCTGTGCTCCACTCAGAATCTGCTTAAGATTCTCTTTCCCTCTCCCTCAACTCCTACCTCCCCACTGCCCACCCCCTCAAATAAATAATTTTTTTTTTAAAAGAAACATCACAGAGCTCTCAGAAGCTATGTGTCGTTCCTGTCTGGGGAAGCTTTTACTCCATAGGATCCTCCTGACCCACTTCCTCAGCATTTCCTTTATTTCCTATGTGGGATCATTTTGTTGCTGTCATTATTTTCCTGGTACTATTATCCCCTATGTAAGATTTTATAGTTCATGTCTAATACATGAGCATCCCTGTAGGAACTGATCCTCTTGCTATTTTTGAAGGTTATGCTGCTTATAACTCTGTGTGTGTGTGTGTGTGTATGTGTGTGTGTGAATAAATCTCTTAGAAACTGAACTGTAATAACTAATTTTACAACCTCGAGAGGCAGGGAAATATGTGCAGTATGCATTGATTGGATAAAACTTGAAGGCTGGTGTACATGATATGAATTAATATTGGAGAAGGACTATAAATACATAAAATACTATACTTTTCTCATTTTACCTTAAAAATTCCAGTTTATTGGAAACTTTTGAATAGAAATAATTGGGACTGTTAAGTCTTTATTAAAGAATATTATTTGTCATGTTCATTTCAGTAGCACATATGCTAAAATTGGAACATTTCAGAGAAGATAAAATTACATGGCCCTTTGCAAGGATGACATGCAAATTTGTGAAGCATTCCGTATTTCTATTTACCTTTATGAAAACACACACACTTATATATATATAAAATCACTTTTCACTTTTCCAGATGAGGTGAATCAGATATTTTCTGAATTGCCTTTCTGGGTTTTTTTTCTCCTTTCTTTCTTTTTCATAAATCTTTTGGATGTCACATTGGTGAGCATATAAATGAACTTGGATAAACCAGAATTCTGTCATTGATGGCAGTTTTGTCAAACCTTTTAGAGATTTTAAGTTATCTCTACACACAATGTGGGGTGTCAGACTTAACACCCTGAGATCAAAAGTTACATGCTCTACCAAATGAGCCAGCCAGGCATCCTGAAAAATCTGATATTATATTGTTTTTACTTACTTACTAAGCTTTATACTCAGCATGGGGCTTGAACTCATAACCCTGAGATCAAGAGATACAGAGTTTTGCCAAACTTTAATTTTGGTGTACTACTTGCCTTTTAAACAAATTATTGTGAAAAATAATTTAGCAACTTCCAAATTGTAAACTTCTCAATGACAGTCTGCATCTGTATATCTCTTCAAGTCAAGCATCTGTTGAAAAGATACTGATGATGGGGGAGGAAGGATAGTGCTGTATAAGTGCAGTTTCATGAAACTTGGCAGTTTTCATAAATAAATTGAATAACATAAATTGTATTTACCTCTTTGGTGTCTAGACTAAAGAATTAGAACCATGAATTTATAAAAATTCAGGTTGCTATCTATACAAATAGAAAAGTATTTAAAAATTATGTTTCCAATGGGATGATGATGAAATATTTAGTATATGGTATTGGGCCAAGTGGGTAGGTATCTGGAGAAAGATGCATTTGGGGCAGTTCAGGTAGCTCAGCGGGTTAGCACTGCCTTCAGCCCCGGGTGTGATCCTGGAGACCTGGGATCAAGTCCCATGTCGGGCTCCCTGCATGGAGCCTGCTTCTCCCTCTGCCTGTGTCTATGTCTCTCATTAAATAAATAAAATCTTAAAAAAAAAAAAGAAAAAAGAAAGATGCAGTTGTTCTATATCTCATACCATTCAAATAAATTCCATCTTGATTTAGTTCATTTTATATGATGATTAATGTGGTATTCAAAAGAATGATGACAGAGAAAGGAACAAGAAATCAGGAAGGCAATTTATAAATTGTCTGGTCTACCTCAGTTGGAAAAAGTGAAAAATGATGTTTCTAATAAATATTTCAAAATATGAGTATATATTCATATCTGCTTAAAATCATAAAAGGATTAGAGGGGTGCCTGGGTGATTCAGTTGGTTAAGCATCTGACTCTTGATTTCAGTTCAGGTCACGATCTCAGGATTGTGAGATTGAGCCCTGTGTTGGTCTCTGCACTCAGTAAGCAATCTGCTTGAGATTCTCTCTCTCCCTTGTGTCCCCTTCTGGAGGTCATGCATGCTCTTTCCCCCTCAAATAAATAAATCTTTTTTAAAAAATCATAAAATGACTAGAAAAAACATAGGTAAATTCCTTTGTAACCTTAAATAAGGCCCTTTAACTATGACTTAAAATTCAGAAACCATTAAAGAAAACAATTGATAAATTTGGGTAAAAACTTTATCTGGTAAAAACCACAATAAGAACATTCAAAAGACAAATGACAGGGAAAAAAAAACATTTATAGTGGGCAAAAGACTAATCTGTATATAAAGAGTTCCTACAAATGAATAAGAAAATGACTGTCAGACCAATAGAAAAATGGGCATAGGACATGTTCACAGAACATGAAACATAGGTTGTCTTTAGACCAAAGAAAATATCTTCAAACTCCAACATAAGAGAAATGCAAATTTAGACTGTGTTGAAGTAGTACTTTTCACTTCATCAGATTGGCAAAAATTCTAAAGTGTGATAATTATATATTATTGACTAGATGTGGAAAAATTGTCAGTGTACTTCTCGTAAGATTACAAAATAGCACAGCCTTTATGAAGGCCAGTTTGGCAGTATCTATCGAGATTACAAATGCAATTACCCTTTGACCCAGCAGTTTGGCTCTGGTAATTTCTCCCTGCAGGTACATCTGAATACATATAAAGTGACGTATGTAGGAGGTTTTCATTAGACCATTGTTTGTAATAGAAGAGATTGGAAACAATTCAAATATCCATTAGTGGAAGGCTGGTGAAATAAACTGTGACCCATTCATACAATTGAATATTGTGTAGCATTTAAAGAAAACTTGGAAACTCTTTATGCAGTAATATGGAAAAATCTTCAAGATTGTGATTAAATGAAAAAAGCAAGGTACAGAACATTTTATGTAGTATGCTACCTTTGGTGTAGAAAGGGGATAAAATCGGAGTCTACAGTCATATCTGCTTGTATCTGCATGAAGAAACATTGAAAGGATAAACAAAGTCCATAGAAATGATTGCCTTTAATGGGTTGGTGGCAAATGAGGTGGACAGAAAAAGGGTGGGAACGGTATTATTTGTTAGATACCTGGTTGTGTTATTTTTACTTGTGAACCATGTGAATTATTGCCTATTCAAAACAAAAAGTGGGGCGCCTGGGTGGCTCAGTCGGTTGAGCAGCCAACTCTTAGTTCATGATCTTGGGATCCTGGAGCTCTTGGGATTGAGCTTGGTGTCAGGCTCTGCACTGAGTGGGAGTCTGCTTAAGGGTTCTCTCTCCCTTTGCCTCTCCCCCACTTAAATAAATAAATCTTTAAAAACAAAACAAAAAGTAAGTTTCATATTTGCAAAATGTCATTTCAGTGGCAGTTTACCTATGTTCAGGGACTGGAAATATCTGCTCAGAGCTTTATTACAAGTCCCTTGTTTGGACTCCTGGCTGCAGTATCCTCAGTGGGTCTTGCATTTTGGTTTATCTAGAGCTGTCTGTCTAAAATGGTAACCACTGGCCAGTTCTGGCTTCTGAGTACTTGAAGTGTGGCTCATTCAAATTGAGGTATCCTGTTAAGCCTGCCAGATCTAGAAGGCTTAGTACAAGAAAAAAAGAATGTAAACTATGTCATTAATAATTTTTAAATATACTGATTACATGTTAAATGATAGTAATTTGGATTTGGGGGTTAAAATATATTATTAAGTTAATTTCACTTTTTTTTCTTACCTTAGATGTGGCTGCTAAAAAAATTAAAATTATATATGTGGCCTGGCTCTGTGGCTTGCATTTTATTATTATTTTTTGCACAGCACTGACATAGACTCCTGTCTACACTTGGCATGTCTGCCAGAATTACTTTCTTAAAGAAAGAAAAACAAAAACAAAAAACCAACTGAACATGGTTTAAAACTTTCATTGACTCTGAGATGCCTATAGAGACCCTTTGTAATGATCTCTGAGATGCTTCCTTTACCAGCTCGCCACACATAAACACTGCTTCTCTTCACTGCTTGGACTGCAGGCTCCTTCATAAATGTGAGTCTTTGAATGCTCTGTCTCTTCTGCTTGCAATGTTCCCAAATCTCTAAATTCTTTGCTTTAAAATCTCAAAATCTTTAATTTTTTTTATTTGCTTTAAAATCTCAAAAATTCTTTGCTTTAAAAACTCTCTACTCATTTTGTAATGCTAGTTCACATGGCCCCTTCTTCTTTTTTTTTTAAGTTTGTTTATTTATTTATTTATTCATGAGAGATGCAGAGAGAAAGAGAGGCAGAAAAAGAAGCAGGCTCCATGCAGGGAGCTGGACGTGGGACTCGATCCCGGGTCTCCAGGATCAGGCCCTGGGCTGAAGGCAGCACTAAACTGCTGAGCCACTGGGACTGCCCCACATGGCCCCTTCTTTAATGAAATCTCCCCCTGGTTCCTCTCTCCTGTTTCCTTCTAACACTTGTCCTTCTGTGTTCTCACACCTATCACCTAATACTGCCATTAATTTTTTCAAGGTATTGTCTCCCTCACCAGACTTGTGAGCTCCTTAGGGACAGAACCCATCATCTCTGTATTCCCGGAACCTGAAACTGCCAGGAAATAAACTTCAAAAAATCACTAGGATAATGAGGTTGGTTGTGTTTCGTTGAGAGCACCCCATGCCCCGTTTGCCTGGCTGGTGCTTCTGTTTGTCTGGTCTGTATATTAACAAAATCAAGTTCAAACCTCGTTGGTCTTCTCTTAGTTAAGAATAGGCCTCTTTGGAATATTCTAGTTTTGAATTAACAGTCCAGCCTACCTATAGGCAGAAGATTACAAATTGCAGAGACATCAGTAGCACCAAACTCATAGTCAGTCTTGGTCTTCAGGGTTGTGTTCAGACTGGAAGCTGAGAGGTGTTTGTGTTCAGTCAGAGAGCAGAAATCTCCAGCCTGGCGGCATGCCCGTGTTTCCAGAAGGTAAAGGTAGCAGGTGGTTGCCAGGAGGTGAAAGCACTGGTGGAGCCTTGCCAGCCACAAGAAGGCTGCGAGCTGGGATAATGTTCTCCACGGTCTTGTCCACGGGCTCTTCAGTGACCATCTCTGTTCAAAGTCATTCCTGCTTGTCAAGATTTCCATTGTCTTTCTCTTCTACTTGTGGGGACTTGAGCTTTGGCCTGAAAGAGAAAAGAAGAGTAATAAATGGACTATTCAGGATCTGGGAAGCAAAGAGTTTTTAGAAGGAAAAAACTTTGCAAGAAACTTCTCTCCTTAGTGAAATACCTGAAAGGGCTCATGTTTACACCCAGATTTTAGAAGCTTCCTTCTCATTGTTCAGAATGTTTATTTCCTATATAATGATTCAGATATTTTCACTAGGCAGAGCTTCTTGTGCAGCTCTCATAAATCAGTTGAATGAGGAGTTCTTTCTTTTGCAAAACTTTGAGGGCTGGTAGGGTAGTAGAAAGCACAGTGTCTTCAAGGGACTAGGAAAACATGTCTGAACCCAGGATTGCCACTTACCTAGTGGTGTGAGCATAAGCAAGTTACGTCACCTCTTTTAGATGCATTTCCCGTAGAATGAGGTTATCAACACCTCCTGAGTTGTGAACATTACAAGAGGCGAATGAATGCTGGTGCCTAACGGGGTGTCTGGCCCAAAGTGCATTTTGGTAAATAGGATTTACAATTCCAATATGAATATAGATTTTTCTCTTGCTACTTGTCTGGTGTTGAGTGAGCACATGAGCATGCCCGAGGCAGAAGAAGACTGTATCTGTTCGTAACTGTGCCAGAATGCAGTGACCACTCCAAAGTGGCAGTCCTCACTAGCTGCTCTTCAGAGCCTCTCCATCACCTCAGGGAGTGAGCAGGTGGGTAAGGAGTCCTGGCTTTGCCGTTAGTTAGTCCCACAAGATTGCTGTCTATCTCCTTGGCCTTGAGTCTCTGTTTGTAAAATGAAGGTGTTGATCTTCTCCATGTCTAAAATGTTCCAGCCCTGTCTCCATAAAGCAATAGAAACGGGCAGCTCGTGGTTCTATCTACTACATTGTTTTTAGGGTAGCAGTTTACTGCATTGGACTCCATCCACGAACCTAGAAACTGCCCAGCAAGCTCTGACACTTCCCAACAGCCCCATACCGGAGGGTCATTCCCCTTTGTCTTCAGTTTGTATCTCAAGGCCACAGTCTTCTGGCTGGGCTCCGTTCCCCACAGTCTGCTCTCATCTTCTCCTGGGATCCACCTGGCTACAGACACTCACTTTTTTCCGGGGATGAGATCTGTTCCTCGTCATTCTTCTGACAACGGAAAGATTAATCTTTTCTAAGAGGAAGATCATCATCAGGCTTTTTTTCTAAAAAGTAACTTTTGTGCTTAGTAAACATTTTTATGAGCCTTCTGCTTTCTGTTTGGCGCTTACCAAACAGAGGTTGGCCTCCTCTGCTTTCTTCCCTGCCTCCCCATCTTATCTGACTGCACACCTTGAGGGGCCTATCCTTCATTCTTGCTTGAGATAGATGAACACAGCACTTTTTATGCCTAATGACCAGATGATTCGAGCTGGCAGTAATCAAGATTTGTGGCTGATTATCATTAAAGGGTAATTTCGTTGCTGTTCACAATTGGTCTTGCTTAAACTCACTATTGCATTTCTTTTGTCGTATGATTAAAAAAGACAAAAATGCTCTTGGCAATAAACTTTGGCAAACAGGCTTCCTACATTCAGTTCTTTTTCAGACCAACTTTACAAATTTCAAGTGTGCCTTTCTTAAAGTAATGATTTGCCTGCTTTATATTACATATTCAAAATAAAAGAGAATTGAAACAGTTCATCATGGAGATGAATATTACAAAAACAGCATCTGGTTTGAATAATGAATTTTTTTGTCCAAGTTGCGCTTCATTGAATGAAACTAATAAAACTGCCCTCAATTGTTGTATCATTGACTTCTCTGTCACTAGCATTTGGTTCTTTTCAGTTGCCCACTTGGAGGCCAGTAAGGTTTCTTTCAGAAAGTTTGTTCCTAGTGGTACTTGTTTTAAATAACTCTCAGACAGCCACTATTTCTGTCACCAGCTGGGTGGAGGTGATGATACACCAGGATCACAAAATCATAGGTTTGGGACATTTCAAGTATCTTCTCCACCAGTCAAGCTTTTGGAACAAGAGCAAAGTGGCAAAAAGGAGCTCTAGAGTTAGAATGATGAAAGATTAGATGTTGGCATAGCACCATGATTTCCATACAATTCATGGTTAGGTAGGCAGCTGTACCCAACTTGTTTCTACCTTGAATCCTAATGCTTGCAGAAATGTAGTGGTACCTGGTAATGATAATACTATGTGGAGGGTACAAAGCCACTATTGCTACTCTTACTGATAACACACAAGCATATAACATGCACAGAGACAAGCCTGGGAAGTCTCTGGAAAGCCAATACATTTTTTTAAAGATTTTATTTATTTATTCATGAAAGAGAGGCAGAGACACAGGTAGAGGAAGAAACAGGCTCCATGCAGGGAGCCTGATGTGGGACTCAATCCCTGAACTCCAGGATCACGCCCTGAGCTGAAGGCAGACACTCAACTGCTGAGCCACCCAGGCGTCCCAGCCAATACATTTTTTTTGCTACTAGGTTTTCTGATCCACGGGTATCAATGCTGAGTATATTTATAGAGCACTTTCAGATTCATCATTTGATTTGACTTTCAGAAAACCACTTTAAGATGGATAGGGTAGATCCTGTTATCCTTCTTTTACAAGTGAGGAACCTCCTCAAAGAAGTTCTGTGGCTGAGTCAAAACCTACAGCTGTCATATGGTAGGAAGAAATGATATTTTATAAAGGCCTAGTTTTACATTTTATCACAAAGCCTGTATGACATGTAAGGATAATCCTGTACTACACCTGCTTTTTAAAATTTTTAAAATTCAGTTTAATTAACATATAGTGTATTATTAGGTTCAGAGGTAATTTAGTGATTAATCAGTTGCATATAATACCCAGTGCTCATTACTTCATGTGCCCTCCTTAATGTCCATCCCCCAGTTACCCCATCCCCCACCCACTGCCCCTCTAGCAGCCCTCAGTTTGTTCCTTGTAGTTAAGTCTCTTAATGGTTTGTCTCCCTCACTGTACTACACATTCTACTTTAATAAAAAGCTGAATGAATGAGCGAATGAATGAACAAATGAAGAAACAAAATAAAATCCTAGCAAATAAAACACTAAAGAGAAATATCCTCAGGAGTCAGGTAGTAAAAACATGGAAGCAAAAAAGTATTTTTTCCTGTGTATTACTTCTTTGCCTGTATTTGGAGTTGGCAAGGATGCAGACAGGCTTGCAGTAGATTTGAAAGATATAATTGAATTTCATTGAATTGGCATTATTAGCTAAATAGAAAAGTAGGAGAATATTCTTTTACATAGGTAAATACTTTGTTACATGGATTGTTACCAAATATGAAACCAGTGGAGACAACCAATTTCCTACTTTCTTCAACCAGGTGTAGGTCCCTAGCAAGAGAGCCTTTGGGAAGCTGCTGGCAAAATCATGGTGGTTGTACCTCATGTCAAATAGATCTCAAGCATTCTCCCCACTCAGCTTTAGAAACAACAACGTATTACCAGTTGTGTTTCCATCTGTACTCTTTACAAGAATAAAGGGAAGACAGAAATTTGGGGTGGAACTGAAAGGCCCTGTGAGGCAAGGCTCATAGGTGAGGGAATGATCTCAGGTAGCTGTCTGGTAACCCTGTGGCCTGGCATGTGGGGGAACACCATCAAATATGAATCTTTCAGGATAGTGGGACAAAAACAAAAAGTACATCCCTTTCTCAACAGAATGCCACCTTTGAGAAATCCTGGAACCCTTGCTCTTAATTTTCTCTGAAGCTTTCTAATTATAGTTCCTTGTAGTTGGTTGTGCTTTCCTCTTGATCATGCTTTTTAAAATTCTAGCTCTTCAGGAGCCAAATGGATGTTTGCCTTTTTACTAATTAATGTGTGTAATATGCAAGAGTCCTTAAAAAGTATCTAGTATACTTTGTGATTTAACCTTTGTGGGCTTCATCTGAGGTTCTTTCCTGATGACACTTTGTTGGATCCTACTTGTAAAATTCACTTAGGACACTTAAGTTTCCAGACCTCAAACCCCTCTTTTGGGTTGGCCCATTCCTTCTTCACCTTTTGGCCCGGTTTGGCCATCAACAGATGATGCAAGGTAAGTACCCTCCCTCCCATGTTTCTCATGGCTGATTCCTAAGCAGGGCTTGGCAGAGACAGACTAATGAATGGAAAAGGTTCTGATTTAGTAGCTGATGGACAAGGTTTGGGTCCCAGTTCAGCCACTCGCTTGCTGTATTCTCTAGGACAAGTTGGTTAATTCGTACACACCTTGGTTTCCTTGTATGTAAAGTGAGTTAAGATCTATTTCATAGTGTTGTTGAGGATTGATTGAGATGGAATCGTTGGAAGTGCTTTACAACATATTTACTACTATTATTGCAGATGCTCTTTCAAGAAGAGTGGCTGATATACAAAGAAGGTGCTTAGATTATTATCAGATGAATCATGCAGGAAAGGTAGGATTTCAAGATTTGCCTGAATGAGGAAAGGAATAAGCCATTCCCTATCAAGGCACCTCGTGGGATGATCAGACCAATGAGCGGCTGAGTAAGTGCATGTTACAGGAACAAAGAGAACTGGCAAGAAAGAGGGAAGACATAGAACATGAGCTGGTTTGTTGATATCAGGGTGATGAGAGATGAGCTCCAAAACCAACAGTGCAGGCTCTCTTGTCACAAAATGTAAGAAAAAGGAGCATCATGGGCAGGCTCCTAGTTTGAAAGTAGGATGCTGGTGACCTTGGAGACTGAATGTATTTGGCATTGCTGGAAAGGTAAACATGAAGAGAGGTTGGAAAGTTAATCCAACCAAGAAATGAATTGGGCCCGGGTACAACTGTGTGCGCTAGGAGAAAAGCAAAGCTCAGAGCACAGTACCTGGCACAGAGTAAGTGCTGAGTAAATATTTGTCGAATTAGTAAAAGGGCACAATAAAGGTGGTATAGAGAACCAGTTGCAGAATTGAGGTGTAATCTCAGATTAACCTTCCCACTGCCTTCTGAAAAAGCCCTAAAGGAAGGAGTCCTTGCATCCCACCCGAGGGAGCCTCTATAGCCCAGGGAGGGCATTGTTTACCCTCTACAGAGCACATGGTTTGTTTTTTTGTTTTTGTTTTTTTTTCTCAGCCTAGTGAAGTGAGATGTGCTGGGGTAAGATGTGATATATAAGCCTTTAGTCTTATGTCTCTCTGTTTTAATTTGCAGGCCACTGTTCGCTAATAAATCATCCCTATGAAATTGTTTTAGTTCTATTTTAGGATCTGAAAAGTGGAGCTTTGTGTGCATCCTTTGACGGTAAACTTAGCATGTGTGTCCAGTGCTGGTAATGGTGACTTTGTATTCCTTCCTTTGAATCACTGTTGTAGTGGCATTTTGCTCTGATGGTGTCATAACCCCTGAGGTCATTCACGTCTGCCGTTCCTCCGTAGGGTTGCCTATGTTTTACTGAATCTTGTGTCTTGTCTTATTCCTGCTGGTCTGCCCTGGCAGCCTCTGGCTTCAACTCTACACTGGAATTTTTGGATTGAGAGGCTAGTCAAGCCCTAGATCCCCATATTCCTGGCTCCTTTGTGCTACACCTGACAAACCACATCTTCCAGTGAGGGTCTCATCAATCTGGAGTGAGGAGCACCGTGACTACAGGTATCCAGAACATTCTCTGCCCTCCACAGCTCTTTTCTTTCCTCTGGGTCATCTGGCACAAAGAGGACCACTATTCTTGGTTGCATTCTCGGCAGGTGACTCGGCTCGACTCCACTACAGTCTAACATAGTCTGTTAAATTAGACTGTGTAGTGTGTCTGTGGCTTTTAAAATATACAGAAGCGCTTCAAGAGACCGGTTGAAGAACTCAGCACATGAGGAGATATGCCTCAAGAGGCCTCACTCAGTAAGAGCTGGAAGCGTACTCTCCTGGGAGGGAGGTTTGTGGTTTCGTTGGTATTTAAGGGACAGATAAAAAAGCACACCTGTAAGACTGGGAGATTTAGGTGACAGATTAATTTGATGTTTGTAGCTTGAGTCATTTGGAATTGCTTCAGTTTAGATGCTTCTGCCGCAGTTAGAGATTTGTAGTCTCCTTTCCTGAGACAAAACAACTGGGGTATAATTTAAATGACTTTGCTAAACCCGAAACCCTATAACCCTCAGATTTCTCCAGTCCCAGTCTGTGCTAGCCCACTAGACCACTGGGCCTCTGCGGAAAATGGAAGTGCAAACATGTGTACTTGTATTTCCTGGGTTCGGGATAATTTTGTATCTCCTGCTCACATGGAGTACAGTATTTCATAATGGTATGTATAGTGTTCTGAGCTGAAAGAAGTATTTATATGGAGCCTCTCAGAGGTATGCCTGGTATGAAAACCATAAGTGATTTGCCTCACTGGTTTGTTTAAAATTTTCAAGCATAATGCTGAACTAACATGGATTTTATTCACTGGCTCTCTTTACAGTGGAGAGAAAATGACCATGTGGTAAATGAAATAAATATACTGGACTTGATCCTCATAGCAAGAGAGGCCTGTAATGTTTATGTTAAAAGGTGATCCTCTGTTCCTTCTGCTTGGCAGAGGGCCTGGATGTATAATGAGGTATTAACATGTGTCAGATCTTGTTTCTCCCTAGAAACTGGTGTTGTCTTATAACACTTGGGTTCTATTTATTGAAATGATGACACACTGCCATGGGTGCACCGATGCATACCTAGCCAGGTGCAAGTCTCCGTGAGAGGCTGATAAAGGGAGTGGCCATTGGAACATTAAGTCCAGATTTCCTGACTTGTGTGTGATGAAAATTTCAAATCCAGTGTGGAGTCAAAAGCAAGTGAGAAAAAAAAAATCATTGCTCTTTGGAAGAAAAACATGTCATGTCAGCAATATTAGAGGATTTCTGTGTGCTGATATAGATTCATTCATTTTCTCTAGTTTCACTATAATAAATAAAGTATTTCATATGCTGAAGTAGACTCTAAGACACCATCCAAGTGAAGATTATTCTTGATACCTGCTGAAAACCTCCACATATGCTTGGATTGGATCCTAGCAGAATGGATCATAGGCTTGCCTGTGTGTCCTTAAACATGTCCTTAAAACAATACTTCTGATTCTTCTTGGGAATGCATTGTTTGCCCTGGAAGAGAGTCCAGATGCAAAATAATTTGATTTTTTGTTTTGTGTCTAATGAAGAAGAAAAAGCCAAGCTTGATGAGGATGAGATAGTATTGTCAACTAATTAGTCACTTACATAAAGTGAGAAATGAAAGCTTTTTCTCTAGAAACTTGTTTAATTCTTTTTGGTTGAAACTATCTTCATCCTGCTTCTTAGGTAATGCAGTCTCAACATGATGAGAGGAGAGGAGCAAGTCAGGCTTGGTATGTTCCTGACAAGCAAAATCTTACAATTAAGCTGATTAAGTATTTAATTGGTCAGCTTTGAGGATAGGGTCTTTAATGGGATATAATTTTATAAGTTGCTTCTTTCTAAAAGGGGCTGGAGAGAAGATGATGGAAATCCTTTTCTAAAAGTCAAAGATGGAATGTGATGGAACTGCTTTACTTCATCTCTGTGCATTCCCTAACTGGAGCAGGCATTGTTGCTGGGCTCAGGTGTCCCAGAATGCAGTTTTACTCGCTTGAAAACCCTCACACGTTCAGCTCAATTAGATTAATTGCCTTCCTCACCAGAATTCACAATGCTTTGCAGTTTAGCTGCAGTAACTGTTAGTTCTGCAAGTAGAAGTTACTATTACTGGCCTCTAACAGGCCATGGTTTCTTTAGAACTCATGTAGAGGAATTTTTAACAGCCATTCTACCCAAGACAGAGTAGAGGTTAGTAAATCTGTCCTCAAGCTGAGTTTTCTACTGGCTGTGAAACATCTGCATGGAGAAGAGAGGTCTAACTCTGTATCATTTCTGTGTGGCACCACCATGAGTAATTAAGTAATTCCAGGGGTGTTATAATGAAACATGCTATTGTCTGTATCTCCTAGAGTTCATAGAGTATGTTCTATATTCTTGATTTCCTGATGGAGACCACTGAGCTGAACCCAGACTTTTGTCCATTGAGAATTTACACAGAAACTTACCATGGGTGAAATCTGATTATATCATCAAGGCCAAGCAAAAGTCAAGGACAGAGTCCTGTCCCCTTGAGTTGTGTTCAGCAGTATTTCTGACACAAAAGAGGGGGATTGGGCACTCTTAGTTTTTTTCCTCCTATTCCCCAAGGGAAGGCAAAAATCCCAGCCTATAAGATCATCATTTGTAGGGTTAGACATTGAGTGGATTTCTGAACCGAATTCTTTCCAGAATCCTAGCATTGTGGGAATTCTCAGTTACTAATCTCTGTCCTTGAAATAGATAAGTAAAAAGGGAGTTGGGGAAGCATTGTTCAAGCATGCCTAATTCAGGTCATTCTGATAGGATTGGGGTGTGTCTTCAACATAACAGTGATGATAATAACACCATTTACTTAGTTATCAAAGGGTCAAATTATTTTTTTAAGATTTCATTTATTTTTGAGAGAGAGAGCACGAATGGTGGGAGGGACAGAGGGAGAAGCAAACTCCCCACTGAGCAGGGAGCCTGATGCAGGGCTCGATCCCAGGACTCAGATAATGAACTGAGCTGAAGGTTGATACTTAACCAACTGAGTCACCCAGGCACCTGTTAAAGTGTCAGATTATTTAGTAGTTAGTTTGACATGCTTTAGTTCATGTGTTCCTCACATAACCCTGATGGAGGTGAGGATAGGAACCCTTTAATACTGCTTATTTATTCAAAAATATTTATTCAGTGCCTACTATGTGCCAGGCTCTGTTTTAGGTATTGAGGATACAATTAGGAGCAAAACAATAAAACAAATTCCCACTTTTGTGGAACTTCTATCCTCACTGTAGGGAGACCAAAAAATAAAGGAAGTTATGTTGGGCAATGGAAGTGCTATGGAGAAAGGTAAGACAGGACAGGGGGTTAGGGCATGTGTGGAGGCAGGGGGAGCTTTGTCACCAGACTTATATAGCCTGGTTGGGAAATCACTTTGGTGAGAAGACATTGAGGTAATGGCCTGAAGGAGATAAGAAGGTAGGGAGGGAGATCTGCAGGAAGGCCAGGGGGGTTGGAGTGAATGAAGAAGAAGGAAGTGGGAGACGAGGTGGGGGTGTGCACATGTGGGCCAGCGCAAGGATTCTGGCATTTTGTCTGTGGGAGATGGAGAGCCTTTGGGAGTTTGGGCAAGAGAATGACATGATGGACAGACACTTTAATAGCATTATTCCAGCTACTGGGTTCAGAATAGATTGGAGGGGACAAGGGTGGATGCAGGAGACTGACTGGGGAGGCGGGTGGCCGTTGCCATAACAGAACAAAGGTACTGGTTCTGGACTAGGATGGTAGCTTTGAAGGTGGTGTGGAGTGGTAAGGTTCTGGGTATATTTTAGAGGTAGAGTCAAAAGGTTTGGGTTTAAGGCATGAGACAAAGAAAGAAGTCAAGGATGACTCCAGGGTTTTTGACCTGAGCAACTGGAAGGACTTGGTTACCATTAATGTTGAGAGGGTGACTAGGAAATAGGTTGAGGGCTAGAGAGGCAGATGATGACCTTCATTTGGGCCATGCTATTGCATTTGCAATGCCCATGAGTCCTCTAAATGATTACCTCCAGTGGGCAGTTATTGATACTCCAGTCTGGAATTCAGGGGAAAGGTTGGAACTAAAGATAGACATTTAGGAATAGTTGGGGGTATAGGTGGAACTGAAACCACAGGGTGAACAGAGCTCCTCGGAGGTGAGACTCAACAGAATGGAGAAGAGGTCAGGGGTCGAATCCCAGATACTGGGACAGTAAGGAGCCAAGACTCTGGCTGAACCAGTAATGGAGACAGAGAAGGAGCAGCCAGGGAAGTGGGAGGAAAGCAAGAGGGGACCAGCTGGAAGCCAAGCCAGAGTGTTGCAAGGAGGAGGGATGATCATCCCCTGTCAGAGTTACTGCAGGTCAGATCTGATTCCATCTATCAGTCATAAACGGAGACCACAATAAATGACTCACCAGGGGCCATGGTGGGGAGACAGCTGGGCTAGGGCTCAAAGTCAAGTCCAGTTTCTTTCTGCCAGGAGAGGCCTCTGGCTGTACCTGACCTTTGTGTGCTTATTTGAGGTCATCATGCACTTGGTGTGTTGTATTGTCAACCCTGCACTAGTCCTGCACAGTTCTTTCGGCGCTGTAACCCAGGCTTAATATGAATATTCTGTTCTCTCAAATCTTTTATATAAATATGGAATGGATGTTCATTGTAGGAAGATTGGAAAAACAGATAAGCAAAAGGAAAAAAAAAGTTAATATAATTAATAATAATTGCACCACTCAGAAGTGACCATACTCACAAATTGGTGTATGTCCTTCTGTGCTTTTTTCCAGCCATAGATTGTGGACATACATGTTCTTTTCAAAGGATTGATTCTGTGCTAAATATATTACCTTTTTTAGAAGCTTTTAGAAACCCATAGTCTGTCATGAGTATCCATCATGGTATACATATTGTGTAGTTGTTTTATATCTTTTTTTAGTATCGTGGGGTGCTTGAGTGGCTCAGTCAGTTAAGTGTCTGCCTTTGGCTCAGTCATGATCCCAAGGTCCTGGGATGGAGCCCCGTGTCATGCTCTCCGCTCAGTGGAGAGTCTGCTTCTCCCTTTCCTTCTGTGATCTCTCCGGCTCTCTGTCAAATAAATTAATTAATTTAATTTTATATATATTTTGTGCCTAGATATCTATTATAGTTTGCCAGGGCTGTGGTGTTAAGATATGATCTAGATGTGATCTAGAGATCACCTATAGGAATTATTCAACCCAGATATGGGAAATGATGATCATGGGAATGCTCAGTGAGCCCTACCATGTGTTAGGCACTGCTACCAACCATTTTATTTGTAATGTGTCACTTATTTCTGACAACAGTCCTCTGAGGGGGAGATACTTTTATCTCTGTTACTGTAGTTGAGACACCAAGTGCGAGACCCTTGGTCATGGTTGGGATGCAGCAAGGATTGGAGCTGAGATGGGCTTGGGCCCAGTCCATCCAGCTCTAGGGCCTACAGCATTCTGCACTATCCATCTCTCATCCCTCACTGCATTTTCATATTTGACCCCCTGCTCAGCTAGGCCATTAGCTGCCTGCCTCTCTATTGCCTTCTCAGGGGAGCTGTGTAGGCAGGAGGGTTGGAGGAAGCACCTGCTGGAAGTGGGTTTGGTGACACCCGCTTCCCACCCAGAGTGGCACCACTGCCCACCCCAGTCACTGAGATATGTCTGCTGAGGTGCTGTTTGTCCATCTGTGGTTCATAAGACAGCATGTAGTAAATTAGGATTTTATCCCTTGAGGTTTACTATGCTAAAAAGTTCTATGTCTTGCAGCATCCCTAGTCTGTTGATTCCCTTAGGCCTTAAAAAAAAAGTGACATTTCATCTCATTAGTTAAATATGTGTTTGGTTTTTTTGCAGATTGTCAAATATACCAGGCACACACTTTGAGCGGGCTTGAACTTAAATTATGTCAATATCTTCTGTGATTTCTTTTTCAAACCTTCTTGTGCATCTCAATTTTGTTAGATATCCTTGTGGTGAAATAAACATAATATATAACATGTAATCTATGTAAATAAGTAATGCATAGGGTATGGATGGCATATAACCCTGTGTCTGTGATACAGATGTGATTCATATAGCATATAGCAGTAGTTAAAATGTTGACAAGCTGCAGTGGCAGGCATATCAGATTAATTGTGTTTGAAATCACAGTTCTGGTATTATTTGCAAAATTAATGTGGTACAGTGAGAATAAAAGGGGAACTCCTGTATTTCCAGTACCCCTGTTGTTACTTGCAAAATTGGGGGACTTGATTGTTCAGTTCATTAAGTCATTAAACATCACACTTCAAAGCAATACTGAAAATGCAAAATTTCATACAGATTACTTCAGTATTATTCTCTTTTTAGGTGCTCAGAATCTCTAAGGAACTACTACCACCAACTCTTATGGGTTCAGTTCATCCATTCCAGTTTTTCACCCAGCAGAGAACACAGTGCTTCCACACAGATGCCCCATACATACCTGCTTATTGGTGTACCTCTGATCACTTTGCACAAACTTGGTCTAGTTATTCTCGTAATTCTTCACTTCCAGGCAGACCTTTGCTTTTCAGAATATTGGCAGGATATTTTAAAAGGAGTCATGTTTGTGATGATCTTGTGACCCTGTTTTCTTTTCCATTCTCCTACTCCCTTAGGTTTGTGACCAGAGTGGTCAGAGAATAAAGGCACCTCTGTGGTGGATTTTTTTCTCTCTCTTTTTTTCTCTGTGGCAGATTAAGCTAAATTGAGCTCTTTGCTAGGAAACTAGTCATGCTGCTTATAGAACCTAACATGCCATCCCTAAAATATGGGCCAATAAATGAAAGTAAACTTGCAGAGTCATCCTTTGCATTTGGGTACTGAATGAGACCTAACTTCAATGCCTCTGAATGTTCATAAACCAGAAACCTCCTCATTCAGTAAGAAATATATCTTGCTAGTTACATGTACATGAGTTCCACTTTGACAATCAATAGTTTCAGAAAGAAAACATTTTTAATGTGGATTTGTAGAGTTTACTTTACAGAAGTTTTCAGCGAGCCCAAGATGCTAATCTAAAACCCAGAGTTCATGTAGGGATTGTAGTTTATAGCAGTGCTCTCATGTGTTGTTTTATAAGTCCTGGTTTATAGTTTATTTTGAACTTGATTTATGAACAGAAGTATTAACTCTCAGTTACTAATGCTGATGGGCTTCTCCACTCATCCTCTCTTTAGAACTTGACTTTCTCCCTTTTAGTAAATTGGGAGTATGGAACATACTGTCTATTTCTCTTCCTTCCAACATTGGATTTCAGACTAATTAACAGAATGAAGCAAACATCTTTCAAAAACTTGACTTTAAGTACTTGGATATATATCATCAGAACTATTAAAAAGAACAGGATGTTTAGTGTGCTTCTCCTCCCTTAGGGAGCACAGAAACTTCTCTTGGCTGTTCCCAATATTAAGGCCGGCCAAGTAGAGTTCTAAGCACCAAAATCTTGGAGACTAAAAAGCCGAGTCTCTTTGTAGGAAAGTGAAGACCCCTTTCTTATTCATCAGTTCTGTTTTTGTCACTGGGTGGCTTTTGAAAATATGTTAAAAAGCTGTTCCATCTTGTATACTCCCTCTCCCCCATTTTGGTACGATTCCAAAGCCTAGAAAATTTAACCTTTCTAAACTGGAATTTATTAGCTGTAAAAAATGCTTTTTAGTCTTGCTGAGGTTGTGAATAGACAGTGAAAATTACATAGAACTTTTTTCAGTCAGTCCAAATACAGGTTTTCTTTTTTTAAGTCCCAAATCTTTTAGCATTGAAATTTGGGTGTGAAGGTGTGTTGGCTGAATATAGGATAAAAACAAGATATTGGGGGCACCTGGGTGGCTCAGTCAGTTAAGCATCCAACTCTTGGTTTTAGCTCAGGTCCTGGTCTCATGGGTCATGGGATTGAGCCCTGCATTGGGCTCCATGCCCAGTGGGGAATCTGCGTGAGATTCTCTCTCTCTCTCTTCCTCTGCCCCTCCCCATGCTCATGAATGTATGCTCTCTCTCTCTCTCAAATAAATAAATCTTTAGGAAAAAAGAAATAAGACATTGGACATTGGACATTTGGATAAAGTATATAGTGTACTTTTTGAATAGAAGAGGAGAATTTCAGTTCCATCAATGCAGATAATTCCCATGTTATTCTAAGTCGTGTTGGCCAACATGTCAGCAGTAACCAAATCAGGGGAAAGTGGGGCTAGCAGCCCTCAGTTCTGGTCCTAACTTTGCCCTATTGCTTATTAGGAAAAGTTAGAGTGGTTCATGGCTGCTTACCATGGCCAAGACAGACAGAGCAAGAGTGAGATGGAGAGAGAGAGTCAGAGATTGGACATTTAGTTAAGAACATTTAGCTCTGGTTTGTGAACAATATCAAGAAAGGAATCTGGGCATGACTAGGGGATTTTCCTTTATGGACCTTCCAGAAGCACTGGGAACAGTAAGTGCTGCCCTCAGAGTTTCCTGATGATTAGGTGAAGTACTGTGTGGTATGCTTAGCATGATGGTGCTGGACGGGACGTAAATATGTAGTGTTAGCTTTTGCCAGGATCATCATCATTTTTTTACCATCAAATGCTATATCGTGAATCCTGGCATTTCCTTATCCAGTGGGACATAGTGTGAAGCATTCCCACGTTCAAAGGAACTAGAATCTAGGTAGAATCTAGGTATGCTTTAGTTAAAAGGGATCTTGAAATAAAAAGTGAACTCTGTTTTGTTACAAAATGGAATTTACATTCTACTAGAGAGATTATGGTTAGTGGAATTCATTTATTAATGTCAGTTGGTAATTCCCGAGAACCTTTTACAGGGCCGACATGTAGCTAAGTGCTCAACATAGGAAAATGAAGAAGATAGATCTGGTCCCACACTCAGGGAGCTTAGATTTGCCTGGCACTAAAGGTAGTAAAGAGGCAGTTGCAATTGCTGAGTAATTGCAAGGTACAGCATCCTCTGGTGCCTAATGGGTGCATTTAACTCAGTCTCAGAAAGTCAGGGAAAGCTTGCTGGACCTTTGGCTTTGACCTGAAGGAGGAAGCAGGAGAGAGGAGGAGGGTGGAATAGTCTAGCACAGAGGCAAGCGAGCTTTGGCCTACAGCTGAGAGAGCACAGTACATTGGAGGAATTAAAGGACCTCAGTAAGGCTGGAGTGTAAGGTCAGGGGCAGGGAGAGGTAGGAGAGGAGGGAGCACAGGAGTCTGGGAGCCTTTCTAAGGAGAGGGGAAGGTAAATACCTGTAAGTAGAGCCGTGCCACATTTAGGGTTGCATTTCAGAAAGATCATTTTGGCCACCCTGTGGAGGCTGGGTTGAAGGGAGGCAAACTGGAGGCAGAGAGACCAGTCAGAAGGTGTTTGAGTGCCTAGGTGAGAGGTTGATGAGAGCTTGAGCCAGGTGGGTGATGAATGATGAACACAGTAACCTCCAGGGTATCATCTGCCCTACATAGCATTTACTGTGCAGGCGTTGTTCTGAGTGCTCATATATATATTAACTCATTTCATCCTCCCAACTATCTTTGGGGGTGTGTACTATGAATATATAAAATATTTTATTCTATTGGGCAGATAGAAAACTGAGGGCCAGGAACTTGCCCAGTCACATAATTGGAAATAGCAAGAGACTGTTCTTGATTGGATTGGAGACACATTGGGAGGAAGAATGAATAGGGCTTGATGATCCTGACATGAAGATTGAGGGTGAACAAAAGTGATGCCTGGTCTCTGGCCTGGGCATCCAGGTAGATGGTGATGGCCTTGACTAAAATGGGGAATATACGATAGAGCAAACTTGTGATTGGAAATAATGAGAGATCATGTGGATTGTGACTTTCCAGTAGAATCCAAGCATAGCTTTGAGCAACAGCATCACACTGGTGGGAACTGACACTGTAGGAGCATATAAACTTGCCCAAAGGGAGAATCTGTGCACTCAGAAGAGCAGAGCCAACAGCTGAAAACCAGGAAGAAGAGGAAGGATACTGAGGAAGATGGCGGAGCTGAAGGGTGAAATGGTGGAGCATATGCACGAAGCTGAGGATAAATGGGGTTTCAGGACGGGTTGATGGATTCTCAGTGTACTGCACTCTGCTGAGAAGTTTAGTAAAAATGAGGTCATTTGGTGTCTTCCACTAGAGCACATTCAGTGGACTTGGAATCTGAAGTAGAAGGTGCAGTGGGTGTGGGGAGGACTGGGAGGCAGGCAGCCGTGTAGACCGTGCTCTCTGGAATTGAGGCTGGGAAGTAGAGAGATAGGGAAGGTTTTTGTTTGCTTATTTAAAGATGAGCTAGTAGGTGGGTTTAAATATGGATGGGAAAAGATGCTGATGGGGCCTCACCGCCCCCGAGGAAGTGGAAGGAGATGAGCATCTGAAGGACAGCAGGAAGAAGGAAGGCAGGGTGTAGATGCTGGAATGGTGCAAGCGTAGGGCAAAGAACTGAGGAACGTGCCATCTAGTGGCTTACTCTTCATGGTTGGTAGGCAGCAAGGTTGTCTGCTGAAGATAGAGTGAGGTCAGATTTTCGGGAGTGGAAGAGATTGCTAATACCTGCTGCCTAGAATGGGAAGCGGATCCAACCAAGAAGTGGAGGGATGTGGGCAGTATTATTAGAAGGAAGGCAACCTGATGGAACTACTTTAAACTAAGGTAGAGTTGATTGATTTGTTAACCCTTAAAAACCCCAAGGTTCTCCAGCCAATAAGGTATTATTGAACTTTACTTTCTTTAATTTCTATTATTAAAAGCATACCAAACAAAAAAATCCAGATTTATTAAAAATATAGGTTTTTTTTTTTAAACTGCTCCCCTTCCCTGAAGATTTTTTGTTTGTGTGTTTGTTTGTTTTTTTGTTTGTTTGAGAGAAAGAGAGGATGTACATGGCAGAGGGAGAGGGAGAGAATCTCAAGCAGTCTCCATACCCAGCACAGAGCCCGATGCAGGGCTTGGGGCTCAGGGCTCTTTGTTTGTTCTCACCACCCTGAGATCATGACCTGAGCCTAAACCAGGAGTTGAATGCTTAACCAACTAAGCCACAGGTGAGCTTCCCTGCAGATTCTTAAATACTTCCCTAAGAAACCTTGCCTGCCAGCCTCTATTCAGTATCTAACTGGTGCAGTATCACCCAGTACAAAGAAAATATTTTAGACAGGGAACCTGTAACTACCCAGAGAAGAAGTATATTCAGAAATAGAACTGGCTGCACGTGTACCCCTGAATTTTTGCCCCTTTAGCACTTCTCGTTTGCATAGGTCCCCATCCCAACACAGCTGATATCATGTCATGATTAAAAAAAACGAAAGCTAAAAAAAAAAAAAAAAAGAAAGAAAGAATTGCCATCTCCACTGTAACTCTGGGTTCCAGCTTAAAACCTTCATCTCTTTGCTCCCTCCACCTCTGCCAGGTGGGTGGTAACTCACCAGCTTGCCTTGACTTTGGTCTTCACTCAAAAGCCTTATCCCCAGACGCATTCCAGGAGGTATCCCATTTAGCCACAGACTCCCATCTCTGCAGGATTCTAAACTCCGAATCCCAAAGCTCAGACCCCTGCCCCACTCACTCCAACCTTTGGGGCATGTCAATGAGGAGAGAAGCTAGAAGGGGCAACACCCAGTGTATTTCTCACAGGCTTTCCTTAACTGAATCCTCTCGCAACTTGTTTGCGCATAAAACCAGTGTTTTACTTAAATGACAGTAAAAGATAGTTGTTCATGGCCTGTGAGTCTTGGGCAAAGGCTATAACAAGGAAAATTAGTCTGTATTTGGCAAATGAAAATGCAGCCTACGTAAATACGTATGCCATCTTATTTTAAAAAGAAAAAATACCATTGGTTGTGACCTGCTAACTTGATTGACCTAGTATTTGAAAAACACTAGCTTACCCTTGGTTTTTAACCTAATTGTTAAATGACACAATAGAAAATTTATGTTTTCTTGATACAAGAGGATTTAAAATAGAAGACACATAGTGGTCATTCCCACTCGTGCAAAATCTGGGGTTGTCAACACTTTTTTTTTTTAAAGATTTTATTTATTTATTCATAGAGACAGAGAGAGAGAGAGAGAAAGAAAGAGAGAGAGGCAGAGACACAGGCAGAGGGAGAAGCAGGCTCCATGCAGGGAGCCTGATGTGGGACTCGATCCAGGGTCTCCAGGATCACACCCTGGGCTGCAGGCAGCGCCAAACCGCTGTACCACCGGGGCTGCCCAGGTTGTCAACACTTTTGAAGTCAGCTTTGTCACATGTTTATTCACATTTACTGCCACCATTTAAGGTCACACTTAAGTTTACTTGGGAATAGTTGCATAATAGAGGAAAAAGCATAGAGCTAGTAATCAGGGGAGCTGGGTGCAAGTCCCCTCTGGTTCCGAATGAGCTGTGTGGCCTTGAACAGGTAAATTTTACCTCTCTGTGTTCACATTTTTCTCTAAGCTGTGTCCAGACTAGATTTTTGGTTTATATATATATATATTTTTAGTTACAGGATTCTTCAATTTATAAAATAGCTCAGAGACTTAAAGAAAAAAAAATGTCTACAAACCTAGCACTGCTCAAATATAAATATTTTTTTCCAAAATCTGAACCTTTCTGTGCTGGTTCTTTTCTAGTATGTGTTAAAATACATACTAGAAATTTTCTAGTTAAAAATTCAAATTTCATAATCAACTTTGAAAGGAGGCGGGGGGGGAATTTAATCTCCTATGGCAATATGATTTTATTTCATATTCAAGTGTCCAACATATTTCGTGAATTGACACATTGTTTCGTGAAAGCTTCCTTTTCAGGCAGCAGTTGTTGCATTTCACCAGTAAGTAGGTCAGTAGGTTGGTCGGTCTTAATGAAAACCTAAAAGGTTGAGGTTTAGTCCCAACTCTGTTAATTCAGTATTTTATAACATGGTGCTGGTGAGACAAGTTCATGAGACTAGCAGCCTTCATGTTGGCTTCTTTATTTCTCCAGCCATAGGGACACCATTTCTGAACAGTGCTCTCTCTAGGGAATGTTCTCTGCTCTAGGCCTACCAGCCAGCCTCTTTCTCCCTGCTCAGATGTTTGTCTGTGGTTCTGGGTTTCCATCATAAAAGCTGCATAAAGACTTATTTCCTTCAAAATGCATATTTCTTTCTGATTACTAATCTTTTCCCATGTGTGCATTATCTGTATTCAGTTAGAATCCTTATATGTTTGTTTGCTGTTATTATCAAGTGTTTGCACACTGTGTACATGTGGGCTTTCCCAGCAAGACTGAGTAGTACCACTTGGTAACTGCTTTTGGAATAGATGAGTGAATGTGTGAATGAGCTGATGTTGCTTGATTGGATGCCTAACTCCATGCAAATCCATTACTGGAAGTAGAAAAATGATTTGACATTTATGAGTGGGCGAATGATATCATCTTTGTTTACCAGAAATGTGACATTACTCTTGAAGTTGTCACTTGTTTTAGGGTAGTCTTTTATAGTAGTTTGCTCAATATTTCCATTTCTGTCTCCTTCTGGGCACATAGTAGGAACACACTTGGCTGGGATTGTATTATATGATTAGTTGAATCAAGGTGGCTGGGTTGGTATGATTGGTCCCAGCCAGTGAGTTAGGAAATGATGTGTACCCCATCTAGGCAAGAGCATATAATCACCAATATGAGGTTCTGTGGGGTCCCCTTCTCTCTCTTGTCTGGTAACTGACAACTCTCAGTGGTCAAGTAACGTGAGCAAGAAATAGCTAACCCTTGTGGGTTTGGGGATTGTTTCTTTGCCAAAACTTCTCCTGACTGTGCAGTATTCTTTTTTCTACTTGGAGATTATAACGTGTATTATGTTACATGACACAGCACAGTAGTTAAGAGCCCAAACACAGAATCAGAATCAGAGTGCCTGGGTTTGATTCTTGGCTCCACCATGTACTAATTGTGTGAACTGGGGGTAAAGCATTAACTGCTGTGTGCCTCAGTTTTCTCATATGTAAAATTGGGAATTTATTAATAATGCCTATAGTATGGAATGGTTATGAAATGTGATGTGTTAATGTTTGTAAAGAGGCTTGGGCTATGGTGAGTCGTTTGTTGAGTAAAACAAATTAATGTATCAGAGAGTCGTGGGAGAATGTAAGGAATTTGCCTATTTGCATGAAGGAAGGTTTAAACTTCCTTCAAAGATGGCCTGTAGGAGTATCTGGCTGGCTCAGTCAATAGAGCAGAGGACTCTTGATCTCAGGGTTGTGAGTTCAAGCTTTACATTGGGCTTAGAGCTTACTTTAAAAAAAAAAAGAAGGCCTGTAAAGCAGGTCAGTGACTAAGTCAGGCTTGTGACTTGGGACCAACTTTGCACCTGCATCTGGAACTCTGAACGCTTTGGAGCCCATGGCAGACTGGGGAGCCCATCATGCCTGTGCAGAAGCATTTGGTGCCCCAGCTCAGTTAAGGAAAGTTGCTATGTGGCCACTGGGGGGCATAGCATTTCTAAGCTTTACTTCCTTCATGTCATTGTCCCAGTCCTCTGGCCAGGAGACCTCTCAGACTTGTTCCCATCTCCCCACACCTTGCCTTCCTCCCTTTTCATTCAAGGTACCTGGAATTCCCCCCTCCTTCCAGAGCCATTCCTGTGCAAATTTTGGATACCTGTGATTTTCTCTGGCTCTATTCTCTATAAACATCCAGCTCACAGAACTCTCCCATTTTTTACTTCAGAACAAAATGTAGGTACATGCATGTAAGTTCATGTACCTGTGCTGTTTGTTCCATTGTGTCCATGTGCTTTAGTTCATCTATTTTAGGCAACAAGCTCTGAGGCAAGGATTTGGCTTAACTCATTTATACAGAGCTTAGTAAAATGCTCTGTGGAATGAGAGACACCTAATAAATGCTTTAGACTTTTGAATGATGCTGTAATCATTTTAATGGAGGCTGATGTGTGTGTGTTTAAACAAATGGCATGTTTTCCAGCAACATTCTGGCAAATTAGCAGCTTCTAAATGAAAAAAAAAGTCTATACTTAGAAAATGAATTTTGTAAACTGCAGTAACATGCAGTTATTTATTGCTAAGCTGATTTAAGCAGAGGCTGAAATGCGGTGGTGAAGCCAACATTTAATTTTTTTACTGACTTTGTTTTCTGAAGAGTTGGTTGGCATGACAGGGGTAGGTAGGAAAGCGGGGCAATTTAAAGGCGTTATTGTGAGTTTAATACATATTTTAAAGAGTTGGTTAAAAAAAACCCTTTATATTAGGTTAGCAGATGTGATTTGGCACCACCTCTTCCCACACATGTGCCCTTTTCATTAGGAATGTGTGCCTGATGTGGTGCAGATGGTATTTAAGCCACTTAGTAATATTTTCCACAACCTGTTTTTAGTAATTAGGCTTGAATTTGCTGGTTCAAAATACTGCAGTGCCTTTTGATAACTTTGTCAACTAAGGAACTTGAAATGTGGTCATCGTACCAGCAGAGGGCAGTGTAAGTCAGTGTTTTATTCGTAGTCCCCAACCTGCTGCTTGGTTTCCACACTGGAGAGCTAGAATGATCCGAATCTATTTGAGAGATGTGACTTGAGGATTTTTTTAAATGACTGATAATGACAAAGTTTTAAAAGTCTTTTGTTGACTGTCCTCTAGTAAGAAAATAAGTTGTCTAGAGCAGATGTGAGCTGTAATTTTATGAATTTAATTTTTTCCTGATTCTTCCATCAGCCAGTATGTGTGACTACGTGGAAGGTATAGTCCTTCTAGGGATCATTTCATTCATGCACTTAGAAAACATAATATTTGGTTTGATGAGAGTTTTTCTTCAGCAGACCGTTGGCTGACTGAGCCACCCAGACGCCTGTTCCACTGTTTTTATGACAAGGGAATAAAGTTAAAGGTCATTTTTGAGTTTTTTGGATAGACTTCTTCCTTCCTGGGACTTCAGATATATTTCTGGGTTTTTATTCCCTTCTGCCTTCTTTAGTCAATAGCAGTGGAGGAAACAGGGCTTTGTTAGAAGACCGTGAACAGAAACATGAAGAAAGGGAGGGTGGACGTGGTGTCCTTGCATGGAAGGAAAGGCTTTGGATCTGCTTGTCTCGATTTCCTTCTTCCAGAAAGTGCTCTGCGCTGAATGGTTCATTCTTCCCACATGGCTGTTAGGTGACTGCTTTTTAGCAGATGGTAATCTAGAAAGAGTTTATTAACATGTGTAGGCTCACAAACAAGGTAGCTATGTTTCTAGGACAGAACCCCAGGCCCAGGCCCAGCCTCTTCAGGCCTTTCAAGCTGCAGTGTTGTCTCTAGAGACAGTGGGCTAAGAGATGGGGCCTGGAAAGAGCGTGACCGCTGTGTTTGGCAACCTGGTCCTTCAGTTTCTGCCCTGCTGGTTACCAGCTAGGGAACCTTGAGACAAATGTGGCCTTTATTCTGGGCAAACATTAGGGATCTGTGTTAATGGAGAAAGGGCGGGATGGATAGTGAGTAACCAGACAGCTATTAGCTTTTAGATTCTTTCTTGATGAAAAAAGAAAAACATGAACATCTATTGCCACAATAGATGCAAATAAAAGTTTGACTTCTATTTCAAAGGACTATGGGCTGACTTTCACGTATCATCGTGTTTTCTCTTCTTGCCACATTTTGGATATTTACACAATTTTCCTACCTCCACAATGTGAGGACATTTATCATTGTCTGACATGATCTTATTTATGTGTTTACATGGTCTCCTGCTTTCATTGCACAAGAATGTAAGTTCCAGTAGGGAGGGGACCTTGGTTGGCCTTGCAGGTGTCTCCACATTTGTGACGTGTTTGTCGTGCTTGATAAATATTTGCGAATGAACGGATGGCATAGTGAAGAGGAAGGAGCAAGTTTTACTGGACACTGAATTCAATCTTTCCTCTCCTGCTTCTGCCACCCACTCCTTGCTGTGTTGTCAGGAACCCATTCTAAAAGGCGTCAGTGTTATTGGCTTCCTTGTAGGCATGACCATGGGGGCAAGAGGGGCATGGGGTGGGGTTACAGCACCCAAAAAGAAGGGAGCAGCATCTGTCGTTGGGGGTGTGCTCTGGGCTCAGAGAGAAGTAGAATATGCCACTGAGCTCCTCCATTTCCCCTGGAATATACTGGGGCCTGCTGACTTAACAACTCGCCAGCAAAACAACCCATGAACTCACAGCCTGGTAGACCTGATTGGATTTTAGCCATGTGAAAGGGTCATACACCAGGAGAAATTTTTAGCCAATTGGAAAGAAGATAGCTAAGTGATGACCAATAAAGAATCAGTTAAAAAAAAAAAAAAAAAGAAGAATCAGTTTTTTTCAAAGAGTTAGGTTTGAAGTTATTTAATCAGTTATTTAATCAGTTTTTTGTTTGCAACACCACCACCACTGATTCTAACTAGTGGTGGGAGCTGGGGGATAGGGGGCGGTGGTGATGTCAGATATCGAAACATCACATTAAAGAATGTTTTTGAAAGGATGTGCCCTTCTATCTTCCTCCTCAAATACATGTGGTAACTAGAACTAGAGCTACCTGGAACTAAAACATCCTATAGAAATCCTTCAAGAGACATTTTTTAATAAAGGGGTTAAAATGATGTGAATAAACATCGATTATTGGCCTAAGAATGGAAGTTTCCAGAGAGAAATTTCTTTTTTCTTTTTTTCTTTCTTTCTTTTTTTAAGATTTTATTTATTCATTCATGAGAGACACAGAGAAAGAGGCAGAGACATAGGCAGAGGAAGAAGCAGGCTGCATGCAGGGAGCCCGATGTGGAACTCGATCCCAGAACTCTCTGATCACGCCCCGAGCCAAAGGCAGATGCTCAACCACTGAGCCACCCAGGTGTCCCCAGAGAGAAATTTCTAAAAAAAAAGTTCTATGAGCTATTTTAAGTTGTCCCCCCACCTTTTATAATATTTTAATACACTTTCTGAACACACAATAGAATGGCAAAGTTCAAACTCCATATATTAACTAAGTGAAAGCTTAAATCAGCAGAATCATTTTTGAAAATGAGATCTTTTCATTTCCTTTTTTTCCTACTTTGGCAATGGTTGGTAGACTCAGCTTTCTTTTCCATAAAATGGGATATTAGAATTTATTTTTTTAAAGATTTGTTTAGTTCCTTTAGAATTTAGAGTATTGTTGCCAGATTAAAAAATATATATATTAGAAACTAAAATTGAGGGGTACCTGGGTGCTCAGCTGGTTAAGCATCTGCCTTCAGCTCAGGTCATGATCCCAGGGTCCTGAGATTGAGCCCCTTGTCTGGCTCTCTGCTCAGTGGGGAGCCTGCTTCTCCCTCTCCCTCTGCCTGCTTGTGCACTCTCTCAATCTCTCTCTCTCTCTCTCTCTCTCTGTCACATAAACAAATAAATTTTTTTTAAAAAGAAACTGAAGTTGATAGTTTAAATATTAACTCCAATCCACTGGATGTCCTTTATATGTGTGTAACTCAATATTTACTTATATACATAGGGCCACATAAAACACTCCACATATGCCCCTGAGGAGAGGACAAAGAAGTTCCTAAAATCTTAACTCCTTCTAACTGGAAATTGCATGTTGCTGTGTGTTCTTGTGTAATGAAGGCATTCTGGCAAAAAATTTCTTTCTTGCAGCAACAGCACTTGAACTTCATGAAACATTATTTTGCTAAACTGATTTTACAAGCTTTTTGCCTACTGGCATGCTGAGGTAAAAGATGAGTCCTTTCAAGTCCATCATCTAGGATCCAAGGACCCTTATAATCTAAAACAAGAGAATATTTTCTTGGTTGGGCCACACACACGCTGACAGATGTGGATGTTGCAGTATATTTCTGAATTTTAAAACCCCTTTTAAAATAAATTTTATATTAAGTGTATTTCCCTTTGATCTTATTATACGTGTGTTAAATCTTCATTTGGGATTCATTTTTTTCAGGTTAATATTACGATTTTAAGAGCATACAAGAAATTAAAACTTTATTTCCTTGTCTCTAAAAGTGGATTTAATGGGAATAATACCTACATTTAAAAAAAAATCTAAACTATTTTAAGAATGCTCTGAGTGGTGAAACTTGTTATGGTAGTACATTTGGGGCAAGGGAAAACGCTTCACGAATACCTCGTTTAACAACTGTGGTTTTTAATAATCGGGAAAAATAACATGACTGTTAGAGGGAAACATTAAATATTCATGGAAATATGGACTTGTGTTTGAGACATAATGAAAACTTAAAGTTTAGGGAGAGGGAATAAAGTACAACTCTCATAAGTATATATGAATACTAACTGTTATTTCACCTGATAAAATTAGAAAAATAATTCAAATTAATTTTTTTTCAAATTAATTTTTAAATAAAACAGATAAACATGCACACAAAAATCCATGAAATAGGAAAAAAAGAATGGCTTGAATAGGAAAAGAGGAAGACAAATAGGAGATGAGGAGGCGTGGTGAAAAGTCAGGCAACTTGGCTTCATTCCAGTTCCATCAGTGACTAGCCTTGTAGCCTTGGGTCCTAGGCCTTGTCTTCTCCTCTGTGGGAAGGGAGTAATAATACTTGTTTCAAAGGGTATTGTGATGCTCAGATGGGGTGATTCACATCTAGAGTTTTTATTAGTCTTTGCCTACATAGAATAGAAAATGTAAATGTTAAGAGTGCATTGCAACCCTGAAATAACCTTCCTTTTGGCGAGTAAATTGGCTTAGAATTTACATTAAAAGTCAACCGTAGATTCTTATGTCTTGATTTGGCAGTGTTTAAAGTCTGAACAATAAAATAAAGAATGGGCAAGTAAAGTAATTGTAGAAGAAACTAATTTGAGGAAACCCCAGTATTCACATTGCATTCCTATTGGACATAAGCATCTTTGATAAGTAGAGCAGTTTGTTTTCATCATGATGTAGATGATGGTGACATTGAAGGTCCACTGAGTTCATAAGGTGTGCTAGGCCCTGTAACCATATAGAGGCAGTGTCTTACTTAGTACTCACTAAAGCCTGATGAAGAAGGTTTCATCATTAAACGCACTGACAGTTGAGAGGTTGGGTAATTTACTCAGTATCCACAATGAATGTTGGACCTGAAGCCCTGGCAGGCTTACTTTGGAGCCCTAACTTATTTTATTTATTTTATTTTATTTTATTTTATTTTATTTTATTTTATTTTTATTTTTATTTTTATTTTTATCTTTATCTTTATTTTATTCTATTCTATTCTATTCTATTCTATTCTATTCTTTCTATTCTATTGATTCATGAGAGACACAGAGAGAGAAGCAGAGACATAGGCAGAGAGAGAAGCAAGCTCCACGCAGGGAGCCCAATATGGTACTCGATCCCAGGACCCCAGGATCATGACCTGAACCAAAGGCAGACACTCAACCGCTGAGCCACCCAGGTGTCCCCGGAGCCCTAACTCTTGATTGGCATTGGCACCACAATGGATTTGGGGGTGCCTGCCTGTGGTTATATTCTTGGGGACCCAAATCTAAAATGGGCTTTTTGGTCTGAATAGTATAATTAGAACATTGAATTTGTTTCTTTTACTACTATTTCTCCTCCTTCTCCTCGTTCTTCTTTTTCTTCGTCTTTTATAGGAGCATAGTTTTGACAACTGGTTGGTATGCGTGTAAGGAAGAGGCTGTAGCTGCTTAAATATGTGTTAAGCTTCCGTAAATATCCAATACTATTATTGCTTTAGTGTCTGTATTATTTTCTTCTCCACTGTTGCTCCCTGTAATGTATCCAAATGGGATCTATATCATGGATAGCATTTTCATTCTTGTTGAAAATTGGTGGTTGTTGACAACATGATGAATATACATAGTGCTAATAATTTGACAGATTTCCTAGTTCAGAGATGTTAAATTAAAATGACCTAAGAGAAAGGGATTAATATGGGAATCAAGCCCCTTAGTAGTTTAAGAAGGAGTTTGTCTGTAGATTATATAAACTCACGTAAACAACCATCCCTGCTAACAAAAGAAACACATGAGGCAAGAGGATGCAAATAGTGATTTAGTGGAATAATGATGGTCTGGCAGATGAAAATAACTGAGTGTTCCAGCAGAGGAGGATCAGAGGACCATTCCTCAGAAATAGGCCTTTAAGGGATGGTAGGGTAGGGTTCGGAAGTAGAGGGAAGAGACTCCCTTAAACAAATCTAGCTAGACTTCATCACACTCACCTCCAGCTTTGATCTCTGCAGCAGGAAGCACTCCTATTAAAACTGGGACTTGCTGAGGCTTCCTCGTGTAATTAGAGAACAGAAATACATGTTCCACAATGAAGCCTCCGCTCTAATTACTCACAACCTAGCTGTACCTTGATGGCAAGAGGTGAGCCACCAATAGCATTTCTTAACGAATTGCTGAATTTCCTTACAAGACATGGGGAAACTAGTTCCTAACAGAAAAATATCTCAGCATCATCAACAGCAACAACAACAAGATTTAGCAAGATGGAAGAGAGGTTTGTAGAAAAATGAAGAAATTGGGCTTTAAGAAGTGATGAAACTTTTGGAACACCATTTCATTTGGAGCTGCTCTTGGCTGCCGTGCTCCCACATTATTGCTCCTTGCACAGCAAATTGCAGCCCCTTTTGTAGCAAAGGATACCCTGTGTGTCCCTAAAAGTTCCATTAATGGGCACGTTTTGAACCCCCTCCTGGTTTTAAGGCTCTGTCTGTCACCATAAGGCATCTAACTTGTCTGAGGGGCTCTGGATAAAGTTCCACAGGTGGCAGGAAGATAGCTATCTGGAAACGAGCTTGTCGGGGTAACTGCCTGAATGGAGCAGAGATCTCCCTCCAATCCTCTGTTTACCTCCTCCATTCCCACTAGGAAAAAAATCAGGGAGGAGCAAAAGAATAGTTGAGAATACTGTTGATTTTTTTTTTCTTTTAAAACTGGCATTTTAAAAGTTCTTCCATGGGGGAGTAGTAGTTGATCAAGGAAAAGAAAAGAAAGGAAACATGACAAAGACATACTTCTTTTAAAAAAAATTTATTTATTTATTCATGAGAGACACAGAGAGAGAGGCAGAGACCTAGGCAGAGAGAGAAGCCAACCCCTTCCAGGGAGCCTGATGTGGGACTCAATCCCAGGACCCTGGGATCATGACCTGAGCTGAAGGCAGATGCTTAACCACTGAGCCACCAGGTGCCCCAAGACAAACTTCTTGTTTCGTGTAAACAATTGGCCTTCTCTCTGTTGGTAAGTTTTAAAAAACATGTAAGATGATTGCATTCTGAAACTTAATATCCTAAGTAAACAAGTCCTTGGTAAAATTTTCTCAGTTAAGAAGCAAGAAATGGTTAAATGTATGCAGAGGGTCTTCATTTTTTGTGGCTTTTCCCCCCCAGAAAATAGGGAAATGGGACATTAATGCCAACTAACTACAGTTCTGAGCCATGTTATTTTTTGAAATGGTGCTGAACTACTTTTTTTTACCCTGTTCTGGTAAATGTGGATTTTTCAAAAAAAACAATAAAACCAAACAAAAAAGAAAACCTGCAAAAAAGCCAAGAAAGGAAATTAGGGATCAGTTTATTTTTTATTATTAGTTTTTAAAGATTTATTTATTTGAGAGAGAGTGCACGAGCCCACATGTGCGCAGGAGCACCAGTGGAGGAGGGGGCAGAGGGAGAGGGTGAGAAGTAGACTCCCTGCTGAGTGCCCAGTGCCATGCCAGGCTTGATCCCACAATCCTGAGATCACGACCTGAGCCAGAATCAAGAATCTGCCCACTTAACCAACTGAGCACCTAAGAGCCCCTGGGATCACTTTTGAAGACTGTTCTTGTTCAGATTTGAGCATATCCATTTTGCCTTCTGAAATTAAATGGAATCTGATTGTATTTTGAAGGGGGGCCTTGGGACCAAGTCATCCCTCCAAGTTTGCTTCCTAGGATGGTTCTGGCTAGCGTATTCTTAAAATCAAAGCAAGACCCTGTCTCATTGTCAATAACAGGATTTATGCAGCTTTTCAGGATAATGTTGGTCCTTGGATTAACACAGCTGATACACAGTTACTTTCGTCCATTTGATCATTAACATATAACATATAGAAGATGCATGTAACTTGTTGAAACACAAAAGACAAAACCTCATTAAATCAAACATTTGGTGTCATAAACTGTTTATAACATTCAAGTATTTTTTTAAATGAATTAAATCAAACGGACTACTATGAATTACAGAGTAAAGAGAAGGAAATCATAAAAGGTTAGATGAAGAAATCTGTGTTTTCTACATGTCACACTGGCAGGCACATTTCCAAGGTCACATCACCCTTATAATAGGACCATGGGTAAGTTGTTAACTCTTTAAAATTCTACTTCTAAGGATAGTTGTCATCATCAGAGGTAACCTTTTCTCTTGCTTCAGATGTGTTAAGTCTTTACACTTATTAATTCTTTTATGTAGTGTTTGTAGTTTGTAGAAGGAAATTGATTTTCTTGTAATGGGAAAATCATCGCTCCTATTATGACATAAAACTTTAATTTGATGTCTCCTTCACTGACCCAAGCTAATTACAACAAAAACATGTTAACAAAGTGAGTAAAGTTCTTTCTTTCATGCATCAATTTTACTACATAGGGCTGCCCCAGAAAGTCTTAAAGGAAGGTGCTGCTCTGTTACCCTGGGACCGTGTGTGTGCGCGCGTGTAACCGCTCTGACAGGCTGTGAAATATTGATGCTCTGGGTGGAACCTGAACTCCTAAGATCATCGGCTTCTCAGAAGCAAAGAAATATTAAAGGGAGTTATCCGTCAGAACACACAACAGCTGAAAGCATGGCCGTAGCTTCCTCTTTAATTTGGGCAGATTGGAATGCACTCCCCTAAAATCAAACGGAAATAGTAAAATTTAAAAACTTTTATGAGTACCCAGCTCAGCTGCACCTGGCTTCCCTAATTGCCTTCAACCAAGTCATTACTGGGGAGGCAAGATGTTTAGCCACTAACAGCCCTTATTAATGTATAATAGGAATTTACTTGTAAAACAGAATTATTGGGATGGCATGATGTCATAAAGACAGAGTGCTGACATTTTAGATTGTTTTATATAGGAATGTTGAATTAGAATTTAGGAGTGGAATATTCCTTTGGTAATTAATCACAATTTGGTGTGGCCTCAGTGTAGGTTAGGCGCATGGCTGCTGAAAATTCATGATTGTAACAGCCCTGCATTAAAGGCCATGTTTGTGCATATGCATATCATTCTCATGAATTATCTATGGGAAAGAGAAGTGTTCTCCACTAGTTTGCAGATGTGCAAAAACTGACCATTGCAGGTGTAAATACAATGAAATGTTTCATCAAGGCTGCTTCTCTGATTTCTGTAAAAATGTCAGAGCCTTACAATTATAAAAATGCCTACCTATTTTCATCTTGGTCTCGATGATGCAAGAAAGGGATTACACTAATTTTGCTGGACCTCAAACTTAGAATCTGTCAATATGGCCCTGTGATTAATGGGCACAGACTTTTACCTGCCTCATAAATATAATGTGCCTTGATTACCGGGCTCTGTTTGCAGAGCAATAGTTAACATGATGTCAACACTTCCATTGTAAACCCTGTTTTTGGAGGGGTTTATAACGTGGTCATAAAAAATCACTCGGGATGACACTTTGAATATGAGGTCTTAGTCCTGGGGGATGAAGATATATAAAAGGATAGGTTTAAGTGTTCCATTTACCTAATTTTATAGGTTTATGAAGACCTAAGCTGCATATACAAATTTCAAGTTTTATATTCTTTAAAGAGAAAATATTTAAATAACAAAGAGGATTTCTTATTGCTCATTTTGTTCAATGTTTTCCTAAGGGAATAACTCCATACCTAGCTGTTGGGTCATTTATTTTGAACCAGGAAGGAATATTTTAAGCATGGTTATGACACATATCAGAAGACATTTAAAAATCATTCAGTATTGATGTCTTCAGGATTTCATGCCAGTTAGCCACATAAAGTCATAGTTTAGGTCAAAATCAATTAGAATTCCAAGACAAAGCTTGAACTGGGTGAGCCTTGGAAGGTATAGGATGAACTGGGTCACTTTGTGTAAGATTCAAACATCTCTCCTGAATTGGAACATACGTTTTCTCTTGTGTTAAAGTGAGAGGAAATTGCCAAGACCTGGTCCAAGGCCAGCCCCTTTTCACCTCCTGAAGCATGGTGATTGCATGGTGATGTTTACCCAGTATCATGAGGAGTGGGGTCACTCTCAGAAGTTCAGGATTTCTTTTTTTTTTTTTTTTTTAAGATTTTTACTTATCTATCTATCTATCATCTATTTATTTAAGAGATAATCTTAAATCTCTTAGAGAATCTCAAGCAGGCTGTGCTGAGTGCAGAGCCCAGTGTGGAACTCAGTCTCAGGACCCTAAGATCGTGACCTGAGCTGAAACCAAGAGTCCACACTTAACCGACTGAGCCACCAGGTGCCCCAGGAATTCAGGATTTCTTATGTCATATCAAGGAAGGACCAAAGGAGCCCTCTGGCTGTTACTGTGCCATACTTCTCTTCTAGTTTGTGAGTGCAGGCCAGGAAGCCAAGATTAACTTTGCTGGAATTTGGTGGTGAGGGGGGAGCGGTGGCGGAGGGTTGGATGGGAGGCTGTGGTTAGAATCCAAACTTTTGAAGTGGGTGTTCAGCTACCACAATGTACTTGACTTATTGGACAGCTTAAGAGTTTTAATTTAAAAAGTCATCTTACAGAATTTGTGATTGGTTCCAAATCCACTAGTTGACCTGACCAAAAGGGTTTTTTGTTGTTGTTGTTGTTAATTTGTTTTGTCTTGGGGCTTGGGGGAGGAGGATAGAAAGGCTTGGTTGTGCCATAAAGTCAGTAAAACAAGACTGTTGAATTCACAATGATGGGCAAGTTTTAGGTTTTCTTCCTGCCTCCCTTCTCTTCCCCATTCTCCCTCCTTCCTCCCACTTCTTCCCACCTTTCCTTTCTCCATTCCTCTTTCCCTCCTTTGGAAAATAGGATATGCCCTTTAAGGCATCAGTACCAAACCGTTAAAAGGACAAAAAGATCTTGTAGCCTGGAGCAGCAGGGGGCTTTTCCAGAATCTGGAACAGGCAGCGGAGAGGGTTGCAGTGTGGTGCTTATAGGACTGGCATGTGTTTCAGCACTCTGTGTAGTGCCCAATTTATTTTTCAGAATATGCTCTTGATTCTGCTCTCATTCGGTCATCCTGGGCAGGAACGAATCATTCTCTTTATATTTTTAGTCTTACTACTGTAACATGTAAAGTATAGACGCATTAGCATCATTCTTAGGCTCACAGGTGTTAGACTTAGTGGTTTGCTTGAGTTATAATGCAGGGCGCTGAATGAATGTACTGGGCCACTGGGCAAGCCTTACTGCTTGGAATAAGTGTAAATGTTCACATAAAGGCACTGGCAGCCTAAAGGTTAAGGCAGCAATAGTGTTAATTGATACAGTGATAAGTTGGTAGCACTGAGTTTTGGGAACAACATAATATGCTGCACTTGTTGCTTTATGTGATTGGTGTATTTAAATCCTCACAACAACCCTATGAAGTAAGTGGTTTATTCTGTCTCTGCAGGTTTGGATACTGGGCCTTAGAAGGCCCCTTTACACTTTCTAAGATCACATAACTTTTGTGAGCTGTGGAGCTAGATGGAAACCCAGGTCTGTCCCATTCTGAAGCTCATGGTGTTACCATTTTGCACAAACAACTCAGAGATCAAGTTCTCACGAGTGAAATAGGAACAAGTATTCATGAATTCATCGGTAAATATTGGTTGTACACCTCTCCTGAGATAAATAAACCTTGTGCTGCAGTCCAGGGGCATGATGTGAACAAGACAGCCTTAGAGAATTTAGAGCCTTCCAGAGTTTATAAACAAATGAGGTGGGGGTACGAAGGAGTAAATGAGGAGATTGCAGATTAGGCATAGGGCAACACTAAGGAAGCCCCTCCAAAGGGTACCTGATGTAGATTTAGGGCTTCAGGCAAAACTTCCCCAGAACCACAAAGCTGCAGGAGGGGTTGACATTAGCCAGATGGCAGGGATGTGGGAGAGGGGGGCAGAGAGATAGGGAAAGCATTTTAATCTGGGAGGACAGTAAATGCAAAGTAGGTAAGAAACATATTTAATTGGGGGAAAGGTTGGAACCCTCAGCAATAGTCAGGCCCTGAAGGGCCTATGAACAGAGTTTAAGGAAGTTTGACTCTCTTAAGAGCTATGGGAAGGAAGGCATTGGAGGGTTTTGAGCCAGGATTAGGTGATCACATTAGCATCTAGGAAGCTGGCCCTGACTGCCTTATAGAGCATGGAGTAGATTTGAGAGCACTGGAGCCAGAGCCCCAGTCACAATTGCTATGACTGAGATCTGGCACAGATGCCAGGGGTCCTCAGTGATTGGTGGGCAATGAGACCCTGATGGGCGGCTGGGTGGACAGCCATGCTTTTCACCAGAGAAAATCAGAGCCAGCAGCCGGGTGCAAGGGAGCAGGTGATGCCTACAATTTTGAACCTGTTGCAGCCTGGGGAGTCTCCAAGTACACACCTCTGATAGGCAGTTGAGGCTAGAGAAAGAGATGTGAGAGCCATTATTATACAGATACTAACTAAAACTATAGGAGAGGAAAGAATGGTGGAGTGAGAGGAGCACATGGGAAGATCCTCTAGGACAAGGACCCTCCAAGGTTGGACAAAGAAAGGGGAGCCTGCATAAGAACAAAACGAATGGCCAGAGGTCAGAGAATAATGGTGCTGTGGTCTGAATATTTGTGTCTCCCCTACCCAATTCATATGTTGAAATCCTCACCTTCAACATGATGGTATTAGGAGGTGGGAACTTTGAGGGTGATTAGGTCATGAGGGTGGAGCCCTCTATGTGAGATTAGTAGATTAGTGCCCTAATAAGAGGCCTACAGAGCTCCCTAGTCCCCTTTTGCCTTGTGAGGTGCTGGCTATCAACCAGGAAGTGGGCTCTCACCAGACACCAAGTCTGTTGGCACCTTGATCTGGGACTTCCCAGCCTCCAGATGGTGAGGAGTAAATTTCTCATGTTCGTAAGTCACCCAGCATGGCATTTTGTTAGAGCAACCCAAATGGACTAAGACAGATGGGGAAATCCAGAAAAAAGGACTTCAATGAGAAATGTTGGCTGGTGCAGTTGAATGCTGCAGAGAAGCCGAGAGTCCAAGGGCTGCCAAGGTGAGTGACATCTGCCACCTTCCCGCACACATCCACATGTGCACTTGTCTTGAAGGAGGCAGTCCTTTGGCATGCTTTTTTTTAAAAAAAAAGATTTTACCTATTTGACAGCACAATCAAGGGGAGCTGTCGGCTGAAGGAGAGGGTGAAGCAGCTCTCCACTGAGCAGGGAGCCTGATGTGATGTGGGACTCAATTCCAGGACCCTGAGATCATGACCTGAGCCAAAGGCAGATGCTTAACCATCTGAGCCACCCAGGTGCCCCCAGGATGCTTTTTCTGAAAAAATTCTATCATCTCATTTCATTTCGTCAGAGACCTAAAGAATACGTTAGTGGTACTTTAAGTTTTAGGTTTCCATATACTTTCTTATAATTATCAAACATACTCTATTCTAAAATAGCATAGGGACTTGTAAATAATAAACATATCTGCTATCTCAAAACGTACCATTTTTAGGTTGAAGGTAATTTCTAAAAAAAATTTTTTTAAGATTTTATTTGGGCAGCCCTGGTGGCTTGGCGGTTTAGTGCCACCTTCAGCCCAGGGCATGATCCTGGAGACCCGCGATTGAGTCCCATGTTGGGCTCCCTGCAGGGAGCCTGCTTCTCCCTCTGCCTGTGTCTCTGCCTCTCTCTCTCTCTCTCTCTCTCTCTCTCTGTGTCTCTCTCATGAATAGATAAATAAAATCTTTAAAAATTTAAAATAAAGATTTTATTTATTTATTTGAGAGAGAGCATGAGCAGGGGTGGGGTGGGGGTACAGAGGGAGAAGCAGGCTTCCTGCCTGACGTGGGGCTCGATTCCAGGACCCCAGGATCATGATCTGAGCTGAAAGCAGGCACTTAAACAACTGAGCCGTCTAGGTGCCCCTAAGGTTGAAAGTAATTTTTGAGATCAACTTGTCTAGGACCTTAATATTACCTTTAGTCATTGGTTTATTCAGTAAACATTTATTAAACTCTATTATTAGCCAGGTATATAGATTAATAGGAGTTTTACTGTACTGATTTTGTTAAGAAAGTATAGGAGTGCAGAGTTTTGTCATAGTAAGAATGTTATGTAAATGCATAGAAATACAAAAAGTTCGATCTGTGTTAAACTTTTGTTGTTTTGTTGTTTTTTTTTTGTTGTTGTTGTTTCCTTTTTGGGAAGAAGGAAAGACAAAATATAAATGCATATTGAATCTTTCTCTGTGGGGTTTTGATGAGTACCTCTCACTCCTTGACCTTTACGTTTTACCAAATTCCTGCATGTCACTGATGCCTCAGTTTATCCCACATCCCTCTCCAGGTGGGGTCAGGCTCCTGACCAAGTCTTGGGGGGTAGAGCAGAGGCCATGATAGTGCTCCAGGCCACACCAGTTTACCAAAGAGCATGGGCACTGCACTCTCCAGACTCAGGTCCCTTCTTACTCCCTAAAACCAACCACCATGGGCCAGTGTGGATGGGTAGTGACTTGCCTTGTTGGTGCTGGTTATGACCGGAGCTGTTGACTCTTCTCTTCATGCTCATCCTCTGCAGGTGTTGGCCACTCCCCCAAACTCCTTCCCTGACCTTCCTTTAAGTTGGAGCTAGACAACTTGCTCTGTCTTCTAGTTACTATTTATCCACATGCATCTTCTCTCATCATAAAGCCATTCTCATGTTCCAGGTTTACTGATGAGTGGGGACTCTCAGCTTAGTCTGTCCCCAAAACCTTAACCTGATCACATTCCAGCTGGTGTTCTCTACTGCATTGAGGTAAGAGGAATGCAAAGCATCCTTTAGCGCTTCTCGTTATTTCTCCATATGCTGCTCTCCACAGGGTTTGCTTGACTTTTCCCCCAATTACCAACTTACTCACAATTTCTTCTTGACATCTTCCTCCTCATTAATAGGTCATTTCTCTGATCTATGGTGCTCACTGTGGTTTGTAAACTGATGCTGTAGTTAATAAAGGTTGTTAACAGCATGCTGAGTGTTATGATGAGATTATAAGGAGCAAAGCATTTGAAGCTCAGGGCCTGCTGCATAGTGAGTATAATTAAATATTTCTTAATTAAACATTTTAGCGAGTAACTAGGTTCTCGAGTGCTCACTCCACCCATCCACAAGCATTTATTGATTTGCTTGTGAGCTGACTGTCCGTCGTCGGTGTTATTTTAATATTTGCTAACTCACAGATGAACTCTGAGGCAGTTTTTTTGTTTGGAGACTTGATACTTCCATGATTTCGCATAATGAGTTCTTTTAAATGATAGTATCGATATTTGATTTTGCTCCCTTTGGCTTAGTTTTTTCAGTATTTTTCAGTGTTTCTCGTTGCTCTATACCAGCATCACAGGAAAATGGGAATGAGGTGGTTTTTGAGCTGTGAATGAAGAGGTGATACACATGGCTCTGCCGTGGTTGGATTCAGCAGTCAGCCCAAGTGAGGCTGGTCTTTTAAATGATCTGGATCTTAGGTTCCTTAACTGTAGAGAAAGAAAGTGGAATGACATGGCATCTTAGGTCCCTACCATTTTGAAAAGTCGATTTTTCTAGTTCTAGAGTCCAGGCAAATGTGTGGTTGGCATTTTGGTCCTATAATTTGCAAATCATTCCACTGGCTTTTGAATATCTATGTTCAAGGAGGGAGGAGGGCAAGGCTTCCCACCAATGCTCAGCAGACCTCCTGAGACAAGCTCTCTTCTCATTCAGTGCTTTCTACTTCCCACAATTTTTTTATCATTATCTAATGGTTCCCAAAAAGTGGGTAGGAGCGCTGTATCTGGATTTACTGTTCACAGATTTAGGATTCTTTCCTTAAACTCTCTCCATCCTGTCACTGAAATTCAGGCTCGGTTATGGCATCAAGGTAAAAAAATAAATAAAACAGCTTGAATTTTATATTCCATATCAAGTGCCCCTTTGTCCACTAGCCTCACAATCAGGAGTTAGCTACATAAAAATAATCCAGCAGTCATATAATCATATCCTCCTTGGTTCACGAAATAACTTTACCTTTTGAGTAGCATTGTAGCTTTCTTACCACAAGAGGGCAGTGCAGGTGACTGAATGAAGGAAATGGCTCGTGCACCAGTAAGGACAGTGTTTGCTGTACTAGCATCCATTTTACAAAGCATCTTCGTGTGTGTGTGTGTGTGTGTGTGTGTGTGTGTGTGTGTGTGTGTGTGTGTGACGGTCTTAGTGGTTCTCTGTGATAGGGAAAGTAGGCATAATTATTCCCATTTAACAGATGGAGAAACAAGCCAGAAAGGCTTAGAGCATACAGTTGTACAGCTAATAGTATCCTCTAGAGCTTGAATCCAGCCAAGTCCTACCTGAATCTAGGTCTCTTTCCACCACACCTCTCTGCCCACAAATGGTCATTATCATCATCCCAGTGACCTCCTAAAGTAGAGCTGAGAGGTTGTCCAAAAGCTAGAAAACCATCTGTTCTGTGGCAGCGGTTCTCAGATTTTTTCCAGTGGACACAGCATCTTGTGGGAGACTTTCCAGACCCCTACGTGTCCTGCTGTCCCAGAAAGATGGGAAAGGCTGGGAATGTTAGCCTCGTGAGTACCGCCACGAGCAGCCGTCATTGCAGTGCCAGCTCTTTTGATCTATACTAGAAAGAGGGTCTTAACTAGATAGAAGATGGAGAGGATAATGAGAGAGGTCGAAGTGAAGGACAAACTGGGACCCGGATGTGCATGATCCAAATGACTGCTCAGTTTCCATGGTGAACTTGGAAATTCCCTTTGGACTCCCTGAGCTCCACCCCCTTAAGTAGTTTCAAAGGAGACAGCGGAACACAGGAAAGGCACAAGCCAGGCTAAATCAGCACTAAACCAAACACCCCATTATTGAACATGCAGATGAAGATTTTTCTAAGCTCCCAAATTCCAAAGCCTAATACTGAAGGGCCAGCAGGCAGTTACCCAAGTGGTCGCTTTGCTGGGCAGCTTACATACAGAATTTATCCTAAAGGGATTTTGCCTTTTTTTTTTTTTTTTTTTTTTTGGTAGTTAGAGTGATTCTATCAGGTAATTAATTTCAAGTGCATTTATTCATTTGTTGAAAAAAATAAAAGGCTCACATAGCAGCCTATGGTTATTCTAGTTGCCCGATGATTCATGCATTCAGATCTAAAACCTGGAGTAGGTATAATCAATATGTGAAAAATAGGTGCTGCCTAATTGCCTTTTTAAATCAGTAAAATAATTAAAGCCTTTATAGCCTGGCCAATTAATGTTTGCACATCTGTATGGTTGGCTTAATAAGGAAAAGCTTGAGAAAGATAAAATTACAATACCAAAAGCATCTAATAGCTGAAAAACATTTCCAAGTGTAGTTGATTAATTATCCTCCTCTCTTCCTCTTTTTTTCCTCCTCTTTTTCTCTTAACAGACTAAACATTCAGTAAATCCGAGAGTTCCAGTTAAGTCAGCATTCCTATTGTAAAATGCCAGTGTTATAATTTTTCCTTCATCATTTTCTTAGATTCCAATATGAGTGTCATTGTTGTGTTTAGTAAAAGAACACAAATATTTATTTTAAACATTTCTTTAAACAGATTCTTAGTGGAGGGTAGAGCTCACTAATGCTATGCAGCTGGGTTTTGGGGCTTTAAAATTGGTTGTCGTCTGCATACCAAGTCCTCTGCAAGTACTCAGCCGCAGAGAGCAAAATCCCACTTGACAAGAAGCCTCTAGATATGGATTTATGCAATAGGATGCAATGTTTACTTTGGACCCGCCGTGATCTACCTGGGAAATTTTTCCTATGATATTTTATTAAAAAGTTCTAAATACATATTTGCACAATATTTTCTTATGGAAAGATCTGTGTAAGGAATCTTTAACTTATTTCCAAAAGGGAATTTTTTTTTAAATGCAGAAATGCAGCAATTGTGTCAGCAAATCACAGAAAAAAAAGGTATGGACATAATACGTTTAGAACTAACACTCACTTCTGGCAGAATTTCCATTCCTTCTCATGTCGGTGCAGATAGACGAAGTGATTATTATCCTAACCAGAATCCAGAATCCAAATCTCATTCTGAAGTCCTTAAATTAAACATACGATCAGTCTTTTTAGCAAAGCCTGTCATGGGAGGAGTTGGGTATTGGCTTTTCTTCTTTTTCTTTCTGTTTAGCCTGCATTGAACCTTTGGCCTTACCCCAAGTGTATGGGTGGTATATGGTTTAAAATTGATATATTAATGTTGAATTTTTATTGTCACAGTTTCTGTTCGTGCTCCTTTCAAACCTTTCATTTATTTGTTTCTGAACCTTGGATATCTCATAAAAATGTCACCATTGTGGTTGAACATTAAGCACCTTCCCATTTTGCCCTGGGCCGTTGAAATAAATTTGGACCAGGTGCTCTGCTCATAATGGAGCCTCTTGAAGTGCTCTGATAATGAGCCGGGAGCGGAAGCTGTCAGCCTTCAGCTGGCTTGAAGAATGCAATTAGAGCAGTTTTAATACTGCGGAGGGACCCCATCCAATCAAGGCCATTTGAGTTAAACCAAGTCTAGAATCCTAAACATGTACATTTAAGCACGTGAGCTTTGTCTCTGCACTGCGTATAGGGAGAAGGCATTCCTCTACAATGGATCCATTTTGAGTCAAAGAGGGAAAAAAAAGCCCCGAATGCCGGTGGAAGTTCTCTATCTTTCATCCCTCCTGTTATGTTATTGTGACCTTATTTATGGTCTGATGTCATTGGGCTCATGATAGCTAGCATCAAATTAAACTTCACATCAGTCAAGGACTTAGTAAGACCACTTAGCTCAACTTCTGTTTAATAGCAAAGAAAAATTGGATTCTCCAAGACACCCATGAGTATGGGGAGTGCTAAAGTAAAGTATACTCACTATAGGAAACCATTAAAAGGAATAGTATTGTCTATATATATTACTGAGTAAAGTAAATCCTGCTTGGGGGAGGTGGGGGACCAACCAACTATAATATACATGTATAGGTACGTAGGAAAGATTTAGAAGAACACATACCAAATCAATAAGGGGAAGTGGGGCTGGGAAGATAGGTTAAGATTTTGACATTCTCGGGATCCCTGGGTGGCGCAGTGGTTTGGCGCCTGCCTTTGGCCCAGGGCGCGATCCTGGAGACCCGGGATCGAATCCCACATCGGGCTCCCGGTGCATGGAGCCTGCTTCTCCCTCTGCCTGTGTCTCTGCCTCTCTCTCTCTCTCTCTCTCTCTGTGACTGTCATGAATAAATAAATAAAATCTTTTAAAAAAAAAAAAAAAAAAAAAAGATTTTGACATTCTCTATATATGTATTTTTAAAATTATTTTCTCTTTTATTTAACCAATAATTTTTATATTCTTGGGGTAGCTCAGTTCACTATCAAGCCAATGGCTTATTGTAAGCAAATAAATTAGCTTCTGTGGAGTAGGAAGTTCTGTGAGGGAGAAGCACCCACTTCTCCTACTACTTGAGATGCTGGGTTATAGTAATGAGAGAAGGTATTTACCAAATAGCTTTACATTTGTCATTTCAAATACTCATTCCTCCACAGATACTCATTTGATACCTGAGGACATGCAGGTTTAAGGAGATTTCCGTGATTTGCCAGGCCACAAGTTTGAAGAGAGGTTTCAGGATTTGAACCCTTATCAGCCTGGCTCCAAAGGCTATATGCTCTTAATCCTCTCTCTTCCCTGCGCTTGGTTTCTGAGAAGAGTTTTTAAAAGCAGATTTTATTTCCAGGGTCACGCTATCCCTTCAGATTTGATTTCTTTTCAGAAAATGAAGACCTACTTCAGGAGTAGACGTTGTTGTATGGTAGTATTGTTGTTAATGGAAGACATTTCTGTAAACACTTGAACCAGTCATTAAAAAGTCATTCCGGGCCCATGGAATTCACAGTGGATACTCTAGTGAGTGGAAGCCTTTGCCCTAACATGATGCTGTGATAATAACATCAGTTCAATTGCAGCTGAAAAGTAAATAATTTCACAGAGTGGGCGAGGTGGGCGATGTCCTCATTAATAGCAAATAGTATGCATAATGTAAGGATTGTAGTAATTAAGTATTCTTTTATTAGCTCCTGATTGCTGAACAGTAGCTTACTTAGTCATTTCTTCTAACATTTATTATTTAATAAGCCATGAATCTTTTGTATTCCATAAAAATATGAAGCTTATTCCATAGGGTACAAATCTTTCTCTTTGAGTGTGTGTAGATAGGTGTATATGTACATATACGTATTTCCATTTCTTTTTTTTTCTTGTGAGCCCTACAAATTTTGGAATTACTCATTTAAAAGAAATAATCACTCTAAGATCGAAAGTAGAATGGTGGTTGCCAGAGGCTGGGGGAGTTATTGTTTAATGGGAATAGAGTTTCGGTTTACAAGATGAAAAGAGACCTGGAGGTGGATGGTGGTGATATTTGTCCAACATTATGAATGTATTTAGTATCACTAAACTGTACGCTTAAAAATGGTTAAGATGGTAAATTTTATGTTTTGTGTATTTCACCACAATAAAAAACACTGGAAAAAAATTACTAAATTTAGCCGCAAGTGAGCCTCATCCGGTGAACTAACATTTAATGGCCCTTCTTTTGACATCGTGACACTGCTTGTTAACTTATCTGGGGCAAAGTAATGTATTTAGGCCAAATAATTTAAACATCCTCTCCCAGAACCTGAGAAAAATATCACTGCATAGGTAAACATGAGGCACTTTGAAATGTTGCAGTGACACCTGTATAATACCATTACTTAACTATATTTTTATAAAGCATAGGAAATGATAGAATACATTGGAGGGGAAAAGCCTCACCTCTGATTTTTTTTTTTTTAACTGAAGAAATAACTATTCTTTTTGAGCATCTTTTCCAACTGAAGTGATTTTATTTGGCATTTGGGTTCCTTTCTCATACAATTTCTTCCCAATTGTGATTATTTTATCTGATTATGTTTCGTACCTTGCCAACCCCTTTGACCATGTACGTTGCCTTTCAACTTTTCTCCCTTTGTGGTTGAGAAGAATTCACCGACCTGGGCGACCTGGGCACTTCTGCTTGTGGAAGGTTAGTTACTTTGAAACCAGCCACAGCACAGCAGTTATCCCTCCTGGGGTTGCAGGCAGGGAGAATGATGCAGACATGAAGTCAGGGACATAAACAGGTATATTGTATATTCAGCGTGATGAGGCGTGAGGATTCGGTGTTCCTCAAAAGGGAGTAGACTTTGGTGGTTTTCAGGGCACCTTGTAAAATTGTCCACTGTGGAGGGGAGAATGCTTTAGGCAAAACCATCAAGAGACTGAGCCCAAATAAACTCCTTTGATTGGAAATGAAAATAAAGCAAAATGCAAAGATTCAGGCCCAAAGAGCCTTGTGGGGAGAATGTTTGTGACTTCAATTTGCAAACCTTGGGCGTTGCTACATTGCAAGGTGGGTATGGAGGCAGCCCAGAGTCACCACACTGTGGGGCACATCTGAGGACTGACCCTCCATCTCACAAATGAAACTGCATATATAAAAGCCCTACAACAGACAGCCACGCTGGAATAGGGTAGAGGGTGGGACACCAGGTCCCCAGCCCGGCTCTGGCATGACCAGCTCTGCGTACGTAACCTTTGTGGATACTGGTTGCTTGTTTAGAAATCTGGAGGACCCAACAGATCCTCTCTAACCCCTGTGAGTGAAATCTAGAAGACAATAGTGTTGGATTTTGTGTGAAAGAAGGATTGCAGATCCCATATTTCCCCTACCCCCAAAACAAACTACAGATAATGCCAATTATAAAAGTCATATTTCATACTGGGACAGAGCTAGAATTTCTTTTTCCCTGAGGTTGGGAAGGCGTGGGGAACAAGGTGAGAAAGGTTGTCTTTCTGTTTTTCTGAAATATAATTTTTTTTCTGTCATTTGCACAGCGCAATTGCCTTTTTAGCATATATATATATATATATATATATATATATATATATCCGCAGAGAAAAGTCTGGAAGGTATGTGCATGTGCATATAAACTAGTTTCAAAAAATTAAAATCATAATACATGCGTGTGATAAAATAATTTAGATGATACAAAGAAAGGTAAGTTCATCCTTCTGTGATCCCCGAACCCATTCCAACTTTGTCAAACAGGTTCTGTTAAAAGAGTTTATATCTTTACTTCTTAAACATTACCATTAGGTTTTCTGTGGGGTGGAAGGGAACTGAATGATGAGTGATATATATTTTTTCTTTGTTTTGTTTGTCTTTATTTTCTTGTTTCTACAAATTATTTCTGGGCTTTTTTTTCTTAAAGTTATATGCAAAAGTTTGTATGTTTGGGGATATTTCTCTCAAAGGTGAAGCAATGCCAATTTACATTGAAGACCAGACTGTAGGAGTGGTTTTATGCTATTTAATCATGGAGTTGCATATAGTCATATCCATAAGGAAATATGGTAACAATTATTTTAAATGAACTTTATTCTTCAGCTTGAACAGATTAAATTCTATAGTGGGCTCATGCCATTTCTTTAATTGCATTAATTATTTATTACATACTACCACGCATACAGTTCAGTTGGTCTGGGGGAAGTTGATTATAGCAGTTTGTTTCAAGTCAGTTTTACACCCTGGGTGGACAACATTATCGCACTTTCTCGCTGAAATGAAAGAGCCGGGATAGTGCTCCAGGGCAGTTATCACAGATGCAGGGTTAAGGTGCAAACTGTGTTTGAAGTGTATCCACCATATTCATAGTGGAACTCAGTTTTGCAAGCAATATGGATTTCCTTCATGCGTCTTCTCCGAAGTTCTTCATTTTGGCAGATTTTAGAACAGGAGACGTGTTTAATGCAGGTACTGTGTTCTCTCGTGATTTCAGATTGTTATGTTAAGGTTACAGGATCACTAATTCCTTCTTTAACGTACTCTGTCTTCTGACAAGAGAAAAGGTTGAAATCTGCTCCATTTTATTATTGGTGGTTCTGTTCTGTATTTTTGGAATGAGAACTGCTAAAAGCATATTAGGACACTGTGCCATGTGAGCATCTGGAACAGCCAGCCTCTCCTTTTGAAACCGGCGGTCAGAATGCAAATCGAAAGCAGCTTCCTCTGCAAACTTGTGCTGTTTCTGATCACAGATGTGCCCTTCCTTGCTGCCTGTTGTTGTCAACCACACGTATTTTTGTCATCACCTCCAAACCCTTTAATCAGCTCTAAGTGCCGTCCCTGGATGGAAGGTCCGTCTGGGGGGCTGCACGTGGGTGGCAAATTGTAAGTGAAAAGTTTGGCAGAAATCTTGGCAGGTTGGGAGCTGGGTTAAAAATACATTTATGGAAAGTATTAACATTTGTGTATTAATACGTTTATTGAAAAACCAAAAACCTTTCCAAATGGTCCAATTTGAAAGAAATGGACATTTAATTGTCAGAGTTTGGGAGGAGGATTAAAGATTTTTTCCGGGACAGTTGAGGCAGGATTTTTAGAATTTGAACTTAGTGATGAAACCATAGACTCTCCTGGTTGTGGTTGATCAAGGCATATTAGCTAGGAATTGTAGCTTTGTCCTGGTCATAAAAGCTGAAAAGAAGTATGCTGTGTGGGGCACCCGGGTGGCTCAGGCAGTTGAGTGTCCCACTCTTGATCTCAGCTCAGGTCGCGATCTCAGGGCCCTGGGATTGAGCCCTGCATTGGGCTCTGTGCTCAGCGGGGAGTCAGCTTGAGATTCTCTCTCTCTCCCTCCCCCTCTACCCCTCCCCCTACCTGCACGCTAGTGCTCTCTCTTTCTCTCTCTCGTGTGCTTGCTCTTCTCTAAAAAATAAATAAATCTTAAGAAGAAAGAAGAAGAATGCTGTGATTTGAACTTCTCAGAACATTTCAAAGGCCTTTCCTGCACCTTGTAACACACTTTGAGTCTCCTTGGTGTCAGGCCTTACCTGTGCACTCAAGTGCTTGATTTTGCAGGTCACTTGGAACCTGTAGTGTCATGGTGCTTTGCTTGTTGACATTGAGGATATTTCACTGCAGATGAGGAGGCTGGCTCTTCATACGCTGGGAAAACCAATTCCATATTAGACGACCGCATTTACCATGTAGGAATTCTCTGTTCATCTCACTTTTAGCTGGCAGCCAGTTGTGGCTAGGGTGCCTGCTGGTCATGGCCCTGTTCCCACAAAGCTATTCATAGCTTTAATTCTGGTTCATCAGATCTCTTGAGTGTCAGCTGTGTGTGTGCAGTATGCAAGTGTGCTGAGTGTGCAGAGATGGATAGAAAAACAGGTCTGTGCCCTCAAGGAGCTCATACTTTAACATGAGTTTGGGATGTCCTGTAAGAAGTAAGCATCGTACTTGTGAAATTTTAGGCTTTGCTGATGACTGCTGTGGAGAGAATCTGGTGTCTTGCTGTGTTGCCCCCACGCACTGCTCTGGCCTCCCGCTGTGGGAATGCCAGAGCCGCTCTCACCAGACAAGAGAAACAACGGGCTGGGAGGGGAAAGAGGCTTGTTCTAAACGTAAGAAAGGCAAGGTGATTTGGGACACTTCAGTTCCATTGCCACCGAGAGCTGGCCCAGGGGCTCTACATGGGGCAAAATCACACGGGGTGTGGGGGGCGGGGTGCAGCGACTGGACCGATGGAAAATTTTGCAAAAACATCTGTTCTGTTTGGATGGTCCAAATATTTTCAAAACCATCAGCTTAGCCAAAGCTCATATTTCATAAAACCTTTGCAAATATCTACAGTTTTTCTTCTTTTCCACATGGACATGGAAGCAAAGGAGAGGAAAAATGTGGCCACATGTATGTTTCCAACTTCTCATTTCCAAATGTTTGGCCTTTTCAGGCATGAACACCCATGGTATCATTTTCCTGAGGTGCGCAATGCCCTCTAGACTTTTCTCTTTCAGATAGATAGCCTGAATCTTTGAGGACAAAGCCCCCTAGATGCGATGTAGAGAGATGACGATAATGATACCAAGCTGTAGTTTTAATTGCTTGAAAATAAACGAAGAGAAAGGTTCACAGCTGTTTGAGGGTGAGGATCGGACAAGGACAGAGCAACAGAAAAGCTCCCCTTTCCCGGGATTACTGCCAGGGCTCCGCGCTCCACCTCCGAGCAGAGGGTCTCCCTGTGCAGTGAGCAGGGAGGGGGAAAGGCGCCCCGGGGAGGTGGCGCGGGGGTGTCTGTAGGTGAGAAGCCTCAGTGCTGGCTTCACTCCAGGCTTGCGGGCCTCAGGCTTAGGCCAGACAGACGGGGCCAGTGGGGACTTCTTTTGGGACCTGAGTGAGTTTGTTAAAATTTGAGGGGGATGAGGTTTCGAGCAAACCACTCGACTCCTAGCCCTGTGCATGCTGTGAACCCGGCGTCAAGCCGCTGCCCAGAGAAGACGGTGCCCCAATCTAAGGCCACAGGCCTCTGCACATGATTATCAGTGAACCAGCTGGGTTGAAAATAAGTTCATTTCCCTCTGTTTGTGTAGTTATGTACAGAAAGACGAAAACAATGCCTTGGAAAAGCCCCCAGGGATTTAAATTGGAAATTAATTGTAAGAGCATGTAGCTTTGGTTCCCTTGATTGGTTTGAGTTTAGATGCGATCCAGACGCCCAGGACTTGGGCCCCCTCTGTGGCGGCGTCATCAAAGGTGGTTGGGTCATCTGCAAGGTGGGTGGAACCGTGAGGTTTACAGTCTCCATAAGCCCTACGTCTGAGAGGAGACACCGAGGCACAGTTTTATTTCCTCCGTGATTCCAGTTCGGGCATGGAGAGAAGCTTTTTAGGTATTTTGAATGTGATCCAGACACAGGAAACCAGGCCTCTCCTGCAGTATAGGTCTCACCTTAGGTACATGGCTCAGGCTCCTCAACAACGCCACTACACTTTCCTTTGTTTTGTTAACACTACTTAGCAGGCGGGGAGCTAGAGGACCGGGGGGATGAGGCACTCGTCCTCAGCACCATCTTTGGGCAAGTGGAAAGTGGGATCCGCGGTGCTTCATGTCTCCTTAAAACAAGAAAACAATCCTGACTCAGCTCCTCCAGAAAAAAAAAATTTTTTTTTATTTAAAAGGTTAAAAATCAACAAGACAAAAAATCCATGTGACGCAGATATCCAATTTATGTGCAGTACTCAGGTCTCCAGATGAAAAAATAACGTAGTCATGAAGCATGAGTCTCCTTGTGAAAACAGCTGAGTGGTGAGCAATTTCAGTTTTCACTAAAACTGGAAAGATTGGGCAGGGAGAGGAGGGGGAAGGCGCTGAGCCAAGGAACCCCGAGAGCCCGGTTCTGTTCTCTGCTCCAACACTGACTGCGCTGGTGCCTCAGTTGCTGGGACTCTGTCCCCCACGTCTGCCTCGTACAAAAGCAGGTTGGGTGGTGGATAAGTTTACCCTGTTCTGAGAATCTGTGAGCTGAGGACCGGATTTCCAGAGCCCTGGAAACATCTTAGCAATGGAGTAAATCCCATGGGACTTCCCCAATGGAGGCCTTGATCACATTTTGTGCGACATTCATTGGTGTGCAGTTGCCATGATATCAGGCAGCATTTTGAAACCATATACAGGGATGACTCAGTTAATAGCTTGGGCCATCTGTCTTTGCTACCAGAGCCAGCTTCTCTGCAATTCCAAGGGAAAATATGGGCAATTGTTAATACCCCAAAACGCTTTGTATGGTTTAAAACAGAATTGTCAACAGATTGTTTATCGATGACTCATGTTTTCTTTTTCTCTCCACCTCTTTTTTTCTTAAAGTGACATTTCCTAGGCCTGCTTCTCTCTTTTACGTTGAGTAAATGTATAGATATCTTGAAACCTACATTTTCTGTACTTACCTTGTTCATGAGAATTTCATGTGGCCCTGGTTATAGTCAAGTTAAATCTCATTAATGGCATTGTAACAGTTGGGCACTGGGATCATTGGCAAAGCCTGTGGGGGAGGTTTGCCTTTATGTAATTTAGGAAAGATTTTATTAGTGAGGTAAATAGTATAATTAATATAAGAGGAATGTTTAACTTAAGCCAATTCATTTTGCATACATCACAAAATGTATAGGTGTTTACTGATCATCTGCATGCTGTTTAGAGAGCCTTCTTTTTTTTTTAGAATTTATTTATTTATTTATTTATTTATTTATTATTTATTTATTTATGAGAGAGAGAGAGAGAGAGAGAGGCAGAGACACAGGCAGAGGGAGAAGCAGGCTCCATGCAGGGAGCCTGACGTGGGACCCGATCCCGGGTCTCCACGGTCACACCCTGGACGGAAGGCGGCACTAAACCACTGAGCCACCCGGGCCATCCAGAGCCTTCTTTTTTTTAATGGAAGAACAGCCCATACCATTTATCTCCTAGCCCAGTTTCTAGCATACTTGAAAGTAATAGAGTGTGTCTTTAAGTAACAGAGGCAGAGTGAGGCAGGGGAGGGGCCGCTAGACTGGGCCACTGAGGCCAAAGCTGACCAGCAGGTGACAGAACGTCTCTTATCCCATCTGTGAAGTTTGTAGATTGGATAGAGCACTTCTAAATCCCTTCCAGCCCTTTTCCACACTGAGATTTCACCAATTGAAACTGATTTCCCCACTTGATTCCAATTCATTATGTTTGTCTAAGTGACCAAACTCCAATTTCCCTTTTTATTTTTTTCCATTTTGTTAAGCTAGGCAGAAAACAAAAGTTTGCTTGACCCATTCTCCATCACCTGTCCTCCAGAGTTCCCCAGGGAGCTAATGCCTGGCATAGTATGGGCAGCCCCCGCTGAGTTGCTGGCTGGTAGTCTCGGTGTTGAGGTCCCTAGGATTATGGGGAGGCCGAGGTGCCCCCCGGGAAAGGGCAGAAGCAGCAAGGGATTGTTTGGGGGATGTGAGCACAGCAGCATCTGTCATGTGAGGGAGCAGGGGTCCACAAGTTCAACGACCAGTAACAGTGGCATTCAGTCCTGTTCATGCCCAGGTCACCATCCCCTGGAAGCTTCCCTCCAGACAACACTAAAGGGGCAGGGAAACATTTTTAGTGACGACTCTCCCAATTCAATTTTGTCTGAACCCAGCCTTTTCTACCTCCCTCTGCCGTGGGCCTCATCCGTGATAAAGCTCTGCTTCGTTCGCTGAAGGGGACACAGACTCCAGCCTGTGATTATGTCTGGGTGGTCCCACCAGCTGAGGACGGATGGCAGCCGCTTGTCAGAGGCCCTCGTGTTCAAGGGTGAGGAGGCACAAAGGAGTTAACTGGCAGAAGTATGGGCCTGGAACGTGGTCTGGAGCCCTGCCAAGATTCTGTAGGTACTTGCTGCTTCTCTTGGCTCTGGATGAGTGGAGGCATCATTCGGATGGATTCTGTAGGGTTTGGGGGGAAAGCCTTTCGTAAAAAGGCCATTCATCTCTTCGGGTCATAAAATGGAATCACAAACTGGTTTTCCCAATTAGAATCTTAAAACAACAAGAGCAGAATCAGCCAAGCTCGGCCATCCTCTGGAGAGTATTGCGTGTGTGCTCAGAGAGTTAAGGACGGAAGAGCACAGGAATCCCGCAGGACTTTAAGGGGAGCAATCTTCTGCGGTCTGACATTTCCCATCATTTGCTGTCGATGCTTTCGCACTCCCAGCCCTGACCCAGCCTGTGTCAGAGCCTTTTTAGCATTCTTTTAGAAAGTATCCAGTCTGGGAAATACCTCTGGTGAAATTCTGTAGCCTCCGAAATTTGTTTCTGTAACTGTTTGTGTTAGAATACCACGCATCCAAGGTGTTAACACTTAGGTAATGTGCTAAGCAAGAGACTGAAGCTGCCTGGGGGTAATTTCCTCAGCATCGCTAAGCCCTTGGTTCTTGGCGGAATAAAAACAAAAACAGAGATAGAAGAACTAGCATGTTCTATGCTTATGCTAGCAGTCCTCCTGTGAACACTTAACTGTGCTCTTGGCAAGTGTGCAATCCATCTGGTCCAGTATTTTTTGTCACAAGTTAAAATTTGCCTGATGGAGCTCAACTTTTTTTCCCCCTTTCCGTCTTATTGTGTCAGATCTAAAAGGTACACTGTTTGGAAAGAACAGGAAAGAAAAAATAGCCCCAGGCTGTATAGCTAACACAAAAATAAAACATGTTGTAGTTTTATTTTCTCTGCTTTTTCCCCCCCATTTAAAAAGAGGGACAAATAAGAAGACCTATAAAATACAATTTCTTAGAAAAGAAAAGTCATGAGATGTTTTGGTGATTCTCCTTTTTCTTTCAGCTATCACATTAAACTGTTGTGATTTTACTAACCTAGTTAACAAGATTTTAAGAATTAAAACATCTTTGGTAATCTTTTTAACATAGTTGGAACATTTTTAAGTCATCTTGCACTGACTTAACAGCACATGTTGGGACAGGATAGTGACATTTACGGTCTGGCAGGGGAGGTCTGGGAAACATTGTGCAATAAACAAAGCGTGTTTCTTCCATTCCCTCATTTCACCTTCCAGAATGCTCTCTTGAGGGGCTTTCCCAGCTTCCCTCGCCCCTCCTCTACCTGGAGCTTTCACTCTGCTTACATTTGTGAGAATTCTAAGCTATGTCTCTTGAGGTTCCCTTCTAGTCCCTCCTACTATTAAAAACCACCTCTCCATACTCCTATTCCCAGAGGATTCTAAGTCAGTGCTCAGGGAGAAAGGCATCTGACCGATTCTTTGGCCATTTTCACCAACACTATAATCAATTTGTGCATTATTACAGTCTGCCAGGCTCTCTGGAGTTACAGAGGCCAAAGAACACAGTCATTTCCCTGAAAGAACTTGACCTAAATGTAATTCAGATAATGCTTCTTGAATGAGCTTAGACCAGTGATCTATACAGATGCCCTCATAACCTCTAGATTCTTAGATCTGACACATAATCCAGTAGAAGGAATCTTTAATGGGACCATTTCAGATATCCCATTAGGCTGGTCAAGAAATTGGAAAGGTACGGTCATCTCCTAGGTGGCCTAAGTAGGATGCCTCTCAAATGGCACTCTATTTCTTCCACCTGCGCATAAACCCAGTAACAGAGCAGTTTTTAGGAGAAAAAAACTATTTATTTGGTCTTTGATTTCATAATTTGTCAAAGGAGACTGAATTAGATGATAAGATCTCTTTCTGTTTTATCCCACATTTATGATATTTTGTTTGGCAAACATGAGGTATGGAGAAGCTCTGTGTGACTAGAGTGTTGCCGACAGTTTGTTTTCTCAACTGTCATTAGGTTTGTTTGAAAATTTACAGAATTTCCTTTGCAACCACTTTTTGGAATGCATTGCTTTATTTTTTCATTTTAAAGACTAGTTCTTTACCAAGTGGATGATGAGTAGGACTGTATCTCTTTTCATTCTTTTCTAGTTAATAATCGCTTACAGAAATGTTGCTTTCTGCTCACATGGTGGGATATGAATTGAAAAAGCATTTGCTTATATAATATTTTTTTATTATTTTAAAATTTCAGAGAGAGAGAGAGCATGAATGGAGGGAGACGGGGAGGGAAAGGGAGAGAGAAGCAGGCTCCCTGCTGAGCCCAGAGCCCAATGTGGGGCTTGATCCCAGGACCCCAAGATCATGACTTGACCCGAAGTCAGACACATAACCGACTGAGCCACCCAGGCGCCTTGCTTATACAGTATTTTTTACATAGTTTCCTTCTTTTAAATTTTATGTTGGTTTCCTGCTGGCTGTTTAAGGTAGAAAATGCTGCTGGTTGAAATATATTTATATTTTTGTGGGAAATAAAGTGACTTAAAAGATGGAAATAAGTGAATATATTGGCCAGATTTTTCTAGTCATTGAGGGGTGTTAGCTCTGTATCTTTAGTTTTTCTTGATGCATATAAATTTTGCTTGCCTCAGTCATTTCTATTTTTTAAAAATTATAATTTATAAGATTTCCTAATTTTAAAAAATTGTTGGCAGTTACTTATCACCATTAGACTGGTATGACCTTTGAGAATTATTTTTGGGGAGAAATAATAGAACATTTCTTGCAGCCCTGTTGAAGCTCTCTACATAGACACAAGATGCAGCTCATTACATTTGAAATTCCATTGTGATGACTTTCAGACGGTGGCATTTCTTGAGGCCTCCTTCACATGTCAAGGAGAGGCATATAGATTGGAAACTATTTACTGAGGGAATCTCAAATGTTACTGAAAATACAGCTGTAAAATGTCAAGTTATTTGCATGCTGGTGAATTGAGTGTCCTAAAAAATTTCGTAATCCTTAATATCTGCTTGTTTTCCTTACCAAGGAATATGGAGAAATACCACAAATGAAACACTTTTTTCCTTTTCCGTTTGTGTACAGTAACTGCTATGTTATAGGCAGTTTGTTGTTGTTGGTTTTTTTTTTAGTTTAATTCAGCTTCTTCATTTAAGAATCTGATTCCCAATGGATATGGTATAGAACTTTAAAATTTTCACTCTTGAAGATATTTGATCCTTTTCCCCCCTGAATATATGAGTATTCAGTAATACTTAAGAGGGATTTAATACTGTTTAACAGTGGGATTGCAAGGGTGATTCTTTGGGAGTACTTTTTAATCTTTCATTGTTATATCTCTCCTCTTTTTCATTCTCTTTTTCACCTATATTCTTTTTTTAAAAAAATTGATTTTTAAGTAATCTCTACACCCAATGTGGGGCTCACACCTACAACCCTGAGATCAAGAGTCATGTGCTCCACTGACTGAGCCAGTCGGGTGCCCCTTTGCACCATCTATGTTTTGGTCCTATTCCCATGAACACAAGGGACTGTGCCTCATTCATCTTTTTATGCCATAGTACCTGGTTTAGGACCTGTCTCATATTGGACCTTCAAAGAATGCTAAATAAATGGACAAATAGCCTGTACTTTTCAATAACTTTTAGTATCTTAGTTGCTTGTTGTTAGTTGCCCAGGAAGTGATTAGGATCTGCAAATTTCTGTCAAAATAAGATGCTTTAGAATAAGGCATGGTGTAATCTTCTATTTGTTATCTTGAAATTATGAACAAAAGACCATCCCTTCTTTGTGAGAGGAAGACCAGGGTGTATAAAGAGGATGAAATAAATAATTGGACTTGAAATCCTTGGGTAGGTGAGGTGCTAAGCTTGGAATTCTTTCATATGATATTAGAAAAGAATGAAATAAGCTTGGAAGATATTTCCTGTCATTATGCAGGGATTTTCAGAACATATAAGGAGTATGGGTGGCCCACATTTTAACTGTAATGCATATGAAAAGACAGTTTTTTGAATTGATAGAGGAAGTGGTATATGTTGAGAAAAGAATACATGACTATACAAATTTAGAAATGCAGTGTCAAGCACTGTATCAGTTTGGATCAACCAGGGACAGAAACCACACCATCATTCAAATAGGGAACGTTTAAAATAAAGAAATATTGGGGTGATTGGCTGGCTCAATCTGTAGAACATGCAACTCTTAGGGGATGAACTCTTGGGATCGTGAGTTTGAGTCCCACATCGGGTGTAGAGATCACTTTTTTAAAAAATCTAAAATAAAGAATTATTAAGCTAAGATAGGTGAGTGACCATAGGATATAAAGAGAACACCAAAGGATCCTTGGAAGCTAAAGAAGAGTACCTAAGGAAGGACAGGCTTGGAAGGGAGCCCTTCCTTATGACTAGGGTTCAGAGCTCACTGGCAAGGATGCAGACAAGCCCACTAGGATGGCAGGTTTATAGGTTACATGGGCCACTGCTCCACAGTTGCTGGACTAGCAGGAAAAAAACATTCTGAGCATGGGCAGGCTGAGGCTGATGGGCCAACATGCAAAGGGAGTTGGAGTACGGCTGTGGGTGGAACAGCTACAGTGTGCAGGGTGTAGCAGGGCTGTGAAGAGGTGGTTACTGGGCCCAGAACAGTCCTGCATGGTCACTGAGAGACTGCGTGCCCTGGACTCCTGCCTGGAGCACAGAACATCACCAGATGTTTTCTTATGCGTGCAGTGCTAAGGGACCAAGATGCAAAAACTGTACGCCGGAACCACTGCAGTGTCCCTGCAGTGCCCTCTACTGACAAAGCCTAATATTGAATTCCCTGCAAAGAAGAAATGCTGAGTCTGGTTCATTATCACAGAGCAGGTGTTAAAGGGTGAATTTGGAATTGAGCCATGATAAACTGATAATGGCACAGCCTCAAATTCCAATTTAGTCAAGGATGTTTTGTTTTGTTGTCGTTAAGAACAGTGATAAATCAAAAGTAGCTGATTTCTGTTTGAGGACTCTCTGTACTTTGTAACTGAAAGAACCCATCAATGCTGGCAGTGTAATAAGCTGGGTACTCAATTAAAAATTGAACTTATGATAGATTGATTTTGACACTTTATGTTCAAAATTAGCACCTACTAAAATCATGAAATATTTGTCTTATAAAATGATCTCTCTGATTATTAAAAGATCAAAGATTGCATAGTATGTGCCTTTTACATAATTTGTAATATAGTAGCTTTCCACCTCTAAACACAGTCACTCAGGGCCCCAAAACTCTTGTGACTCTTATTTGGGTATCTATATCTCATGAGGCTTAAGAAGAGCAAAGGATAACCATATTTAACAAGCTCCAGGCCACACTCATATCAACATAGCGTAGTTGCTCACCTTTACAGCTGATGGCAACAGCTGGCTCCATCCATTAGACACCATGAACATTACCCTTTAGGTATTTAAAATTTATGCCTTTTAATTTCATTGTGCTCTCTCTTTGTCTTAAATTACAAGAGTGGCTAAGTAGAAATGTTCAGTGAAATGTGTCTGCCATTCATTATTATATGTATTATATATTTTCTTAAATAGCAGTTTCATAAAAATGAAAGCATTGGCAAAAATGTTAATATAAAGTTACATTTTACAGAACTTGATTTTTTAAAGTGGTAGTATAAGGGAACAGTATTATGGAGTAGGAAGTCAGTATCTGTATTGTAGTGTCTCAGTATGGCACTAGCATGTAACCATAATGATAATGATAGCAATATTTCTCTTTTGAGTGCTGGTTCTGACCAGGCATTGTTGTAAGTGCTTTATATGTATTAATTCATTTAATCCTCATAAAAACCCTCATATGAGGCAAATACTGTTCTTATGCCCATTTAACAGGTGGGGCTACTAAGGCAAAGAACTGAAAAAACTTCCCAAGACTACCTATTTAATAAGTACTGTGCAGAAATTTGAATCTAGGCAGTTTGGTTTCAGAACTCTCATTCTGAACCCGTGTATATAATACTGCCCACAGGGCTGATGGAAGGGATTAGTTTTCAGTACGCTGCTGACCTGACAAGATAGGAAGACATGCTCAGATGTTAAATACCAAGTGAAATTTGGAAACCCAGAAAGTTAAGCTGAACACGGCAGGCTGACTTACCTTAAACCTGCTCTTAGGTTTTCATAACCTCCAGGGCCACAGAAGGCAAAAGCCTGGACCCACCCAAGTTCGTTGATGTTATTAGCAAAGGCTCCTCCTCTCTTTATGGAGCTAGAACCCTAAAGCTACATTCTCTTGGTAATGGTGAGCTAGGATAACAAAAGCCCAGGTTCTTCCAAGGAAAATTTTCTGTCTTGAACCTTAGAACTATGTGGTGGAGCAAACATAAAACCAGAAAATTTGTCACCTCAAGACAGTTCCTGGATTTACAGCTAGAATTTATACTAGCTGGATGGTCAGAAAAACATTAAACTAAAAATTAAAATGGTAGTAGGTTGGTAGTCCCTCCCAGCACTCAGTAGGAGCAAATAAAGATTCTTTGTGGAGGAACTCATGTTAATTTGATCATAAAAAACCCTTACAGAGTTCCTAAAATATGTTAACTCCCATTAAAAAGAAAAAAAATCACACAACACAAGAAAATACATCATCATGAAGGAGTCAGCAAAATCAAACGGCAAGGTTAGATATTGAATTTATCAGACACATATATAAAATAAGTATGTTTTCTGTGTTTAAAAATGGAAGAAGAGGGACGCCTGGGTGGCTCAGTGGTTGAGCCTCTGCCTTCGGCCCAGGGTGTGATCCTGGAGTCCTGGGATCAAGTTCCCATATCCGGCTCCCTGCACGGAGCATGCTTCTCCCTCTGCCTGTGTCTCTGTTTCTCTCCCTCTGTGTCTCTGATGAATAAATAAATAAAATCTTTAAAAAAAACGGAAGAAGAGATTGAAAGTATGTCTAAGGAGCAAGACTATTACTATGACAAAATTTGAGAAAGAGGCAAATATAATTTATATAAATAAAAAACACATAACTGAAATTAAAAGCCTAAAAGGCAGTTTATGATAAATTAGAATTGAAGAGAGAATTAATAAATTTGAAAAGAAGATTGAATTAGTGTTCAGAATATAGTACTATGGGCAAAGGAGAGAAAATACAGAAGAAAGGCTAAGAGACAAGGAGAACAGTGAACTTTGCAGAAATGAAAGAGATCAGGCCACAGATTGAGGACACCCAGCAAATTCCAAGCAAGATTAAACTTCTTAAAAAGAGGTCCATACCTGGATATGACATAGTAAAATTGCACAATGCCATGATAAAGATCTCAAGTAAGTCAGAAGTGATAGCTTTCAAAGGAACAATTCAGTTTAACAATGATAGAAGCATGAAATAGTGGAGCAATGTTTTCAGCATGCTATGAGAAAATCACGTCAATCTGTGATTCTCCCCAGCTAAATCTATTTCTCAAAAAGGAGGTGAAACAGCAATATTTAGATTGAGAAAAAAAAAAGTGAGAAAAGATCTGTCATCATCAGATCCTCACAAAAGGAATTTCTAAATTAGAGTATGAACTCTGCAAAAAAGGAAAGAGCTCCCAAATAAAAATATCAGAATCTTAAAAAGGAGCAAAACCAAAGAAAGTGGTAAATGTATGAGTAAATCTGAACCAACATTAACTGTCTTATGTTATGAGCTTAAAAATAAACGAAATATGTGTCAATATAGCGCTATCAGTTTTGAAGTGATTAAACATAACCTGTTATCTTGGAGGAAGGTAAAATAATGGATAAAATTTGAGTTTTAAATTTTGAAATTAGATTTAAAATTTAGATACATTATGTATACATTTCACGAATAATCAATAAATAAAGTGTTTAGCTTTCAAACCAGTAGAGGAAGCAAAAAGGAAATAAAAGAGTTGATCAATCCAAAACTTTTTAAAAACATAGTAATAGATAAAATAAATAGCACAAAATAAGATGGTAGAAGCAAATACAAATATAATCGTAATTATGTCGTGTAAATGGACAAATTATTATAGCCAAGGGATAAAGATTATGAGATTTTTAGAAACTCTAGCAATATGCTGTTTACTAAAAGAATCACATCTACATACATCGTAAAAGTATGTAAAATTATACACCAGATAGAATCCTATTAAAAGAAAGCTAGAAAAAAAAAAGAAAAAAGCTGGTATATTAGTAATAGAATTTAAGGCAAAAGTATTATTAGTGATAAAGACAGTCATAATAGGTACAATTTATTAGAAACATAAAACAATTCTAAACTTTTATACACTTAATACCCTAATATGATGATTTCAAAATATACAAAGTAGGGGATCCCTGGGTGGCTCAGTGGTTTAGCACCTGCCTTAGGCCCAGGGCGCCATCCTGAAGTCCTGGGATCGAGTCCCGCGTCGGGCTCCTGGCATGGAGCCTGCTTCTCCCTCTGCCTGTGTCTCTGCCTCTCTCTCTTTCTCTCTATGTCTATCATGAATAAATAAATAAAATCTTTAAAAATATATATACAAAGTAAAAGTAATTGAAACTAAAAAGGAAGAATAAAACAGTTCTTTATCATAAGGAGAGATTTTAACATGTTCTCTCTCTCTCACTTATTGGTAGATGAGGAGGCAAAAAATGGGAACACAATGAACACAGTATGTAGCTTGATGCAAAAGACATATAAAGAATCCCATGTCCAACATCTGAAGAGTACATACTTTTAAAGGACACATAAAATATTTAAGAAAATTGCACCAATTTACAACAAATTAAAAGGACTGGCATCATACAAACCAAATAGTCTGCAATACATTTAGAACCCAGTAACAAAAGTTAACTAGAAAAAAGCCTCGTGTTTGGAAATTATGAAACACGCATTCAAATACGTCACAGAACAAAGCAGGGAGCTCAGAAATTATAAAAGATTTAGAAATAACAATGAAAATATTTACATACCAAAACTTGTGGGATGCAGCTGAATGACACTTAGAAATGCGTAGCCTTACTTGCTTACTTAGAATTGAGAAAGGGCTGGAAATTCATGAGATGAAAGCATCTGTTCTACTTTGGTCTGTTGTCAGCTTGAGCTGCATTTCCTGAGTATCCTTCCTTGTATAGTTCTAGGTCAGTTGGCCCAAAGAAGAACTTGTGTGAGCCTGGGAGATGGAGTGAGGGAAGCAGGGGCCTTTATTCTCTACAGGCCTTCTGCTGAGACACAGTGGCAGGCAGAGGAGTGCTTCCTCTGTGCATCCAGTTCCTCTTCTCCTTGGGTGGCCACCTCCAGATTCTTCACTCTGGACCCACAGGGATCCAGAGGCCATGCCCCGTATTTTCCCCCACGTAGGTCCATGTGGGTGCAGAGTGAGCCTGGCCTCTGAGTTCTCTGCCCTCAGACTCAGGCTGGTCCTCCCACTCTGGGGCTTCAGAGGGAGGAGTGATGGCCGCCTTCACTTCCCCCAGCACCTTCCCCACTAGGAAGATCTACTTCTTTAAAAAAAAAAAAAAAAGATTTTATTTATTTATTCATGAGAGACAGAGAGAGAGAGAGGCAGAGGGAGAAGCAGGCCCTACGCAGGGAGACTCAATCCCGGGTCTCCACAGTCAGGCCCTGGGCCGAAGGTGGCACTAAACCACTGAGCCACCCGGGCTTCCCGGAAGATCTACTTCTTGTAGTGTATTCCTTCTCTCGTGGCTTTGAGCTTCTGTTTCCCTGACTGATAAGCATCCAATGTAAGTTAGGAAAAGAACCACATGTTAAACTCACAGAAAATAGAAGGAAGGAGATAGTGAAAGAAATTCAAGGATTAAGAGGAAATTTTAAAAATTTGTACACTAAACAGGATCAAGAAAGTAAAAAGTTGGTGGTGTTTTGGGGTTTTGTTTGTTTTTTTAAGATTTTATTTATTTATTCATGAGAGACACAGAGAGAGAGAGAGAGAGAGAGGCAGAGACACAGGCAGAGGGAGAAGCAGGCTCCATGCAGGGAGCCCAATGTGGGACTCCATCCCTGGTCTCCAGGATCAGGCCCTGGGCTGAAGGCAGCACTAAACCGCTAAGCCACCTGGGCTGCCCTGTTTGTTTGTTTTTAAGGTTGGTTCTTTAAAGAGATTCATAGAGTTGATAATCCTCTCCCAAGACTGATCAAGAAAAAACAAGAGAAAAGCCATAAACAGACACAGTGAAGGAAAAACTGCCTGTCTGCAGTTAGGCCAGAGCCTTAAATCTAATAAAAGAATATTTTGAACAAATTTGAAGCCAGTCAGTACATTTAAAAATCTTAGGTGAAATAGACAAATCCTTAACTTACTAAAACTAATTCAGGAAGCTACAAAAAACCTGAATAGCCTGTAAAGAGTAAAAACAGAAGTCTAAATCTTTTCATAGCAAACATACTAGACCAAGATGTTTTTACACCTAGGATGGCTAAGGAGTAAATGAGATAATACACATCGAGTGCTTTGATAGTACTTGGCACAGTGGTGCCAAGTGCTTAGCAAATGTTAGCTGTTGTCATTGTTACCAGCTTATCCAGAGGATCTCTGCTTAGCTTGGACTGAGGTCTAAAGGTAAAGTGTAGGGCAGCCTGGGTGGCTCAGTGGTTTAGCGCTACCTTCAGCCCAGGGCTTGATCCTGGGGCCCCGGGATCGAGTCCCACGTCGAGCTCCCTGCATGGAGCCTGCTTCTCCCTCTGCCTGTGTCTCTGCTGCGCTCTCTCTCTCTTTCTCTCTCTCTCTCTGATGAATAAATAAAATCTTTTTAAAATAAATAATAATAAATAAATAAATAAATAAATAAATAAATAAATAAATAAATAAAGGTAAAATGTAAAAATGTCCTAAAACCTCATAGAGCCAGACACGTAGGTTAAAGTCAAACATTTTTCTCTGCTGTACTTATGTAATAGGCTAAAAATCTCCTTATACTACCCATTCATTTATCTAGTGAAGTTTTCACCAAACCCTTGGTCACCAATAAAATTCACTGTCTCCCCACCAGAGGCAAACCCCTCTCTGATGTATGATAATCCCTGGACTTGAGGGTTACCTCAGTGGTGAGAGGCACAGCGCGGCGGTTTAATCTTACTTTCTACTGTTGAGAAATTGAGAAAAATGGCCAAATTAGTGTGATTTTTTTTTTTTTTCTTCAAGTGCTCCGGAATGAATTTAGTGTCTTAACATTTTGGCGTGTTCTAGAAGAGCAGCCTAAAATCTTATCCCTTTAAAGGCACAAAACTTTTTGTATACGTATTTTTTAATAGAGGGTGGTACAGGCACCACCACCCCCCCCCCCAAATTAGAGACAAGTGTGCTCCACAGTATCCTCGTAGGTGGGTTCCTGAGTCGTGGAGACGAGGGGGCCGCAGGCGGGAGAAGGGGCTTCAGGGCCTGGGAGGCAGGAGTGCGCAGCCCCGCGGGTCATGGCCACAAGGTAACCCGAGCCCCATCTGAGGCCAAAGCGGGAGAACGTCCTTGACTTCCTAAGCTGTGTTGGCTTTCAGTCTAATCCACTAGTTTAGCCCTTGTGATACGGTAGATGTGGTTCTTTACGGAGTGAAACGTTTGGAATGACTTTTTCTTCGGTGAAATTTCATGCTTACATTCAGATAATACTTTCAGTCCAGCCTAAACAGGTTTTTTTTTTTTTTTTTTCCAAAATAGTACAAGAAAATAAGCTGCCTTCAATGTACCGTTGCCCTTTGAGCCTTGCGGTTCACTTTTATACACGAAAGCTTTGCAGCCCCAGGAGCCCCATCCAACTCAGAGCTGTTCTCTGCTGTCCTGTCCACGTGCTGTGAACGGCCTCCTCTCCCTCATTAACTTCCTCCTTGTACTAATGAGTGCTCATGTAGGTGTTTGGTGAGCTCCCGCTTTTGAAAACAGTTTTTTTTTTTTTTTTTTTTTTTAGGGAGACTGTCTAAATCATACTCTCTCCACCCCCTTTATCATCTGCCATTCAGTGACTCACTGGGTATTTCTGGAGCCCCCTCCTTCATTATGGAGCTCCAGGCTGGGTGCGTCGGAGGAGCCTGGGATTGGTAAACCCTCCCTCTGCTCATAAAGCTTGGACACTTGCAGGAGAGGACAGGTTCTTCCGTAAATGCAGTCTCAGGCAGGGGATGCACACCACGGTGGGGGTACATCGTTTTCTGAGAATTCGAAGAAAGAGGATATCAAATCCAGACTGTTCTGAGCTGGGAGGCCTCAGGCAAGTTCATTGCCGTCTCTGAGCATTTAGTTCCCTCATCTAGATTGGAGGGTTTGTACTATATATATTGCAAGGGTGTTTTCAGGAATAGAACTATGTGTAAAGCACCATGTATGGGAAACAGGCTCTTATTCGTGAAAGTTATTATTAATAAAACAGTAAACAATTGTTTGTTATTATTATCAAATTGGTAAACATTTGTGCACCTACTACATGCCAGCCACTGTTCCAAGCCCACAGGATACACAAGTAGAAAAATGAGTCTTGTCTTTGTGGAGCTTATATCCTATGTGATAAAAAGTATTAAAGCGTTATTGACTAACAAACATAGTAAACAAGTATTTGTCGCTGTTACTTTTTTTTTTTTTTTTAAAGAATTTACTTATTTATTCACGAGAGACACACAGAGAGAGAGGCAGAGACACAGGCAGAGGGAGAAGCAGGCTCCATGCAGGGAGCCCGATGTGGGACCGGATCCCGGGACTCCAGAATCACACCCTGAGCCCAAGGCAGGTGCTTAAACCGCTGAGCCACCCAGGGATTCCCCCTGGTACTATTATTTTATCCATTTGGAGAAATCTGGAAAGAAATGGAGTTTTAACAGTCCAAGATGGAAATCTGGACAGGGATGGAAGTATGGGAGAAGGAATAACATGCACCAAAGTGTATGTTTGTGGAAAATTTGCAGAGGATATAGGCTCAGTGACAACCTCTGGGGAGTGTGTTGGGCCAGCACACCTGGCTGACCCTGGGTGAAGAGTGGGCAGCCTGAGTACCAGGCTGAGGAGTTTATAGACTGGAAGTAACCGAAATCAACAAAACAGGGATTTTTTTTTTTTTAAAAGCAAGTATGGAATTTGACCAGACCAGATCTGGACTTTAGGAAGTTTTAATATTTTAGTGCTGCATGAAGGATATTGGAAGGGAGAGAGACTGGAAGTGGAAAGGTCAGGTCACTGCAAAAGCTTTGTGAAGAAAAAACCCACAGGGAATGAATTGGTGCCATCCCTTGTTATTTATTAAGCCTATGTTGGGAACTTAGAAACCTTAATTTTCCCAAGTCTTATTGACATAAAATACAGAAATCCTAAGTGTACCCAATTAATTTTTTACAAATGTTTATTGCATATAGACTCATGTGGATTCCATGTATATTGAGATACAGAACATTGCCAGCACCTATAATAGGGACTATTAACTCAGAAGGCAGCGTGGGCACCATGTGCTGTAGCCAGTTTCAGGGAGGGATGGTGGGTGAGTCTGTGGGGTAAATCCTACCTCTAGCCAGCCAGCAGTCTTTTGGGCTCTGCTGTCCATCTCCCTCCCCTTCCTTCCTGAGCAGCCAGTTGCTACATTAACCAGACAGCAGGAAGAAAGGCAGACTGTGTCTACCCGAGTCTGCACCTCTTCCTGAGTTAACTTTTTTAGTGGGATACACGAAGCACGTTTACCCTAATGGCCCCAAGCATGAGAGAATCACATTTTATACCAAGCTTTGGGTTTCCCTAAAGGGAAACAGTAGAAATATTTACAGCTAGTTTTAGTGTGGCCAGAACATACCCAAACAAACCACAAATAGAGATCCTGTCAGCAGTGCGCTAAGGGGAGGGGTCCCAGAAGCTCAGGTGCGACCAAGGGACAGGGGGGCCCTCACCTCAGAGCCTTTGGCCATTCTTCCTCTCCAGGTGGGAGTACAGCCTTCTCTTTACCCACAGGAAGGAACCCATTTTTGTTCCATTGATGATTATGACATTGCAACTTAATAGTTAAAAAGCTTTGTATCAGTTGTTACAAAAGACACCCACCACCACCACCACCACCACCACCACCACCCTCACCCCCACCGCCACCCCCCCACCACCGAGTTTGGTCAAATTTTAAAGGATAGATTCTTTTAAATTGTAGTTCTTCAACTTTTATAACTATGATGTGGTCAGTTTTATGTCATTCTAGATAAATAGTATTGGTTATCAAAGTTGTATTTTGTGTGTTGAAGTATATTTAGGAATATCTACTTGAGGTAGATAGTATTTGAAACTTTTGTTTTCCCTTACTAACCAGTTGATGGCACGTATGCTTTTCACAATGGATTTGGGAAGGGGTGCCTGGCTGGCTCAGTTGGTAGAGCATGCGACTTTTGATCTCTGGGATTGTGAGTTCAAGCCCCACATGGGGTGTAGAGATTTTACTTAAAATCTTAAAAAAAAAAGGGATCCCTGGGAGGCACAGCGGTTTGGCGCCTGTCTTTGGCCCAGGGCGCAATCCTGGAGACCCGGGATCGAATCCCACGTCAGGCTCCCGGTGCATGGAGCCTGCTTCTCCCTCTGCCTGTGTCTCTGCCTCTCTCTCTCTCTGTGTGTGTGACTATCATAAATAAATAAAAATTTAAAAAAAAATCTTAAAAAAAAAAAGAACTCAAAATAGACTTGGCAAATTATTCTTGAGAAGGCATAATGAAAAGTTAGAGAAGAGCAGACAAAGAATTATATTGGTTCCTCTCTTAATTGAAGAAATTGAATTTTAATGCTGGGAGGGTCTCAAACATGAGTGATTTTCCTTTGTCCTTTTATTTCTACTTGATTCAATAGATTAAAAAACACTCTCCAGTTCTTTCCACTCCATTCTGCTCCTTTGCTTAAAACTCAGTTGGTAGTGTGATGAAAGTTAAAAAGCTGTTTGATTTCAAACTCTTATCTGTTACAATCTGTCATTTAGGGTTATAGCATATTTTGGATCTTTGGAATACTTTTGCCATTGATAGGAGATATGAAAGTACTGTTTTATGTACTATTTTATTTTGTTAGCTAGCAGAATGAACTTCTTTGATTATTTCCTGAATGCACCCCTGAAAAAGAGTGTTTTTTCCTAACTATAATTGTCATAGTCTTACCACATCAGTCCATCTAATTTAGAAACCTAGACCTGAAAGCATAATGAATGTCAGATGTAGTGAATTGATTCTCTCAGGAATGTGTTCTGATATCAGACAACATAATTTTTAGAGTTCCTTGTCTACCTTTAAAAATAACTCAAGTGTATTGAAGACCTAAAACTCCTAGAAGAAAACATAGGGAAAAGCTTTAAGATATTGGATTGGCAATGATTTCTTGGATATGACACCAAAGGTATAGGCCACAAAAGCAAAAATAGACAAGTGGGATTGCGTCAAACTTAAAAACTTCTGTATGTCAAAGGAAACAATCAACAGAATGAAAAGGCAGCCTATGGAATGGGAGAAAATAATTGCAAATTCAATAACAACAAAACCAAATAACCTGATTAATAGACAAAGGATTTGAATAGCCAGTTCCCCAAGAAGATATATTTACAGAAGGCCAATAAGCATCTGAAAAGATGCTCAATATCGCTAATCACTAATGAAAGAAATGTAAATCAGAACCACAGTGAGATGTCACCTCACACCCATTAGGATGGCAACGAAAGAAAGGAAAGAAAGAAAGAAAGAGAGAGAGAGAGAAAGAGAAAGAAAAGAAAGAAAGAAAGAAAGAAAGAAAGAAAGAAAGAAAGAAAGAAAGAAGGAAAGAAGGAAGAAAAGAAAGAAAAGAAAGAAAAGAAAGAAAAGAAAGAAAAGAAAGAAAGAAAGAAAGAAAGAAAGAAAGAAAGAAAGAAAGAAAGAAAGAAAGAAAGAAAGAAAGAAAGAAAGAAGAAAGCAACAAATGTTTGATGAGGGTGTGGAAAATTGGAACCATTGTACATTGTTGGTGGAAATGAAAAATGGTGCAGCCATTATGGAAAATAGTATGAATTTTCCTTAAAAACCTGCAAGTAGAATTTAACCACATGATCCAGCACTTCCATTCCTAGGAGAAAGAGTTGAAAGCTGGATTTTGAAGAGATGTTTGCACACCCATGTTCACTGGAGCATTATTCACAATAACCTAAAAGTAGAAGTAACCCAAATGTTCATTGACAGATGAATGGATAAAGCAAATGTGATTTATACATACAATGGAATATTATTAGGCCTTTCAAAATAAGGAATTCCAACATATGCTACAACATGGGTGAACTTTGAGGACATTATGCTAATGAAATAAACCAGTCACAAGTGGACAAAGATTGTGTCATTCAGGTGAGCTTCAGAAGTATTTAAAGTAACCAAAATCAGAGGCACCTGGGTGGCTCAGTGGTTGAGCATCTACTTTTGGCTCAGGTCATGATCCTGGGGTCCTGGGATCTGAGTCCTGCATCGGGCTCCCCGCTGGGAGCCTGCTTCTCCCTCTTGCCTATGTCTCTGCCTCTTTCTCTGTGTCTCTCATGAATAAATAAAATATTTAAAAATAAATAAGTAAATAAAGTAACCAAAAATCATAGAATCTGTTGCACAGCAATGGGAATATGCTTAACACAACTAAATGTACACTTAAAAATGGTTAAGATGATAAATTTAACGCTACATATTTTTTTACCACAATAAAAAGAAAATAGTCTCCATACTTGTTCTTTTCTCTTTGGATAAAAAATGATTTCTGATCTTTGTGAGTTTCCTTTATTCTAAGACTGGAAGCCTTAGCATGACTTTTGCAGGTTTGATTTTAACATCCTGACTGATCAGCATTTCAAGTAATCTCAAGTAACACAAAGCAAAGGTTACTTTGCTCCCCTTGTGAAATTGGAGAGATGACCGGGGAGTTTTTTCTTTGTATTTTTTTGTTAAAATACTTCTACGGTTCTTACTGGGCCAAATGGTTTCATCATTTTCAAACTAAAGAAGCTAAAGAAACTGCTTGTATGGTGAGGGCCTGGAGAGTAGATTACAAATCCGTGCAACACTCACCTCTCCTTTGCACTGATGTAAAGTGACAGTGTCAGTAGAAATTGTTTTCTTCCAAAAGTTTTTATGGTAGATTTTTATGCCTGTATTAAAATTATCAAATTATCAAATTGATTCCAGAAACTCAAGGAAAATGAAAATGATGCAGAGACAAAAAGGTACACAGTTTCCTTGGTGCTATTCATTTTAGGAGGGGGGGGGCACCCAATTTTTAATACGAGCAGTTTACAACCACTCATGGTTAAATGGTTTATAGGATTCTTTGTAACAAAAGGTGGTCTAATTACTAAGGAGGAGAGAATGATATAGCCAGGTTATTTACAATGTGTGACTTACTTAAATTATGATCCTGTTAACTATACAAAAATGACAGAAAGCAGAAACATCAGAGCAAATTAAACATTCTGGCTTTTCATTAATGATCTTGAATATAGGAGGTGTGCAGAAGGTTAATTTTTTTCCCCTTTAAACATCACATGAGGCCTGCCCTCAGAGTGAACCTGCAGTTTCAAAGATTCAGTACATCAGCTCCCACACGGGGAAAAAAAAAAAAAAATGACAGTAGTTTTTCTTTTCTACTAGGCCACACTAGAATGTTTAGTTTCTGTCACTAAATCACATGGTAGGGTTTCTAAATGCCCATCTGGATCAATTTTAGGTGTAATTTCTTTCCTTGTGGTTTTTGTTTTACTCTGAGTTACTTGTTGTTTTTAATTGTTCTTATTTGCAATCTTTAAATATTGATTGACTGTGCCACTTAAAACACTCTTTTGTGGCACTGATCTTTGTAGGGAGTTTGCATATGAATCTCAGGACATTTTTCTCCAGCAATAGTGTGAGGAGGGCCTTGTCAGGAAGATGTATTCCTTGGAAGTGGAACAGATGAAAAGTATACAAAAGGAGCTGGAAAAATTAGTATTCAGAAGCCGGTTTGCAGGAGAATATGTAGAATTTTACTATATTAGTGACTTTATTTATCCTAAGTAAATTATACTCATTTAAAATATTTCAGTAAGACTTGTAACTATAGAGAACAAACTGATGGTCATCAGAGGGGAGGTGGGGAGTGTGGGTGAAATTGGTGATGGTGATTAAGGTGCTCAACCAGTGATGAGCACCTGGTGTTGTATGGAAGTGTTGAATCACTCACTATACTGTACACCTGCAACTAATATTACACTGTATGTTAACTGATTGGAATTTAAATAAAAACATAAAAATAATAAAATATTACAGTAGTTTTTAAAAACATAGTCATAATGTCTCTCTCAGTATTTGTCCAGAGACTCAATAAGAAAAGAAAGTATATAGAAAATACTAGTAACTCAATTAATAAACTTGATTTAATGACACTAGTAATTCCAAACAGAAGGAAAGCACATACTCTTTCAAGGTACTCATGTGACACAAAAATTGAGTGGACCAGACCACCAAGAAGATTTGCACACATTATGAAAGTTGGATTCCGTGCATAGTTCAGGTTTTTTAAATGAGATATGCTAATACTGGATGTCAGCAACGAGGACAGCCTTCCCCCCATCTAACAACTTGGAAATTTAAAAATACTATTTTTTTTAACTATTGCTGTTATTTGAGATACAACTCATCTACCATAAAATTCACCCTTTTGAAGTATATAATTCTGTGGGGTTTTTTGTTTTGTTTTGTTTTATTTTGTTTTATGTAGGCTCCAGGTATGGGACTTGAACTCACGAACCTGAGATCAAGACCTGAGCTGAGATTTTAAAGAGTTGATGTTTAGCTGACTCAGCCACATAGGTGCCCCCAATTCAGTGTTTGTTTGTTTGTTTTTTTTTTAATAGCATATTCACAGAATTAGGCAACCATAAACACTGTATAATTTCAGGACATGTTTATCACCTCTAAAAGAGCCCTGAACCCACTAGGCCTCCCTTTCCATTCACTTCTGTCCCCAGCCCTTGGCAATAGCTAACCTATTTCCCTTCTTCATATATTTGCCTGTTGTTGACATTTCACATAAATGGAAGCATAGAATGCATGTCCTTTTGTATCTGGCTTCTTTCACTTAGCTTGTTTTCATGGTTCATACATGTTGTAACATGAATCAATATTTGATTTATTTTTATGGCTCAGTAATATTCCATCATGTAATGATGACACTTTCTCAAATCCATTCATCCATCAATCTACATTTGGGTTGTTGCCACCTTCTGGCCATCATGATCATAATGCTGCGAACATCCAGTTTTTTGTATGAACATCTTTCAAACTCTGAGTTAAAGAATAAAATCATAATTTAAATAAAGTCATAATTAGAATGAAAGACAATTTAGAAGTCACTGGGAATGAGAACACTTCACATAGAAACCTATAAGCTGTGGCCAAGGCAGCCCTTAAAGTATAAATGATGGTCTAAAGATTTTTATAAGAAACTTCGAATTGCTGAAAATAGATTAAGTACTTAAATCAATATTTGAGGAAAAAGAACAACAGAATTAACCCCAAATGTCAAACAACATAAGTAATAACTATAAATTCAGAAATTATATGAAACAAGAGTAAAGGAAAAAACCTAACAGATTTGATAAATAAAATTGAAAAAACTTTTCTTTGAAACCATTGATAAAATAAGGACACCTCTGGCAAGCTTAATCGGAGAAAGGAAGAAGACAACCAAAGGTTCACAAGCATTTTTATGCATCTCTATTTTTAACAATGAATTTGAAAAAATTCAAACAATTATTAAATTATCAAAATTGACTCAAGAGAGAGCACATGAATAGAAAACAACTGCAGGTGAAAATTACTCTTCTGGCCATCCATCTATATCCATTCTTTCATTTCCATCCTAGCCAACCATTCAGTTCCTTTATAAAAGTAGCCAGTCTCCTTCCTCCTAAATACCAGATGATACATTTTGAGATTGGCAGAGAGAAATGCCAAAGCATAAAGAAAGATAGTAAGCATCCAGGTTCATTCTACAGATCAGTGTAAGTCTCATTAAGTAAACCAGACGAGAATATGACCAAGAATATGTGGAATCCTCTCACCTGTTAGTACGATACACATCATTATCAGAATAATACTCCATGATTTTGTATGCTTAGTGTGGGAAGGTAAGGATAGTCCAATATTAGGAAACCAGTGTAATTTGCACTAAGTTAATAGGATAAAATACTAAAGCTCACATAATTCTCTATGTGTGATATACGTATCAGAAAAGAAAGATAGCTTCAACAAGATTGTTTCATCATTAGAATATGAATCAACAAGGACAGCCCAGGTGGTGCTGCGGTTTAGCGACGCCTGCAGCCCAGGGCGTGATCCTGGAGACCCTGGATCTAGTCCCATGTCAGGCTCTCTGTATGATGCCTGCTTCTCCCTCTGCCTGTGTCTCTGCCTCTCTCTCTCTCTGTTTCTATGAATAAATAAATAAAATCTTTAAAAAAAAAAGAATATGAATCAACAAAAATGAGTATTTTTCCTGTATGATGGCATTAACTACATCTACAGTATTATGGGGGAAAAAATGACACCTCTCACAATGATATCACAATCTGTAAAAAGAGGAAGATACAATTACCAAAAAAATGTATAAGAAACAAATGAAAACTTCACTGAAATGTATGAAGAGATGCTAATAAATGGATATATGTTCCACTTCTGACTAGGAATTATTACAAAGCAGGTTTTCTCCAAATTGATGGAATACTTATATGCAATTCCAATAAAACCCCAATAGAATTTTTTTAAAGCTTGACAAATTGCTTATAACGTTCATATAAAAGAATAAGCAAAAATCGCAAGGAAATATATCTAAAAAATCATTGTGGGCATTTGCCCTATGAGATTTTACAATATGCTAGGGAGAATCTACAAATAGGTCTGTGTGTACATAAGAATTTAGTATATGATAAAAATAAAACTTTCCAATCAGTAGGAAAGGATGGGCTATTTAACATCTATAGTTGACCCTTGAACAATATGGAGCTTAGGGGTGCCAACCTCTCTGCACAGTCAAAAATCTGCATATAACTTTTGATTCTCCCTATTAGCTTAACTACTAATAGGGAGAACCATGAGAGATCACTTTTTACTCTGATATGCAACTTGCTAGAGAGATGAACTGCTCACAGGGAGATGATTAGTATCACACAGTTTGAGGTTTTTCAAATTGTTGCAAATCTTTAAATACATTTACTGAAAAATCTGTGTATAAGTGAATCCATGCAGTTCAAACCCATGTTATCCAAGGGTCAACCCTTTCTTTGGGGAAATATGTATTTAGATCCCTATTTCATGCCACATACTACATTTCAAATCTATAAAATTCTAGAAGAAAATAAATCAATATATTTTTATAATTGTGGAGAAGGTCTATAGAAGCATGACAAGGGGCCCCGAAGTCTTAAAATGTTTAACAAATTCAGTTTCATGAAATTATGGTGAAAGAAAGTATAAACAAAATGAAAGTATAGATAGCCAAGTGGGAGAAAGTATATGAAACATAGCTAACAGGTGTAGTGTTGTATACAGAGCTCGCACGAATCAGTAAGGAAAGGTGGAATAGAAAAGTGTGGGGAGGGGATCCCTGGATGGCTCAGCAGCTTAGCGTCTGCCTTTGGCCCAGGGTGCGATCCTGGAGTCCTGGAATCGAGTTCCACATCAGGCTCCCGGCATGGAGCCTGCTTCTCCCTCAGCCTGTGTCTCTGCCTGCCCCTCTCTCTCCCTCTCTCTCTCTCTCTCTCTCTCTCTCATGAATTAAAAAAAATTATAGAAAAGTGTGGGGAGGTTATGAACAATCACGTAAGAAATACAAATGACTAATAAACATCAAAATGCCTCCATTTACCATCAAGGAAAGTGACTCTTGGATTCAATTTTCATCTATCAGATAGCCAAAAATTAAAATGACCGAGAATGTCTGAAATTAAAGTAACTGATCATGTCTTATTTTTTGGAAGGTATGGTGGGAAGAGCTTTCTCTTACACTCTTACTGAAAGTTTAGATTTATGCAGTCACACCTCTCCTAATGTAAAACATACCTACTTTTGACCCTTGACAGGTCCATCTGCTGCTATACTACAGAAATTCATCAGAGCAATATTTATGTACAGAAAACCTGGGGGCAGCTTAAGTTCCCTCAGTAAGGGAACAGGTGAAATAAAATTTGGAGGATTCATTATGTGTAATGCCATGCAGCCATTAAAAAGAACAAGCCAGTGGGCCACGTGGGTGGCTCAGTGGTTGAGCGCCTGTTCTTGGCTCAGGTCGTGATTCCAGGGTACCAGGAGTACCAGGATCGGGTCCCACATTGGGCTCCCTGCAGGGAGCCTGCTTCCCTCTGCCTGTGTCTCTGCCTCTCTCTCTCTGTGTCTTTCATGAATAAATTAATAAAATCTTTAAAATAAAACACAATAAGAACAACAAGCGAGTTTTCTATAATTTGACATGGATAGATGCCATATGTCAGCATAATGGTGAAGAGCCCAGGTCTGGAGCAGACTGGGTATCTACAAGGCTGAGTGACTGAGCAAGTTACTTAACTTCTCTAAGCATTAGTTTCCTCTCTGCATAAATGAGGCTCTTTATGATACCTCCTAAGAGTTTTGTGGGAGGTAATTGGGATACAATACCCCATGCATCATGCTGGGCACAGTAGTAAGCACTCACTAAAAAGTAGATATAAAATGTTTAGTACAAGCAATTTTGTATTTGATTGTGTGTTTGTTAGAAAAATTGGGGAAGGATAGCTGTCCCAGTGGTTGTAAGTAATTAATGTGGTGGGGAGGTGAATAAAATGGTAAAAAACAAACAAAAAACCCCACACACCTACTGCAAAGTGTTCCTGACAGCATCAGCCTCACCACTGGTTCTCATTCTATGTAACAATCCGTCTACACTGTGGTCACTACACTTACCGCTATTTCTTATTCTGAATGTAATCCCTTTCTGCACCCCTGAGTTTGGAATAGTCCAGAATGCAGGAGGAGGAGGAGGAGAGAAATCATTTAATCTCAGTTCAGCAGAGCTTTTCTTCAAAGAGTCCCTTAGGAAGTCTCTCCTTTCCTGGCAGTTCCCCTTCATCTCTTACACAGTATGGGTCTACTGAGGAAGAAAGGAAGCAGTGCAGATAGTGTCAGAAGAAAACATTTTAAATTTTAGGGAAGACGTGTTCTGAGGCACTTAGCCATCTAGAGGCACTTCTATGGACACACTCCTGCCACCCCCAGCCCCCCCTTCTTTGAGGAAGTGAAGCCAATTTCTTTTTTGCTTCCCTAATTTTCACCTTCTGTGTCCTCCTCCCAGCCTTTCTTCTTTCCTTCCTTCCTACTTACTCACCCCATGGGGGGAGACATCCATCTCACCTCATTCAGAGTTAAAGAGGCTGGGGACCCTTGGTGTCAAAATTTCATCTCTTTTGGACAGTTGAACTCCCTCCCCCTTGCTTTTCTGGTTGTTGGAAGCATTAAAGGAAAAACTGACACTAAAATTCCGAGAATTCCAAAATGGGTTTCAAATAAGGTTGGGTCAGCCCTTTGCTTGAGTGTGATTATAATGTCTCTCAATCTGTATCCCTCCCTACCAGCCCTCGCCCCAACAATTAGATGGTATGTAGAGACCTAGGAATTCTATGATGATTATAACCTTTTTCACTGTACTGCCACACTGTTAGTATCACCAGTAAATGACATCGTTTTTCATTACTATAGCTGCCTCAAGCCATAGATTCAGAAAGGTCAATTTTAATTAAAAACCAAAGAAAAATACGTTTTGTGGATTTTTTTTTTTACCTTAGAAGAATAGGTTATTAGCTTTCTTTATAACTACTGCTATCTTGCAGAACTTTGAGAGAACATGGACAGACTCTTAAAATTCTTTAGCACATCACCTCATCAGGTAGGATAGTGCAAACACTTCAGCAGAGGAAGGGGGACTCTCATTGCTGTGCCCACTCTCTGCTAGGGGCATCCCACACGCATAGGACCTACATCATTCCAATAAATTGTCCTTCAAACATTAGAGCAGGAAAAAATTGTACGACGATTGGGTTCATGCAAATCCCATTTTGCAGATGACATTGAGGACTGCAAGGTTTGCTTGACTTTGTCCAAAGTCCCTAGTAAGGTGAGAATAAAGAGAAGGAGGTGTGGGAAGGGGTGTGGGAGTAGAGGGAGGAAGGAAGGACAGATGGACACTCACACAGGCTTAGAAGGTTCGCTTATTTGGGTTAGGTGTGAGATTAAATTTACAAAGATGAAATTGTTTGAATTGAGGTAAAATTCACGTGACATAAAATTCACTGTTTTAACCACTTTAGAGTGTCTAATGCAGTGGTTTTTAGTGCATTCACGACATTGTACAACTATCAACGCTATCTAATTTTAGAACGTTTCATCAGTCCAGAAAGAAACCCCATCCAACTGCTTTAAGCAGCGCCTCCCAATTCCTCCTTCTTCCCGCCCCTGGAAACCACCTGTCTGCTTTCTGCGTCTATGGGTCTACTTAGTCTGGATATTTCAAGTAAGTGGAATCCTACAATATCTGGCCTTCTGTGACTGGCTTCTTTCACCTAACAATATTTTCGAGGTTCATTCGTGTTGTAGCATGTATCAGGACTTCATTCTTTTTCATGGGCAAATTGTAATCTGTTGTATGACTGTACCGCATTTTGTTTGTTCATCAGTTGAAGGACGTGTAGGTTGTTTCCACCTTTGGCTGTTATGGATAAGGCTGCTTTGAACATTTGTGTACAAGTTTTTGTTTGAACACTTGATTTCAGTTCTCTTGGGTATGTACTTAGGAGTGGAATTGCCAGTCATACAGTAAGTCTGTGGGTAACTTCTTGAGGGCCTGCCAGACTTTTTTATAGTGGCTGTGCAACATTTTTAAAGCAATGTTTAACTGACAGTGTTTCTTAAAGTAAACACTATGTTATGTGCCAGGCAGTGAGAACACAAAGATGAATAAAAAGCAGCCCTCCTCCATAAGCAAAGACGTGCATGGAAATATTGTTGGGCTGACCTGCTGAAGGTGGGCGGTGTGGGGCTGACGAGAGAGCAGTTCAAGCTCTGGCTCTCGGAGGAGGTGCCACGAGGTGCAAGTCAGAGGTGTTAGGTCACATGGGAAGAGATGCACTCACAACACTTGGATTCTTGCATGGAAAGAGCACATCTTCTGGGGGTAAGGACAGTCATGGTCTGCCATTAACAGCAGCCATCTTTTATAGAAGCCCATCTGCTGGCCAGATTGTTGGTTCCCTAATTTTATTCTTCACTGCCTTCGTTACCAAGTTAGCTCCCCTTCTTAGTGTGAACCTTCATTCACTGTTCCAGGCTACTTCCCAGTGGTACTCAGGGCCTTTGCAGCAGTTACACATGGATCTTATGTTCTTGCAGGATCATAGGACCCCAGGAGCCCCTGCCAGCTAAACAAACAGATATACTTAATAGTAGAATATGGTACAGGACACATGAACCAAGCAGGAAGAGTGTTAGCCAAGGAGGACCCCTGCCAAGCACAGGTGAAAGGGTGGTTGGTTTTTGTTTCTTTGTTTTTTACATAAATTAGTTACTTTGAGGCACCTGGGTGGCCCAGTCAGTTGCGTGTCTGCCTTCAGCTTGGGTCATGATCTAGATCTAGGGTCCTGGGATTGAGCCAGGTGTCAGGCTCCCTGCTCAGTGGAGAGCTTGCTTCTCCTCCCTCTCCCTCAACCCCTCCCCCGGGCTCATGTGCTCTCTTGTCTCTCTCTCTCTCCTCTCAAATAAATAAAATCATCTTTAAAAAAAATAAACAGGGACCCCTGGGTGGCTCAGTGGTTGAGCGTTTGCCTTAGGCTCAGGGCGTGATCCCAGGATTCGGGATCGAGTCCCACATCAGACTCCCTGCAGGGAGACTGCTTCTCCCTCTGCCAATGTCTCTGTCTCTCTGTCTCTGTCTCTGTGTGTGTGTGTGTGTGTGTGTGTCTCATGAATACATAAATCTTAAAAAATGAAAATAAATAAAGCAATTAGTTACTTTATCTTTGTTACTGTGTCTTGCCAGTCTTGGCATACTCCCAGCCCCCAGCCTTACCCAGATCCGTTCTCTAGCTCCTCCCAGGGCTATTTCTAAAATGTAAATTTGATCATGTCACACACTCTAAACTCATAATTCTTCAGTGTGTCGTTGTTTCCTTCTGGGTAATCATCACATTCTAGCAGGATCCCCTAAGGCTCCCTGGGAGTATGGCACTGACAGCAGTGTCTTCTCCAGCCTCAGTCTGTCCTCTCCCCTACCCCTCCCCTATGCTGTAATCCCAGGGGGCACCTTGTTCCCCAAATGTCACACTCCATCTTGCCTCCTACCGACACACTGTCAGCTCCTTCTCTGAGATGTTCTCGCCAACTCGCAACCCTCTTAACCTAACTCCTATTCATTCTTCAGAATCCATCCTGTGTGCCTTCAACACGCTCTTCTTCTTGACTGTAAAGGTTTACTTCTCTGCCCCCCAAGAGGACAATCTTTTTCATTCACCCAGGACCTTTTTTATTTTCATGGGGTGACCCCATCGTCTTTGACTGGACCAGTAAACATGATTAAAGGCAGCACTTCTAGGATGATCTAGATTTTTGAACCTAATTAGAGAGGCTTCATCTCCTATAGCACGGGAAAGGAGCCATTCCTTGAAAGTCCAACAGCTGTTAAAATTTCTCCTTAGCAGTTTCTCAGAGAACACAATCATTAGTAGCACTAGTCAGTATGAGAAATACTATTTCTGAGATGCTTATGAGTTTTTAGGCCCTATCCGTTGCCAGACAGCTATGTTACAGGGAAATTCACTCTTCTGAGGATTTGTTAATAAAGAGTAAGGCGGCCTTTTCCTAATTGTTGGCAAGGACACTCAGAATGAAAACTTTTGGCCCTTGTGTGTATGATAGTCATAATCTCTAAATTCAAATAATCTGAAGTATGTAGGTCTTGCCCTCAGACTGATGAAGCTCAGACACAAAAATGTCTTGGACTGTGGAGAGGCACGATGCAGTGAGATTTTACTGGCTCTGGAGAGCTGAGGCTTGGGAAGTAGATGTGGTCATGGAATTCTGTGCTGCCTCATAATTTGGTACTTTAGTGAGATGTCTAGTTTCATTTTTCCCATGTCTGTGTCACCTTTTTTTTTTTATAGATTATACCAAATCCATCTACATTCAAGCTCCTAGAATCCCAAGTAAGGAAGTATAATCATTTGGGACAGTCTGGCTTGGAAAGGAGGTGAATTTTCCTTCCTTCCACGGTCAGCCAACATCGACTCACCCTTGCAAACACACACGAACATGCTCTCACGCTGACGTGATCAGCAGAAACTTGTTCTTGGCATGTGAACCACAACCACATCTTCTACCTCTGTTTTCTACTACACAACTTCTGTTGCACGCATTTTCATTAAAAAAAAAAAAATTGCCACCTGGTCACTTTTCATTCTATAAAAGAATTTGTGGCTTTGAGAACATACTCTAGCTATAAAATAGAAACAATCTGTGTGGGGAATGCATGGGTGGCACAGTTGGTTCAGTGACTGACTCTTGGTTCAGGTCGTGATCTCGGGGTTGTGAGATCGAGACTTGTGTCCAGCTCTGAGTCCAGTGTGGAGTCAGCTTAAGTCTCTCTGTCCCTCTGCCCCCCACCAGAATAAGTAAAATCTTCAAAAAAAAGAAAAAAGAAGTAATCTGCGTGCTTTCTAAATAGTTGTTATGACCTATTGTATAGAATTTGGGGCATATGAAATTAAATATCACTTAATTAAAATGAGTATCTAAAGCAACTCATGGAATGGAACAAAGCTTACTAGAGAGCCACAGTCTTTTACCCAATGTGGCCATAAAAAGTGGCATCCGTTCCAAATTCTCCCTTGATGCTGGGTGATCGTGTAATTGCTATAATTTATTGTTTAATTAGAACCATTCTCTTAGGTGGGCATTTAAAACATTACATGTTCAAAATAAAACTCTTGATCCTCTTCCCCTGTACACACTCTCTCGCACACAGAGGCACTCATACACTCTCTCCCTCCCCCCCCCCCCTCTCTCTCTCACACACACACACACACACACACACACACACACCTGTTCTTCTCCCAGGCTTCCCTCTCAGTAGGTGACACCATCCCCTGCCTTGTGGCTCAGTCATTGTGACCTTCCAGCCCCTCACACCTGCCCAGCTAAGTCTGGCCTTCCCACAGTGGCAGCAGACATCTCTGTGTCTGAGCTGTTTTCCCCTAGATCCTTGTGTGGCAACTTAAGACTCAACATAAATGCTTGCTCCTCAGAGAAGGCCCTCCCCGCACTCTTGACCCTATTGCCCTTTTACTTTCATTATTGTTCTAACACTCTTAAAAACTGTTTTGTTCATTTGTTGTTTGTCATTTTCCCACCTAGACTGTAAGCAGCATGAAAACAGGACCTTCTTAGCCCCACTCAGAACAGTACCTGCCTGGTGTGTACTTGGCACTCAGTAGATATTTGTTTTGTTTTGTTTTGTTTTAAGAAATCACTTACTACATAACTTTATTTATTTATTTTTTAATTATTTTTAAGATTTTATTTATTTATTCATGAGAGACACAGAGAAAGAGAGAGAGAGAGAGGCAGAGACACAGGCAGAGGGAGAAGCAGGCTCCATGCAGGGAGCCCAATGTGGGACTCGATCCCCGGACTCCAGGATCATGCCCTGGGCTGAAGGCAGGCCCCAAGCCACTGAGCCGCCCAGGGATCCCTCAGTAGATATTTGAATGAGTGAATGAATAAAGGGAATGAAACTGTCTTTAGATTTTTCTTCAGAGGAGTTTGAAGAGCCCGGGTGGTATATAAAATGGAAGCTAAAAGTTAACATTCATTTTTAATGAAATTAAAGTTTTTCTTTCATGTGTAAAGAATACCCTTTAATAATACTTTAGATTTGCATTATCTGGACTCTCAGCATTTTTTTAATGTGTTAGAGGCTTCAGTTCGAGCACTTTCTGAAAGGCTAACTTTAATAACATCAGACCTGCCATTTCTACAGGGCTTAGAATAGATTCCAAAATGCCAGAGAAAATTAAATGCAAAAAAGCTCCAGTTAATTAATGTTTCAGAATAAATTAATGTTTTAGGTCTGACTTTAACTGACAAGATTGGTGAATTTCAAAGTTAAAACTGCCACCTTTTTCCCATGTCTGGATTTTGTGCAGGATTTAGTCTTTCTAGTTATTTATCTCCTTGGAGAAAAGGGGGAGACATGTACTTATTAAATTTTAAGTTAAAATAAAAAACACAATTGAACTCATTATTCTTAGGAGAATGGGTTTTAGCATTCTTCATAACTCTCTTTAGTATGTGATAATTACTGAATTTGCAAAGTTGGGAGCAGATCCCAAATACCTATGTTGATGCAGTGCTATAACATCCTGAGAGGAAGCTCACATGTATCACATGTATGTGTATAGTGTGTTCCAGGAGGGGCTGGCTTGGCTTACTACATATTTCTTAGTAAATTAGTTATGAAATGTTGGTGTGTGCAGTTGGCCACAGGGGAGGGGAGGCACATTTTCATCTTCTCTCATTTTTTCTGATTTATTTCTTATTTATCCTTGACTCTTAGGTCATCGGAAAAAAATTGGCAAAAACTTGTGACACTTTTTCTGATTTTCCTTCTGCTTCCTCATCTTCTTCTTTATTTTCTGAGCCTCAGTTTCCCTGTTTGCAAGATGTCTTCCTCATAAGAATATTCTGAGGTAATAAGGTGATTGTGTGTGTGTGTGTCCAGTATAGTGCTGGATACCAAACTATTTTTTTTAATATTGGAATGTTCTTGGAGGATTTCTGCACTAAGGAGGGCTAGATTGAGCTCTAAGTTCTCTTTAAACCTTAAGATTCTTCAGTCTTACATTCTTATACTGTACAATCATGAATCTTTTAAAATGTAATATGTCCTGCCTCCAATTCACCACTATTTATCCATTTGTTGGCGCAGATATTTCACTATGGAATTGTAATCAGTGTGCTAAGCAGTAGAGTTACAGAGATAAAAGATTTATATCCTATTTTGTTCCACAAAAGGATTTAAAGTAGACGTAGATGTTCATCATGAACATTTGTTCTTCTTGCACAATAAATACTTTAAGTGTATCAAGTAAAGACAGGGTAGGTATAAACTGACCTGTAAAATGTTCAAGAAGTCTTTTGTTTTAAATATGTATATGTATTTAAATATATATATATTTATTATTTATATATTTTTTGTAGTTTCCTGCTTTTTTTTTTTTAAGATTTTTTTTATTATTATTTATTCATGAGAGACACAGAGAGAGAGGCAGAGACACAGGCCGAGGGAGGAGCAGGCTCCATGCAGGGAGCCCGACGTGGGACTCGATCCTGGGTCTCCAGGATCATGCCCGGGCTGAAGGCGGCGCTAAACCGCTGAGCCACCAGGGCTGCCCAGTTTCCTGCTTTCTTATAAAATCATGTGCCAGGACAAGCTCCAGGAAATCTGGAATTCTGTGGTTGGGCTAGGGCTTTCAGTTAATCAAGAATTTATTGAACTTAGAGGTGTGCACATGTTTCTTTTTTTGGAATTTTAGTTGATATTTGCAAGTAATTCTTGGAAACAAGAATTTCAAACAGAGTTTCACAAGAAATAACAATATTATAAAAAGCAGATGTTAAACAGTTATGTTTTAAAAAATGAAGATTATCTACATTATTTATAAATGTTTGAAAGAAGCTAACAAATTCAATAGTACAGTTTTTATCTTTTCCTCTTTTCCTTCCTTCATCTAGTCCAGTTATGCAAATAAAATTTTATGAATCATTTGCTTAACAAGTTCAAATCTACATAGATTTCTCATGTTGGAACCATAAGTCCCTGAAAAATGTGTGTTTATCTATGAGTTATGTTAATTAACACAAGCACGTTAAGAAGTCCTCTGCTGGGAATTGTGTAGCCAGGGTGCTTCCCTTAAACTAGGCTGTTGATCTGGTGTTTAAAAGGACAGCTGCCAACCTCATTGGTGAGCCTATTTTTGGCCAGTGAAGTGAACATGGACACTAATAATATAGGAGTAGGTCAGTTGAAAGAAAACCTATAGCATATAAACTTGGGGGGTGGGGAATGATTATGGTCTTGAATTATCAATTTGGACAGTCCCACTGCATGGAAATTCCCATTCTCCCCACACTGTGTGTGACATTGACCTGATGGATCATTTCTGGTTGAGTTTTTTTTCCCCTGCTGTGTGGGGTACAATGTGTAAGGATTAGCTGAGTTTCAGGGTTTTTTCCACCGGAAGAAAAGAGCTTTTTTTTTTTTTTTTTTTTAGATTTTATTTATTTATTCATGGAAACAGAAAGAGAGAGGCAGGGACACAGGCAGAGGGAGAAGCAGACTCCACGCAGGGAGCCTGATGTAGGACTCAATCCCAGGTCTCCAGGATCAGGCCCTGGGCTGAAGGCAGGCACCAAACCACTGAGCCACCCAGGGATCCCCTTTTTTTTCTTTTTCTATTTAAGATTGTGACATCGTGATGTTGGAAGTTAAAATTCCCAAATCTCTGTCCATTCCTAGTCAAGCATCATAGATATGCATGTGCATGGAGGAGAGGGGAGGGAGGGACAGGCAGAGGTTACAGGGAGGCATATCATCAGAAGACCTCGGTGATAATTACGCTATCCAAAAAGGGAGTGAATTAGCTGGCAGAAAAGTTCTGCATTGCTGGAGGTGTCCTGGAGTTTGGGGAGTTCATTATTAATAAGAATTGAATTGAAGAAACCTCTTCATCCCACATAACTGTACACTCAAGCAGCCTGTGAATCAAAGTGTAGAAAGAGGATTCAGTTTGACCAAGTGTGTTTGACCAAGTGTGTTTGACTGACCTGAGCTCAGTCTCTAATGAAATTAAGATGCAAGGAATAGACACATGCCAACAAAAATGGAGAATTCCTTCCCTGTCTCTCAGATAAAGAAAATGAGCCCCCGAGAAGTGAAGCAACCTGTCCAAAGCCACATGACTAGTTCCTGAATTTGATAATAAGACTCTGATCTCATTCACGACCCTTCTTCCATTTTTATCTCACTGTGTCCCCCTTCTTTCCCTGAATCATTTTCAGAACACTTTACATAAATCACAAAACCCCACTGAGGTTAAAACGTGGAGGAGCTCTTGCAATGTTGCGCAGATCAATCAGGAAAGAACTGCTTGAGAATTAAATTAAAATTGGCTTCATTAGTCCTGCCTAGAAAACTGAAAAACAAAGTCACCAATTTTTTTCTAAGCAGATCTTTCAGGTATTTTCTTTAAATTCCTCAGCTTCTGTATCTCATTGTAGAGTTCACTTGCAAGAAAACATAATATTTGTTGCATCTGAGTACATCGAGTCTTGGTGCTTTATCTTTCCTTACGGTCATAATTACGTTGTAATTAATCTTAAGCAAGGTCTGCGTGTACCCAAATTAAATTCTCAGAAGACTGATTTTCTCTGTACCCTGCTAAGGATATACTCAGCTGTGTGCTCTTGTCTCACAAGTCTAGACTCTTCTTGAAGTCACATGAGCCACTGAACTGTGCACCTAGGCGAGTCAAAAGGAAGCTGTGTCTGTTGGTTTCCACTACACATAAAGAGAGTGTGTTCTTTAGGTATAGATGATCTGTTACGGGAGCTGCCAAAATGTTTGTTGTCTTTCATAGAGCTATGTATATTCTTTCCAGATGCTTCTCTCTACTCCTGACTCTACTGCCTTCCCCTCTCTGGGAGCATAGCCTCACCTCCAAAATTCCATAGTCCAGAGTGCCAAAGCAGAGTGAGAAACCTCTAGGTGTCTAATAAAGGAGAAAAGCCACTGGCCCACATTGGGAAGACAGTTCTCCTTCCTTCCCCCCGATTTGGGCAGGCCTTAGAATAAACTTGTATACCAAGAGAAAAGCAGAATGATCCTATTGTCTCTAAGCGACGGAGCCTTCCTCAAGGTGCCCTCAGAGTCCAAAGTCAACTTGCAGAGAGGGGTGCATTAATTTACTGCTTAGATTTGTATCCTGGTTGTTCCCCCCAAAATGAACCAGGACTGTGATAGCAGATGAGAAGTGAGCAAGAAGGAAAACTTTCAGTTACTAATATTCTTTAAAAAAAAAAAAAAAAAAAGATTTTATTTATTTATTCTTGAGAGACACAGAGAGAGAGGCAGAGACACAGGCAGAGGGAGAAGCAAGCTCCATGCAGGGAGCCCGACGCGGAACTCGATCCCAGGACTCCAGGATCGTGTCCTGGGCTTCTGAAGGCAGGTGCCAAACCGCTGAGCCACCCAGGGATCCCACTGATATTCTTTTAATAATATGAATGTCCCTGATAACAGTAGGAACCTTAAGAAGGTTAGATCTCTGTTTCAGTCTGTTACCATGTCAGTGGCCTGTTAATAAATATTTATCAAGTGGACTCTAATCTGCAGTTCATTCTGGGCTGGGCTGCTCTCCCAGTGAACTTAGTGTATAATGGAATTGTAATTATTGGCAAAGAGCAACATGTTAAAACGACTGGTTTGGGGAAGGTTTGATTGACTTTTTATTTTCCCTCACGTTTTACACACTAATGCGCATGGAGACAAAGAAAGGATTGTAATTTACTGAACGAAGTTGCAAAGGTCCTTAGTGATCATCTCACATATATTTACTTATAAGGAGGCTAGAGGGACTCTATTGGACTCTGAATGTTACACTGTTAGAAGAAAAGATGGTCTTCCTGCCAAATTGTTACATATACACCTCCACCTGGTTCAAGATGTGAGGTTTGACAACCACCTTTTTAAATTTTCCCATTTTTCTTTATTTTTATGTATTTTCTGTTGCATGTCTTTGGTCTTTTCTCAGAGTTTCAGTTGCTGTTACTTTAGAGTTGAATTCAAGCATTGCTCAGAACAATATTTGAAAGCTTCGGTAGAGTCTAAAACCCTGAAGGAAAGTGTATCCAGTTACATATTTTCTGACTTACATGTTGTCATTCTGTGGACTGTCTAATGAGCACATGCTAATGATGTCTAAGCAGCCAGTCATAATTTCTGCCTCTGTACTTTATCTTCTATTTTTTTCTTCCTGTACCCTCCTTCCCAAAGAGGAAACAAGAAACAAAATCAACAATTAGGGAAGAGGAACTCTATGCCTTAACTGAACAGCTCATTTGCTTTAAAGAGTTTATTTATTTTTTTTCTCAGAAAATGTTTTCTAAAAAAGTTTTGATGATGCTCTTTTTAATCTCTTAAATTTCTTGTTTCTTTCTTTTTTTCTGATTTCTTACTTTACTTGAGATTAATACCACCCTGATCTTTTTCAATTGTTTAACAGATAAATTGGGCCTGTCTCTTTTTTTAGATACATATATGTCTATGAGGACAGTAATTGTTCAGCCTTCACGTCGTCTGCTTCTTGTTGCATTGTTCCCGTCTTACTAGCTATGATATTTCATTAATACGCAGGCTAGTAAAAAAATCATTCTTTGTTTGCAGAGGCCATGGCATGTTTACCTTTTATTCAATAACAAATTCCTTTCTGAGTGAGTAGGGGAAGGACGATTTCTCTTTTGGTATTTCATCCAGTTCCGTGTTTCTGTTAAAGGGGCTATGGTGTCATTTGTGTACTGTTCTAGAAAGATGATGGCATTTGAATTCAGAAGCCTTGGGTCCAGATTCCCACTTGGCCATACACCTGGGCATGTGAGCAGAGGCAAATCACTTTCAAGGTTTGGCCTCAATTTTTTTTATCTGTGAAGTAAAGGCAAGAAGCCTGTCTCTTTTGTAAGTCTTTTTTGGAATTGGGCAAGATTAGGTATAATGAGAATATCTTCCTACAAGGATGTTGTGATTATTACATGCTACATTACATAAATCATAAATCACTGTGTATATGTTAGTTATCTTCTTTCAAATTCAGTTTTCAGTTGTAACTGACCACCCTCAAAGGCTGCCTACTAATATTAAAAATATCAAGCAGGGAGGCATACTTATTTGGTCACAAAAGAAACTGAAAGTATTTCTTTGTGCTTCAAAATGTTCTTCCCCCTGCTGTTTGTTTTAAAGGCAGTTGGGACCCTTGTGTGCAAAGGTCTTGGCTGAAAGGAGCAAAATCCCCCTTTAACCCAGAAGAGAATTCATCAACATTGCTCTGGGAGTGGACTTGGCTTTAGATGCTTTTTTAGTAAAAACAGAATTACAGTTTCTCAGTTCATGGAATCAGTCACTTAAAAAAGATCTATATCAACTTCGACTGCGTGTGTGGTTTGTTGGCTTGTGTTTTGCCATGAAACGATAGCACACAAACCAATTTGAAATTTATATAGTCATGTTTTATTTCAGAAAATTAAGTGAAAGAGAATCCTTTTATAGTGGGAGAGATACTGGTATTTTTTTATGTGTCAAGACTAGCTGATTTTAAAAAGAATTAAAAGTCCCTACAGAGCACCATAATTATAAATTCAGAAATCAGGACGATTTCAAAATCAGGAAGAAACGAGGGTAAATTACTGCAGTATGGCATTTGAACGAATTCCACCAAGCCCTGGGGACAGCATTAACCACGGAGCTGGTGTATTCTTGACTTCATCAGCTAAGTGGGTGGGGAGGAGGGGTGCCCTGTGGTCACATTACAGCACTTCTCCCCGTCTCAGTGCTCTAAACCCTCAGTGCTCGTTAGTAGGACACCCTCTTTTTTTCCAAGGCTTCTGCTCCCCTGCTAACTCTGTGAATGCCTGGCACGGCTTAATGTGTGTAGCCTTGTTGTCACCAACGCCAAGTCAGGTCTGGGTCCTAGGGTGTCTCGTAAATAATCAGAGCCCCCAGCTGCTCCTCCTCTGCCCCAGCATCTGCTGCTGCTACCAGCCCTCTTGCCACTGTCCTCTGCCATTTTGCGAGGTTTCATTCCCCACCGCACAGCAGTCTCCAAATCCAGAGTTTTTCTCCTCGGCTCTTTGGAAATGTTTTCAATTTTGTGAACTTTGATCCCATATTAGAAGTTCAGGGCAGCCTGGGTGGCTCAGCAGTTTAGCGCCACCTTTGGCCCAGGGTGTGATCCTGGAGTCCCGGGATCAAGTCCCACATCGGGCTCCCTGCATGGAGCCTGCTTCTCCCTCTGCCTGTGTCTCTGCCTCTCTCTCTGTGTCTCTCATGAATAAAATATTTTTTAAAAAGTTCAGTCAGTCTTTTCACTTCAGTCAACGTTTTATCAACTGCGTGCCAAGTACTTTCCTATGTTCTGGGGGTTAAGACTCCTAACTCTGGGAAATAAACAAGGGGTAGTGGAAGGGGAGGTGGGCAGGGGGTTGGGGTGACTGGGTGATGGGCAATGAGGGGGGCACTTGGCGGGATGAGCACTGGGTGTTATGCTATATGTTGACAAATTGAACTCCAATTAAAAATTAAAAAAAAAAAAAAGCAGGTGAGCTAGAAGCTCATCGTCTAGTGTGCTCAAGTGACTGTAATCAGGTGAGGGGCTGACGAGAGGTGCCAGGCATGGGGTGGGATGACACAGGGACATAGTAAGGACATACGTTTGGGTTGCAGAGAGTCAAAGAATAGGCCCTTTATGATGACCCTGCATCCTTACCTGGTAATGACACTTGCCAGGTCGTGGAGTCTCACCTTCATCAGAATTATCTTAACTCCAGTAAAGTTTCCATCTCCTTGAGTTGGCTCTTGGACCTCGCTTGAAATGCATGAAGTACAGAGACAGTTATGTTGCTCCAGGGATAGCCTTACCTCATGTTCTAAACATATCAGACAGATTCTCGTTAAAGCAAAGATCGGGTTTCACTTATCACAAACAGAAGAGGAAACCTGATCAGTGAATGAGGTAGTGGGTCAGACTCTCAAGCTGTGGCTCACTCGCACTAGCAAAGGAAAACGTGCTATTTACAAACACACCAGAGCAGAGAATGCTTTCAGCAGGGCACCCCAGAGCTTCATTTTTCCTTGCTCTTTCATCAGTTCCCAAACTTACGTGTTTATTTTCTGTGGTTCTTAACAAAGAATGCCCAATAACATTTTTTTTTTAATTTTCAAATTGCAGGCCTATGTATTTAGTTCCTATCTCGTTCTCTCAAGGAATACGTTTTCTTTCTTTGGTTTCTATCCAAAACGTGGAGACTCTTTATTGATTCTTACAGGGAATTCCCTGTGCCCATGTACAGGTTAAAGAAGACAGAAAGGAGAAGATAAACGTGTAAGCAAAGAGGTATGATCACACTGTAAATGATAGGTTTCACATAGTTTATTTTTACCGATCGAGGATAAACGTTGACATAGGCCAGCCCCAGAGCTTACTTTTAGATATGTTGTAAAGATTAGTTAGAGAACTAGCCCCCAGTCTTCACTTCTGGATATGTGAGATACTCAGAGCCTTCCCACATGCAGAACATCCTCCTGCTCCCCCTGAAAGCTCCCCCCATGTAACAAAGCTAAGTGCCTGCCTCTCCCCAGAAGATCTTTATCAGAGAAAAGAAGCCCAGGTCTAAATGGAAAAATTATGCACATGCAAACACACACACATAAATGGCAGACTCTACAGTACAGTGCTTGTGACCAGAGTAAGGTCTTACCTGGGTCACTATTCATCCAGCCCTCTGCTTCCCATCCTTAGAAGCTGTCAGGAGCTGACGGGTGGGGCATGGGGAGGGTGGGGCTGTCTTCCTGCAAAATGCCTTCTGTGGTCTTTCACTGTACGTGTGGCAGAGAAAGGCCATCACCAGGATTTTCCCCTCTTGCCCCTTTCAGCTTCTAAAGACTTCAGAAAGTGTGACTGACTTCAGCTTTAGGATCTAATGAATGAAGTTGCCATCAAGAGGGAAAGGATAGAAAGGAAAGTGGACCTGGGATGGGTGTCTTTATAGCTCTCGAAGGCTTCATACCTTATCCATTGGAGGAATTTTAGGAGATATTTATGGACTTGGTAGATGTAAATACCCTTCACATACAGTAGCCAAGCTCTACGAAGAATAGGTACCTTGGGTTATTAAAGAGGTGCCAGTCTGGAGCACCTGTGTGGTGCTGTCAGTTAAGTGTCTGACTCTTGGTTTCAGCTCAGCTCATGATCTCAGGATCCAGGGGTAGAGTCCCATGTCGGGCTCTGCACTCGATGGGGAGCTTGCTGGAGATTTTCTCTCCCTGCCTCTCTGCCCCTCCAGCTTGTGCTCTCTTTCTCTCAAATAAATCAATAGGTTGTTAAGAAAAAAAAAAAAAAGAGGTGTCAGTGAACTCTTGGTCACTTTTAATGATAACTTGCCCTTCTTGGTATGACTCATAAGACAAAAATGAAAATGACTAATACGTTCATCTGAATGTATTATAAGAAGGTTCGTATCTTTATCATGCGAGCAGTTTAGGTCAGATTTGACAGTCTTCTTAGTAAATATTTATGAAATACTTTTGGTCAAGACCAAAATAGAAATCAAAACTTTTGTTCTCTTCTCCCCCACCACCCCCCCAACCAGAAGAGAGGGAGACATTATTTAAAGTTAAAGTTTTAAAACCAGCACAAAGAGAAACAAGAACTATTTTAAAGTCAAGATGGTAACTGACGACCTGTACTTTACATTATAAATAGCAGAAAGGTTCATAGTAACTCATGCACTTTTTTTTAGCAGCGCAAGTCTCAAACTGACAAATAGACAATGTGAAATTTACAAGACCTCCCTAACCCCCTTCCAAAAAGAATGAAAGCCAGACCTTGCGAGTGTTACCAGCGTTGCCCTACTTAGGCAGCGCTGTCCGAGACCATCCACTCACCTTGGACATTTACCTGCACGAGGGCATCATTGCTTGTCTCAGGAAGGCACCGCTGTATCTCGTGTGGTGTCATAAAGCCCCGCTAACTGCAACAGCCAGACCTGAAATTATCCAAGTCTCTCCCTTTGGCAGCAAACCTGGCTGCAGAAACATCTTAGTTGTACAAGACCTTTAAAACTGTTTATCTCTCACTCCTGTCCGCATCGATTTGTTTGTGCTCCATGCCTGCCTTCCACAAGCCTGTGAAATTTCGGCTGTTGCACGAGTCAGCGCTGAGGCTGCACTCTGTGTATGTATATTTAAACTGATCACTCCTCCTCAGTTCTTTAAAAACATTCTCCACCCCTGCACCAACCGCTCAGAGGGATCTTGTTCTTCTGGTTTGCTCAGATCTGAATCTAGAGATGCAAACCCCCAAGGAGTCCTTGTCTAGTTTCTCCGAATCTCATGCTTTTACATCCTTTTGTAATGCAGCCAAGCTGCATTATGGTCTTGCTATTTGTTAGCTCTTGAAAGTAAAGGTGCTTGGCATCCCTGTGTGGCTCAGCGGTTTGGCACCTGCCTTTGGCCCAGGGCGTGATCCTGGAGTCCCAGGATCAGGCTCCCTGCATGGGGCCTGCTTCTCCTCTGTCTGTGTCTCTGCCTCTCTCTCTCTCTCTCTCTCTCTGGGTCTCTCATGAATAAACAAATAGAATCTGAAAGAAAGAAAGAAAGAAAGAAAGAAAGAAAGAAAGAAAGAAGGAAGGAAGGAAGGAAGGAAGGAAGGAAGGAAGGAAGGAAGGAAGGAAGGAAGAAAGAAAGAAAGAAAGAAAGAAAGAAAGAAAGAAAGAAAGAAAGAAAGAAAAAAGGAAAGGAAGGAAAGGAAGGAAAGGAAGAAAGAAAAGAAAAAAAGAAAGTAAAGGTGCTTTAAACTAGATAGAACCGGAGGTCGGCACTTCCACCAGGAAAGGCTCTGTCCCATTGCCACTATCCAACTTGCAAGGAACATGTGCTTTACTTAAGGATGAATCTTCCAACTGATTTTTATGATCTGCTCTCCACTTAGAAATGAACTCCAGTCAGTACTTGTGTAATCATATAAATCTTCACTTTGCCGGCAAATAAATAAATCTTCACCTGGCCAGCAAATTGATTACTTCAAAGTAATAATAATAATACTTGAAAATAATTACATATATAATAATAGTATTTGAAAATAAAAATAATTACTTGAAAATAATAAAAGTGACACTGCTTTCTGTTTTTTTAAGCATTTTCACAATTAGCTTGTAAAATGTAAGGAAAGATCTCAATGCAAGTTGAAAAATATTTTCTTTATGCCTCAAATTTTAAAAATGAGCTTCATTTCATATAGCAACTTACTTCCATGGAATTTCATGGATTTCCCCTCTGAAGCCTTTACTTAGGTGTTACCATGGTCTGCAGCCTTTTTTATCCACCAGGCGTCTGTTTGGGGTAATGAAAGTTACAGCTGCCTTTGTAGTGACTTCCCAGATGATCCCAGTACACTCTGTTGCATGTATGTGATAGATGATTATTTAAGAGGGGATTTTTAGAGGACTGACTTTTCATCTGTTAGCAATTCCTAACAACAAAAGAAGTATCGTGTATCATACACTCACTCTTGATTGTATTGCCTCATCGTCACTCTTTTGCCTTCATTCTTAGAATATTTCATAAGTTTCTGGGGTGTTTGGGTGGCTCAGTCAGTTGGGCGTCTAACTCTTGGTTTCGGCTCAGGTCATGATCTCATGGGTCATGGGATAGAGCCCTGTGTTGGGCCCCATGCTCAGCAGGGAGTCTGCTTGTGGATTCTCTCCCTCAGCCCCTCCTCCTACTCACACACGCACTCTCTCCTTCTCTAAAAATAAATAAATCTTATAAAAAAGGAATATTTCATAAGTTTCTGCCAAAGTTTTCTGAATAAGGCATTGCCATGTTATTTAACAGTCAAGCGTCAAAAAGAATGGTTAGTGTTATACGCATAACTTTGGCTTGGCAGGACATTGCAAGAGAGTCCTATGCTGGGAACTATTTTCCTCCGTGTAGCCATCCTCTCTCTAAAAGAATGCAGTAGGGGGGGAAAAAAAAAAAAAGAAAGAGAGAAAAAGAAAGAAAGAAAGAAAGAAAGAAAGAAAGAAAGAAAGAAAGAAAGAAAGAAAGAAAGAAAGAAAAAAAAAAATTAAAAATAAAAGGATTCAGCAATATCCCTTGAATCACTCCACTCCCCAGAAGTGAAAAAATGCAAGGAGGGTATTTCAGGAACATGGATATTAAGAGAAGATGTCTGCATTGATTGGCTTCAAGTTGGGTATATTGTTTAAAAATCCTTTGCAAAATAATTTTTTCTCTTAGTATGAAGAAATAAATTTGAGAGTCTGGCTCAGTCAGAAGGTCGTGACTCTTGATCCGGGTTGTGAGTCCGAGCCTCACAATGGATGTGGAGATTACTTAAATACGTAAACTTACCAAAGAAAAATAAAGAAATTTGAGCAACTCATACGGGTTTCTGTGTTACAGCTTGTTTTAAATTAAATTCTTGTTTTAAATTAAAATTTTCCCTTTTATTTTCAAGCAGTACAGTTTTCACAGTTTGTCATCATTCGCCTCCCTACTAGAACACAAAGTCCATAATGGCACAGATTTTTGTCTGTGTTTTAATTCACCTCTGCATCCTGTCGCCATGAACAATGGCTAGCATTTAATAGACACTCTACATATTTGTTGTAGGAATGAGTGCCAAGTATTATTCACCAACATTTGATACAGTTAAGGCAAAGGAGATTTTCCAAATGAGATGCCAAATCCCATCATTATTTGTGACCACAATGATATTCACTGAGGCTATTACACTAATACCAAATACTATATGAACCTTAAGAATGAAGCTATAGTGTGATTCCTACCATTTTGGAAAAGCAAACACATGGTTAAATTAAATCCACAGATAATATTCAAGTGAACCCTTTGGTCCTCATATTTGCAAAATCCTTCCACTTAAACTCGAATAGTTTAAAGGAACAATCATTTGAGCCCACCCTAGCCTTTTTTCTTTTCTTTTTCTATTTATTTATTTATTTATTTATTTATTTGTTTGTTTGTTTTTATTTATTTATTTATTTATTTATTTATTTATTTATTTATTTGGAGAAGACAGCAAGCAATAAAATACTCAAAGGTTAAGAAAAAAAGGATGAGTACTACTTGGGTAATTTAGATTTGGCTGAATAACATTACTTTGCAGAGTAACATCTGACATTAGGTTGTTTCATATTGTACTTGGGCCTGTTTTGATGAAGGTCCTTTCTAGCCAGGGCCTTTTGCAGTAATTTTCGAATAAACTGGCAAATACAGAGAGTAAACAAAATTCCATTGTAATGTCTTTGCCATCATCTGGATTTTATAATGCAACAGGCTCAATTTAGAAATAGGCTCCCCTCACTACTCAAAGATTAATCTGGAAGATTTATTGTGCTTGTTCAATCAAGGGCTGACAACCCTGCCTTCCTGCTTCACATCCCATACTGTAAGGGAAAGAAAACAGGCATTGGGGCTGAATCTCAGCCTCCCACCAATCCTGTAGCATCACCTTGGATGAGTCACTTGCATCGATGCCCATTTAAATCCTTAGCTATAAAATGGAAATGCAGTATTTGCTTTGCAGTTATGAGGATTAACTGAGATAATGTAAGTACAGAGTAGAGCCTGTTGTAGAGTAGGTGTTAACACATCCTTGTTTCCTGCCTTCCCCTACATGGTGTATGGTTTATGTTGCCTCAGACATTCTGAAGGAACAGTGTTCTTCCCCACCCCATCTACCCCCATTACCATTCCCCTATTCCTTTTTTTTTTAAGTTTATTTACTTAAACCATCCGTACACCCAAGTTGGGGCTTGAACTCACAGCCCTGGGATCAAGAGCCGCAAGCTCTACCCGCTGAGCCAGCCAGGCGCCCTGCCATTTCCCTCTTCAGGAGCTCTGGCATGCAGTCAAAGGCAGTGTTTCCTACACTTTTGCATTTCACGGGCCAGTAAAATTTTACCAAAAAAAACCTATCAACATACTGATGCTAACTTTTTACTTTGCCAGTTAAAGACTTTAGAAAGTAATGCCATCGACTGTCAACATCATTTCACAAAAGGCAGGATATTTTTATAACCTAAACAGAATATGACCTTCAAGCATAGGACTGTCCTTAAAATGTTTTGCCTCTTGCTAGAAAGCAGAGACAGTCTGGGGACAGGCATTTAGGAATAGGAACCTCTTTTCTCCTGACATTGACACAAAGAAAGATGATTTTCTTCTTTTTTTTTTTAAGATTATATTTATTCATGAGAGACACAGAGAGAGAGGCAGAGACATAGGCAGAGGGAGAAGCAGGCTCCCTTCAGGGAGCCCAATGCAGGACTTGACTCCAGGACCCTGGGATCACGACCTAAGCTGAAGGCAGATGCTCAACCACTGAGCCACCCAGGTACCCCGATGATTTCCTTTTTTAGCACAGAAGCACTGGGACTCTCTAAGTGAGGCCTACTTAGAGCAGCCCCTGAGACTGGCGTGGGGATGGGTCAGCCGGCCTGTCCATTGAGACTGCTTCTCCAGGGACAGGAGACAGGCCGTCACACCACATGCACACACGTGCACACACGCGAACATCCACATGAGCCCGCTCAGCTGTTACCATTTAGGGGCCTGAGTCTGTGCTGAGCCCGGGGCTTGGAGACTTTCACCAGCCCTAAATGCTCATAAATTAAAGAGTCTGTTTTTAAACATGGGTAATGGAAAAAGACACACTGGCAAATATGGGGGAAGGTGTGAAGCCCACTTGGAGCAGCAAATCACATCAGTTTCTGACCTGATGGAGTGGAAAACCGAGGTAAGGGGTGGATAGTAAGTCTTGCGACTTCAGCTACTCTGTAGGCATCTCTCTCTTTTTTAATTTTTTTAAAGATTTATTTATTTTATTCAGAGAAAGAGAGAGACTGAGAGGCAGAGACACAGGCAGAGGGAGAAGCACGCTCCATGCAGGGAGCCCGACGTGGGACTCGATCCCCGGTCTCCAGGATCACAGCCCGGGCTGCAGGCGGCGCCAAACCGCTGCACCACTGGGGCTGCCCGGCATCTCTCTTTAACCAGTCAGCAGTAAGGAGCAGCTTGTTCCCATTTCTAATGCTGATCCTTTGAAAAATACTTCATTTGGTTCTGTTCAGTTGAGGGGACATTTAGTAAATGACTACTAGGTATAGAGTTCTATGTTAGGGGCAGGATATTGGGTCTTCACATGCCTGCCAGTCTCCTTGAGAATTATTCTTTTTACAAATAGACAAGTGAGAAAGGACACTTACGTTTTTGTGCCTGAAAAAAAAATAGCATTTGCATGGTGCTGCCAATCATTACACTAATGATACCAGTGCTGTTGGTCAGGTTCCCCTGCAGTGAGAACTTGGCATGACCAGCACATTCTAGAAGGATACGTTATTCAGCATACATCCCGTGCATGTGTTGGAGGAATTCCAGTCTCTCGGAGGGGAAAAGTTGCTGATACAGGTTCTAAATCAGGACTCTCACTGGGCCCCGAGTGCCACGGACTGTCAGTTTGGCTCCCCAAAGGTTAGAAGTTTCTGTGTCGGCACTACAGCCTCCTACTTTTTTATCCCTCTCTGGGGGAAGATATTCTCTTGGCCTTCGGCCTAGATGTAGTGAGAAAAACAGACTGCTTCCACTACAATCCACCCGGCTCTCAGGCTTAGAGCAGGTGGTTTAGGCTGGCTCTGGGCTTCAGGGAAGAATGCTTTTTGTAGTTATTCCTCCCTTGGAGCACTTTTCCTTAGTTTCATCTTTAGAAGCCACTTGCTGCTATTGGCAACAGGATGAGGTTGTAGGCTTGGGACCAGACCCAACCTCTAGACTGGCTGTAATCTAGACCTTCAGCTAGACGGGAGAAGAGCTCCTCATGACCAGGGTGACCGTAAGTTCTGCTTTGCCCTGGCCTGACCTGGTTTACACATTTGTCCTGGCGTGATTATTAATAGTGTCCCCTTTCACTCTCAGAGGTGTCCCAGTGGTTTGGACAATAAATTATATGATCACTCTACTTATGAGTCACTGACATATAACCCACCCTGTCTTACCAGACCCGTGTGAAGTTTGGTGCCAAAGCTCAGAATAGTAACAGTGTGCCTTTGGCTAGAGTAACCCCAGCCCCACCCCGTCTCTCATGAACCTGTAGCCACTATGGAAGGCTGGTCTAGAATTTAGGATTTCAGAAACTTGGCCAGAAAACTTTCCATTTCACGTAAGTCCAACGTCTGGTGGTGTGAGGACCATACCAACAAGACTAAGTACGCCACCAAACCAGAAATGATGGCTTAGGAGTTGAGGGTATGATTTCAAAGTAGAATCTTAAACCCCAGATTGGGCTCTTGACCAATCTTCTCTAGCAAACAGTATCTTCCAACTTGCCAGAGTTTATACATTTTCAAATGACCTTTTTTAAAAAAAAAATAGTTTTAAATGATATAGTAGAATGAGTCTGTGGATGGGTTTGGACCCAGTGGGGCTTGATTATCCTTTTGCCCTCATCAGCCACGTGAACAACAGCAGGACAGTGTGCCTTTTCCAGTTTTCTCATCCATTTTATGAGGACAAGCATATCCTCACCAGTGGTTGTTGTAAGCGGTTTAGATATGATGCTGCTATACAGAGCCTGTTAGATATACTTTCCAGTTTTATTTTAGTTTCGTTTCTCCTCCTTAGTCACAGCTATGAGGGAATGGGGCTAACACTGCCCGGCTTAATGTTAAGAATGGGAATAAATGTCTAGAGAAAGGTTTCATTGTAAGTGGCATTTTTTTCAGCAATGAGGGGACAAAGTAGCTAAGTCCCAAGAGGTGAGGAGTGAAGTCAAGCCAAGAATAGCCCTGGACAGTTGTGGTGCCATGTGGACACTGTTGATGGGAGACCAGGGCAGCCCAATACAGCTAAAGGAAGGTGTAAGGGGACGGTCCTGTCATCCAGAGGTTGTCAGTTCTGGGGAAGTACTGAGGCCGTAGCTCTCATCACCCAGCCCACAGTCTGGACTCTCTTTTCCTGCCAGAAGCTTGGCCATCTTTTTGTTTTTTAATTATCTCTTAAATTTAAATTCAATTAAATAACATACAGTATATGGTTAGTTTCAGAGGTAGAGGTCAGTGATTCATCAGTCTTATTTTTTTTTAAGATTTTATTTATTTATTCATGAGAGACAGAGAGAGAGAGAGAGAGAGAAGCAGGCTCCATGCACGGAGCCCGATGTGGGACTCGATCCTGGGTCTCCAGGATCACGCCCTGGGCTGAAGGCGGTGTTAAACCACTGAGCCACCCAGGCTGCCCTCATCAGTCTTATACCCAGTGCCCTCCTTAATGTCCATCACCCAGTTACCCCATCCCCCCCACCCCCTCCCCTCCAGCAACCCTCCGTTTGTTTCCTATGACTAAAAGTCTCTATGGTTAATCTCCCTCTCTGGTTTCACCCTGTTTTATTTTCCCTCCCTTCCCCTATGATCTTCCATTTGTTTCTGAAATTCCATATATGAGTAAAATCATATAATTGTCTTTCTCTCATTGACTGATTTCACTTAGCATAATACCCTCTAGTTCTAACCCCGTTGTTGCAGATGGCAAGATTTCATTCTTTTTGATGGCTGGGTAATATTCCACTAAATATATATCCCACATCTTCTTCATCCATTCATTTGTCAATGGACATCTGGGCTTTTTCCGTAGTTGGGCTATGGTGGACATTCCTGCCATAAACATTGGGCATTGGGGTGCAGGTGCCCCTTTGGATCACTACATTTATATCTTTGGGATAAATACCCAGTAGTGTAATTGCTGGGTCATAAGGTAGCTCTATTTTTAACTCCCTGAGGAACCTCCACACTGTTTTTCGCAGCTGCACCAAGCTTGGCCATCTTACAAAGAAGGAAGGAACCCCAACCTGTGATTCAGGTGGGCTGTGGCATCTCCACCAAGGGCCATGGCCCCAACGTGTGTGTTAGCCCTATAGATTAGAAATCCTTGAGGACTAAGATTCTGTTTTATCTTAGAGTCTCTCAGGGTGGAAACTCAAAGCCTTATATGTCAGGTGAAAGAATGTGAGCCCTTCGTCTCTCCAGGAAGCTTGGTAAAGATTTCATCACCACTCCCTAACAGGCCTCTTTGACCTCTACTCTGTACCTCTCCAAAGCATCGACAGTACTTTTCCAATGACGAGGCATTCATCATGTCCCTCCCCTGTTCAGGATCTTTTGGCTACTTTATTGCTCATCATCAGGTAGTGCTCTGTTATGCCTCAATTTCCTCATCTGTAAAATGAGGCTAATCATGAGAGGGTTGTTTTGGGGTCTGAAGGAGTGTATATGTGTCTATATGCACCTGTATGTACAGATGGACGTACACGTGTACATACATCTTCCCCTCAAGCTTCATCTCTCACCAGAATCCTCCCTTTGCCACACTCTGACCCTGCCATTCTAAATGGATCATTTCCACAATTTCATCATGGTTCTTCCCTACACTAGCACTTTTAACATGCTAACCCTCTACCCGCCTCTTTGGCTGCCCCACCTCTTTCCTCTTCTTCCTTCAACTTAAATAACATCCCTTCTGAGAAGTCTTTACTAATTCTCCAAGCTTGTTTTAATATAGTGTATCTTCTACGGCCTCATCCTTCACCTATCCTTTATAAACAGCATTTGTGTTCTGTAGCCTAGCATTTATCACATGGGGTTATAGTTATCTGTTCACTTATCAGCCCTCTTCTACTCAACCATCAGCTCCAGGAGGGCAGGGACATTGTCAGTCTGGTTCCCTTCACCTTTGCATATCCAATGTCTATCCCTGTGCTGGAGTTATTAACCACCAGATACTTTACCAGTATTTTCTGAATGAATGGGTAAAGACAAGCTAAGCATTAAAGTCTCTCCCCAGGGGTTAAGTTTGGCTGATAAGTGGTTCCAAACTTGAAAATCATACATGGAATAGAGTTGTGTCTACCAAACAAATTTTATTCTTGCTAATATTGCATATATGATTTTTCACATCAGTTATTATTTAGACACTAGGAATCTGGGATTTCAGAATAATTTCAAAATTCTAATTCCTCAGGTAACTTCTTGATTTCCACTCGAAGGTCTGGTTTTCCTCATGAAGAAAAACATAATTTAAAAATTGCTTTAACTAAGTTGAATTTAGATAAAAATTCTTTTAAAATAAAAAATAAATAAACAAACGAACAAATAAATAAAATAAAAACTTATGGTGTATTAAGAAATAGCATTTGCAGGAACTCAGTTTTGTCCATAATGGCAGAGGCATAGCAATGGAAATGACTTCAGTGAAACTATATTTCTGTATTTTGGGGAAAGGGGGGGATAAATTAGTAGACTCATTAGCAATTTCAGATTATCTGTGAAATGGTAGTGCTTCATGGTTGGACTCAGGTCTTCCTCCATGACACCCCCTCAAGACCATGCTAGGCCATGGTAAGCTCATCTTGGTTTGAGCCCCTTACAGACATTCTTGTTTCCACTACTTCTGCGATCAGTACAGTAGATCGTTATTTATTTTTCCTTTGTGTTGTCATGTATCTTCAGCTAAAGCATAGGCTTTTGGTGAACACCAACTTCATCTCACATGCCTTATAATACCACTTAGCATTGAGCTCAGCTTTATGTACTAAATGGGTGCTCAGTAGTTTTTTTATGAATTAAATATTAAGCAAAATCTTTAGGTTATAATATGTGGAAAGATAAGATTGACCCCATATTGAAAAATATATATGCAAGGGGTGCCTGGATGGCTTAGTTGGTTAAGTGTCTGACTCTTGATTTCAGCTCAGGTCATGATCTCAGGATGGGGAGATCAAGCCCTGGGCCTGGCTCCACCCACAGTGCACAGTCTGCTTAAGATTCTTTCTCTCCCTCCCCACTCCCTCTGTGTGCTTGCTCTCTTTTTCTCTCTGAAATAAATCTTTTAATATATATATGTGTGTGTATATATATGATATATATATGCTGCAAGGAAAACTAGAAGGAAACACAGCAAAATGCACAAGTGGAACTATGTTTGGATAGTTGATTATGGGTAACTTTTATTTTCTATCATTTTCTACATTTCCCACTGTATCTAAGTCATATCATTAATTATGCACAAAAAAAATTTTTTTAGGGCAGCCCAAGTGGCTCAGCAGTTTAGCACCGTCTTCAGCCCAATGCGTGACCCTGGAGTCCCAGGATTGAATCCCACGTTGGGCTCCCTGCATGGAGCCTGCTTCTCCCTCTGCCTGTGTCTCTGCCTCTCTCTCTCTCTGTGTCTCTCATGAATAAATAAATAAAATCTTTTAAAAAATTTTTTTGTAAAGAAGATACTTTTCTGCCCTATTTATCAGTAGAACCTTGTTAGGAAAAGATTTGGGGCTAGACAATCTTATTGCAACATGATTTACCCACTTGTGAGGACGATTGGGATGAGGTGGTGCCAACCACATTCTTTTGGTAGAAATTTGCAAAGGTTTAGTCTGGAAAAGCAGTTAAGAGCAGTGCTGCCATGGTGTGTTTCTGGAGCTGTGCTTAAGAACTGAGAAGTTACATAATGCTGAGGATAAGATGATAACCCAATTTTCTTAACAACTCCTTTATAAATAAACATTTGTGTGGAGGTTTTGTGCCATTTCTCCCTGATTTATCCTAAGCATGTCCTTAGGTCTTTGGGACTGGATTTCATAGAAACTAACAGTGGCTATGAGGTGTGGCTCAGATAGCAGCTGTCTTATTTTGAGTCTGTCTCATGTCACTTCACTTCATTATCTGAATCTTCACAGTAAACAAAGGAGGCAGGTATTGTTCTTGACTCATATTTTACTGATGGGGAACCTGCAACCAAAAGAGGTTAGTTCATTTGCCCAAAGTGACCCAGCACAGTGAGGCTCCAGGCCAAATGGTCCTTGAGCATCTGCTGTGCACAGGGCCCTCTGCTGGGTGCTTTGTGACATGTGGCCCGTGCCCTCAGGAAGCCGAAACAACCTCTGGAGAGAGAGAACACAGAGATGAAAAGGCCGGGTGATGAAGTCAGGAGACACCTGGGGAGCACAGAGGAGGCAAGAGCTGGTCAGATGCCTTAGCCTGGTACTCAGTGACCTCCATCCCCTACCCTCCCCCTGCCTCCCACTCATGTCCTTGACCATCACACACCCTCTCTGCCTTTGCATCCATCTCTCTGCACGTGTGGCTCCCTCCAGCTGATAACAATGGTCATCTGCGTGTCCTTATTGTGTGCTGAGCCATCACTTTACATGTTATTTCATTCACTCCTCAAAGCTACAGTATGAAAGGAAGTAGCATCTCTGCTGTTCAGATGTGGAGAAGGTTTTTGTGAGCTTGGGGAACATGCACAGATGTATAGTTGGGAAGAAACAGGCCTAGGATTCCCATCGTGTCTGATTCCCCAGACCCGTGACTTCAGCCACTCTGCTGTGAACACCTACATGCCCATCTTTATTTGCCCCCAAATCTCATCCTATAGGATAAGGGCAGCACAAAAGCCTTTCCTGGTGTCTCCTACACCAGGGCTCTCCTGGCCCAGGTCGGCCTTTCTCCACTTCTTTGCTTTCTGGTACCAGGCCCCATGGCCGCCTCCTCCTGGGCCACGGGCTGTCTGAGAGCCCCCAGGTGCTTGAATGCAGCTAGACACTCTACAGTGTGTGATTCTGCAAGCGGGAGGAATGCTGGCGCACATCCACGACCGGGTTTGCTCCTTGGGTATGGTTGCGAAGAGAAATTTCATTTTGAAATTCCAAAGCACCAGGTTATTTTTCTGTTTCCTTCCTTCCTCTCTTGGACCTCATGGAGGTGAGAACGGGAAGGGCAGGGGAGATGGTATTTGAAAGCTCCAGCTGCCGTTTTCATTTCACTTTTAAAACAACCATTAAGTTTCAGGAACTCTCCTGCCCGAAGCCTCAGGTGCCAGATAAGAAGAAATGCTCAGCCAAGAGTTGCACGTGCTTGAAAACAGTGACATTTATTAGAAACACCGACACTGGGATCCCTGGGTGGCGCAGCGGTTTGGCGCCTGCCTTTGGCCCAGGGCGCGATCCTGGAGACCCGGGATCGAATCCCACATCAGGCTCCCGGTGCATGGAGCCTGCTTCTCCCTCTGCCTGTGTCTCTGCCTCTCTCTCTCTCTGTAACTATCATAAATAAATAAAAATTAAAAAAAAAAAAAAAAAAAAAAGAAACACCGACACTGACACAGTCGCAGCCCAAATGCCAACGTCTCCGGTATACGTGTTCCTTGGTACAGCAGCGGCTACCTTTCCTCACTGCTGTTTCCATGGTGTGAAAACAGTGAGCTTGCACTTGAGAAAACATTTGAAGTTTTTTAAATGCTGCAGAATTGACAGATGGTAGGAATATTACTATGTAGGCCCATTTTGCTTTGGGGCCACCTAAGTGTCATGATACTTGCAGCCACAAGATGTCAGTATGGTATCAGTCCTGGGTGTCAGAATGTCTATGGGGCTTCCCTCGGTTTATAAATCCTAAGAGGAAGACACACACCGTCGAGGCCCTGGGATTGCCTCACCCTTTTTTTTTCTCCTGCAGTATTAGCCTAAATACTGCCTTTCCTATTAATTTTCCCTGTGCAGTTTTCCATTGGCTCACACTTCATCAGGAGGCTTTTCTTAGCACTCGCTCTAAATTTAAATGCTTTCCTAACTCCTACTTAGGTCACAAATAACCTCAGGAATCCCCCCATTTTGATGTTCTCAGCACTTTAAAAAATTTCCAGAAAGATATAAGTGACAGTGTAGTTTTATCTCTTATCCAAGGAGGGTTTTTAAGTAAGTTCGGGATGGGAGAAAATGTAGTATCTCTCGTAATAGTACATTTGGGGTTGGATTTCTCTCCTTCCTCTCTCTCTTTTTGTCAAAGCTTAACCTAGAGAGAACAAGGTAGGAGCTTGTATCAGCTAAAGAAAAGAAGAGAATGGTGCTTGGTGCTTGGGGAAGAAGACATGTGCGGAGACCCAGGCATGCTTCCTTAACCTGCAGAGAGAAGTAGGTAGTTATCATAAAAAAACGAGTAGGAACCTTGAGAATCCATGTGTGCCTTGGACGGCAAATATCTGTTAAGTCCTGGCCCCACAGAAGGTACGTTGTGAAGAATACAAAGACCTATTAAATATGTTTTCTCCCCTCAAGATGCAAAATAATGCCAAGGAAGGAGACAGGAAAAGGCATGTATACACGGGTCAATTGAAAACAATCAGAGGGCAGTGACATTTCCTTCTAATAGTGGAGAGATGGCAAAGCAGAGGGCAGAGCTCCAGTCCAGAATGAGTTCCAGCCCTTCTGCGGGCTCTTTATTAGATCAACCTTAAGTAAATCTGATAAATGAAGAGAGGGTCGCTAAGATTGCCTCTATCCTGACATTCTGTGGTTCTAAGATGGAACATGAGAAGGGGGTGGATAATCCAAGCCAGCAGAGGTTGCCACCCATGCCTGCCTTTGTAAACCAGACACGGTAAGATTATACTTAATCCTCTCTCTAGGTGGTCTGGTCCAAGGAGGACAGGTGAAAGCAAGACAGGAGGGCTAGCATGGTATGGCTGGACCAGTTCCAGTTTCCCAGTCCATGGTTTGGATGCAGAGGAGAGCAGATCTGAAGCTTCTGGAAAGATTTGGTAGGGGAAATAGCAGAGTGCTTCTGGAATATAACTTTAGAAGTACTGTGTCAGTGTGAAGAGCTTGGCGAGGATAAACAGAGGAGCCGCAAGGATGACTGAACATTTGAAAAATAAGACCTGAGAGGAGAGGTTAGAGAAACAGCGGTTATGTAACCTGGAGCTGCTCAGAGGTGACTTTGGCAGGCTTCTTCGAGAACAGGACTCTCAGTATCTCAGTACAGAGAGCAGTGACTGGCCCTATTTGTCCATATCGAGTGAGTACAGACTCCAGCTGAGCCATGAAAATTGTTAGATTTGATCCGTGGAAAAGTTTTCCCTGTGCAGCAGCTGTGAAACATGGGCTACATCATGGAGAGAAGTTTATAGAATTTTCTTTTCTTCCTTTCTCGAAACAAACCAGAATACAGTAGACCCTTTTTATAATTATGTTGGCTGGAGGACAGGCTTAACTTGACACTATAGACTCTTCTGCATCCCCAGGCTGTGAATGTTTGGCTTGAGGGGACATGATTGGCCCAGAGAATATAGGGCTTCATCTAATACTCAGTCATACTCATTATAATAATGGGTTCTGGAGAGGATGGCCATATAGCTTTTTACAGTCTGCAACACTTTGGAGAATGAAACCGGGTGCTATTAATAATCTGCCGGGGCAATCCACATAAAATGACATTGTCCCCGACAGACTGTAACCTACAGTCACTCAGATTCTGAGGGTACCTTGTTAGAGTAATTTTCTTAACATATAAATCTCATGTTCTCTCCTGCTTCTGTGGCTTCCCATGGCACTTAGACGAAAACCCACACCCTCCTCAGCGTGCCATGAAGGGCCTGTGAAAACTGGCTCCTGCCCGCCTCCCTGCCCGGGTCCCGCACTCATCCAGTTCCTTGAGCACACTCAGCACATTCCCACCGCCGGGCCTTTGCCCGGGCTGTCCCCTCCGCCAGGAGCCTCGCTCTCACTGTCCCTGCTCTTTGCCGGGCTGGCTCCTTGTCATCCCTCACCTTCTTGGAACAACCGTCCCCGACCTCCTCGCTGTCGCTCTCATCATCTCCCATACTGTTGCCTTCAAAGAACTGGCCACACGTTGAAATTATTTCCAATTTGTTTATATCTTTTGGCTACTGTTCACCAAAACGTATACACACCATGAGGGCAGGAATCACGTCTGGCCAATTCAGTGGCAGCTCACCCTCGGCGAGTGCTGCACCCATACATCTGTGCAGCAGGAAGGACTCCCCACACCTCGTTCATCTCTGGACTTTCCTTTGCTGCCAGAAGTGCTAAGGTTCGAAAACAGGAATGAGCTGATTTATATAAATTCTTTCATTGAACAGAATGGGCTGAACATCTACTGAGTGCACAGCCCTGTGCTCACGGAAGCCCAACACAGCCCCCGTCCTTCTTGCATGTGGGGTATCCAGCTGAAGAGGCGACCCAGAAACATTAACCAGGATGAGTAATGATATATCCTAAGCGCCAGTTAAGAGACCAGAACTGTCCCTCCAGCCTCCCAACCTGTGTGCTAGATTTCTCCTGAGAGTATGCGTAGTAGTATATATGCACATATTTCCTCGTTGACAGTGTCCCTTCCCAGAATGTAAACTCCACACAGAAGGGATTTTCTCTTTTCTGTTCATGGCTCTATCTCGAGTGCCTAGAATGGGACCTGGCATATAGTAGGTGTTCAATAGATATTTGTGTAGAGAAAGAATGAGTTGGGTAAAAGAGAGCAGAGAAACCCTGGCTGCATTTAGGATTTTAATGGGCCCTCTAGGGATGGGTTGGATTTGACTCCACTGTGGGGTGAAGGGGGAAGAGCCCAGGATGAGATAATGGCACAGATAAGAGGAAGGAACAACCAGTAGGTAGAAATGCTGACTTGGTTGATGTAGAAAACAAACCAGTAAGCTTTCAAGTTTTATTTATGGAACTCCCAGGTGATGTCCCGTGGCCCCCCTTCCCCTCATCCTCACTCATTTGGTCTGGGCAAGACCCAAGACAGAGGTGTCGGGGGGAAGGCTGGCCGCCACACACATTCCTTGGTATTGGCGCTGAAACAGCCAAGCGAAAATAGCCAGCCTCAGGAACATGTGGGCAGCCATGAACGTCCATGATTCCAGGGATTAGAATTCAGCTTATGGGCTGTCCAGGCCTCTCAGCCCCCTTTCCCCTGCATTCCCATTCTGGTGGGCTCATCACCTGTTTCTAACTCCTTTGGAGGTTGGAAAATGCGAGGACCAGTGTGTTAATTAATTTCTGCGACATCAGGAGTTCTGGATTGGCATGGAAGCATTACTCAGTGAGACAGGCCCCTGGGGCCAGGGGGATGGGTTTTACCTCTGACCAGGCACGGTCCAGTCTGAAGCAAAGAAGACACATGGACAGTATCCATGCGGCTTGGTCTGAGGTGGCTCTCTGCTGTCACAGTGCCTTGAATTCCACCGCTCTCTTCCCTCCAGTGGCCCTCCTCTGCCCTCACTAAGCTGCCAGTGCTGTTGGAGGAGGGGCACTCCAGGGCAGTGCTCAGCTGACATTCGAACACTCTAGCTGGGCCGCAGGCCCCCGGGAACGTCAGTAGGAAAGAGAGGGACCAGCCGCAGTCGGGCTGAGAGGCGAGGCAGAGGCTGGAGTCCAGGGAGGACGCGGGCCCAAGCTCATGTCCTCCACAGTTTTCCTCCACGGGTAATCCTGAGGGGGTGTCCCCTCCATGGTGACAGGGCCAGCAGTGCCTGGGGACCTCGGACTGAAAGGATCCGTAGCGAACTATCTCATGAGGGTGTGCTTCAGGCCTGCTCCTGGCACAGCAGCTTGTCTGAACACAACACCAGTCCTTTTCTGGGGCCAAAACAGGGGTGTATATGTGTAATTTTTATAGTCTCGAACTGTAAAATATTTTAAATTATGAAATCTCTCAAAACTAGTTTAAACCTGCAGACCCCCCGCCTGTGTATTGGCCATCTTGCCGATGCTTCAGCGCCACGGTTCCTAATTTGTTTAAACACCCTTTTATTTTATTTTTTTTACATTTTATTTATTTGTTCATGAGAGACAACAGATAGAGAGGCAGAGACACAGGCAGAGGGAGAAGCAGGCTCCATGCGGGACCCGATCCTGGGACCCCAGGATCACACCCTGGGCCGAAGGCAGGCACTAAACCGCTGAGCCACCCGGGCTGCCCGATGCCCTTTTATTTTAGAATCGTCTTAGACCTGCAGAAGAGCTACAGATGGTGGAGAGCGTCCCTGTTACCACCATCCTACAGCGCTGTGGTATGTTTGTCGCAGCGATGAACCAAATTGACAACCTACTGCAGTCCACACTGGATTCACACCTCCTTCGTTCTTCCCTCCTGTTCCAGGACCAGCCTTTAGGTTGCCGTGGCTGCGGATGAATGTCAGGCCTTACAGTCGTGGTGTGGGTGAGCCCTCCATCTTCATGCCCCTCTTCCCATGACAGAGGGACAGAGGTCTTGTGCAGAAGCCACAGCTTCCTGTTTACTTGTGCTCTGGGACTCCTCGTGGATTAACTGTTTCACAACCCAGGCGTATGCGGTTTTCTAACCCCCAGATTCGGGACAGCCAGCTAGAGTCCGGAGCACTGATAACGAGATGTGGAGACAGAAGCCCTGCCTGGTTACTGTCACGATGCCATCTGTCCTCTGTGCAGTGGCTCGCGTGACTGGAGGGGAGTGGGGGCGGGGAGGGCTGGCAAGGAGTCTTCCTTCCCATTCCTGGGAACCCGGAACCAGGAACCAGTGCGGTCGTGGGAAAACCGAATGCGTGGGCATTTCCTTTATTCCTTACCTTTGTCTCTTAAGAAAGAAATTTCTGAACTGAGAGTAGTTGAAGAAAGCATTTTTTTTTTTTAAGTAATTCTAGTACAGCATCTATTTGGGTGGCTATTAGAAGCTTGGATTTTAAACCACTGTATTTTTACAGCTGTAGAATCTAGTGCTTGAGTTGATTTAACAAGCAGCCGTGGGTTTGTTTTCTGGCCTAAGTCTGCCACTGGTGCTCTGGGAAAATTTGATCTTGGGCCTATTTCTAGGAAAGTGTTCTGTACTTTTTATTTAAATGTTGATGGCTCCACCTTAATTCTGAGTGGTAGTGAGCACATGATGATTCAGATACTCAAGCCTTGAAAACTGAAGTCTGTCAATTGAATTGGGAGTCCCGAGGGGCAGTTTTCTTGCCCCTGATCTGTGGCCAGTAATCAAACAGGCTTACAGACCAGGGCCCATCCCTTCCTGTGACATTCCCCACAGTCCTGCTGTCCTTGGCCATGTGGTGAGATCCCTGCAGCCCGGGTTATCACGTGTTGCTGTGTGTTACCTCATTGGAGATTATGAGGCTGCTTTCGGGGTTTTCAGGGCAATGATTCTGGAAGTGGGGTCCTGAGATGAGCAGCATCCGCACCACCTGGGAAACCCATTAGAAATGCAGGTTCTCAGGCCCCAGCCCAAAGCTGCAGAATCAGAAGCCCTGGGAGTGGGGCCCAGAAGTCTGAGGTATAACAGGCCCTCCACTTGATTCTGACACGTACTAAACTTTGAGAAGTTCTGTTACTGTATAACCCATGCTGAATGCCCCTCCTGTTTTTATCCTCCACTTTTTTTTTTTTTTAAGATTTTATTTATTTATTCATGAGAGACACAGAGGCAGAAGCAGGCTCCAAGCAGGGAGCCCAATGTGGGACTTGATCCTGGGTCTTCAGGATCACACCCTGGGCTGAAGGCAGCGTTAAACCACTGAGCCACCCAGGCTGCCCCACTTTCTTTTCAATCATTGGGCAACCATCTTTTATTTAGTTAGTTAATATTCAGTGAGCAAGCTCCCGCGCTGGGTGTCGGGGTTGGGGTAGGGTGGTAGGCATCCAGGGTAAACCAGCCATGGTTCATGTCCTTTGGAGGCTGAATACAACAGTGATTCTCCGCGCTAGCTGCATATTAGATTCACCTGAGGAGCTTGTAAAAATCCAGGTGCCTTCACTTAGTGGGTCTTTCATCCCAAATCAATTAAATCAGAATTGCTGGGGTAGTACCCAGGTGTAAACTACTTCATAAAGCTCCCCAGTAAGAAACGCCCGCCTTGTGGGAGAGAATGGGCAGTTTCACACAATATGATGAGTTGTGGGGATGGGGGTAACCAGAGGGTGTGGTGGGAGCAAATGGAAGGATCACCCTCCCCACGTTTGGGTTGGGGGTAAAGAGGAAGAAGTATGTGCAAAGCTTTTGGCTCAGGTCAGGATCTCAGGGTCCTGGGATTGAGCCCCGCATCAGGCTCTCTGCTCCATTGGAAGTCTGCTTCTCCCTCTCCTTCTGTGATATCTCTTGCTCTCTCAAATAAAAATAAAACCCTAAAAAAAAAAGGAAGCAGCTCGGGGATATAACCCCATCTTTCACTGGCCTTCAGTGCCATTCTATCAACAAATTTTCTTTCCAAGAATTTTGATCTTTCCATGCTTTAAGAAACCCTTTTTTTTTTTTTTTAAGAAGTAAAAGGGAGGTTTATATTGCAATTCCTTATTCATGAGTCTCCATTTTTGATTCAGAAGGTCAGGTGGGGAGATTTAATTTGAAATATTAGCTGTCTTTACCAATTGCTATACCCTGTTACCATGCTGTAAGCCAGAAATAGAAGCGACCTGTTTTCAATGACAGATCAAAATTTAGTGCTATGTTGATGGTCCAGAATGAAGATTTTTTGACACAGTGAATGAAATACATACCGGTGCATTTCTGGTTGTGATTTAGCTGACCAAGTAGTTCAGTTATAATTATATTATTTTTACTCCTGGAGATCATTACTCTGAATGAAAAATGCTTTAGTGTCCAGACTATTAAGATGTGGATGGTGAACATTATTTAAAACAAAATTATTTTTTTCTTTCTGGACTGTTAAACAGCTTTATGAGCATGTGAAGGCTGGAATATGATTGTTAGCATTTAAAATCAAATGAAAACATGGAAATGTTTTGGGTTTTTTTTTTTTTTTTGGTTTAAAAAATAAACTTGACTGTCCATTATTGTGTGCTCCCTTCTGTGGCCTATCTCCTCTTAAGCCCCTGATAATGTAATGGGGAGACACGTCTAGTAAATATACAGTCGACATAAATCTGAGGACATGAATATTATAAAAGGGCATTGAAGAGAAGGACTGTGGGGAACAGGCTGGAGGGAGTTTGTTTCTCATTTTTTATGAGGGACAATGCTCTTTGGGATTGAAGTATCTTTTAATAGTAAGTGTAGGTTTGATCTGATCTTTGGATCACTGTGTTGTTGTTCGTTGCAAATATTTCCCTGGGCTCTGATTACCAAGGTGTTAGAAGAACTTAAAATGTCCTCTAACCCTCAGGTTTAAAAGACTCAGTGTTTATAAGGGACAAAGATGATGTAAATGCCCAACAAGCTGCATAGTGTTCTCATTAGGACACTTGCCTGCCTGCCTGTCATATAAGAAAACAGAGGTTGACATTTGTTGTGTTTAGAAATCCTTGAATGAACAAACATTTTAAAGAGACCAAGTAGGAGATGAGTGTTATCTCCTCTTTATTACACCTTTTCATACAATAAAGTGAGTAAATAATTCTATTGGGCAGGGAGTTTTAGAACCCGAAGCTAAAACCTAGACTTCATGAGGAGTCATTGGACTAAATCTGAAATGTAAACTTTCAAGAGACTGTAATTGAATAGACTTAACCTATATTTATGGAAAGGAGAAATCTCTAGATGATTATCTTTTTTTCTCTTTAAGGACCTTTCTTAAACTCTGCAGGTCTCTTGTCTGTTGACTTGATTAATGAATATTTTGCTCACTAAAATTGGCCATTAATTATTTCCTTGGGTTGCCACAATAATTACATCTTTCAAGTAAAATCTAATTAGCATAATAAGCAGAAAACACCCTGCCAGGTGATGGGGTATTGTGGGAGCTAGTTCGTCATCACCAGAGATAGCCAGTTCACCACACGGTAAGCAGCAATTGCCACGAGCTGCCTGCCAGCAGGTACAGTCGAAGAGATAGACCAGATCACCCCAAAAGAGGAATTTCGATGAAGTAGCTCTGTAGACACTATTACTAGAAAATATTACCTTATGACCTACAATCGCAGTGTCCTTAAATAATTAATCTTGTTACCTTTCATTCATTTATTGATCTTTTTAGTAATCACAGTTACTTGGGGACAAAGAGGTGCTGTGCTGGCTTTGAAGAAGTTGAGTCTGGTGGTGAGAACATGAACACATTCAAGTGTAATTCATTCTTTTCTTTTCTTTTTTTTTTTTTTTTAAAGATCTTACTTATTCATGCAAGATACAGAGAGAGAGAGAGAGAGAGAGAGAGAGATCGGCAGAGACACAGAGAGAGATGCAGTACAGGGAGCCCGATATGGGACTGGATCCTGGGTCTCCAGGATCACGCCCTGGGCTGAAGGCGGCGCTAAACTGCTGAGCCACCGGGCTGCCCCAATTCATCCTTTTAACAGATGTATGTGCCGAGGTGAATGCTACCAAGCAGATTCCCAGAGCACTTTCAAGGGGAAGTAGCCTTGGTAGTGGCCTTTGAAGGATAGATCTGAGGATGACAACAAAAGTGGGAAAGAGAAGGGGTTTCTAGTAGGGGAGGGGGCCAATGTGACAAAGTCTTCTCAGCAGAATACTTCTCTCTCCTCCCAACTTCCTAATCTCGTAAGGGTGCTTCCTGCTGGTGAGGCTGAACAGAGGGCGGAGTGTCTGGGTGAACCAGCTCGGGACACAGAACGGGAGGTAGGGACGGAGAAGGGCAGGCAGTGGATCTAGAGAGGGAAACAGATCATCAGAACAGCAGCTGTAAAGCATGAACCAGGTGTATACAGAGGCTGGGAAGGAGGTGGGGGTTGTTAGAAGGTAGAGAGCTTGAAAAGAGCTAAGGAAGATGAGTTTAGAGCCAAATTGTAAACAATCTTCTATACATTTTACCTAAGTCTTTTATCCTATAAGCAATAAAGAGCCATTTGTTTTTTTAATTTTTTAAGCTTTTATTTATTTATTCATGACCCAGAGAGAGAGAGAGGCAGAGACACAGGCAGAGGGAGAGGGAGAGAAGCAGGCTCCATGCAGGGAGCCTGATGCAGGACTCAATCCCGGGTCCCCAGGATCACACCCCAGGCCGAAGGTGGCGCCAAACCGCTGGGCCACCAGGGCTGCCCTAAAGAGCCATTTGTGCGGGTGGACTTAATACATTGATTTATTGATTTGTTATTTAGCAAGATTCACATTTTTAAAAATCACCATTTGGGACTCATCAGTGGGTCATAAAATCAATTTAATGGGTTTTCCCAACTTTTTAAAAAGATTTTATTTATGAGAGAGAGAGAGAGAGAAAAAGAGAGAGGCAGAGGGAGAAGCAGGCTCCACGCAGGGAGCCTGACAACGTGGGACTCAATCCTGGGTCTCCAGGATCACGCCCTGGGCCAAAGGCGGCGCTGAGCCACCCAGGCTGCCCCTTTCCCAACATTTTTAAAGAAATATTATCAGAGTGCATTGCATGTGGTGAGGTTGAGTGCTGTTTTGTGAAACTTTTGTATATTTCTGTGCAGGAGGTATACTGGTTATAATTTAAAATATATATGCTACTTTGTTTTGTGGTGCAAATGTTGAAAAAACACTGAGCTAGATTGTTGGCTAGAGTGGAGGTAGAACAAGGGAGGAGAGAAGGTCAAGCAGGCAGTGTGGCTGTAGATGTTCAGCAACTAACATACATATTTAAAAAGTATGTTATCTTGACATTCCTTTTTAAATATCTTTATGATATTGAGTCCATGTCTAGAGTATTAAACTTCATCTCATATAAGCCGAGAAAATCCATCAGTCTTTGCCTTCCATTTTTCTGAAGCTCAGCTGATAGTAATGTTTACCAAATCCCAAAAGTCTCCTGAGCCTCTCTGAGGAATCCAATGTCTTGCAGTCCCTTTGATAGCATCTATTTTCCTTAAGCATTAGAAAGTTTTGCATTTGGTTTGAATGTGTGATAAAATCACTTGAATGTGTCTTAGTTTATGAATTGAAAGGCTTTCCTTTTGTCTGTAGAGCAAGTTAATTGACCACACTCTTATTAGTTAATCACAATGGCTTTTAATAAACTCGGCTGAAAGCTAGCCAGAAAGTTCTATCTCTACTTGAAAAGACCTGTAGCTCTTTGGAAAAATAATTGGAGAACTTCCCGACTCTCCCAGGAGAAATTAACACAGGTGCATACGCACACTCGCTCTCAGAGCTCCAGGGTTGGCACAGGAAAACGAAATCTAAGTTCTTTATACAAATAACTCTGGTCATTGTTTTAATGTATAGTTTAAGCCTTCTCTACGAAGTATGTGCTAGAGGCACAAACAAGTAAATACATGGCTGCATGGAGTTATTAACTCCGAGACCACCTTAAGTTGGCCACTGGAAGCAGAGCCCTTGGAGTTTAGTTCAGTGCAGGATTCTCCTCTCCATCCTGTGAGGCTGATGGCTATCCTCTCCATTTCACAGGTAAAAGAACTTGCTAAAAGCTGTAGGTTAGAAATAAATTAAGACTAGACTCTGTACCTTCTAAAGATTAAGTTCTAAATCTGTGTTAAGGTCCGGCACCCAAAGGAGTAACTGAATAGGAGATGCAGGTGTAGTAATCACAGTTAATCCTGTATCACAGTTCTCATTTCTTTTTTTTTTTTTTAAGATTTTATTCATTCATGAGAGACACAGAGAGAGAGAGAGAGAGAGAGAGGCAGAGACACAAGGAGAGGGAGAAGCAGGCTCCATGTAGGAAGACCGATGTGGGACTCAATCCCAGGTCTCCAGGATCAGGCCCTGGGCTGAAGGCGGTGCTAAACCGCTGAGCCACCCGGGCTGCCCACGGTTCCAGTTTCCATCAGAATTTGTCCTAGTCTCATTCCAGTGTTTCCAAAGCATGCCAGTGCTTCTATCGATGAAGTGTTTTTTCTTTTCTTTCTTTCTTTCTTTTTTTTTTTTTTTTAATAGTAAGGGAAGAGAGGGAGAGCCACTTAGTGATTTACTTTGAGTGCATTGACATTAATAGCATGCTGGGACTAAGTGGTGGTTAGGGTTAGTGGCAGGCACTAGGAATTCAGACCTGGATCTAAGGCCTCATCCCCTAGCCGTGTGGCCTGGATGTTTTCTGAGCCTGATATTTTCCTTTGGGAAAGAGATGGGGGAGATACTTTCTTTGTAGGGTTCTCCTGAGGATTGCCCATTCCATACTGATGCATAGTAGGAATATGGTAAGTGGCAATGATACCTTTATGATCAGTTGTTACTGCCACTTAAAAGCAATTGTTCACAAATTTGTCCACAATGTAAACACTCAGTGCTTTCAGACATGACTGCCTAAGAGAATAATAGTAATTGCTATGATTTATTAAGTACTTAGCATGTACCAGCCACTGTGCTCTGGGATATATATGGCTTATCTCATATAATCCTTATAATAACCTCATAATGTGTAGGAACTATGAGTCACTGTCTTCCCTATCAGAAAACTGAGATGGGCTGAGAAAATTGCTCAAATTGCAGTCAGCAGTGAACTGCGCCTGTAGCTACCATATTATGTTGCCTCGCCTAAAGGAAGTAAGCCTTATTTAAAAAAAAAAAAAAAAAAAAAGGCAATGTCAAGTCCACAGTTGGTTCCCAGAAGTCCTTCCACAAAAGCTAGGGATGCCAAGAGCCATCTGCCAGGGCCCTCCCAGGAGCCCAGATTTACACAAGAGGGATCTGAGTTACAGCCCAGCACGCACCCCTACTCATTAGCAAGTAGAATGAAGGCAGAGCCTTCACAGAATGGCGGGGGGGAGGGTGAATACCCAACAACCCCATCACCCCTGTGGCCCGTGAGCCTGCACACCAAGCTCCTGGCTAAGCCTGGGCAAGGAGACCGTGGTGTACGTGATCCTATAGCCAGCCAGGCAGAGCTCTACAGATCTGACCTTGAGCCACGCACCGCTGTAACCGATATGCGTGTTCTGTTTGGTGACCTTTGGGCAGAACAATCAGGTCACTAGGTCTAGACTTTCAGCTTTTCAAAAAAAATTTTTTATAAGCACTGATTTGGCTTCTCTGGGAGATGAGAAGTAATGGCGATGATTCTTTTTGCCAAATCCTTGACTTAACTGGCTTCCAAAAATGCAAAACTAATATGCTTGGTTGTGACCTGGTTTGTAACTGAGGTGAATAATAACAGCACAGGAAAACCACACTGGTTCAGGCCAATCTGAATTATGGGAAAATCTGAGCCACAGAATAGTTCAAGTGATGTAGTCTTATTAATTTTAAGACCACACTGGGAAGAAAATCAGTGACCAAAAAAAAAGTTCCTGGTCAGAGGTCTTATCAGAATGTTCTCATGCATAGATGAAAATCACTCACGACTTAAGGATCATTGATAACTGGTTGGTTGTGATTTGGCTTTTAAAAAACTTGAAGACCTTAACCCGTTCCTATAATTATCAAGCTTAACACTTTCTGTACAGAAAGTAAAAGAGGGGAGAACAGAACTCCAAGTGAAGTCTGAATTTAAAAGGTTTTACTGGATGTTGGATTTATTTTTAAAACCTTTAAGTCACTTTCAATATTTCATTGCCAGTTTCACAATTGCCTTTTTAACTTGGAAAAAATACAAACTGTTTGGTTTAATGACTTTCCCAACCAGTTAATTCTCGATCCCTTTCCTGGTTTCTAAGCCTTCTCAAGTCCTATTAATAATTGTCAATCCTGGTGACATGTTAGAATTTTGGAGATGGGTCGTGGGCATCTGAATTTTTTTTTTAAGCTCCCCAGGTCCTACTAACATGCAGTTCTGGTGGAGAACCATTTATTTCTAGGTAATTGGTGTTATAGAAATGAAACAGATGATACCAAACCTGCTTATAGGATGCATAGGCAGCAGGTGTCAGAACACCAGGATGGGGATTTTTTTTCTCAGCTTGGAAAGACTTTTTCCTAACTGGCTCACTTCTGCATTTATTCCTGTCATTTCTCTAGAGCCCTTAAAAGTACTTAAATCACAAAACCTATGTAAGCAGTGTGTGATTCCTATGCTTAGCAGAAAAGCAGGTATTTTTTAATACTAGATCATTTTTATTACAGATCAATGTAAGTCAAGTCCTCTAAAGTCTGGTCTCCTTCACAACTGGGACCTTTTTTGGGGAAGGGAGAGGTCTTCAGTGCCTAGCACCAAACACTTGCCATATATTTGGCCTTCTGTAAATATCAGTTATTACTTTAATCTTGGTCTCTTAATTGGGTCTCTTCTTTATCAACTTTTTCTCCTATAGTATCTAAGCTTGTCCTAAATTTATAATTTGGTCAAGGGAGAAGGAAGGAAATTTCTTCAGGTGCAGATGGGAGAGATGTCACAGTAGATCTAGGCTTCAGGTGAATGCAATTCATGGTGTCAGAACTGCCCTTTAAAGAAGAAAAGTTTTGGCAGGTGGGGGTGGAATGGGTTACAGGGGGAAAAAAAGGAACAAATGGGAACAGATCGGCATTAATAAATATTCAGAGTGAGCCCCACTCTTGTGTCAGTGTTTGTAGGTGGTGTTATTACAAGTAGTATTGGGTGATGGGAGTTGTGCACACTCTCATTTTTCACTTTAATTGCTTGCCTGAAAAGATCCTGACAGCTTCAAAGGTTACTGGTGGTTGCATTGTTCATAACTCAGAAGTAATATGCATGTGCAATTTGCTTCATTATTGCCCACTAATAACCAATTCTGGAGGAAGTCCTAAAGCCACCAAAGGAGCTATAATTTGACATGATGGTTTCCTCCTCCTCTTTCCCCCATTCTTTATCCTATTTTAAGAAGGAGCCACAGATGTTGTGTTGATGCAGGTATGATTTTACTCTCATTTTCTTTCCATGGGGTTTGATAAATTCTTAGAGGTGTTTTTTTTCTTTTTTTTTTTTTTTTTTAGATCCAAAAAAAGGCAAGACAAAATATTTAAAGTTTCAGATTAGGACTTCAGGTCCAACAAAACAAACTGGCATTCCAGTTACTTTGTGTTCTGGTTGATTTAGTTTGGCAGCACATGACTCACTAAAACCCTTAAACATAAATGGCTTAAGTGGAAGAGTTTATTTCTCTCACTTTCCAGACCTCTGGAGGATGTCGGTGCAGGAGTGGTATGGGGCTTCACAGGATCAGGGATCCAGATTCTTATTGTGTTGCCCCGCCATGTATGATTTCCATTCCTAAGATTATCTCAATTCCAAAGTAGATGCAGGAGCTCCAGTTATTCTTCCAGCCTGCAGGAAGGAAAATGACCCCAAAGAAAGGTGCATGCTTTTAAGGAGGCTTCCCAGAAAGCTTACATCCTGCTGGCCAGGACTTGGCCACATGGCTGCACCTGGCACGAGGGGGATACGTAGACTTCTACCAGACAGCGAGGTGCCCGGTCCCTGGAGGAAGAACAGAAAATGGCTGTTGGATGGCAGCCAGCAGTTTCTGCCACACTGTGTGAATGATGAGTTCTTAGGTTTTCTCTGCATCATTCTGCCTCTGACTATAAAATGGAGATAATCCAGGACAGTGCGGAATTTAATTGCAAAACACTTCACAGGCTGAAGAATTGAGTAGTAGCTACATCGAACACTGCTCATTTAATCCCTCATTTCAGCCCCGGGGCAAAAGTACTATCTTTATCAACATTTTTTTAAAAATATGTATTTATTAGAAGCATGAGCTGGAGGAAGGGCAGAGGGAGAGAGACCATCTCAAGCAGACTCCCTACCCAGTGTGGAGCTGGATGTGGGGCTTCATCTCACCACGTGGAGATCACGACCTGAGCCAAAACCAAGAGTCAGGTGCTTAACCGACTGAGCCACCCGGGTGCCCCATATCTTTGTGTTTTACAGATGAAGAAAATGAAGACTTAAAGAGGTTGTATAGCTAGTATTGAACTGAGGCAGCTTGACTTGTGTGGGATCGCATTATAAATCCTAAGCAACACCAGGAAGTGGGAACAGGGCTTCCAATGACAGGGTAACTGCAAGAGTGAGCCTCAGAGACTCGGGTACCAGGTCGTGTAAATCACTGGACTCTAGGCCGTTTGTGACTCTGTACCCCCTACCCCTGCTAGTTTTTCCTGTGATACTTACCAACTACTCAGTTTCTAGTGCAGTCCAGCCTCTGCCTTTTCTACATACTGGGTAGGATCTCTTTATCCCTTGTGCTTACTACTTGGCTGAGTGACAGGATAACCAAGTTTTTAATCAGACTTGGGTTTTTACTATATATCATTGTTTTGAGTACTTGCTCTGGTTCGGGGGCCTGCTGGAATGTGTGGCTGTGTGATGGCATCTTCAACACTCCGTTTCCATGTGTATCATGGGTCCTTTATCTCTCCCTGCTTTGAGATCCAGGCTTTCTTGGTTCTGCAAAATGTCTCTCTACACCTCAGAAGCAGACCTCCCTTTCTTGGCTGTCAAACCCTTTTCACTTTCTAGATACTTCTTACTTTTGATAATGAGGCACTCAGCTCTATAACATAAGCAAAATTATGTCTCTTCATTTCTCCTTTCCTCAGATCTTCTATTTCTGTCTTCTACTTTCTCCCCCATTCTCCATCCCACCACTGGTTATTTTTCTAAAACACAGACCTGTTGGTTTACATCTTCAGCCCCTCTCCACTGTCTATGGAAGTAAGTCTGAATGCTCCTGAGCATTTCAAACCCTCCAAGATGTGGGCCCTCTGAACTGCAAGACTCGTCTTGCAGAGTTCCAGCCACCCTGGACATCTTGCTGGTCTCTGTTTCTGCTCATGTGCTCAAACTCTTTTCTATTCCAACTGACCATTTTCCTTCTTTTCCAACTGGAGATTTAGTTCAAAGCTCATGTAAAATTTGCTTTCGAGAAGTGTCTGATTCTCTAAGAATCCTGTTTTGTTTTTACGGCAGTTAGTAGGATTCTCTATATTGGCATCGTTACACCACAGTCCATCGTTAGATTATTATTAACGGTGAATGGTGTCATTTTTCTTGCTCAGTTGTGGATCTACTGACTTAGAATTTCCCTTGAGCAACTAGCATATGGCAAGAATTCAGTATGTCTTTCTTGAAACAAATTCCATTTCTCTGTTTCCATAAAGAAAAAGCTCTTCTCTAAGTGGAAACAACCTCTTGCATCCTTTTGCACCTTCCTCACAGCCTTTGGGCCTCCTGATTCAGAAAATAGAAAATAACAAAAATTATCATCTACAGGCAATCCAGGAGCAACAGCTCCATTTCTCATTCATGTAGCTCTGAAGCAGGGTTTCTCAATGTTGGCACTATAGACATTTTAGGCCAGGCAGTTCTTTGTTGGGGGGCAGAAAAGATGGGGGATGCTGTCCTGTGTGTGCATTGTAAGATGTTTCAAGCAGCATCCCTGGCTTCTACCCACTAGATACCAGTAGCACCCAAGAAAGTTTCTCCATAAATATTCTGTAATGGATTACTATTGGCCCTACTGCCTTTCCTAGTATCTACAGGCTTCTCGCCTATGCTTTCTGCTTCAAATTTAATGCCATTTTTAGATTCCCTAACCTTACTTTTAAACCCAGCTCCGTTCCTCTTCATCAGTAAGTCCTTCCCAAATTAACCCTATCTGGACTCCATTCTAATTTTGCATCATTTTATTGCCCTCTGAACATCTGTAGGTATATTTTTCATGTAACTATCTCTACACTGGTACAGTCGTTATACGTGGGTCTATTTTCCTCTCCTGTCTGATTCTATTAGTTGAATTGTCTGAACTGGATGCTTATCTTTGTGTCTTTTGTGTTATGCATGTCCAGGGTATGCATTTATGTGTACGTCATAACGCACAGTGATTATTTACAGAGCACTGGGCTTACGATATGTGGCATCTAAGGACTGGTCCCCCAAGGAGCTTCTCTTTTGATGGGGTGCTAAACAGTTTTGCAAATATGTATAGCACAACAGATGGTAGAGGTAGTATATAGGCCAATGCCTTGGAGGATGGGTAGGATTTCCTTTGGCAGACAATTTGAAGCAAAAGGAATGGAGGTGTCTTTGCATAAACAGCGTTCTCTCCCAGCCCTGAAGAGAGGTTCTCAGAGCCTCTTCTCCTTGCCTTTTCTTTTGTCATCTAGCCTTACCCACCAGCAGCTAGCTATCTTCTCTTCCAGATGCCTCCTTATTAAAGGCCCTTCCATTGGCCAGGAGTGACACAGATGCTCCTTTGTGCTCTTCTGTGTGGCATACTACTTGGATCCATCATCAGGTTCATTCCTGGGGAAAGTAGACATGTATGTTTATGTGTACATACACACACACACACATACACGAAGGATTAAATGGGACCAAATTTTGCCCTTACTCCTGTTTGAAAGAATTATGTAATCCCAGTATCCAGGCTGCCATATACAGAGATGTGGGTTGCGCACTTCACAAGCATACCTGGCAGCCATGATGGTCTCTGGCCAGTCCTCTTGTCCAAGGTAACAAAGTGAGAGCTCAGGTGGATAAATACTCTGTCACCATAAAAGAGTATGGATTGATGGTGTCCTAGATATAAAGCCTACATGTCTCATACTTAGGGAAAAATAGCTATGGCTCTCAAGCAGCCTTCAATGACCTTAGGAATTTGATGGGTTGGTAAAGCGTTAGAAAGCATCCTGGTCAGAACTGTCTATTTCTAATAACTTTGACCCTCTGGCCATGCCAGAAGCTGGGAAGGCTGCAACATGCCGTGTTTATGAATTGGCCTCATAGAGCCTTGCACAAATGGTTGAATAATGTTTATTCACTCACTTGTAGGAGAAAACTCCAGTTACAAATGTGAACATGAATGCTTTTTTTAATAGGTGGTGTTATTGTGCTGCACAGTGTCCCTGACTTTTAGATATTTAACTCATAAAATTTACAGCAACACTTAAGTGCATCTGGATTTTACATCGAATTTGGGAAGGCAAGAATCTCACTGTAATTTCCACTGACTGCCCTGTAATGGAAATTATGGCTTGGGAAAAGTTTCAAATGACGTGTCTATAAACTAAGGAAAAGTTGATCCATTCAAAGGCTGGTTATGTGCAATTGTAGGATTTTTTTTTTTTTTTGAAAGGCCCATTCCCAAAAAGAAATATTTATTTCAGCAGCTGAAGTAAACTAGCCAAGAATTAAAAGTTGGTCTTTGTAAGTTGTTGGTTCATCAAATTCAGTCCTGAACATGAAGAGAACATTGAAGTAGAATTATGCTGGGCTTTTTAGACCTCTAGAAAGGTCGTCTATACAGAGTCCAGTGTTACAACTGTTAGTCGCAATGAGTTGACCTCGGAGGATGAGCAGCCTTTTTAAAGGTCAGGATGCTGGCCTACTGGTGCTCAGGATGCCAGTCTTCTGATCCTCACCCTCTCATTGCCTGGGCTTGTGTGAGCAGGCATGGCACTTGACCTTCCAAGTCTGTGGCTCTCCTTTTCTCTCCATACCTCCCTCCCCCACCATTGTTACCGGTGTATCCCGTTCAATTTCACGACCTTCCCTCGAATGTCCAATGATCATTCGTTGACTGTTCTTGGCTCATATTTAAGACCAAGGCAATACAAAGCTGATGGGAGGCTGTGGATGGAGGTGTGGATGAGGCTTGTTGACCATGGACTTAACTGTGGAGAGAGGACTTAATGGGGAATTGCCAGATGTCAGCCTCTGGTGGGATCTTCTCTGCACCCACTTAATCAGAGGAATCCTCTAACTGGCTGCTGGTAGTGGCCTGGGGAGCAGTGGAGTAGGTTTATTTCTACGTTCATGCCCTTCTTAGCCCTGATCTCTCCCCTCTCCCCTGCATGCTTTCCTGGTTCACTGTCTCTGGATAATGAACCATTTTAAACAGGCCTCCATGTTTTTTGCTCTGAACTGCCCATTCCTTGTGTGTCATCACCTGGCACTTATGAGCCAGGGCTTCTCAGGGTTTACCGCCTAGCTCAGGGGTCTCCCCCAGTAGCAGACACCGGAGGATACAGCTGCTTCTACTCTCTGGGTCACTTTCCACTTATGCAGGGCTTTTCTATCTGCCAAAACCCTGGCTGAAATCACTGGTCTGCTGACATCTCGCCTATTTCTTCTATCCATAGGAGAGTTTTCTGTCACTTTATTTCTACTTTAGTGGGGCTCCAGATGGTGAAAGAAACAAATCCCCTTGGTCAGTTTGCCATGTTTGATCAAAAGTTCCACTTCTGGTCCTAAAATTAGTGTATCCATTTCATAAGTGTGCGTTCTCCTATCAGCCAGGCACTGAGCAGAGCAGAGCGCTGGAGAGGTGAGAAAAGAGGAGACAGTTCTTCACCTCAGAAGTGTGGAAGGGGGCAAGGATGTACCCAGAGGATGCCTCCCCGGGGACCAAAATACAGGGACAGTGCTGGCAGTGGAGCAGTGCAGAGAAAGGGATGTGGTAAATGTGGCCAGGGGCACGTTGTGGATGGCCACACTGGATAAACTAACACTCGGTGGTTTTATGAGTTGAGCTATTAGGAGAAGACTGAGAACAGACTGTGCCCATTAATTATTACTGAGTGAGTCCAAAGAAAAGTGGTGTATCCAGCCCGGATCTCCCAAATCCTGTGTCTGACCGGGTGGGCCTTTGCCTCTCCAGGGTCTTCCAGCACCGCAAGTCGCCTGCTGCCTCCCGACCCACATGCTCCCCACCTCCCACTGTGGCTGTTCACACTGAGAAAAGGGCCTGGTGTTAGGAAGACACAAAACTTGTAGGCCTTCTCAGGGGGCATGATTTCTCCCTCTTCCCATAGCACTCTCAGCCTGCAAATAGCTTGTGACCAATAGAGACCTCAGTAGTCTTGTTGTGAGGCAGGACAGTTGATTTCTCACTTTCTTAAATGTATAAGTAATTTGGGTCTATAAAATTGTAACAGTGGGCAGCCCGGGTGGCTCAGCAGTTTAGCGCCACCTTCAGTCCAGGGCCTGATCCTGGAGACCCCGGGATCGAGTCCCACATGCGGCTCCCTACATGGAGCCTGCTTCTCCCTCTGCCTGTGTCTCTGCCTCTCTCTCATGAATAAATAAATAAAAATTTTTAAAAATCCTAACAGTGTAGACTACCTAATGCAGAGCTTGATTAGCCTCAGTTAACCCAGCAAATGACCTTGATAGTTTTCACTTCGGCTTGAGAATAGCACGATGAAATGTTCAACATAAGTCACAGATCCCCTTAGCTGCCATTGCTTCCCAACGCCAGAGACAGCAGAGCCTCTGAGCATGAGCCTTACTGATTGAGCCTGTTCCTTGGTCATGTTGCAATTCCACTTCCTAATGAGAAGGGTCAGAGTGCTATCCTCTCTCTTACCTCTGCCATCGGTTCTGCCTCCCCCCCACACACACACACGCCCCACCCCCGCCACTTGAGAAGTAGTGGGAGCCAGTGCTGTGACATTGAGAAGCAGTGGGAGCCTTTGGCCTTCAGTTGAATCTGGGAAGCCACGAGTCACCAGGACCACATGACCTCTTCCACTTTGTGCCTGCGTCTAGGCCTTCATGTGCAACCGAGCATTCAAGCTGTCAGCCCGAGGTAGCAATGCCAGAAGAGGCGCATCGCCGTCTATTTTAGAAGATGTTTTAGAAACTGAAGCAAGCCAATAGGTTTCTATCACTGGGGTATTTATAAATCTTAGCATTTGAATCCTCTTAGCCTTCAGTCAACTTGAAATCTGTGAGCAAGCAAGGGGTGGCATGAGGCAGAAAACCAGAACCTCTCGGTGCTTTTCTTGGCTGTCGCCTGCCCTGCTAAAAAAGTTTGGGTTTATCTTCTTGTCACTTCTTAGTGCTATAAAAGCGGTTGAGTGCTGTTACATGTGGCCGTAGACAGCCACATTAGAGAAATGCTTGCCTTCTTGCCAGTCGCCAGCTTGAGGAGCATCCTGCGGCTATGAAAAAATCAAGTGTTCCTCTCCCACAGACTATTTACTGAGGTGGATTATATCTCTGCGCCGCGGTAGCTGATGTTCCAGTTTCGGATTTTTATTGGCACCGTAGACAAACCAGCCAGGGAACTATCTGGGAGATTGGGGCCATAGCCATTGGCGTTCATATCACATTTCTTTCTGTAGCAGCTCATCGTATGCAGAAAATTTCTCAGTGGCGTGGCACATTGTATAAGGAAATTCTTTTTATTGAATTCGGTAATATCCAGGGGATAGTGTTACTCTCTCCAGCCCATTCTGACAATGGACGCTCCGTGTTCCTGAGGAGCACGTCATCGTCCTGCTGTGCAAATCCTCGTCTCTTGTTGCTCTAATCCTTTCCTGTAGAGAGTTTCTAGCAGCAGGCAGTTACTTTTCTGTCAGGGAGGGAGAAATAATAAAGGCAGCTATTCTACTTTTACCGAATGTGAAGTGCTCAGCGGCGTAATTAAATCCATAAAATGGTGAGTCATGATCACGGCACACCAGTCAGCCAGGAAGCGAGTGACGGAGCTGATGTTTATTTGCGACCAGCAGCTGATGCAGTTCCTCCAGTAGCACTTGTGTAGGCCTCTCCTGATTTGTGGGCACCAAGTGCCTAATTTCATTTTTAAGAACTCCAGGCTTTAATGAATGTTCTAAAGGTTGCCCAAGGAAATGTTTAATCCAGAAAAGATCTTTAAAGCCTAGTGGATATCTGTCTGGAAGTTCTACTTTCTTGTGGTTGGCAGAGTCTACGTTCTAGAAAAGAGAATCCTGTCCGAGGTGCTTCCGGATGGTCTTTTTGTCATGGAGAGGATGACATTTGGAAGCTTCTGGAAGTCCATTTCACCACTAATAATTTGAGGGTATGCGACCATAAGTCTAGCATAGGCTATAGAAGGTGGTGAAACAAAGTAAGGAAACAGTATTTCAGTACCTTCCTTTGCAGCTGGAATGCAAACATTCTTGATTCTTTGTGGGAAAATTACAAGGTATAATTTGTGTGAATGTCAGTGGCCAACATCATTCATCTGAGCATCAGAGAACTGAAGGATTTTATATAAGGTACTTCCTACCCTTCCCCAAAGACATATTGGGGTGTCAAGAAGAAAAGAATAATATACACGTGTGTTTGTGTGCGTACCTACTCACACTACTACTCACTACTCACACACTAGTGAAAGAAAAGTAAAAGTCAAGGTAGCTTAGAGAAGCCATATTTAAAATAGCTGAACTTCTATAATGTGGAAACAAAGGAAAGCTTCAGAGGATGGTTGTGGGAAAACAGACTGAGCATCAGTTACAAGAAGAAAGGCAACAGTGGAAGATATAAAAATGTTTATTGGCCTCCTAACTCTTTTCCCCTTTAAATGGACATTTTAGACTCAGGATGGTGTTTCTTTCAAAATCATACACCTTATGTAATCGTGCACCAGATGGCTTGGAAGGAATGGGTTTTAGTGAGTCAAGCTCAGGCCCTTGTCTCAAAAGCTAAACACCTCGATCATCAGGCACTCCACTCGAGGTCAAAGTGTTTTGTGATCGTTTGAGAAATTTTCCACATAGACATTTGCAATCATTGCCTTGTGTGTTCTTACCTTCCTCTCCATTTTCATGGTTTTTGTTTCCAATCTCTTGTTTCTTACCTCGTTAAGCACCTACAAAGACCTTGCAGGATTGGTCTGTCAGTCACCATTTGCACACATGGCCTGCCCAGCATTCCAATGGACCATTTTGGAGATAAAACACCTTTCCCTGGTGAGCGTTGTCCTACTGACTCCTCTCTAGCAAACACAGGGAAAGGGCACAAGCATTCCTCAGAAACACAGGTATGCTTTGGGGTCACAGCAAACTTAGAGGAGCACAAGGAAAGGTATTTGAAAATGAAGTTTGCCTTGAACAGTGATTTCCAGTATGCAGAGAACCGTGGGTTGTATCTGTAGGCTAGTGATGTACAAACAGCCTCAGTTGCATATGTAATCATTGTAGCAGGGAGAGGAAATGCAGAGTTACTGATCTGTTCTCACTCGTGCTGCCAAAACCTTGAGACCCGACTTGATGGAGCCATTCAGAGAATCTTTGTCTCTTGTTTCAGAATTTGGCTTTCAAGGACCTGCGATGGCAAAGACCCAGGAAGCAGGATTTCTGAATAGTATGTCTCTGAAATTCTTGGCATAGGAGAAACAATAAAGTGAACATGAGATTTTTAACTTTAACACCAAGAATAAAATTGCTGCTACCGCCTAGTTTTAGTCTGGGAGTCAAGAGCATTGCAGATTGATTTTTATGCTATCATTTTTGCCACCCGTGCTCTGTGCCACTGTGTCTGCGCCCCCCCCACCCCCCCTCACCTGTTAATGTGCTTTGGGGTTAGCGTGTAGATCTTGCATCGACTCCGTGCAGTAAACGCTTCCTGTACAAAGGTGCTTGAAACAACATCTGTCATTACATCAAAGAAGGTGTTATTGCCAAGTGCAGCTGGAAGAGTTCTAATAATGAGATGCTTTTAAATGAGGTTATAATGAAAAGAAATCTGTGTGAAATGGCTGAGCCTTTTTCTAGGAAAATAAAAACGCGTGCAGTTTCCTCCCTTTATAGTCTTATTACATAAACCGTGTTTTGCATGTGTTTAGTGCAATCATTGCTCTATGTGAGAAGCTTGAGAATTTATTTCTAGTTGTGAAAAGTGCAATTTGTGTATGTGTGTGTGCGCACGCGCGCGCACGCCATGTTGGAAAGGCACCATTACAGAAGGTTGCTATGGTGTTGAATTCGCTCTCTTCAGGAGAAAAGCCCCTCTAATGAATGTGGTGTTTGTAGATTCTGAACCAGTATGAGAATTCCTGAATGAGAGTCTAGAAAAAGTTATAATAAACCCATTATACAATTAAAAAGGAGAAGAGCTGCCCTCCAGAATGTGAATCCAAACCCAGAAAAGTGTTCAGTGAACAAGAACAATACTCAGTGGGTTTTCAAATTGATGGAGCTTTCCAATGGCAACTAATTTGTTCCAGCATTCAAGTGAGCATAATTAACAGAGACTTTCTTTCTTAGGCCGATTACCCTCCAAAAACCATGCCAACATTGTAACTGTAAGCAGTGAAAACCAATATTTATGAGGGGGATTGTGCAAGAGTTTGTGTGACAGATGGACATTTTATCACTGTTGATGTTTGGAATTCCCTTGAAAAGTAATGTAATATCTTGTTATTTATGAATGAATGAACAAATGATTGTGCTTTGCTGCCTGGGTTTTCTTTAAAAAGAGCAATGTTAAATCTGTTTCTCTGTCTAGCCCCTATTTCTTTATGTTAGGCATCCTCATATATTCTAATGCAAAAGCTGAAAAATCATAATTGTGTTTTTATTACAGATACAGATCCACGTGTCTTAGAAAAACAAGAATTACAGCAGCCAACCTATGTTGCCCTCAGTTACATTAATAGGTAAGCCATTTTCAGAATTTATAGCAACTTTGTATCTGCCACATGTTTGTTTTTTAAATGTATCTTTTTAACAGTAGAAAAAATTGTTTTCAGTCTTAAAATATTTACTGGAGATTATTTAAGATCCACCTCTATACAGAATTTTGTTTCTCCGTTGCAGAGCTGTAGGATTGTAGTGTTCTGTGCATATGTCTGAAAATAGGACTGATTTATAAGCTCATTCTGGAAGTATTTTGTATGCAGAGTTAGAATATGCTCTTTTGACTTCATAGGGCAGTTTGAGAGATTAATGGATGTATGTTTGAGTGAAACTTTTAAACCCTGGGGTGAAGAGGTACTTTATGAATTCAGAACATTGTTGGAATATCAGAATATATCAGGATATAATAAATCGAAATAATTTAATATCAGAAGGTTATTTAGTAGCAGCTCATTTTTAGTAAAAACACTCTCAGCAACCATCCCATCTGTGCAGAGTAACATGAGTTTTTACTGTAACTGAAAGTGTGAGCATGACTTTAGAGAACACTTAGGACTTCATCTGTCAGATCTAAAAGGAGACTTGGTGTTTCAGCCAACTTAATTAAGGAGACAGTGATTTCTGGAGACAACCTAAAATCAACTTACATTAAGAAAACATACACCCCCAGAGAGAGAAAGGCAAAGCAAAAGCAAAACTAACTGGCTTTTAATGAGAATGAAAAACTCTGTTCGTAAGTCAGTGCATGAATTTCTATCAACTGTCCCTTTTTCATATGAGGCGAAGAGTGGTTTTCCTTCTCTTGGTACCAGAGCTGAAGTTCAGAGTCTGAAGTAGAAGACTGGGAATGAATTATCTGTACTGTTCCATTTCGAGGCATTTTTTGGGGGGAAAACTTACTAATCTTTAGAGAGCTTTGAGTTGGAGGTGCCTGTACTCCATTTCAAGTTATTTTAGAAAGCATGTTTTTAAAATGATTCATTAACATCAACCTCTATCTGCATATTATTGCCTTTGGATTTCTTGCTTACGAGCCTTGCCTAGAAGTGAGGTAAAGCATCTACAGGGTCTCACTGCCTATGATTTTTGAAATTTTAAGTAGAACACCTTCAAAACCACATCAGATACAAATGAAGGTTTACGTGCTTATCTGGATTTCTCACAAAACCGGTTTTTGATGATTAACCTACATTTTGAAAAGTCTTTTATACATTAGAATTATGTGTATGTGATATGTTAATTAGCCTAATATTGGGCAATAGGATCAATAGGCTTCTGGATTAACTGGCCTTGAATAAGATTTTTTAGTAGTGCAGCTGTTATGTTTCGGGTAAAACTTTACCTGTGTGTGGACAATTTCATAGAGTACCAAACCTTATTCTAGTAAGAATCTGAGCTTTTCACATTCATTCTTCTTCACATTGTCCAACCACGTTGGCAGCAGGGATCTACTCATTACATAGGTGTTCTATTCCCTGGAGAAATACTCTGAGAAATATTTGGTAGTCCCAAATACTCTGGTGTGATTTGGGACTATCAAAGAAGACACTGTCGACAAGGGCCACACACAACAAAGCTACCAGAGAACTTGAATCAAGTATGGTAGTTTAGCATAAACTGTGCAGTAGGAGAAGCTTGAATCTGAGTCTTCGCATAGGAAATACAATGACGTGAACATGTAGTTCTTGGAATTCGCCACATCCTGTCCCAGATGACACAGAGTTGACGTATGAGAGGATGGATGTGTTTGCTGGTCTTTAGGTGACGAGAAGGACTGTGTACAGAGGTTGCCCAGGTTACTAACAACTTTTCTCACTCGAGATCCCTTTGTGAACAGTGTCACATTGGTAACGTAGTACATTAACATATGACAGTCTGTGTATTTGTAGGTGATGGATAAACACTTAGTAAATGAGAAGACCAAGCCATGGATAACTGTGAGGAAGAAGTCAGGTCTGGCAACAAGGAGAGTTAGGTGAAAAGGAGTTGTAGGGCTCTTAGACCTAGAAGGGAAACCCTGGAATTCACATGAAGCCAGTAGAGGATTCAAGAAGAGAGTAATGAGTTTAACTGGAAAGAAAGTCTGCTTGACAGCAATCTCCTGCAGCAGAAAAGAGTGCTATTAGGGGGGAAAAAAATAATTTTTTTTTCTCTCCAACCTCAGGGGAAAATAAAGCTTAATTTTGCTGAACAGTGAAGACAGAAAAAGAATATTTCTCTGCTCATGTATCTGTTTATACAACCCTAATGTACTTTTGGACATCCCAAAATTGAGATGAAACTTTCTTTGGCAAGAACATTGCCAAAGAGTGAAAACAACAGACTTTGGGCCCTTCAAATGGAGCTAGCTTTTTGGATTCTAAAAAAGAAAAGAACTGAGTGGAAATTGGAGCCTATATTTATATGTTTTAAATTGCCTTACTCTCTTGAACCCAATGTGTTGAACAAACTTTTAATTCCTTGAAAAGCAGTTCTGTTACAACACCTGAGCAAATTTTAAAATCTAAATAGTGAGAATGAGACAGACTGAATGAATTAGGGTTCTGGGAACAGTTTGGGGCGAGGGAGATGGATATGAATTTTAAAGATAGGAAGCTCTGTTAATTTTGTGATGTGAGGAGCAAGAATAAGTCCATGTAATGGGAAGTTTAATTACTGCGTCTGTATAATATTCGTATACCTGGGAAGTATAAAGTGCAAGAAGAAAGGCTATAAGACTTTGAGAGCGAATATAGAAGAAATAATACTAGAAAGAGCAAATATAACATTTCTTATGCTCTGAGCTCTATGCTAAACATTCTTTTTACATGGCTTATTTCAGTCTTCACAATAACCCTATGAAGGAGGTACTGTGATGATCTCCACTATACAGGGAGGGATAGAAGTTAAGTGACTTGTCATAGGTCCCCAGGTGGTATGCTGGGGATTATTGGGTTCAAACCTACATCATTAGGCTCCAGAATCTGGGCTCCTGATCACTATACAACCTGATTTGTTGGGATATCAGAGTTACATGCTAGTTTACTTTAGAAAAGTAAGAAGAAAATTTGGAAAACTAATGTTAGAAAAATACAGTAGGACAGCTGGGCAGAGGGGCACAGAGAGACCTAAAAATCAGGGTATATTGCCAAGCTGTAGATAACCAGAGAGTAGCAACCTAGTAAAACAGCAGGAGACAGCAGGAGCTAAACCTGCCGTAAGTGAGGCAATCAGTAACTCCTAAATGATACATTGCTATGGGAAAAGCAAATTGAGTGTGCCAGGCACATCCTAGCAGAGCAAGCAGGCCTCTGCTGTCCTAGAGAGGGATGCCTTCCATTGCAGGCAGAAAGGGTGGAGCTCATGAGCGGGGTGCACAGGGGACAGGATGGGTCAGGACTATCTTCACTCCCCCTCTCACCAGTAGGCGCGTGATAGGTGAGCGGCAAGGTGAAGTCAGGTGAGCCTCCATCAAAAGGCTGATCAGGGGGATCCCTGGGTGGCTCAGCGGTTTAGCGCCTGCCTCCAGCCCAGTGTGTGATCCTGGAGTCCTGGGATTGAGTCCCGCATCAGGCTCCCTGCGTGGAGCCTGCTTCTCCCTCTGCCTGTGTTTCTGCCTCTCTCTCTCTCTCTCTCTCTCTCTCTCTCTCTCTGTCTCTCTCTCTGTATTTCTCATGAGTAAATGAATAAAATAGTTTAAAAAAAAAAAAGGCTGATCAGAAACACTAACCCATACCTGGAGGTTTCCTTCAGGTTATGGTGATGTGGTTCAGGTGGCTGCCTTGAGGTGATAAGATGGCTTATTAGTAACTTGTGACTCTGCAAAATAGGTACCTGAGAGGGGATCCCTGGGTGGTGCAGTGGTTTAGCGCCTGCCTTTGGCCCAGGGTGCGATCATGGAGACCCGGGATCGAATCCCACGTCGGGCTCCCGGTGCATGGAGCCTGCTTCTCCCTCTCCCTCTGCCTGTGTCTCTGTCTCTCTCTCTCTCTCTCTCTCTCTCTCTGTGACTATCATAAATAAATAAAAAATTAAAAAAAAAAGAACTTCATTCTAAAAAAAAAAAAAAAATAGGTACCTGAGATAACCTAAACCTAGTAGCCTACATGGCCATGGCTGCTAGTTAGACTATCTTTTCTACAAAATGTTTTTCTTAATTTAGAAATGTTATTTTAACCTCAATTTTTCAATTGTGTATATGATTTTGAGGTAAACTGTAAAGGAGTATCCTACCTAGGCCCAAATTGGTACCTTTCTTGCGGTCAATACCTTGTTGTTTACTACCTAATAAAGATCTAATAGTTCTCATACCTAAACTACAGCTCTACTCCAGTTCTCTTTGTAAGACTGCACTGCCACAAGAGTTAGGTTTCACCTCCTCTGAAAATGGCTTTTTATTTAGCTTCGTGTTTGCTATTAAATTGCAAATTCTAAAATGAGTTTCATAGAACACCAATTCCAAAGGGTATTTTCTTGTGTCTGTCTGTCTCTCTCTCTCACACACACCTCATTTACTCACAAAGGATTCTGTGGTCAATTAAATGTGGGGAAAATCTGAGTTAAATAAAATGGGTTTCTTTACTGCAGGATTTATCAGATCTTTTCCTTTGCTGCTATGCATTCTAAGTCTCTAGGAGAAATCTGTTTCTCATAGGGACCTGATCCCAGAGCACTTTTTCTTGAAGCATCTGATGGGACTTGTTCTGCATATACCGGCAGGGGGTTGCTAGAATTACATCACTTTCACCTTTATCCTCAACTTCCCCAAGGAACCCTGAAACCTTTTATTCAGGAAAGCGTTCTATTCTCTTCCTGGTTCAAAAATCAGAAGACTACTTTTTTCCTCATGGTCAGCTGGGACAAAGGAGAAAATTGTGCCCTTCTATGATAACCCAATCAACTTGTCTTGTGCCTTATTTATTTGAGAGAGTGGAGGGGCAGGAGGGAGAGGGAAAGAATGTCTTAAGCAGACTCCCTGCCCAATCTTAGGACCCTGAGATCATGACCTGAGCCAAAACCAAGAGTCTGACACTTAACCAACTTGTACCTCTTTTTATTATTTTTTTTTAATTTTTGAAAGTTTTGAGAGAGATTGAGAGCATGCATGAATAGGGGGGAGGAGCAGAGGGAGGAGAAGCAGACACCCCACTAAGCAGGCGGCCTGACCTCAGGACCCTGAGATCATGACCTGAGCTGGAGACAGACACTAAACCAACTGAGCCACCAAGGCACCCCTTCGTGCCTCTTTTAATAGTAATCCCTTTACTTCTCACAGCCTTCCCAGATACCTAGTTGGTTTCTATGAAAACAAAACTTACATTTTCTTATTTAGAAACTATCACAGTTGATTTCCCCCATCTCCAATGTCATTCTCTTCTCTCTTTGAGAAATAGGACAATGTAGTAGTTATGAGTATGGGAGGAGTGGGGTGCCTGGTTGGCTCAGTCAATGGGGCATGCATTCCTCGATCTTGGGGTTGTAAGGTCAAGCTCCACATTGGGTATAGAGCTCACTTAAAAATCTTTAAAACAAAAAAATGGACAAGTCAGGCTACTTAGATTTGAGTCCTTTTTCTGCTATTCATGAACTTTGTGAGCAAATTGACAAGTCTCAGTGTGTTTCCTTCTCTCTAATGACACATTCCTCATTTTGAGTATTGATTTGTGTACATAAAGCACATGCAACTGTGCTTATGACAGTATTACATAGGTCTAAGTCTTTATTTTTTTATATTCTACTCTTGCAAGTCACTGCTTTCTCTTTAAATCAGTAATTAGAGGAACAAGTGCAGAGGGGAAGCACTGCTTTGGCATGGAGCCAGAACACCTCTCACCAGGAAATATACTCCATGAGGACAGGGACATTTTTCTGTCTCCCACAACTGTGTCCCCACTCCCCAGAACAGTGTCTGGCACATAGTAGACTCTCAGTATTTACTGAATGAGTGAACGAATGCATTGTGACTTTGTGTCTGAGTCAAAGAGAGTGACTGCATGGGGGATTCCAGGAACTCTAGGGATGCTTATCTGAGAAATCAGGAGCCTCTGGTACTCACGTTGAGAGGGCTACGTGATAAAAAAAAAAAAAAGGCATGTTGTACATTTATTTAGCACTTATGTGGATTGCAGTACAAAAATCTGTTAAGTGGTGGCTATCAATAGTTCTCCTGCCATAAACAACTGGACAAACTTAGGAGATAATGGTTTGTAAGCTCTGGATAATAGACAGTAAAGACCGATCCCTGAGAGAAAGGAAGCATGATCACCTGGCTCACTCTGAGGACCATTTTCTTACTGCAGTGGAGTTCCCTAGAACTGTTCAAACCTGAGCACAGCACAACAGTCCCACTGCCCTAGGAAGAGAGAGGTTGATGGTTGGGGTAACTAAAGCTGCTGGAATCTGTAGCACAGGGGGACTATAGATGAGGATCTGTGTAGAAGAGGATCACAGAAGTCTGTATGAGGATCCTTCATGAGTCCATGACTGAGGTGGGCTGTGTATATTATTTGGTATAAGACTGTGGATCTTACCAAGGAGCAGCGAATACATGGGTGAGAATGAAACCATGAGACCAGAGGTGAGGTGTTGCTGGTAGGCATTGCATTCCAGCCCAGCCAGCGTGGAAATGACTGGTTAGCACCCTACTCTTCTACCTGAGATATTAGAAATAAGAACTTTGTCCTAGAGCGTGCCCTGCTTTAGAGCCACTCTAAAAACCTCTAAAACTGGGCAGCCCAGGTGGCTTAGCAGTAGCACCGCCTTCAGCCCAGGGTGTGATCCTGGAGACCAGGGATCGTGTCCCACATCAGGCTCCCCGTATGGAGCCTGCTTCTCCCTCTACCTCTACCTCTACCTCTCTCTCTCTCTCTCTCTCTCTCTCTCTCTCTCTGTGTGTCTCTCTCTAATAAATAAATGAAATCTTAAAAAAAAAAAACTTGCTCCACTAATGCTTTAAAAAAATAAATAAAATAAAAACCCCTAAAACCAAGCCTCTATAAGATCTTCAGAGGAGACAAAGTTCAGAAGTGAGTCCTGACAAGTTAGATATTCTTAGAAAACACTCTGGGCTTTCCACAGATTTGCCCTAAGAAGGTATACATTTAGGCCTATACAGGTTCAACATAATCAGCCTGAAATTGAACTGCCTGCTAGAACAAAAATCACTAGTCTTCATAGGAATGAATCTGATATGACAATGTCTAATATGCAATAAAAAATGACTAGACATGAAGGACAGAAAAATCTTATCCTTAGATGAGGGGGGAAAAAAAGCAGTCAACAAAGACTCTCCCTAACATCTGATATGGCCCAGATGTTAGTTTTGGGAAACAAAGACTTGAAAGCAGTCATTATAAATGTGTTCAAGAACTCAAAGGAAGAATACACTAAATAAGAGGTTGTTTTGAATGAAAATAAAATCAGTCTGGATGCTTTTTAAAAAATTCTACCAGAGTATAAACTGCTTCATGAAAGCTTTCTTCCTTTTCACCCCACTTTTATTCCCACTCCAAAACCTCACCTAATTCCCCCCAAACCATCACTCTGGCTGTTTCAGTTGGACTCATTTTTGCCAGATTATAGTCCGTCATAGCCTCATAAAGAAAGCTGTAATTAGCCAAGTGTGCACTGACCTTCTATTTTATACAAACAAGACTGAAACATTTGATTTTTTTTTAAATCTAAAGGCAGTAGGTTTTTTTTAATGAAACCACCTGTTTGTGGTCTTCTGAGAGCAGTCTGTATTTATTACAATACAAGACATGCTTTCCTATTTCCCTCCTTTGTCCACCAGATCTGAAGTTCTCTGTGCCCCAGCCCCATACTGAAGTTTGTGGCCTAATGCATGCCATAAACATGTTGCATGCTGTTAGATCTCAAACACCAGACGTTGTGCTACCATTTTCTCAACCTGTGTTTTTTATGAACATCAGTTGAAACAAAGCTGAGATGGCTGCCTGCCAGATTTTCCTTGTAATATCGCTAACCTGATTTGGCTTGCTCATTGTGTTTTGCAAAAACCATGTACTCTCAAGAGACACAGAGAAACTGGAAAAAACCCTTATGTGACATTTTGGCTTGCTTCAGCAGAATTCGCTTGTGCTGCTGGCATAAAACACATGGTGAGAGAGGGGAGTCCTGGCAGAACTTGGTGATATGATTTGCTTGTTAGAATCTGGGCTTCTTGCATAACTTACTTCTTTGCTGTCCAGTTTGTTCTTAGCTCAGTGTTTTAAAGCAGGTTGCTTATATAGTTACCTGTTAGGTCAATTTTTTTTAATGTTTCTTGTGTCTACCATCAGTATTTATGACTGGTCTTTTTTTTGATGCCAGTATACTTAGCATACAGTGATATATTAGATTCAGGTGTACAGTGTGGTGATTCAACAATTGCATATAACACCCAGTGCTCATCACAAGTGCACTCTTAATCCCCATCACCTATTTCACCCACCCACCCACTTGCCCTCTGGTAACTATCAGTCCTTTATATTTAAGAGTCTGGTTTTTGGTTTCTCCTTCTTTTTTTTCTTCGTTCATTTGTTTCTTAAATTCCATATGTGAGTGAAATCATACGGCATTTGTCTTTCTCTGACTAATTTCACGTAGCATTATACCCTCTAGATCCATCCATGTTGTTGGAAATGGCAAGAGTTCATTCTTTTCATGGGTGAGTAAGGTTCCATTGTATGTGTGTGTATTTATACATACCATTTTATCCATTCATCTATCAGTGGACACTTGGGCTGCTTCCAGAATTTGGCTGTCGTAAATCATGCTGCAATCAATCTAGAGATGTGTTTTTCAAATTAGTGTTTTCATATTTCTTGGGCAAATATCCAATAGTGGAATTGCTGGATCATATGGTAATTCTAGTTTACATTTTTAAGGAACCTCCATACTGTTTTCCACAGTGACTACACTAGTTTGCATTCCTACCAACATTGTATGGGGGTTCCTTTTTCTCCACATCCTCCCAACCCTTGTTGTTTCTTGTATTTTATATTTCACCCATTCTGGTAGGTGTGAGGTGTTATCTCATTATAGTTTTGTTTTGCATATCCCTGATGATGAGTGACGCTGAGCATCTTTTCATGTATATGTTGACCATTTTTATGTCTTCTGTGGAGACATGTCTGTTCGTATCTTCTGCTCATTTTGAGTATATAGTATATAACTGTACTGGAATTAATACCTCAACACAATACCTTGTTTTTGAGGTATTGAGCTGTAAAAGTTCTTTATCAGATATGTTATTTGTAAATATTTTTTCCCATTCAGTAGGTTTTCTTTTAGTTTTGTTGATTTCCTTTGCTGCGCAGAAGCTTTTTGTTTTGATGTAGTTTTAATAGTTTATTTTTGCTTTCATTTCTTTTGCCTCAAGAGATCTATCTAGGAAAACGTTGCTACAGCTGATGTCAGAAATTACTACCTGTGTTCTCAAGAACTTTTATGGTTTCAAGTCTCACATTTAGGTCTTTAATCCACTTTGAGTTTATTTTTGTGGACCATGTAAGAAAGTACTCTAGTTTCATTCTTTTGCATGTAGCTGTCCAGTTTTCCCAACACCATTTGTTAAAAAGATTTTTCCCATTGCATATTTTTATAGTTTTTTAAAATTATTCTTTATGCCCAATGTGGGGCTTGAACTCAGATTCTTGAAATCAAGAGTCATATGCTCTACCAACTGAGCTAGTCATGTGCTTCCCACCCCCATTGCCTATTCTTTCCTCCTTTGTCAAAGATTAATCCATAATCTTGGGTTTATTTCTGGGCGCTCTATTCCATTGATCTATGTGTCTATTTTATGCCAGTGCCATACTGTTTTAGATACTACAGCTTTGTAACATGAAGTTTGGAACTATGATACCTCCAGTTTGTTCTTTTCAAGATTGCTTTGGCTATTTGAGGTCTCTTGTGATTCTATACAAATTTTAGGATTGTTCTAGTTCTGTGAAAATGCTATTGATATTATTTTGATAGAGATTGCATTGAATCTGTAGATTGTTAAAATGTCCATATTACCAAAATCAATGTTATTGTTCCCAATCCATGAGCATAATAGATCATTTGTTTCATTTTATTTTATTTGTTTGTGTCCTCAGTTTCTTTCATCAATGTTTTATAGTTTTCAGAGTATAGGTATTTTACCTCTTTGACTAGGTTTATTCCTACATATTGTTTTTGGTGCAATTGTAAATGGAACCATTTTCATAATTTCTCTTTCTGCTACTTCATTATTAGTGTGTAGAAATGCAACAGATTTCTGTATATTGATTTTTGTATCTGGTGACCTCACTGAACTGATTTATAAGTTCTAGTAGTTTTTGGGTGGAGTCTTTAGGGTTTTCTATATAGAGTATTATTATGACTTATCTTTTTTATGCATCTTTGAGTACAGTTCAAAGCTGCATTACATTTTTTAAAAATCTTCAAACTTACTGGAATGAGATACCATGATATTGAAAGAATCTAATAATAGACTTAGATTTTCTTTTTTTTTTTTCCCTTTGTAGAAACCCATTCCCCAGACTTATCCTAAGTAAGAGCTGCTATACTTTCAGTGTTTCTGACTGTGACATTACTGTGTTGATCAGTGTCCAGTGCCACCTCTTCTCTCCCCCTATTCAGGCCAGTTGCTGGATATTAACTTGGAGTTTGTCAACTTGCACTAATTGCCTTGTGTCATTGACCCTGCTCACTCATTATCTCCACTCTGAGCCTCAGATAAAACTAACAAGTGCCTCTCTACTGAGGCTAGCTTTTGAGAGTCACTACAGAAAAGCACCTAGCAATGTGATTCATTTCACTGCAAACGCAACCTTTCCAACTTAGCTGGGCCCTCAAGACTGTCCCATAATCCTTTTTCATCTCATGTTAAAACCTGGCTAAACTTATCACAGTCAGTTTCTAGTGTACCTATTATACTAAAGTTCCTAAAGGAATTCCCAATCCCCTCATCAGCAGATATTCTCAGTTCCTGTACTGAGCAGATAAAGACTGTTTCTGTGTCCACTCTCAGCTTCCCTCTTCATCATCTCCAGATTCATCTGGATCCTTCATGCAGTTATACTCTACACCCATCTCTTATCCCAATGGCCTGGAAATCCCTCTCCTCTGGCTTCATTTAGTAACAGCACATATACCTGAAGGTTTTATCTGTCCTAAGAATTCCCTATCCATTTCCATTTTCTCTTCATGGATACCTATGGCATCTTCCTTGACACTTCACTTACTTGGTCTACCTGCATCGATGCCATTGGCTACTTTGTTTCTGAAAACTTTCTTCTCTTGTGCCCATTAACTTGTTCTGTCCTTGTGCTTCTTCTACTTCTTTTCAACACATGGCGGCTTCTTCCTAATTTGTGTCTCTAGTATTTTGCTTTTCTGTGTATATTTCCTCCATTCCATGAGTTTACCTCTATTGCCTCTGTGGAAAGGACTCCTCAACCCATAACCCCAGCTTCCTTCCAATCTTAATTTCTAAATGCCTTCTACTTCTTGGTACATGAATAGTCAGTATGGGCTCCACTTACCCAGTGCTAGGTCCATTACTTCACATCTCTCTTTGAAAATGATCCTCCTTTTTGGATTTATAATGTTGTTTAATGGTGCCTACTCATTCATTAATCTTGGAAGCTTGGAGTTAACTATCTGCTTGCCATCTCTTTTCCTCCCATTTCCAAATAACCAGACACCAAATTTGCAACATCTGCACTCTAATCATCTCTTAAATGCTTCCCCTGCTACTGTCTTTACTTGAGCCTCTAAATTCCTATTTTGATTATCCCAAGAACTCCCAAATCTCCATGCTTGCCCTGTTTTCTCCACTGCAGCCTACTAGCTGCCATCTAAAGATTTGTCAAAAGAATCAGCACCATGTACAAAAATCTTCTGTGTTTTGCCTTTAGCTTGCTATGTTCTCCCTCTTTTCTGGCTAGGACAACTCTACTTTTCAAAATCAACTTTTAATGCTACCTATTTTATGAATTTTCCTGACCCTCCCAGACAGAATTATTTACATCTTTATTTTCCAAAACCATTGTGTTAACACACTTTGCTATGACCATTGAATCATATAAAATTTAAGTTTGTGTACGTTTAAAAGGAGTAGCAGCTTCTTCCTTCTCTCCCTAAGTCCTCACTAAACCCCTACCCAAAGTCACCATGTAACATCATGGTGTAGGTATCCATCTACATTCTTCCTTAGGTGCAGACATGTATGTAGAGCTTCGGTTGTGGCATTTTTCTTTTAAGATTTTATTTATTTATGAGAGACACAGAGAGGCAGAGACATAAGCAAAGGGAAAAGCGGGCTCCCTGAGGGGAGCCTGATGGGGAACTTGAACCCAGGACCCCAGGATCATTACCTGAGCCAAAGGCAGACACTCAACGGCTGAGCCTCCCAGGCGTCCCTGGTTGTGGCATTTTTAAAAATGGGAGACTGAAACGTGAATAAATATATAAAATCTATAATATACAAACATTATAATGCACCTATTACTTTGTTTTCATTTAATATCTTTCCACATCAAAGAGGTAGATCTAACTCCCTTTTTAATAGTGACATACAATTCTAAGAAATGGACGTGTGGCACTTCAACTTCCCCCGTGCTAGTTGGACACTCAAGTTTCCAGATTTGTTTCTGTTTGTGTCTTTTGCTCCTAATAACAGTGCTATAATGTAGATTCATCCCTATTTATTCTACAGGTCTGTATTTTTTGCTTATATTTCTTCATTAGTAGAATTTCAGTCTGATCACCCTCCTCTCCTGACAGTGGCTTCTAGTCACCTCTGGAATAAAAGTAAAACTCCTCACCATGGCAAATAAGGTTTCTATGATCAGATGACCCCTACCTCTAACACCCTCCAGCAAGAGCCACCGTTCTTGTTCCTTGAGCACACTCAGCTCCTCCTGCTCCCAGCTCTTGGGCTGCCAGTACCTTTGATGGGATGCTCTTTCTCTGATCAGAGCTTCACACAATTCATTTCCTCCTCCCTTCAGGTATCCAGTCCAATGTTACCTGCACAGCAGGCTTCCCTGACCACCAAATGAAATAGTTCCCTATCCACTTTTGCCCTCATTCTGCTTTCTTGTTCTTTGTGGTACTTACTTATCACTACCTGAAATAATTGTTTCTGTTGAATGAATACCTGTCTTCCTCATTGAGACTATGAGCTTCTTGGGGGCAGGAACTTTGTCTATCTTGGTAATCACTATATCCCCAACTTCTAGAATAGTACCCATTACACATAGATTTTTCAATAAATACATTTTAAATAAATGTGGGAATAACAGTTTGTGTGTGTGTGTGCATGTGTAGTATTGTGTTGCCCTCTCATGTGTTTTACTCATCTTAATTCCTACCTCTTCACACCTGACTGTATGTTAACTGTTTGAAATCAAGGGATTGTTGTGAATAACGGCAAACTTTAACATAAGGGATGACCTTGGAGATTCTCCCCCCGACCCCCCTCCCTACCACCATACACATTTACAAAATGACTCAAGGCGCTATACCTCTTATTTCATTTGGAAATTCAGATCACTGGCAGTAATCTACTTGATTTATCGTTTTCCCCTTATGTGTAGCACCTCGGAGTTAATTAAGAAGGCCATGAATCTTCCCTCCATAGCTCTAGCACACTCCCATTTGCGAGATACTCTCATATTGCTGAGACTGTTGATTTGGGACTCAAGTTGAAACATTACTTAATTTTCTCACATTGAGCTTCATTATGCTGAGCCTAAAGACTAGTCTTGCCTTTGAAGGCCCCTTCACTGGCAAGCTTTAAAATAGCTCTGTGTTCCCAGTTTCTAAATAACTTGTTCTCATTTCCACCACCATGGCCAAGACCTTTCCCGCTGGCTCAAAGTAGTGCAGCTAGGTCAGCCTCATGTCCCCAGAAAGACCTCTCCCTCCTCAGCCAGAGTGTAGACTCTCACCTCTGGTCTGTGCATTGGCTGTCTTCAGCAATAGAAGTGTGGACATAGGACAGCTACACAGCTATGTGGTCTCAATACCAGAGCATCTCGCCTGAACAAGTGAAGAGTCCAGCTATAAGAAAGCATTAACCTTAATTCCTTAGAACACTGGTGCTAAATTTTATGGAAATCGTCATGCTAAGGAAGAATGAAATGTGTAGAGAAAATGACTGGGATGCCTGGGTAGCTCAGCAGTTGAGCGTCTGCCTTTGGCTCAGGGCGTGATCCTGGAGTCCTGGGATTGAGTTCCGCATCGGGCTCCCTGCATGGAGCCTGCTTCTCCCTCTGCCTGTGTCTCTGCCTCTCTCTCTGTGTCTCTCATGAATAAATAAATAGAATCTTTAAAAAAAAATAGAAAATGACTTTGTCTCATCATTTTCAATACAGAGTAGCTTGTGTTGAGCACCTACTCTGTGCAGGGCACTGGGCAGTGCACTTGGCTGTGTCATCTGTAATCTCATAGTGCCCTGTGTCTCAGCTCTTCTCTTTTAGATCTAATGAATTCCCAAGAAGGCTGTGGGAGCTCTTAACCTTTTTAATGCCTTATACCCCTTTGGAGAACTGATAAAACCTATGGACTATTTCCAAAATGTTTTTAAATTCAAAACCAAACTACATGGGATTATGGAGAAAATGAATTACATTAAAATGTGCTTTTCAAAATATTAAAATTATAAATTTGTAGTGTTGTAGCATGTGCTGCTTTATTGAGGCCTTTAAGGAAGCTTAGGTGCTGAGTTAATAGCCTCCATAATTTCAAATTAGTGATGAGTATAAATATCTTGAGACCTCTGTTAAAATTATACCATGATATCAAATTATCCATGACTTCTATGGATGCAGAGTCGTAGGTAGAGTGAAAATACTGTGGCTAGTTGTCTAAACTTGTTACTGAAAGAAATGCTATGTTTCAGTTAGAGTTCCAGTTTAGAGGTTACTGGAGGTTAAGATATCAGTTATTTTTTTTTTAATCCAAGTTCACAGATCTCCTGAATCCTACTAACAGCCCCTGTGGGTTCACAGACCCCAGGTTAAGGACACCTCAGTTAGGTGTCACAGTTACTAAGCAGCTTTTAGAGGTGGACTCAGACCCAAATGTATGCAACTCCAAGGTCTTTGCTTTTTCTTGTATGCCCTAGAAATTTTTCATCCTCTTGCTCTGCTTTCCATTAGAATTTCACACAGTTTACATGTCATAGGGCTGCTTTGTGTGGGGTAGGCCATGGCAAAAGCAAATAATAAAATTTAATATGTGGATAGCAACCCCTTTTATTTTACAAAGAACTTCACAAATATTTCCAAGTAAACTAGTTTCTTAGGAAATCACACATTTTCTCCATTGAGCCATGATTCCACTATAAAAGATTGTTCTTACCTTATTTTTGTCAAGGATCAGACAAATTTTGCAGTGACTTGTCCAAGTTCACACACAGCTTGTAAATGGCAGACTTGGGACTTGATCTCCTAAATCTTTTTGTTGTATAGCCCTCTTCTTGTCCTTCTTCACAATTGCCTAGACTCTAAGGTAAAAAGAAGTCAGGGGATTTCTCTCAAAGAATCATGGAATCCAGGCGTGTCCTGGATGAGGGCCAGGTCTCCTAATCTCCACCTCCATTGTCTCTCACACATTGCCTCTAAAAACCTACTACTCAGAATTTATGCACACAGAATTCTTTAATCGGATATGCAGACCAGGTGGGGTTACCAGACTTGAATAATTTAACTGCTAGCTTGTATTTTATGCCCTTGTCTTCATTTGCCGATAAAACCAAACAAGTGAGGAGAATTTTTCATTCCACCCTAAGCAGGTGATAATTTAGTCACTGGTCATTGCACTCATGTCATGCCTGTCCCAGGGGCTTTTTTCCCTTGCCTGATGCAAGTTAGTGCATTTTCCTTGACAACCAATTCACTCTGTACCGTTGCTAAGGCCATAAACGTGCTATTCGACAAGCAGAAAGATTTGCAGAGAAGCCTTCCCAGTGGCTTCCACCTTCCGTGATCACTGAAATTTCCCCACAGATTTAGGTGACAACGTGGGCCCTTGTAATTTACAGATGGCGAGGCTAGTGTGCAACCAGCTCTTGCCAAGTACCTTTCTCCTCAAACGAGATAAGCTTTGGTGTGCTGAGGCTAGAGATTGAATCTGGCTTTTGGAGTGGTCCCTGCCTTCTCAGCAGTGTCTGTGGACATCTTTTCTTGTCTGTGATTGACTAAGCCAACTCCATCTTTCATTTCAGGTTGAGAGGGTTGAGTAACAAAGCTATTCTCAGAAAGTACAGCATCACCTTGGCAACTCATGTGCTTGTCTCTTTCTATCAGATACTCCCCAAGTTTGCCATCTACCCAAAGTTTAGCAGAAAAGGATAAGTGGTGTCATAGTCCTTAAACCTAGAGAAAGTGCTATTGCACTCTTTGGCAGGTGTGTCAACCACAGATGCCTCTGTCCTGTAGACTTCCAGGAAAAATAGAATCCATTGTTGGTGCAAACTTGATTTATATTTTCATTTTCGTTATTGGGACAGATGAATTTGAAGCAGATAAGCTGCGAAGTTGCTTAGACTTCTTTTTGTGCCCATACAAACATTTGCTCTTTATTGCCCATTTTATTGTTGTGTTCAGCACCAACCAGATTCAGTGATGGACAATTCTCTTGGGTCAAACAAGTATGATGAAAAGCTGGTTTCTATATTGCATTAATCTTTGCTAGACAGCAGCCATATTTTTGAAAACTCAAAGCCAGAATGCTTTTAATGATAAATGTACACTATGCTCTTAGTTCATTACCCCTTAAAAAAAAAAAAAAAAAAAAACTTTTTTTCCTGGTCTTTAGCATAGATGTCTCTAGGGATAAGGTATCAAGGTCTTGCTTTCTAGATTTTTAAAGGGGCATGCATGTTTTTGTGTATAATATCAAATCTTAATTCAAAGTTGGTGAACTATTGTAACTCCTTCAATTTCTTTTTTTTTTTTTTTTTACCCCTTCAATTTCTAATTCCTTAGGTTACACAACACCCTGGTAGCTCCTAAAAAATGTCAAATTCAAAAAGACCAGGTCCTGGCTCTGGAATTCTACTTGCTATGTTTCTTTCTTTTTTTTTTTTTTTTTTCCAACTTCAAAATAACATAACTTTACCCATGGCGGTCATCTCTCCCATTTGTTATTAAGTTTATTATGTGAACGTGAATTATAGGACTCATTCTATTATGTATAAGATAATACTGTTTTGGCAAAGCAAATTAGGAATTTCAGGTGATCTTCTGTTTTAATTTTCACTTAATTGATTTCTTTTGCTTAACATGTTTTTGAGATTCATCCATATTATTGGATGTATTAGTACAAGTTTTGTTTTTGCTTGTTACATAGTATTCCATTGTATGACTTACTGAATTTATTTATTTCTTCATTCTTCTGTTGATGGTCTTTGACTATCATAAGTAGAGAGTCCATGAACATTCTTGTACCAGTCTTTTCGTGGGTGCAGCATTCATGTTTCATAGTTATATTACTAGAAGTGGAATTGCTGAAACATGGTATAATGTGTATTTGCTGTTAAAAACAGCCAGGTTTTTTTTTAAAGATTTTATTTATTTATTCATAGACACACAGAGAGAGAGGCAGAGACACAAGCAGGCTCCACACAGGGAGCCCGACGTGGGACTCGATCCCAGGTCCCCAGGATCACACCCCAGGCTGCAGGCGGTGCCAAACCACTGCGCCACCGGGGCTGCCCAAAACAGCCAGTTTTTGAAAGTAGTTGAACCACTCTACTCTCTACACCCAACATGGAGCTTACCTCACAACCCTGAGACCAAGAGTCATATGCTCTACTGATGAGCCATCAGGGGCCCCTAGATTCTTTTGAATCTTTCCCAGCTTCCTTTGTTATAATTTTCATCTATTTGATTCACTATCTTTTTAATGTATTTTTCTCTTTACAAAAGAAGTATCAGTGTGGAAATTTGGTAAAATAAAGATGATGAAGATAAATTTTTTCCATCCAGAGTTAATCATGGTTGATATTTTCTTCTAGTTTTTTTTTTCTTGTGCATATTTTTTCAGAATCCTACCATACATAGAATTTTGTCATCTACTTTTCTTAACTATATTGTGAGCATTTTTTTTTTGCCTCTAGATATTTTATTAAATAATCATTTGGCAGCATTAGTACCTGGAACTTAACCATTTCCTATCAGTCATTGGATTGTTTTCTATTTTTCACTGTTATAAAGAATGCCATGACTCCCTTTGACATGTTTCTAGAATGGATATGCAAGAGTGTGGACACTTCACCACTGATAGAGACTGTCCTATTATCACCATAAAGGATAGTAGTCAATTTTTATTCTTACCAGCAGTGAATGAGAATATTGTTTCACTCTTTCCTTGCTGGCATTAAGAATGACCATTTTTAAAACTTTACCAATTTAATATTAAAGAAAATGTCAGTACGTAGGGTTCGTAAATGACCAGTGAGATCTCAGTTTTTCATGTAAATAGGGCCATGACCGAGAATAGGGCTAGTAGATCTTTTCAACAACACATAAAGGAAGGCTGTAATTCCCAAGCTGTCTTCTGGAATTCCTTTCAAAAGGGTACTGAATATGAGATCCAGAGAGAAGCCAAAATTTATGCCCCAGTCCCTGTAGAATAATGATCAAATCATTCATATAAAATGATGGAGTCCCTTGTTTGAAACTGAATGACTAAACATTTGTATGATTCCCGAGGAATCAAAGATCATCTTGCACTCAGATATGTTCCTTCCTGTCCACCATTTGCGATCAGTCTGTGAAAATCACAAAGGCCCTAGATGAGGAGGGAACCAGATGTAAGGGGGTGGAAAAGGAGAAGGTGTGTTGGCTGATTTCTGTTCCCATCTCTTTAACAGCCCCTCCCTGCAGGCCCCCACTTCCCTTCCATCCTCCCCAAATGAGCAGAAGTCTAAGGTGAGAGAGTATAATAGGAAATGGTAATTGGGCCTTTCCAAATCCCTTGGCTTTCACAGGTAGACCCTGACTAGCCCGATTCCTTAGGCTCGTGAGATCCACACTATCTTGCAGTCAACCTGCATATCCCTCCAGTTTTCTTTTTTTGTCTGAACTTAAGCAGCTGGGAGGTGAAGCCATTACCTCCTCTTTGTTGCTTGCTCTGCTGCTTTGCAAGTTACCAGATCAGCATCCCAGACCTCTAAAGGAATTAAAGAACTGGAAAGAACTTTCTAAGCAGGGTACCACGGGAAGGTCAGACAGGATTATCCCTTGAGAGTTTCCTAAGAATTCTGTTTATATCCAAAAGGTTCAACTAATATGAAAGCATGAAAATAAACCTGCCTTTCCCACCAGAGAGATTTGGCCACCAGTAATGATTGTGGCAGCCCGTGTTATCCTGCTTCTCTGTATTTATAGAGGCTCAGAAAAGGGATAACACAGTGTATGGGCTTCATCTCATTCCAGGCATGGCCACATTCCATACACAAGCACCAGCAGTGTCCTTTGCCTTCCAGGGGTCTCCCCGCCCCCATGAACATGACTGTGTCGAGGGTCAACCTTGAACTATGTTTTTCTCACTTGTGACAGGAATAGAATTTTGCATCTCACTCTCCACCTCCATTCATCGCCAAACCACTGCAATTCCCTCGTCACCGCTTCAATCTGCACAAAGTGAGGTTTCATTACTATATTTGCAATAAAAATACTATAAATCATGTAAGGCTGGTGTAAGAAAGAGCGGGTGGGGATAAAAGAAAAACAGCGCTCTTCCCAAGTTAAACTCAAAGCCAGCATCTGTGCGAGGCACCTTCTCGGAAGAACCCGACCTTGTGCTAGCGGGAATCTTACCTTGCCATGCAGAGTTGCTGAATGCATTGTATGGTGTTAATGTGTTGAATACTTTTTCTTTTAGCCAATCTTCTAGAACTGAGAAGCCATGCCAGCATGTTGCTTAACTTTTCCTGATTACATTTCCACGTTTTGTAATAGCAGAGGAAGGAGGATTCAAATACTTTCAGTAGCTTTCCAATTGAACATTCATGACAAAATACAGAAACACATGTGTCCAAGTAATATGTCACTTGATGGTATTTTTCTGTCTCCTCTTGTTTTTGTGTGTATGTGGCCATGTTGGTCATGTGTTTTTATTCAGGTAGTCCTATCATTATCCCCCTGCCTCCTGACTTGTTCTAGGGATGGGACAAGACGAACTTCAGAAGTTAAATTCAAACAAGATGTGCAGGAATGAACTTCTTTTAGGGATAAGGGAGGAATGCCTTCTAGTCAAGAAGGATTTATGATTTTTGGCTTTGTTTTTCTCTTTCATTTTTTGTCAGTCTTGAGCACGTTAGATTTTGGTAAGTCTAAAGATTTATAAAATACAAGGCTCTTTCATTTCTTGTCAGGACTAAAGATCAAGAAGGGTTAATCAGCACTCAACTGAATATACTCAAATATACCCCCAAAAGATGTATCACATAGAAAGATAAATTTTTTTAAACAGAAAGACATTCAGCAGTCTTCATCATATAGTCAAATTTGGGGAAATTTAAGGATGTTGTGATCCATGGCCCTTATTCATCTCAAATAGTAATTTTAAGATGTCAAAAGACTTTTGAGTGATGGTCCTTGATGTATGTTAAATATTAGCCATAAGGAAAACTTATTTATGCTGTGTGAGACAACCTGACTATAACAATGAACATGTTCAGATCTACGTTATCTTGGACTTTGCATATAGAATGGATGCATTTTTCATTAGCTGCCTGACTTTTTGTTATTTGTGTTATAAAAAAAAATCACAGAACAAAGTTATCTTGGGTGTACAACGACTTGAAAAAGTAAATGCAACATTTTGGTACTGTCAGAGTTATGCTCTTTGCTTAGATTTCATGCTGAAGAACAATATGTACATATTTTAACCTTTGAATCTGATATGTACTGAAATGTGCAGTGTCAGTGTCTATAAATGAAAGCCTGTAGCTGCCACAGCTGTCTTGACTTCTGAAAAATCTACAGCACGTTTCTAGTCGTTCTCATGCTGATAATGTTAGAAAAAAGAAACACATGCAAACATACTCACACACTCATGGTCACAGATACCACAACAGATTCCAGACCACAAGATAGACTGGGAATGTCTCTATATCTGTCTATCCCTCTCTTTTTCTCTCTCTCTGATTTTTCCTGAAAATAGCTTGGGCATTTTAGCTGCTATTTCAAGGACTAACGGATTCATGAGTTACTATCACTGGCACATGCAGTGACCCAGCTAGCCATCAATAAGATTCACAACCACCAGAGTAGATTGGGTTCCTTTTTCTTCTGATTTCCTTAGTCATCTCCCATGCTTGACTCCTTTAAAAAAAAAAAAAATTTAAAATTAAAAAAAAAAAAACACTTTATACATACTCTGTGGGCCACAAAAAAAACATTTTTTTAAATTAAAGAAATCCTGGGGTGCCTAGGTGGCTCAGTAGGTTAAGCATCTGCCTTTGGCTCAGGTCATGAACCCTGGGTCCTGAGATCAAGCCCCATGTCAGGCTCCCTGCTTAGTGGGGAGCCTGCTTCTCCTCTGCCTCTGCCTGTCCTGCTTGGCTTGCTCTCTGTCAAATAAATAAAGTCTTAAAAAATTAAGGAAATCCTAAGGTATACTTTAAAGATGGTACCCTGGGAGTGGACCGTTTATGACTTCCTTTTGATTTTGACTCAGTCGAATTTATAGACATCTGTATAAGGGTATGATTGTGACATTTTAAGTCCTTTCATGAAGATCTTATTACCACATCTTCAAAATTACTATTTTTTAAAAAATGACCACATAATATCCCTTTGTAAGATACAGTTCACAGAGACATGGACTCTGTTGTCAGATGACTGCTTAAAAACTTTCATTATCAAAAAAAATAATAAGCTTTCATTATTAATAGATTACATTCAGTGTAACACAGCAGTTAACATGCCAGTAGGTTTTTTTTTTTTTTTCCTTTTAGGTTATTTTCATAGGACCTTTTCTCAGGAGTGGATACTATTTACCTTACCGATGAGTCTCCAACTTCTGCCACAATGTACATATTGGATGATATTATACAGTCCCCAAGGGAAAACAGATTTCTACTAAATCCCAAAACATTTGGAGGACAGAGAGTATGTAGGTGAAGCACTAGAGAAATTCACAATTGCCATTACTATATTACAGGTCCCTAAGTAAACAGTTCATATGTTAGCAGCATCCTCCACCATAAGAAATTTTGTTAGGATAAGAGAAAATACTGCTTAGTTAACCATAAGTCTGCCTTAGTTTGTTTAAAATGCAGTCATTTACAAACATGTATCTATGTGTTTTTAACCTGTGCAATTATTTATGGCGGCACCACAAATGTGTGCAAGACCCCTAGAATTGGCCATTCCCATACCACTGTTTTAATTTAATCTGAATAATTCCATGGAATAGGGACAGAAATTGAAATGAAGCAGTAATTTTTTTCTCTTCCAAAAATTAGCTTTGATTCTCTCCACAGGTGAGGTAGCCCAAAAGCTACACTGTTTCAAATTTAGAGTTCATTGAAACTTAGCTGTGATATAGATGATTATTTTTGTACTCCTAAAATTGCATTGACTTAACAACTAGAAAATGAGTTTGCAGAATGCTATATGCCAGACTATACATAGTATGTACGAGGATACATTCCCCAGAAAATCCTGTCTCATTATCTGTGTTCACCTTGATTTATAGAAAATCAATCTCAAGGAATTCCACTTCAAAGTGCAATATACTTGGGAATTTGAATTCCCTAATTCTGAAAGCTCTCTGTGTTCACTTTGTTGCTTTTATTAAATTAAAGGTAAATGTTAACCCTATACAGTGAGGATTTAAAAGAAAGGATGATGGGTGGAATCATTTATGTTAACCTTTGGAGAACTTTAGCCTATTGATTTAAAGGAGACAAGATTTGCAGTGTATTCTAGACAGGCATACGTAGGGTGGTTCTACAACCAGGGCCAAAGTTCAAATTCCCTTCAATATCAGGCGAAATTCTCTCTCCAGCATGTTACTGTTTTAAAAACAACTGCCTTTCTTGCTGATTAAAAGTGATTTTAACTCTAGTGCTAAATACCAAAATGAAAGCAGCAGATAGGGAAGTGCTTGCATGTCTATTTGCTTTTACCCTAAGCCTGGCCATTAAAGGTAATTAATTTATGGTCTGGCAAAGCCTTTCTGCCTTTCTTCTAAGGATTTGTTAGTTCTGCGTTCGGTATGGGATTCCACATCTAACTCATATCCACCATTTCTGATCCCTTTAGTTCTTGTCTCTTGGAGAGTCCAGGATTAGCATGAAAGCCTTCTGTTTTTAGAAAGGCAAATCTTGACTCTCGGGGATTGGAGAAGACTGTGAATCACCCAATCATTGGTGCAAGTTAGATAAACTTCATAAGCAGTGGGTATACACTGTGAGCTGGCTTCCTAACACTTAAGGCCATGGACCTTGTAGTAATTTTCCCAAATAATTATAAAGTTATAATAGTTATAATGATCATTCTTACCCTTTTCTAGCATAAAATCGACAAAGTTATGCACATCTACAGTCAGAAAAACTTGAAGAAAAGTTATTTGATACTTCTTATCTACATGCATTTCCTTTACTATGTAGCTAGTCTTGTGTATGGTAGATTCTCCATATGTTGAATGAAAACATGCATTTTGTGCTGAATTATAGAAGACTGTCAGGGATTCATGTCCACCAAAACTTGATGTGCAAAAAGCAAGAAGTTTTGTAGTTATTAAATATTGTGTCTGGAGCGTCATCATCATTTTCTACATGAGCAGAATGAAGCAGAAAGAAGTTGCTCATCAGTAGCAGAGCTGAGATTTGAATTTGGGTATCCCCGGTTCTAAAGCAGTGGACCAGCACAGCACTCTGCCTCTGGGTGATGACATACCTTTGACACCCATGACAGAAAGACCCCGAGAGCACCCCAAACCTTTAGATTCTTTTTTTTTAAGATTTTATTTATTTATTCATGAGAGACACAGAAAGAGACAGGCGGAGACACAGGCAGAGGGAGGAGAAGCAGGCTCCATGCAAGGAGCCCGATGTGGGACTCGATCCTGGGACTCCAGGATCACATCCTAAGCCAAAGGCAGGCGCTAAACCACTGAGCCACCGGGGCATCCCAAACCTTTAGATTCTCAAATTACATCGCATCGGCGCACAGTGGCAATGCAGAGTTCCTCTGGCTGGAGCTCCTACTGAAACTTTTAATGATGACATTTCCTCGTTTCCTATAAAATGTCTGGTGGACAGGTGTATATCATAGAGCTGATCAAAGCCAGCATTCCATTCTTGAATGTATCCAAGAACAAATTCCAACAAATCCTCTCCTTCCTGCCATCGCTAGCTCTCCCTATCTCTGTTTTGGGGTGGGAGTATGTGTGTGTGTGGGGGGGGGGGGGCGGTATTTTCTGAAACATTCACACTTGAACATTGTCACCAGCGTTCCAGGCATGCCTGTGGTGGCAAATAGGAGGCCGCTCCCGGTCGTGAGGCAGTGTGAGGTGGTCGGTGGGGCCAAGTCGCCCCTTGTGCTGCTCGCTCACGCACACCAGTCTTGGGCAGTAGTGAGGATTCAGAGTCCTGCCTGGGGGGGCAGGGGGGAGCCACAGCTCCTGAACAACTCCCGTAACCTAGGGGCTAGCTGCTTGCCATAGGCTGTGGCGGACGGTCTAGCTGAGCGGCTAAGCGCACGGCCCCTGGAGACAGACTGTTTCTCCTGTGTCCCGCTGGTAAACTGTGCAGCCTTGGGCAGGTCTCTCCACCTCTCTGTGCTCCCGTTTGCCCATTGGTATACTGTGGTAAATACTAAACGAGGTAGTACACGTAAAGCACTTAGGACAGTACCTGGTGACGCTGTGGTCCATAGCTGCTATCAGTTTGTCGCAGTTTGTCGCAGAAGCGTTAAACAGTAGCGTCAAATGCCAGGCTCCCTTTGCCATGAGCCTCTGTTTACCCAGGGGCTGCTCCGCTGGCCTCTCACACTGGCTCCCGCAGAGCGCCCCCGTGCTTCTTGCATTGCTTTGGTCCGCCCTGCTGGCGTGCGGCCTCTTGCGCCTCGCCGCGTCTGCCGTCCTGCTGCCCACCTTCGGCGTCTCGCCGCACGCCTCCCGTGTGCCCTCGTCCTTCCCGCTCACCTCCCAGCAGGCTTTGCAGCCAGGCCCGGAGCGGCGGGCCCAGGCGCAGTTAGTGTCGGCGAGGCGCAGGTGTTGCGCCCTCAGCAGCGATGGGAGGGGGGGGCTCCTGGGAGCTTTTCCCTCTGGGTGTCCTCCTCCCCCTCCTGGAGCCTCCCATCCTGCCAGACGACCCCTGGTCCCCCTGTGGACGTGCCAGCCCCGCTGTTGTCACTCACAGCCAGGCTGAGGGGCCGCCTCCGGCCACGCGCCACTTCCCTGGGCATCAAAGAGCAGACCAGCAGAGACCAGCCAGGCTCGTGAGAGCCTTGCCCACGCTTTTACACCACGTCTCTCCCAAGTTCCTGGCGCCAGGTTAACGTATCAAAGGTTATCCTGAAACGAATGTAACCTAAAGAAATTTCCTGCGCGAGGTAAGTGCACTGCCCCTGGGAAGAAAGATCACGCAAGTTAGGAACCAGCACTTAGAGGGCAGCCCGGTGGCTCAGCAGTTTAGTGCCCTGCCTTCGGCCCAGGGGTGACCCTGGAGACCCAGGATCCAGTCCCACAACGGGCTCCCTGCGTGGAGCCTGCTCCTCCCTCTGCCTGTGTCTCTGCCTCTCTCTCTCTCTCTATGTCTCCCATGAATAAATAAATAAAATTTAGAAAGAAAAAAAAAGCGGCACTGGAATTGTTCAGTGTATAACGTTTTCCAGTGAAAGGCCGTTCGGTTAAATAAACACAGTGGGTCTAATGAATTAGGAAGATTTCATGTTCTGAAATCTGCCTTGTTTCTGTTAGAAAGTTGCTTAGAGATGCATACCTTTTCCAAAGAGAAGAATCTAGGGAATGTGAGTGCATTTTTATGGCGAGTGAAGTTAAGTGGGAAGGTTACAGCATTTCACCCGATCCCCACTCTGGGCCCTCCTCACCTTGCTGTACTGATGGGCCTTCTCTTCTGTGGAATAGAGATAACGTATGCTAATGAGTGCCAGGTACCTAAGGAGAGACCGAAGATCTAACATTTGGTCCCTATGTTCAAGAGGATGCACCTGAAAACTTAAATAACGATGCAAAGTGTGTCCCAGGGGATTCGCTGAGTGTGTGAGCAGCTCAGATGGTCAGCGCAGTGACTTGGGAGGAACTGAAGCAATCAGAGAAGCTTCATCAGAGGAAGAGGAAAATGACTAGGCTTTGCAGTGTAAAGAGGAGTTGGCTACTTAGGAGTAAGAATGACATTCCATGCTAAAGGGATGGAAGAATGAATGGCTTAGAGATATTTGCTGAGATTTGTCCAGAGGACTTAGAGTGTGATGAGAAAACATCAGGAACATCCTAATTAAAATCTTAAGTCTATTGTTTGCCACTCCCCCCATATCCCTGTGAGATAACTAACCTGAGAGCCACCATTTTCTCATCTGTAAAATAAGCACAATAAAGAAAAATGAATAAAGAGTCTCAACAGCCTTGAACGCTTAGTAGGTTTTTCCCTGAATGGCCACTAGTATTATTGATGTCACTGCTACTGTCAGAATTCCACCAACCACCAGCACTATTGCTAAGCTTACCTCTCCTCTACTGTTACTATTACAACCACTATTACTCCTATTAGTACTATGCTCATTTCTATGAGCAGGTCCCATCTCCCCACCCCCTCTCCCCCCATGGTCATCCGTTATCTGCTCCCTAAGTTCTTTGTAAGGAGACCTGACCTGGACACAACAGAGTGGGGCTGATGTAGCCAGACTGGAAAAAAATCCCATTCCAAGACTGAATTCAAAGGTGTAAAACACTTGACCTCACTTTGCTCACGAGCTATGGTGAGCAAAGGTGAGTCATGTGGAACTGGACCCTTTGGTTCATAACAAGAACGAATTGGAGAACATGGGCTGGAGGCTTCAGGTTTCACTAGAGCCATTTGGCAGGGATGCTTCAGATGAGCAGTGAAGTCTAGCTTGCAGATTGTTGGGGGAGCAGCCATGTGCCTGATAACACACAGGCTAGGTAGGCCAACTGACAGGTGGGTCCTATAGCTCTGTTATCATTCTTCCCTCCCCTTGACTTAGAACTGGTTGTGTGGCATTTTAAAAATATGTTTTCTACCCCCTTGTCTTTGAAGACATTCCTACCCTTCAACATTTGAACTGCTCTTTAATAGAAACTATGCATCAATCACCTTAATGATGTTTATTTTGAGCATTTTCTTGTAGAGCCACCCTGAATATCATCAACTGCATCCTTTAGGAACAGGAAGAGATGTTAAAACGTACAGAATGGGTAAAAACCCATGCATCTCTTAAATAAGCCTCGTGTCACTGCAGAAAGATGTAAAGTAGTAGGAGGAGTCAGGAATGCATGAGTAAATTAATAAAGATGGCCTCCATTCCTTGTACCTGCTCTCTTAGTGATAAATAATAATTTTCCATTTTCATTCCTGATATATTAGACTGCTCTCAAGGTTCCTATGTGATGACCTATTCCCTCATTTCTTATTTCACTGACCAAGTTCTCCTACTGCACAGATCTGTAGAACTTGTCTGGTGGGCTGTTAGATATGTTTTATGGCCATATCTAGAGGTCTGGAGTATTTTACATGCTATTCTTGGAATTTTCAATTAGCAAATTTTAATTAACTAATTGAAGTTTCTTATTAAGAAGCTTTTATGATTTGTCATAGTAGTCTAGCCGTGCGTCTACCCTATTCTATTAAGAAGCCATTAAATCCTTAGAAACAGCCTGTGAATTCATTAATCTTACTGTAATATTACAGTAGTCTGAGTACAGAGGCAGGGCATTTGTTAAGCATGTCCTAAAATAGGATCTTCTAGATGATAAAATGTTGCAACAATGGAGCTGGGGCAAAGGAGGAAAATACAGTACTGCAGTACTCTGGATAACCTGAAGCACCCCATTTGGATTTATTTTTGAGTCCATTTTTATTTGCTTTTATGCCTCTATATTTGATGCTCTGGAAATGTATAATACTTCATACCAGGTGCAGAACTTGAAATCCTGCAGAAAGGTCTTTATAAGGTGGACCAGCCCAAGATGTCACTTTCTCTGAGACCGTCTTGAAAATGATCCCTTGTGTCACCATTCCCTAGAAAATAAGCACAAAATAGGCTTATCATATAAATAAGCACAATAGAAGCCATGGAAACCACTTCTAAAATGCCAGGCGAGGCCTAATACTTAGGATACAAAAAAAAAAAAAAAAAAGCTAGAAATTTCTGGAACAATGTGGCCAAGTGACATTAGGTATAAGCTCGTGTCCTCAAAGGTCTTTGAAGGAGTGCTTTGTAGACTCAAATGCAATTCACTTACCCAGGAAAGAACTGAGGGAGATTTGTACGTTAGATAATACAGGCCTTCATCACTAGAAGGGGAAAGGGGTTGGTGATTTCAGACTAGGGCAGAATAGAAATGCATCAGCAGCACAAACTTTCCATCAACAAATGGCCTTAGGAGTTACCACACTTGATTTTGAGTTTTAATAGAAAAAATAAGATTTGAAAAAAAAAAGAAAAGAAAATATAAGATTTGCCATTATTCATGTGGAGCCTTGACTCTGGGATCTCAAATACATAGACTCTTACTTCAGAGGTAGCACTTCAACAAAGTTAACTGGCCCTATGTCTTGGAGGCGGGTGTCTTGCAACAGCCAGGCCTGGCCTTCACCAAAATGGTGAGGTGGGGGAATTTTGACGTGGCTGCACTTTTCACCCGTCCTCCTTGGTATGACATTCCTGCTGTTCTGTGGATGTGTGCCCTTCCACATGCGCCCCCTTCTCCAGAAAGTAGTTCCTGGTATTGTGAGGAAAAAAACCTCTCCCCTCAGAAGCTTCAAGAGTCCTGGTTAGGGGTAGAGGATCGGGTACAAAATGACAATTCCAAGTAGAGGGGCATTAGGGAATCATGATGAGCTCTGCTCATGAGGTTCAAATACAGGGGTAATTGGCTAATCACAACCTAATACATTACCCTCCCTGGTAGCATTCCTATGTTAAACTATTTCTTGAATACCTGAGTCATAAACCTAAAGAGCTTGATCTTAACAGGGGTCTTTGGACACATGGCAGACTCAGTGAGACAGTAATCGAGTCAGGAGACACCTTGTTTTATATTACTAGTTGGTCACCTGCTCTCGTAGTAATGTGAAAGACGGGTAAAGGGTGGATCCAAATTAGATAGGTGTTAGCCCATCGGTATCACGTTCTACTCTGCTGCTTCATTGAAGCTCTCAGAGCTGAATAAAGGGTCCTGATCCCTGATCTTTAAGATTTTCTATGCCCTACTCGAGGATTTTGCTGGCCCTCCCACTACTACATCAGTGCTCCAGCCCCCCACCCCTATCCGAACATAAGCTCATCTCCTTGTTCCCCCAGTGCTCTGTTAATCTGCTAAATGGAATCCACATGTCCAAAAGTGAATTTGTCACAACATTCAGTCCATGAAGATGCTCTTCAGAAGGATTCTATGGTCAATATAAGTTTGGGAGTTACTATATATCATATATATAGTTGGAAAGATTCACAATGCAGATTAAAGCCTGTGAGAATTTTTATTTTTACTAAGATATCTGATTGGCTTGTTTAGCCTAGGGGTTCCCACCTGTATTTTGACTATAGACTCCCGCCTCCCTTTAGGAAATGCTATGTTAAGTCAAGATCATGACTAATCATGGCCTTCTATCTTACTACTACTCTTAGCTGACATATTTATGTAAAAACATGCCTTTTAGTGACACCCTCACGATCAGTTGTAAAATTAAAGGAAAGTAGTAGTCAAGTCACTGAACAGGCATGGGGGTTTGGGTGAGGGTGGAGAGGGGTCCACATGAATCCCTAGCAGTTGCAGTCAGGGTCGCCAAACAATTTGTTCTTGACCCACAGAAAATCTGAAATTCGAAGAATATGAGTCAACTTCTTGTTCATTTTTAGAAGCCAGGAAACTTACAGGGCTTTGGGGAGGTGATGTCCATCAGGAAAACACTCTAGAAAGCTAATTAAAAGTCTTTGAGTACTGAAAGTGTTTCACGGAAACAAATCATTGCAATCCGATTGGAAAGGTCGCTGTCAAAAGCAGCCAAGAGCATTAACTTAGCACTGTTATAAATGAAATGATATAAATTACACCTCTTTTTCTAAAAACACACTGAATTCAGGGAACGCATGTTGGCTTGATTTTCATAGGAGTTACAAAGGATGTTTCACTTATTACCACTTTTTTCTATTACTTCACAAATCTGGCAGAAATGAACATTGAATATGTAAAAGACTAATATATATCTTGAGAGGTATAGGTAGGCCAAACCACAGGAATTTATTGGCCAGCCTCCTTAATTGTCATGAAGTTAGAAGAAGTCAATTAAGACAGTCCCACTTGAGCCTGAAAAGTCTAGTGTGGTGCTTAGAGAGTGATCTTGCTCACAGATTGAGCTGAGCCTGTCCCCCACATGGACCTCAATTGTGGTACCTTTGATTTTTTACTAATCTCTTTTACAAATGACAGGTGGGCACCCTAAGCCACCTTTCTCTGAGTTCCTAATTTTGGCCTTCATATATGGGCTGACCAGTCATGATAGTGAAAAATTGCTAGATTATAAGGCTGGACTTCTTCTGGGGGTGGAGGAATGGGATTAATATTGCAAGTAGACATGAAGGTCCCACAAAAAACACCATTCTAACTAAGTGTTCCTGGACTCAGTGGTTACACTCACTGCCCACCAAGCCCCATTCCATGGTTAGCACTCCTCTGTAGGTAGCAGCAGGCACTGAGCATCCCGAGGGCCATCAGCCAGGCTGGGCAGGATAGTTAGAGAAAATTCAATGAAGGGAATCTGGGAAAAGAAACACTATGGCACCTGGGAACCCATTTGCATACCTTTAGAAACTATGAGGAGGGAGGTTACCCGCTATAAGGAGTAAAGGGTGTGTGTCCAAAGCCTCTAGGATGTCTGCAGTTAGGACTCTAAAGCCTCATTTTTGCTGGTTCCTGGACAGCCTACCTGGGAGGGGCCAGCTGAGGAATGAGCAGGTACATTGCAGGGAGGGGCCTGGCAAGACCCCAGTGGGGACAGGAGTCAGAGGTCACAGCACCCAGCACCAGGGTGTACTACCTCTTTCGCCATGCTGGAGTGATGGTAATATTGTCATTGTGGCTTCTCCGGTGAAATCTCCAGTGAGGAGCCAGCTGCATTCTGATTGTCCAGGATAAGCTGTTCATCTTTTCCCTGGGTTGTTGGCGCAACCTCGCTCATTCCTTTCTCTGAGTTGGCCCATAACTTACTATAGGTATATTTTTTCCAGATCTTTGGTCTGATCTTAAAGGAGTTCAAACATGATTTTCAGTCCATTTGTTTTCCAGTTGTTCAAGGGAAGTTGATCTTGTTTTACTCCTTCCCGTGACAAAAGAATGTGGGTGTGTACACACTGCAGGCCCAGGGCCCTGTTTAGAGATTCTGAGGATCTGGACCCTTCTAATCTGATTAGGTCAGTTCTGAGGTCACATACCCCAGCGAAACTCAGAGCTTTAGGAAGCCTGCTCCCTCAACCTCACCCTCTCAAAGCTGAGCTGGCAATAAACTGCTGGCACTTCAGCTAAGTACGGTGTCAAACAGCTGGATTTGTCATTTGCCCTGGTGACTAAAACAGCACATTTTAGATTCAGCATTAAGTTTGTAAATCCTTTTTATACACATAAATTTTATTCTCAAATGTTACCATACAGATGAATGCCAGAATTGGGTTTGGGCAGTTTTTACCTCTTGGCTGGAGTTAACACAAAGCCCACACCTCAAAATGTTGTTCAAGCTTAAAATTTATCCACCTGTACATTGGATTAGGGGCTTGAAAAATTGAGAAAGTGGAGAGAGTATTTTTAGTACATAGGGCCACATAGCCTTACATGACTTGACTTTTCAGATTATGCTTGCCAGCTGGAAAAACTTGAGTTTGGTAGAACTTAAGGCATCATCAAATATTTGTTCCATGCTTTTAAAATAAAGTAAGCTCAGGATTGTGCTAATACTGTAACTAATATTCCATGCTACTGCCTATAGAGTCGGGGGGAGTCCCCTTTTTTTCTCTGCTAAAGATGATTTTGTTTAATATATGAAACTCTTTAAAAATATATATATATATATGAAACTCTTTGTTGATCAGGATGTGGTTCCATTTGGTAACATTTAAGGGATCAAATAGGTAAGACTTTTTATATTGAATATTGATAGCAGGTGTCTTCAAATCCCTACCATGTTTATACTCTCATAAGAATAAGTATATCTTAATGTGTTTTTCCCGAACATGTTTTAAACATGTTTTAAATGCATTTCTGCATCTGTCCTTATAAAGAACAGAAAACAGACTAAAGTTGATAACATCTGATTTTAATGAAAAAGGAACATGCTTGTTTAGCTCTCCCAGCCCTGTAGCTGCTTACAGTTCACTTCAGTCCCTTTTCCTCAGTGATTCATAGTCTAGAGAGAAAAGACTGCACTCCCAGCTAAAGCTCAGCCACCTCGGGAAGGCCTAGTGGGATTTGATTTCTTTTAGCTAGATCTGTATTTCAGCAGTTGGTGTTACTTAGGAGACCTAAGAAAGAATGTAAATGGAGAATCGGTGGGTTAGACTGTAATTTTGTTCTCACGGCTGTGTCTGCATTGGCAAAGGGCCCCGTTTGGGTTGGGGGCACAGGTGAAACAAGGGAACCATTTCACTGTGTGCCAGGATCAATGACCTAATCCCCTTTTCTCTCTGATAAACTCCAACCGATCCCTCAAAAGCCAGCTTCTGCAGAAAAGACTTCCCTGACTCTTCCTACCCCTTACAGCTAATTACTCCTCTATGCTAAGTGTTGCCTTCATGTCATGCAGAAGTGGTTATGGTTCACTGTGTACCTGCCTTACCTATTAGACTACCAGCTCTTTGAAGGCAAGGGGTGGCTGTTTTTTTTTATGCCCCAGGAACTGAGCACAAACTTCTTGTTACATTGAATTGCTGGTAATACAGCTGTTCTGAGCACCCACCCCACTGGCCTCAGCATTAACCAGTTTTTCATCTGCCAAGTATTTACTGAGAATCCTCAATATCAGAATTTGAATGTTTGTGAATGAACGAATTCATCAGATAGGAATAGGCACATTTAGATTGGTGTAGCTACAAAGTGAGTATGGTTGCCTAGGAAAGATGACCAGAATCAGAAAAATAAACATAAAGTTTCTGCTTTAATATTTCAAATGCATGCTTTTACTGTTTATTTGCATATACTGTGGTAGCAAATGCTTTAGAACCTGGTAAAAATTGCATTATTAAATATCAGAGACTTGCAGATTGGATTAGGCTAGCAGTAGTATTCTTTTAGCCTAGCAGAATTAATGCATCCAGGAATACAGGGTAAGGACTGTTATAAGCCGTCAAAGGATGAGCTATAATATTATTCCTAAGGAAGTTATCAAACCCAAATTAAAATGAAAGAGCATACTTACATAGAGGAGATGGGCATAATAATAAGTGTTTCTTGAGCCTTCACTGTATGACAAGCATTGAGCCAAGCTTCCTGAGTGAGATGGGTGAGTAGAAATAGTAAGTCCAGTTTAAGTGGTTTACAGTCATAAAAGTATGGGCAAGATAATGGAATACATACAACCAGTTATTTAAATACCATTTTAAAAGGAAAATGTAATAGCCTTATTTTATATTTCCAGAAAATTAGAGAAAGATTAAGTCTTCCTGTGTACAAGGGGAATGTCTTTTTTATGATTGAAATTCAGATCATTTGAACCATCAGTGCGTTTTTAATAGAAACTTACTGGACTGATTTGTAATATTGTGTACTATGTTTGGCCTTGAAATAACCAGTAATTTATGGATGCTGTGACAACTACTTTGCATAGTTCTTTTTTTTTTTTTTTAAGATTTTATTTATTTATTCATGAGAGACCCAGAGAGAGAGACAGAGACACAGGCAGAGGAAGAAGCAGGCTCCATGCAGGGAGCCTGACGTGGGACTCGACCCTGGGTCTCCAGGATCAGGCCCTGGGCTGAAGGCTACACTAAACTGCTGAGCCACCCGGGCTGCCCACTTTGCGTAGTTCTATACAGCGCATTGTAGGCTAAGTATTGGATTAAATTAAATATCTAGTTCATAGCACATAGTCCTACTAAGTAGGACAACACAGAGTTCAAGTTTTGTTAACTAAGTTTGATTCAAAGTTAAAATGACTTCATATATTCATCCCAGTATTTGATCTATAGTTTTTAATTACTATGAGTTGACATCACTGGAATCATTATCATAAAAAGCTCATTTTTAAGTAAAATGTATGCCTGTCTAGAATTACTCAGAAGTCCCATGCTCATGATAGTTGGCCATTCATGGATTGTCTCCCATAATTGTGTGTCTCTTCATCACATTTGGATGGGGGTCACTGGACAATCCCAGCCCCTCTTGGGAGGGATAGCATTCTAAGCAGATGCTCTAAGTATACCTAAGGACACTGAACCACCTCGAAGATAAAGCAGCTTTGCCTATTTACTGTCAACCACCTAGGGTGGCCCTCAAGTGTCTTTCTGTAACTTCCAAATGCGTAGACTCAACAGCATTGCAAAGAAAAGGGGAAGTCTTCCACTGAGATCTGGCTGACCCACGTAATCACTTCTATATTACTTTGTAGATTACAAAACATTTTAGTAAGCATAATCTCATTTATTACATTCATGATGATGCTACAAAAGCTTGAACCTCGAAAATGTTAACATGTCTGTGTCTAACAGGGGTGGTGGACTGTGCAGTGAGGTACTATCAAGAGTACCATGAAGAACAGGGAAATATCTAATGGGTCTGATGCGAAGTATCCAGTAAATGGAAGGCACACTTGTGGTCAGGAGTCCTAGGAAAGTTTCTAAGTTGGAGTTGGGAGCCGGTGTGGGGAGTAGTTTTGCCTACATATATATAGGGGAAGCTTGAGGCTCCTGACATACATCCTATGAATCTGGAGACCTGTGAGATAGAGCTTCTTGAAGAATGGCATTGGCTGGGAGGTCAATTTTTAAATGACCACAGAGTTCATTTATATGGGTCAGGACCCATGTGGCAAAGCTGGTCTTCATGCCATGAGCATGGCAGTACTTGCCTGCATATAATCTGGATTCTGCGACTACACGTGCAGTCTGAAAACTGGCAGTGTGGGGACCTCAACTACAAGAGAGGGAAAGGAAAAAAACTGCTGTGTTGGTGGGCAGAACTACAGAAAGGATTATGGGAGGCAGGTGGTGCTCAAGGGTCAGCAAAATCAACCAGTCTGCTTCTGTTAGTATTGCCTCTTACCACAAACTCTTCCCTCTCTTCCCACCTCTCTGTAGTCACCCAAGATCCTGATATGGAACAGTATTGCTCTATAGAACATATCAGAATGACTGTTGAATTGGAGGATTCCTGGGGGGGAAAAAGGTGAAGAGTAACAATCTGGGTAGTGATGCAAAGCATGTACCTGATGGAGAGCAGCTTTTGGGGGGATATGTATGCAGCTGGTAACAGGGCCTGTTGAACACAGCCTCCTCTCTAGCCTTGTAAATTTGTGGGTGCACACTTTAGCATATGTTTTAGGCTTTCCAGATATTCAAAAATTGGGGGTCTCTTAAGGGCAAGTGGTAGTTAGTGATGTTAACTGCCAAGTTTTCTGATCACTGGCGTGGGGTAGAACACGGGCACAATTGGATGTAGGTCCAGGGGAGAAAGTTACCAAAATAGAACTCCAGAACTCAACCACTGGCCAAGAATGATAGTTTAAATCCTGCAATCTCCATTTTTTTTTAATCAAAAAGATGGGATATAGCCCTTGCAGGGAAGTTGTAGAACTATCCACAAGGCTTTGTAGATGGATTATCCTTATAGATTATAGACCATTGCTGTATTCCTGTTCCTTACGCCCTGGCCATAAATGCTCCTACATGCCTGAAGTTAATCTGCAGAATAGGAGGCTGTTGGGATTATTCCAACCCCTTGAAAATACATGGATGCACAAACACTAAGTCATCCACTGAAGTGGTAATGAGAGACTATTACTAAGGTTTCTACTGGGGTCCTTTTTCCTTAGGCACTGTAGTATAGTAGGAAAAATTAATGTAGGAAAAAAATACTTCATTTGGACCTAAAAGTCGTCTGTAATATTCATTGCCAGATTTTGTTTGATTAGATGAAACTCCTGGGGGGTGGGGGGGACATAAACCCACTGCCTTCTGTATAAATATTACCAAGTAGCAGCATGTAGTGTCTATTTGACCATCCTTGTGGTGATAAACTAGAGCATCTCATACAGTTTGTCTCTGTCCGACCTTCCTGGGTCCCTTGAGTCACCAGTTCTCCCATGTTAGTGAGCCACCTGTCACCCACCAACCAACTGAGCAGCCCTGGTCACTATCATCAGCACTGAGGCCTCTGCACATCATACCCACCCCCTAGTCTCTGGCATCCTCTCAGGCTTTTTGGCCTCCTTGGCAGCTTCTACTGCAAGTTGACCAAAGACGTAGGTAAAGTGAAGAAAGAGAATGAGGAAGGCAAGTGGAGGCCAGGTCTGGAGGAGGGAGGCAGGTTTGCTGTTGCTCATCAGTATCATCTCCAGGCCGCATTGGCAGTGGGTCCTGTCAGCAGCTAGGTAGGAATCTGTGGGCAGAGGCCTAATAAATTTTCATCAAGCATTCCTGGGCTTTGATCCACAGTGAGGAGTGGCTGGTGATGGCAATTTATTACCATATGTCACTATAGATGTAAATAACCAGAGAGAAATAGGAGGAGGGGAAGAGTAAACTTGATACATTCTGAATTTTACTTGATACATTCTGAATTTTACAGTTTTTTGGCTAGTTTACAGATCATCATAGATCCAGGGGGAATAACTAAGGAGTGTGGACTTAACTAAATTATGTGAAATGTAATAAATAAATGCTATATTAAAGCAGATTCATTTGGGGGCAGCTGGGTGGTTCAGTCGATTGAGCGCCTGACTTTCAGTTTTGGCTTGAGTCATGATCTGCAGGTCATGGGATCGAGCCCAGTGGTGGGCTCTGAGTTCAACATAGAGTGTGCTTGTCCTTCTCCCTACCTCTATGCACATGCTCACACTCTGTCTCAAATAAATGAACAAAAACCTTAAAAAAATTCATTTGAAAGAAGCAGAAGCTTTTATGAGCCACAAATGCTAAAAACAGAATTACTGAGTGCTAAATTCTTAGTAAACTAGTTCCTATTATATTGTTTATGGATGACTACTATTATGTAGTGGTTATAAATCTATTAGCAAAACTATGTCAGTGATGAACTTGACCTGTCAACGGAGAGCAAAATAAGACAAACTTTTTTTTTAATCTTGTAAGTATTTGAAAGCATTTAAAACTATTTTGTAAATATATGACATGAGTATCCTTGGGCGTGGTGAATAAATAATCTACCCTACTAGAAAGCAACAAAATGTAGACTCTCTGAAGATAATCAAAATGCATAGTATCACTTGCTTTATTAGGTAACATGACACATGGAACAGACATAAGGCTTTTATTTTCACCTCAAAGAGGAAAACAAATTATTTCATGCTCCTACTCTAAAATGATCTAGACTTTAGGCAAGTTTTCCTGCAAACAAACAATACAGAACCATTTCTGATTAAGTGCAGTGGGCACAAGATAACATAGCTATCTAGAAATGTTGAATTCTTCTTCTCCCCCTTAGGACAGTGGCACTTGTTGGTGGCTTCATTTCTATTTTGAGGCCTCACTGTCCTTCCAAGGGGCAGAAAGAAATTTTGGATCATTTGGCTCTGCAGGAAACCCCTCGCACCTAGCTTCTATTTCTCGAAGCTACACTCTTTCTAGAATCCTATCATCAGCTATGATGGGACTATTGATGCATTTTGGAATGCAAGAAATACTCTTTGACACTTCCCACTATGCATTTTTATCTCAAAACAATCACAAGACCTTAGAATCCTCCTTGGTACTTCTGGGGTACTAAACTAGGAGAGGGAGCGGGGAGAGCGGAAGCCTTTTAAAAATCTTTCAAGCCTAGGGACGCCTGGGAGTGTCTCAGTGGTTGAGCATCCGCTTCAGTTCAGGGCATGGATCCCAGAGTTCCCACATCAGGCTCCTCGCAGGGAACCTGCTTCTCCTGCCTATGTCTCTGCCTCTCTCTGTGTGTCTCTCATGAATAAATAAATAAAATCTTTTTTTTTATAAATAAAAATCTTTCAAGCCCAGAGCTTAAACACACAGCTGTTGGACACACTTCCCTTCTTAGGGCAGTGGCACTTGTTGGTGGCCATAGTCTGTCCTTGCTTATTGGAGTAAGGAATAGAGCGACATAGTTCACTAAGCACATAGGCACAACCTATGAGGTAGTCAGCAAAACCCTTCTTCACCTTTGGATTCACAAGCCTACTTAGTCTGAATCTCCATATAAATCTCTCTAAGGGCCATTAAATAGTGGCGACATTCAAGCCACCTTTGGAGCCACTCAGTGGCCTAGAACAAATGGCTCCTATTTATGGCCTTTCCCCCAACTCACCTAAGGAGATCTTAAAGACACAAACTCCTGGCTCCAACCTCTAAAGATTCTGGTCCAGAAGGAACGATGTACAGCCCGGGCATTTGTATTCTTATGTGCCCAGTTGTCTTTTGGAGCATTGAGTACTCCACATTATCAAAGAGATTTAGTTGGTTGTTAGGGGGACCATGGAGACTCTTTGACTCTTTTTATCCCCCCAGTAGAATGTTGAGTAACACAGAGGTCGCTTCATTCCTAGCCCCTGTCAGCTGGTGCTGAACATGAGGCCCTGAGAGATCCCAAAATACCTTCAAAATTGCGTATTAGATGGTCTTAGGTTAATTCTTCAAAAATGTTTATCCCTATTTGGTGTGTATGGTAACTAGAATATTTAATCCCCTCTCCCAGACTAAATAAACTGACTGCAGATTTAGACCTATCTCCTGGTTACCAAAGTAGGGTGAGCACTCCACCGATGAGATGTTGTAAAGTGGCTACAGTTGTCATTCTGAGGATTGTGTCAGATTCCTAGATCACTCATGAACTGTTGAGAAATTAGTTATTTTCAGGAAAGATCTATCAGTCCTAGACCAGTGCTACAAACAAATTACATAACTCTAGGGTAGAGTCCACTTCTGATAGGCGCACAGGCCATGCTGATGCTGCCGATCCTGAAAATACCTGGCAACAAGGGTACCGTGATGAACCAGACCCCTGATATATGTTGGTTACTGGTGTGGAGGGAATCAGATATCCATAAAAATCCGGTTGGTGTAATGAGACCTGGTGGGGGAAGTGGTGTGACTTGGCGGGAGGGGGGGCGGTGGGTAGGCATGGGGGTGTGGAGGAGGGTGGGAAGTGGGAACTGCCGGGAAGAGCTGACTTGTAGGGACCTATGGGCCCTGGGACTGAGAGAGGAGGTATAGAGGACTCTGATGGTCGACCTCAAAGTCAGAGATTGGAAGATGCCACCCAGAAACTCAGTCGGGATAATCAAGATTGCTTTTCATAGTCCAGAAAGTCAGTGCTGAGTATGGCTCACCACACTGTGCTTTACTGGATATTTTATGCACCAGCTGTGTCATAATTTTGTATAAAGGCAATACCTACACACCTAATTCTGTTTGAAACAATGGTTTCTTGTTTTACTTTGTTTAAAAGTGCGCCCAATAGCTGTGTGTTTAAACCTGAAAGGTTTTTTTCAAGACTCCCCCTGCCCAATTCAGTACCCCAGAAGTACCAAAGTGGATTCTCAAACACCTCCCCAAAGATTTGAGATGGAAGGTCTATTTTCTTGTAAGTCTTGTCATAGTTTTAAATGAAAATGCATAGTGGGGAGGTGTCAAAGATTATTTCTTATGTTCCAAAATGTATTAATAGTCACATCATAGCTGATGATGGGATTCCCAAAAGGGTGCGGTTTCAAGAAATAGAAGCTAGGCAAGGGGTTTCCTGCAGAGCCAAATGATCCAAAATCTTTTTCTGCCCCTTGGAAGGACAGTGAAGCCCTAAAATAGAAATGAAGCTCCCTAGGGCTGGCTTTACTCAGATTGCTGGAGTGCTAACTGCTGACATGTGTTTTTATGAATATTGTTGCTAATGGAAACAGCTTCGGGCAAATGACAGCACCCAAGATTCTCATGTGACCCCTGCATGATTTTTAGAAAAACGTGACTTTACCAAAAACAATAAATGAAATCCCGCATCCATATGTTTCAGGCGAGTTCAAGAAACTATTTTGTTGGCCTGAAACCAGGACTGTGAAATAAATAGCAGGCATAATTAATTTTTAAGATGTGGTCAACATTATAAAATGAAAAATCTGATAATAGCTGCTAAAATCTGGCATCCACATACAAAACAAATTATAGTCTACCACTTAAGTCACAGTTTATATTTCAGATTACTTGATTTTTTTTTAGTAGAAATGTGTCGACAGGCTTATTTTTCAAAATAGGAAGCCAAATGGCAAGTGATTGGATACTCGGAAAATTAAGGGTTTGGTCGGCAGGCAAGCATAGGCCTGTTAAAACCTAATGCTCTGTTGACTCTGCCTTTGAGCCACACGTTCTGTTGAAGTGGATTCACGCATAAGAACAACTTGGAATACAGAGGATACAAGTATGACGCTAATAGCACACCGAGCATATATATTGCATTCCTTATTACTAAAGCGTTTGGAAAGATTTAGTTCCCTTTGTAGTGCTCTGAGAGAGTTAAATGGTATCAGACCATTGAGCTCTGCCCAGTGGGGCAATAACTTGCATGCTAAACTTGTCTGTAGAGGATATGTTTCCATAGTTTTTGTGAAACCTTATGTGGAATTTGAATGTATGTTTAAGAACATGCCAAGGAGGGATGTGGTACAGAGCAATTTCCACATCAACATTGCATCGTGTCCTAGAAATCCAAGGAAATGTGAGAATCGGGACACAGACTTAAGCCTGTGAGGTTTCATTCCCAGACAAAAATCTGAGTTTACCTTCACAGAGCAAGGTGAGCAGAAGCTTGAAGACATGAGAAGCTGGACCACCAGGTATCTCTGTGGCACGCACTGAGGCTCTGCTCACTCCCCAGAGAAGCAGCTGTGTATCTTATGTCTTGTGACAGCAGCACTCGTGAAAGCAGATGCAGGCACATATACTTCATGGGGCAGCAATGAATGCTCACACAGGGGGATGACCCGAGCACCACTGGAAAGAAAATCAGCCCACACGGTGTTCATGAAACACTTGATTTATACCCTCGTGGCACTAACTTGGCATCAAATGGAGGGGAAAGATTGGTTCCCTAATTTGAGATTGTACGTGAAGGAAGTAATGAAGTAGGCCAGAGGTGTCAGGGAAGAGGGAACACATTATTTCAGAAGGAAATGACCACATTCCTTTCTTGTATCTCCCCGGATCTGTCGCGGGAGACCCTCATCTGGGTCTCATTAGCCATCCAGCCATGCAGCCTCCTGCTGGCAGTGGAGGCGTCTACCCTGCCTTCCTCTCCCCTGCATTTCCCACAGCCCTGAATCCTTCTTGCAAGCCATCTTGGGTGTGGCCACTGGGGAAACATCATTTGGCCTCTCACTGGACAGGGTGAGTTCTCAGTCCTTTCTGTATAGACTACATGGCCCAGATGGAGGGAATGTGAACATCTGTATTTTCATAGGGGCCCACTTGAGAGGAGACCCTTCCAATCTGGGAAAATTTAAAACCATTTTTTGAGGAGGTTGCTTCAAGTTAGGCTCAGAACCTCTTCACTGCTCCGAGTTCTTATCAGGCTGGCCTATGAAGGGCAGGTGGGTGAGGCAACAAGGTGGCCATGAGGCAGAACTGAAGAGTGGTGGTATTTCCACTTGAAAAAGCAAGGTTCCCAGGAGTCAAAAAAGGCAGTGGAGAGGAGGTTTGTGCCGCAAAATTACGACCTAAGGCTGAAAATGCTTGAGGTCACATGATGAAATTGTCCCAGAACCCCCAGCCCCCATGAAAAGATAGAGGCTGTTTCGGGCTTAGTCCTGCCGTGTTGTTTTGTGATTTGTCACAGCAAGAGAGCCAGAAAGGCACATTATTTATTGTTCCTTATAATTAAAATGCCACATAACAGTGTAGGGTAACATTCTCAGGCCAATGTCAGCCCCTCCCCTCCTCTCTACTAAAAGCATTTGTCAAAGTAAATAAAATACACAAAGGGGTCCCACCTGTTTAAGGAAGTAGGCGCTTTGCCTGGGCCCTGAGACATACCCATCATGGGATATTGGGCAAGTCCTTTCACTGCCTCTTAACCTATTTCCTGGTCTCCAAATGAAAGACGATAAAAAGGATGTTGTGTGGATTCAACAAAGGAAAGCACTCCCTACAGTGACTGGCCTGGAATAAATGCTCATTTCAGTAAATGCCACTCCATTGGCTGTGGTCCAAGCAAGTTGCCATGTTTGCCTTAGATCTTTCAGAAGAGTCTCATCTTTGGTTTTGAATAGTTTAGGGCATTTGTACCAGTCAGTAGGAGGCTGTAGTAAATGATCTGTGGGAGTAACTTTCAGCTCAGCTAGTCTCTTAAATTCTGACTAGGGTAAGGGAGAAAGATTGAGTGGCAGGATGCACGTAAGACACTGTGCAGGGCACAAAGCAGGCAGTTCGTAAACGTCCCTTGTGGCTGATCCTACCTTGATCATGGAAAGGGAAGCAGGGAGAAAGTAAATGGGTATTCACTCCCCACTGTGTGATGGCACCATGCTAAGTGTTTCTACACTTGTTACCTCTTAATCCTCACCCCAGGCCCGAGTCAGTGAGGGGATACTGTTGGCTCCATTCTTTAGTTGAAGCAATTTATTCCAAGTCACAGCAAGTAAGTGACAGAGCTGAAATTGAACTCAGATCTGATTCCAGATGCCCTGAGAAGTCCTAGAACTGTGCAATTGTATGCCTCCACCTCCCTAGCCTCCACTTTCCAGTAGCTTCCCTCCTGTGGGCCATGCCTAAGCGGGCATAAATTTCAAAAACAGCTAATTCTTCCTGCTGGACAGGCCATAAGTAAGATGCATCATAATTAGCTATGTCTGATTGACCTCCTGTTGTCCTAAGCTGTAGCCCCTAATTGTCTGGTGGTGGGGGTTTTGCTATGGCTAGTTTTATCATTTTGACAGTTTGCTAATAAAAGGTCACCACAGGTACAGAAGCACTCTGATTTACATATGGCAAGTAAAAGGGCATTATGGGAAGTCAGCATCTAAGGTAGGCCTGTGCATTTGTTGCTATTGACACCCATGCTGAGATTCCATAATTGACAAGAAATGCTATTATTAAGCAGGTCTGTTGAGATAATTAGCACTCGGGGTTGCATTTTTAATCGGACTTGAGTCAGATAATTTATCACAGCAGTAGCAAGCTGTCAGGGTCACACAATAAATACTCATTAAGGCTGAATAAAGATTAACTGCAGGCTGAAAGAAAATTAGGCCAAGTAGTAACATTTGATTTCAATATTTACAGTGCTAATTTGGACTGATATTGGCAAAAAGATCAGATACCCAAATTGAGCTCATTTATGAAGGAAGAAGGGATGTTGAGATGCCTGAGTGGGACTCTTTAAAACTTGAAATCTTATTCCTAACTGATTGCCAAAAGTATTAATTTTGAAAGGTTCATTTGGTGCGGCTGTTCTGGGAGCCTTGATATCTCTGCATTAATAAGTTGACAACTCCAAACAGAGAAATTGTGCATCTTGAAGGCATGCCTAATTTGTTAACATTAGTCAGATCCTGCACTTTTAATTTAATGCAACTAGCTTGTCTTTGGTTCATACATGGGCAGTTTATGGCACTTCAAGTTAATTAGAAACACCTACCATTAAAACATGCAACATCTTTAAAGGAAAAAGGAAGTCATTTCAGGCCACTATATTACCAGGCCAAGACATTTATGTACTTGCTGATAATTTACAGTATACTAAAGATAGGGAACCAAATGAGAACATTAGTATTTATGAATACAGTAAATTTTGTTGACAAAACCAGTGTAAAAGGTCAGACACAGAATCCACAGCAATGTGCAGTTTGTTTATCATACTGAAAGGCTTAGATTCTAATAGAAAATTAATTTCAAGGGCTGCTACATTGGTGTAAAACCCCACTGAAAACCCAGGACCCACGCAGCCTCTCCTGGAGCCTACAGGGACCAACAGTCAGTGGCTGGCATGGACCATTGTTGGCATCTTGCTGCTGTTATCAGACTTGAGGGATTTCAGCCAAATCGCTGTCATCATTGGAGAGCTTTTGTTAAAAGCCTAGTTCCGCTTGCAGTCTTTCTCTGTAGAAAGATGATGAGTGAACTCCTGAGACAGACAGGGCTTCTGGAGGAACATGTGCTGTGTGTTGGAAATGCAAGTTCTAGAAAGTCAATGGATTAGACTAAGGCAGGAACTCTGAGGTGGGTTTAGGACATAGAAAGGGCATCTGAGGGCATGAGGGGACCAGGCAGAGGGAGTTTTAGATGTCCCGAGGCCAGGAGCTGCTGTGTGAGAGATGGGAGTGTTTGGTGGCCACAGCAGAAAAGTGTTGCCTTTCTTACCAGCCCTTCCAGGGAACTTACCAGAAATAAACTGAAGAGGACTTTGTGTTCCGGGGTTCATTTCCAATGGTGGCACAATCAGGACTGGTGGGGTGTTGAGTGGCAAGCAGGTAAGAGGAGGACAGAGGACAGGTGGCAGAAGTTGGATGCTTCCCAGGAGACTGGATGCTGCTCACTGCCATCACCCTGGGGGGTCCTGATCCACACCCGAAGTCTGACCCCCTGCCTGCCGTTGCCCTCAGCGCCCTCTTCATTGGCCATGGCAGCCACAGAATAGGCTTTCAGCCTTAGCTGGAAAGAGACGTGTTTAATTATAGACGAATAGGAAAGCAGAGCCCCCGATTCCAGTTTATTCATCTCAATCAACAGTGTGTTGACCTTGCGATGGAAAGCCAGGGATGAAAGTAGATCTGAATCCTCAGAGCTTCTCATGGAGTTGGGAGGCACACCAGTGAGCAACCATAAAACCAGGCTCCTATTGGTGAGTGCCAAATGTAAGAAAAACAACATGTTAGGGTTGCTAATGGCAAGGTGACATTTAACCTAGTCTTACACTCAGGATCATCCCACTTCTAAAAAAGCCACTGTTACTTCTTGCTGAAACCTGCTCAATGCTAAACGGTAGCTTTCAGAGGGATATGAAGGAGGAAATAGGACTGAAGCTGTGGCTAGCTGACTGGGAGGACAGGGCACAGGACCACAGACGCCAGGGTTATACAACTCACCCTCTTCTCTCCAGATTTGGAGTCCTGTAAGCTGGGCTTGCTTTGCTGCTCTTCGAATGACAGGAGGTTGAGGCAGGTCTGTGACCTGCACCAGAGACAGTGAGGCTTTCCTTCCCAACCCACTTTCTCTTCTAGGCTACTTCTCACCCTCAGTCCTTCCCTACCCCAAGCCATTATTTCTACCTATCTTGGCTTAGCTCCCTGTCAGTTCATCTTTGCTAAGCTGTGAGCTGATAATGAGAATTTTCTTCCCAGGATCTTAGGATTTTAAGCAGTGAATTCCTGATAATCAAATCATTCCCGAAGTCCTGAATAATGAACCTCTAACTATAGCATTTTGTTAGTGTATTTTGGAGTGGAAAAGTGTGCTCTGTGCTCCTCAAACCACATTGCATGGCCAGCTGCTACTTCACTCTGCAACACCAGGGGTATTTTAGAGACCTGGCCCAAGCATCTGGTTTCTAGCTAAGTAGCGATGGAAGTGAAAGAGGCAGAATGTCTTTGCGGAAATAGGGGTGAGAAGTGCATTCTATGTGAGGGCAGAAATCAGAATTTTCAGGTCTTTAAAAAGAATCCTTAAAAACAACTACATACTGTTACCAATAATGGCTACTATATATTGACCACTTATTGCCACACCTGATCAAAGCACTCTACATTGTGTTAATTTATTCAGTCCTCATATGGGAATTCTGCCCATTTCACAGATGAGGTACTTGATGCACAGAGATAATAAGTAACTTGCCCAAAGCTGTAGCACCTGTGAGGGCTGAAGCTGAGATTAATACGCTCTGGAACTCCATGGAAATTGCTACAGAGCAAAGAGCTGCTGAACAGATGCTAGGACCAGGACAGAGAAACGGGTTTCCTCAGGATCTGAGCACAAACACGGATGTTTTGGGTTTTGTTTTTTTTTTTTTTCTGTTTGTATTTCAAGGAAAAGTTAATGTTGAAAAGATAAAAACAAAACAAGCCAGGACGCCTAGGTGTCTCAGAGGTTGAGCGTATGCCTTGAGCTCAGGTTGTGATCCCAAGATTGAGTCCTCCATTGGGCTCCCTGCAGGGAGCCTGCTTCTCCCTCTGCTTATGTCTCTGCCTCTGTCTGTGTCTCTCATGAATAAAAATAAATAAAATATTTCAAAACAGACTAAGTCATGTGCCTGTGTACAGTAGAACCTTAAATTTCCTCAAGAGAAAAATACCTAAAATAGCAGGGTTCACTTGAGGATTGCATATGGCCATTCATTCCAACAGATGATAATGACACTGGGAAGAACCTTTGTTAAATGTCTTGAGACTGGGTCAAGCCATGGATCTGTTAAGAATTGGGCTGTGGGATTGTGATAGAAAAAGAAAAAAACATGAAAATAACCAAAATGCTCTTCAGTTTGAGACTGGTTCAGTAAATTGAATATATTCATCCCATTTAAAACCATGAGGTTAAAAAAAAAAAAAGACCATGAGATAGATCCACATATACTGACCTAAGCATATGTCCAAGATACATTGCTAAGTTTAAAAGGAAAAAAGAATTTGCAAAGTGCTACAGTCTTTTATACATGTATATAGTAAAAGTTGGTAAAGAGTATACACTGAAAAATGTGTGTGGAGTAATCCCCAGCAATGACAGTGGTTGAGATGGGACTATTCAAACTTTCCCTTTTTACGTTGTAAATAATTCTATAACATTTGGATGTTTATGGTAAGATATGTTGCTTTTGAATTCCAAAGAAACAAAGAGATAAAAAGCGAGTTTTAATGGACTGTCCTAGTCAGGCAAATGAGATTTCTGAATGGGATATAAAGCTTTTTCATAGCATATTGATTCTATTGTTATATATCCATAAAAACAAGAGAGAACACAGATTGCTTAATTTTTTTCTTATTTGTTAAGCAATAAATCCATTCTGATAATTTTGAGTGTTTTTGAGTGAACAATTTATTTTCTACTCAGTAGATGTGCTCTTGGAAGAGAGAGGTCGTATTTTGGTTACCTGGGAGCAGATCAAGATAAGAGTACATCATAGAAACATCCAAAAGGCAAAGTTTAACAATAACAAAAATAGCCATTGCCTTTATTGAGTAACTGCTATGTATCTCATTTGCTCCTCACAAAAACCCTGGAGGAGTAGACTGGTCCCTGTTTCTCTGGAAAGGAAAGGCAGAGATCGATTAAGCGCTGTGCGCGGAGCTATGGAGCTAGCCAAGTGGTAGCGTGGGGCTTCAATCCTTAGGTCTGAGTTACTCTTCCGGAGGCCTCGTTAACCATTAAGCTTAACTGCTTCCCTGTGGAGTAAATGGTTGGAGTACCAGAGTTTGCTCTCTAATAGCCACGTCTCGTTAGTCTCTAAGAGCCATGCCCGGAAAGTAGCTGGCAAGACTTCAGCAGCTCTAGTTGACACCAAGTACGATAAGTACATGAGGACAACCCAACATTGTTGGCAAAGCCTCACATGAGGATTTAGGAATGAGTAAACTGCTTGTCTGGGGAAACAAGTAGAGCAAAACTAAACATTCGAATGTTAAAGCCCAGGCACCTATTTAACTTGCTGTGTAATGGGATCCTAAAACTTGGAGTTACCAAGCATGCCCGTGATGTCAAATATTTGGCTGTGATTAAAGCAGGAAATGGTTTGAAAATGTTGAAAGCATGCAGTTCATTCTGGAGGGGATAATAAATAGGGAATCTTTGACAACAGCAAATAAATCAGAACGTGTAAATAGAAAGGCTGGCCTTATGAGCCATTTTATGCCATCGACAGGCAAGATAGGTAATCAAGATAGACGTGGGAGAGCATTTTAATCTTTACCACCGTCATCTGTTATCAGTCATGGTAGAAGTAAACAAGTGGACAAAATAAAGCTGAAAGCCTACCCACTCTTTCAGGAATACTTCGTACCTGACTTTGTACTGGATAGAAGCCAAGCAACATGCAAAGGGTGTGCGCTGAGCTCACTTTAGAGAGAATGTGTAAATGTGCAAATAAAAAATAAAGGATTATTGAGCAGCAATAATTCAACATTTTTGCTGTCAACAGACTATGGCCACTGATAAGTTGAATTTTCCATAATGGAAATCTTTATTCATCGCACTCACGAAGAAGCTTGGCCAATGAAAAGAACGAAAGCCTGTTGGTGTAGACACAGATGAGTTGAGAGGGCTGGCAAATGATAGGTTGAGCTGGCAGCTGTAGTAGACACGTCGCAGAGGAAGACCGTGCTAAATGAAATAGTTAAAGTAAGCGGTGTTGTTCCTTCTGGTCACAAGAGAAAACATGTCCTCTTGGCAAGCATGTACTTTTTCTCACTTGGTTTTCCTTCCAAACTCTGCCTAACCTCTCATTCTTTGGGTCATCTCTGTTTTCCCTAAAGTAAAAGCAAAGAAAAACCTTTTCTTTTTCTTCGTGATACTTGCAGGAAAAACAAATGAGGAACGATGGTGGAAGCTTCAACAACGGTGTGCCTATTTACAGACGGTCTCGTTTTGAACTTCCCAGGGAGGGAACGTGGAAGGGATGTGCAGGATACCAAGGCCGGGCCGGGCCAGCAGGCCACGGAGTGTCACCTCCTTAAATGTGTGCTGGATGCTCTTGCATCACGCTGGTCCCCCAACCCGCATGGAACTTGGGCAGCCCAGGTTCTGGTCCTGCTTCTGCCACCTGCAGCCGTGTGACACCCGCCCCCCAAGTTATAGGGGTAGGGGCTTGGAAGGGGCAGCTGCTCCAAGGCCATGAAGATTTTGTTTTTTTCTTCTTTTTGAATAAATAATACCCTCCATCTTCCTGTTGATTAGCCATTGAAAACCTTTGACTGAATCTTTTTAGCAGCTTTATTGAGATAGAACTCACATATTGTGGGGATCCCTGGGTGGCTCAGTGGTTTAGCACCTCTGCCTTTGGCCCAGGGCGTGATCCTGGAGTCCCAGGATCAAGTCCCGCATCAGGCTCCCTGCATGGAGCCTGCTTCTCCCTCTGCCTGTGTCTCTGCCCCTCTCTCTCTCTCTCTCTCTCTCGATCTCTCATGAATAAATAAAATCTTTAAAAAAGAACGAAAAAAGAAATCTTTTAAAAATATATACACTTCAATGGTTTTAGTGTATTTGGAGTTGTGCAATCATTGCCACAATCTAATTGTATAACATTTTCATCACCCTCAAAAGGAACCACGCGCACCTCAGTTTCTCTTCATTCCCCTGCTTTCCCAGCCCAAGGCTACCATTAACCTACTTCCAGATTTGTCTCTTTTGGACATTATATATAAATGGAGTAACACAGGATGTGACCTCTAATGTCTCAGCTGCTTTCACTTAGCACCGAATTTTCAGAATGTATTCATGTGACAGCACATATCAGTACTTTTGCCAATGTTCCAGTATATGGATATGCCCTATTTTGTTTATGTGTTAATCAGCTGAGGTACAGTTCCATTTTGAGGATCTCCCAAAATAATTTCCAAAGCAGCTCCACTGTTTTTGCATTCCCACCAGCCATGTGTGAGGATTCCAATTTCTCTACATCCTCTCCAACACTTAGTATTGTCTGTCTGATTATAACCGTCTTTGTGGGTGTAAAATGGAGTCTAACTGTGATTTAGGTGTTCATTTCCCCAATGACTAATGATGAACCTTTTTTTCATATGCTTATTGGCTATTTGTATATCATCTTTGAAGAAATGTCTATTCACATCCTTGCTCATTTAAAAATTGGGTTATCTTATCATTGAGCTATAAGTGTTCTTCATATATTTTGGATACAAGTCTCTTATCAGATACAGATTTGCAAGTATTTCCCCCATTCTGTGGGTAGTGTTTTCACTTTCTTGATGGTGTTGTTTACAACACAAAGTTTTCAGTTTTATTGAAGTCCAATGATCTGTTTTTCCTTTTGGTGCTTGCGCTCTTGGCATCCTAGCTTAGGAACCATTGCCTAACCCAGGTCAGGAGGATTTACTCCTGTGTTTTCTTCTAGGGGTTTTATAGTTTTAGCTCCCACATTTAGATCTGCGAACCATTGGAGTTTATTCATCTGAGTTTGAACTTTACAAAATGATCTGCTCTGTGGATTGGATTGATTTTTGTCCAATTTTTCAGATGGGATGTAGGGCCAGAATATAACTGCTCCAGAGATGACCCCACGATGTACCATCTGGCAAACTACGTTTATCAGAGCAATCTTGCACACTGTACCTCAAGAGGCAACATGAAAAAGTCCTTACCGAGCTTTAACCTTTGTTTAGTTTTTATTGCCTTTAAATGCCCTTTAGGTGGTGCTATTGCATTTCCTCGTTTTTCTTTCTTTTGGGCTTTGAAAAGGAAAGGGTCCGCAAGCTGTTTGGTGCGCCACATAATTTACTAGAGGAGACCATTACACCAAAGTAAAAGACTGAAATCCTGCATTTGGAGGACATTTACCCGATTGTCCTTATCTAACCGAATTTCTTAAAGACGTTCTCCAGGAAATATACCTCTCCAACTCAGTGACTTTGAATGTGTGCCTTAACTATCAAGTGAACATGGCCGGCTTCTGAGAACTGGTGGTGCAATGGGTTAAGATCTCCATGTGGCATTAATGATGATTTCCAGCTCTTTCAACTTCCATGTGGCTAATTAAAAAGTAAAACTTTCAAGTGGTTGACTTCCTAAAGAGGTTTGCAAAATGCCTCTTCTGTTAGGGAACCTGTGTACGGAGTTTACATCTCATTTCCTGGATTATCTTCCCTGTGCCAACTCACAGTGTGGGACATTAGGACACGGTATGCCTTTTTTTTTTTTTTTTAACCACTTAAAAAATTCCCAGGAAGGTTTTTTTTCCACTCCAACTGCCTTCCCATTATGTTCTGCAGTCTGCCAAGCTTGCCAGAACTCAGCAGGTAGCCCACATGGTATGCGTGTCTGTGTGAGAAAGCTCCCCTGATGTGGACAAGATGTTGGTTGTAAAATGAAGCCAACATCTTGTCCACAAGTGTGCAAAAATACAGTATATCTGCAAGCACCAAGGCCATTAAGAACGTTTAGTCAAATATGGCTTGCTAGAACGACTCTATTGTTGTAAATGTGACTCAGAGATGAGAATTTCTAAACCTAGAGAAGAAAAAAATCTATAGTCAGACTGCCTGTTTTTCTTTGGACATTTCCTAACACAAAATATAATATTCGTGTGTTATTTTATAAACTGGAGAGTCCCAAAAGAGGGTCCAGAAGAGATTTTCCTGTAGATTGTTTTCTACTGTAGAGGCCACTCTGCTGGTTTTCTGGAGCTTACATTTCCATTGCTTCTTGCCTTCTCAGTGCTTGAAGTATTATTTTGGAAAAATACCTGGTTAGTAGTTATCAGTGAGCTGATGATTGATATTGGTGCCTTCTCTGTCTGAACTCAAAACCAATATGCTGCATGACAAGTCTGTTTAACTGTGGAGTGAATGCAATCATTATTAAACTTTCAACCACTGATTTTAGAGAATTATAAAAGGTATTGGATCCTCCTTGGCCTACTTTTACTGGGAACATTTTGAGCCACATGTAAAGACAAATTATAAGAGTGAGAATTTGAATATGTTTACTAAAAACAGTGAGATTTCAAAAGTGGAAGTGTTTGAAGGGAGCATTTAACAGCCCTGCTGTATTTATATATGCCTTGAGTTATATTGAGTTTTGCATGTATTGCCTCGGTTACACTGTAAACTCCTTGAGGGGACAGACTCCAATTTGTTTTAATATCTAACCTGTGATTACCCTAGAGCCAGCCCCGAGTAGGTACTCCTTTCGTGTTTGTGGCATGGAATTGTATCCAGAGCTCCTGGAGCTGAAGCTATAGCCAAGAACAGACAAGAAAAGATTGTGATGGCTTTCCTTTGGACATATTCCTTAGGAGTTTATGTGATGACGTTTCCCCATTATATTTCTTCCTCAAACTAAGGGCCTTCCTTGGAATTATAGCAGAAGCTTTTTTAGACAGCTGCCACCCCCAGTCAAAATTAAGGTGTGATATGAAAGAAAGAAGGTGGAGTTTTGAGGGATGGAGACAATATTTTATTAAAGGTGATTATATGGTCTCTGTTCTGCTTCTGTGCTCCTACTTTTTACCAAGCTAAAATGGACGTGTGGATTACTCTTGGCCCATACTGCGCCTTGAACTTGTTCCTGTGCCTGTGAATCCACTTACTGGCGTCGTCACCCAGAGGACTGGGAGGAGCTCTTCATGAGCACATGGGAACAATACCAGGACTGACCTCGGAGTGACTGTATGGGAAGCAGTTGAGTAGCATGACCTCAGAATGCTAAACCAATCAAAAATGCCGTCTTCTACTTCATGCACGTCCGGTTTATAGGCAGCCCCCAACTTGCCAGTAGATTGGATTGCAAATGTCCATATATAAATCAACCACAAAAAATAAAAAGACTTTCCATAGAAACAGTGGTCCAGGGTCACGGGTTAGCCTACCAAAGCTCATCTAGCCTTAATGTGGCTGGAGTTTTGTATGTGCGTGATAAACAACAACAAAATGCCAATTAATTGAGTAGAAGGAGGTGATTGTTTTTGTTGAGCATTATTATAGTCTGAGAACATTTTAATTAGAGAAGAGAGGGAAGTAAGTGGAAATACTCCTTATATTCCAGGAGTATTAAGGAAAGGAAAAGGGACAGAGATTCTGAATAGTTTAACCTAGGAAGCAGGAGGGGAAAAGAGGAAAGGAGTGAACAAAGATATAAATCTAAACATTAAAAAAAAAAAATCTCCCCAGAGAAGTTACCTGATTTCTAAAAAATAAGAGAACACACAGGGAAGCTTTTGAACACTTCCCTGGCTTTAACTGAATAAAGGCATTTCTCCCTAAGATTTCAGAGGCTCCCACAGTGTTCATTTATTCTTACACCAGCATAGGTGTAGGAGCTTTTGAAGGTTTCTGTGTATGAAGGGCATGGTATTATGAGTTTTAAAAAAATTCTGCCAAAAGATTAGATGTTTATAGCCTATCCCTTTCTCTAGTTGGTATGCACTCACTTTAGAATTTTTCACGTTTGTAGTAGGCAGAAGTATGGCTTCGTGGATTTTGGAGTCAGGCCCCAGTCTGACCCCCAGATCACCACCTATGGGACCTGGTTCACCGTGGACATCTTGACATCCCTGAACCCACTTTCTTTTATTAGAAAATAGAAATAATAATAACCGTATTACAAGGTTGTGAGGGTGTATGCCCTGCTAACATTTTTAAAGTGCTTCCTGGCCTGCCTGGTAAAATGCTTAGTGAATAACAGCCATCGTTACCAGATCTTCTAGATCAGATTTCTTTTTTTTTTTTTTTAAAGATTTTATTTATTCATGACAGGCACAGAGAGAGAGAGAGGCAGAGACACAGGCAGAGGGAGAAGCAGGCTTCATGCAGGGAACCTGACATAGGACTCAATTCCGGGACTCCAGGATCACGCCCTGGGCCGAAGGCAGGTGCTTAACTGCTGAACCACCCAGGAGTCCCAAAGATCAGATTTCTTATAGATTTCTGGCTTAGCCTGTTCATATTTATACAGAATATTAAAAACATCGTGGTGCCTAGGTGACTCAGTCGGCTAAGCGTCTGTTGTCGGCTGACGTCATCATCTCAGGGTCCTGGGATAGAGTCCCATGATCTCAGGGTCCTGGGATAGAGTCCTGGGATAGAGTCCTTGCTCAGCTGGGAACCTGCCACTCTGCCAGCTTGTGTGCTCGCACTCTCTCTCTCTCTCTCTCTCTCTCTCTCTCAAATAAATAAAATCTTTTGAAAAGATATATTTTAAAAAATTATGTGTATGTAATACCTGCTCAAAAAATAAATACTTAAAAAAAGAAATCAGCATAGAGGCACCAGGCTGGCTTAGTTGGTAGAGCGTGGGACTCTCTCACTGTCAAGGTTGTAAGTTCAAGCCTCACATTGGAGCCTACTGGAAAAATAAATAGCAGCAGCATAAAGAAGAGTGAAAAATGTTTAATTTAGGTTAATGTGTAAACTTCAAAGCTAGAAGAGAAGACTATTCTCAGTAGTGTATCAGCTCACCCTACACTTAAGTAGTTCTAAAGTCATTCAGCTATAGGCTTGCAGAAGGGCGGACGTGGAGTCTTGTTAAATATAACAAGTTCATTTTCACATCTTGAAAGATTTCATTTTTCATCTTTGGCCTTGCTTTAGTTCTAGCTGTAGCTGTTTAAAGAAAAGATGAGTTTGCCGTAAATAGATGCACATTAAAATGTTTTGGAATAAACCGTGTGTGACCAAAACACTTTTTAAGTCTGTGTTTAAAAAAAAAAAAAGTCTATATTCTACGCTAGGAATCAAATTTCCTTTAGTGTTTCAGGCTGATTTCAGAAATGAATAAGAGCACAGCATGTGCCTTCTCTCCCATCTGTACCTGCATCGTGGGTGATGGTGTCTGTGATTTTATGTAGCAGTAGTCACTGTAGAGTAGTACGTTATGATCTGGCCTGCGCAACACCACTGTTTTTCTCAACTGCGACTACCCACGGGCTGACACGACCCATGCATCACTGACCCAGGGTAGAATTTGAGAACTGAGGGAAATGCTTTATTTTTTTTTCCAAAGATTTTATTTATTCAAGAAACAGAGTGAAAGGGCAGCCCAGGTGGCTCAGCAGTTTAGCGCCGCCTTCAGTCCAGGGCGTGATCCCGGAGACCTGGGATCGAGTCCCACGTCGGGCTCCCTGCATGGAGCCTGCTTCTCCCTCTGCCTGTGTCTCTGCCCCTCTCTCTCTCTCTCTCTATGAATAAATAAATAAAATCAGAAGAAAGAAAGAAAGAAAGAAAGAAAGAAAGAAAGAAAGAAAGAAAGAAAGAAAGAAAGAAAGAAAGAAAGAAAGACGAGCAGGTGCAGAGGAAGAGAGAGAAGCAGACTCTTGGGGCTCAAACTCCCTTGTCCCTTCCAAACCTTGGGTTCCCTTTCTTTTCTCATTCTCCATACCCATGTAACTCTTCTCTGTCTTTGCCCCTTTTTTCCTAAGCTTATCACTCTCAGCCCCTTTTTAAGAAATCACAATAGCAAAAAAAAAAAAAAAAAAAAAAAAGAAATCACAATAGCCCATGTTTTTAGTACATCAAATGAGTTTCTATTCAGGACTCGGCCCATGATGACTCGGGGAATTCTTCCCAAGCACATCTAGGCAAGTCACCCAAACCTGAGTTTCGCCATCATGTACAAACCACACATATACTGCCCATAGCTACCTCAAATCTGTCTCACCCCACAGCAAAGTTTATTCTCATAATGTGATAGTCCTATGCTCTTAATTTTTAGGAAAAAAAAAGCCTTTAAAGAATGATTTTATAGGGATCCCTGGGTGGCGCAGCGGTTTGGCGCCTGCCTTTGGCCCAGGGCGCGATCCTGGAGACCCGGGATCGAGTCCCACATCGGGCTCCCGGTGCATGGAGCCTGCTTCTCCCTCTGCCTGTGTCTCTGCCTCTCTCTCTCTCTCTGTAACTATCATAAATAAATAAAAATTAAAAAAAAAAAAAGAAAGAAAATTCTAATCTTTAAAAAAAAAAAAAAAAAAGAATGATTTTATAATTTGTTTTGTTCCTATACACCAGGGACCAGCAAACTATGGCTTTTAGACCAAACCTAGCCCTCTCCTGTCTTTTGTAAATAAAGTTTTATTGGAAGACAGCCACACCCATCCGTTTAGGAATTCTCTATGACTCCTGTCATACTATCACGGCAGAGCTAACTAGTAACTGAGACCATTTGGCCCACAAAGCCTAAAATATGTACTGTCTGGCCCTTTATACAAGAAGTTTGCTGACCCATGCCCTCTATCTAATCTCATTGCAGATGGCCTTCCAGAAAAACAAAGATTTAGTACTCCACTGAGAAATTCTCCTTTGCCACAAATTTACCCAAGGGTCAGTAGCCACAGTCATTTAATCTCCTTAGGTCTGGTTTCACGTTCTGTAAAGATGTGATTGTTAACACCTGCTTTGTTTTTCTGAGAGCAAAGTGATAGACTGACTTCAAATTCCTGTTCATGTATATTTGAAGATTGAGATGCTGGCATTGGGTATAAGGCCACTGCCCTGGTTATGACTGTGTTCATATTTAGCATATACTTTTCTCAACATTTAGCATACTTTTTATATAATTTGCATTCAACTTCTAGTAGAATATTGGGTGGAATATATATATTGCAGTGGTAAGATATAAATATTTTCTTTTTTTAATTAAAAGAATATAGAACATAAATATATGAATATAAATTTAAAACATAAATTATATGAACATTTTCTTGGTGGTAGAGCAAATATATATATTTTGGGGTTCTTATGAAAGCATCTGAGGAAAACTATTACATCACGTTTTATTCCATGAAGAAAAATTATATATTTCCTTTTAAAAAAAAAAACTCAAAATCAAGTTATCAAAAAGTGAATAAGATACAGTTCAGTTATAATTTCATACTCAAAAAGTAATATGTGTTTATTATAGAAAATGTAGAAAATAAACGGGAAAAAAACCTATAATCTCACCACCCAGAGATAACCGCTGTTGACATTTTGGTGTAAGTCTTTCCAGACCTCGTTTCATACATATTATATGAGTTTTTTAAAATTGCTGTTCTTTCTGAGAAAAAAATAATACTGCCACTTATTAAATATCTGGTTTGACTGCATATTGTACTAACAGCTTTATACGCTTGGTCTCATTTCATCCTTACAGCATCCCTCTGGTACGCAAGTATTATAAACCTCATTTTGAGAAACTAAGACTCAGGAGGTTAAATCATTTGCCCAGGGTCACACAGCCCTCGCTTAAACTCACTCTTAAACACTGTACTCTCCTACCTGCAAACTTTTGTGTATAGTCAATAAGCTAGTGTTTGAATCTGGCAAGCTGAGGAACTTCTTTGTGGTTAATGTACTATTTAGTAAAAGTGGTCCTTCTGTAGTGCACCCTGTAGTGAGTGTTTTCATTGAAGATTCCAGAATGACCCTCACTTCCTGCTGCGAGTCTGGATCTCCTCCACATGGCTGCCGAGGACCTCCCTGGCCTGCCGGCCACCGGAGTTTTCAGAGTGGCTGGCACTTCTCCCTCCCCCTGCTGGCCACAACACACAATATGCTGGTCATCCCACAGGCCGGCAGGCAGTGCCTGGCTGCCCACTGGAGCCACCCTGCCCTAAATCATAGAGAAATACTTTAACCACTAAATAAATCATAAAACAGAATGTAGCAGCACTTGTAAAGGAGTCGGCTCCTAGAAGACTGTTTTATTTGTAAGTTTTGAAGAAGAGTCCAGAGGGAGAAGTTGCTTACAATCTTTTAGTTGCAAGAAAACCAAGCTGCCAATTTAAATCAAGTCTTGAACACTCCCCACCCTTGCCCATGCTTTTAGATTTAGAGCCTTTAGGTAAACACTGTCCCTGCCCTCCTGTTGCTGACTGCCCTGTGCTCTGTTTAAAAGGCTGTAACTCAAAGATGGTTAAGGAAGTTAGTTGCACAATACTGGGGAGGGCATTAGCGAAGAGTAAAGGAAAGAATCAGTGTACTTTAGAGCATACTAAATTAAAAGTTCACAAAAACAAGATTTTAACAATTGTTTTCTTCTGTGTTAGAGGGTAAATCTAAAATCAACTACAAAGTTCTTTCGTGAGAGTCATAAAAAGGCCTTGCCTGCAACTGGCTTTCCATTGGGAAACCTAATAAAAATTTGTTAATGCATTGTGATTGAAAATTACTATGAAAGTTAAGAATAATAAAGCAGAACCTAAATAAAGTGCTCTTAACTGTGTTTATATCTGCATTAGGCTTAAGCTGTGCTGGCAATTACATGTTTTTACTTTTCATTGTTCAACAGTTTCAAATGTACCAGAAAATGCTGGCCAAAGACTGTTGCCTAACTGAAACCAGATAGGTCCAGACTTCCAAAAGCTACAAGAAGAAAATAAATCCCTCTGTTCAAAATAACCTGAGCATTTTAAGTATAGCAATCACATACCATTTGACACAATCTGGTACAAGTCTGTGTTGCTTTTCAGTAAATATATGATTCAATAAATACAAATGAACTACTCAGATAATATACAAACATGCTGACACAAAGTTATACGACCTCATGTTGCCTATGGACCTCGTAGATTCAATTATTATTTCACTTTATCAGTAACCTGTAACATGAGAAGTCTTCATTGTAGGGTCCCTGAACATTGATTCCAGGGAAGAAATTCTTACTTCCAGAATTGGTTCTGACTGTCTTGTAGAATACTAATTAGCATTTGGGATGATTTAAAGGGCGCTGAGGATCCCTTACGCAAATAGTGCTCCCAAACCAACCGTTATGAATTATTCCTTTTTGTAACCTCTCTCCATAGTTCTATTTTAAAATGCAGATACTCTTGTGAGAGTCTTATTCCAACAAGAAATATGGATTGATGACTGGGTAGTAGACCCCATGGTCCCTGCCCTCGACAGGCATACAGCTGGAAGAAACAAGAAAAGCATTAAATTTTCAATACTTAGAAAAGGCAGTATGTGGTAGTATGATATTAAAAACACTGGAGTACATTTGTTGAGCAGACAGAGATATGTGTGTGTGTGTTCTGTGCATGTGCCAGACACTGTTCTAAGCTCTTCACATCTATTATATCAGCTAATGCTTACAACAATCCTCTGAGGAAGGTACTATTGCCCTCATTTTACAAATAAAGATACTTAGGTACAGAGACATTGAGTAACTTGCCCATGGTCACACAATAGATGGTCATGCTGGGATTCAAAACACCGCAGAGTGGTTTTGGAGCCCATGCTCTACTTAACATGTCTCTGAAGGACCCTCATCATAGTGAGAGCTTCGTAGTTCATTTCTATAGGAAATACTATAAATACAAATTCAGGGAAGAACATGGGAGTAGGGATTCCACAAGGAATTCTCAGATGAGCAGGAGAAAGCTGCAGCTGCTGCCTCTGAGAACCTGAAGCTCTGAAGGACAGGAAGCAGCTCTGGCCTCCTGGTGCAGCCCCAGCTACTCATCACCAATTCCTACTCTTTTGAGTATTGAGGGAGCAGGGGCTGTCAGGGTCAGATGGCTAGTTACTCCCCTTCTTCTCTTCCTCCACTTCTGGGAGCCCTTGGGAGTTATGTGAATCAGTTCACAGAAAAATCCATTCAACTCTGATCCCAGCAACACCATGGAGATGAAAGGGGGAAGTATGTCCATTACAAAATGAGAATCTCCCAGGGACACCTCCTGTTACCCAAGAACCCACAGGGTGTGGCCTGATATCCTAAAGAAGAGAACAAGGCTACTGTTCCCTTGGTAGGACTTGTACCCTCTTTGGGAAAACCTTCTTCTTTGTTGCCTCCTGCCACTAAGCCTGGGCTCTGGTGAATCTCTGGTTTTCATCATGGGATAGACTGGGAAGAGCCTATAGGGATTCTTGAACTTCTCCAAAAACACTGCCTGTTAGCCACTCTGTGCCTCGGTTTCCTTGTCTGTAAAATGGCTTTTGTGATACTTTTCCCATCTGTATCCCTTTGTTGTGAGGCTCTTCATCTATAAGACAATATCTATATAAGATCTTCATCTACATTGACAAGTATTTGTGGAATGCCTAATTTGGATAAGGGAATGAATAAAAGAGGACAACAAAATAAGAGGGGGTGCTGTTATGGTGACACACCTCAGTGTCGCAAGTTACTTGGTAGGGTATACCCACATGCTGTATTAGTGAAAGTCTGAGATTCTCTTCACGTATACAGATTATCCAAGAACCCAGCAGTGGTTCAGAGCAGAGGGGTCAGCCTCCCCTTTGGATGCCGAGGGGAAAGTGAAAGGCTCTCAGCAGGTCTGTCCCACTGTCTTTCTTGACCATGCTGCTGCGGGAGGTGTGTCCTGTCCGTTGCAAAGACAAATCTTTTGCTGTCAGGGCAAGCTTGCAGGTCCAGTCATGGCCCACAACAAGGTAGAGCTTCATGTGGGGTCTCTAGCTATTTTGTAATCCTGTTAGTCTCTGTTCCCCCCAAAACGAAGTGCTACACCCAGGACGCTGGATCCCGAGGTGCTTCTAAACAGTCACTGTTTCCAGACCAGCTTTCCTCTCTGTCTTGAGCCTGCGCCCTCTTGTCCACACTCTTCTTGCCTTGGGGGTGACCTCTTTCTCCTTGGGCACTCATCACATGCAGAATGGCTCAGTTCCTCACCAGTACGTGGTTCCATGTACCACAGGGGATTTTTCTAGTCTGGCTGTGGTGAGGTTCCCAAAGTTTCTAGTCCACTTTTTCCTCTTAAGTTCCATTTTATATGTCTGTGTGTGTGTGAACCCACATATTTAAGTTATAAAGATTCAAGTGCCTGCCCAGAAGAAAGACGCTCTGCATCTAGGTGACCTTGATAGAGGAAAGTCTACAGTGATTTGTAAGGATGCCTGTGATGGGCATTTTGCTGACTTTCTACCACACACATGCACCAGAATGACCCATCCAAACGAATATTGTCCTTTAAAGGTGTCACACTGGGAGACGTTTGCAGGTGTGTATTTCTGTGAAGTTCCCATTGCTCGAAACATGAAACATGTCTGCAGCTGTTCTTTTGGCATGGCCTTCAAAGCAACTTCAACCCACAGGAGAGGTTTAGACTCCTATTTTGCCACACCTTATTTTGGGTGAGTTGTGCTGGTTTGCATTTTACTCTTTAGGGACCTTGGGAGGCTGAATCCACCCATCTTATTCTCCAAACTTGATTATAAATGGCTTTTGGCTCCACAGTGACAAAGAGTTACCACCCTCAGTGATACTCCACAGAATTCCAAGCATTTTCCAAAGTTGTTTTCAGAAGGAAGTCTAAAACCTTTTTGAGGGCAGCCCGAGTGGCTCAGTGGTTTAGCACCGCCTTCAGCCCAGGGTGTGATCCTAGAGACCCGGGATCGAGTCCCACGTTGGGCTCCCTGCATGGAACCTGCTTCTCCCTCTGCCTGTGTCTGTGCCTCTCTCTCTCTCTCTCTCTCTCTCTCTCTCATGAATAAATAAAAAAATTAAACCTTTTTGAGTAATGAAATGGCAGCATAGTACAATAAGTGCATATGGCTGCTTAAGATGGCTGCATGAAAGAGGAGAGCCCTATCTTTTTATATGTGCTCTGGCATTTGTCTTAAAATAGTCTGATTACTTTATAGTTAGGCATACCACACTGGTAAAGTATTGTGTTTATGGTGGGTGGTGGTGGTGTTTTGTGTCCTAAGCAGTTCTAGGTTTGTGCTTCCTTAGAGCTGAACTCATCATCTTAGCAAAAAACAAGTTAAAGCAGCTTATGCAGATTTGCCCAGAGAATGCACGCAGTACCCTATTGGCTTCATAAAAATAAGAAGACATTTTTAATGGCATCTGTTTTTCTAGGTCCTTTAACACGACAGCAAATTGAAATATTAGCCACCTTCCATTGGATGACACAGTTGTCTAAATACTCATTAAAAAAAACTCCTCCTTTCCTGGCTTCCCAAAAAGAACAAGGTTTAGAAAGATGAAAATATACTTCATGGGCGCTAATTCATTCTTTATTCATTCACACGACTTTGTGAGAGATTTAAGATATGTCTTGATGCTCCTACTTACTATAGTGAAAAAAAATTCCAGAAAATGTTCAGTTTCTGATATACCTTCTTGTCAGACTGTTTCTGAACTTGGCTGCAGGCAAGTGGCAGGCCATGTGGCCAATGACCTCGCCAGGCTTTGCAAGTGCTACCTGCACAGATAGTGATAAGGACCCAGAACAGCACACACACAGACACACACCATCCAATAGGAATGAGGTGAAGGCGGCGTTTCTTGTATCCAAGAATAAAGCCCACTCGTACTCTGTGGCTAAATTTTAAACAGCACTTTGGACCCGAACTAGCTGACTTCTTTCTGTTTCTTCCATTAACCCTGGACTAGCCCATCCCTGCCAGATGTGTTGCATTTTAGATCTCCTTCCCTCAGTCGCCTGGTGTTCAGAAATTGGGCTAGGGCTGTCTGGGGTTTAAGTTCAGCCACTAAATCATGTCACTGTGGTGTGAATTTCCTTCCCTGTGCTGAGGATATGCAAATACGCTCGGCCTAATCCTCATCACCTGTCCACTCCTCGTGGGCCAAGCCTGCTGCAGGCCAGGCCCTGGTGGGACTGGGCTTGGGGGGCCGTGGGGAGCAGGGGTGGGAGGAATGACTGTAAATGTTGGCGGCGCCAGGCCCAGTCGCGCTCCCGTTGCTGGCAGCCCAACATCTGCTGAGAAGCGTGCGCTTCCATCAAGTCGGCTACAGCCTCCCGGTGGGAGATAAGCCCCCCAGTGAAGGAGGCTGAGCCTGGCGGCGGATTCCAGGCCTGGTGGAATAATGTCTGACATTCAACTCTGTGAGGTTGGGATGGGGTGTGTGGAGATGATTCCACAGGAACCAGCAGCTGCCCTATTTTAACTTTGGCTGTTGACAGTTCATGCTGAGAGCACTTGTTTCTGAACTCCACAGAGCTGGAAACTCAGCGTTTTAATTTGGGGTTTTCATTTGGAAGAGTCATTTTACTGGAACCAAAACGTCTGCTGACATTACCCTAAGAACATGCTGGTCTTGTCTACACCCCGGAGAAGAGGAGATGAGAAAACCCTCCAACACCGAACTCAAGTCCTTGGGAAAAGCAGCCAAGCCACCAGAGAATGTGCGGTTGGCTGGTTAGACTGTCCCCAGGGTCCCCAGGGAAACACTGAGATTCATCTACAGATTTACTGCAAACAATTGTAGCCTTGGTCCTTGCCCCAGACCACTGCCGCCTTTTGACTCCCTGAAGGTCTTTCAAAAAGATCGTGTTTACTGATTCAAAGTCCTGAGGAAGGAAGTTTTAATACCTACAATATCAAGTTCTTTTCCATCATCATATGACTTCCCATTTATTCCACTTATCCTGGCTTCCAGACGAATGTAAACCATGCATTTTCCTGCCAGAGAGAGGAACTTTGAGGAGCTCGCCCCAGCCCCTTTGAGAATTATTAAAAGCATGTATCTCTGGGTGCTCCAGGAACTATAGGAGTTACCTGGCACAGATTAAACTCAGTAAAAGGAAATATTGTGGTCAGATGCTTCCTCTTTTAAATTAATACTCCCTTGACTATTCTGGAAAAAAAAAAATCACCCACTATTAAAAGTTGTTAGTACTTTTGCTGACTTGAAAATATTATGAAAAAATTTCCTATTAAAAGTTGTTGGTTATTTTGCTGACTTTAAGAATATTTTATAACCAACATAAAATGTGGCTTGAAAGGTACCATCTAAATGAAAATGAGAGCTTGCCTTATTTTTTGTTCTGTCTTCAGTACACTTCCTCATATTTATCTTTACATACGGGTTTCTTTCAGTAATGATTTATATTTGCTTTATCCGAAAAGTTTATAATATGCCCTGTAAAAATTTACATTAAGTTCCCTAAAACACTTGAGAGGTTCACTGGATTTTGGTAGGCATATACTTCATTCACTAGAATGAAAACTTGGCTGAGGGAATCATGACGTTTGTCCACATAACTAACTTCTAGTTTCTTCTTCCTTGTATCCTGACCCTTAAAGCTCAGGTATGCTAGAAATTTTTTTCTTAAGTGAACTATTCAGGGCCCCATGGTCTTCATGGATAATCTTAAGAATTATTGTTGCGACAATAATAATACTAATATTTTGCAGTGCATTTTAGGAAGAGGTCCCAGCAGTGCACAGAAACTTTGTATGAAAGGCAGCTCGAAAAAAAAAAAAAGGCAGCTCGAATTAACAAAAGTGTTATTTTTTGTAAGTGAGTTTCTTGGAAGAGTCTTTGCTTGCCTGCCGTTATAGCAAACATCTTTCCAATGAGATCTGATGTATGAAGTTTTGACAACCATTCCCCTTTTATTGCAAATCTAAATCCGGGCTGGTAAGCGCCTTCAAAACTTCTGGCCTGCAGAGGGCTCTCTAATACCATGTTTTCTTAGCCCTCGCTTGGAAAAAGTAAAAAAAGCCATACTTGCTGGAAGGGGGAAGGGGAAGCCCAGAGGCTTCATAACGTTCCTGCAGTCAGCCTGGTGGCAGTCTGGTAAACAGACTAGGAATTGTGGGCAAAGTCCTTTTCCCTGAGTCTTTACCAAGCATGAGATCGGAGGACCCTGTCCGGATTCATTATTTTAATAGCCTAGAGCTAGTTCACGTAGCAGCAGGAGTCCACCAAAAAGGCATTTCATTATTGAAACCAAAACTGGTACGTTGTAACTGCCGATTAGTAGTAGTCAGGGTTTTTTTTTTTTCGGTATTTCAAGTAATTTATAAAGCGTTTACACACATAAATAGAAAGCTTTAAATGCTGATATTCCATAAAAAGTAAATAAAATATATTTTTGTGCATTAAGACTTAATTAAGTGGCATGATTTCATGTCACAAATTTAAAACAGGCGGGTGAGACTTGCCAACATTACTGCAGCTGTGTTTTACATTAGGAAATTAATTAAAACAGTCATTTATGCTTTTTTCCACTTACAGGTATTTAGACCTCTCTGTATTACACCATATATTTTCCCTTCAATCATTATATTATGGTAATCTATCTTAGCAGGCTATATCTTATTCTGTTAGTAGTAGAGGCATGTGGGGGGACATGAATCTAATGAAAAATTTGTCCTGTGCTGGTGAAGCAGATCAAACAGCCTGAAGACACTTCCTGCTGACTTCGAAAGAGGGGGTGCTCCGTATTTATGCACAAGTTCTTTCCTTTTTTCACATCTTAGCAGAATTTCATTTTACGTTTCATTAGAACAGGGTTTTTCTTTTTCCCCTGGTGTCAGGAAGGGGGAAGCAGGGGAAACAGAAAAAAAAGACTTGACGTGCCAGGTGACACATCATCATTTAGACTTAGCTGTTATGCGAGACCTTATTTTTGAAGCCGACCTGCTTATAAAGCTCAGTTATGGAATGTGCTAAACCTAAAACAAATTAAAACACGCCCAAGTGGATAGTTGATATGCAGTTTGCAATTCAAATAAATATTGTCCTGATTTTCTGTATCAGAGCTAAATAATGGCTAAATAATGACTCCCTTGAGCTATCAAGAACAAATCGATCACCCTGTACTTATTTACTGCAGTTATTTATGTTAACAACCATAATAAAATTATTACTTGATGAAGTTTTAATGATGTAAGTAATTTTGCTTCCCAAGAGGCATCAGTTGCCAAATGAGGCTGAAGTTTTGAAAAAGCTACAGACTCAGTATATAAAACGTTAACTATAAGATCTTTACTTTGGGGTGTAACATACAATAATATGGACTAGTCTTAGGTCGGGGTCAGAGACTTTTGTTTCCTCAAACACCAGAGGTATTTCCCGTAAGTTACTCACACCTGTGAGACATCCATTTGATTGATTTTAAGGGTGGCAATCAGGGAGGATTCTAACTAAGGCATAAGCAATTACACAGTTGCACACAGAAGTAAACAAGGAAGGAAACCAGGAACTACCAGAAACAAGGAAGGAGTTGTCATTAGTGGTAGTTAGACTTAGAGCCTATTTCCAACTTGTGCTTCTTGAATGGATTAGCTGCTTTTAATTATTTTTTAAAAAGGCATATGTAAAAAAGACATTGGTAAAATTCATAGCTCTGAATCTTCTTAGCTCTCTGAAATCAAATTCCTTGTTGAGTGCTCCTGTAATCAAACAGCACAAAATTAAGCCCATTCCTTCCTTTTTTTTTTTTTTTTTTAAGATTTTATTTATTTATTCATGAGAGAGATGCAGAGACACAGGCAGAGGAAGAAGCAGGCTCCACGCAGGGAGCCCGGCATGGGACTCGATCCCGGATCTCCAGGATCAGGCCCTGGGCTGTAGGCAGTGCTAAACCGCTCAGCCACCCGGACTGCCCCTCCTTTTGTAACCTTAAGTCCACCCCTTTTTTCTAAGACTTCACTCAAACCTATTGTGTGCTTTCCAGCAAATTTGGCACTATTTTACTTATTTCTGTGTTGTTGCCCTGTTATCTCAGAATACATCCTCTTGCTTGCTCTGTCTAGCACTGGTAGGTTACATTTTTGATAACAGAACATGCTCTTATAGTGCTTTCAGCCAGTATTGACATGCTTGCATCTTGAGTAGTCTAAACTTGGTGGTTCTCAAACCAATAGCATTAGCATCCACCTGGGGAACTTGTTAGAAATGCTCATTCTCAGATGCTACTCCAGACCTATTGAATCCATTTACCTTTGAAAAATTGATAAATGTTTTTTTAAAAACTCTCACCACAGGTTTGTGTATGATTGACTTATCATTATTCTTAACTGGTTTACACCCCAATTTTTCCCTTTTTAGATCCTGTTGACAACTTGGGGCCAGCCAGGTCCAAAGTGTTTCTCCTGTGAGGTCAAAAGTTGTAATTCTGCAAAGTATAATTTAATATCTCCTCCTAATGGGATAGTCCACCCAACCTGTGCTGAGTATTTAACATTGCCCCTTACTGGGTTCTGTTTTTTTGTTTTTGTTTTTTAAGATTTTATTTATTTATTCATGAGAGATACAGAGAGAGAGAGAAGCAGAGACCCAGACAAAGGGAGAAGCAGGCTCCATGCAGGGAGCCTGATGTGGGACTCAATCCCGGGACTCCAGGATCACGCCCTGGCTGAAGGCAGGCGCTAAACCACTGAGCCACCCAGGGATCCCTGGGTTCTGTTCTAATACTACCTCAATCGTTTATTAAGCAGGTGACCTTCAGTGGGCCTCTCACCATCTGCTCTTAAGAACTCTAATATTTCGCATGGTGTGAAAGCAAAAATCTTTACGCAGAGGGCTGGGCTAGTGACTTCACAAAGTCCCAAATCAGATTATTGATATTAATGAAATGTGTTAAAAAAAGAATCCATCTGAGTAAATCTGAAGATCTAATTGGCTTTATTCAGCAATTCGTGGATCAAGCAACATCCCACCCAGCAAATAGAAAGGAGCTTCAAGGACTTATACAGAATGAAAGGCTTTTATAGGCACCACTGTTTCTCTTCCACTCCTCAGTTCCTTTGGGAAAATATACAGTGAACAGTCCAATAGATTAGTCAAATTAGTTAGTATATAATCAATATTAGTCAATGTACAGTCAGAGAAATGGAAATTTAAAAAAAAAACACAACAGTAAATGAAGTGACTGCTTGCAACTCTGCTCACAAATGTTCAATGAAGCCATACAGGGAGAACATACTCAATAACTACCTGATTATCTGCAAAGAATGAATGGAAAAGTTCAAATACTATAAACTATTGACTGCTCTATTCTTGAGCTAGATTCTGTTTGTAAGCTGCTAATTCCCCTCCTTTGCTCAAAAGGATACAGCAATATCTGTGTCATGATCCCCTGCCTTGCAAATCAGTGAAGTGATATTACTACATATGAACAATTAGAAAATAACCAAGTACTGAACCTTGTGGTTTTCTGGTAGTTGGAATTGGTGTCCACATGACATACATGTTAGCCCGAATGATGATAAAATGTGAAGTGTAACATGAGCCAGGGCTTGAAGGATGATTAGGATTTTTTTAAAGGGGGTGTCTGAGCTAAAAGGGAAAAAATAATTTAAATGCAGCATTAAAGTTGTATATACTTTATATTAGGTAGGATGGGCTTGGTTATACTGCTTGAAAAAAATAATTTCCAGAACTCAATGACTTAATACTGCAAAGTTTATTTTTTGCCCACTGTGAATGTCCAGTGTGGCTGAGGAGGAATGCTCTGTTCATTTTAGTTATTCAGTAACCTAGAGTGATAAAGCTTGACTCACCATCTGTAATCACTACAGCAAGAGGAATCTCAGTGTAAGCCATCACTGCCATGCATTCCTCACTGGCCAAATCCAGTCACATGGCCTTGCCTGATCCTGGGCCCAGAAACTGGAGAGCCAGAGACACTTGGAGAGCCACATCAATAATCTTTAGAAAGAATGTAGCACTTGGTGTAGCTAGTAATTAAAATTCTGTACGTGCGTGCGTGTGTGTATGTGTGTGTGTAAGAGCAAGAGAGAGAAAGAGTGCGCATGCATGCATGGAGTGGGGGAGAGAATCCCAAGTAGGTTCCACACAGGGCTCTATCTCATGACCCTGAGATCATGACCTGAGCTGAAATCGAATAGGACGCTTAACCGACTGAGCCCCCTAGGAGCCCCAGTAATTAAAAGTCTTATTGCAAGGTTATCATACCTTGATAATTTCTAGTGTACCTTCTATGGATTTTAATAGTTTGCTAGGTGTTAGCTTCCATCTAGAAAACTGGGAATACAAGTTGCTAGTCTTCAAGCTCCCCACTTGAAAGTACCCTCACCAGTGTTTCGACAGACCACCTATGTTCCATAAAGAGTATATGTGGCTGCCATTGTTAGTGTCCACCCTAAATCTTCCCTCTTCTTATTTGCTGGAAGAGCTCAAGTTTGTTCAGGTGGTAAATCTTGAATAGTTTAAGCTTAGTGGTTCTCAAACCAACAACATTAGCACCACATGGAAACTTGTAAGAAATGTGAATTCTTAGGTTCCTCCCCAGACCTGAATCAGAAACTTAGGTCTGAGTTAATGGTAGTAATTCATACTCCTTGACACTGATTGATGGACAGTTAATATTGGGGTGCAAGTCTAGTCAATAAAATATGATGAGACCTACGCCGGGTTGGAGGGTGAAGGAAGGCTCTCTGGAAAAGGTCCTTTTTATCTTTAAAAGAGACTGCATCTCCATGAAAATATGTGCTAATGGGATATGATGCAACATTCTTGCAACCAGAGGAGCATCCAACATGCTTCGGATGATAAAAAGATGAAAGGAAGTAGAATCCTTGGTGCTACTGAATTAATTAGTCATCCTGGCACCACCCTTTTCCAACATTTTTGTAGGTAATAAATTCTGTGTTAATGAGATTCCTGGTGGCAAGAGTCATCCCAGCTGTGGAACAGAAGTGCTGCTGTATTCCTTCCCCACCCCGCCTCCCCGCAGTGTCATCCTTGCTTTGCCAGGGCTCTCAGGAGGCTGCTGCTGCTCTGGAGATTAGAAATACCTGAATTGCTGGTCCCCTGCTAGTCTGTTCTACAGTAAGACCCCCTTTGCCCTGCAAGGAGCCCTGTCCCTTACTTACTGATGTTTTTCAGCTGCGTACCAGTCACATATCAGGGTTCTCCTAGTTTGTACTCTACACAGTCAGCTGGGTGTTAGTTAAAGGATATTTAACAAGTTCCATATCAACTGGGCCCCACTGTCTCAGTCCTGGAGCTCAATGGATAGGTCTCTGCTCACACCTCTGCGTAGGCAGGCCCTCCCTAGAACTGGCGTAAGACTATGTCAGCTAACTCAACTGTGAAACCTAAGACAATGATACAGTCATTAGCTCATAAAGTGGCCCCTTTGCAGGTAGATCCGTAGGAGTTATGAGGGACATGTGACTCTTGAAGGACTATTTAAGACCTTCCAAAACCCATCACAGGTTCTTGGTATATTTTTTTTTTAAGATTTTATTTATTTACTTATTCATGAAAGACACACAGAGAGCGAGAGGCAAAGAACCAGGCAGAGGGAGAAGAAGGCTCCATGCAGGGAGCCCAATTTGGGACTCGATCCTGGGACTCCAGGATCACGCCGTGGGCTGAAGGCAGGTGCTAAACTGTTGAGCCACCCAGGGATCCCCTCTTGGTATATTGTAAAAGAAGACAGGTATGAAAGCAAGAAGCCTCTATGTCCAACTTTAAGAAAAGCCCTTCCCAAAGTGAATCCATTTCTTCCTAACCAATTACATTGACCCCTCATAGCCAACACATCCTACGTATACCATCTAATATCATGGCTTTTATTAACCTTATGTCTGCACCAATACACTCAGGTATATGAGCAGCTCCTCATGGAAAAATCTGATTTTTAGTGTCCCTTGCCAACTAAAATCTTTTTTACTTTCTTTCTTTCTTTGCCCATGCACACAAGGGGGGAGGGGCAAAGGGAGGGGGTGAAACGGACTCCCTACTGAGCCATGGCAAGGCGGTAGGGGAGTGGGGACATCTGATACAGGGCTCCATCAGGACCCTGAGATCATGACTGGAGCCAAAGGGAGATACTTAACCAACGGAGCCACCCAGGCAGCCCCTTTAGGCTCATTTTAAAATTTTGTTCTCCCCTTCCCTAAATAGGAATCACTAATTTAGGGACACCTGGCTGGCTCAGTCGGTAGAACATGTGACTTGATCTCAGAGTCGTGAGTGTGAGCCCCATGCTTGGTATGGAACCTTTAAAAAATAAAATAAAATAAAATCACTGATTTATTGATTGCTTTTTGTTTGTTTAGATACTGGTTCTTCAACCTAGTTCAAGTTCTCCAAATTGGAGGAGGAGCTTATTTGGCTATTCTCAGAAAGCAAGACCAAATGGCACATAGTAGACATCTAATAAATATTTACTGAATAAGTATCATTGAAGATGTGTATGTCTAAGCAAAGGGTGGGGAATTTGAGGGCTTAAGAATGTCGGACAAATGATGTAAATGAATGGAGCTGGCTGGTTGCTAGAAAAATAGGGAGTGACTTTGAGAGCTTATGAGAGGCAGATTGCTTCTCTGCTTTCAGCTCCTTGTTGCTGTGTAAGAATTGGGTCTCAGTGATGTCAGAGCTGCTCATTTTCCAAGGATCTGGAAGACTGGATTGTCCTGTAAAATCTCATTTTTATTTTTATTTTTTTAAAAGATTTTATTTATTTATTCATGAGAGGCACAGAGAGAGGCAGAGACACAGGCAGAGGGAGAAACAGGCTCCATGCAAGGAGCCCAATGCGGGACTCGATCTTGGGACTCCAGGACTGCACCCTGGGCCAAAGGCAGGCGCCAAACCTCTGAGCCACCCAGGGATCCCCAAAATCTCATTTTTAAATCTTGGGTCAGGGGCAGCCACTGTGGCACAGTGGTTTAGTGCCATCTGCAGCCTGGGGTGTGATCCTGGGGACCTGGGATCGAGTCCCATGTCGGGCTCCATGTGTGGACCCTGCTTCTCCCTCTGCCTGTGTCTCTGCCTCTGTGTGTGTGTGTGTGTCTCTATGAATAAATAAATAAAATCTAAAATAAATAAATAAATCTTGGGTCAGCCTTCCGTAGACCATCAATTTGTGAGCTCTGGGCTTTTCAGGCTTTATTAAATTTTTCTGGCTTTATAAATAAAGTAAGTATGGGATTCCAGGTGGCTCAGTCAGTTAAGCATCTGCCTTAGGCCCAGGTCATGATCCCGAGGTCCTGGTGTCAAGTGCCGCACCAGGCTCCCTGCTCAGTGTGAAGTCTGTTCCTCCTGTTCATGAGTTCTCTTTTTTCTCTCTCTCATGCTCTCTCTCTCTCTCTCAAATAAACAAAACCTTTTTTTTTTTTTTTTTAAGATTTAACTTATTTATTCATGAGAGAGGCAGAGACACAGGCAGAGGGAGAAGCAGGCTCTATGCAGGGAGCCCAATGTAGGACTCCATCCTGGGATTCCAGGATCACGCCCTGGGCCAAAGGCAGATGCTCAACCACTGAGCCACCCAGGGATCCCAACAAATAAAATCTTTAAAAATAAATTAAGTAGGTATGCTCTGGCCCATACCATTGGATGAAGGGCCTATCATAAGATGGAGATTCTTATAGTGAAAAAGATTTATAGTGGATAAGCAGATACAACATACAGATGAATGAGTAGTATAAGCCTGTGGCAGAAGGTACCATCGATCCCCATCATTAGCAGCTCCATTATTTGTGAATTCCACCAGCTAAAACTTCTTTGTAAACCCAGAATCAGTACCTGCAACACAGTGGTTCAGTATTCACTAATTCAGTGTTTGCAGCAACTTTATAAAACATATCTATTGTGCATAACTGAAGAATCAACCAATTCTATTTACAGGAGGAAAGAAAGTTCCATTAGTCCCCTTTACATTAATGAATTCTTTTTCCTTTTCCCTGAATAATCACTAACATGCTATTTTTTGAGACTGAGGCAGCAGACCACCTTTTAGGTATAATTAATGCCATCTTGGTATATTTTATCAACTCCTTTAAAAATAGCCAGAGCAATACTGATTCATCAGAGAATTACAGTTCATGAGGTTGTAGGGTGATATGGAAAGCTCTTAGGTTCCACCCACCTCTCTCCCTCTCTCTTCCCTCCCTCCCCCATCTACCTCTCACCCTCTCAGGTGGGCATACACACAACTAAAATGCTTTTAAGGAACATGTAAAGTACAGGGGAAAGAGGTTTGAGGTCAAATAGTTCTAATGTGAACTGAAATTTCAGTTAAATTCCAGTTTGTTTCATGATCAAATATTCTCACAAGAACCCTGGAATTTACTAGATAATATTTCACTGTTATCTTGAATAAGTCAATAAATCAAGTCCATCATGTTTCAGATTTAATAGCTGCCTTATTAACCAAAATTGAGTATTAATAATAAAGTCAACATATTTACTGCCCTTTTCAGTGGGATGGTTTTCATTATTCATTACTCAATTACTTTTGCAGTAAAAAGAAATGAGTTATGATTTGTTTTGGATGAGCCTGTTATTAAATTAATGGCTTGTTTCAAATGTTTTAACCTAAATGTTGTAGTTGAAAAACATTAGTAAAACTTTGCACTTTACCTTATTCAGGATAATAAACCTGTTCTGAACCAAATATTAAAACTCAACTCCATTTTTAATTACGACAATATCGTATTGTTACATGATACCTGGAATATGAAATTTTTAAAAAGTTGTAGTGATCAAATTATGCACCTCAATTAATTAGGCAATAACCCATGAAAGATCTATTGTTACCAGTGGGTGAAAACTAGTTTGCTATTTAATGACCCAAGCTGAAGTCAGGCTGAGCTAAGCTGAAAGAAGGCACTCGTTAACCACAGGAAGGATGAATTTTGAGAATTATAATTACCATATTAAATGGAATTTGGTGGTTTATTACAACCCCCTTTTGAAATGTAGCATTATAAAGAATTCCTGCCCTCAGCAAGGCAGGAAGCTTGACATCCTCCCCCAGTTTATTTTATAATTACTCAATAAAATCCAGACGAAATTAGTTGTTACCAGTAATTAATGACCAGTTTAATAAAAAAGAAGGGAGTCTAGCAGATGGTGATTATTTTTTTAATAGGGCCTGCTTGAAGGGATCATCCTGATAGTAAACCCTAAACGGTAATTTGTAGCTAAAATGGCTGGTGGTTGCCATCTCATTGGTTACCGAGGCAGAGTCTAATCCTTGCTTAAGAGCCGGGGCTCATTTCTCCATCAGCTAAAATTCTTGACTTAAAGGGAATGGTGCTCTGGTTACTACTACAAATAAAATGGGTCCCATTAGCACACCAGAAGGGGAGATTCTGAAAGACAGAGAAGCCTGATGCATGTCCTGGGAAATTCAGAGGCTCGTTTTCTAAGGGCACGTTGAGTGGGAGATGGAGACACAGTTGAATAGAGGCTACAAGAACCCTGTGTGAGCATCAAGTTAGTATCATCTAGTCCTTTCTGAGAAGTGGCTATCTATCTTGGGGGGCTAAGGAAGACTGGCGAGGTCAGCGCTGGCCCCACGCCCCTCTTGTCCTTGGCTGGTAAGCAGAATTTTCCATTTTTAGCAAGGGACGTGAGAGCTGCTGTCTGGCAGTCGTGCTGAATGCGTGAGAGTCAGAAATGCAGTCTGGAAACAAAAGGTACACAAAATTCCTGCAGACATAAACAGCAGGAGCCATGGGTGACGTGCACACACAGTTCTTCCGATCCAGGACTGCAGCCCTGCCATATACAGCGCTCTGCTGCTTTTTTAACCCTCACCCTGTTGCTGACCTGCTCAGAAGTAGCAGTGTTCCCCTCCCCAGGCTCTTCTCAGGCTCCCCTCAGACTCCCCAGAACCAGATCCCACAGCCTTGGAGGGCAGGGACCTGACTCCCTCAGCCCTGGTAGCTCAGAGATGCATGTGCACTGGAAGCACACACACGCCGTCCTCCTCCCAGTGACTGAAAACGTGGGGAGCCATCCCTTATGTCTGTTCAGAACCTTCCCTTTTCAGAACAGTCAATCCAGTCCAGTTTGTTTTAGTCCCATTCCTGCCTCTGTGCTATACCCCCACTTCCACCTCATTTTGCTTTATTTCTTCTACCTTTATCATTCTTTGTTTTTGATCATACTTCATGTATCCTGGAAAGCCATTTTTTATTCTTCCAGGACTGGTGGAAATAAACGAGAGGATAAAACTCCCATTTTACAGATCAGAAAACTGAGGCCCAGGGAGGGTTAAAATTTGATCACAGGCTATAAGAGCATCTGGTAGAGCGGGATACGTATCTTGCCTTGCAGTTCCCATCTTTGTTTTTCCGTTCACAGAATGAATGAATGAATGAATGCTAAGTAGCAACCTCACCAAGAATGAATGAGAGAAATTAAGCATCCATTCTAGCACAAGCAGTGTAGGTCAGAAACAAAGTGGCCAAAGTAGCTCTTTGCTTGCATTAGGAGAGGAATGTGGTGGCTGGAATTCCTTCATCTGGAAATTTCAGTCAGACAAGAGATGGAGGGGAAGGGAGCGATTTGAACTAAGCTCTGACCCAGCCTGAAAGAGAGCAAATTGTCTCCATCCTTAGCCTCCCAACAACCTCAGGGCCCCTTGGAGGCTGCCCGAGCCTGGCCCCCCAAGCTGTCTTCACAAGGGGTGAGTAGGGTCTCCACCTTCTCCCCTTCCTCTGCTCGTCCTTAAAAAGATAACCTTCTCCTCACCCATCCTGCTTGTCCTAACAATATGGCCTCCTCTAGTGTTTTCCTTTTTTCCTTAAATAATGCATTGCATTGTTATGGTTGAAAATTTAACATTAAAAAAGATCAGAAAAAGTCAATTTCGTTACTGAAAAAAAAATCATATAAACTATTCTGTAATGACCTCCCTTTGGTCCCATTAGGCCTGATGAAGCACATTCTTGGGGACCCTCAGAAGGTGAATTAACTCTTTCAAAGGCACTAGGGTTCCATTCGGTGAATTACCCACTAAATGGCTCCCAGGTATCCTGAAAGATATAATGTCTCCTTGCAAATTCCTCATGTCCTCCCAGGGAGTGATGCCAACACAGAGAAAATATGGTTAATTGCACAAATGGGGCAAAAGCTGACTGTATGTAAATTCAGCACCAGGATTAGGAACACTATCCACCAGGAGTGAGAGACAGCTACGGGAGGGGGGGTGCGGGGGGGGGGAGCTTAATTTTGGCATCCTCCGGTCTTTTCCCAGTATTAATGGGCAACGCTGGCCCTCCGTTTGCACGCTTCACACATTTTAACTCCCAGAATTCCTCTCTCCAGTGCTGCATTGTGCATTTAGCGCCGCGTGTACTGCGAGTGCCCACCAAAGCCCTGTTGTAAATTACGTAGGGAAAAAGTTGGAAATATTTTAATGGGCTTTTCAGAACTCTAAATTTCAAGGTTTTTGTTTTAACTCTAACCTAAATGCTAGCAGGCTCATTTATCACCTTGCTAATACCTTTCTCGCTCCCCCTCCTTCCTCTCTCATGCATCACCCACCTCCATTTATGGGGGTGGGTGACAAATTCTCTTTTGAAGTCAGTGGGAGTTCTAGACCCTACTCTTCTGTAGGATGAAAAGTATGGGGTAAACTGGCCCAAGATTTTTCTCACCCTCTCCAAGGGAAAGCAGTTTGGTCTCAGATCTTCCCAAATGAAAATTCCTTACCGCAAAGGCTTCACCAGTGGTCTTTTCACTGCCATTAAGGAAAAGGATTAGGCTTTTTTTCCGGGTGACTTTGGTTACACAGTAAGAAATACAGGATCAGATAACTTCATGAAGAATCCCCCAGGCAACTGAAAAGGAGGGTTTAAGCAAAAACCTTCCTATAAAGTACCCTTCACCACAGGGATCTGTGTCCGAGTTTTTATTTCAGTAAGTTTTGGGCATCTCCTTATTTAAGAGGGTTTGGGTACCTTTTGAAATTGAATTTAAACCACTTCCTAGGGATCCCTGGGTGGCGCAGCGGTTTGGCGCCTGCCTTTGGCCCAGGGCGCGATCCTGGAGACCTGGGATCGAATCCCACGTCGGGCTCCTGGTGCGTGGAGCCTGCTTCTCCCTCTGCCTGTGTCTCTGCCTCTCTCTCTTTCTCTCTGTGTGACTATCATAAATAAATAAAAATTAAAAAAAATAAATAAACCACTTCCTACACGTTACATCAAAGCCATGGGATGCAGTGCTCTATGCCAGGGTTCTACTGCACAAAGTGCTCTGGCTCTGAGCTAGAATGTGTAAATGCCCGTGCATTTCCAAGGGAGGCCATTTTTGCACAAAGCAATAGAATGAACAAACAAATATACTTTTTATCATTTAAAAAAGCAGATCTTCGGTCTCTGTATATTTGTTCCCTAAATTTCATCTAAAAATGTAATAGGAGGGAATCCCTGGGTGGCTCAGCAGTTTAGCACCTGCCTTCGGCCCAGGGCGTGATCCTGGAGTCCCGGGATTAAGTCCCACATCAGGCTCTGTGCATGCTGTGCATGGAGCCTGCTTCTCCCTCTGCCTGTGTCTCTGCCCCTCTCTCTGTGTCTTTCATGAATAAATAAATAAAATCTTTTAAAAAAAGTAATAGAAATTAATTATCAAGTCTGACAAAAGTACGAGAACTCTATTTCTTGGTAACTCTGGGGGCTCCTCTTCCTCCTACTGCCTAAAATGTGAATTTCCCCCAAGTTTCTTTTCTCAATCTTGGTCCCTTCTCTCCGAACATGCTCTCCTGCTTTCCTGCTCTGAGTAGATGAATCCTAATCTAGATTGCTGAGCTGTGTGCTTACATCCCTTGGATGTCCCACCACTATTTCAAATCCAACATATCCAGAAATGAAGCATGTCCACTGTAGCAGCACCATCCAATAGAGCTTTCTGTGATGATGAGAATGTTCTCTGTGCTTTCCAATATGGCAGCCACTAGCCACATGTGGCTATTTACATTTAAATTAATTTAAATGAAATTAGGGGCACCTGAGTGGCTCAGTCCACTAAGCTACTGACTTGTGCTCATGTCATACATGATTTTAGCATTCTGGGAGGGAGCCCCCATATAGAGCTCCCCCTCTCATCAGGGAGTCTGCTTGTTCTTCTCCCTCTCCCCCTGCTTCTGCTCGCTCTCTCTCAAATAAATAAAATCATTTTAAAAAATTAAGTTAGGAATACAGTGGCTCAGTTTCACTAGCCACATTTCAAGTGTTCAGTAGCCCCTCTTGGCTGATCACTATTGGATTGGATATCATATCTTTAGCACTTTTGTTTCTATCTTTTCTATGGCATTTTATTAGCTGTGAGTCCTTGGGCAAATAAGACTCAACTTTGTCAGCTGCAAAATGGGACTGATAGGGATGGCTGGATGGCTCAGTCAATAGAGCAGGTGACTTTTGATCTCAGGATCATGAGTTCAAGGCCCATATTAGGCGTAGAGATTGCTTAGAAAAAAAAAGAAAAGAAAAAACAGAGGGGACTGATAATAACCTCTGACAAATTAGTAATGAGGATTCAAGAAGGTAATAGTTACAGGGCATCTAGAATAGTACGTGCTGAAAAGGCTTTTTTGAATTGTTAAGATCCTTTTCCCCTTATCCATCTCTAATATTAATTTGCAAATATCCTTCTAGAACTTAGATAATGTGAACAATTACTAGAGCCATTTTAAGAATGGGTTGCTTTACATATTGTAAGAAACACCTTTAAAAAACCCTATGGGTTTAAGCTGCAGGTCTTGGTTATTGGACAAATTCTGAGCAATTCTGTGCAGGAGAGTTAATACAAGAGTGCTCTGCAGGATCTAACAAGATTCTCCTAGGTTGCTTGGAATTATTTTAGGGCATTAGGTTTGTTTTTCCAGAACATAACAACAGGAGAAAAACCCCCATGAGGCTCATATCTGTAGGACGGTTGAGAGGTGTCTCCTTAATGAAAATGCCCATTGCTTCAGTTAGACACTATGAGGGGCAGTTTGATTTGCCTGTGTGAACCTTATGAAGAAGCTCCTTGAGCATCAGAAATGGCCTGGGTGTTGGTGCAGGGGTGTCCAGGGCCTTCACTGCCTCAACAGGAAGCCCTCTGGCATGGACCAGTCCTGCACACTCAACACGTTTAAAAAGGGGGTTTGCATGGTTTATATCCTGGCTGCAATCCATTAAAGCTTTAATTACACTAATTAGGGATTTGGGATAATCAAGTTGGCCTGCTTGAAATGGGGGCCTGTGCTCTTTGTGAAGAAAAGGTTTGTGAAATAAACCAGCAGGATAAACAGGATTGTGGGGGCACATGTATTTCTGGGAACCAGCTGATGCTAAGGATTAGTGCTTGCTTTTGGCATGCAAATGAAGGCTGTTCTTTGTAAATCAGCAGAAGGGCTAGAGGCCCCCCTCCAAGAAACACTTCATTAGCAGTTAAATACAGTGACATTCCTGAAAATTTTAAACACACACACAAATATACCTGAATTTTTCCCCCCACGTAACCTGTAAATTCCCCATTTGGGGTGGAACTTGTGGAGGAAAGGTACCTAGGGGATCTTGTAAAATACAAATTCATTTCAAAGCAATATTGAACAGTAGTTTTGTGTTATTCTTCCGCCTACCCACACACAATCTAAGGGACACCAGAAAGAAATACCATTATGATAGTCAAAGCACACCATCTGACACTATATGGATGGGGTCCCCAGACCTGAAGGAGTTAGGAACCATTGGCTCACACCTTCCAAATTAATACACCTTCATCATGTCATACAGTAGCATGTGCTCCATATAATAGCACTCAAACTTTTCAAACAAAATAGCTTAGGGGTGGGTGAGTGAATGACAGACCAACCGACCCTGCAATTAATCACACTGTTAACCGTTGTATTTGATTTTGAATCCCCATTAAGTATTTCTTAGGAACTATGTTGAAAATTTTCTTGGGGCACCCATGTGGCTCAATCAATTGGGCATCTGCCTTCAGCTCAGGTCATGATCTCAGGGTCATGAGATCAAGCCCCACATGGCATTGGGCTCCCTGCTCAGTGGGGGGCTTGCTTCTCCCTCTCCCACTCCCCCTGCTTGTGCTTGCTCTCTGTCAAATAAATAAAATCTTAATTTTTTCTTTTTTCTCCCTTTTTTTTCCTTCTATTTTTTTAATCCCTATATATTTTTCAAGAGATTCTGTGAACCCAGATTGGGGTTCAATAATCAATAATCATGGCCCAAAAAGGAAGTAGGCAGGGAGAAAGCTTAAACAAGATGGCAAAATATTAATAATGAGACAGTTCATCATACTAATTTCTAGTTTTGAGTGCTTTTGAAATTATCTCTAATAAAAAGTATAAATTATCACCATCATCAACCTCCCTATCTTCTTCATCCGAAGTGTTTATCCACAGCTTATAGTTTACCAAGTATCCTGAGCATTCACAAATTTATTGCGTTTGCTCAAGCAGGAAGACCCAGAAGTTCACATCTTTGATTTTTTTTTAAATAATTTAGTACTCTGAGGCATGTGCTTATTTGAAGAACCATATATCTTAACACATTTATCAAGTGCCACCTCCTGAAAAACAGGGAAAATCAAACCAGAAGCAGCTTAGCTGAGCTCTTGGAACAGGAGGTGTAAAAAATCACTTTGAAAAAAATCAGCACCCAAGGCCCACCAAACTTGTGATGGCCTCAGATGTATACACTGTGAAGGACAACCCATGTATAAACTGACTTTGCCCCCAAAATTATTTCACTGCCTAAGTAGATAAATCCTTTTAAGAAAAGTTGCTGTTGACTCTGCTCTCCTCCCAAACAATGCTAATGTACTGACTGCTACTCTGTATATAAGTGAGTCACAGGATGCCTGGGTGGCTCAGCACCTGAGCCAGGGCCTGATCAGCTCAGGGCCTGATCTTGGAATCCGGGGATCAAGTCCCACATAGGGCTCCCTGCATGGAGCCTGCTTCTCCCTCCGTCTGTGTCTCTACCTCTCTCTGTGTCTCTCATGAATAAATAAATAAAATCTTTAAAAAAAAATAAGTGAGTCACATATATACAAAAATAAGTTTCAGTGAGCAACTGGCCTCATAATTGTATTCATGAATACATGCAATTATCTGAATGTGTATTTAACATGCTTGCCCTACTTTGGAGACAGCTCTTATCTTGGACATAACTTTCTCAAATATTTTTTTTTAAGTTGCATTTATTTAACTGATCTCTATGCCCAATGTGGGGCTCAGACTTACCACCCTGAGTTCAGGAGTCACATGCTCTCCCAACTGAGCCAGCCAGGTGCCCCACTCTCAGATCTGTTTATTGTCTGGCAGCCTTTGCTCCCCAATTCTCTAGAATGGATGCAGTATAGTTCAAATGAATTAGGCAATGCCTAGAATAAGATATTAGTAGAAATATCAATGTTTAGAGGGGAAAAGGTGTAAATCAGAGATGGCACAAACCATCATTTTAGGAGTTACCTTTATCAGTAGATAGTGGCCACGTCAGGCCTAGTGATGAAGAAGCTAAGGTGGAATGCAAAAGCAGCACAGGGAGGGTAACTCTGATCAATTAGGGATGCCTCTCATGGGCAGAGTAGGTTATAAATGGCTCCAAAGGAATGGTACATGCTACCCCTGGCATAAACAAATCCCATTTGAGATCTCCTCTGACATTGAGAGCCCTCTGCTATCTCCCTAACCTCTCTTCCCCTTTTTCAACCCAGGATTCCATTAACCAGAGCCTTCAAGTGTAACTCATCCCCTGGTGCTGAATTCATTTGGTGTCAGTTGGTCTGTGCTAAATGTTGACTGTCACCTGGTTAGAAGAGCTCACCTAAGTAAAAAGTCATGGCAGCATCAGAGAAGTACTTCTCAGGGCTGTCCCAGTGACTCAGCGGTTTAGCACCGCCTTCAGCCCAGGGCATGATCCTGGAGACCTGGGAACAAGTCCCAAGTCAGGCTCCCTGCATGGAGCCTGCATCTCCCTCTGCCTCTGCCTGTGCCTCTCTCTCTGTGTCTCTCATGAATAAATAAATAAAATCTTAAAAAAAAAAAAAAAAAAGTAGTACTTCTCTTTAGAAATGGAGACTTATGATCCCAGACTTAACATATCTAACTAAGCCCATCTATGGATTCCATGGCTCCCCCAGCCACCCCAGCAAGATGTCCTCTTATGTAGGGATTATACAGTCAAATGAGTATTAAATTTAGCAACAGTTACTCATAGTTTCTGGGTGAGAGTCAGGTGCATAGTGCTAACACCAATGGAAATACCAAGACTCTGAGTGGCCTCCTGATACATGTTGAGTATTGTGTTGGGCCAACTGCTTTCCATGCGTTTATGTAATGAGATCTTGACAGTAACCCTGATGAAGCAGGTATTCACGGTTACCTCTGTTTTATAAATTAGGGTCCCAAGTTTGAATACCTAGTAAATCAGACTAGGAGTTTGCCTCCAGAGCCTAGACTTTCAACCACTAAGCTGTGTTCACAACCATTAGTGATATTGGAACTAAAACTCCAGAGACCCTAAATCCAGTTTTTTTTTCTTTAGTTTTTAAACTTCTCTCTGCTTATAAGGAGAGTTATAAAAAATTAAAAAAGAGTTATGTATCATCTCATTAGCAGTTTACATGAAAACCTCAAATAACTCATTTAGTTTCCTTACCAGGGGAGCCAAACAAAAAAACTCAAGCCATTTGTAGTTTTGTAACACAAAACCTCATAAAATGCAACTTCTTTGTTTTGTTCATTGGTTTTGACACAGATGTCAAATTAGCAATGAAAACCATGTGTAAGTAACAGCCATAGTTATTCCCAGTTCGATGAAAGTGGAAAAGGAATGGAAAGGGTGATGGTGAGATGCTGCCAAGAGAGGATATTCCAGTTGGCCTCCAAACCAAAGATTTGTGCATGTCGTTTTCAGAAGTGGTTTTTATTCTTGGCATTGATGATGAAAAAGTCCATGGTTTACTCTATTCAGGCTGAAGTAAATCAAAATTAATTGCTTCGCTGATAATTTATACTGACCTGTGGCTTAAAATAGTGGTTGCTGGAACCAGAACCAGAGCTTTCATTAAGATAGATTGACTTTATTACTCCTTAGTTGTGAGAAAATACCCAATATTTATTGGGAATACACAGAGTAATGGTATGCACGAATGGGACTTTGTGCATTATTGCAGTTACTCGGCCTCAGTACATGAATTTCATTTGAGTGCTAAAATTCCAGAAGAGATTATTGGCTTAAAAAAAAAAAAAAAACACACAAGTAATTTCTAAGTGCTATTCACAGAACAGCTGCTAGTCTTTGAATGATGCCGTTCATGTGGATGTTTCCACTGGTGTACAGGGCCAGAGAACAAGGAGCCTCCAGCACCCCACGGGCCTCCTGTGTGCCCTGCCGTAAGAGGACACTCAGCTCTTTTCACCTTTTTCCCAGCTCTTAGAGAAGCTACTAGGTTTGGGTACTCTTAGATTTGGTACCCTTTCATTTTGTTCAGCGTATTACAAATGATTCCTCCCACATGTAGGAGTTTCATTTGGTCAGCAGTCCTAGAAAGAGAATTTTTAGCAATGGCAGTGATAGACTATAATAAAGTTGGATATTATAAATAACATGTCTATCCCCCCCCCAAAAAAAATAAATAAATAAATAAATAACATGTCTAGAGAATAATTATGAACAATATATTTTAAATACATTAAATGTATAGATGATGTAATTATAAAATGATGATAAGGGCAGCCCCAGTGGCTTAGCAGTTTAGTGCCATCTTCAGTCCAGGGCATGATCCTGGAGACCCAGGATCAAGTCCCACATCAGGCTCCCTGCATGGAGCCTGCTTCTTCCTCTGCCTGTGTCTCTGCATCTCTCTCTCTCTCTCTGTGTCTCTCATGAATAAATAAATAAAATCTTTAAAAATAAATAAATAAAATGATGATAAAATTACACTTAATATTGTAGTTTCTCTGCATCTCAAAAATTTTAAGTAAATTTTTCCTGTTTTTATTATTTATTAAATAATTTAATTAGATATTATCTTATGATTTATTATCGCAATTTCAGAATAAAGAGCAGTCTTTCTCAGGAAAGGGTTATTTTATTTAAGATTATGTGCTCCTTCTATCTATGTCAAAATGGCTTTTTCTTTTCAACAAGAGGCCAGTGACAGTAGATGGTAGGTAGATAAAGCAATATAAAAATTGGCACGTGGCAATATAAAAATTGGCAAGCCAAAGTTCTTATTAAATAAATATTTTTTAAAGATTTAGAATATCTAGGCTAGATGCCATAGAAAATATAAATTAACTGTAGCTGGCCTAAGGAAAAAAAAAAGAAAAGAAAAGAGGAAATATGATTGTTAAGAGTAGATTTTTTAAAAAATATGTTTATTTATAGGTGAGTAATCTCTACACCCAACGTGGGCCTCAAACTCACCACCCTAAGATAAAAAGTCACATGCTTTTCTGACTGAGCCAGCTAGGTGCCCGAGTATAAATTTTTTTTTTTTTTTAATCACCTCTTGGCTTTTTTTTTCCTCCTTACTCGCCATTCTTTTTCCTTCTTGCTGACCCAAAAATAAAGTGAAAATTTATAAGAAAATTGAGCTACAAAATCTCATAGGAAATTGGCTTGCCCTCAATGTTAATTTATTTTGTGCAGGTTAGGCCAGAACACCTTGGAGTCCAGGAACTAGATTTCTGTATGTTTCAGATATAAACTTAGTTAAAGAAAAGGGAAAAAGAGAGAGAAAAGTCTTACTTAGCGCAATAAATCTGTCAGCTTGGTTTGGTACCCAAGAACAAAATCTGATTCATTGGCTGTGTACTTCACAAATTATGCCCACAACCCATGTGAATATCAGATGAAAATCCCACTCAAGAGAACCCTCACAAGTGAATTGCCAAACTGATCTGATCAGATGGTGTGGGTTTTTCCTGGTGCTGCTTTTAGTTTTATTATTTAGCATTAAATCTTTAATAGCAGCATGTTAAAAGAGGCTCAGAGTTTTGGTGACATTGCAAAAAATTTTATGAAGCTTCAAAATCCACCCCATCGGCCTCAGATTGTGAAGTCAAAAATAGCTCTGGGATGAGAAGTGAAACACATGCCCATTCAAAACATTATTTGAAACCTTCTGAAATTAGCATTACTCAGGACTCTAAATTTTGTCTACTTTTGTCTACTGGAAAGAACAACATTTACTTATTAAGTTCCCACTGATCACCAGAAAAGGCCCCTCTGTTAATAAAGGGGCATAGACCAGCAATTACTCTGCTTGTTGCTTACAGGTTATGTTTCACTGGCCAGCTGTTTTAACCAAATACTCCTTCAACTGTGCTGTGGCTTTAAGCTGCTGCTAAACTATGAAGACCTGCCTCATGAATTTATTAGCAGATGTGTGTTCTGAAAGCCATAGTTACATGGAGACCTAGAGCAGCAGTCAGATCTTCTGACATGTGGGCCACACATGATCGTGTGCCGAAATGCACCCATTATTCCTGTGGTCATTTCCCACAGCCTGTATTCGAATGTCCTGTGGGTGGTTTTACTGCCTTACTGGCTTTCTGTCCATCTATGCCCTGGATTGCACATGGTAGTGGCCAGACAAAAGAAAAATCGGTAATGTACAATTTGGACTCTCCACTGGAAAACTGGATTGTGTTCCTTGTTTGGTCAGAAATCCCGTTGTCTGGAGCCATGAGTTACCAGATTTGGGGGTCCTTAGAATCTCCTGGTCTGCCTACCAACGCTTTGCAGCTTTCCTCAAAGGCTTTCTGGGTTTCACAAATTTGTTTTTGCTGGAAAATGGCAATGCCCAAAGGGCCATTGAAAAGGTAGGACAACGCTTTAGACTCCCAGTGAAGTAGTGGGATGCAGTGCTTTGTACAGCGGGTCTGGTTGTGGACCAGTCGGAGCCTTGTGCAACTTTATGAATCTCTCAAGGCGAGGGCAGGCTTAAAACTTCATAGAAAGACATCTTTCTGTCAGCTAGCTGTGAGTTTGGTCCCCTGTTGTTTGTCCTGCTAGAAGGACCTTTGAAGGTTTGTTTCTTCTCAAAGAAGTGAAGAAGAGGAAAGAAGTATGTGGGTTTTCAGAGAGTGCCTTACTCCCAGCATGTTGTCCCTCAAGAGAGGGATCTTCTGTTCAGATTCTAATTACTATAACCACCTTCTCAAATGTACCTGTGATCACAGCACTAGTGTAATGAATGTGTGCAGAATCACTAAGAGTGCCACTTTGCTTTCAGAATCAACAGAACTAATGATGGCAGTGCTTATCCTGTTATTCAGGAATTCAACTTGGAAATAATCAATTGCTGACCTAAGTGTCAGAGATGAAAGATTTGTGAATTAGGATTTCCAGAACAAATCTCATTCGTATCCATTGTGTACCAGAAACCTGACATTTGTCAAGGTCAAAGTGCCAGGCCCTGTTCCAAGTGCTTTACATGTATTAACTCAATCTTCACAAGGACTCTGTAGGACAAGACCTGTTACTAATGTGTCACTCTTTACAGAGAGAGAACTTGAGGCACAGAAAGGTAACAGGCCCAAGGTCACGCAGCTGGAGAACATAGGGCAGAGATTACAATCTAAATGGTCTACCTCCAAAGCCCATCACCCTCTTAACTGATCTTTTCAAATTCAGACTCTGTCTGACCCGTTAGTAGGTCAAGAAACCAGTGACCAGGACGTTTTGTTAAAATGAAATAGAATACGAAAATATCAGAGTATATCACATGTAAGAAGGATTGTTTAATAAATTCTTGTTTCAGACAAATTAGATAAAAATTCTTCACATCCAGTTATGTTTTATACTTTTTCTGATTTCAGCCAGGTAATACGGTGCAAATGGTGCATAGTACATAACACACCCTGCAGGGGCCTGTGGCGGGGGGGGGGGGGGGGGGGGTGGTGGTGGTGGTGGTGGTGGTGGTGCCTGGAATCAAACACATTAATACTTGTGCAGTGAGGCATGTGAATATTCACACTAAATACAATAAGTAGTGTAAGTAGCCTTTAAGCAGATCAATTTGGGGCTTGTCTCAATGAATTTTGCTGCCAAATTTATAAAAAAAGTTTTCCAGTTTTCAGAGCTTCAGATATTTCAAAATTGAGGATTGCAGACCTAATTATACATATGTATACAGGCTCCCAATAGGAGATACACTTCTTACAAGGAGTTGGGGTTTAAAAAAAAAAAAAGTTTGGAAAACACTACACAAGGCTATTGCTGAAATCATGGACTGTTGGAGCAGGGAAGTAACATAAGGATGATATATTACATATATCCCCAAAACCAGAACACTTCAATTTTAACAAGTAGACAAACCAAGGCCAGAACAGAGGGCATTGGGACTTCCGGAGGCCACCCGCTTCTTTGCCCCAGAACAAGCCTCCTGACACACAGCTCAGGCCTCTGGACCACACGCCCTCTCCAGAGTCCTATAATAACAACCAAACCACACCACGCATCTCGTAGTTTGGATTCTTTTCAGGTTTTTCCGAGAGCGACTCAAGTTTCGAGTGGTCACTTCCATCCCTGGGTTCTCCAGAGCCAGGGAAAGCCATGTGGTTTTTTCCCCAGCAGGACACTTAGGCTCAGGTGTTTGGCCATAGAGTAGGTGGCAGTAGGGTTTCTGCCCAGGTTCCAGGGAAATCTGTAAATTTCCTGAGTTTGTGGTTGAAACTGGTCTCCCTGGACCAGCAGTTTGACATTTTCCCCCTGTGGTGTTATATTCATGTTTCCACATTTAACATGTCAGACTGAATGAACATTGTGGTCTAAGGATTTAAAAGATTTATAATGGAGTCTTGAAAATTTACTTAAGGAATATGTACTTCCCCAAGCAATAACAAATATTACTACAAATGACCATATTAAATTAAAGTAACTGAGGCATTTCTGATTTGTAGGAAAGTTAAAATTAATCTTATGGCAGTTTCAGTTTCAAAATGAAAACATGGCTCTGCCTGGCCACAGATTTCCCGGCTGTTAGTCAACAGTGAATGAACTCTCAGGTGACTTTTTTTTTTCTTTAAGAAATATTCAGTTTTCTCTATGTGTAGAAAGGCAATACTTGAAGGAACATACCCTGAAAAATCAACCGTGCTTGTATCTGGAAACTTCAAAAGTTCTGGTAATATTTTTTTTTCGTGAACTGGGTGGTGAGTCTATAGACCGTCGTCATTTTATTATTATTCTTTAAACAGTAATATCGTAAACACATGCACTCATTTGTGTGTGTCTGTGTATAGGTATATTCCACAATTTGAAAAGCTGTTTTGAAATACAAGCCACAAATCCATAAAAATGTTTACATAAGTATATTTCAATGAGATGTGTTTTTATAATTTTTAAAAGGAAAGGAAGACTTAATTGAACACCAATAAAAAATAAATTTATTAAAAAAAAAAAAAAAAGGAAAGGAAGACTTTCTTATATATTCTTTATCCCTTCCCTGACTGGCTCTGTTGGTGAGTAGGCAAGGGGTCTGGTTCCAATGCTCTTTTCTACATTAAAAAATAATAATAACCACAAGGTGTTCTGATAAATGTTGAATAACTGACTTTTGGAAAGGAAAAAAGCCCTCATTGGTAATACTTGCCAATTTCCATGGTGTAAATATTCCCGTTGCCAACAATTTCAAGCTACCAACATAATGTCATTTAACAGAGTTGGAAAGAGGTGTATACAGTAGCACACCATATTATATGGTAATTATAATAAACAGGATATTAATGTAAATTGCCCCGAAATACACATAATAGTAAAATGAAATAAAATAATTAAGAATTGGTAAGCTTTGCATATTACCTTTTTAAAAATACACTTGTTTAATTATTAACTCACATAATTTAATTTTTAATAATGGGTATGTTTAACAACTGGCTCACAAGAATCCCTGAAAATTTAATGATCGGCTCTCACAAGCCAGTACAAACCCACAACAGCACACTACTACAAGATTAGAACAGTTCCCATTGCAAAGCAGAAAGAATTCAGGGAGGCAGGCACAGCCAGGCTTCCCCACATCACAGAGTCCTGAGGCTACAAATCCAGGACACCCCCATACCACCAGTCAAGCAACCCCACCCAGCAGAACATGGCTGACATGGAGAGAATGAAGCCTCCTTTCTCCCAATCACCCTACTTACAACATATAAATCCCCAGAGGGATTCCCTCTGCATTTCCCCAAGCCCTAAGCTCTGGTTCCTTAAGCCCTTTCAACTTTGAAGACCAGGACTCTGAAGCAAAAGCGAGAAGGCTCAGAGTTCTTTGACATGCCCATAGCAGCAAGGCAGAGTAGGAGCATTTGATTCCGCCCTGGCTGAAATTCTCTGATGCCAGCTCTGCCCCTTGCCAGCAAGGTGACCTTCAACAGGCCACTCTCCTCAGTTCCCAGTTAATGTGAAAAATGAGGGCATTAGACTAGATGATCTGTCTTAACTAGGTTTCTTCCAGCTCTAAACCGCCCCCCACCCCCTTGTTGGCTGCTGTGACTGAGGGCTTCAGAAAAGATGACCCATCAGGTCAAAACCCATCAAGAAAAACTCCTCAGACCACAGGGTGATATGACTTCCCAAGCCTGAATTCCTTTCCAGCCATGGGAATACATGGGAACATTTCTAAGATGGATGATGGAAAGATCTAGGCTGTGCTTCTTCAAGGCTGTGTCACGCAGCGCAGCTGCCTTTGAAGGTGGGAAGTAGATTTGCCTGGGTTTCTGGTCAAAACTACTCGAGTCTCTGGCTCCTGGCTGCATTCACGGCCTTCGTCTGCAGCATCTGGTTCTTTATGAACTTGTCTCCCCCAGTGATGCCTTGCCTTGGGAATCTACCCATCTTTTGACAAAGAGTTGTATTGGTGGAGCATTGCTTTAAAACTTTGGGGTTTAATAGGTCTCAAAAAATAGGTAAAGTCATGGTTGATAAGTGAAAGAGGAAGAGGAGCTGTACAATATTGCCAGTGAGAAACCAGTGAATTGTAACCACTGCTCCCAAGGCGTGTACACCCATGCATGTGTGTTGTCACCAGGAATTAAATCGTGCAGCTGTGTATCTTGGTACGGCACGGTTGCCGTGATTTATGAGTCTAGCTGCGAGCAAGTTCACAACCGGCAATCCAAGAGAGGAGGAGGGAGGGTGGAGAGAGAGGAAGGTTGGCAGAAGTGCTTTATGAGTTTCATATTTAATGCTTTTAACATGATGTCTCGTTCTCACTTCTAGAAAGCACTTAGCAGATATAAGCCAAAAATAGATTGCTGTCCATAGCTGACCAAACATGAAAGTGGGGGATGTGTGTGCACGTTGTTGTGGTTTTTTATGGTTGTTGTTTTATATCTGAGCTGTGGGAGAGTATTTTACAATAAAAGACATGAGCTACTGATACTGTTTAACTGGGGTGAAAGAAGACACAGAAGCCCATCCCCCACCCCCATTCCCCTGCCTGTCTCCCTCCTCTCCTACCACCCTCTTTTTTTTTTTTAAGATTTTATTTATTTATTCATGAGAGACACAGACAGAGGCAGAGACATAGGCAGAGGGAGAAGTAGGCTCTCTGCAGGGAGCCCGATGTGGGACTTGATCCCAGGACCCCAGGACCACAACCTGAGCCAAAGGCAGATGCTCAACCACTGAGCTACCCAGGTGCCCCCTACACCCTCTTTTTTTTTTTTTTTTTTAAGATTTTATTTATTCATTCACACACAGAGAGAGGCAAAGACATAGCAGAGGGAGAAGCAGGCTGTATGCAGGGAGCCCGACATGGGACTTGATCCCGGGACTCCAGGATCGTATCCTGAGCCAAAGGCAGATGCTTAACCGCTGAGCCACCCAGGTGTCTCTACACCCTCTTTTGATGAGTGTTTCCATCTGACACTATCTGTGTGCTCTCTGGGCTGATTCCCTGTCAGCCAAGCCACAGTCCATTCTATAGATGAGGCATGAACCCGCAGCTTTCAGAGCATGAACACACAGTGCGTTCCCAAGAAACTTAGAGTTAGGTAGGGTAGACAGGATATATAGATAAAACCATTATAAATAAAGTTTTATATAATCACAGCTTCCGTGTTTTGAGCCACTTCCTATGTAACAGACACTGCTACCTCATTTAATCCTTACAACCATCCTCTTATGTGAGTACTCTACTGTTCACTAGAGGGTGGTTTTCTTCGATCATGAACATTCAGACTCACAAGATGACCAGAAGCCACAGCGGGCACTGGGTCTCTTCAGAGCTTGCCAACAGGGCAGCATCAGGCCTTCTACAGAGTCCTCACTGGTGCATGGGAGTCTACATAGACTCACCAGGGCAAGATGCCCCACAGGCAAAAGTGGGAACTGCGCTGGTATAAGAGGAATCAAAGGTCCTGTAACATTCCACGGGCATACTCCTTGGTTCCCTGCTTGGGACATGCCTAGGGACAAGATCACCACATTTAGGAAGCCCAAGCTCTGACTTCCTATCAGGTGTGTATAAATGGTTTCTCACGGGGATCCCTGGGTGGCTCAGCGGTTTAGCGCCTGCCTTTGGCCCAGGGAGTGATCCTGGAGTCCTGGGATCGAGTCCCACATCAGGCTCCTTGCATGGAGCCTGCTTCTCCCTCTGCCTGTGTCTCTGCCTCTTTCTCTCTCCCTCTCTCTCTCTCTCTCTCTCTCTCTGCCTTATGAGTAAATAAATAAAATCTTAAAAAAAAAAATGGTTTCTCACTCTTCCCAGTCCAGAAGTGATTTGCCCATCAGGGGTCAGTGTGATCATAAGGAGTGTTGACTGTTAGTATAGTTGAAATACCATTTTAGCAGATTACCTGAGCTTAACTAAAGATCAAATTCTCTGGCAGAAAGGGAAACAATGGAGGATCCCTGGGTGGCTCAGCAGTTTAGTGCCTGCCTTCAGCCCAGGGTGTGATCCTGGAGTCCTGGGATCAAGTCCTGTGTCGGGCTCCCTGCATGGAGCCTGCTTCTCCCTCTGCCTGTGACTCTGCCTCTCTCGCTATCTCTGTGTCTCTCATTAATAAATAAATAAAATCTTAAAAAAAAAATAAACGGAAACTATGTTGACCCTTTGCCTACAGTCGTTAGTCCCATTTTACAGAGAATAAAGCTGAGGTTTAGAGAGACTTACCAGACTTGCCTCAAGTCACATAAGTAACACAGGCAGGGCTAGACCCTTGGTCTGCCTGGCTCCAAGTCCCGTATTCCTAACTAAGGTGCAAGATGCACATTTTACATTGTACTCCATAGAGTATCTGCTTTCTTTTACCATTTGAAAAAACTGACTTGAGGGGCACCTGTCTGGCTTAATCGATAGAGCATGCAACTCCAGATGTCAGGGTTGTGAGTTCAAGCCCCACATTGGGCAAAGAGCTTACTTTATGTTTTTTTTTTTTAAGATTATTTATTTATTTATTCCTGAGAGACATAGAGAGAAGCAGAGACACAGGCAGAGGGAGAAGCAGGCTCCATGCAGGGAGCCTGAATGTGGGACTCGATACCGATACCGGGACTCCAGGATCACGCCCTGGGCCAAAGGCAGGCGCTAAACCACTGAGCCACCCAGGGATCCCCAAAAGAGCTTACTTTAAAGCAAAACAAAAAAACTGACTTGAATTACCTATATTGAGAGCCCTTGGTTTTTCTGGAAAAAGCAATGTATCTATTCTGTGGTTTTACCCACTCCACATGTACCATGTAGCCCAATTGGAGAAGCTTGGTACTGTGCGAGTTAGTAATTCTACTTAAAATAATAGAAGAAAGCACTAGTTCTTTGCTTTTCTCTTAGATTCCATAATTTGAATAGAAGTTTGGAAGGGGTGGGGGTGGGGGAGCTGGGGAAGCAGTTTTAAGAACATAGAGCCAACTTTGCATCTGAAAGTAAATGAATACCTGGCTACCAGGTGCTAACAATTCTGTTTTGCATTGTTCTTTTCTTGTTTTTAAACCTTCACCATCTTGTAGCATAAAACCTAAGAGCCCAAGACAAAGCACCTAGCTTTATTACGGTTCAGTTCTTCATAAACATCTGGTTGATTATATATCTAGATCGTATTGCAGAAGCCATTCAAGAAATGTGCCATCCATGTTCCAAGTGTAAGAGTAGACATTTTAAGACACTGTAACAATATTGTAATATTGTTTCATTGGGTATTTGGCTAAGCTTTTTACCAGGCATTGGAACTATCTATTTATTGACTTCTAAAACTTCCTAGCATAATGAAGACAAATACTAGGAAATTTTTAGACAGAACATGAAATGTGTTGGGTCGTAACCATGTTTAAGTACAATGGAATTAATGAAGAGTTGTATTAAGATAGAATGTAATGATGGGGGTTAGGGACAAGGAAGAAGACTTGAGGGGCATGCTTATGACCTTTTAGCCAAGGCAGTGGGCATGGGTGCCTGTTTTATTCCCTAAATCCTTTCAGGCAACCTATTCACGCTTTCTGTCACAGTTTTCAAAAATGCAGCTGAAAAGCCTGCCTGTCAATAATACAAAAAAAAAGTTTGCTGGCCCCACTGGCTCAGTCAGTAGAACATGCGACTCTTGATTTTAGGCCTATGAGTTCAAGCCCCATGTTGGGCACGGAGCCTTCTTAAGAAAAAGATTGTATAATGTCTGAAAAAAAGATTTGCTCTTTAGGTGAAAGCTATCATGCCATGGATTATTTTGAATGTTATATTACACGAATTTATGACATGTTAAAACAGAAAAGAACAGATCAAATGTTACAAACATAAGAGAAGTGTTGAAGGGATAACTTTGAAGTTTCCAAAGTGAAATCATGAGGAAAAGTCGCTTTTCCCTTTAGGAGTTATAAAATCACAACATAAACCAGTCTTTAGCAATGATCTTTCTCCCTGTACTGCTCTCTTTCCTTCTTGAATCTGGGCAGATTTACTCATTCTGTAAATGTTTACTGAGATAGACTTGGCAGTGTGCTAGCAGCAATCATGGGGACTTGTGTCCTTTCCTTTTGGCTAATGGTTAGGGAGACAAGACCTTCGGTTTGCCAAGAAAAATTTTTAAGATCTCAATAACAATATGAGGATTGGGAGCAAGACAAAAAGGATCCGTTTTCAGGAGGCCATATATGTTAAGTGGCAGTGAAGCAGTACGAACAATAAATAGTACCAAGCCACAGATGAAGGAAGCTCTTTCCACCTGGGACTGCTGGGGAACTTTGAGAATGGGTGGGCTTTCTATGAATTGAAAGAAAAGAGAGGACCTTCCAAGAGAAAGGAAGTTGTCTTTTTTTTTTTTTTTTAAGATTTTATTTGTTTATTCATGAAAGACACAGAGAGGGGCAGAGACATAGGCAGAGAGAGAAGAAGGCTCCTGCAGGGAGCCTGATGCAGGACTTGATCCCAGGACCCCGGGATCACAACCTGAGCCCAAGGCAGATGCTCAGCCACTGAACCACCCAGGTGCCCCTAAAGAGGTCTTCTAACCCAAGGCACTCCAGAGGATATAAACATGGTCTCTGTGTGTACGAGGAGGGTTCGTGTCAGGAAGAAATGGGGCCTTACCTGTGAGGAACCTGAAGACGGTGAGCTAGAGGATAATTTATCCCAGAGGAAAAGGGAATCTGTTGTGAGTCTTTGAGATTGTGAACATGTCCCCTTCCCTGGGTGGGGTATCTGTCGAACTCGGGGTAAAGTCATCATCCCTCATGCTGCATAGATGGTCCCAGTTACTTACTTTCCTTTGTTGCTTCAGATTCATGACAGATGCCGCCCGTCGAGAGCAGGAGTCCCTGAAGAAGAAGATTCAGCCGAAGCTCTCGCTGACCTTGTCCAGCTCAGTGTCCCGAGGGAATGTGTCCACTCCACCACGCCACAGCAGTGGAAGCCTTACTCCTCCCGTGACCCCACCCATCACCCCCTCCTCATCATTCCGGAGCAGCACTCCCACAGGTAAGTGGCTCAGCCCCTTAGCATTTTCCAGGTGAGGGAGGGATAGCACCTGTGTGGGTGTGACATACTGGGGGTAGAAGGGGGCTGGGGACAGGTGATGGTTCAGACCCATCTTTGTTCCTTTACTGGTCTCTGTAGAGTTTGTCAATATAGTCATCTATCATTGAAGAAATATTTACAAATTATTGTATATAGTCTGTACGTGATAATAGTTTTATAGATATTTTTTGAGCCTTTACCATTTGTGAGCCTGGAGTGAATTCCCTTCAGTCAGATGGGAGAGTAGATGAAACAAGATTGCTATGTGTTGATTATCATTGGCTCTGGGTGATGAGTACATAGGGGTTCATTCTACCATTTTCCATAATGTCAAAAAAAATTCTGAGTGCCTCCTGTTTGCCTGAAAGAGGTTAGGCTTCGTGGAAGATGTTGGTATTCTAGGAGGACCAACATGCACACTCTTAAAAGAGTCTTCCCCTCCCAAATGTAGAAGCAACTGAAAAAGTAAACAGCAGCCAGAGGAAAGATCAAAATCAACTTTATTAGTGAATAAAGCCAAAATGCAGAATGGAACTTGGATTCATAACCATTGGGCTTCTTTTAGTATGTTTTCCCTGAATTCAGCTTATTTCCCAAACTGCCCTTTCACACAGATGCCAAGCAGATGCGAGTGCACCGCACGCCCTGAGATGAGCATGCACGGCCCCTTCTCCCCAGTTAAGTTGTTGCTCCTCCATGGGCAGGAATGAGTAAAGACAGTCAAAGGAGCCTGGAAAGATCCCTCTTCTTTCTGCCATCTGAGAAGCAGGGAATTTATTTCCCCTCCCCACAGTCGGGAGTTTAGACAGGCATTAAATAAAGGGAATCTTATAACCATGACAAGTGCTATATAGAACTCAGTGATAGGAGAGTATCCAGACGGAAATTCAGGAAAGGTTTTCCCCAGAAGATAAATAGGACTTAAGCAGGTAAAGAGGGGAAGGAGGAACATCCCACCAGGGGACATTTTGCAGAAGCTCTCTGAGGAGGAGCCTGGCAGGTCTCAGGTATAGAAAGAGGCCAGCTAACTAGTGTGAGGTGAGGCCAGGGCAGTCAGCAGAAACCAGGGCACCGTGGGTTGATCCTGAGAGCAAAGAAAAGCCATCTAGAATCACACCATCCTCTCTATAGGATCACTCCCGTGACTGTGGTTAAAAAGTTGATTTTCTCTGACAGTTTGTAGATCTCTCTTTCAGCCATCTCTCATCAAGGGAGAGGACGACAGTAGTATTTCTCAAGTTGTGTTTCAGAATATTTACTTCACAAAATCGTAGTTTGGAGGGAAAGGGATTCCCTAATAAGATGGGGAAAGTGATGGGTTAAATCAAAGTAAACTGATTTCTTTAATGCAGGGCTTTAATATGTATTGTTATTCTCCGAGGGAAGGATTTAGTAAGTTTCTCAAACTTAGTTGACTTTCATTAGGGGACCTGCTTTCTAAGGGCAGTTTGGGGGACTCAAGGCTGATAGACAGCCTATGTCTTGTCAGGATTAGGCACTTTGGAGATAGGACCGGTGTGCGAGACAAGCCGATCAGAGTTCTATCTGTACTTCTCCCTTTACAGATCACTAATGATACCCAATATATGGATTTTTCTGTGAGTTAAATGTGAGGGCATTTGTATACACCCAGCATTCAATAAATGTTCATCTCTGTGGTCTGTGGTTTTCAACTAGTTGCTTCAAGAAGAGAATCAGCGTCACTTGCCTGTAAATGGTGAATTGGCTCATTTGTGTTGGGCATTTGTCCATTCCTTTAGGTAGGCCACCATATTTCCCTTACATTTTATTCTGTGAAGATTTACTTTCCAGGATCTTTGTGTAATATTTGCTATGTAAATCTAAGGAGTGCTATGAGAACGTAGTGTAACTCTGTGGTCCTCTTTTCTGGGTATTTCTGTGATTATTTATCCATATATAATATGAATTATGGGGGCAGTTCTGTACTGGAGAGTGTTTTATACCGGACTTAATATGGACTGACTCATGGCCAAAACCAGATAACCATGACTGCCCCAATTAGTAACGGGTGCCATAGAACCCCATGAACACAGTTTAAAAGTGAGAGTTTATTATTTTTCATGTAAGAATGTTTGGAAGAAATGGAATCATTTCCTTTCCTTCAGACATAAAGAAATCGTTCTGACACCTTGCCTATTTTAACAATTTCCCACTGAGAGAATTAATTTATGTTGTGGGAAAGATGTATCATTTTCAGTCTGTCAGGATCATTGGTAACTTATTTGCTGCTTGAAGAACGTTCCATGTAAACATCAAAAATTAGGGGAAGTGGTTGCTTAAACCCCTACCCTGTACCATTTTGATTGTGTACATTTTTCAATGTTCGAAATGTTATTTTACCTGTAGTTAGAGAGATCAGCTTATTTTGCCTGACTAATGTGGTTTCGTTCACTTTTCATTGCCAAGTTATAAATAATATTCCAAGTTTCTACCTCCTAAATTCACTCTTCCAAGTTCCACATTTAAGGTATATTCCAAGTCCAGAAGTAATAGTCCTCTTGTAGAAAATCTCATTTATAAAATATTCTTTAAAATATACCATCTTGACTGACTTAGAGCTCCGCTTCCTCCTGGAGTTTCAAATATTTCTTAGGTCTTCTTGGACTTAATATTTACTTTGAAATTTCTAAATCCTAGGAGAATCTTCTTACCTTAGCTTTTTCATTTTCTATCCTAAGTAGTTTTGTTTTAAGTATATATGTATTTTTTATTATATATATTAAATATGTGTGTGTGTGTCTATGAAAGAAAGTATTCACTTAAGGAAAGATTAGAATGGTTTAAATCATGAGTTGGCAAACCTTTTCTGTAAAGGATCAAATAGTAAATATTTCATGCTTTGTAGGCCAGAGGGTCTCCGATTCAGCGACTCAATCCTGCCATTATAGCATGAAAGCAGCTGTAGAACTCCATAAATGAATAAGCATGGTGTGTTCCTTCAAAACTAAAAGTTTTTGTAAAACTTTATTTATAAAAATAGACCAGATTTGGCTCACAGGCCATAGTTTGCCATCCCCTGGTTTAATGATAAAGCTATGTAATTTAAAGATCAACCTCAGGGTGCCTGAGTGGCTCAGTCGTGTGGGGGTCTGCCTTCAGCTCCAGTCGTAATCCAGGGTCCTGGGATTGAGTCCTGTGTTGGGCTCCCTGCTCACTGAGGAGTTTGCTTCTCCCTCTCCCTCTGCCCTTCCACCCTCCTCTCTCTCTCTCTCTCAAATAAATAAATCTTTAAAATAAAATTTTAAAAAAGATCAACTTCATTAAATTCCCTGCAAACAAAATGTCAAAAGAATTCATACCCTTCTCTTCAGAAGTAGTAACATCTAGGGTATAATTCCTAAGGGGGAAAGACAACTAACGTTTGTAGAGTATTTACTATATTATATGCTTTCATATTCTGGACGTATAATGCTTTTAATCCCAACACCAGCTGCACTGAGACAACATTCTTATTTCCATATACAGATTAAAGAAATAGAGGCCTTTAATAAGGTTAACTTCACAAAGCCCCATGTCTGTCTATTCAAAAAAAAATGTGGTCTTCCAGTAGTGCAGTTTTCCTTGCACTTTCCACATTAGGACCTTTTTTAGAAAATTCTTATTAGACCTTCAGCCATCTAGCTGCTCCAGTTACCAATTAGACAACTCCAAACCCAAAATCCAACAGAATGTTAAGATAACTGGAACTCTGGTTCACTTCCATTCTCAGACTTCCCACCCTGCTGTCCAAATAGCATATTAGAAGTGGAGAGCCAACCACTTAGCCGAGGTTTTCTTTAAGGATGAGCTGGAGCTGATTCCTGAGAGCCAGTTATTAAATGCCCCTGTTTGCCAACCAGTTGTTAGAAGGATTACCTTGAAATTGGCCTTAGTGGGAGTCTTTACACCAATCGAATTGACAAATGCTACCTATCAGTACCCCCACCTTACCGCCCCCCCCCCCTCCGCTGCCTCTTTACCATTATACCAGGTTTATCCTTTCAGTAGTTAATGGATTAACATTACTTTGTTATTCAAGGGATCAGGGTCCTTCCTAACTGTGTCTGTGAATAAACCGAAAGCAAACCTCAGTCACCAATAAATAATGGCCATTTCGAATATTGGATTGCTTTGCAGTCATTCGCAGCAATGTTATAGGTGACTATGTAATGACACGGAAAGTTATTCACATTATTGGGTTACAAAACCACACGTGCAGCGTGATCCCAATTTTATTTTTTACTCCAAAAGAGCTAACTGTGGTTGCCTTAATATGATAGGGAAAAGGGCGTTATTTTCTCCATTCTCTTTTCTCCCATTTACTAAGATGAATCTGTTTTACTTTTATAACTGAAATTAGTGTTTAGTGCATATAACCAAAAGATCTAGACAGGATGGCCCCATGCCGTCCAAAAAAAACAGTTTAATGAATTTATTTTCTTCAAATTAATTTAATTATCTTTTCTGGAAGAGGAAGGATTATCCTCTAGGAAAGGCCTGGGTTAGCATATTATATTGGTTATCAGTGCCTGTAGATTAATTAGTTAAGAAAGTAATTCCTCCCCCCACTCTGATCCCCACACCTATATTTGCCAATGAATCTCTTAAAAGAGTGATTCTCCATCAGGCTGAAATCAAAATCACCTGGAAGTTCTGTTTTGATTTGTTTTAAGTGAACTCTACACCATACATGGGGCTCAAACTCACGACCCAGATATCAAGAGTTGCATGCAGGGACGCCTAGGTGGCTCAGCGGTTGAGGGTCTGCCTTTGGCTCAGGGCATGATCCCAGATTCCCAGGATCGAGTCCCACATTGGGCTCCTTGCATGGAGCCTGCTTCTCCTCCCTCTGCTTGTGTTTCTGCCTCTCTTTCTGTGTCTCTCATGAATAAATAAAATCTTAAAAAAAAAAAAAAGAGTTGCATGCTTTACCAACTGAGTCAGCTAGGCACCCCAACATGGAGGATTTTTTTTTAAAGATTTATTTATTTATTTATTTATTTGAGAGAGAGAAGAGAGCATGTGCATACGTGAGCACACAGAGGGAGGGGCAGAGGGAGAGAAAGAGAATGTTAAGCAGGCTCCATGCCCAGTGCAGGGCCTAATGCAGCACTCCATCACATGACCCTGAGATCATGACCTGAGCTGAAATCAAGAGTTGGATGTTTAACCCTTGAGCCCCAGGCACCACCACCCCAACCTGGAATATTTTTAAGCCACTTTTTGCTTGGGCTCCATCCCTGAAACTCTGATTCAGTTAGTGGATGGGGCTTAGGCACTGGGAGTTTTTAAAAACCAGATAATTCTAACCTATAGCCTGAGTTGGAAAAGCACTGTTTTAAAACGTGATCAGTCTAGTTGTCATAGCCATGTGTTTTCTTGCTTGGGTTAACATATTTCCACCTTACCTGGAGAAAGGTTACAGTAGTCTACTTGCTAGGACTCCAGAGATGGGTCCAATGGGACTGAACAGATGCTCACTTATGTCTTAATGGAGAAGCCACAGAAAGAGTTGGCTGGATTTCTGGTTATAATAGCATATTGCATAGTCTCTCCTGGAAAATATTTGTATATATATTTTTTGGCCCACTCAGAAGGGGAGAAATTCAAATATTAAACCAGAGAAAGGCACCCAAGGAAATTAAACCAATTTTTTTGTTTTCTTGTTTAGGTTCCCTATAATGACTGTGAAGTCACAGATAATATCTATTAATGCATAATTTGAGTTTTTATGTTGTGTTATTTCACTTCATATTGCTGTGTCTCCTGCTATTTGGCCTTACAGTAGACCCTTAACATTCCTTTATGGCTTTTGCAATAAGTTGTTCAGGTTATAAGATTTTGAAATTTCCAGGAGTTACTGATCCACAACAAGTCTTCTTAAAAGTATTAATTTTTCTACAATACAGACTTTATACAACTGATAAAATTTTGCTTGACATTTTGAAACTATCTAAATGGAGTTGAGGTGGACTCTCCCTACCCCCCCATGCCTTTTTTATTTTTAGAAGACAAAATAAACATAAGTAAGCTTAGTAGAAGTAGAAAATCTCAGAGAAAGATAACTAAGGTTAGGTCTAAACCAGCATACCTCCCCACACCCATCCAAGGCGGAGGATGAAATAGAAGGAGAAACCTCAAGGAGAGAAATCCTATTCTGTTTTATGGTGGAACATAAGAAAAGAAAAGCAAAATATTTCAGCATGACTGAATTTCATGACATATTTATAAATTCCTGAAGCCATGGTTTGTTTTTTCTCACAGGTTCTTCCCTCAAGAGTTCAATATTTAGACCATACCTAAGAAACATCCCCCAAAATCTTCCTATTAAGAAAATGGCCTCGATTTACATTTCCCTTTTCGCATAAAGGTACCTTCTTGTTGCTGGAGAATGACAAGATGTTGCTGTATTATCTGGCTTCCATTATGTTCGGAGTCACTAACACACCCTTTCCTGGTCCACGGTTTCTTTGCTTCTTTGTTTATATACTAATTTGCTCTAGTCATTGTTCTTTCATCTTCTTTTTTGATTGACTCGTAAAACCTTTGTCCTGCTTCCCAAGGGTCATGCTCCAATATTATGGCTAGTTCTGCTTCCTTCACCATCTTAGGTGGCTACTTGTTTTTCATCTCCTCTTGCCTCTCAAAATGTTGGTAGAGTAAGGATGGCAACAACAATGCAGCATTTCAATTATTTTTCTGTAACTGCACAACTTCTAAGAAACCTTCCTAAACAAAACTCTTTTCTTGACTGGAAGAAAACAATCAAATCAATGGTGATCTGTAATAATAATAGATTATATCTTCATAGCACTTAATGCACAAAAGCATTCACACTCACCATCATTAACCCCACTTGAAGACAAAATAAATTGAGCCTCACTTAAATGATAACTTGCCCAAGTTCAAGTGGTTTCCAAATGGCATAGCCACTGCTTTCCACAGCACTAGGATTGGGCATCTTTGCATTTGCCATAATTTACTGAGTATCCATTTTTTTATAGGTTCTGTGCCAGGTATTATGGGTAGTCTGCATAAGGCATAGCCCTTATGGATTAGAATTTATATCTTTTAGTAGAAGCCAGTTATACACATGTAGGACAGACACATAATGAATGTGACATAGACACAGATGGCCTACATTATCAGGATGGGTGATTAGTAAAACAAGAGAGATACATACAGCATCATTTCCTCTGTGCTGTTTTCGCACAGTTACAAGTTGTATATTCACACCTATAAAATGTCTTAGATATTGTAAGGCAAACATAAATTCCAAAGGAGTTGGAATAAGGTGAGACCAGTGGGAACGTGACTTGGGGCAGTTTTATATTCCATGATCGTTATGGAATGTCAGTTTAGGGAATTAGTAATCAGACCTGGATATTAACAAAAGATGTTAGTGAATCTGGGGTTTTCTGGGTCACCTTTCAAAACTCTGGGAGCATAGAAGTAAAGGGGGGTAGGGGAAGCCTTAAGCATCAGAAGGATCTGAATCCAAATCTTGATTCTGCTACTGGAGAGAGACTTGGCCTTAAATTCTTCCAAGTCTCAGTATCTTTTCTGCACATTGGAGGCAATCCTACCTCACCGTGAAGATGAACGAAATAGAGAGAGGGACAGAAAGAACCACTTGTGTTAACACCACCTCTACTGAAACCACCAGTTCAGAAAGGACATTGGCCTTGGAAGGGCTCTACTCTGCCTAAGACACTCTGCAGCGGTAAAGGAGCCCCGTATGTTCGGGAACTGTCGGCTGGCAGTGGTAGGAATGGCTGACGCTGGCAGGTTAGTTAGGGTTTCTTGAAGTAGCTGAGTAGCACGTTCAAAACAAAGAAAACACTTTTTGCTCTTAACTGAATCCTGCCCTTTCAGGCAGACAGAATTTTGCCAGCCCTGGCCAGGACCACTCGTGCGTGTTTATTTTTGGTCTGCACTAACCTCAGAAAAGGCTGGTTCCAGGAATGTGCATTACAGGTGGTATTTGCTAATGACCTGCTCTGGGTAGAGGCACATTTTCTAAAGAAAGGTTGGCGGGTGGCGGGGGAGGGGGTCCTATCTGAAAACAAAAATGACACTATGTGTTATTAATACGGGGACACATTTAAGATAACCACTTTGTGACCAGGGGTGGTAGGAGTATAGAGTTGGCCAGTTCACAGATCTTTATATCTTCTTTTGTTATTTTAGTAAATGTAATAATAACAACACTTTTAATTGTGGAAATTCAAAGCACTGTGAAAGTGAAAGATTGAATGTTTCTAACAAATACATGCGCTCCTTACAAGCTCTGTCCCCCTCGTTTTTGTGTTTTGGTTTTTTTTAAGATTTTATTTTGGGATCCCTGGGTGGCGCAGTGGTTTGGCGCCTGCCTTTGGCCCAGGGCGCGATCCTGGAGACCCGGGATTGAATCCCATGTCGGGCTCCCGGTGCATGGAGCCTGCTTCTCCCTCTGCCTGTGTCTCTGCCTCTCTCTCTCTGTGTGTGTGTGACTGTCATAAATAAATTTAAAAAATTAAAAAAAAAAGATTTTATTTCTTATTCATGAGAGACACACACAGAGAGAGGCAGAGACACAAGTGGAGGGAGAAGCAGGCTCCATGCAGGGAGCCCGAAGTGGGACTCGATCCCGGGGCCCCAGGATCACACCCTGGGCCGAAGGCAGGCGCTAAACCACTGAGCCACCCAAGGATCCCCTGTCCCCTCTCTTGTGAAGGGTGTGACCACACAGGCCCAACCACCACTGTGGTCGGAGGGAGGGGGCACTCCTTTGCCTCACCTACATTGAGGTTCTTTTATGTGTTCAGAGCCCGTTATGATGTAGCAGAACTAAACATTTCACTCATAAAATATATCTAGGTACTAGGGCCACATAAAGACCATCTCAAGGTTTTGAGGATCTGGTGAATTTTGACTGCCATATCTTGGAAACTCCAGCCCTCCTTCCTGTCAAGGGCCGAGGACACCCTCAAAGCTGCTCTGAGGAGGGCAGAAAGCATCAGATGTCGCTGCTCCTCCACCCAGACAAGGAGGGTTGAAACCTGCTGAGATCACAGAGCTTCTTCAGGGCTCCAAAAATCAGTGACATCAGTGTGGCAGTTCCATGTCAGGACTTTACCCAAGGGTAATGGAAACATGCCCACAAAAGACAAGTAGAAGGATGTACAGAGCCGCTGTATTCACAATAACTCTGAACTGTTAATTCTCTTGTTAGGTGAATGGATAAACAAATCATGATCTGTCCATACAGTGAAATACAGATTTAGCAATAAAAAGGAACAAAGTAATGGTTTGTTTTTTTGGTTTTTTTGGTTTTTTTTTGGAACAAAGTAATGTTATACCAGAAAATGTGGATGAATCTCAAAAAAAACAAAAAACAAAAAAAACCTTACACTGAGCAGAAGCAGACACAAAAGAGTTCATAGGAAATTCAAGTACAGGGGCACCTGGGTGGCTCTGTCAGTTAAGCACCTGCCTTCGGTTCAGGTCACGATCTCAAGGTCCTGGGATGGAGCCCCACGTCAGGCTCCCTGCTCAGCAGGGGGACCTGCTTCCCCTCTCCCTTTGGCTCCTCCCCTGCACTCCTTCCACTTGTTCTCCACCCCCCCCCTCAGATAAATGCTTCTCCCTCTCCTTTTGCCCTACCCTCTCACCCCCTCATGCTGTCTCTCTCAAATAAATAAAATCATAAAAAACAAAACAAGAAATGCAAGTACAGGCAAACCAATTTGTGTTGACAGAAATGAGAACACCAGTTGACTCAAGGAGAGTGGAGAGAGGGGAATGTACACAGAAGAACTTTCTGGCATGATATATTTCATATCTTGAGCGAGATGTCGGTTACACAAAGGGATACATTTATCAGACCTATCAGTTATACACTCGAGATCTGTGCGTTGCATTGTATATGTACTTGCCTCAGTTCAAAAAGAATTGGTGGCCAACGCAGAAATGAGGAACAGGAGGCCCCAACTTCCACCCATCCTTGAGTGAGCAAATAGTGTTTCCTCTGCTGTAAACAATCCATTTAAGAGCAAAGGAAGTAAATACATGCGGTCGTTCGAATACGAAAATCTCTGGAATTTCCTCTCCATTGAAGACAGATAGTAAGTGTAATCCTTATTCTCAGCTTTCTTAGGAACATTGAGGAATCAATAGTGTGGTCAAAAGAAACAATTGCAATACATCCTAAATGGAGAAATAAAAGGAGGGAGGAAGATAAGGACAAAGAAATGCTAGTTGCCAAATGCTTGGTCTTAGGCTGCAGTTAGAATTGATTAATGACTAAAAGGATCCGGGATAGAAAATTCTAGCATCCGGATCTTCCAATATCCAAAACATTTTGCTTCCCATGAGATAAAGAGTGAATGCTTCATTATGTTGAGAATTTTTCAGGAAAGAAAAAGCGGCTCAGTTTTATCCTCTGAAACTCCATAAACCCAGTTTCTATCATGGGCAGACACTCAATAGCAGCTTCTCTTCAGCTGTGGTATTTGCAGTGACAGAGATATCTATAATTTACCTTCTAATGAAAATAGTTTTGAGGCCTCCCATGTTAGCAATACCTTGCTGAACCATGCACACCTAGTTATAAACCTCAATTTCATCTCCGCTATTAACTGTGTTGTTTAATCAAGCTCAATAAAAATAATACGTCCACTGTTAAGAATTCCCACAAGAAATCTTAAAAGTCTTGACAGTCTGTTTCGCCTCGTGCTAGAAAGAGTTCGTGGCAAGGCTTTGGCTCTCCATCCGTGTTGCTTTTTCTTTGTCCCAGCAGGAGTCTCTGCACTGGCCAAAAAAATATCAGGAAAGATCACAAGATAAAGTTATTTTAAAGGGCACACGTTCAGACTGTGCTGCTCCCCCAGTCCCCCTACCCCACCCCCAAAAAGGAAGGCAGTCCAGAGCTCACTCGCAAGCCAGCACCCATCAGTGCACACCTCTCAATAATTTTTCTTTGAAAGCAAGTTTCAGAGCTGCAGTGTGAGTGCTAAAGAGAGCAACGGACAGTAAGCCTGGAAAACCGTGCAGATTTCCCTGGAAACATGGATAAACAAACAGACACGCAGTGCTCCCTTACCCCTCGACCGCGAAGGTGGTGGGGATTTAACACCTGATGAATTCGTAGCCCGGCCAAATGTCTGTTTCCAAAGAAGGCTTTTCTTTTCCCTCCCACCTAAAATATAGCATATTAAAATCAGAGAAGCCCTTTCATCTTCACAGGTATCACAGCAGCAAACTTATTTTAATGTCTTTTCCATGTGGGTCTAGTTTTCGGAATAAAAACCCCGGGCACATCCAGCTGCACAGCATTAAAGACAGAACCTGCAGAAAAATGTGAAAGCTTTAAGCTAATTTGTTCTTGCTAAAAAAGACAATCCAGGTACAGAATCTCCCCTGCTCCTGTCCCAGGGGTTTGTACAGACTTCTTGGAAATGCACTGAAAAGGAAGCAGTATCTGACAGGAAGGGAGAAAGTTAGGCAGTTGGATCCTCTGCGGTGCCAGAGATGGAGAGGTTTCTTGTTGGCCAGCGAGCTTACATAGTTCCTCCTTGGAAAACTGGTTGCTGGTGTTAAATTTATATCCATCAGACCAGCAATGAGTTGGCTTGATCTTATCAGATTGAAGATGTGTTTCCCACTCCACTGGGCTCAATAAGTTGTTTGTTAAAACCTAGCCAGTTCAGACCTTTTTTGGCATGGAAACATTTGGCATGAAACACACATCAAAAATCATCCCTAAGAAACTGAAGTTGGTTGAGGAACAACTGTGTAGGAATTTGAGATTTAACTATGCCATGATGTGCTATGTTTTCTACATAGTCACTCAATTATTACTTTTTTTTTTTCCTCTAAAGGCAAAATAGGCAGCCAAGGTGTTCCAGATGATTACAGGCCAGAGAACAAGTCACTCAGAGAAACTGTTTTTCCTCTCATCAGATAATTTGGAATAAAGTGGATAAAGTAGCTGGACAGTGCCTGCTATTGTCTACCTGCTAAGATGTCTCTGTACAGCCTGGGTCTGGGGGGAGTTTTTAGTTTCAAAATAGATACATTTGGGAATCCCTGGGTGGCTCAGCGGTTTGGCGTCTGCCTTTGGCCCAGGGTGTGATCCTGGAGTCCCACATCAGGCTCCCTGCATGGGGCCTGCTTCTCCCTCTGCCTGTGTCTCTGCCTCTCTCTCTCTCTCTTTCATGAATAAATAAATAAAATCTTTTAAAAAAATAGATAAATTTTGGGATCCCTGGGTGACTCAGCAGTTGAGCATCTGCCTTTGGCTCAGGGCTTGATTCCACAGTACTGGGATCGAGTCACACATCGGGCTCCCTGCATGGAGCCTGCTTCTCCCTCTGCCTGTGTCTCTGCCTCTCTCTCTGTTTCTCATGAATAAATAAATAAAATCTTAAAAAAAAAAAAACAAAATACATTTTTCAAAATCGTCATAATAAGAAAAAAACATGTGTAAAGCAGATTTCTCTTGTAGCAAATAGTGAAAAAGGTGTTTTATGTGTGAGAACTCTCAAGCTCTCTATAGGCTATGTAACTGCATAGTTAAAATGTCAGTGGCAAAGTTTGACTGGAAAACAATTGCATAGAACCTTAAATACGGGGGTGGAAAGGACCTCAATGTGCTTTTCATTGGCTGCTATGTTCAGGGCAGAACCCTGAGGCATTATTTTAGCTGAACTCCCAGGCACTCACAGACATGAAGACCAATGCCAGTCACTCCATTCTGGATGATGTTTTTGGGACACAATCATGATCCTGTATCTTGAACAGGCCCCCATTCCATCCCCTTAGATGACTACTTTCTAAAATTACATAAAGTTCTGGGCCATTATTGTGTTGAAACTCTCATGACATGAGGGAAAAAAATGTCTCCCTAAAATTCAACTTGATAAAGTTTATTTTGGCAGAGCACTCAGATGTGATGGACAGTATTTCACTGCCATTAAAGGGAAATGTCAGTGAAAAAAACTTTAAAAATTTTTTAAAGAAAAACTTTTTCTTAAGATTTTATTTATTCATGAGAGACACACAGAGAGAGAGAGGGAGAGTCAGAGACATAGGCAGAGGGAAGAGAAGCAGGCTCTCCATAGGGAGCCCAGTGCAGGACACTGTCCTGGGACTCTGGGATCATGCCCTGAGTCAAATGCAGATGCTCAACCACTGTGCCTGCCACCCAGGCATCCCAGGGAAATAGTCTTTGAAAAAAATTCTTGATTTAAAGCCGCTTGGTTTCAGTAATACATGTGTGTGATTTAGAATATCCTATGTTGCACCTAAAAGAAATTATTAAGACTAACAAAACTTGACAAATCATTAACTTTTAAAAGCATAAAATTAAAACATTGCAGCTCAGTTGCGAGTGAGCTGCCAAAGGGGCCTGGTCTGGGGTTGGTTGTGACAGGCTAGATGGGTTCCTACCACCACCTGTGAACAACGCACCACAGCCCCGAGGGCTGTGTGTTTTTTGTTTTTGTTTTTTTTTCGCCCTGGGAGATGAATAAGCCCCCTTTGGGAACTAACACCATAAAAATGAAACTATAAAGTAATTGCAAATATAAAAATTGGGATTTTAAAATTCTTTTCAGAATTTAAATCAGAGGTTCTGGGATAACTACATAAAGTTAGCATTACAGAAGCATACATACACCATTGGCAATTAATACGTGGTACTTGGCAAGTACACAGCAAATTAAAAGTTAGTAGAATCCAGTTAACACATGTGTAAAATGATCTATAAAGCCATGCTTCCTAAAATGAGTCAGTAATATTCCAAAATGGATTTATTTTTTTCTCCCTTTTTTCACTTCTCAACAAAGATCTGTTTCCTGGCATCATCAGAAGAGGAAGGCTTGCCAGGACTAGAAAGCTCATCCTTTGTCACGTGGAAGCCCTTGAGCTATCGATGTGGCAGTGAGAAGCCTCGTCCCTTTGATTCTGTCAAGCAAGGAGGGCAAACTGAAAAATGAATTATGCTATATATAAACTTGAAAGGAGCTTCATGTTCACGGTAGCGGTGACTCTTAAAAATAGCAGCTCACAGCCTCCCAGAATTTCTGTTCACTTTGTATTTTCTATTGTGATTGTATATTTTGGAAAGATGACAGGACTGAGAAGTGAGTGGATATTTTTCTCAGAACATTTTGCCTCTGTCATCTTCCAGAAGATGGCAATTTATGGCTCCCTCAGAGCGATGTCAGGTTCATGTCTAGAAAGCATTCTGAGTGGCCTGAATTTATTAACATAATAAACCATATTGTTACTTAGGGGCCCAATTAATAGTTGTCATTGGTTTTTCTCATTGACAGAGAAAGATATGAAACAGAATCAGCTCTGCATGCTGGTTCTTTCCAGTCTTGTAGTAAACTGTCTTCCCTTCGGTTCGTGATGCTTACCATATGGAACTCTGGCTTGAAGTTAGTTCAGGTGACCACAGCATAGTGTTACTAAGTCTCAGGTGTTGGGCCTCATTCCCATGTGGGCCAGACATCCTAGGACCATGACCCATGCCCTTGATGCTAGCTGAATGTCAAACAACAGGTAGCATAGTCCCCTTGAGATCTCTCAGGAAAGAGTTGGAGAAGCTGTGGTAAACACACAGGGCCAGATAAGGTTCTTAAAGATTTGCCTTATCCCTGGCTTGACCCAAGGGGATCGAGGTCAGTGGTAATACAATTATGAAGAAAACAGTTCACAGTGCCTGTCTCTGAAGTACTCTGAATGGCCTCACATATTCATCTTCCTGGTCTTTTGTGCTCAGTACAGATGTCTTTGGAATAGTCAAAAGAACTGGAGACTGACAAAGATGAATTGGTTAAAGTAAATGTCTTAAAATGGGGGCGGCCCCAAACCGTCAGTGCTTGTTGCTGAGAAAGGACAGAGATTCTAGAGCTTGGGTGGAAGAGGCTCCATTCCAGTTCTTGCTCCCTGTAAGATGATGGTCAGAGGGGCGCATGGTGGGCTCAGTCAGAAGAGCATGTAGCTCTTGACCTCGGGATCTTGAGTACCAGTCCCATGTTGAGTGTAGAGATTATTTAAATAAATAAACCTGGCATGCCTGGGTGGCTCAGTGGTTGAGTGTCTGCCTTAGGCTCAGGGCATGGTCCCAGAGTCCCGGGATCAAGTCCCACATCAGGCTCCCTGCGGGGGCCTGCTTCTTTCTCTGCCCATGTCTCTGCTTCTCTGTGTGTGTGTGTGTCTCTCATGAATAAATAAAATCTTTAAAATAAATAAATAAACAAACTTTACAAAAATAGTAAAATGATGGTCTAAGATGGGAGAGCAGCTCCATTCTCTCCTTCACCCCATGGGAGAGAGTTCTTGGAAGAGAGTGGCAGGTGAGTGATGCAATGATTTTATTATGTAAGTCGTTGTTCCTTGACACCCCTGAAATTAGGAGGTGCGCTTCTGCCCCAAACTCCGCCCGGCCGAGGAAAGCATAGGAGGCAGGCCAGCATGGCATAAAACACAGCATCAGACCTAGGCAGCCATCATCTCGGCTGTTGTAATTTTAAGTTTATCACAAGCATAAAAAAACAAAGAAAGAAAATAGGGTGCCTCCCATTCAGTCAGTGTACATATTGTCTGGGGGAAACTTTGTTTTGTGCTCACGTGTGTCGTTTTCTGTGTTGTGATGTAAAATGTCATTTTTCACTGGATCATGATCAGAAAATTTGAACGACAGTGTTACAGGCTCATGGAGTGTAGTGACAGGCTCAAGCTCCTGTAGCCAAATTGGGTCAAAACAAAATCCACACTTCCTGTTTCCACTCTTGTGCTTTCCCTCTCCGTCACACTCCAGCCACTACACAATACCAAGTGTGTGTTCATAGGCAGTTGTGTTAGATTCAGAGTCCTCCATTCATGAGACCTCATCAGACCGTGGCCGTGCAATTCCTTCCGGGCCTGCAGATCCCAGAACGTTCCCAGACTCCCATCCCCAGAACAAACACGAGCTTCTTTACCAGAGCCCAGCCACAGAGGAAGAAACAGGTTTTTTTCTCTATTTGTTTTATTTTGGGGCTGGGGGCAGGAGTGGTGCTAGAAGTTTCTCCTTGGTTTAATCAATGATCCGTCCTAGGGAGTAACTAAGCACTTAGTATGCAAGACCATCCTCGGGTCTGTGAAGATGAAGTCCTGGTGGGAAAGAAAGCGTCTTTACCCTAAGCAACTCAATGGGAAGGAAAAGAAAACGTGTCACAACAAATATGGTATCAGAAAACTGTATCTGTGCCAGATGACAGGAGGGCAGGGCAGGGAGGGGCCCAGAGAGCAGAGACGGCCCCTGAGTGGGGCAGACGTGGTCTGGAAGGACTTCTGGGGAAGATACTCTCCTACGAGAACTTGTTTGGGTCCAGGCCTGGATTTCGCTTCACAGAAGCCTGTTCTTCCCTCCCAGAGAGTTAGCTAACCAGAGTCCTAAGCTTTCTAGACAGGTGTTTTCTCTGGGCTCGGTCCTGGGGCAGGTGAAAATGATTTCTTGCAAGTATGGCAGGAGCACATCCAGCCCCTACCTCTACCGGTCCCGTAAAACCGGAGGTGAAAATAGTTGGGAGTTCCTCTGGGTGTTAGCACCACGGCTAAGGAATTTGGGTTAGCGTTTTACCCCCGTACCCCATCCAGACCACGGTGTCTTCACACACCCTCTTCCAAAGACCTGCAGATGTGGAGAAAGCGGACGTAACTCACGTGGAAGACGTAAAGCAGACAGAGGCTCGGTCCGTCATCCCCTGTTTCTTCCAGAAAGCCCCCCCTTCCCGTCAGGGCTCAGGGCAGCCTTCCTTCTCTGTCCTCCCTGGTTACCTTGAGTTGGTTTTTCTCACTAGGGCTCTTGTCCCGCTTTCCTGTCCTTGTTTTGACAGGGAAGAAAATAAACGTGGTCGGTGACAAAGCTGGGAGTACGGGCTTCCGCCGCAGCCCCTGCCGAAGGCCGGCGTCCTGGGGTAGCCTGCCCTCCCGAGCGGGAATTGGTCGTAGGGGAGCTTTCCCCGCAGCCTCCCCGAGGAGCGAGTTCACCAGAGTAACCCTCTTGTCTAGACCGTACGAACCCATAAAGTCATCACTCGCCGGGATTTCCAAGCTACAAAGCCGGAGTAGAACACAGTGCCTCAAGTCTTTAAGGGCCTTCGAGGATAGAGGCCCATTGTGGAGACCTGCCGTCCACACCCGCGCGGGGCCCTCCCTCCGGGAAGGGGAATGGGAACTCGCCCACCGACTCCGTCGGCCGAGGCAAGAGACCCCGGCTGGTGATTCCTGCTTCATTGGCATCTGCGACAGCCTTGCCATCTCCTTGCCTTTTCCACCCAGTACGCTACCTGGGATTTTCTGGTTCCAATTTGTTTCTAAGAGGGATCCAGCTGTGCCTCTCACTTTCTTGCTTGCCGAAGCTAATTATTAATTAGTGAGATAAAAGCAGTTTAATACCCGACGTGGCAAGACACCCTGAGAGAGAAAGAAGAAGGGTTCAGGCTTTTAATCGAGTGTTCCTTCCACTTCGGGTGCTCAGCGAAGTATTGGCAGTTGCGATGACAATACTGTTAGTGACCCTGGACGGTGGAAACGTGCCCGCTGCAGGGAGAAAGGGGAGAAAGTGTGTCCTGAGTCCCCTGTCAGAGTCCCCCCCTGAGTAGAGTGGCATCAGATGACTGAACTCTATTGCCTGTAGACTGTTCTTTTCAGAAATGATGTGGGGGTTTTTTGTTTTTGTTTTACATAATCTCTACACCAAATGTGAGACTCAAACTCATGACCCTAAGATCAAGAGCCACATGGTCTGGTAACTACACCAGCCAGGCGCCCCAGAAATTTCGTTGAAACAGAGATCATTTAAGGAGGAAAACAAATGAGGAGATATGACTTATGGAATAAAATAGTTCTGAAAATGGGCTGAAGAAACATCCCCTGGCCCCTAACCCAGCTTGGCAAGAAGCATTAGAGTTAGCCTGTGGTGCACCCACCTGGAAGAATGAAAATAACAGTGTTAGGTGCTCCTGGGGGGCTCGGTCAATTAAGCATCCGACTCTTGACCTCAGCTCAGGGTCGTGAGTTCAAGCCCTGTGTTGAGCTCCACGCTGGGCGTGGAGCCTACTTTCAAAAAAAAAAAAAGGGTGGGGGGAGAATAACAATGTTAGTCACTGTGTAGGGACACCTAAAATGTGCTGTGTTCTTTGCTAAGCACATTTTTCACATCCCCATTTTATATTTGAAAGGAAACTGAAAGGTCAGAGATGTTAAGTAACTTGTCCAAGGGCACACAGTTAGTAAATTTCAGCACCTGGATCTTGACCCAGGTCTGCCTTTCTCCAGAGCACGCTCCTGGTTGCTCTCCTCTGTGGATATGAAATGTGATTGATGGGTGTGCCCTTCAGGGTTTTCAGTACATCCTCTGCCTCGAGGATGACTATTTTCCAGGAATAACTAGGAGAGGTATTCTTGCTAATACACAGAGCAAACATTTGAGCACCTACCATGTGCCAGACATGTGTCCAGATAAAATCCATCACCCCCATCCTCAGGGAGCCCAGAGACAAGTGTGGAAGAGACAGATGATGAAGCCCACACAGGATGCTAAGTTCCTCCATAGAGCACATAGAAGGAAGGGACACCTAGCCCAACCTTGGAGGGAGGAGTCACAGAGGACTTCTTGGAGGCAGTGATTAGTGTCTCTGAGTTTTAAGAATCGGTACATCTCAGATGAAGAAAAAGAAAGAGGGTGTATGGTTCAGATGGGTAGGGAGGGGGAAAAATGCCCAGTTATCAGTAATTTGCCCTTTTTTCGAAGTACAACGGGAAGCCACAGGAGGATTTCACAACAGAGGAATGTCATGGTTTCCTTATATATTTTTTTTTTAAAGATTTTATTTATTTATTCATGAGAGACACGCGCACACAGAGAGAGAGAGAGAGAGGCAGAGACATAGGAAGAGGGAAAAGCAGGCTCCATGCAGGGAGCCCAACGTGGGACTTGACCCAGGACTCCAGGATCATACCCTGGGCCAAAGGCAGGCGCTAAACCGCTGAGCCACCCAGGGATTCCCCTCCCCTACATATATATATATTTTTCCCTCCCTTATATTTTTAAAAGAGGATTCTGACTGCTGAATGACTGTTGGGGCACAGGGTTAAGTATGGCGAAAGGGCAGTTTGGTATCTATTGCAGCCTTCCAGTAGAGGTGGCAGTGATAGAACCAGGGCACAGGGTAGATGTGCAGAGGGACTTGGGGTGTTTGGAGGTAAAGCCTACAGGAGTTAAAGGGGATGGAAAAGGAAAGGCAGGAGCAACTCCTAGGTTCTTTGCCACAGCAGCTGAGTGGGTGGTGGTGCCATTTCCTGGGCCTGGTGGGGGCAGAAACAGGTTTTCAGGGGCAATATACAGTCAAGGACTCTCTTTCTCAGAACCAAGACATGATCTTAAATCACTGACTACCTCTGTCATGAGAGACTATATTGCAGTAGTTCCCCCAAATTTCCCCAGTGACCCGGGAACACTCTAAAAATATGGATCCCTGGTTCCTGGGTGGCTCAGTGGTTTAGCGCCTGGCTTTGGCCCAGGGCACAATCCTGGAGTCCTGGGATCGAGTCCTGCATCGGGTTCCCGGCATGGAGCCTGCTTCTCCCGCTGCCTGTGTCTCTGCCTCTCTCTCTGTCTCTCTATATCTATCACGAATAGATAAATAAATCTTAAAAAAAAAAAAAAATGGATCCCTGGGATCCACTCTAAATTTAGTCAAATGTGAGGGGTAGAGCCAGGAATTGGGAGTTTCCAGCAATGCCCAGGTGATTCTAGCACCGCCAGCCCAGCATCAGGCCTTGGACTTGTTTCATATGTGCCGAGGCCAGTCGTGATGACTCGAAGGCTATTTGAGCAACCTTCCTGCCCCGATGCAAACCCCCATCATGCCACAGCATCTCTCGTTTGTTGTTGCCTGGTGAACCACTAGCAATTTTCAAAGATAAGTCATTCTCACTTGACAATAAAGGTTTGCTGACTGGCCTAGCCCAGGCTATCCCTCTTTGATGTTTTTTTTTTCCCCCTAGATGTCAGGCATATTCTAATACACAGGGAAGCTTGAAAGAATAGCCTTTTCCTAAGTGACAGGAATGTTCCCACATACTAATGTTTTTCATAAGGACTGAAGGCTCAGATGTCTGTCTGAATGATCTGATCCTCATAAATCGGCGGATTGGTCCTGGAAATCCCATGAGCCTTGGCTTTCTTGAGAGATTTATGGCACTTCCCGCTCTTGTGGAGGCCAGGAATAACATCATAGCTCCCTCAGCACTTGTGGTTCTTGTTCCTCAGGGGCCAGCAAAGGAAGGGAGAGGTGTGCTGAACCAGGACCACTTCGAAGGAAAACCATCTAGACTTCTTTTCCAAAACCTCAAAATAAGCCTCATGCTCTGCTGAGAGTCTGACCGTTCTGCCCCCTGGTCTCCTCTCCCTCGGGGTGTTCCCATCACCTTCACCCAATTGGGTTCCGTGGTGTGCGGTGGGGCCCAGAGCTGGCTGGAGCTCATGGGCACGTTCCAAGACGAGGCTGTGTTTTAAGATACTTCCAAGACAATGTTAATCGATGGGTAGCAATTAGTTCCTTCTTGGCTTGACCTAGCAGAGGGACTAATGAAGACTTCCCTTCCTAGTTAGAACCCACACCTGGCAAATCTCTTTAACCAAATTGCACATTATATTGGTGGAAGTGAGCCTGAGTGTTTTCAGCCTGCACAATAATGGCATCTAAGTATCTGCAGCTACCTTCAAAGCAGCATATGAGACAAGATTCAGAAAATGTCCCACCAGCGCTCTAGAAGATGGACAACCACAGGACTGGGTCTGATGACTCTCACTTGAAGACCCAGTTCTGAGAGCCGCAGGGAGGGGATGAAAGATGAGAAAAGAATCACTGCCCTCCAGGGGATGAGAATCTAGTTGCGGAGGAAGACAAGTGTGTAAAGAAAGCGCCTAGAAGACCCTGCCTAAAATCAGGCATTGTAATTGTCAAAGAAAGGAGCAGTCACTTCTACTTGGGAGCAATCCAATTCCTATTTAAGAGAAGTAGCATCCTAGAGAGGCCGTCAAGGACAAGGGCAGGTAAGGGCCATACCTCGGAGTAGACGTTGGACTATGGACTTCAAGCCCCAAAACGTTGCCAGACGTCAGGAAGATGGTGTGGGGACCAATCGTAGTAGACACACACCAGTTTGGTGTCGTGCGTTAGATTCACGAAGCGTACACACAGATATAACAGCCTGAAATGCTTGGCTGGGGAATTTGTGTTTCATAGAGTTGCCAGCGGGGAGGCATTTTTAATATGAGAGGTAACTAATGCAATCAGAGAAGAGCGATATTATGGACTGCAGCTATTTGGGAGAATATTTATCTGGCAGGGGAAGGAGGACGGGTTGGAGGCCGCGAGACTGGAAGCTACTGGTATATCAGTTAGGAGGTTGTTTCAATAGCCACGGTGCACGTATGGAAATAGATTTGATTTTCTTGATGAAATTTCTGCAGGTTGAAGGGGAAATGACTTGATGTGGAAGGCTTTTCAACGCCGGTCTGTGCAGCACACAAATCCCCCAAGTTGATAGAAACCTGCCCAGCTTGCTCAACATAAGTAAACCTCGTAGACATTGGAATGTTTATGTTCAGCCCAAAATGGCTCTGGTTTTTTACACAGCTGTAAAGCGTATTTAACTCCCAAATATAAAACACTTCTTGACTACTGTTTCATAGCTTCATAAAACGAGCCTCAATTGCGTAGGTGCTTTCTGTTGTCATCCCCTATCTTTCTACGCAAATCTGTTTCCTGATATTGTTATTCCAACGGGAAAAAATGCAGCCCCGCGTAAACTACCTTTTTTACAAGCAGCCATAAGAAGAAAGCCCCAAAGACAATAAGGAGCCTCTGCATTTATATTTTTAACCCAAGATTACAGATCTAACTAGCAGGGAAGCAAAATCGCTTTAATTATGAATGTTTTTCATTGTGGTTGTGAGTGTAAGTCAGTAACAGATGTTCATTTTCCCCAGCTCAACTGTTTTTAATTCTTTCTTGAACATGGAGAGAGAAATCTTTAAACGTTTGCCAAAGTTCAATTAACATCCCTGGCTAAAGGTGGAAAATGCCCTACTTTGTTTTTTCTCAGCCATATACCTGCTTTGGCTGCCTGTGCCACAGAGCACCGGGGAAAGGTTCCAGCTGGCACAGGTTTTATTACTGCAAAGTTAATTTGCAGAATAAGCTTTTGGCGGGAGGGGTCTGTTGGACTTTTTATATATTTATTTATTTACTCTTTTTCAGTTATAAATAAAATTACACTGTAAAACATTGCGGTTTAATTGCAGGAAACCCGGTGCATTTTTTTGTTGTTGTTCTGCAAGTGGTTAATAGCTTGTGTTTTGTTTATACGAAGCTGTAGAAATCTTGTGTAAGAATATGTTTACAGCCAAGGCTGTGTGACTTGGTTTATCATGTTTTTCCTGCACTCTGTGGAACAGACCTGGCTGTTCATTATTAAAAGGCCTTTTTCTGTTGGAGAGTGGAGTTTGGGGGTCGGCAGCCGGGGGTGGAGGGGAACATTTATGTAAGAATGCGGAATGAGTGCCAGAGACTAGGGCACTCTAGCTATAAAGCCGCAGCAGCACCTCATGTGATGACATTACAAGTTTGCTTTTGCACCTTAGAAGTAGTTCAACGGAATTTTCTGGAGTCCTCAGAACAAGGCACACATCGTGATAGCACCAGTCGACTTTTTTCCTCATCTCTGATCCCATGACATGTGTGACTGCATATCTAGTTCCTATTTGACAGTCCGCTGAGATAGAATCATGCCGAAAATTGCAGAACCCACTTCCAAAAGATTGGGACCATCATATAATTTGTATTTGAGGTTCGGCTTTCTGAACTTTGACTTTTCAGAAACACAGAGTCACAGAAAACATTGCTCATGGATGCCAAAACTTGAAAATTTTGCCTCCAAAATAGTGTGAAATTTACAAATGCCTACTGTGCAAGTTGCTTGGGCTTTGATGATAATGCCCATTCCAGAGATTTCCTTGTGTCTCCCCAAAGGTTTGCTGAATATCTGTTCATTAATCCTCATTTAGGCAACTGGAAAATACTTCCTTTTTGGTCTGTGACACACAGATTATGCCTTTAGGAAATCTGTGGATGACATATGACTTATAGGACTTGCAAAGGGTCATTGGGTTTGTCTTTGGATAAAGTGCATTCTCTTTACGGAGCAAAACAACGCAAGGGAGGAAATAGTAGACCCATGCTGGAAAATGGGAGGTTGGCTAAGGGTTGTAATAATCGAATTACAAATATCGCAACCCCTTTGGCACGCAGGATTGACTTTGCTTCTTCAAGGTCGACCTTTATGCCTCTGGGCCAGGATTGATTTGAAAAATGGACCATTTGGATTTAGTGCTGGCCACAAATCAAACATAGTGGAGGAGGAGGACTGGGTAGTAAAGTTACTCAGTGATGTGAGAACTTAGAATTAAGAATTATCACATTCATTTTCCCCTCAGGACCCAGTTTCTCCTTAACATTAGAGTTAGCAGTTTAAGAGAAAAGTTTAAACCTTTTATCCCTCGTATATGCATGAAGCTGCCTCTGTGTATGTAGCTCATGGCTGGGGGATACAAGGACTCAATCAAAACTACCTGGGAAGTATTGCTAACTAACTACCTGTAGTTTTGAAAAGAACATACTCTTTCAACATCACCTTCTGAAAAATAAATAAGCAGCTTGTTTGGATAGACACAGTATTGGAGGACCGAGTGTGTTTACTGAGCAAACTTCTCAGAATAAGTTTTAAACAGCTTTTAATCCTCAGGAGCTGTGAAGTGAGGGAAGTTTCTATTACCTGGCTTGCAAAGGCAGGGTTATCCACCTATTTGGCCCATGAAGCCACTGACAAGACATTAAGGGGGACGGTGGACACTCAGACCTGGGTGCCAGACTTCCACCCCTGCCTGGACTTTTGCAGAGTATGTGACCAGGGACAGGTTACCTCCCCAGGCGTTGATGTAGTCCTCTGTCAGAGGGGAGGTTGGCACAGAATATCTGAGGTCCTTTCCAGACTTGCAATGTTGTCATTTTATGATTCAGTGATAACATTCTATAAAGGTCAAGCTTGGGCATTTTAATATCCATCAGAAAGTATGTACTGATGGTGTGTGTACTCAGGACTTGTAGAAGAGAGGCATAAAACTGAGTCCAGGCTCCCCTGGAACTGTAAACAGAGATAAAAGAAGCTGGAGAGACGCAGGAGAGCAGGAGCCGTGAGAGATTTGAGGGTCAGATAGTGAAAACTACCTCCTAAGAGGTTCTGGAGGAGAGGAGCTAATTGAGCCAGAGGTGCTTTTTCTTCTTTTCTTCTTCTTCTTCTTTTTATTTTTATTTTTATTTTTTAAAGTAGGTTCCACACTCAGTGTGGAGTCTGGTGTGGGGCTTGAACTCACAACCCTGAGATCAAGACCCAAGCTGAGATCAAGAGTCAAGACACCCAACTGACTGAGCCACCCAGGTGTGGGGCAGGGGTGCTTTTTAGGTGAAATTTAAGAGGTGGGGCCAATTAGTGGAGGGTCTGGGAAAATGAGATCCAGCAGTTCAGATAAACATCCTATATTTTGCACAGAGTCAGATCTTGGTAGAAGTGCTATTTCCTATCTCTAAAAGAGAGAATGGTGAAAGGACCATGACATGGTGGCCTTTTGTCACTGTATTTCTATTTTTGTTTTTTTTATGGACAAAGCCAATTTCCTAGCACATGTTCAAGACAGTGGGTGCGGCATGCCCTTCCTGGCCTGCCCTCTCCTTGATAGGATTCTGGAAAAAGGCCAGAAAGCAGTCCATCAGGTCTCCTGTGGGATTACCACACAAGGAAGTGACCCAAACAGAAGCCCCTGTGCAGGTTTGATAACGTGTCTTGGAAGCAGGGAATGGGGGAGGAGCAGCTGACACCGCAGCGTTTACACCTCCACGTTGGCACCATCAAGCACAGCTGTCTAAAGTCTCAGGAATAGTCGGTTGGCCCTCATGTATTATAAGAAAACTTCCTAATCCAGAGTGGCCACAGGCAATTCAGGCAGAACAGAATGTAAGCACCTGGTGATTTTGGAATCAGACTTGTAAATACATCATCCGTCACATTAACATGTGAGGGTTTGAGCAGAATGACGGGTCTTTCCTTATTCCTGTTGCCACTTGTCTGGGGACCGATAGATGTGGTTTATTAGGGCCACAACTACGCATCTTTTTGGCCTTCAATGGATATCTAATCAGAACTATGATTAGAACCATTACTGAAGCATGGGAAAGCCTCTTGTTTATCACCATGTGGCATTTATATGGCATTGTTCAGTTAGACACGACTTTTCATAAACACACTGAGAAGAGACAGCCTAGGAATCAGGATTTCCAGTCTAATGATGCATGTGTCCAGGGAGACCTTGAACTTGAGGAGGGCACAAGGAGAAGAGTCCACCCACCACCTCTATTCTGGGCAAGGAAGAAAGACATCGTACTACCAGTGCATGTGAGCGTCAACCCTCGTTCTCTTCCAGGCTCTGTCCATACCAGCCATCGGGGAGACAGTGGTGCAGTTCTCCTTTTCCAGGTGGGGTAACAGAGTGAATAAGTTGCATAAGATCCCACACACAGGTTGTAAATTTTGGCATTGGACTCCAGGGGCAACCTCTCGTGGCCAGAGTTGACGCTCGTATGTCACAGCAATAGGGAAAGCTCAGAACCACTTTTGACATCAAATCCAACCTAGAGAAGAATGTAGATTCCTTCTTCTGAGGAAGGAGTGTTATGTCTTTGTCACATGACCCATATCCTCTGTCAGGGCAGTTGAGGGAGTCGGGCCAGAGCAAGCCATTCCACATTCTTGTCCAGGGTGGGAGGCGAGAAACCCCAGTGCAGTTGACCAGGGACAGTGCTCATGGTGGATGAACCTGGAAGTGGTGGCCCAGTGGCAGAGTCATGTAAGCAGCCTCCAGCTTGGGTAAAACACCAGCAGGCCTGGGGCAAGGCAAGAGGGACAAGTGAGGGCACAGGGGACAGAGGGGCCTGGAGCACGGGCGCTGAGCGAGGGAGCAGGAACCAGCCACAGCCATGCAGGTGCCATTGGGCTACTTTGCTGACCTCTGTGGCTCCTGGGGCCTGTCACTGGCCCTAGGTCTTCAAAAATAACTGAGCAACATCCATTGTCCTGATTGACCTTATAGTTTGTGACATCACCTGTCTGCTGAGCTGGTGAAAATGCTAACAACAGTGCTAAGTGGCAGGTGTATTTTTGTATATACTAAACTCATTTAATGCTCTGCTGTGGGTTCTGGGGCAAAGGGAACTTGGGCAAGCTGCCCGCCGTCACCGAGTAGTGCGTCAGTGAAGGAGCCAGCACTGGGACCCAGGCTGTCAGGTTCGCAAAGGTCTTCTAGCGAGCGTGAGATATTGCCAAAATAATATAAGGAAAGCACCGTCCAGGTCACTGGATGATCATACTAAGATCTGGGCCTTCAAGAACGTGCCACCCCCCAGGGGTGGTGGAGAATCTAGGCCAAAAAGCGTAGGGAAGAGGAGGTGGTGCTAGGAGCTGGAAAAGCCATGTCTGCTTCTCACCCGAGCCTTTATTATCATGCCTGGAGCGTAAAAAGTCTACCTCATTTTTATAACACGTTTCAAACGATCTCTTTGACTGGGAAGTTCTCTCCCTTGCAGTTTCTCCCAATAGCTTTTGTCAAGGTTTGTCACACGCATAATGTTTCAGTGGATTTTAACGCAGCCCCGGTGATCACGAAGCCAGCCTGATGTGTGCAGTATGTAAAGCCCACATTACTGGTGCTTTCAGGAAGCTGCCCTGTTATGAAGCCAAATAGCCTTCTTAAAAATCAGAAGTACTCTCATAAAACTTGTTTTTCATGCGGCCCAGGCTGTAGTTTCCACATGGGACGAAGTGTGAAACTCAGCTTTTATGGGAGATCTCTGAGATTGGTGTGAACTCTCAGTGACTCTCGTGACATGATTCCCCAGAGGAGCAACTTATTTTCTTTTGCGGTGCGTTTCCTTGTCAACTGCTATGTCTGGAAGGAGGATGTTACTCTGATGCAGGAGAAACTGGCACTTGCTGGTGGACCCTCATTAATTCTCAGCTTGATGATTGCGGCATTTTTCTCATATCCGCCATCCAAAGGAACTTTCTCTCGGCACAGATTCACCCTGTCTGTAGGTGTGCACTCTAAACACGGCACGTTGTACTTCAGTGTTAGGGGGGAACACACCACAGCAATAGCCAGCTGTGGCAGGTGCCTCACTGCAGAGGAGGCTGTGCTGGCGTCATGAGCAGACCCTCTGTCCACTCCCTTGCTTTTCAGAGTTTGAGTTTTTAAAAGCAGGGCATTCCTCCAGTGGAGGAGTCCACGGTGTGATAGTGACCCATCAGGGGTGCCCACGTCCTCACTGCACACCTCCAGGTCTTTTTTTTTTTTTTTTAAGATTTTATTTATTCATGAGAGAGAGAGGGACAGAGACACAGGCAGAGGGAGAAGCAGGCTCCATGCAGCGAGCCTGATGTGGGACTCGATCCTGGGTCTCCAGGATCACACCTTGGGCTGAAGGCAGTGCTAAACCACTGGGCCCCCAGGGCTGCCCTGAAACAAAAGGTTTATAAGCACATCTTACACTCTGACACTTTCTATTCCATTCCATCCTTATATTTTTAAGTGCTCCACCAAATTCATATTACGACCTGCTGATGGGTCACAGTCTGTGGTTTGGAAACACTACGACTCTGCACTGGAAGTAGGTCTCAAGAGCTACCCTATTGCCTCTGGAAACTTAGGTTAAATGTCCATGAATCCTAGCAGCCACTAGAAGACTCAGGGAAAACAAGCCATTTTGTTCTCCCCCAAAGGTGAAAGAGTGGAGCTCCTAACTGGAGCCGAGAAATGGGAGGGGGCGGATGTTGCTGAAATCCGTGCTGTACTGAAGAGACGTTGTCATTTCTTTTCTTTTTTCCTATGGTTGACACGTGGTGTTACGTTTATTTTAGGCGTACGAGACATCGTTTCTTATTGCTCATTTTTCCTGAAAAATAGCCAAGAGCTGGAGACAAGAAAGGAGATGGAATTTTTTTGATTTTGTTTTTAGAAGCAGTTTCTTTCTCCTCCAACCCAGAGGAGGAGCTGGGAGATTGGGTACCCAGAGAAGTCTGCCCAGCAGGAGCTCCAAATTGGCAAGAGGACTCCTCCGGGGTGGGCTGGGGGTTAGTGTGAATGATGAAAACGGAGCTAGGAACATGCAGGTAACAGAAAAGTGTACAGAATGCTTCTCTGAGGTCTCAAAGTAAATAGAAGAAAAGTATCCAGAGGGGTAACAATGAAGGGTTAACGAAAAGGGGCCAGTTTCTCTACATGTTTCTTTCTTTTCATCTTTTTCTGAGAATGTGCCTATTCAGATGCACACTTGCTTGCTCTTGCTTCATGGAATTGCTTTAAAATCTGAATTTCCAATTTTTAGAAGATGCTGATTGCAACAGCCCTTGATCTTGACCTCAAATTAAGGCACAGGCCATGGAGGTAGAGCGACATCCTCCCCACTCCCTGATGGAGGGTGAAGGAACCAGGGGGGAGTCACCACCTGCTCTGTGCACACCTTAGCCCTCTCGATGCTGGCAGTCACACCGCAGTGGCCAGGTGGCAGGTAGGGCTGTGCCCTCCTGGTGGAGTCTATGCTCTGTTTACAATGCTGGCAGGTGTTTTAGGGGGAGAACAGCCTGAGCATTTCTCCAGGGCTCCCCTTTTTGTCAGCATGTACTGGTGGGAAGTGCAGCTGCCTGTAACCCTTTCCACTTTGTCAAAAAACACAGAGAGGCGCCCCTGGCTGGCTCAGTCGGTGGACCACGTGACTCTTGATCTCAGGGTTGTAAGTTCAAGCCCCATGTTGAGTGCAGTGGTTACTTAAAAAATGAAATCTTAAAAAAAAAAAAAATCAACAGAGGCAGGTGACAGGGAATTGGGTTTGTGCATCTCATTTGCCATTAAGCAGCAGAACCTGCATCTCAGATCCCTAATTACTTTGTATCTTCACTTTGCCCCCATGCTTGAATCTCTACCCCCAACACCCCCCTCCATCCCAAGTAGGGTAGTTGGCAGCAGGGCTCGGGAAGCCTGATGTTGTTGCCCTTGCCTTTCATTTGTTTGTTCAGCAAATAGATCTAGAGTGCCTGCTGTGCCCCAGAGGCTTTTAAGGACTCCAGGCATTCAGGGGTGTGGTGCTTGCTTCTAGTGAGGAAGAAGGGTAATAAGGACAAGAAGAAGATCATTTAGAAAGTTAGATGTGTTGTGAGAAAGGCACTGGGGGGGGCGGTGGGCAGGACATTGTGCCTGCAGAAGTAGTCAAGGTGATCAGGGCTGGCCTCTCTGAGGTGGTGACATTTGAGCGGAGCTTGGGATGAATACAAGCAAGCAGCACAGCATACTGGTTAGGAACGCAGCCTCAGCCTCAGGATCCAGGTGGCCAGGGTGGCACCCCTGCTCTGCCAAGGAAAATCTTTGCAGCCTCAGACCAGGCACTCTGCCTCACCGAGCCTCTGTTTGATATAAAACGTAGATAATCACAGTAGCAGCCTCTTAGCGTTGTTGCAAGGGTTTATGTGAGCTAATGCACCTGGGGAAGCCCTGTGTCAGCTGCCCTTATGACGATGAGGATGGTGAGGAGGAGAATGAAGTTGAGAAAGAGGAGAGGAGAACCATAGGCTCCGGAAATGTGCTGAGTGACTCCTAGGGCAACAAAACTGTGGTCATAGTTCACTGAGGCCCAGTGTCATGATGATGCAAACACTGAACACTGATGAGACCTAGTGTCGTGATGCAGTCCTACTAGAAGAAGGGGAAGTGCAGGAGCAGGCTTGGACGTGTGTAAAAGACCAAAATTCGGGACGCCTGAGTGGCTCAGTGGTTGAGCGCCTGCCTTCGGCCCAGGGCGTGATCCTAGAGTCCTGGGATCGACTCCCACGTCGGGCTCCCTGCATGGAGCCTGCTTCTGCCTCTGCCTCTGTCTCTGCCTCTCTCTCTCTCTGTGTCTCTCATGAATAAATAAATAAAATCTTAAAAAATAAAAGACCAAACTTCTTTTTTTTCCAAAGATTTTACCTTCTCTCTCTCTCTCTCTCTCTCTTAAGATTTATTATTTATTAGAGAATGAGGCAGAGACACAGGCAGAGGGAGAAGCAGGCTCCCCGAGGGGAGTCCGATGCATGACTTGATCCCGGGACTCTGGGATCACATCTCAAACCAAAGGCAGACGCTCAACCGCTGAGCCACCCAGGTGTCCCCAAGATTTTACCTCTTTAAGTAACCTCTACACCCAACATGGAGCTCCAACTCACAATCCCTAGATCAAGAGTCACACACGGTCTACCAACTCAGCCAGCCAGGTGCCCTAAAGACCAAAATTCTTATCTTGCATAGTCAGTAGGGATCCAAGACGGAACATCAAAAAGAAGCAGTAGAGTCATGTTGTTTAGAAGCCACAAGGTGAATCCCAGGTAAAGAGGTATAAGCGTGGGGAGCAGGGAGGAGGGCGGAGGGAGGATGAGACAGAGGACTCCTCTTTTTCACTGCCAGTCACGAAGAACTATCCGACTACTTACTGTGTACAGTGATAACTTTGATCAAAGAGAAGAAAATGTTAATTAAAAACTAATAGCAGAGAAAATACCATAAAGTCTGGAGACCACCTCAAAGGGTTTCCAGCAGCCAAGTTGTAGTAATTTGAGCATCAAAGACTATGTTGATGACTGGTAATTAATTGGATCTGTGAAATGAGTCCAAGATGGTACTGACCATGGAGAAGTTAATGTCAAGTGTGTCTGAAAGTAGCTGTAATAGAAGAACGGTGGAAATAACAGGATGTGTTTTTGTTTCTCTACATTTTGCTCTCTCGGGGTGCATTGGCAGTTGTGTTCTGTAAAGTGGAGGTTGGTTTATGAAACGCAGGTGTTGTTTTTCTCCACCTCCGTTGGCAGATTGGCAGGGGGTTGTGAGTAAGCCCCAGAGTTGCAGGTAAAGTAGAACTGGGGCAGGCATAGGAGAGACCAGCCTGCAGCCTGTCACCAATGGTGGGAAGCGGGTGTGCGTGAAGGTGGTTTGCAAGATGGGGCAAGAGCCGTTTGCCCTGGGAGGGAATCCCTTATTCCCAGAAAATGCTATCTCCAGTGGCCCTAGTGATTATATTGAAGACATGATATGGCAAGAAAGACACAGGCTTTAAAAATGCTGTCTGCGGGATCCCTGGGTGGCTCAGTAGTTTGGCGCCTGCCTTTGGCCCGGGGCGCGATCCTGGAGTCCCAGGATCGAGTCCCGCGTCAGGCTCCTGGCATGGAGCCTGCTTTTCCCTCTCTGCCTGTATCTCCGCCTCTCTCTCTCTCTCTATCGTGAATAAATAAATAAAATTTTTTAAAATGCTGTCTGCTGAGCAAATGGAGCTTGAGTGAAGATGCCAGGTGTCTAGCCCAGGAAATGCATGCTCACCCTTGAACCTGACCGAGTGTCAGTTGGTCAGTAACCCCTGCCTTCCACTGGTCAAAATCAGCTTCTGGTTCTTTTAGGTCTTGCCTTGTAACCTCAGGAAGGTCAAAGCTAAGAATGAAAATCATGACAAAATAAATCTATAGGACCAACTTGTGTTCTAGGTTAAATGTAGGTTTTATAGTCATTGGGATTATGTATATGATTTGTCTGTTTTTAAGATATTTTAAACCTTAACTACTTAAATGGTGAAGTTGGCACAATGTTGAAATGTGTAGAATTTGAGTTTGTGATTAACACTTAGATGGATATATTAGAGCATTATATTTTTAAAAATTGTATTTTGGGGTGCCTAGCTGGCTCAGTTGGGAGAGCATGCAACTCTTGATCTTAGGGTCTTGAGTTTGAGCCTCATGTTGAGCATAGAGCTTACTTTAAAAAAATATTTTTTGATTTATTTAATAGTATTTGAGGATTTAGAAACATTTGTTAAATAGACTTATAGGTATAAAATTTAGCACTAAAAAAACACAAATATTTCTGAAGTTTTCTTATTTAAAAAAGAAGTCCTTCAGGTATTAAAGTTCCAAACAACTATGACATGGACTAAGCTCACGATAAGGCATTGAGTTGCTCCTTGATGGGGGAAGCCATTGGAGAGTTTTAAGCAGGCACGCAATATAATTTATTATCTTTTTTCTAAGACTGGGGGAGGTCAGGAGTACAAGCTGTGTAATCTTGGGTCCCCTTGTACTACTAGAACCCGTGAAATATGTTCCCTCATTAACTGATTCAGCAAATGCACATCGTTGGCTCCTTCCGTACAAGCACAGCACTGGGCACATAACCAAGGGCCTCCCAGTAAGTTAGAAAGTGTTGAGTCCTATAAGGAAGAGGGTACTTCTGGCTTGGAGAACTAGGACCATTTCCATGGTGAAGGAGCGGTGGGGGAGAATGACATTCCAGGAATGAGCTGAGACCAGGAGCAAGGAGGTCAAGCATTGTCGAGGCTCGTCACATGGTCCCTCGGAGCCAGTAGCGTGTCTTCCATCAGAACCGTAACGTTGCCAATTCATTTAGACCGTTGTCGCTGCAGCTCCTGTAAAGTGGGTCAGTACCAATTAAAGCTAATTTATAATGATAAATCCATAAGGCAGAGAGGCAACTCTTAGCTAATGTATTTGCCAGAATTTGACACCCCAGGAGAGTTTTAATTTGCTGTCACTGCAGTTACCACTTTTGCATGAATATTAATGATCTGCATTATAGGAAAAATGTGGTGTATTGGGTTTCTGGAAGAGGTTGACTTTTTTTTTTTTTTTTTAATCTACCTGTATGTCAGTGTTTTATGTTTGTGAATACAAGGAAGGAGAATACCAGAGGTGCTGAAATGGAGAGCAGGCCATGTGCCCGGGAGTGAAGGGGTGAGCACAGGGCAGGTGAGCAGAGGTTGGAGGGCAGTAGACAAGGTTTGAAGGGGCTCCGGGGGCGAGTGACCGGGAGCTCGCAGAGGCGCTCAGCGGGGCTCCCGGCCCGCGATGTGGGTCGGGGAGGGGTGCGAAGCTGCACGTGCGTGTCCGTACAGAGGCTCCAGGCCACCTCGTGTTTTCGCGTGGTTCAGGGGGCCAGCTCAGGTTTTTACTTCCTTTGCTGACAACCAGTAAGCTTTTCTCTGGCCATCCTCGGGATGTAATTGTCTTACCGTGGGATCCCGTGTGCTAGGTTGCGCTCGCTGCCCCGACTGAGACGCCGAGACGGGCTCCCGGGGCTGCCTGTCCGAGCTGCCGTCCCGCCCGCGACAGGCCCCACGTGGGGACCGTGTGGCTGTAGACGGTGACAGTAGAACGCTCGACCCGAGGAAGAGCGGTGGCAGTCGGCGTCGATGTGAGGCGGTGCCCGGTGAAATTACGTCTTCGTAGAGAAGCTCTGACATTGACGCATGTTATTTTAAAATTCATAATGACTAAGGCAAAGCGGAGCCCTGATGAAACAACTCGCGTAGCTCTGCTTTGAAAGACTGGCTGTGCCCACCCGGGAGGGCAGGTCCTGCCACTTGGGTCCGGGGCGCCGCTTCCCACCTGCTCACATGTCCACCCGCACACGGCTGCGAGTGACCCCGCACGATGCGTCCCTTTTAAGTCCTCTCTAGTATTTCCAGGGCTTGGTCTTGCATGTCACCTCTTTATCTCCCTCATATGGGGGATACTCACTTTGAAAACAAATCAGGGATCCCTGGGTGGCTCAGCAGTTGAGCACCTGCCTTCGGCCCAGGGCCTGATCCTGGAGACCCGGGATCGAGTCCCGCGTGGGGCTCCCTGCATGGAGCCTGCTTCCCCCTCTGCCAGTGTCTCTGCCTCTCTCTCTCTCTCTCTCTTTCTCCCTGTGTCTCTCATAAATAAAATGTTCAAAAAAAAAAAAAAAAGAGAGAAAACAAATCAAAGGAGCACAGACTTTTGGGACCGAACTGCCAGGTCCCGGTGCAGTCTGCCTGTTTCTGGCTGGGGGACCTTCAGCACCTCCATCACTTCCTGCAGCCCCCCCCTTCCCCGTGTTAGGTTGGGGAAACAAAGGTCGGTTACACGGAGAGCACCTCTCCCACCAGGCATACACGAGGCACCCCTACCCTAGATGGCAGAGGCAGCTCCCAACTCTTTCTGGTTCCAGAAGAGTGTGTGGAAAAACAAAACTTGCTTGTTCTTTAGCCACATTTTTCATTAAAGATCCAAGTAAACGCAGAGAGGTTTAGATATCTGGGCAAGTGCCAGAATTTGGGGAACAAACGGCTTAAAAGGAGGCTAACCAAAAGCAGGCAGTGTTATTGCATCATGAGTACATCCCTAAAATCTTCTCATTTTTTTTTAAAGATATTATTTATTTATTCGTGAGACACAGAGAGGCAGAGACATAGACAGAGGGAGAAGCAGGCTCCATGCAGGGAGCCTGATGTGGGACTCGATCCGGGGACTCCAGGATCACGCCCTGGGCTGAAGGTGGCGCTAAACCGCTGGGCCACCCAGGCTGCCCCCTAAAATCTTCCCTTGTTGCCCATTTTTGTGCCGAAATGAACAGGCCCTTGGGAGAACTGGTGTTGGGACAGACGCTTAGAGCCATGGAGAGTGGCAGCCAGAGCATCAGCAAAAGCAATGACCATCTTAATGGAAAGGCTGCTGGGGCTGAACTCCCCCAGCGTGCTCAGCGGCGCTGCCGGGCCTTTGGATCCTCCGTTCCTAGGGGCCTTTTGAGAGGGTGTACTGTCTTGTTTTGTGTGTGTGTGTGTGTGTGTGTGTGTGTGTGTGTTTTAAAGATTTTATTTATTTATTCATGAAAGACAGAGAGAGAGAGAGAGAGGCAGAGACACAGGCAGAGGGAGAAGCAGGCTCCATGCAGGGAGCCCAATGTGGGACTCGATCCCAGGTCTCCAGTTTCACACCCTGAGTCAAAGGCAGACGTGCAACCACTGAGCAACCCAGGAATCCCTTTTTTTTTTTTTTTTTTTTTAGATTTTATTTATTCATGAGAGACAGAGACACAGGCAGAGGGAGAAGCAGGCTCCACGCAGGAGCCTGATGTGGGACTCGATCCCGGGTCTCCAGGATCAAGCCCTGGGCCGAAGGCGGCCCCAAACCACTAAGCCACCAGGACTGCAGTGTACTGTCTTTTAAAAAGAGAATAGCGGGTTTGTGAAATATAGAAATCGGATCCAGGGACGCCTGTGGGGGCTCGGTGGTTTAGCTCCTGCCTTTGGCCCAGGGTGTGATCTTGGAGCCCGGGGATCGAGTCCTGCATCGGGCTCCTTACTGGGAGCCTGCTTCTCCCTCTGCCTGTGTCTCTGCCTCTCTCTCTCACTGTCTCTCATGAATAAATAAATAAAATCTTTTTTAAAAAATAAACTATTTTATCCTCTTCCTTTTAGTTACATATCTGTTTTATACAGTAACCTATTAGTGCACATATGCCATTTACAGTAAATGCATTCACACCATCATACTCACTATTTTTTATTGGGATGTAGGATCAGATTGTTGGGAGGCCACTGCTGGGGAAAACCAGCCTTGCTCCGTCCTGCTTTCCCATAATGGGTGGGCAAATTCTCTAGCAAGGGTCTGGAAACGACCAGGAATTAATTTATTCTGAAGTTAGTTTTGAAAACAGCAGATGAAGGGACACCTGGGTGGCTCAGCAGTTGAGCATCTGTCTTTGGCTCAGGTTGTGATCCCGGGATCAAGTCTCGCGTTGGGCTCCCTGCAGGGAGCCTGCTTCTCCCTCTGCCTGTGTCTCTGCCTCTGAGTGTCTCTCATGAATAAATAAATAAAATCTTTTGAGAAAAGAAAGAAAGAAAGAAAAGAAAAGAAAGAAAGAAAGAAAGAAAGAAAGAAAGAAAGAAAGAAAGAAAGAAAGAAAGAAAGAAGGAAGAAAGAGAAAGGAAGGAAGGAAGGAAGGAAGGAAGGAAGGAAGGAAGGAAGGAAGGAAGGAAGGAAGGAAAAGAAAAAGAAAGAAGAAAGAAAGAAAAAAAGAAAAAAAGAAAAAGAAGAAGGAAGGAAGAAAAGAAAAGAAAGAAAATAGATGAAGCAGATGCAGCAAACGAACCAGGTTAGGGTTTACTTTCGTCCTCGGACAAGACAGGCTCAGATGTTTTTGTAACTACAGAAGCAACTTTAGTTTCGGGTTAGCTCTTCCTAGAGTTCAAAGATGTTAGAAAGCAGACGAAGAGCAGTTGTTTGCAGATGTTTTCCGCAGGACACCACAGGCCCCACTGGCGAGTTTTCCAGATGTTAGCACCAAGCGGGCGCTGGCACGTGCGCATGTGTGGCTTTGGAGAACCATGTGGCCTGTCTCCACCTGCAGCGGGCCCTCCGGCTGCAGAGTGAACGACAGCAGCTGAGGAGCAGGCCTGGCCTCGCAGCTGCTCTCGGCTCCGTTTGATGACAGGGTGGCGTGGGGGGTACAGCTAAGATGAGCAACGGAGCTCCCCCACACGCTCTTCTGTTTGGAAAAAGTGAGCACCCTGAGAACAGGGGAACAGTGGGTGAAATATGGAAACTGCTCTTGTGACATTTTTACTTGTTTATGACCAAATACTCCTTTAATGCTTACCATATGCCAGGCGCTGTTCTAAGTACATTGATTTTATTATTATTTTATTTTATTTATTTATTTTTAAAGATTTTATTTATTCATTCATGAGAGACACACACAGAGAGAGAGAGAGAGAGAGAGAGAGAGGGAGAGAGACACAGGCAGAGGGAGAAGCAGGCTCCATGCAGGGACCCCGATGTGGGACTCGATCCTGGGTCTCCAGGATCATACCCCGGCTGAAGGCGGCGCCAAACTGCTGGGCCATCGGGGCTGCCCAGAGAACTCCGTATTCTTTACAACAACCTTAAGAGCTGGCTAGTACTGTTAGCCCATTTTACAGGTGAGGAGTCTAAAGATCAGAGAGGTGACATCACTTGCCTGGGGTCACACAGCTCACTGGTGGCAGATCAGTGCACACTCTGCACGGGTCTCGGTATAAAGTCCCACTTGTGTTTCTTCTAGTGGAGATTCCCGTGGCTTTCAGGATTATTTTTGGTTTTGTTTGGGTTCACAGGAGGCCTTTCTAAAAATTCTACATATAATACGTACATGTGATGTTATTACAAAAATGATGTTACAGTGTCTTCCATCTTTTGAGCACTTAACTGTGTGTGGATCCTCCCATGCCAGATGTTCTCTAGACATTAATTCAAATCCTGAAAGTGCAAGGAAGAGATTTGTGCCCATTTCATAGATGAGAACGTGGATGACAGTAGCTGGTCACTCAGCTGACATGCCCAGCCAGGTCATGAACCCGGGTCCGCACACAGTTCTTTGTTATAGGACAGAATTAAGTATAAACAGGTCTTTCTTGATCCCCTACCCAAGGAGATGGTGAGCTTCACAAGCACCCAGGGCACCTCATAGTGCACCAGTGCCTGGGGTGGGGTGGGAGGGCCCAGGTAGCCAGGGACAGTGCCGTGTTGTGCCTGTCGTCCCTGAGCTGGCGTTCACTCCCATGGGCGTCCCAACTTGGATGAACTGCGTGGTCCCCCTATCTGCCCCCCCTTGGGGCTGGGTGCCGCATGGTTTCCAGGCGACTATGTCCCCGGCACCAAGCCCTTAGGGTCCGGCTCCTTTTGATCCAGTGGAGTTTTGAAGTTTTATCTTCTGCTGGGCTTCATTAAGTCAGTGGGTCTGAGGCACCCTCCCCCCCCCCCCCCCCAGTTGTAAATGTTGCATGGTTCTTGGTATTCAGGTTAACAAATTAGCCCAATTAGATGGGTAAATTAGTCATTCTAACTTTCTGAAGTCCTGCTGGAGGAGCTTTGTGAAATAGCATTTATAGTTTTCTAACAAGCAATTTAAAGGACACCAGCATGTGGCATTTGTTTAAGAGTAAAATGTCCTAAACAATGCCCTACTTAAAAACAGATTTCGAAATTTGCTCACAGACCCAGAAACGTGGCAGGGTGCATGCGTCCCTGCGTTGTCTCGGACAGGCGTTTCCAAACTGGGTCTCTTCTTTCTGGGGGCTACAGCCAAGCACAAGAGAGTTGCTGAAACTCACATTTAATTCCACAACCTCCTTTTTTGCTGAACTGCTTTTTTTCTGCACCACCCAAGAGTTTCTTCCAAACTGACTGCTCTGATTTCCATCCGAGTAGGTAGATGGTGAAGGAGCGGCAGCTGCAAGGAGGTTGAAAGGGGCCCCCTCGGGTGGCTGCTGGCCCTGGCGGCCGGAAGCAGGGCAGGGGAGAAGCAACATCCCTCAATAGCTCAGTGAAAGTGCATAAGCTCTTGGACCTCTCTGGACTCGGTTTCCTCGTGTTCAGGGAAGTGCCTGTCCTCCCCACCTCACAGGGCCACTGGAGGATTCTGTGAGGATGATGCATCGAAGGTGCCTAAAACGCAAGAGGTCCCTGCCTTCCTTCTTGGCCCCTTTGAAGTGTTAGCTTCAGAAGCCGGCATCCTTGTGCCTGGCTCAATTGGCTCTTCAAACAATCTTATTAATGCCTATTAAAATGAAACCCAATAAAAATGCCAATATTTGGTGTTGAAATAATTGATGTAGCAGAGACAGACCATGGAGCACCCAGGCAGGCCCCTGGTGCAATTTAGCCTCACACCTGGGGGATGAATTTCACAACTGTAATTGCTACCATATAATTCTTATTAATGTTGTGCCATAATTCCTATTTATTCCACGGGGCTTGTAAATGCATTAAGACTTGTCAACATATTATTTTACACTGTTTATGATCTGTAGAATTATGTCCTTCGGGGTTGTATTGTGCAAAAGCTCAAAATAAATGGCTTTGGGCCTCATTAAAAAAAAAAAGAGCAAAAAGCGGCTGCCTGTGGAAGTGGTTCTGCATCCCCACCGTCCTGCACAGAAGTCCGTGAAGTAGATTTTTAACTCCGTTCTGAGCAGAGCTGGGAATACACGGGACTGGCCCTCCCCCCGTGAGCAGTCCGCCCTCCCAGGGAATGCTGTGGACAGCTAGGGAGCCCCAGGAGGGGTTCCTGGGACACCCCGGGTGTCCTCCCCTGGGGACAGAATGTGCTAGAGAATTCTTGGCTCTGCCACAAGCTGGAACCTTGCATGTTTTTTGTTTTTTGTTTTTTTTTTTAAAGATTTTATTTATTTATTCATGAGAGAGACAGAGAGAGGCAGAGACACAGGCAGAGGGAGAAGCAGGCTTCATGCAGGGAGCCTGACGTGGGACTCGATCCTGGGTCTCCAGGATCATGTCCCGGGCTGAAGGCAGCGCTAAACCGCTGAGCCAGCCGGGCTGCCCATCCTTGCATGTTCTTACAGTGAGTTTGGCTCCGAGCTTGAGGCGTTTCTGTCCTCCTGCTCCGTAGCCTGGGGTAAGCCCCTGGGCGTCTCAGCTCAAGCCATAAGGAAAAAGATTAGAAGTTCCAAGCGTAGAGGAACCTAGCCAGTGTAGACTGCAACCCCGTCCCACCGGTTTCGGCCTCTCCTAGGCCAGGAAGCGGGAAGGCGTGGGGACAGGCTTCTGTGCTCCGGAGCGTGGGCCGCAGCCGCGCGGGCACCTGCTGGGCCGGGGTGCCTGTGCCTCGGTCATTCCCGGCTCGGGCCTCAGAGCCCGCCCAGCGCCTCCGCAGAGTCCGGGTCAAGGGCTGCTCAGCCCATCTCCAGCCCCCCGCGGTTGGGGAGCCCTTAGTCTGGTCTCAGGTGCGAGCGGAGGTCTCGGCCTCGGCACAGCCTGGCGGCCCTGGTGCCTGGGGCGCCCGGCGGTCCGGCCACCGCCTTCCCCCGTCCCGTGGGCGGCCGGGCCACAGGCCGAGCGCGGCTGACCGTCCTTGCCCCCTTGGCCCTGCAGGCAGCGAGTACGACGAGGAGGAGGTGGACTACGAGGAGTCGGACAGCGATGAGTCCTGGACCACAGAGAGCGCCATCAGCTCCGAGGCCATCCTCAGCTCCATGTGCATGAACGGGGGGGAAGAGAAGCCCTTCGCCTGCCCGGTTCCTGGATGTAAAAAGAGATACAAGGTAAAGGCCCGAGCACCTGAGCCCTCGCCCGGGGGGGGGGGGGGTGGGGGGCAGCGGGGGGACCGGCCGCGTCAGTAGCAGCTCCTGGCGTCTGCGGGGCGCCCGGCCTCGTGGACTCACCTGCCCGGGGACGCGCGGGCTCCTGGCTTCGGGGCGCTTGCCGGGTTCCCCCTCGCTGCTCCGTGTGGGAGCAGAGGTCCAGAGGCGGTTTTTCTGGTGGGAGGATTGTGGGGGTTTTTTTATTATTATTATTCATGAGAGACAGAGAGAGAGAGAGAGAGAGAGAGAGGCAGAGACAGGCAGAGGGAGAAGCAGGCTCCACGCAGGGAGCCCGACGCGGGACTCGATCCCGGGTCTCCAGGATCACGCCCCGGGCTGAAGGCAGGTGCTAAACCGCTGGGCCACCCGGGCTGCCCAGAAGAGGGGCCTTTGCTCTTTTTCGGCGCAGGACCCGCGCCCCGGAGAGCCTGACTGGTGTCAGCAGCGGCCGGGGACAAAGGGACAAACAGGGAGAAACACCACGACGTTCAGGGCTCGGTCCAGAGGGCCCCGACACCCAAACTCGCCGACTTCCCCTGAAGCGGCCGTTAGCAGGCCCCTCACAAAGCCGCCTGTGAGCGGGGACAAGTCGCGGGGCCCCGCGCTACTCTGAGGACGTGCTGACCGGCCCGCGGCTCGGCACCTTGACTCCCGTTTGTAAAAAGGTGTAAAAGGTGTGTGAGGGCATAAGCACTTCTCACGTGGCTCCTAACTGTGTCCCTGAACACCAAACACACAACCCTATTTCAGTGATTTTTTTTTTTTAATTTTATTTATTTGGTACCAGCAGCCGATAGAAGTGGCTGCGGCTCCGCCTGTAGAAAGCGGGCGCCGGTGTCCGCGCGGACGGTCGGGGGCGCTTTGCATAAACCGCAGGCGCCGGCCGAGGCGAGCGAGCCCGAGCCCCACGGGCCGGAGCTGACTCCGGTGCACGCGCAGGTTTTCTGGGTCAGAGGCGCGGGGGGCGGAGGGAAGGCCAGGAGGTGGTCCCCTCAGGAGCCCAGGGAGCACAGGGCGGCCGCCCGAGCTCCTTCCCCCGGAGGCAGCCCTGGCACTGCAGCCCTTTCCTTCTGGCTTTTTTTTTTTTTTTTTTTTTTTTGGTTCAAAGTGGAGAAAGCTTAGCCGCCCCTCGGTGCTTGGCATCTGCTGCCTTCTCGCAAGCGCCCAAACGCTGCTTAGGGGGTGTCACGCACATCAACAGTGTTAAAAGGGGGACCAGACTGCGGCAACCCCAGAAAGGGCCGGGGGGAGCCCCAGCCTTTACTCTGGCTGGAGAGGGTGAGCGCCCCCCCCCCCCCCACCCGGCCACCTGTTAGCCTGTCATCATCCTGCTCTTACTGTCCTTGGGTTTCCAGCAGTTTCTCCTACAGTTGTCTACACCTGGGTCGATGGGACTTGAGTGCTCTTCCTGCCCCGAAGGCCGCAAGAGAACTGAGCGAGGCCTGGGCTGCGGTGCCACCACCCCCACAAATGACATGGGTGGCAGGGGGTGCTCTTGATTTCCACGAGGGGGCTGTGAGTTTCCGTTCCTGGGCCGGCACACCACGCCGTGGCACGAGGGACGAGAACACGCGCGTGTGGCCTCCCCGTGGGACCCCTGCCGCAGGCGCTGGTGCCCGCCGTGCGGCCGCTGCGTCTTACCCACCGCGCGGCTGTCGGCCTGGCCGTCGGCTCGGGGAGGCTCTAAGGGGCCGCAGCGCGGTGGGGTCAGGCTGCCGTGCCCTTGGTCCCCCGGGCTCACTTCCGACTGGTCGCCGCTTGCCCGCTGTTGGCCACGGACCCCGGACCAGCTCTCACCATTCCTTGGCATTTGCAGAATGGAAAGAGGAGGTGGCCAGCTTCCGGGCTTCCTCCTGAGTAGGGCAGGGCAGGGGGCCCCGGCAGGACAGCTGAGGCTCCATGTGGTTTCCCGTATTAATCCCTTTACCGCGGATGCCTCTTCCCCCCACTCTCCCCATCAGTACCTCTCATTTGAGTCCCCCTCGTTTCTCGAGGCACAGCTCAAGCGCCACCTCCTCTGGGAAGCCCTCACCAGTTTCCCAGACTGATCCCCCCACCCCAGACCGATGCTCTTGCCCCCGACCTTTCCATAGCTCTGTTCTTACCACTGGAGAGCACGTACCACCGTGGCACCAGGCGTCCGTACGGCTCCCAGACCCTTGCTCAGCCCCGGGCACGGGTGCTTCAGCATGAAGGCACAGAGATGAAGGGACGGAGGCCAAACGTGTGGGGAAGAGGACAGTGTGGCCGCCAGCGGGCCACCAGAACCCCAAAGCAGTGGCAGGACTCCTGTCGGCTTTGTCCCAGACACCTTCCAGGCTGAGCAACCGATCCCGTCCACCTGGGTGCTCCTCACTTTTCTTGTGGTTTCGGTCAAGAGAGAGAGGACTCCCCAAGCCTGGAATTGGCAATGGCTTGAAAAGATGGGTTGAAGTGCTTTGAGGTTTCTTTTCCTTTGGTGACGTTTAATATTAGAGTTGTCAGAACTAAAGGCATTTTGCTACTTCAAGAAACATAGAACATGTCCCCTAAAAAGTTTCCGTGAAAGGGTCCCTGGCACTACATGGAGAACACGGATGGTTTCAGCGCCACGAAGGAAGCTTGGCCTCCGAGGTCTAGATGCACAGGCAGCAGGCGTGTTGCTCACGGTTTTCTGAGGGCAGCTCAGCCCTTCTCCCCCCTCAGCGGATCTGAGCCTCCCTCCCTCTTCTCAGGGCCCCGTCGGAAGCCCCAGTAGACAGGCTTTCTGGGTTGTAACTTGGCAGCCAATAATCAGAACTTAAAAAAAAAGTCCATATATTCCTTACTCCATGATTCTCCTAAAAATGTATCCCAAGCACATCACCAGGGATGCAAACACTGATATACAAGCGTGTCCATCACATTAGTTACAGTCAGCACAAATTTGGGAATTACTAAATTTCTAACAATAGGGAAATGGAATAAAGTACTGCCATCAAAACCCTTCTTTCAAAAAAATACTTCATGGGAATCCAATTTCTTTTCTCTCGTGGGAAAATAAGGAAGGTACTTCAGATGTTACTGATTATACCTGTTTGCGTTTTTTTTAAGATTTTATTGATTTATTCATGAAAGACAGAGAGAGAGGCAGAGACACAGGCAGAGGGAGAAGCAGGCTTCATGCAGGGAGCCTGATGCGGGACTCGATCCCGGGACTCCAGGATCACGCCCCGGGCCAAAGGTGGCGCTAAACCCCTGAGCCACCGGGGCGGCCCAGTTCTGTCTTTATGTCCCTTTGTATTTTGTACATTTCGACAGCGGCCCATGCTGGGCACAGATGGCGTTAAGAGGGGGTTGAGGGATGCTGGTGCCCGCCTGACGCAGCCCGGATGTTGCAGGTGCGGCCGGGCCGGCGGGGTGGCGCCTGCACTTCACGCTGCTGCCAGCGGCTTTATTTTCCACGCTAACATTTCCACCCCTTCCAACCCCAGCTTCTGTGTTTTAATTTTTCATCAAACCCCGGGACTTCATCCTCTCCTTTAAGTAGGACATCAAGGCCTGCAGGGAATTTAAAGGTAACGGGTTTTATCTCAAGGGCACGTGTCCACATCTTGTACCTCCTCGGTCTCAGTACTGACAGAGATCAAATACCGTCCAGGACGCCGTGGCCCCCCTTGGCGTCCGGACTTTGTGATTTGATCTGGACTGGCATTTTGAGAAGCGCCTGGAAATGAGCCGCTGCCCTCCACCCACCCAGCCGGGCAGGCCCTCCCTCCGTCCACCTCCTGCCCGGCCCCTTCCTCCGCACGCATCCCCGGGCCTGCCCACTGGAGTCCACAGACCGTTTTCTCCAGCTGGAATGTCCCAATCCTTCCCAACTTGCAAGGTGGTTCAAAGACCACCCACTGGTTGTACTAAGTACCTAGCACATGAGGTACCTGGAATTCTGGCGGACATGTGGACTCTGGAACCAGGCATCCCAGGTCTGTCGTTTACCTGCTCACTCACCTTCTGGAGCATCTGTTCATCTCAAACAGGAGTATGGGGTTGGCCAGGCATCCGGCACTCAGCCCGAGCAGCTCTCGAGCCTGCCCTCCGTGACCCCCCTCTTGCCCTTTCAAAGCTCCATTCTCCTTTACTCAGAGACCAGAGGATTTAAGCATCTGGTTTTCAAAGTCACCTGCCATTTTTTTTGGTGGTGTTACTCATATTTCTGAAAGACCAAACTTCCATCAGGATGTCTGCAGTGATCAATGTCAGCAAATCTTTTAAAAACCTCAAGTGTTAGTAGAAAGTAAAAATCCGGGGATCCCTGGGTGGCTCGGCGGTTTAGCACCTGCCTTTGGCCCAGGGCGCAATCCTGGAGTCCCGGGATCGAGTCCCGCGTCAGGCTCCCAGCATGAAGCCTGCTTCTCCCTCTGCCTGTGTCTCTGCCTCTCTCTCTCTCTTCTCTGTGTATGCTCATGAATAAATAAATATTTAAAAAAAAAAGAAAGAAAGAATCCCCACCGCTATATGTGAATGAACAGACGGACAAACCCTGACTCTCAGAGGCGTACTAACATTTGCCCTGAGGGGAGGAGGGTGCCCCACTGACACTCGAGAACATTTTAAATCACAGCAACAGAGACAGTTAATGCAGGTTTTTTTTTTTTATCTTCTTCGGCCAACCCTGGACATGCCACAGTTTCCAAATGTGCACTTGGCTTACTGGTTTTCCCAGAGTAATAAAGCAAATGTATGGAGTGAGCTGTGTTTTCCTGACAGTCTCACAGCCAGACACACAACACGATGTTTACATTGAAGCTGGGAACAGACCACAGAACCTGCTGAAATCACCTCAACCTTGGGCTTGTCCTTCTGGTGAACTCCAGATCTGGTCACGTTGGATTGGCTTCTTGTGGCTTTAGCAATTTCTGGTTTCAGGTTTCCCCTCCCCTAATTTATGATAAAAGCTCAGCCCCGATGGAGTATTTAAGCCCTGTCCCTATTGGAGTTGCCATGCGTTTTGGCTTGCTAGTCAAATGTTTTTATTTTGGGTTTTCCCCTATTTTCTGACAAGTGATAGGGCTCTAGGGCATAGGGGTAGCTGGACATTTAGTGACCCATCTTTGCAACAAGTTCCTGTGAAAACAAGGACATGAAATGTTTGAATCACCCTTCATCTACAGAAAAGGACCCCACTAGGTGAAAATCTGTTGAGCTAATAAGTGGGATATTAGTAAGCAGACAAATGCAAATTTCTAGTATTGTATCCAGGAGGCTTCCTAATTTGTTATTTTGCAAGTTGATGGTGCTTCCTAATGGTCATAAGCCTTTATTTCAAGTAGCTTAAAACTGTCCTATTTTTCATGGTTCTTCGGGTTGCCTGGCACCAGCTAGGTGCTTCCTGCCTGGGCGTCCCATGCAGTTGCAGGAAGATGCCAGCTCAGGCTGGATACACGCTGGCTTTACTCAAACCCCTCAGCTGCTTCTGGGATGGCTGGAACAGCAGCAGGCTGGCAGGGGACCCATCATGGTAATGGGTCTGATTTTGCCACCGTCCCTTCTTTCCCTGTATCCCTCCACAGCAAATTCTCCCCACCATGCCTCTAGAACAAGAGTGAGGGGTTTCCTTGCCCTGCATGCAGGGACTGATGCAAGACAGACAGAAACACAGAAGGCCAAGAGCCAAGTTCAGGGTGGAAGGGGTATTTGTGTCCTTGTGCTTGGACTCAGTTGACAACTGTAGGTCCCACTCTGACCTGAACACAGCCAACTAGTTGCTATTTGGCCCCCTTGGGTTCAACTAAGTCAAATGGGATTCTCTACCAAAGGGCTTTTAAAAAGTACTAATGTGCATTACGAATCTCTAAAAGGGAAACGTAAATAGAAATAACCACTTAACACACTTTAATGGAAACTGTTAATTCCAGAAGAGCGAACCATGTTTAACCAATTCACTCACAAATGCTTACTGAGCATCTACCGTGGGCCAGGCAGTGGCAGATGCTGACACAAGAGCACTCGGTCCCTGTATCTGGGAGCTCAGTAAGAGCATCTTATGAATAAAGGTCAAGACCACTGTGATGGGGCAGCCCCGATGGTGCAGGGGTTTAGCCCGGGGTGCAATCCCTGCATGGAGCCTGCTTCTCCCTCTGCCTCCCTCTCTCTCTGTGTCTTTCATGAATAAATAAATGAAATCTTTAAAAAAAAACAAAAACAAAAAAATGACCATTGTGTTGGAATCCTTTAGCTGGTCTCAGGACTACGCTCAGTGAGACTAGATTCATATAATACTTTCGGAAACAGCCCACTCCTCTGGTGATCAGTTCTTAACAATTTTGTCTCAAGCCCTTTATTTTCTCCTCCCTTACTCCCAGATCTGGCAAGAGCTGACTTGGGAATTGATACCTATGCTCTAACATTACCGCTATTTATTCTTTTCTCATCTCTCATGTCTTCCATCAGTTACTTCAGTGCCTATTTTCTCACCATTTAATTGGGATGAACAACAGTAAAATAAGTCTGTAGAGTGATTTTAGGCAGGAGTCTTACATAGAATATTCTAGTGCAGTAGCAAAACCAGTTACTAGAAAACCAAAAAGCATTTTGATATTTTATGTATCACTTGGGATTTGTATGCCAATTTGAAGTTTGGAACTCTTATGTTGCGGACACTTCAATAACCTAAGATTTTTAACGTTTATTGTATGTTTGGAATGCAGTACATAAACATGAGGCCCAGTCTTGCCCATGTTGCTTATTTAACACACACACCTCTGCCAGCGCATGATTTAGGCAAGGAGCTCCCACAGTGAGACACACACTGGCTTAATGCAGAGTAGAAAATGGACAAAAATCCTAGGTAAGGTAGGTTATTCTCACAGCTGTCTGGAAACAAAATAATGTAAGCTGTGTTTCTATATCAAGGATTTATTTATGTCTTGAATTCTATTGCCCAGTGTTTTCTATCTTTAAAAAGACCATTTAAAAAATAAAAATAAAAAAATAAAAATAAAAAAATAAAAAGACCATTTTTTGGCCATCCCAAGGATATGATACTATAGTTGTTTATTGTTAACACTCTTTCAAGTAGAAAAGAAAATCCAGAGAGGAATCAAAGCTCTAGGCAAACTGTGCTTCCTTATACAGTCTTAAAAACATATTCTGCATAAAATTTGAGGAAGCCAGTACTTTCATTTTCGGAGTAACTGAGGCCTAGTTTGCAACCCAGTCTGTACAGCCTATTAGACTCCTTGAAACGGAGTTCACGCAATGCCTACTATGTACACACCTGCCATCCAGGAGATGTCCAATATTAATCCAGACCCACACCAAGCAAACGTCCCCGGTCTGACATTTTGATTGCATCTAATAGGTGATGTTTTGTCTTCTCCACAGAATGTGAATGGCATAAAGTACCACGCTAAGAATGGTCACAGAACACAGATTCGTGTCCGCAAACCATTCAAATGTCGTTGTGGTAAGAGTTACAAGACAGCTCAGGGCCTGCGGCACCACACAATCAATTTCCACCCCCCGGTGTCGGCTGAGATTATCAGGAAGATGCAGCAATAACATGCTGGTCATAACTGTGCCAAGAAATCCTCACCAGCAGTTGCTGATTTTGAAAACAGCCACCTTTTTTCAGGGGAAGCATTCAGCAACCCTTTAAAGAATTAAATGCATGCTTTAAATTTTTTCTGTAATTTTGGAATGATGTATCTTTGTAGAGTTAATGATTTTGTACATTTGCACATGTAATCATCATACCCATTTTCATTACTTTGATATAAGGTGCTAAACAAAAGAAGCTCTAGGTTCTTCAGCACATTTCCCCCAAAACAAAATAAAATTGAGGGCATGTTGCATATTGTTTAGTTGTATTGCAGTGATATCAATGGGGGGAGGAGGGGCTGGCACTGAGATTTTTTTTTCCAAGATTGTAATGTGATTGAAATTTTTCAACACATCAACTCACTATGTTCAAAACCAAAATAATACCTTCATTATCAAACTGGTTACCATGCCTTACATAATGGAGTTAGTATTTGTGAGTAGAAAGACTTTAGGTAATGGAAATATAAATAAGAATGTTTAACATAATATGCTAAAAATATTTTCATATTTAAATAACATACATAAAAGGTGTGCTTTCTGTGTTTTATATTATCTTGCAAATCCTTTTGCCCCTTAAAAAGCTGAAAATCTTGCCATCTGACTTACCAATCATTTTTAGTGTTATAAATGGCATTTTTGTACAAAATAGTCTATTCAGTTCACTCGTTAACACACATTCATTGAGTGCCTGCTGGGTGCAAGGGATTCGGTTTATGCCGATTGATATTTCTGGACCAAGATAAGTTTAGTGAAATACTTTTCCCTGAAATCTGTTAGGAAACACTTTGAAATACTTAAAGTGCAAATTTTGTGTGTGTGAAATTTAGTTCTATCTTCATCTTTAGGTGAAGTTTTAAAGCACTTTGTAGTTCTCTATTGCCAACAGATTTAATGTTTTATGTGTTGCCAATTCTTGCAACCACTGCCCTAACAAACCTGTGGGTTGCAAATAAGAATTAAAATTCCAAGCACGTTTCAAAGAGAACATTTTTGTTAAGACCCCCTTATTGCCTCTTCTTCATGCTCATTGTGTTTTTAGACTTTTTTTTAAAGGCACTTTTTCCATCACATCATAGAGGTCTCTATTCCCATTGGCAATGTCTGTTTAGCTTTATAACACATTTTGCTGAAATACGAAATTGAGCCTTATTGACAATTAAGTGCTTCTTGCAGCAGGTGGTCAAAGAGTGACTAGTATGACCCGTTAGAGTGACCTACATCTGGACCATTCCTGAAGTTTTTCTCACCAACAATACCATCATGCCTTGAGTGTTCTTTTCTCCCAAGTGCTTTTCCTTAAACATACAAGAGTTTACCAATTGCCTCATTATGCAATAAAAATTGCTCTGAGATGGCTAACTGCCCACAAAACTGGTGAAAAGCAAACATGAAGTGCTTACAACATAACTTTCTTCCCATGTTCCCATTTGATGAAAGTCTTACAGCTGGGAAGCAGGTGTCCCTCCTCAAATTTTCAGACAGTTCGAAAGGATGATATAGCCCTGCTGGCCAGATGGGTAAGCTTCTATATTCTTCAGTTGTGAATCCCTCATAATGAGAGATTTTTAAAGTAAAGTATTTATAAAGACACTGCCCTCTAAAAATTTCCTAGATCTCTGAAGAGTGGTCTTGGTCCTGAATATACAGTGTTCTGTGTTTAAAAGGGTGATCCAGACATGAGAAGCAACTAGTTGGTGCATAAGAAGGCCCTACCTGGATATTTCATATCTACCTACAATTGACCAAAATTTTTTAGGCCAGCAGTTATTATTTAGCTTTGCTCCTTCTAGTGCAAGAAACTGTAGGCTGGATCAGTAGTTCAACAGCTAAACAGTCATTAAATAGTCATTGTGCATGTTAAATTTCTTTCAACTATAAAACAAATTCAATTTCTATTTACTTATTCATTGTGACAGTATTACTAAACAGGTAAGGATGGGAATATTTTGTTATACCGTGTATAGTGAATGTATTGTACTGTGTCTGTGAAAATTGTGCTTTAAATTATATTTTCATATGTTTTGTTGGGGACAGAGCACATTAAGTTTGAAAGCAACAGAGGTTTGTTTTAGAACTGAAGGCAACTTAATCAAAATTGCTGTCAAGAAAAGCTGCTTATAAATGTAAATGAAATCACATTTAAAATAAACTGCCTCTGACCCAAAATAAACATGGCTCTTTATTTTTATTAGTGTCCATTACTGCTCTAATATTGGAAGGATACTTTTAGGTTGGCATGCCCCGTAATTAACTGATGCAACATGAAAATGCTACCACTGAACATATCCCAGGAAGGGAAGACATGGAGTCTTCAATACTACTGCTTTCCAGTCTGCCATATCTTGTTTTTGCCCTTCACTCAAAAATTTTAAAGGATTCCAGCAATACAAATTCTGCTTTCAGAAATAAACACAAGCAACATGTGTATGCAGTTCACACACAGTACACCATAATGCCACCGACTGAGTACTAGGTTAACATCCTAGCTAATTTGCTTAAGACAAGCTTAAATATTTTGATAACTACAAAAAGCAAACTCAAAGTCCATAAATTCTTAACGTTAAAAGAGAAAGAACCATTCAGAAATTTGCTTAAAGGCCCAGACCAAAAACAAATAAAAGTTTAGACTTAATGAAAAGCTACTGCAAATTTTCAAATAAATGTGACAATTAACATCTCCAAAAAAGTGTCCTCTTTAATGAGAATACTATACAGAGACATAATGAACACATTGATTTGCATTTATAATCACATTTTAATCAAGAAGATGTGAAAAAGATATGGGTACATTTTCTGTGATTTTATCCCACAAACACCACTGTTTAGTAGATCATTTAATATGAAACAACTGCACTATAACCTATCTTGTCCCATTTTCCTATTAGATAGAAATACAACTTCAAGATGGCTTAAAAATAATCAGATCGGTCTAAAATGTTTTAGTCATAAAATTAGCAAAATATGCCTTCTATTCCTAAAAGCAAACATTTCAAATATAAAAAGGTGTTTGCTATACTGCAAGCATGTGATCTCATTCTACATGCAGCTCCATTTCTAAAGAAGGCTAAAAAACCTCCTTTCATGGGCTATATTATGGAAGCTTCTATATTCAAAGAATTACTTTGCAAGACTGTAAATGATAAATTACTTTTATTACATAATATTTAGTAGTCATGCTCAATCAACAAGGTCAACAGAAACTTGTAAATATGCTAAATGACACACTCTACATACAGATATTTTCAGTGTGGCAACAATAAAGTAATCATTTTCTTTACTGATATAGTTTTGCAAACTGGGGAATAAATAAAGATACAAACACAGAAAAACTTTTCTTAAGCTGGTAAGATTTTTTTTGTTGTTATTAAGCTGGTAAGATTAACAAGGGTTACAATTATATTTTATTGATAAGCTGAAGACTGACTCTGACCCTAGTAACACAAAACTCAAAAGTAGCACTTGGTCAGAAAAGTGTGGTAGAGGGTGCACATAAGTGATACCTTGTGGTCTCCATAGTGGTCTATTTGAGGTGATTTTTTTTTTTTTAATTGCTAAATTGTATTCTTGACTCATAAGAAAAAGTAACTAGTCAAAATTTAAAACATTCTGGTCAAAATGGGTTTGCACATGCCTTTCAAAGCCCTGTTGGTCATAGTCAGGAGGGAACTGCTCGCTGCACATTGGACACACCTTCCAGTGACTTTCAACATGTTCTTCAAATTTGCTCTGATCATAGTTGGGAGGGAACATTAATTCACAGAGGGGACACTTCTTGTGAACATCAAAGCTTGAAGAAATAGGAAAAGGAAAGAATTACATATTTCTAATAAGTAAAATTTCTAACAGCATAATCTTCAGAATATGACAATGTTATATTTATCTAGTTAAGCTGATATTCACTCTGAATGACTTACCTTGAAAATCTTCAGTTATTTCAGAAACTTCTTTCTGCTTCTAAATACTTGCTACTAACAATTATGTAAACCACTCATAAAGCCTCTAAATTGAGTTTCACAGTGACAAAAAAAATTGTTAAAAATCCCAAAAATTCAACCATATTACATAAAATGAAGATTAACAAGAATTCCTCAATCTTTAATTATAGTTTAACAAACAGCATTTTCTGTTAAAAATTAATGAGCTTATAATTTCCCAACCGGATTCATCCACTTTACGAGTATTTATTAGCCCTGGTTCTCAAAGGACCGCATGCATGAGAATCACCTGGAGAAACACCTAGAAGCATGTTAAAACACATATTGCTGGGAGCCACACCAAGGGTTTTGGGTTCAGAAGGTGTGGAGTATAGCCTGATCATTTGCATTTCTAACAAGTTTCCAGGGACCACACTTTGAGAACCATTCATCTATATTATCCAAATTCTACAGAGGAAAGAGAAAAATTACCTGGAATCAAAGCAAAATCCTGTCCCATGCCCACGTAAATGCTGACTTGGAGGATCAGGAGCAGTGGGCACATTCTCATCTTCCTAGGCAAAAAATAATTTTGCAACTTTTGAGGAAAGTGAAACAACGTAAATTCCTTAATTCAAGCATAGTAGAAAGGAATTAAGATTACCCTTTTTAAAATTTTACTTGTTATCAATTAGAATTTCACATAAATACAGATTTAAAAGTCAATTTTTACAAAGCATTTCACTATAAACTAAGTCTTACCTTTTAGAAATAAGCAGTACTTAGTGGAACAGAGAACAAACATATCACACCTCTATGTGTGAATAAAGTATGAATCCATAGACTTTTTTGAATCAATATGCAGGTAACCTTTTATCATTCCATACACTAGGTTACTGAATTCATAAAAATCTTAAGACTACATTATTTTTCCTATTATTCTCATTCAATAAATCTGTAAGACAGTACCCTCTTTGACAACATACATCCCACTGCATGATACATAGAAATTATAGAACTAGTAAAATACAAGTTTGCAAGTGCATGTTCTTGGGTACACACACAAGCTAATCGAACTGGAAAACTATGTTAAAGATGTACCAAACCACCGGCTTCAAAATCCTGTCGTGAAAGAATGAAATTCAGTATTAAATATCTAAGAGACTGTCAAGGAAGATTCCTAAAAATCTATATATAAATCTGAAAGACAACACTGGTTTGGAGTTCTATGCCCATACATCCCTGTGATTATTATTTTTTTTAAGTGGGCTCCATACCCAGTGTGGAGCCCAACATGGGGCTTGAACTCACAACCCTGAGATCAAGACCAGAACTGAGATCAAGAGTCGGACACTTAACTGAGCCACCCATGTGCCCACACCACAGTGGTCAATTTTTAGAGATCTGTATGCTCTGAATCAACAGCCAAAAACAGACCCACTTCATATCAAAAGCAATAACATCTCCCACATGCCCATTTACTTTCTTCTGAGCAGTTCTGTTAATTGTTCTCATGTTATGAACTAACAGTATATGAACAAGTATAGCAGACAACGATGAAAGTCTTTAGATTATATTGCTGGGTAGTTACACTTGTTCCACAGCTGCCATTAACGGGCTAAGTAGTCAAGTCTGTCATGGTAAGAGGCACCAAGAAAGTGTGTATGGTGTGAAACCCAAAGGAAACAAAAGACAAACTGACTTATCTTTTTGGGAGAGTAAGAGGTAGGGGAAGTTACTTGGCTATTATTCTGGTAATTATCCCTTCCTGAAAGGTCCAAGAAAGGATAGGGGGCTCTTTTTTTTTTTTTTTTTAAAGGGTTTGTTTATTTATTCATGAGAGACAGAGAGAGAGAGGCAGAGACACAGGCAGAGGGAGAAGCAGGCTCCATGCAGGGAGCCCGATGTGGGACTCAATCCTGGGACTCCAGGATCACGCCCTGGGCTGAAGGCAGGTGCTAAACCACTGAGCCACCCAGGGATCCCGCAGGGGGCTCTTTTTTATTTTATATTAATCACATGAGAAAATATTTCGTTTACACAATTCCTCACTAAATAACCCACTATGTACATATTTTCCCAGTGTGGTAACATTAAAATAATCCCTGTTTCCTTCCTTTGTATAGTTTTGCAAAGTGGGAAATAGATACAAAACAGAAAAACAACTTCTAATCTTTAGTAAGATTGAAAGAGGTTATATTTATTGATAAACTGAAGACTGACCCTGGCCCTCCTAACACCAAACTCAAAGTAGCTCTTCATGAGAAAAGAGGGTGCACGGAAGTGATACCTTGTATAGTCTCCATTATGGCCTGTTTGAGGTGATTTTTTAACTGCTAAACTGCATTACTAACTTCACAATAAAAAGCAGTCAAAATTTAAAACATAAAACTCAACTTTCTAGGAACCAAAAATATAGCCTATACCAATCTACTGCTTCTGTGAATCAGCTAACAATAGAGTTTATTGCTAAAGTGCTAGACTTATGTCAACCTATCTGACATGTTAACCATGGGATGATGGAGCAATTTTTTTACTTTTATACTTTCTAAGCCATATATAATTTGGTAATGATAGACCCCCATTATTCTGTCTTTATCTTCTACCACATATTACCTAATAAAAGGGGAGAGGGACTCAACAGAAGAATTCCAGAAGTTGTAAAGAGACATAGTGCTCATGAAATAAGAAATCACCTACTCAGAGAACAGTTAGAAACCAGAAACTGTGTCATAAGTTCTCTGAATAGCCAATTCATATAAGATCTCTTGACCCTAACATGCAAACTGACCAAATTTTCACTCATAAATACATTTATTCTATTTTACTCATCAAGCTTGGCTAATTAACTTTCAAAATCATACTGGATTAAATACAACAAATGAGATTGGGAAGTAAGGTTACTCAGGCAGGCCTACTGTCAGCAACAAAAAATGGCTAACTAGTAAAAAGAAACGCAGACAAGAACTCAGAATATCCAGTATTTTAGCACTGGATCACAAAGCTTTACTAACAAAACATGGAGATACTGTTTAATGCTCATTTTTAAATTAATAAGCTTAAATCATCAAGGTTATATTAGGTATTCTTTAAGAAGGCAGAGAATCGGGCATCTGGATGACTCAGTTGGTTAAGCGTATGCCTTCAGCTCAGCTCATGATCCCAGGGTCCTGGGATTGAGCCCCGCATTGGGGTCCCTGCGCAGCAGTCTGCTTCTCTCTCTCCTTCCTTGTGCTCTCAAATGAATAAAATCTTCTAAAAAATAAAAATTAAAAAGAGAATCTTATTTTTTAAGATTTTATATTTATTTATTCCTGAGAGACACAAGAGAACCAAATACACAGACAAGAGGGAGAAGCAGGTTCCTCACCAGGAGCCTGATATGGGACTCGATCCCTGGACCGGGATCATGCCCTGAGCCAAAGGCAGACGCTCAACCACTGAGCCACTCAGGAATCCCAGAATCATGTAATCTATTTGAGAAGGATTTCTGTCCCAAACTGCCAAAATAATTACATTTTAGTACTGAAAATAGTCAATGCAAAAATATTTTTGAATAGGTTTTAAGGTGTAAGTACCCAGTCTGTTAGCTAAACTGCTAAAATAATTTTGTAAGCATATTTTATTGGGAATACCAAACTGGAATGTATTTATGAACAATCTCAAATAATTAAATCTTAAGAAAACATTTTTAGCAGGATCTTAACTCTCCACAAAGATCTAAACCACTTTATGTTGTTTATCCACTTGGAAACCCATGATCACAATACTATTTCTACGACAAAACAAAGGAAACAATCTACAATAAACTGAAGCTCTATATGAAACTCAAAAACTTATGAGATACTAATTTAAAATCTAGTCTATAAAAATTCTTGGGGCATCTGGCTGCCTCAATCGGAAGAACATGCAACTCTTGATCTCAGGGATTAGGAATCTGTGCCCAATGCTGGGGTGTAGAGATTACTTAAAAAATTAAAAGTAACCAAGAAACAGAATAAAACAGTATTTTAAAAAATTCTTATTTTCCGGGCAGCCCAGGTGGCTCAGCGGTTTAGCACCTGCCTTCGGCCCAGGTCCTGATCCTGGAGATCCCGGGATCAAGTCCCACGTCGGGCTCCCTGCATGGAGCCTGCTTCTCCCTCTGCCTGTGACTCTGCCTCCCTCTCTCTCTCTCTCTGTCTCTCATGAATAAATAACAAAATAAGTTAAAAATTCTTAGTTTCTTCTCAAAGTACATAACCAACTTGAACTTCTGAAATAGTGTTAAAATAGGTTGATCTCTTAGACAATAAAAGAAATTGATAAGGTTAATAATATTAAATTCAAAATAAGGTTTTCAAGGCACCTGGGTGGTTCAGTTGGTAAGGATCCCAACTCTTGATTTCAGCTCAGGTCAATCGAGCTCCATGTTGTGGAATCGAGCTCCATGTAGAACTCCACACTCAGCACAGAGTCTGCTCCAGATTCTCTTTCTGCCTCTGCCCCTCCCACACACTCTCTCTTGCTGTCTCAAGTAAAATTTTCAAAATAAGGTTTCATACTAAATTAAGATTACTAAAATTATTATACTAAATAGCATTAATTATACTAAATTCAAAATGTAATCATGATTGTAAAAATATAATTGCCATATGATATAGCAATTCCATTTCTGGATATACAGGCAAAAGAACTGAAAGCAGAAACTCGAACAGATATATTTGTATATCTATGGTTGTAGCAGCATTAGTCACAATAACCAAAAAATGGAAACAACCCAAATGTCTTATTAATGGATGAATGGATAAACAAAATGTGCTATATACAATGGAATATTATTTAGCCTTAAAAAGGAAATTCGGGGGCAGCCTGGGTGGCTCAGTGGTTTAATGCTGCCTTCAGCCCAGGGCCTGATCCTGGAAACCTGGGATCGGGTCCCACGTCAGGCTCCCAGCATGGAGCCTGCTTCTCCCTCTGCCTGTGTCTCTGCATCTCTCTCTCTCTCTCTCTCTGACTCTCATGAATAAATTAAATTTAAAAAAAAATTCTGACACGTATTACAAAATGGATGAATCTTGAGGACATTATGCTAAGTGAAAAAAAAACAGTCATAAAGAATGAATTCTGTATGATCCTACTTATATGAGGGATCAATAATAGTCACATTCATAGAGACAAAGTAGAATGGTGGTTGCCAGGCTGCAAAGAGTTGAGAAGAAAAAAGTTCTGGAGATTGGTTGCACAACAATGTAAATGTAACTTAGCACTACAGAAATGGTTAAACTTACTTTTTTTTAAAGATTTTATTTATTTATTCATGAGACACAGAGAGAGAGACACACACACACACAGGCAGAGAAAGAAGCACACTCCATGCAGGGAGCCCGGTGTGGGACTCGATCCTGAGTCTCCAGGATCAGGCCCTGGGCAGAAGGCAGGCACTAAACCATTGAGCCACCCGGTATGCCCAAGATGGTAAACTTATTATGTGTATTCTATAACTATAAAAAAAAAAAAATGCAATCATGATTAAACTAGCAATATACATTGAGGAGCTAATGACTGAGTTACACACCTGAATCATTAAGATCTAGACAACAGAACTATATAATCAGCATATCTCAGACTGTGCTTTAATTCTGCCTTTGCTAAGAATTATTAATGGGAATATTTAGATATCACTCAGGAGTTAATAATGTCAAGGAAGAAAGGTCCACCACTTAGTAAAGCTTTTACTAAGCTGGTAAGAATTACTTTAGTTCAATAGCATACAAAACATTTGCTAAGGCCAAAGTTAATATGTAAGAGAAAAGAGTTGGGCAGCCTGGGTAGCTCAGCGGTCTGGCGTTGCCTTCAGCCCAGGGCATGATCCTGGAGACCCGGATTGAGTTCCACATTAGGCTCTCTGCATGGAGCCTGCTTCTCTCTCTGTCTCTCTCATGAATAAAATAAATCTTAAAAAAAAAAAAAAGAAAAAAGGAAAGAGTAACAATGACTGTTTAACTTTTATATAAAACTATAGTTTATCTGTATCCCTGAAACTTTGCATTATTACATAGTATTAGTCAACATTCTCCTTTTTATGAGATGTTACTGTTTAAGTTCTGCCAAATATCCAATTTTAGTAATAGAGCATGTCAATGAAGGGTGTCACTAAATTCTAACTACATAAAGATATTTAAAAATGAGAAAGCAGACTTCCAGGAAAGAAAGTAGTAGGACCCTCTATTTACCTCGCCCCAGGCTAGATAACTTATCAGTGCAAATAACCCAAAAAGCAACTTGAAGACTGGCAGAACAAAACTCCAAAACAAAATGTAGAGAAAGGCTACAAAGAAGAGGGTAGGAAGAGCAGAGATGTGGTGGGGAGCTAAACCCTTCAAGTGTGTCTACCAGAGGGAGCCAGAGGGGCATACACGTGTAAGAAGCAACTATCAACACCAGGAGCCTACAAGGAAAAGACAAATCCCCATAGTATTTGGCTTTGAATACTGGATGGGCCAAATTTCATGAGTTCTTAAAACCAGCTGGGACTTAAATCCTCTAGAACTTTAAAAATCAGCAGGCTCAATCTGAGAAAGCCCAGAGGACAATGGGAAGCTGAGCCATCCTTACTGAGACAGCCCAGCAAACAGCCCACAGAGATACAGGTAAAAGCAGCAGCCTGAACAGGGCTTGGGGCATACAGGAGGGAGAGTTAGTTACTGAAGTCAGAGTTCCCTGAATAACTTCTCTAGAAGCAAAGAATCTGGCAGGTGCCATTTCTCTCCCGAGCCACTGTCCCCAGCATAATCACATGGTCACCATGTGACTGGGAACCAGCAGGGCATCAGCAGACACTAACTTGCTTACACCATGCCCCACACCCCTCCAGCCAAGTCTGCCTTAGTCCCAGTACTCTGGGTCCCCTCCCTGAGACAACCTGCACAAACCTTGCCTACATTTTCTCCCCTCAACTTCCAGTGGAGGACACATATACACTGTTGAAACTACACCAACCCCACCCATACACTTTGCACAGCAGCCTCAGCCAGCCGAGTCTCCATACTGCCGAGTCTCCATACTATACCTTCTCTGTGGAAGAGGACCAGCACATACAACTTGTAAACCTGCCTGCGTTTTGGGAAGCAGCCATAGCCAGCCCTATTTTGGCAGTGGCTGCTCATCTCCTATGGAAGAGGACCAGGCCAACTAGTTAAAAGAGCCCACTACTTTCTTTTTCTTTTTTTTAAACATTTTATTTATTTATTCATGAGAGATGAGAGGCAGAGATATAGGCAGAGGGAAAAGCAGGCTCCCTGCAGGGAGCCTGATGCAGATCCCAGGACCCCAGGATCACGACCTGAGCCAAAGGCAGATGCTCGACCACTAAGCCACCCAGGCACCCCAAGCCCACTACTTTCAAGACCAAGAGACATAACTGACTTTTCTAACACACAGAAACAGAGTTCGGCAACATGAGGAGACAGAAGAATATGTCTCAAATGAAAGAACAGGACAAAAATCACAGCAAGAGACCTAAGTGAAGCAGAGAAAAGTAAAATGCCTGATAAAGAATCTAAAGTAATGATCATTAAGATACTCAATGGACTTCAGAAAAGAATAGAAAACATCAGTTAGACCCTTAACACAGAGATAAAAATAAGAACCAATCAGAGATGAAAAACACAATCATTGAAATTAAAAATACATGTGATAGAATAAATAGCAGGGTGAAGGAAGCAGAGGAACAAATTAATGACCTGGAAGACTGAAGTAATGGAAAGTAATCGAGCTGCGCAAGTGAGAAAAAGAAAAAAATCACACAAAGTAAGAACAGATTTAGGGAACATGACACCACTAAGCATAACAGTGTTCACTTTACAGGGATCCCAGAAAAAAGGAGAGAAAAGGGAACATAAATTTATTTGAAGAAATAATAATTAATCTGAATGTAAATGGACTAAAGGGTCCAATCAAAAGATATAAGGTAACAGTGGGGGAAAAAAAAAAAAACCCAAGATCTATCTATATGCTGTCTACAAGAGACTAACTTTATTTTTTTTTTTTATATTTTATTTATTCATGAAAGACATTGAAAGAGAAAGAGAGCTAGAGACACAGGCAGAGGGAGAAGCAGGCTCCATGCAGGGAGTCTGATGTGGGACTTGATCACACCCTGGGCTGAGGGTGGCACTAAACCGCTGAGCCATCCAGGCTACACCTGAGACTCACCTTAGATCTAAAGGCACCCGTAGACTGAAAATGAGGGGATGGAGAAACATTTGTCATATCATGCAAATGGATATGAAAAGAAAAGGTTGGAGTAGAAATATTTATATTGGAACCAAAAAGTCTTTAAAACAAATCCTATCAGTTAAGTGTCTGCCTTGGCTCAGGTCATGTTCTCAGGGTCCTGTACAGAGCCCCATGGTGGGGGGGGTCCCCTGCCCAGCGGGGAGTCTGCTTCTCCCTCTCCCTTTGCCCCTCTCCTTCATTTGTGCTCACTTTCTCTCAAATAAATAAAATCTAAAAACAAAACAAAGCAAAAATAGACTAACGAGACAAAGAAACTATATAATAATAAAGGGGATAATCCAATAAGAAGATACAATATTGTAATTTATACATCCAACACAAGAGCACTTAAATACATAAAACAGTTAATAACAAATATAAAGGAACTAACTGATAGTAATGCAATACTAGAAAGGGACTTTAACACCCCACTTACATCAGTGGGCAAATCATTCAAACAGAAACAAGCAAACAGTGGCTCTGAATGACACATTGGACCAGATGGATTTAACAGATATATTCAGAGCATTCCATCCTAAAATAGCTGAATACATATTCTTTTCAAGTATACATGGAACATTCTCCAGAGTAGACAACATATTAGTCTACAAAACAAGTCTCATATAACTCAAAAAGACTGAACTCATACCAGGAATCTTTTCTGACTACACCACTATGAAACTAAACATTAACCACAAGAAAAAAAAAATCTGAAAATAGCACAAATACTAAACAACAAACAGACCAAGAAATCAAAGAATAAGAAATTACAAGGAAACAAATGAAAATGACAACACAACAGACAGACCAAAATCTTTGGGATGCAAAAAAAGCAGTTCTAACAGGGAAGTTTATAGCAATACAGGCTTGCCTTAAGAAGCAAGAAAAAACTCAAATAAACCTCACCTTACAACTAAATGAGCTAGGAAAAAAACAAAAAACCAAAAGGAAGGAAATAATAAAGATTAGAGCAGAAATGAATGATAAAGAAACTAAAACAAAACACAACAAAAAACAAACAAACAAACAAAAATCAGTGAAACCAGAACCTGGTTCTTTGAACAACAAAAGCACCACACATACCAAAAAACACTCAAAACCCAGGAAGGACTCAAATAAAATCACAAATGAAAAGAGGAGAAATAACAACCAACACCACAGAAATACAAACAGTTGTAAGAGATTATTATGAAAAATTATATGCCAACAAATTGGGACAACCTAGAAGAAATGGATAAAGTCCTAGAAACATAAAACCTACTAAAAACTAAAATCAGAAAAAACAAAACAAAACAAACAAACAAAAAAAAAAAACAGAAAATGTGAACAGACCAATCATCAGCAGTGGCATTGAATGAATAACAGAAAACTACCAACAAACAAAATCCAGGACCCAACAGCTTCATAGGCGAATTCTATCAAACATTTAAAGAGGATTTATTTTTTTTTTTTAATTTTTATTTATTTATGAGAGAGAGAGAGAGAGAGAGAGAGGCAGAGACATAGGCAGAGGGAGAAGCAGGCTCCATGCACCGGGAGCCCGACGTGGGATTCGATCCCGGGTCTCCAGGATCCCGCCCTGGGCCAAAGGCAGGCGCTAAACCACTGCGCCACCCAGGGATCCCTAAAGAGGATTTAATACCTATTCTTCTCAAACTATTCCAAAAACTAAAAGAGGAAGGAAAACTTTCAAATTTATTCTGAGGCCAGAATTATCCTGATAACAAAACCAGATAAAGACATCATAAAAAAGAAAAGTACATGGGACACAGAAACAATGCAATCTTTATCAAAATACCAACAGAATTTTTCAGAAAACTAGAACAAAGAATCCTAAAATTTGTATAAGATGACAAAAGACCTCAAATAGCCGAAGAAATCTTGAAAAAGAAAAATAAAACTGGAGGTGTATCACAACTCCAGACTTCAAGTTATATTACAAAGCTAGGGTAATCAAAACAGTATAGTACTGGCATAGAAACAGACACATCAATGGAACAGAACGGAAAATAAACCCACAAAAAAAAGAAAGAAAGAAAGAAAGAAAGAAAAGAAACCCACAATTATATGGCCAATTAATCTTTGATAAAGCAGGAAAGAGCATGCAAGGGGGCAAAAAGATCATCTCTTCACAAATGGTATTGGGAAAATGGGACGGCCACATGCAAAAGAATGAAACTGGACCACGTTCTTACAACATACACAAAAGTAAACTTAAAATGGATGAAAGTCCTATATGTGAGAAATAAAACCAGAAAAGTCCTAGAAGGGAGCACAGGCAGTAATTTCACTGACACTGTCTGTAGCAACATTTTTCTAGACTGGTCTCCTGAAACAAGAGAAACAAAAGCAAAATCAAACCACTGGGAAAATGTTGTGGGATGACCCTCTCTCTGTCTCTCTCTGTGTCGCTCATGAATAAATGAATAAAATCTTTTTTTTTAAAGATTTTATTCATTTATTCATGAGCGACACAGAGAGAAAGAGGCAGAGACACAGGCAGAGGAAGAAGCAGGCTCCATGCAGGGAGCTCAACGTGGGACTCCATCCTGGGTCTTCTAGGATCACACCCTGGGCCGAAGGTGGCACCAAACCGTGAGCCACCCGGGCTGGGCTGCCCTCCATTATTTTTTTCCATATTCAGAAATTGACTCAAAATAGAAAAAAAAAAAAAAAAAAAACAACTAAATATAAGAGCAAAACTAGAGAAAATTCAGGGACAAATCTTCCTACCTATGGGGATTAGGCTATGGATTAGGCAGTGGTTTCTGAGATCTGACAACAAAAGTACAAGCAAAAAAAAAAAAAAAGGATAAATTCAACTTCATCAAAATTTTAAAAATTGGGGGTGAGAGCCTGGAAAGGTCAATCAGTTGAGTGTCTGACTCTTGATTTCAGCTCAGGTCATGACCTCAGGGTCATGTGATAAAGCCCTGTGTCAGGCTCCATGCTAGGCATGGAGCCTGCTTAAGATTCTCTCATTCTCCTTCCCTCCCTTTCAATAAAAAGAAAAAGAAAAAGAAATCTGTTGGTGCATATACTGTATTTTTGAGTAGCAAGGGTTCAGAGCCATGGTTCCCACTGCTAGGGCACAATAACAAATTCACAGGGTACTATGGGACAGTTTTAATTTTCTAAGTTGATGAAATATGCAGAAACACTTCACTTTGTCAAATATCACTGTGAACAGCTAGTTCAACATAGCTCAGAGTTTCAACATTAGACAGTGCTACATTCCTTTCACTGACACCGTATCTTTGAGAAGCAGCTAGGATTTTGGCAGCTGCTGAAATATAAAGCATGTGCTTCGTGAAAATCAATGTGAATCAGGAAATGAAGGTAGTTTGTCCAATCAAATTCCCAAGGTTTGAGAAGCTGTACATTGGTCAATAACTACATATATCCCATTAGTAACTGCTTATTAATTTAAGAATGAAAAGTAAGAATTTTTCAACTCAGTATACACTTTTTTTCAAATGGTTACTACATTTGTTAGGAAATTGCTAAGTATTTCTTTGGCTTATAGAGTATCATAAAAAAAAATTTTTTTTACTTAGTAGTAGAAGCCAAAAATGCCATGAACTGGAAGTTTGGGAACCTCTGGTTTAGTCTATTTGATAGACTGGTAAGTGGTTAGGATCAGAGCTCCTATAGCCAAACCAATGAGGTTCATATCCTCATCTGACTGTACCCTTACCAGCTGTGTGTGATGAAACAAGCCAGTTAATCTTTGTTTCCTCCATTATAAAAGAAAGGATTGTAAGAGTTCCTACCTCACAGGACTCCTCTAAAGAACAAATGAGTTAATATGTTTAAAGAGCCATGCACTAGCTGGATAGAGAAATGTTTGGTGCATGAGCATCATCATAATTAGGATGCTATAGCTATTGCTATTGCAATTATTAGGAAAAAAGGAGTCACAAAAAGCTTTTGATCTGATTGCTGACCAGTATCTGGTGCAAAAGGGAGGAGATGTGGCAAATATATGACTGGAGTAGGTTGGAGAACAGGCAGCCTCAACCCTGACTCTGAGGTCCTATGGCTGTTAATTACTCCCAGAGCAGGGACCAGAGAAAATGAAGAAGTCAAACTCAAATCTGCTTTCTACATTCTAAAAATTACTCATTAAAATACTTCACTTGCAAGTGATTTTTGTTGCAATGACAAGGATTTTTTTTTAAAGACTAAATGTACATAAAAATTAGTTTCTGTCCAAAGTGAAAAAATCTTCTGATTGCAAAATACAATTATCCAAGGTGTGCCTATTAAGAATCCTTCCATCTCATTACCAAATCTAAGCATGTCAGCAAATGAGCACAAGACTCTAACACTGCTTCTCATGGGTTTGCAGGAGGGCAAAGCACACAGATCAGAAAGAACATTCTGCTAATTAAACTGAAGCAGATGACTACAGAAGAGAAGGGCTTGTCACATGTAACATCTGTGCCAAGAATGATCAGATTAAATATGCAAAATCTGAAGTAAAGGTGTGAAAAAGCAGTAAGATTATACTCTAGACCTTAAATAGGCTACAAAAGTTCTGACAGTTTCCCTAATTATTCCCAGTAATGGACATAGGAGGCCAAAAGGCAGGAGGGAGAAATACATTTTTCTCCATTATGGGTGTTGAGCACTAGGGCTAAAATCATGCCTGTCTGAACACTGATCAGTTTCTGCAAAGGTTAATAGCAATTAAATGCAGCAAACTAGATTAAATGAGAAACAGGTCATGCTACTGCTGTACTTGCAAAGAGCACGATAAAGCATTTCTTTTAAATTCATCTTAATGCACAGGAAATCCAAAAGAAAAAAGTGCTATGAGGAAAAGAATTTATTTATTATATGGTGAATAAATCTTAAATGAAATAAAAATAAAAATGACATGCTACACAAAGGAACTCAAATTATCTGTATTGGGTTGCTGAAAGATTATTAAATACTAATGATGCCTAAAAGACTATTTCTCGGTGGGGGGGCTGATAATACACCTCTTTTCTAGCTAAAGATAATATAGTCTACCTTAAAATTTAAAGTGAGGTATAAATGCTAAAATGAAAAGATGCATATTGAAGAAGCATTACATGTCTTTAATACTGCTTCTTCCAACCTAGTACATCTACAAAAGAATATAGTAAATTACTTAGTAATAATCTGGGACTATAGCCAATAATAATGTATCATATACTTGAAAGTTGCTGAGACTAAATCTTAAAAGTTCTCATTACAATAGAAAAAACTTGTAACTATGTGTGATAATAGATGTTAACTATTAACTAGACTTGTAGCGATCATTTCATGGTACAAATAGTCAATCATTATGTTGTACATCTCAACTAATGTTATTTATCAATTATATCTCAAAAAGGATTCTTTTTAAAGATTTTATTTATTTATTCATAGATACATAGAGAGAGAGGCAGAGACACAGGCAGAGGGAGAAGCAGGCTCCATGCAGGAAGCCCGATGTGGGACTCGATCCCGGGTCTCCAGGATCACACCCCAGGCTGCAGGCGGCGCCAAACCACTGCACCACCAGGGCTGCCCTCAAAAAGGAAATTTTTTAGGGACTCCGGAGTGGCTCAGTGGTTGAGCGTCTGCCTTTGGCTCAGAGCGTGATCCTGGAGTCCCGGAATCAAGTTCTGCATCAGGCTCCCCGCATGGAGCCTGCTTCTCCGTCTGCCTGTGTCTCTCATAAATAAATAAATAAAATCTTTAAAAATATTTTTTGAAGATTAAACTGATAATTATTATATTGAGGTCATTCTCTGAACTTATTCTTATATTTTAGTATAAACCCTAAAGTGTAAGTCTCAAGCATATTAATGGTTGGTTTTTCAAATTTAAATACAAGCAGGTTTTTCCAAGAATTAAGAAATCACATGTATATACAAACACATACACTCTCTTTTCTATAAATATAATTCTCTACATGAAACAAAAATAAAAGGAACAGGTTCAGAAAATAGAAATGCAATTTACTTTGCTATCTTCAGGGTCTTCTAAACCATCAGGCCGACTAAGGTTTCTAGCAGGCTGGCTGCAGACTACATTATCTTCCAGTCCCCAGGAAGGTACTCTCACAGGTGGCCTTTGGATTTCATCTGGGTAAAAAGCACCATCTGCTCCATCTGAAATAAAAACTTTGGAAGTGAAACCCAGTACTATAATTAGAATCTCTGGGTATAGCTATGATAAACAGGATATAAAGAACCATTTTTGTGCATCACAAAAATGATCTTTTTAACCCAACTCATTTTTAGAAATAAGAAGCCAATCAACTACTCATTTGTGTTGAAGCACTCCTAGATGAACCTAGTTACTGTTAAACACTAAAACTACTGGTTATAAGATGTTTCTATTAGAGTTAACTGTACTAGTAGTTCTCTAATCCCATGAAGATACAAACCAAAAAACTCCATATTCAGTTAACCTCAAGTCAAAAATATTTTAATAACCTCTGGTTTCCTGTGTTGCATAAGGATTACCATACTGCAGAACTGGCTGTATATGTGGCACTGTAGCAACATGACCACTTTGCTCTGAGCATGTGTGGAGACACTGTGAGATCTTTTGAGGACTCTGGGAATTCTGACCTTCCATTTTCCTTTCTGCTTGATCTTCTAGATTCCTTTTAAGTTCCTAAAATTAACAAAAACAAAGGTAGAGAGCATTCAAATATTTTACAATAAGAGCAGCATTAAGTGTTTAGCTAAAATATAATAAAATTACTTCCCTATTATGTTTGAAGAATACAACTGAAAAGGCTGGCTCTCAACCCATTAAATATCCCTTCCACATGTAACAGCATCGGAAGGTAGAATAAGGCCCAATGTATTTTCAAATTTATCTATGCCAAGAAGCTGCCCTTTTATTGAGCTAGGAGGAAACTGTGAATCTTCTTGCAACTTAGCTATTCATAAAAGACAAAAAGCAATCCACACTGATTCTCCAGTAAATTCTATCAAACATTTAAGAAACTTTTTTTTAAAAATATTTTATTTATTCATTTGAGAGAGCACATGCATAAGCACAAACAGGGAGAGCACCAGAGGGAGAGGGAGAAGCAGGCTCCCCACCATGCAGAGTGTCCAATGTGGAGCTCAATCCCAGGACCCTGGGGTCATGACCTGAGCTGAAGGCAGAGGCTTAACCAACTGAGCCATCCAGGCACCCAAGACACTTATTTAAAAATACTAATCCCACATAAAGTCTTTCAAAAACTAGAGGAAAAAAACACCTCTGAACTTACTTTATAAAACCAATACTATCCTAATACCAAAGTTAAACAATGACATCACAGGAAAACTGCAGGCCTGATCCCTCATAAATATTGATGCAAAAATCTTTAAGAAATTAAATCCACCAATACTTAAAAAGAATATAATATAACCAAGTGGTTTTACCATAAGCAAGCAAATTTAGTTTAACATCCAAAAATCAATATAATTCACTATGTTCACAGATTAATGGAAAAAACAGTATGATCATTTCAAAAGATGAAGAAATATTTTACAAAATTCAACAGGCGTTCATATATGTTTTTTAAATCTCAGCTAACTAGAAATAGAAAGGAACATCCTTAATGTGAAAAAGACACTTCAAAACCCTACAGTGAATGTTAATGGTAGAAAAACTAAATGATTCTACCTAAGAGCAATAATAAGCCAATGTCTGCTTTCCCCACTTCTATTCAACATCATACTGGAGATTCTAAACAGTGAATTAAGGCAAGATTAAGGCAGATTAAAAAGGAAGACGTAAAATCGTCTTTATATAGAGGATCTGATCATATATGTAGAAAATCCTAAGGAATCTACAGAACTAGGAGAATGAGTAGATTTAGCAAAGTGGCAATATACAAGATCAATATATAAAATCGATTTTCTATATATAAGCAACAGAATTGAAAAATGAAAATTTTAAACACACCATTTATAGTAGAGTCAATATTAAAATACTTAGGAAAAAATTTCATAAAAGATATTGAAGGTCTGTACACTAAAAACAAGCACCCTGAGAAAAATTAAAGAGAACTTCAACAAGTAGAAAAATATACCACATTCATGGGTTAGAAAACTTAGCATTTTTATAAATTCCTCCCAAATTAATCTATACATTCAATACAACCCAATAAAAATCCCAGCAGGCTTTTGTATAAATTGACAAGCTGAAACAATGACTGAAATACAAATGTCCTGTAATAGCCCATTTTTAAAAAGAACAAAGTTGGAAGACTTACACCTGATTTCAAGGCCTCTATTAAAGCTATAAAATCGAGAGAACAGAATGTAAATAGATCATAAATGGATGAACACACAGATTAGGAGCTGACAAATTTTTTCCTTTATAGGGTCTGATAGTAGATACTTTCAGCTTTGTAAGACAGTCTGTCACAACTACTCAAATCTGCCTCTGTTGTTTTAGCCACAGGTAATGCCTAAATGAATGGCATTGTCATATGCTAATAAAACTTTATTTACAAAATAGATCATGAGTCATATTTGGCTTGTAGATGTTAGCCAGCAGACCCCTGATATAAATCTATAAAACAGGGATGCCTGGATGGTTCAGTGGTTGAGTGCCTCCCTTCAGCTCAGGGCATGATCCCAGGGTCCTGGGATCAAGTCCCAACATTGGGCTCCCTATATGGAGTCTGCTTCTCCCTCTGCCTATGTCTCTGCCTCTCTCTCATGTGTCTCTCATGAATAAATAAATAAAACCTTTAAAAATTAAAAATAAAAATAAATCTATAAAACAAAAGACAGAGTCCAAAAATATATCCATATTCAATTTTCAACAAAGATGTAGTCAGTGAAGGAAAAGGATAGTCTTTTAAACATTAACTTAAAAAACTGGGTATCTAGGGGCACCTGGGTGACTCAGTCGGTTAAGTGTCTATCTTCAGCTCAGGTCATGATCCCAGGGTCCTGGGACAGGGCCCCTCATGGAGGCTTCCTGTTCAGCGGGAGTTTGCTTCTCCCTCTCCCCGTGCCCCTGCCCTGCTCATGCTCTCTCAAATAAATCTTTAAAGAAAAAACAAAACAAAAAAAAAAAAAAGACATGGCTATTTATACATTTTGACTATATATCATACCATACAAAAAATTTATTTTAGTATTTTAAAGTTCACAAGGCTTGAACTCAACAACCCTGAGATCAAGACCTGAGCTGAGATCAAGAGTTGAATGCTTAACAGACTGAGCCACCCAGGTGCCCCCCCACCAAAAAAATTTTAAGTAGATCATAAATCTAAACATAAGAGCTAAAGCTATAAATCTAGTGAAAGAAAAAATAGGGGAAAATCTTTATAGTCTTGGATTAGTCAAAAATCTGTTAAGATAGGGCACAAACAGCATGAACCATTAAGAAAAATACTGCTAAATTAGACTCTTCAATATTAGAAGCTTCTGCTCTTCAAAGATATTTTTAAAAATGAAAAGGCACTGGAAAACAGTATGGAGGTTCCTCCAAAAGTTATAAACAGAGCTACACTATGACCCAGCTATTGCACTACTAAGTATTTACCCAAAGGATATAAATGTAGTGATCTGAAGGGGAACCTGCACCCCAATGCTTATAGCAGCATTGTCCACAATAGTCAATTACGGAAAGAGCCCAGATGTCCATCAACAGATGGGTGGATAAAGAAGATGTGGTGTGTATACACACATACACACTGGAATATTATTACTTGGCCATCAAAAAACAAAAAATCTTACCATTTCCAATGATGTGGAAGGAATTAGAGGGTATCATGCTAAGAGAAGTCAATCAGAAAGACAATTACATGATTTCACTCATATACAGAATTTAAGAAACAAAACAGCATCATAGGGGAAGGTAGGGAAAAATAAGACAAAATCAGAGAGGGAGACAAACCACAAGAGATTCCTAACTATAGGAAACAAACTGAGGGTTGTTGGAGGGGAGGGGCTTGAGGAGTGGGGGAGATGGAAAGGTAGAGTAAGTGGATGATGGGCATTAAGGAGGGCACATGATGTTACGAGCACTGGGTGTTACACTCAAGTGATGAGCCACTGAACTTTACTTCTGTAACTAATAATAATTCTATGTTAATTAACTGAATTTAAATAAAATTTAATCACAAATAAATAAAAATGAAAAGGCAGACTACATATTGGAAGAAAATATTTCCAAGACATATGAAAAAGGAATTGTATTTAGAATATATAAAGAACTCCTAAAACCAAATACAACCAACAAAGATAATCCAATTAAAAATAAGTAAAAATCTCAACACTTCACAAAAGAATATATATGAATGGGGGTACCTGACTGGCTCAGTTGGTAGAACATAAAACTCCCTCTCAGAGTCATGAGTTTAAGCCCCACATTGGACTACTTAAAAATAAAGTATATATGTGAATGGCCTATAAGCACATGAGAAGATGCCCAGCACCATTAGTCATCAGGGAAATTAAAACTTCAACACTGCACACCCACCAGCATGACTAAAATTAAAACTCAATAATACCAAGTACTAATGAGGCTATAGAGCAACTGGAATGCTCACACACTGCTAGTGGGAATGCAAAATGCTACAGCTACTTTGAAAAACAATGTAGCTGCTTGTTAAAAACATACTCATCATGTAAGAAAGCAATTCTATTCCTAGGCATCTACTTGAGAAAAATGAAAACACAGGTCTACAAAAAGACATGAGAATGTTCAAAGCATTATACATAGCAAAACACTAGAAATAATCCACATGTCCATCAGCTGGTTAAAGGATTCATGTCCAACTAGTGAATGGGTAAATTCTGCCTGACTGCATTTATATGAAATGCTTAGAAAAGGTCAAACTATATAGTAGAAGGTAGATCAGTGATTGTCTGGGACTGAGGACAGCTGAAGGAGTTGACTAAAAAGCATGAAGAAACTTTGTACAGTACTAGAAACATTCTACAGTCTGAACATAATGGTATTTACAGAACTATAGAGAGTCACCATAATCCATCAAACTGCACTTAAAATAGGTGGGTTTTATTACATGTAAACTGCACCTCAAAAAAGCTGTTTAAAAAAAAAACAAATTTTAACAAAGGATGAGAAAATGGAAAATTTCATCTGTAAAACTCAGCTGGTTTTGCTGAATGTCATCCCAAGAGAATAGAGATGAGATTCTGGTCAGCAAATTTTTACCTATATAAACGACCATCAAATGAAGTAACCTTAAAACAGAATAAGTCATTATCACTAAAAGCAAAACTGATAAACATGAAAAATTCAAATCAATTTAGGTTTGAGAAGAGATACAGCAATTAGAAGTTCCTCCTAAGCATGTGAAAAGAGTACAGAAGATATGTGAACATTATTATTGCAGGATTGGTTAAATGACTGATATGGCTAGAGCATAGGCTTCATGTGAAGAACGAAAGAAAAGACAAGTTGCAAGCCAGATATGCCATATCTATATCATAGTTTACTACAATGGGCCTATCAGTGTCTGAACAGTCATAAGATGGTTCTTTAGTGAGGTTATTGTAGCAAAACTATACTGGGCACACTTGAAATTGGTTATACTTGAAATCATAAATAGGGGGATGGTATGACAATGGAAAGACTGGAGTCAACTACCTGGGTTTGCTCATCAGCCCCAACAATAATAACCCTGAAGAACTTACTTTCTCCAGCCCTAGAGGAATACTGAGAAATTAGAGTGTTTTTAACACAGCAGGTCCTCAATGGAGGTTCCTTCATCTCCTGCCATGACTCAAGAAGTGCTGTCATGTAATTCACAATTGTGAAAGTGCAATGTGAGTAGAGAAAAAGTGAGAGTAAATTTAAAAAATATTTCAAAGAAGCGTCAAGAAGAAAAGGGCATGAAAGTAGCAAAAGATGTAGATAGGATAAACTGCTAAAAAAAATTTTTAAACTAACTTGAAAGAATATGGTAAAATTCTTCTCTAAGCAAACTACTTAAATTGAGTCAAGGGTTTCATCAAAAGATTTATGGTACAGTCAAGCAACTTCATAGAGATTCCAACATAATAAAGAGTTCCCTCTAAGTTAATACTCCTCTCTTCTACCATGAGAGATGCAATAAATCTCCTGCAAATAGGATACAGGGTAAGAAAAGGACCAGTAACAAGCAGCTTTGATTCCTCATTAGGGAAACTGGAGGTGGGGTAAACAGAACACAGGGACATGAACAAGACAGCTATAAGTAGGTTGTTTGGTAAATTGGAACACTGAGCTGTTGACTTAGTGAATATTCTGAAATTTGCATTCACAACACTCCCTAAAGGGTCCACATTTAGAATTCAGAAAATAAATGAACTTATATGGGGAAAATAAATTTTTATCTTTTCACTAACTTCTAACTGAAATTTAGCATTTTCTTCAATTACCAATGTAGGCAAAATAGCACAGCCATAGTTGTAGTACCTTTAACTTTTTCACCTACAGAATCACCAATATATTCACTTCATATTATAGTCATTGCAAGCATCTCAAAACAACCTTTATACTTCACTACCTTGAACTTATGGTAATTATTAGACAAGCTAAATCTTATTTAACATTTTTAAATAAGCACATATACTACTGTCACATAGATCATAAATTTGGGCTTTTTAAAAAAGATTTTATTTAAGGGGGACAAGCAGGTGAGAGGCAGAGGGAGAAGCATCCTTACTGAGCAGGGAACCCAACGTGGGGCTCAATCCCAGGACCCTGAGATCATGACCTAAGTCAAAGGTCTGAGCCACAACAGGCTGAGCCACCCAGGCACTCCATAAATTGTTTAAATATTTTGACGAAGGATACCTGGGTGGCTCAGGGGTTGAGCAACTTCCTTTGGCTCAGGGTGTGATCTGGGATCGAGTCCCACATTGGGCTCCTTGCCGGGAGCCTGATTCTCCTCCCTCTGCCTGTGTCTCTGCTTCTCTGTCTCTCTCATGAATAAATAAAATCTTTAAAAAAAAAAATTGTTGATGACTTTCTTATAACTCGTTTCCTTTGTGATTCTATATGTTTTGCTTTATTCATTTAAAAATATTTCTGGGGTACCTAGGTGGCTCAGTCAGTTGAGTGGCCAACTCCTGATTTCAGCTCAGGTCATGATCTTGGGGTCCTGGAACCAAGCCCCACATCTGGTTCTACACTTAGCAATGACTCTCCTTGAGATTCTCTCTCTGCCTCCCCCCCCGCCCCCCAACACTGTCACTCTTTAAAATAAATAAATCTTTTAAATGATATATATTTTTCTGAAAACAGACCTAACCAGACTATCAAAAGGCCCATAGAATAATAATGGTCAAGAAATCCTTTAAGACCTCCTCTACCTTCAAAAACATGCATGACATGAGTATGGCTAATTTACCTGAGCATAGTATTAATAATGGCTATTTATAATTCTCCTAAAATAAAAAGCCTCCACAATTTAAGAAATAGATTTTGTTAGAAGTCCTCTCTTATATAGTTCCAGTGCACTTAAGTTTGATTCGCTGGTTTTGCCTTTGCTAGAGTGCCAAAAACTTTTTTGTTTCAAGGCCCCAGGATGGCCCACAATAGCACTGGTTTTATAAATAAACCCACAAACAAGGATATCTCTGGTACTCCAACTGTTAAATAGGAGGAGTAATATATTTCTCTTTTTTGGGGGGAAAAATTTTATTTATTCATGAGAGACACACAGAGAAAGGCAGAGATATAGGCAGAGGGAGAAGTAGGCTCTCCAGAGAGGAGTCCGATGTGGGACTCGATCCCAGGACCTGGATCCTGTCCTAAGCCAAAGGCAGATGCTCAACTGCTGTGCCACCCAGGCGTCCCAATTTATTTCTCTTACTGTCACATGAGGATGCAGTAAGAGTAATGGAGAAGAACAGACATTAAGTGTTTTGAAATCATTACAACTCAGAACAAGTTGTTCAAAGTATTATAGAATTCTCATAACCTCCTTTTATCACTCCCAGATAGCCTCTAAGTTACAGCTAAAGAGGTAAACATATGGCAGTCTGTATGACTTTTATTATAAGATCAGTTGTTGGGGTCATGATTATTTAATCACCATGCTATTGCTATAACACTTCATTAGAGATAGCTCCCACTAATCATTTCTAAGTATATATATTACTTTTCCATCCTCAGGTGGTAGGCAGATCCAGGGGGGAAAAAAAAAAATCACTAGTCAAGTATCTGATGTTAACAAATATTCTGAAATAGTCTTTAAAACATTTTTTGGGCAGCCCAGGTGGCTCAGCGGTTTAGCGCTGCCTTCAGCCCAGGGCCTGATCCTGGAGACCTAGGATGGGAGTCCCACGTCAGGCTCCTGCATGGAACCTGTTTCTCCCTCTACCTGTGTCTCTGCCTCTCTGCGTCTCTCTCTCTCTCTGTGTCTCTCATGAATAAATAAAATCTTTAAAAAAATAAATAAAACATTCTTAATTTTATTATTTAATAAAGTATTTCCTACAATGTTTTTTTAAATCATTTTTTGTCATTTTTCTCTTGCTTCATTATTTTCTTTATTCTCCCACTTTCAAGTATCTACTTAGGGATTTATGCACAATATCTGAAATAGTATAAAGATATGAAAATGTTAATCCTAAATAGTAGTTTTGGAATGACATGAAAACATAAGATATTTTAAGCTATTAAGTTTCTAAAGGAATTTAAATCAGTAGGGTTTTTAATCCTAGGAGATATACTACTTCATACTACTAGTTATTTTACTCAAACACATGTTCAACAAATATTTACTGAATACAATGAAGCAGGCACTAGAGATTCCAGGATAACCAAAACACACAAAAATTCCTTAGCCCAAATGGAGCTTATATTCTAAAGGAAGGAGGACAATAAACAAATAAAATATATATTCTTAGTGATAATCCTTTACTCACTCATAGATCTATGTCTGGATCTAGGTTTTAGTGATAAACAAAAGGGGCTTAATCCTACTAACTCTAGAATACTGGGGTAGGGGTGAGGGTTCTGAGACAACACTGGGGGAGATAAACATTAAGCAAGTTGTTAAAACAGCAAATAGAAATTCTTATAAATACAGACTTTTGAAGTAATATAAAACTATAGTGGTAACAGAAAATCAAGAGAAACTCAAGAAGACAGGAAGTAGAAAGCAAACTGCCCTACTTTATTGTACCCTGACAGGACAGGGTATTAACTGACAATGAAACTGTTGGTCCCAGTACATTTCTTTTACCAAATGTTTTTACAAGCAAATGCTATACAGTATGTATATTTGCCCCATTAATTCAACTAATATTTATAACTTTAAATATCAGGCACTCTATTAGGAGCTAAAAAGACCATGGTGAATAAAATAGGTACAATTCCTATCTTCATGGATTTTACAATTAAGCAGAGAAGGCAGATGTTGAATAATCAGAAATAAGTATTAATTAGAAATTATGGTAAACGCCATATAATAAAAGTACAGGTCCCAGATTTGAGTTTAATAGAGGCACTACATCAGAGTGGAAGGTCAAAGAAGGCCTTACTGAAGAAAAAATCAATATGGGACTTGAAGGATGAGTCAACAGTTGTGTTACAGGTGGGGTGCCTGGGTAGCTCAGTCGATTAAGTGTCTGACTCTTGGTTTTGTCTGAGGTACTGATCTCATGGTTGCGGGATCAAGCCCTATGCCGAGCTCCATGCTCTGTGCGGAGTCTGCCTAAGATTCTCTCCTCCCACCACATTCTTTAAATAAAAAAATAAATTTTTAAGAAGTAGTTACAAATAAATATTTAGAGGGAAATAATAAAAATTCTGGGATATACTTGAAAAAATATCAGAGGGGGGAGAGGAGGAATGCACAGATAAGACAGCCATAAAATATAACAATTATCAATGTTGGGTGAGGAGTACACAAAGTTTATTATTCTCTCTACATAAACATATGTCTCATATATTTAAACTCTTCTTTAAAAGAAAGTCCAACTAAGTAACAAAAAAAATTATAAGCAGGAATATTCCTAGCAAAAGAAAAGAATGAGAGCCCTTGAGAAAATAAAGCAGTTGGTGAGCTGTAAAGCCTGGGTGACTAGAACCAATTCTTTTAGTGTGGTTCCCAGGCAGCAGCATGGAACTTAGAAATGCAAATCTTCAGCTCCACTACAAACCTACTAAATTAGAAACTTTGGGAATGGACCCAGGAATCTATGTTTTAACAAGCAAACAGGTGATTCTGATGCAAGCTCAGGTTTGAGAACTATGGGGACTGACTCTACAACACAGGATAGTGAAACAGAACACTGTAACTTAAGACAAGAATAGAGAGATAAATGAAGGCTGTCATACAAAGTATCATAGGCTATGTTAAGATTTTGGGGTTTTATCTTAAGTACAGAGGAAGCCCATTTTGGAGCTTTAAGCAAGGGAGTGATCAGTTTTTACATTGTTAAAGGTTACGTTATGAATAATCTTTCTTTACTTGAGGCAAGAGAAGGGGAATGACCTCATGGAAGATGGCAGAGGGAGACATGTGTCTGTTCCCTGTTCTAATAACTGCCAAGGAACTGAATCGTAACATCACGTGAGTGAACTTGGAAGTTTCATGAGATGACTGAATCCCATTTGATACCCTAGTTGCAGTCCTTTAAGAGGTCTAAAGCCAGAGGACCCAGTTAAGCCACACCCAAATTCCCCACTCACAGAACCTGTGAGATAACAAATGTTTTAAGTCATTAAATTTTGGGGAAATTTGTTAATGCAGCATAATACAGCCACTATATTATTGTACGTGATTTCAGCCATTTATTTATATAATAACTTATAAATGGTCATAATCATTCAGGACTCTCTGGTTCTATCCTGTATAAAACTTCAAAATAAATATATATGTATATACAAAACATAACATTTTACATATAAATATGAATTGCAAGGTATGTAATTACATAAATTTTATACACTCATGTATAAATTATACATATAAAACTTTCAGATATAAAATTTGTTTTATATATGTAAAATATAAAAGTATCTTGACTGCTTCTCTCTAGCATTAATCTCTCTAAGCAAAATACCACTTAGAGCTGGATTTCTTAGTTAACAATACTGAAAGTAAATCCACATTTTAACAAGTCTGAAGCATTTATTTATTTTTAAAAGACTTTATTTATTCATTAGAGACACAGAGAGGGAGACATAGGCAGAGGGAGGAGAAACAGGCTCTATACAGGGAGCCTGATGCAGGACTCAATCCTGGGATCCCAGGATCACGCCCTGAGCCGAAGGCAGAGACTCAACCACTAAGCCACCCAGGCATTCCTATCTGAAGCATTTAGAAAATATATTTATATTTTTTGCCAACTTGTCAGATCTGATTAGAGAATCATGGTTTGCAATACACCTAATCAAAACTTATACCAAAAATTTTTTAAATAATTTTCTTACTCTTAATTTGTGTTATTATTTTAATTATCTTCATTCCATTGTTTATTTGCAGGAATCTTTTTTTTTTTTTTTTTTTTTTAAGATTTTTATTTAGTTATTCATGAGAGACAGAGAGAGAGAGAAGTAGAGACACAGGCAGAGGGAGAAGCAGGCTCCATGCAGGGAGCCCGACAGGGGACTTGATCCCACGACTCCAGGATCACACCCTGGGCCAAAGGCAGGCGCTAAACAGCTGAGCCATTCCGGGATCCCCCGCAGGAATCTTTTTAACCCACTTGCCATTTTGTGTTACCGAAAATAAAAAACTATTTGAACATAATATGCAAAAGTAGAGGAGGAAGAAAAAAAAAAAAGAACTTCAAACAATCACCAATTCTATTCCTAACAGGTTTCTTTCTCATGGTGTTATAATGCTAGCAATTCTGAAATTATTTTATGTAGATTACTGGATTTAGCAAATGAATACATGTGTTGGTATTATTGGATGCCAGGATTCTGGAAAGAATACAAATAGGAAATGAGGAAGACAAGGAAGAACCATGTGGAGTTCAACTAGAACGCATATCTGAAAAGTTTCTTAGTTCTGCCCACTGAAAAGATCTAGAAGCAATGATCATCAGTAATCATGGACAAACCTAGAGCCCATATTTTGGTTTCTAAATACCATGTCCCACTAATAATGAACCATAAACTCGTTGGAGAAAGAATTCAAGGGTTGGATGAGGGCTTCTTTCTTACTTAAGAAAAAAAAAAAAGGACAATTCCAAAGATGAATAAAGAAGGAGGATATAAGACAAGCTAGAATATCTTGCAATGCTGGAAAGGTATTAAGTGTTCAAAAACATCAACAATACCTCCTTTAGATACAGAGCATATCAGGAACCTCCTTGAAAATGCTCCCACTGACCAAATCTAGGGTTGCAGGAACATCAAAATAAGAACAGTAATAAATTCTGATCTACTAAGGAGTTCATACTGATGACTGTCAGGTAAAAAGGTAAGTAGACAGATGGACAGAGACATCAAAATATACATCAAAAGACAACTGGGTGGCTCAGTGGTTGAGCATCTGCCTTCAGCTGGGGGCATGATCCTGGGGTACAGGGATCAAGTTCCACACATCAGGCTCCCTGGGGAGGGCGGGGGGCGGCGGTCAGTGGCCCTGCATCGCCCTCTGCCTATCCTTCTCTGTGTCTCTCATGAATAAATAAAATCTTAAAAAAATATATATAAATCAAAAATACACTCATACATACACGGATATAAAAAATGTATTTGGCTTTGTCCCTGGTTCCTAGAATTCTAAAACTCCTAGAATTTTCTAAATAATAGGAGTGTCTTGTCATGTATAATAAAACTCCGTTAGGCTAATTTATGTTAACAAGGTTCCACCAGAATGACCAAGCACATGACTACAGAGAGTTGGAAATTTAGTGCCATGTCCTCACTCCACACCACTTCTACACTTTAAGGGATAGGAGTTAAAACTCTTGGTCAATGATTTAGTCAATCATGCTGTTATACTGAAACCCCAGATTTGAAACTCTTAAAGTTTGGAGAGCTTCCAGTTGGTAAATATATCACTGTGCTAAGACAGTGCCAGGCTAAAGAGGGTAGGAAAGCTCTGTAGTACCTCCCACCTTGCCCTATATATCTCCTCCATATGGTTTTCCTGAGTTGTACCCTTTTATAATAAAACTTTAGTGCTCACTTCAGCAGCACATATAATAATAAAACTTTATAATAAAACCTAATTTTAATAATAGTGCCTTCTTGAATTATGTTAAGTCATTCTAGCAAAATAACAAACCTTCTGGGAGGGTACAGGAGGGGAGGAAAGTTGTGGATCTGAGCCCTTAATGTAGATCTGCACTAACTCCCAAACGGCTGATGTAAGATTTCAACTGAATTGTAGTATACCAGGCTGATGTCAGATAACTGTTCCTGCAAAATAAATGAGGATAAAGGAAGGTTCTTCTTCTTCCTTATACTAGAAAGCCATGGGGCAATAGGGAGGAAATGATGGATTTGAAAAGTCAGAATTCTATTAACTATTACACAGCAATGTCACCCAACCTGCAGATCTGAATGGTCATCCTCTTACCATGTATTATTTCATAGTATCACTGATCACTTGGAAAGTTATTGACTGGTTCACTGAGTTACACAGATCTGCCAAATGCTGACACACTTCACTGAAGAATTTTTAATTTTTCCAATTTTTAATTTTAATCAGTCTTAATATTACCACTCCTCTCATTAGAAAAGTAAGTAAGCATTGGAAGGGCGCCTGGATAGCTCAGTAGGTTAAGCTGCTGACTCTTGATTTCAGTTCAGGTCACGATCTCAGGGTCATGGGATCTACCCACATGTCAGGCTACCTGCTCAGTAAACAGTATGCCTGAGGATTCTCTCTCTGTCCGACCCCCCGCCCCCCCTTGCATGCACACACACTCTCTCAAATAAACCTTTTTTTAAAAAAAAGAAATTTTGGGAATTATCAAGTTCATGGTAGCAGATACAAGGTTCCCAAAACTGTAGTTTTTGCTTAGAAGTTTGAATTTTATCATTGGCAACAAATACTACCAACTGTTTTTCCATAAGGTAACAGACTCACTTCATTTCTTTTCAAGAAAATATCTGCCAAATATCCTACTTTCAATAACCAAATTTTGTCTATTAGCCATTCTTTAATACAGAAATGATATACTAGTTCAGCTCACACCCAAACAACTCACAAGTTCTTCACCTTAAGATAACCATACTTCATTAGGTAGAAGTACCTGGTTGGGGGGTGGGGGGTATTTCCCATTTCATCACACAGAATATTAAGATGTGCACCCCCAAGGTCAAGCTTCAATAAGATTATTATTTTACTGTTTCATCATAAGTGAAATCGGCTTTTTCTTTTTTTTTTTTAAACTGTGAATGCAACAGTTAAGATGAAGATGATAACTACACTAATGTACTTTGGTTCAACTGCCTTGATTCAAAACTAACTCACCAATACTTACACACCAGCATGTAACTGTAACACAGTGAGGGGAGGAGAATATACATATTCATTCATATTTATATAATATATATTTATATATTACTATATTTATATATAAACACAATGGGGAATAAATTTTAAAATATAGTATTGTGAAAATAGTTTATTTTGTAGACCTCTGAAAGGGGATGCGGACCTCCTAAAAGACCTTACACCACACTCTGAGAAATGTACTACAGCATGTTTTACATTATAGATGTATGCTCAGTTTCAATGTCAGGGGACACTATAAATCATTAAACAACTTGAAAATGTTTCCTATCACAAAAGAAAACCAGATAAAGACAATAGCATATATAATTTTTAAATTTTTTACTCTTCCTAAATTTAAAATTTAAAAATGCTTATTGTTACATATAAAATACGTAACAAAGACCAAGTTAAATTTCAACACTTAAGCATTTTTCTCATATTATGAAGTAAAATATTTAAAATTATTATTTAAGGATGGCTGGATGGCTCTGTCCATTAAGTGTTCCACTTGATTTTGGCTCAGATCATGATTTCATGACACTGAGATCAAGCCCTGCATTGGGCTCTGTGCTGGGCGTGGAACCTACTTAAGATATTCTCTCTCTCTCTCTCTCCCCCCTACCCTCCCCAACTCTGTTGCATCATCTCTAAAATTAAAAGTTTTTAAAATAAAAATTTTTCACTAAAAACATTCTCTAAAACATTTGCTATTAGTTAAATACAAGCTAACAAAAATATTCTCTACTCTGTTTCAGTCTTTAACTTTTTTTCTTTTTTTTTTTTTTTTTTTTTTTTTAGTCTTTAACTTTTTTTCAAAGCCACCCTCACATGACTGTAAGATGGGTCTTCATAAGGCTGTGGTATCATTCACTATCATATGAAGATTTTTTTAAAGATTTTTTTATTTTTTTTGAGAGTGAGTGCATGCGAGAGCACAAAAGAAGAAACAAGAATCTCAAGCAGACTCCATGCTGAGAGCAAAGGCCCAAAGAGAGCTCAATCGCATGACCCTGAGACTATGAGCCAAAACTAAGAGTTAGACACTTAACTGACCGAGCCACCTAGGCACCCCGGCAAGATTTTTTAAGTACACTGTTCAATACCTTTTCCCTGGACAGGTTTTCCAAACGTGAAGTCAGACCATTTATTTCTTTGTCTTTCTCTGCCAATTGAAGCTGGAAAAAAGAAAATCATCATTAATCTTTTTCATTATCTACTCTCTCCTTATGTGCCAAGAGCTAGTCTATAATACTCTATCAAAATAAAACCTATTACCATACCCGCGTATTTTCCTTGGTGTATGTCTTTGGACATCTCTGAATTACTTGTTATTCCTGACCAACTTCCCTTACTCGTACAACTTCTCCCATAGTTTATGTAAAATTTCGCCCACGGTGTCATCTTCTCTTGCTCTTTTTTGTGTCCACTTCTTCACAATTAGAAATATGAGTGTTCTCCAAAGTTTTTTCTTTGGCTTCTCTATTCCCCCTGAAAACTCCCTTTTTCCTATGCCTTCACAACTATGATCCTCATGGGAATAAAGCACTAATATTAATTCACATGGCATACATCTTTCTTTCCCAAGTTTCAAACCCGTCTTTTCAATCTATCGGTGGCATCTTTTCATTTCTTTCTGCGTTCTAAGGGCAAAAGGTCCCAAAGCTACTTTAATAATTTTGTTAAAGAATATTATCAGTATCAGAGCCACTGTGACTGAAGCTAGAAAGCTATGTTACAATATTTTCTCCTCTTCTTCCACTCAACATTTTCAATTTCTTAAGTCATTCATTCACTTAACAATCACATTATAGATACAAACACAAATAAACCTATTTTTCAATAATTTTTCCCTAAGGATCCCTTTCAGAGCTTTACTTGATAGACTCATGTCCTATTCAGTAATAAGTGATCAGGGACGGTACCCAAGAGGGTAGTCTTTACCAAGTAATTCTGAAAATACTTCAGATTTTCTTATCCTCAAAACCCTCCCCACCTGTAAGTCCGCTCAGGATTACCAAATTGTTTTCAAAAAGACCTACTATAGTTAGGTCCCTTTACTTCTAGAAAAAAAAATTTTTTTAAGATTTTATTTATTTATTCATGAGAGAGAGAGAGAGAAAGAGAGAGAGAGAGAGAGAGGAGGCAGAGACACAGGCAGAGGAAGAAGCAGGCTCCATGCAGGGAGCCCGACGTGGGACTCGATCCCGGGTCTCCAGGATCACACTCTGGGCTGCAGGCGGTGCTAAACCACTGCGCCACTGGGGCTGCCCTACTTCTAGGAAATTTTTAATAGCAAATAGCACTCAAATTCCATTTTAGGCCTTCCGAAACATGGCTTCAATCTCTTTCAAGTCGAATCTACTCCATCATAGACATTAAAGTCCTATTACTCAAGATTGCTCAAATTTTCCAGGCTACGCTCTCTACTTTTCACTTCCAAACCTGTATAAATGTTTTTCCTGTTTAGAATGCTGCTTCTTTCTTTTCCCAGCTCTGCTTCTCCTCCCTCCAGTTTGGTCTTTCAAAGGTCGGGTTTCTCCATGTTTAACTCCTAAATATTCCACTGGAAACAGCCCTAAGATACTTCATTAGACTTATTATTCATGTAGAACTTCCTCCTACTTTGTCTTGTCTAGTGAGTAACTGTGTCTAAATAGTAGAAAATACGGGAAAGGACACTAAACAAAAAAAAAAAAACAAAACAAAACAAAAAAAAAAGCTAAGCACCTTTACCAGATACATAATCTATGTTAACTCAGATGCTCACTATTATGAACCAAATGAACTAAACTAGTCAGCTTCCCACAGGTTTGATAGATGATTGCCTGGGTCATGAATGTCAAGGAGTTATGATTATCATCATTATACTTGTAGCAATCCCTACTATAGACTCCTTATGCATAAATAGCAGTCGCCCTTACTTGTATGATCACCACCATGACAGCTAACATAATGCTCTTTCATGCTCTCTCTATATGTAGTAGCCTTTAATTTTACTAAATTATTTTTTTCTGGTCAATATGCAAAGACAAAAGTTCATATAAATTCAGTATTCACACTTTATAAATAATAAGTTGCCAGCCTTTGAAAACAAAATCCAGGGATCCCTGGGTGGCGCAGCGGTTTGGCGCCTGCCTTTGGCCCAGGGCGCGATCCTGGAGACCCAGGATCGAGTCCCACGTCAGGCTCCCGGTGCATGGAGCCTGCTTCTCCCTCTGCCTGTGTCTCTGCCTCTCTCTCTCTCTCTCTCTCTGTGTGTGACTATCATAAATAAATAAAATTAAAAAAAAAAAAAATCCACAGGGATCTCATAAATAATAATCTCATGAGTATGAAATTTTCATTCTGACAACAGATGAAGATAAAAAAGAACCACCAGTAAAATTACTATAATGTGCCACCTTCTCCACCCCACCCCTGGGGGGAGGCACCTAAATTCTTGTTGTCTTTAAAAATACTACATTTAAAAATTAGATTATAAGTATAATTAGCTATAATACAGCAAAGTTAAATAATTTAGAGCTTTTTGGTCTTCACTCACACACACATATGCAAATCATGTGTACGTATATATTCCAAAATATGTAAGATTATTCTTTAAAGTGAAAATATCTTCCCATTTATAATTAAACAGCCTGTTGATCTTTTTCTCTAACATTCTTAAAAATATCATTTACCATTTGGGCTTATTTGTTGCCTAATATTACACTGACGAAAAACATTTGTTAATTAAAATTGTATCACTTTGCAGTATTTTTCAGGATCACAGGTAACACATTTTGGTGATTCACTTAATAACTGATACACAAATTTTTAAATTTCTGATCATATATTATTATGCTCCCACAAAAATGTGAAGGCCCTAAAATAATTTTACACTCACAGTCATGTTTGTTTCTAAGTGAATAGGAAAATGAAATGATCATTTTTCATCTTAAAAACTAAGAATGATTTAAAAATAGAATTTTTCTTAAAGATTTTACTTATTTATTCATGAGAGACACAGAGAGAGGCAGAGACATAGGCAGAGGGAGAAGCAGGTTACATGCAGGGAGCCTGATGAGGGACTTGATCCCAGGACCCTGGGATCACGACCTGAGCCAAAAGCAGATGCTCAAACCACTGGGCCACCCAGGTGCCCCTAAAAATATTATTTTAATGAGTTAATTGAGTGCACAGAACTAAAGCCACAATGGCAATGCAAAGGAGTATTTATTTTCTCAGTTCATAGTTATATTCAACTATAACATAGCTGTACCTTTTTGTTTAATATATAAATACTATCCCAATTTCTTACATTAAAATTGCACATTAGATTGATAAAAATTATAGCTAAAATACTTGCAAAAGTACCAGCTACACTATGTCTCAAGTTATACAAATACCAAACTTACTTTGTAATTGTCTTCTACTTCAGCTAGTGCTAGTTTTACATTTTCAGCAATCTTCACCTGTTCTTTCCATTTCAGTTCCATTTTTGCAAGTTCATCAGCATACTTATTGCATTTTGTTTTCTCATCCTAAATGAAATTAGCATGATTACCAAAAGATTTTAAATCCAGAAAGAGCCAATCTCTATAAACATATTTAGATACGTGCTGAATGTCTCATTGTAACAATTATAACAGTATAAATATTAAAATAACCAAATGTCAAAAACAAAAAAACAGAAAACCCAACCCAAATGTTGGTCAGTGGAAGATAGGACAAATCATTTTAAACCCATACAATGGAGTAAAATATATTTAAAAGAACAAATTAGATCTACAAAGTACCACGGAAAAATGTCAAATTACATTAAGTTGAAAATAGCAAGCTGCAAAAAAAAAAAAAAAAACCAGAATAGTACTCCTATTTTTAAAAGTTAACACACTTTTATATGATCTCTATACAGTGCTGTGTAGGGAAATATAAACAAAATATGAATAGCTTTTATCTTTTGGAATCAGGATCATGAAGGTAACTTTTACCATCTTTATTCTTTATTTCCATAATGCCAAAAGATTTCACAATAAGCATATGTTACTTTTGCAAAGGGAGATAATAAAAAATATGATTATAATGACATTGCTTCCAGTCATTGGGATGTCCTGAACAAGATAATCTCTAGGTTGACTTCTCATACATTGCTTCTTCTCTACAACTCAGAATGTTAAAAGGAAGGAGTTACAAATAATAACAAAAGGATACAATGGACAACTTCATTTTGAATGCCTTACATTCCTTTTCTTTTTTAAGATTTTGTTTACTTATTCACGAAAGACACAGAAAGGCAGAGACAAAGGCAGAGGCAGAAGCAGGCTCCATGCAGGGAGCCCGATGTGGGACTCGATCCCAGGACCCCGGAATCATGCCAAGCCACCCAGGCGTCCCTTGAATGCCTTATATTCAAGGTAAAAGTTTAAAACTATGCTTCAAGCAACTCAAGAAAAAGTCTTTAACAAATAATGCTAGATTAACTTAATATTCATTCCTATATATATACCTTTCACATCACACACAAAAATAAGCTTAAAATGAAAAGAGACCTAAATGTAAAACCTAAGAGTATAAACCTTATAGAAGATATGAGAACATCTTTACAAGTTGGATTAGGTAAATATTTCTTAGAACATAAAAAGCATACATAGAATGGAACCTACTTAAGATTCTCTCTTTTGGGATCCCTGGGTGGCTAAGAAGTTTAGCACCTGCTTTCGGTCCAGGACACGATCCTGGAGACCCAGGATCAAGTCCCACATCAGGCTCCCTGCATGGAGCCTGCTTCTCCCTCTGCCTGTGTCTCTGCCTCTCTCTCCTTTGTCTCTCTCATGAATAAATAAATAAAATATTTTTAAAAGTTTCTCTCTTCCTCCCCTCCCTCTACCCCCCCACACTCTCTCTCAAATAAATCTTTTTTTAAAAAAGAGCAAACTAATAAATCTGTATTTAATCAAACTTGAAATTTTTTTCCTAAAAACCACCATTAAGGAAAGGGCAAGTCACAGACTGGGGGAAAATATTCACACATGTATCAGACAAAAGACATGCATCTAGAATAAAGAACACTTACAACTCAATAATAAGATAATTTTTAAAATAGCAAAAGATCTGAACTCTAATAAAAAGGAATGAGCTACCAATAAAAGCAACATGGATAAATCTCTAATTATTCTGAAAAAGGATAGAAAAAAAGTATAAACCATATGATTACACTTATAAAACCTGTACAAAAGGCACGCTAATCTGTAGCGGCAGAGGGCAAGCCAATAGTTTCCTGGGGATGGGGACAGAGGGAGGAATGAGTTGCAAATGGGTACATAAAAACTTTGGCAGGTAATGGAAATGTTATCTTGACATTGTAATAGTTTCACAACTATATAAATGGCAAACTGATCAAAATGAAGACTTTCAATGTAAGCCGTTTATTAGATTTCAACGCAGGGGGCATTTAGCTTAGGAACATTCTATCTTCCTTTCAATAATACTATATTAAGGACATTTTAAAAAATTCATCCAGAATTGTCCCAGACCTGATGAAAAAAGCTTAGTCCCTTATAAACAACTATTTGGAACCCAAGGGTAATAAAACCGTTCTAATCAATCCTTCTACAGAAGGAGGATCCTCTGAAGCAGCAAAAATGTTCAGCTTAAAGTTTAAAAAATTTCGGGCACTTGGGTGGTTCAGTCCATTAAGCAGGTGCTTTCAACTCAGGTCATGATCTCAGGGTCCTGGGACTGAGCCCAGGGCCAGCTTCTCCCTCTGCCCATCCCCTGCTCATGGGTGTGTGCGCGCTCTTTCTCTTTCTCTCAAATAAAATCTTTTTAAAAGAGTTTACAAATTCAGGACACCTGGGCGGCTCAGCAGTTGAGCATCTGGCTTCAGTTCAGGGTGTGATCCTAGAGTCTGGGATCGAGTCCCGCATTGGGCTCCCTTTTAGAAGCCTGCTTCTTCCTCTGCCTATGTCTCTGCCTCTCTGTGTCTCTCATGAATAAATACATAAAATCTTTAAAAAAAAAAAAAAAAGTTTAAACATTATTTAGAAGACAGTGACAAAATGTTAATTACTACACTAACATGAACTAATGTATGAACCTCATCATTCTATAGTTCTAAATATCCTTGCCCTCTCTACACACACGGAGAAACATAAACCAAAAAATTAACAAAACTCACACATACAAACACAAAACACTTTTGCTTCCCTTCTCCAAATCAGGTATAAATGAGAAGCATTTTCCTTCTGTCCTTTTTTTTTTTTTTAAGATTTTATTTATTTGAGAGAGAGAGAGAGAACGCGCAAGCATAAGCGGGGGGAGCAGCAGGGAGAGGGAGAGGGAGAAGCAGGTCCCTGGATGACCAAGAAGTAGGACGTGGGGCTCAATCCCAGAACCTTGGGATCACAACCTGAGCCAAAGGCGGGTGCTTAACCAACAGAGCCACCAGGTGCCCCACCAACCCCTCGTTCTTTAAATACTCTACGAGTGAATCCTACCAAGACAGCTGTAAAACTGAAATGTATGAAGAATTCCGTTTACAACAGTCAAAATAAGTAACACCATAAAGGCAATAGTTCATCTGGTTAACAGTCTCTTTTTCCACTTTGTAAATTTGGTTAAAGATGTGGTAAAATCCTTTGCTACTCTTACAGTAAATGTAAAAAGAATACTTCCTTTTTATGATGTTCAATAGCAAGAAGAAAGACAAAAATAATCAACTTCAATTAATCACTTGCCCATTATTGAGAAAGGACATTAGAGTTGATAGAAAATTTTAAGAGCATGAGTTTACATACAGGCCTACATGAACAGGTGCATAGAACCCCTTTTCATCACCTCAAAAATGAAACTAAATGTCAGTAAATGGGTATGAAAAAGAAACCCCAGAATTTAAAAAAATCCAAAAACAAAGATAAGCTAAGACACTTTACCTAATCCATCTTTCACTTACAAAACAGCTAGCTTACCTGCAAGAGTTGTCTACATTTATTGTATTTTTCTGTTTTGTCAGCAATTTCTTTGGTCATTTCACAGACTTGTCCCTTTGTTACAATGTCAGAATCTGTCTCAGCTATTACAAGGCAGAAACAGTATTATTAAAAATTACTTTGCCCCTTAAATTATCTTCTTGCTCAGAATAACAAAGGTCAGTATACTGTGAAATAAATGAAATACTAAAGGAGAGAAATATCTGAAAACATCTATTCATACACTCAATAAAAATAAGATAAATTCAACATGAGAATTTAAATGTTAGTTTGTCCAGAAACAAGCTCACATTCAATAATGAAAAGGACTATTTTTTTTAACTAACTAAAAATAGTTTTTAAATGGCACACTTGTTCTCTTCATATAACTAAACAGGATAAATAGAAAGCCATACTCTGATAAAACACCTAAGTCATTTTTCTAGTCCTTCATTACTATTCTTCATGTCTTATTAAGTAAATAATTTACACAACACCACTCTAGATACGAGAGAGGATGTACAGAAATGGAAGTCAGGATCCTGTTCAACAGTGGCTGAACCTAATTAAATATTTAGTAACATGGGAAATTTATAATACATTTAAAAAGTCTACAACAGCAACTACTCCAAACACTACACAAGGAAATGTATTTTTATATACTCTAGTGCCGATTTTCATAATTGTCAAATCTCTTCACATAAGGTGAAAAAAATTAGGCCAAGTGAAAACCTAGAGTTAATTCATATTTTCATTTCATATATTCACTAGATCTTTCTAATCTGTTCTATAAATTAATAAACTAATAAAAATTTAACTGATCTACCAACAGGTACACTAACCAGAAAGTACCCTAATGATCTCAAGAAGTCAGACACACACAAAAGAAGAAAACCATGAGCAGAACAGGGGATTTATTTTTCCCCCAACAGAATTATACAATTAAAGCTCCCATAAACGCTTCAAAATTCCATAGATTTAGTGGAATAGTAATTAAAAATTCAACACTGGCTTTTTGTCCTATAGCCTAAGGGCTATCAGCATTTAAGCTTATAAACTACAGCTCATTTAATACTTATGAATTCTCTCATGAAGATAAATACTAGGTTCACATATTTTGTATATTTCACATGCATGACTTTCTTACTTTTAGGCCCCTACTTTATTTTTGCCTTAATTCTCTCACTTGTAAGAATTTTTAGAAGCTCCCTTAAATTCATATACCTGGAACAAGGAAGTATAAAGTAAGTATCAATATTGTCAAGGCAGGACAGTATGCAAAAGGTCTAAACAATTTTTACCTGCTGAAGGTGCTGGCTTTACATCTATAGTAGAGGCAATAGTAGCTGGGTCTGTGTTTATTGAGGCATCATTCACTTTTTGCTGATTCCCAATTTTCTTTAAGACACTGTTGCTATTGGCCTATTCAAAATGTTAACAATAAATTATTATAGGAGTTTTATGTCCTTCCTTCAGTAACTGCCATATAAAGAAATTCTGAGAAGTTGACAAAGCTGCTACTGCATTTTAAAGGCCAACAAAGACTAAAGGTAACAACATATATCATTCTCTACTAAGTGACCGAAGTATTATAAAAGAGAAAAATTTTACTTTGGTTTTCATTGACAAACCATCAAAATACCACCAAAACAAGACACAGAAAACTCCTAAGTCATCTACTGCAAAATCATAATATACTTACAGACCCCAAACCAAAAGACATACATGTGGGTCATACTTAAGATATTTTTTCACAAAAGCCTTCCTAGCTTAACACATGCATTTCTATGAAAAAATCTGTACCAGTCAGCCCAAGTGGCTCAGTTGGCTAACTGTTTTGCCTTCAGCTCATATCATGATCGTAGAGTCCTGGAATCGAGCTCATCAGGCTCCCTGCTCAGCAGGAGTCTGATTTTTCCCTCTTCTTTTCCCTCTGCCTCTTTCCCCAATTTGTGCTCTAATACATTTTTTAAAAAGGGGGGATTTAGAGGGAAATGGTCAAGAAAAGAGGACCCTCCTTCCTATCTTTTTTTCCTGCTGCTGCCCTGTTTTCCTCTGCTGGTTTTCCAGCAAATAAGAATTCTAGATTAAAAAAGGTATGAATCACTACAATATTAGACCAATGACTTCAAAGCAGACCACTAACTTCAAATCAGCAGAGATAAATAATATTAAAAAGGTTGATATTTAGAATATTATAAATCTGGGGGCACTTGGCTGGCTCAGTTGGAAGAGTATATGACTCGATCTCAGGGTCATGAATTCGAGCCCCATGTGGGATGCAGAGATTACTTAAATAAATCAAAGCTTTAGAATATAAATTTGATTTGTAAAGAAAAATATTAGATATGTGTTCAATTGTCCTTACTGATTGGTCTGAAAGTTTGTTTATTTGTTTCTGGAGCCTCTGGCATTCCTTGAATTTTTCTTTATAATGATCTGCTGCCATCTGAAGACGAAGTTTCAAATCATCAACTTCTCTTCTCAGTTCGTGTTCCAGTGTATCAGTCTTTTCCTATGACAAAAATACACATACACTTCCTCTCAAAAAAAAAAAAAAGGTTAAAAATCTCCGATCTCATAATGTAATAGTAAATTCCAACTTCATTTTCACTTTTTTCTTTCTGGCTTTTAATTTTTATTTGTTTTGGAGTTTTGGCAACAGAGCCACAATTAGCTCCTAATAAATTCAGCTTTATATTCTTAGGATCAAGGTTCATTAAAAAACTAGAGAAGAACAATCCACCTCCTGAGGAGTAAGTATTACCCTGTTAAATAACCATAATACCACTTTATGAAGCTAATAAATAAGAAATTCCAAATAAAGCAATATACAACTGACATCAGAAAGTTTAACAATAAAACAATAATAGAGCAGCTTAAAAAAATAATAATAATAATAGAGCAGCTTACTAACCATTAGGCATTTGCCTGCATAAGTTTTTCTTAAAGCTTACATAAATTTCAACCCAAGGAGTTACAATGACTAAATGAAATGAATGGAAATTTAAATTTCTGTGATAAGGAATCTGACCTTATTTTGATATACTTGTTCTCTTCTGTAAGCTTGTAGTGAGTTTTTGATCAAAATGAAAATTCAAAATTAACCACTTTACCTGGTCTTTTTTCACAGCATTCAGTTTAAGTTCTGCCAGTGCATCAGCTAACTGCTTTTTTACTTTCTCATTTTCCAAGCGTGCAGTATGCAGATCTGCCATTGTTTTATCTCGCACATTTACAGCATCACTAAGTTCTTTTGCCAGAAAGACAACTTCTTGCCGAGTTGCCTGGACCTGTTCCTCTGCTTTACGAAGTTGCTCCTTCAAAAAAAAGGTATCTTCCTGAAGAAAAGCAGATAAATATATTTGTAATAAAGCTATTAAAATAAAAACAGGAGAAACAATTTTTATTCATATTTCAAAAGATCTAAAACTTCAAATTAACTATTTTTTATTCCTTAGATGAAAGTACATAAATCTATAAAAAACTTAAGATATGACTCTGTTAGAGTCCATGTAACAACCCAATGCACTCAGTATCTCTATTACTTTAAATACATGTAAACTGAAGTTCAGAAGTCAAGCAACGTGCCCAGTACTTAAAAGCCCTAGCTTAAATGGGAATTCAAATGAAAGCTCCTGTCCCCAGGGACGCCTGGGGTGGCTCAGCGGTTGAGTGTCTGCCTTTTGGCTCAGGACATGATCCCAAAGTCCCGGGATCGAGTCCCACATCGGGGTTCCTGCATGGAGCCTGCTTCTCCCTCTGCCTATCTCTCTGAGTCTCTCTCTCTCATATGAATAAATAGGAAGGGAGGAGAGGGGAGGGGAGGGGAGGGGAGGGGAGGGAGGGAGGGAGGGGAGGGAGGGAAAGGAAGGGAAAGAAGAAAGAAAGAAGAAAGAAAGAAGAAAGAAAGAGAAAGAAAGAAAGAAAGAAAGAAAGAAAGAAAGAAAGAAAGAAAGAAAAAGAAAGAAAGAAAGAAGAAAAGAAAGAAAAGAGGAAAGAGAGAAAAGAAAAGGAAAGAAAAAGAAAGAAAAAGCTCCTGTCTCCAAGAACCTTTAATGACTGGAAATACTGACCCTCATTTTTTAAATAATTACCAACAAGAATAATTTCAAAAACTTGTCATTCCAAAAATTATGGTTAAAATAAATCTATTAACTAACTTAAAACATTTCCAATGTAACATTAATATACTATTACATATCATTCATTATGAAAACACAGAACAGATTTAGAACTTAATTCTAAAAACAAAGTATTGATATGCAAATAGCAAAGATGAAGCACTAGGAAAGTAAAAATTAACACTGCTTAACCTAAAAGTATCTTTATTTTTTTAGGATCTTATTAGAGAGAGAGAGTGTGCACATGCAGGGTTAAGGTCAGAAAGGAAGGAGGAGAAATAAGACTTCCTCCTGAGCAGGGAACATGATGTGGGGCTCGATTCTAGGACCCTATGATTGTGACCTGGGCTGAACACAGATGCTTAACCGACTGAGCCACCTATGTTCCTCTAAAAAGTATCTTTTAAAAAAGTTAAAATTGCTGGTAAGAAAAAGGGAAAAAAAGTGAAAATTGCCATGATAAAATTATTTCCTTTAATATTATAAGCCCAACAAATCCACTTTAACTTTCCTATTTTTATCTCTGTACTAAAAGTTACAAACTCAAGAAAAGTGCAACTCATTCTTCGTTTTTAAATTCTTAGCTCCTGGAACACCTAGGTGGCTCAGTGGTTGAGCGCCTGCCTTTGGCCCAGGGTGTGACCCTGGAGCCCTGGGATCGAGTCCCACATCAGGCTCCTTGCATGGAGCCTGCTTCTCCTTCTGCCTGTGTCTCTGCCTCTGTGTGTGTGTGTGTGTGTGTGTGTGTGTGTGTGTGTGTGTCTCTCATGAACAAATACATAAAATCTTTTTAAAAATCAAATGAATGAATGAATGAATGAATGAATGAATGAATGAATGAATTCTTAGCTCCTGAAGCACCAAGCTGGCTTAACTGTGGAGCATGTGACTCTTGGTCTCAGGGTTATAAGCTCAAGCCCCATGCTGGGCACAAAGTCTATTTAAATAAATGAATAAATAAATAGCTCCTTAGAAGAAAATAAATGATTATGTACTGTTAGGTAGAGAAAATCTTTACAGATATTACATTAATAGATCTATGTAAATATCACTAGCTTCTATATGTCAAAAGGAAAAAAAGAAACAACAAAAAACTCGAAATTGTTTGGAATATATTCAGAAAAAGACACAATAATACTGATATAAACATATTTTCTAGTCAACAAGAAAAAAACTCTCCCCCCTCCCCCAAAAAAATTCATTTCATGGAATGACCATGAAATTTTTTTTAAAAGAAAAGGCCATTATGCAGATTAAAAAAAAAAAACTCCTCAACAAAGAAGTTAAAACAAATACCATTTTCTTTCAACTGACAAAGATTCAAAAACAGGAATACTCCAATATTTTGATGACATTAGGGAAATTAGCACATTTATAAACCGATGGGCTATGTATCTGTAAGTAGTATAAAGTTTCTCATCAGATTTTTACAACATTCACAACACCGTTAAAAAGCACATAACAACAACAATAAAAAGCACTTAACTTCTGATCTAGCAGTTTTATTTTCATGAGTTTCAAGAAAATAAAAAGTATGTACATAAGTTTAGCTTCACAGGGATTCAGTATCATTACTAAAATAATGAAAAATTATTAAAAATTGAAAATACGTAATAGGAGAATTTACTATAAATTCTACAATATATCCTTCACACAATGAAAGTCTGTGCTGCCATTACAAACTGGAGTATATATATACAATGGGGTATTTTTTTAAAGCAATTTGAAAATAACTATGAAATTATTCTGGTATGTATGTGAGCCTACATATCTGTAGGAGGAGGTTTACCTCAGCATGCTTATAAAAGCTAAAGATTGTACACAACAAAAAACAATCACATACTACAACACAGCTATTAAATAAAACAAGGGATTCTATGCAGCTGTTATAGCAACTGCAGAAGACCTATATGGGTACTCATACTGTAAGATGTCCAGATACTCTATAAAAAAATTTTTATGCCTTTTTTTTAAAAAAAAACATTTTCGTTATCTATTCACGCAAGACACACAGAGAGAAGCAGAGACACAGGCAGAGGGAGAAGCAGACTCCATGCGGGAGCCGGATTCAGGAGTCAATCCAGGACTCCAGGATCATGCCCCAGGGCTGAAGGCAGACACTCAACCACTGAGCCACCCACCCAGGTGTCCCTCTATAAAATTTTCTTAAAAGGTTTTAGAACATTATATATATTCTTAGTTTATATAAAAATGTAAATTCTATATGTATATTCATAGATTTCTAGAAAAATTTAAAATTCTCTAAGACCTATCTGGGAAGGGATAAGGGTTATTTTTACTTTATATCCTTTATATTTTACAGATTTATTTGAATTATGATATAACCATGACCTTGTACTGCTTTACAAAAAAAACTTTAAGTTGTAACAATTAAAAAAAAAAAAAAAAAAAAGTTGTAACAATTAATGGGGCTCCTGGCTGATTCACTTGACTCTTGATCTCAGGGTCATGGGTTCAAAGCCCTACATTGGGCATAGAATTTTTTTTAAAAAAAGTTTCACAAGAGTCTATTTTCTCAGGTATTTTTAAACCTGTTGTTTTCCTTACCGAGGTCTTGTTTTCATAGGAAAGAGATGTTAGAGAAAATTTTAGCATTTTAATGAATTAAATACACTTTTCACCTCTGTACTTCCAATGTGCTATATTAAATATCCTGAAAAGTAACTTGGGTGTTAATCATAAATTCTAAATGTCATGCAGAACTGACGTTTTAGGTGTTATATTAGTTACACCTGAGTATATTTAATAGCAAACTACTGAAAATGAAATAATACTCATTCATAAAAGAAATATATCAGGGTAAACCTGCCCAATCTAGTATTGTGAAGCCATTTAAAAAAATTCGAAGATATCTCCCTGAACAGATATGGAGTAATTTTTTTCAGTTTATATTATTCTATTTTAAAAAGGTGCAAAAAGTATATCATGGCAATTTTTTTTTAAGAGAGAAGGCAATAGACAAAAGTTTGTGCACATACACATGCTTATTTTTGCAGTAAGAAACAGGAGGGGGGTACCTGCATGGCTCAGTCATTAAGCGTCTGCCTAAGGATCAGGTCATGATCCCAGGGTCCTGGGATAAAGCCCCACATCAGGATCCTGGGCTGGAGCACAATATCAGCCTCCCTGCTCAGCGGGGAGTCTGCTTCTCCCTCTTCCTCTGCCCCTCCCCTTGCTCATTCTCTCCCAAGTAAATAAATCTTCTAAAAATTTTTACAAAACTAAACAGGAGGATAAACTGGAAACTAATGAAAATGTTTTTTAAAGATTTTTATTTATTTTTTCATGAGAGACACACAGAGGGAGAGAGGCAGAGACACAGGCAGAAGGAGAAGCAGGCTCCATACAGGGAGCCCAACGTGGGACTCGATCCCGGGACTCCAGGATCACGACCTGAGCCAAAGGTAGACACTCAACCACTGAGCCACCCAGGCGTCCCAAAAATGTTTTTAAATATGGGTATAAGGGCTTTTTAGGGAAGACAGACATCAGAGTAAATTTTTTTATAATTGTTTTTACTTTTGAATGATGCAACTATTTAATATATTCAAAACAAAATTCAATCAAAAGGTTCAGAGAGTAAAATCTAATCTTAGAATTATTGCAAATAAAAGTTAAGCTGTATAAATATTCACTGTCCATAAATGTTAAAAAGTTAATTCAAATAACTGTTGAACACAGTACTCTGTACATCCTTACTGAAATAAAATCTAAGAAAAAGGCTTGAAAGAATTTTATTTAGAAGACATAGTTGGGAGTGGTTCAACACTTCTGAAACTATTGGTGTGTGTAACAGGGTAGACTACTTGAATAAATATAATGATATGTTGGAAACAAGGGCTCTCACAGAGAGAAGAGATAAATATGGAATGGAGGAAGAGAAGGAAGAATCATAAAGTACTGAATCTGAATTGGAGAGAACTATACAAAGACTTTAAATGTTTGTCCAACGAAAGTGCAAAGAAGCAAAGGCCCCTAGTAGCAACAGGATCCAATATGAAAATACCAAAATACTATTAATTTCACAATATTCCACCCTCTTCCTCTGTCCTTCCCCCTGCTCACGTTCCAAAATAAAATCTTAAAAAAAAAAAAAGTCTAGAACAGCTCCCTGGCTAAATATGAGACAATCTGGGTATGAAAAAGAATAATGATGATGTATGATACACTGAACAAAAAAGAATCCCTAAGTCCACAGTGATATGAAAAGAAGGGAGAGGGCAACAGAGAACCTCACTATAAAAGAACACCTACTAATAAATGTAAAATAGTAATTTTTTTTAAATCACCATTTTGTAATCATTAATGTAATAGTAACTGATGCAGGTGAAAATCATCAAGGAATAAAAACCATTAGGTGAAAGGCTACTGGGGACAAGGATGTTCGTATCATCTCCAAGTATTGTCCTACATATTACTCAATAATCATAAAGAAGGAAAAAGCACCAATATAATAGATTCAGGCAGACATAACTTTAAACAAATTATTAAACCTAATGTCAAGAACAGAATTGACATTATGTGACTTTTGATAACACTTCAACAGAATTTATAAAAATCATTTATGCCTTTTCTTGACAAAAAAAAAAATGTTTGACCTGAATCTAATCATAAAGAAATGATATATAAATACAGATTACAGACCATTTTCTCACACAAGCCTGAATTCTTCAAAATTATCAATGTCATTAAAAAATAACAAGGATAGGGTCTCTGTTCTAGATTAGAGCAAACCAAGAACACAATAATCAAATTAATGTGTGATCTTTACCCCTGGGTCAAGAAATTTTAAAGGTTATATAGAAACATTTGGGACAATTTGAATATACTAAAACTATATACAGGAATGAATATTATCTTATGAATGTTGTATTTCTTAAATATGTTAATGGTTTTGGTGGTTATACGGAATAATGTACTTGTTGACAAGGAAGACATGCTAACATACTTAAGATGTAATGTCATAATCCCTCTAAATTTGAAATTTTTCAAGAGAAAAGGTTGAGGACAGATTAAAAACCACTATATTTAATAGACATAGGTTTTACAATCTTCAAATACATATTGCAAAAGTATTTACCTTACTTGAGGTTGTAAGCAAGAAAGCCCTTTGCAGATTTTCCTTTTCAGCCAAACAGAACTGCAGCCTGCCAATCTCTTCTTTGAAATGAGTAATCATGCTTTCTTTGTTCCCATCTAAATTCTTCAAAGTCTGGACCTCTGACACCAGTTTGGTATTTTCTATTTCGGTATTCTTCAGATGTACCTGTAACAGTGCTTGAAAATGTCAAGAAAACTCTAGTTCCAAAACTAAATTTCTCAAACTTCAAAATACCAATGTTTCTCTCTAACCTAAGTATGATCAAGGAATTGGAAGACTTACTAGACAGGGAGTCAAGAGACTCAAGGTGTATCAAATGACTAATATACAGGAACAGAACATAGCCTAAGTTTGAGTTTTTGTTTTTAATTTTTCATAGAGGTTATATATCTAAGGTCTAACAACATTACCTGACCTCTTAAGTCTTTTCCATTGATTTAATAAATTTAAGTTCTCTTTAAAAATGCAAACCGATTTGGTTGTTCTTTTGGAGGAACAAATTATTTTATAGGTATAATCAGAAAGGCATGGTGAGATTCTGGAACACTGAAGAGGTACATTCAAGAACATCTTAGGGGTGGCTGAGTGGCTAAACGGTTGAACAGCTGTCTTCGGCTCAGGACATGATCCTGCACCAAGCTCCCTGCAGGGAGCCTGCTTCTCCCTCTGCCTAGGTCTCTGCCTCTTCTCTGTGTCTCTCATGAATAAATAAATAAAATCTTTTTTTAAAAAAAAGTGTTTTATCAATTCCTCTAAATTCTGACAGGACAGGGACAGGTCATATGATCTCATAGGGGCTAGAGGAGAGAAACAAAAGGAATCGCCCTGGTTATTTATATAAGCCACCTGAAAGGGAAAGCCTGTTTCTGAGATGAACAATATAATGAGGTCTTATCATAGTAAGTATAGTCTCCTTGCCATTAAAAAAAAAGAAAGAGGGCAGCCCCGGTGGCGCAGCGGTTTAGCGCCGCCTGCAGCCCGGGGTGTGATCCTGGAGACCCGGGATCGAGTCCCACATCGGGCTTGCTGCGTGGAGCCTGCTTCTCCCTCTGCCTGTGTCTCTGCCTGTCTCTCTCTCTCTCTATGTGTCTCTATGAATAAATAAATAAAATCTTTTAAAAAAACAAATAAAAATAAAAATAAAAATAAAAATAAAAATAAAAATAAAAAAAGAAAGAAAAAAACCCACAAAACAAAAATCTCTAAGGAAGTTTTACTTCCAATTTTTGCGGATACACACATACAAATGAAATACTGCTTGGAACACTGGGAGGCTGGGGGAAAGTATATGCAAATGGAAATTCTGATGTCACTTTGATCCCAAGTGATAAGCTTATGGAAAACTAGAGATATTACCATACTATAAAAGAATAAATCCCTAAGGCACCTCATTCTTTCCCTTCCTTCCTTACTGCCCAGTCTTTTGCAAAGGACTCATCATTCAGATGTAAAACACACACAAGTCTGCAGAAGGTGAAAAAAAGCAAAGTATAAGGGATAATTTAGAGCAGTAAAGGAAAAATGCTGAATTTACCTTAAAATGTGCTTGTTAACCCTCTACAAAACATCAGAAGTCCTAGTCTCAGGACAGAAAGAAAAAGCAGGATGGAAATAACATCTTTAAGGATAGATCTTTCTCTTTCCAAAATAACTCTCCTAGTTGTCATTCATTACACCTCTTCAGCATCACTGTTTTAACTTAAGGACCTTCCTAAACCCTTCCCAATACTAAAGAGAAGGCCTTCAGAATTCATCTCATTATTGAATTGAAATGACTGAAGACATACACATTCAATCTTATTTATTATCTCCCACTGTGCTAAGAAAAAATAAAAGCAATTATCCACAGAGAAATAATGCTAAGGTCTTTTCCTGGCAACAAAACTGAAATATTCTCAGTGAAATTCATTGAGTAAAAAATTATTCAAGATGCCAAATTTTCGCTTAAGAAGTGCTTTACAACTTTAAAAATAAACTGCATTTGGAGGAGGTTTGCAAAAACACTGTATAAACAGTAATCCAATTGTATCAATTTTTCTAGATGTATTTATTATTTCCCCTTTTCACAAAATGTGTTCAAAAACCAAACATTATTTTGGGGCATATTTTCTTAAAGGGTCAAATCGTAAAATCGTAAAATCACCCACCAGTGAATCATGTTTTGGGAGTGACAAACATACATGCATGCATGTACGCACACCCTGGGGATAAGCTATTCAAGAAATAAAATGAGTTTAACACAGTATGTAAAATGTCCCCATCCATCCTTTCTGTCCTAAGGTGTATGGTGTATTCAAGACCTACCTTCTAAAATAACAAAAACAAAAACAAAACCAAACCACCTTGACTTGAAAAATAAAAAGGAAGGGGACACCTGGGTGGCTCAGTGGTTGAGCATCTTGGGGTGTGATTCCAGAGTTGCAGGATCTAGTCCCACATTAGGCTAGTCCCACATTCTCCCTCTGCCTATGTCTCTGCCTCTCTCTCATGAATGAATAAAATCTTTAAAAAAATTTCCTCATCTGGAAATGCCTTCAAGAACTGCTGTTAGCTACTTAAGATAAATGTCTCAATTTATATTTACATTATTGGTAATTAAGCTAACCATTCTATTTCCAAATCATTCAAAAAAGAAAAACTTCAGAAGGTGAGGATTAGAACATTTTTTTAAATGACATTTTCTGAAGAATATTCTCAAAGTCAAACTTTAAAACATGACAATTGTCACTGAAATTAATGCTCTAAAACATATGGTGTTCCTAAAAGGGGAAACATTTGGTTTTATAAATTCTGATAAACATTAGGTAACTTGTTACTTTGACTTATTATGTATCACCTGCTAAGTAACTAAAATACCAGCAATTCCCTGAAAACTTTTAGGGACTACACACTTGAGAGGTAGTTTTCAAATAGATCCCCAAATCCTCTGATACTTCTCTGCAAGAAGGGAAGCCCAACTCCCCTCTCCTTAAGTAGTGGCTTGAGCCAAGTGACTGGGCTTCTAATGAGCAAGATAAAGTAAAAGAAATAACATTCAACTTTGGTGACTAGGTCATAAAGTGCACTAGGACTTCCTATTTGCTCTCTTGGAGAGCTCACTCCAAGGGAAACTGGCTGCCATGCTGTGAAAACATTCAAGCAGCCACTGAAGATGCCACATAGCCCACACAGCAAGAAACTGAAGGGCATCCTGTCAAGAGTCATTTGTGTGAGCCACCTTGACTGCAGATCCTCCAGTTCCAATTAAGCCTGTAGCTGACTATAGCCCTAGTCAACATCCTAAATGCAAATGACCAAGACATCCTAAGCCAAAACCATGTAGCTAAGCTCCTTCCAAGCTCCTAACCACTGAATTTCAGAGTAATTTGTTACACAGCAATAGATAACAAATAAAAATGAAATTAAGGGCAGCCCGGGTGGCTCAGTGGTTTAGTGCCACCTTCAGCCCAGGGTGTGATCCTGGAGACTCGGATCGAGTTCCACGTCAGGCTCCCTGCATGGAGCCTGCTTCTCTCTCTGCCTATGTCTCTGCCTCTCTCTGTCTCTGTCTCTGATGAATAAATAAATAAAATCTTTTTAAAAAATGAAAGTAATAAAGTACCTTATAAAGTTCCTTCTCATCCTTTTCTGTCTTCAATTGACATTCCAGTTGTTCTCTTTCATACTGTGCTTTCCTGAGTTTATCCTTTAAACTGAGTTAAAGTAACATTAATATAGACCAAAAAAATTCATTGAAACATTTCTGAAACAAAAGTATTGTTGAAAACCATCAGAAATACCTGTCTAATTCAGTTTCTTTTTCAATTGCTTTATGTGTCACTGACACAATATCTTCTTCAAGTTGGAGAGCTTTGGATGTAGCATCATTGTATCTCTTCTTAAACTCTTCATTTTCTGTTTTTAAGCTTTGTGATACTTCAATAAGATCCTTAGAAACAACAAAGTATTTTGAGAAATGTAACTTCTAAAACAAATGTGCATATCTTGCAATATCCCATATTTGTCCCCTCTAAAGTCTATAAACTAAGATTAAAAAACTAAACCTGAGACTGAAGGTTACATTCTACTTTTCGTATACCAAATTAAACATTTATTAATTTTTTTCAGACTTCCCATATACCCTGTTTGTTGATTCCACAAGCTTCTCCACCAGAGGGCAGGCAAAAATGAGAAAAAAAAATTTTAGTCACTTTCATTTTTGACATCATACTTTTCAATGCTACTCTAGTGATAAATCAGTTTCATATGATACTATCACAGTTAACACCTTCTCAAAAAAACGAAAAACAAAATATCCTTCTCTTCTAGCACAGATTCATTAAGTGCCACCAATAATTATACCAAAATACTAATTTAAGGTATGTGCCTGAAGCGACGTTACTAATGATCTGATCACTCTGGGACTCAGAGGCCTGAATATGCAAAGAAACAGAAATATAAAAGTAGTAAATGCAATAAAAAAGTTTCTATTTAAAATATATTCCACCACAAACAATTTAAAAGTTATAAAAATTTTAACACAGTAAGACAATTAAGGAACTTACAAGAACCTGATCAAGCTCCTCTCTAAATTCATTTCATGATCTGTAACATGAAGATAAAGCTTTTTCTCCCTAGCTAATAAAATCATGAGAATCAAATTTAACAATGTATATGGAGGTACTTTGTTATGAAAACCTATACATCAAAGAACTGATAAGACAAATTATTTTGTTAAAAAATGATTTTAAAACTTCCCATAATGAAAGTGCCACCCACCTAGGCAACAGAAGCTAAAGTAAAGCACCATGTTTATAATTGAAACATAAGAAACGTTATATAGTATTTATAAGCCACTTTGATTTTCATAAAGTGAAATATCACTTAAAATATATTGCTAGAATATGAAAATTACTGTGTTGCATCTACACTTCATTTAAAAACTCGTCACAATAATGGTCAGATATATTCTGCTGGTTTTATTTTTGCTCAGCAAATGTTTCCTTACTAAATTTGCAATATTAAAGATTGTTACATAAAACTAAATGCTTATCATGCTGAGTAAAGTAAACGTCAATGGGAGAAAGACAACCATATGGTTTCACTCATAATGTGAAAAATAAGAAATAGTCAAAAGATCATAAGGGAAAGGAGGAAAACTGAGTGGGGAAAAATTAGAAAGGAAGACAAACCATGACAAACTCCTAACTCTGGGAAACGAAGGGCTGCAGAAGGGGAGGTGGTGGGTGGGGGAATAGAGTAACTGGATGACAGGCATTAAGGAGGGCACATGATGAGATGAGCAATGGGGGTTATACTATATGTTGGCAAACTGAATTTAAATAAAGTAAAAAAAAACTAAGTGCCTTTCTGATTCCAATGACAACACCATAGAAATAAGTAACATTCCCTCTGCTGTAAACTGTTGTCAATATCCAATGATTCTTGCAAATCTTAAAAAATGTGATAGAGAGCAAATGGGGGCCCACAGCAGACTCCAGAGGTGGGGCTCCATCCCAGGACCCTGGAATCATGACCTGAGCCAAAGGCAAACACAATAGACTGAGCCATCCAGACGCCCCAATTCTGCAAATCTGACACATTTTTCAGTTATCTGTCTTGCTGATTTATAAAGAGAGCCAAAGAGGTTTCTAAACAGTTTTTTGTTTTTGTTTTTTAATTTTGTATTGTTAGTTTTGCCACATGCTCTCTTGGCACTGCAAATAGGCTACAGATTTTATCCAGGTATCTCTTCTTTCAAGAAGACCACACTGCCTAGAATCTATAATTATTGAAGTTCCATAACAGGTAAACAACATTCTAAAAGTGTATGGGGGCAAAACTAGAGAAGATTCATAAGCAACTAAATGCAAAACAAGAACTTAATCCTTTATCTAGGAGCCAGTTAACTTTACAGTGAGTCACAAATTAATTCTAATGTAACTTAACAGTCTTAGAATCTTTTCCTGTTACCCATAAAAGCACCTAAGCTTCTCAGCATCCATACCTATTTTCTAATGGCATGAAAATGCTAAAGATTATTCTTCAGGCTACTAGTTTTCTTGTATGAGTGAAGCATTACATCTCAATTTGGCTAAGTCTTTTCACAGCATGAAAATGACATACAACTAAAAATCCTGCTTTCTTTAAAAGCTGACTTTAAAAAAAATAAAATTTAGAATACAATTTTTGAAAAACACTTGAAATTTGAGAGATCCATTCAGTCAATATTTGCAAATCATGCCCCAAAACTAATTCTATTAAAGTAACACTTAGACTAAGTCTGCTACACTGTGCATCAAGATAAAAATAAGGCAAAAGGAGACTAAGAGACGGGCATCTCAAATTCATGTAGTGGATTTCTTCCCCTTCTCAAATGTTAAAGAATCCCTACCATGAATCCACTATTGACAATTCTTTCAAGTTGTAATTCTCAAATATGAACGAGAGAAAAAAAATTAGTCACTTATCTGTGTGGATAAACATGCACTAAAAATATCTAAAGTCACAATACACTTATTCTCATGATTGAAAAATAAATTCTGATTACAAATGAATACATTTGGAAAAAACATAGTATCATGGACAACTACTTAAAAAGTATGGTATTCTGGATTCAAATGTATACAGTGGTAAAATTTAGTAAATTAGTAACTGAATACTCTAAACAGCAAATTACTGGCCAAGAGATTATGTTATTTATGGAAGTTGTGAGATTTTAAAGATTTTATTTATTCTAGAGAGAGAAAGAGCATGAGCAAGTGAGGGGAGGGGCAGAAGCAGAGGAAGAGAGAATCGCAAGCAAACTGCACTAAACTCTGGAGCCCGACCAGGGAGCTCAACACAGGGCTCAATCTCACGACCTTGAGATCATAACTTGAGTCAAAATCAAGAATCAGATGTTTAACCAACTCACTGAGCCACCCAAGTGTCCTGGAAATTGCATCATTTTAAAATAAACCTTACTCATCTGATTTAATCTGGCTTTTCTCAAACACTCTGCATCTTGAAACCAACTAAAATACTAAGCTATGCAGATACCTACATAGAATGTAAGTGTACCTTACATTCTATGTAAGGCCAATGCTCAACAAGGCAGATTTTTGAAAAATAGGGATGCCTGGGTGGCTCAGTGGTTGAGGGTCTGCCTTTGGCTCAGGGCATGATCCCATGGTCCCAGAATCAAGTCTCTCATCGGGCTCCCTGTGGGGATCCTGATCCTCCCTCTGCCTATGTCTCTGATTCTCTCTCTCTCTCTCATGAATAAATAAATAAAATCTTAAAAAAAAAAAAAAAGTCACACAACTGATGCCTTGCTGGCTCAGTTGGGCATGCAACTCAATCTCAGGGTGGAGAGTTCAAGTACCACATTGTGGGTAGAGAAATTTAAAATTTTTTAATTTTAAAAAGTTAAAAATCACAAAACTCATCAGGAAAACAAACATGGGAAGAGGAACTGAATAAACATTTTTTCATAAACAATATACAAATGGACAATAGGTACATGAAAAAGGTACTCAACATCACTAAACATCAGGGAAATGCAAATCAAAACCACAGTGAGCTATCTCCTCATATCCGTCAGGATGGCCATCATAAAAAAGTCAAGACAGGGATCCCTGGGTGGCGCAGCGGTTTGGCGCCTGCCTTTGTCCCAGGGCGCGATCCTGGAGACCCGGGATCGAATCCCACGTCAGGCTCCCGGTGCATGGAGCCTGCTTCTCCCTCTGCCTGTGTCTCTGCTTCTCTCTCTCTCTCTCTCTCTCTATCATAAATTAAAAAAAAAAAAAAAAAAGTCAAGACATAACCAACTCTTGGTGAAGACGTGGAGAAAAGGGAACCTTTGTACACTTTTGGTGTGAGTACTATCGAAAACAATATGGAGGTTCCTCAAAAAATTAAAACTACCATATGATCCAGCAATCTCACTTCTGGGTACATATTGAAAGGAGATAAAACCAGGATACAGAAGAGATCCACACTCCCATTTACTGCAATTTACTGACAATGGTCAAGATACAATCTAAGTGTCTATTAACAGATAAAAGGATAAAGAAGATATGGTACATATATACAATGGAGTACTATTCAACCATGAGAAAGAAAATCCTGTCATCTGCAACAATACATGTGGACCCTGAGTGCACTCTGTTAAATGAAATAAGCCAGACAGAGAAAGACAAACACTGCATAGCACCACTTATATGTAGATTCACTTATATGTACTTAAATTCATACAGAAAAAAGGGGGGAGGGGGCCTCCCACGGCTACCAGATAGAAGAAACAGGGAGAGGCTGGTAAAAAGGTACAAAGTTTCACTTATAAGATGAATAAGGTCTAAGGTTCTAATGTATAAAATAGTGACTATACTTAACACTGTACTATTTAACAGAAATTTACTAAGAAAACAGAACTTAAATGCTCTTTAAAAAAAAATAAAAAACATAAATGTGGGACGCCTGGGTGGCTCAGCAATTATTCATCTACCTTGGCTCAGGGAGTGATCCTGGAGTCCCAGGATTGAATCCCACATCAGGCTCCCTGCATGGAGCCTGCTTCTCCCTCTGCCTATGTCTCTGCCCCTTTTTCTGTCTCTCATGAATAAATTAAAAAATCTTAAAATAAATAAAAACTTAAAAAGAGAAATGTGAGTTGACAGATGTGTTAATTAACTAGATAAGAATCCTTTCACAATGTATATGTGTATGTATAGCAAAGCTGAAAAAAATAAACTAGAAAATATCAAAGATACAAGTCTTATAAAACCATAAAAATGCATTATCTTACACTTCTGTATCAATCTATACAAAGATTACGAGCTAGTTTAAACTATACAAATATATTTTAGGAGCAAAGTATTATAAGTTTCCTGAAATTATTACTTAGCAAATCAGGTATAAAATGAAAATTGGCCTTAAAGAAATTTATTGATAGGGGGATCCCTGGGTGGCGCAGCGGTTTAGCGCCTGCCTTTGGCCCAGGGCGCGATCCTGGAGACCCGGGATCGAGTCCCACGTCGGGCTCCCGGTGCATGGAGCCTGCTTCTCCCTCTGCCTATGTCTCTGCCTCTCTCTCTCTCTCTGTGTGACTATCATAAATAAATTAAAATCTTAAAAAAAAAAAAGAAATTTATTGATATACACACCTAAGTTATAAGGATCACTCCTACAACATTAAAATGAAGCCTCTATAGGGCAGCACCTGGGTGGCTCAGTTGGTTAAGCATCCAACACCTGATTTTGGCTCAGGTCATACTCTCAGGGTTGTAAGACTGGGCCCCTCACTGGACTCTCTCTGTGCTGAGCCTGGAGCCTCCTTTAAGATTCCCTCTCCCGGGGATCACTGGATGGCTCAGCGGTTTAGCTCCTGCCTTTGGCCCAGGGCATGGTCCTGGAGTTCCAGGATCGAGTCCCACATCAGGCTCCTTGCCTAGAGTCTGCTTCTCCCTCTGCCTCTCTCTCTCTCTCTGTCACTCATGAATAAATAAATAAAATCTTAAAAAAAAAAAAAAAAGATTCCCTCTCCCTCTGCTCCTCCCTAATAAAAAATAATATAAAAATAATTTTAAAAAATAAAAGTCTGTGTTTTTTTTTTCCTCAATGATAATCCATTTAAAAAAAAAGTTAGAAAGTCAGTGGTTATCATAGCTTCAAAACTGGTTTTCGGCAATTCTAACATATAAGGATATATATGTACACACACACACATACTCAAGTGTGTGTGTGTGTGTGTGTGTGTGTACTTGAGCCAATTCCTATACTAAGCAGTTTAAGTGTCTTAAATTACCTCTGTCCAAAACTCATTATCCAATACAGTAATAAATACAGCTTTAGAAAAGAGAAACCCAAAAATATAAAGAGAAGTCTGCACTAGCCAGAGCCAGCATGAGAAATCTTTCATGCCCTCTCTCCTATACCTCTGATAACTCCCAAATGCCTCACAGTACCTCAAAGTATCCTACCTAGTTGATGAAACTTAAGATGAAAACAATATGAATATATACAACAGTTTATAACATGCTCCTTGCATTACTTAAGCAATACTGCTTTTGTTTTCTCAAAAATAATTTAGTTTAAAAATATCCTGAAGTACATCTTATATTAACAACATTCGAGTTAGGAATGTAATTTATTTTATGGGGGAAAAAACCTCAACTCATAGTTTAGACTCCAAAACATAATACACCAAACTCTAAAACTTAACAAGGTGACAGTTCATTTTAGTCCTATTCAAAAAACAAGACTCAAGATCATTGGTTTCCTGTGCCTTAATCTTCTGATTTTCAAATATGTATCTAGCACTCCAAAACAGAAAGAACACAATGATTATACCTACAAACAGTTAATCTTATGACTAAAAAAATGTAAAGATTGGGTTAAGAAAAAGACTAACCAATACAATGGAATATCATTTGACAGTGAATAAACTACTGATACATACTATACCATACATGAGCCCTGAAAACATTATCCTAAGTGAAAGAAGCCAGTCACAAAGGCCACACATAATTTCATTTATATACAATGCCCAAAATACACAATCCATAGAGATAGAAACTTAGCTTCGTGGTTGCCTAGGACTGAGGGGGAAGGAAATGGAAAATGACCACTAACAAGTACAGGTTTCTACCAGGGTGATGAAAATGCTCTAAAATTAATTATGGGGGAAAACTGGGTAGCTCAGTCAGTTGGCTGGCTGCCTTCAGCTCAGGTCATGATCCCAAAGAGCCCCATGGCAGGTTCCCTGCTCAGTGGGAGTCTGCTTCTGCTTCTCCCTCTCCCCCTGCTTGTGCTCTTACTCTCACTCTCTCTCTCAAATAAAAAAATCTATAAATAAATTTAAAAAATTAGATTATGCTAATGGATTCACAATTCCATAAATGTAAGAACCACTAAATTGCATACTGTAAAGTGCTAGACTTTAATGATATGTAAATTATACATTAGATCTCAATAAAGATTTTTTTTAAAAAAAGATCAATTAGGGGCACTTAGGTGCATCAGTCAGTTAAGCATCTGCCTTCTGCTCAGGTCATGATCTCTGGTTTCAGGAGCAAGCCCCAGATCCAGGGATCAAGCCCCTTACCAAGCTTCCTGCTCAGCAGGGAGTCTGCTTCTCTCTCCCACACTCTTGAGCTTGCACCCGCACCCTCTCTCCCCTCTCCACCGCTCTTTTTTTTAAAAATCTTGTTAAAAAATCAATTAGATAAGTTCACATCTTTAGTCCCTATGGGCAGAAGTACAGAGTGTCATTAAGAGCAATGGAAGGAGCCAGACTGCCTGCCTCTACCATTTTACATACTGTTCGACCATAGGCAGGTTAAACAACCTCTCTGTGCTACCTTTGTAAAATTCATATTTTAAAATGTCTATTTAATAGAATTAAGTTAACATAAGTCAACACTCAGAACAGCACCTGGCTTATATTAAGTATTCTATGGGTTAATTCTTATTAATCAGTCTTTTATAGTAGTGAAAAAACACAAAGTTGAACTAGAAATGAATGTAAAAATTATCCTTAATAAAGCAAATAGTTACTTTTTAAAATCTAGGGTATACATGAATAATGGAACATACACATCACATTAAAATATAGGCAAAATACAATATGTAACTTATGAGCTCTCAATTTATACATGGTATTTGGTTTCAGTTTTTTTTTTTTTTTAAGATTTTATTTATTTATTCATGATAGTCACAGAGAGAGAGAGGGGGGCAGAGACACAAGGCAGAGGGAGAAGCAGGCTCCATGCATCGGAAGCCCGACGTGGGATTCGATCCCGGGTCTCCAGGATCGCGCCCTGGGACAAAGGCAGGCGCCAAACCGCTGTGCCACCCAGGGATCCCTGGTTTCAGTTTTAATCTACTTTGTAATCCTACTTTATTCCTTCAAGCAGCCAATTACACAATATAACCTAAAATATAATTTAAAAAATAATAATAAAATAAAATATAATTAAATGTAACACTTAAACCAATCTGTTTTTGATAACCTTCACACATCCAATTCTTTTCATTTACAAAATAGGAGTGTTCTCTCTATTGGCATTTTTTTTTTTAATTTTTATTTATTTATGATAGTCACACAGAGAGAGAGAGAGGCAGAGACACAGGCAGAGGGAGAAGCAGGCTCCATGCACCGGGAGCCCGACGTGGGATTCGATCCCGGGTCTCCAGGATCGCGCCCTGGGCCAAAGGCAGGCGCCAAACTGCTGCGCCACCCAGGGATCCCCTCTATTGGCATTTTACAATAAAAAGTATTTATAAAAGATAAAAGATTTATAAATAATTATTATAAACATTTAACTTAGTATGTGTCAAGTATTGAATGGATAACAAGCTAATCTTATTTTATATAACAATGAAAAATGCAACTATGTCTTATACCATTAAGAAACTGAAGGTTGCTCCAGAACGTTCCTAGTAAACTGTCCATTATAAAATTTTAAGTGAAATTGTAGATGATATATCATAACAGTCCTTCAGGTATTCAGTAGTATACATACCCAAAGAGAAGACATTTAGAATTACTGTATCAAAAAGTGTTTAGAATTCACACTATGGAAGAGATTTAAAACCAGTGCCAAGATATGTAATGGATTTTATAAGCCACCCAATTTAAGACAAGCAAGGTGTTCTATCTGACAGGAAAGCCTGCCTGATTAGATAGGTAAAAAAGAATTTCTTTTTAAAAAAAGCCCAGGGGACAAATGGGTGGCTCAGTGGTTGAACATCTGCCTCTGGTTCAGGGCATGATCCTAGGGTGCTGGGGATCAAGTCCCGCATCAGGCTCCCTAGAAGCCTGCTTCTCCCTCTGCCTATGCCTCTGCCTCTTTGTGTCTCTCATGAATAAAGAAATAAAATCTTAAAAAAAAAAAAAATACTAGTAATGAAAAGAACTATTTCTCCTAGCAAGCACATTTTATTCCCAGAAATAAGCAGGCAACCTATAACTCAGGTTTTTTTTTAACATATGTAAGTATCACTTCTAGGATCTGAGAAAAATGGTATGAATGTCATATTCATATTTTACTCATACATTTTTAAACATTTTAATTGAGAGAGTGAGCAAGCATGAGCAAGGAGAGGGGCAGAGGGAGAAGCAGCAGACTCCCCATAGAGCAGGAAACCTGACATGTGGTTCAACTCCAGGACCCTGGGATCATGACCAAAGCCAAGGCAGATGCTTAATTGACTGAGCCTCTCAGGTGTCCTTTTATTCCTATTTTAGTTCATCATTATGAAAACTAGTAAAATAATACTTATATTTAGTGGGAATCTATAATGTAACAAACACCATTCTAGGTCTTTTTTTGTTGTTGTTAAAAGATTTTATTTATTTACTTGAGAGAAAGAGAGAGAACGCACAAACTGGGGGGAAAAGCAAAGAGAGAACAAGAAGACTTCACACTAAGCATGGAGCCCAACATGAGGCTCAAACCCATGACCCCAAGATCACAACCTGCGCCGAAATCAAGAGTCTGATGCCACCCAGGCACCGCAGGTCTTTTTTTAATCACCATTTTAATAGCATGGAATAGCATTTTAAAAGCCACTTCCAAATACCTCATCTTCCCAGATTATAAACCCAACACAAGAATAGCAGCAGGGAAGAAGTCCCCTCTAAGATTAGTGCCTGTCATCAATATTTATGAGTTGCCATAAAAACTGTTGTTGACCTCTTCTGGGTACAACAGCTACAATCTTCTACAAATTTTGCTTCACTAATCCCCTGACCTCAATCTACCAACTTTCTTAATCTATGTATGTCAGAATAAGCTCTCTTCAGAATGGTCTTTTCTATAGTGTTTAACTCTAGTCACCTGGACAGCAAAGAGTACCTGAGACTTTAAATCTCCGCTAATACTCGACTAGACCAGAGGCAAGGCCTCACACATATGAGTAATTTCACACAATCAAAGCCCTACTAATTCTGCCATTTCTATTCTTCCAATCATCCATTCTTCCCTTGGATTTCAAGATGATCAGAATTGAAACCTCAAAGGCCACATTTCAAGGCATTCTTGATCTTATTGGCTAAGTATATGCTGTAATAGGCCATTGTTATGAGTATTCTATCTTCTCACCTCCATCCCAGGCTGTAACAGAGTGAAAGAAAAAAAGACTGGCATTCCACTCTGGAAAACTGCCAAATTCAGGTATAAAATGAGATAGAAGTGTAAAGAATAGAGAGAACAGAGTAATAACTATACAGAATAGCCAGTGAGTTAAAACAATGGAATAAGCCATTTATCTGAATGTCCTAACAATCAAGGAAAGCACATATAGTATATTTTAATATTTGGTATACTTGCTTATACTATAGGATATTCTCACTGCAGGATCCTAAGTGTTCCCCTCAAGAGTAAAATGGGGGAGTAACTGCATATTTTAAACAAAATAGGCTAATGGCACTAAAAACAGATGTTTCAGATGTTTATAAGGAGATTTATTATTATAAACATTGCTTGATATTATGTTTCTAATGCAAAAGAGTAGTCCTCAAATTCACAAGTCAAAAGAAATCTTTCCAGATTTTCAGCCTTATTTATGTATCATCTCTGTTCAGGTGTACAATTTACAACCATTCTACTGGAGTATAAAAATTAGTGAAAATCACTGCACTACTGGTTCAAGTGACAACTAGTAATTAATTGCTCTAGGCCTTGTTGAACAAAAAAAAAAAAAAAAAAATGTAACACCCACCCTTAGGGAGCAACAGGTTAATCCTGTAAAAAAGACACAAAATATCCAACTAGTTATAATGAGATTGTGAAAGGTATCATCATAATCTGTGTTTGTCAAAACTAACAAATTACTTACTGAGGGGGGCACTTGACAGGATGAGCACTGGTGTTATACTGTATGTTGGCAAACAGAACTTCAAAAAAAAAAAAAAAAAAACTAACAAATTACTTTTCTTGTGAAAATAAGTCCATGACTAGGTGACTGTTTTCATCTACTAAAGTTAAATCCATTTGCATCTCTAATGAAACAGGGCAGCCTGGGTGGCTCAGCAGTTTAGCGCTGCCTTCAGCCCAGGGCCTGATCCTGGAGACCCAGGATCGAGGCCCACGTTGGGCTCCCTGCATAGAGCCTGCTTCTTCCTCTGCCTGTGTCTCTGCCTCTCTGTCTCTCATGAATAAATAAATAAAATATTAAAAAAAAAAAAAAAGAAACTACACTATTTCAAAGGTATACCTCTTTATATGTATTTTTAGAATAATTTATAGCATTTCTCACATTTTGTCTAATATTACCTCTTATTTCACTGAATTCCTTTTGGAAAGGTAATTTTAACTACTTTGTTCTGTCATTCTGTTATTCAATATTTATCACTCCTAATTATATTTCCAACCCCTACTCCCAAGCCAATTATTCTACAATTAGATGGAAAGCATATAGAAAGTTGTCAGGAACTAACTCATCAAGACTGGCACCAAAAAAATCTGCAAGTATTTTAACCATTTATAACAAGAAGTAGCAGCAGCAAATTGATAGGAACTGACCTATTCTTTATGTATCTAAGTGCTATTTTTTAAGAACAGTTTTTACTCATGTTAACGGGCTCAGCTCTTAAAAAAGTGGGCTTCAGACAATATACTACCAACTACAATCAGTTACATAAAACACAACTAACCTTTTGCTCTGTTTGCAGTTGGTCACATCTTTCTTTCTCATGGTTAAGTTCTCTTTCCAATCTTCCAACTTGTTCTCGAAGTTGTGTTGTTTCTTTTTCCAGAACACCAATTAACTTCAACAGTTCTTCTTTTTCTTTCATGGTTTTCTCAATTTTCAACTGTAAAACAAAAAACTCAAATTGATTTTTATGATCCTAAAATGTTACTCAGTTTTCCACTTCAAAAAAAATAGTGAAGAAATGCATAAAAAGAACTCCTACAATCTACTTCATGAATCATACATGTAAATAAAAATTCATGAATCATAAATTTAAACTTCCTTTTGGTTGGGCAAAAAGAACATTAAAAGAAGGTATAAAATCAAGGGTGCCTGAGTGGCTCAGTTAAAGCGGCTGCCCTCGGCTCAGTTCATGATCCCGAGATCCTGGGATCAAGCCTCGCATTGAGCTCCCTGCTCAGTGGGCAGCCTGCTTCTCCCTCTTACTCTCCTTGTTGTCTCTCAAATAAACTCTTTTTTTTTTTTTTTTAAAGGAACTCCATTATATGTTACATAAGGCCTTCATCTATGGCATTACTCTTAAAGTTTTATTTATTAAGTAATACCAGTTGATATTTTTTAATGGTCTCTGGCTAAATTAAAACAAACTTAAAGGAACTGCAAATTTTAGGACAAAAATGCATACTGTAACAATAAATTAACAATGTAATTGATTCTTATACGAACACAAATAGTAACTCAATTCAGGAAAACCTAAACTCCAACAGTCTAAAAGATCACTAATTAAAGGACCTAAAATAGTAAATAAAATGGTTAATATTTCTCTTAGAACAAGAAGTCTCTGACTCAAACAGGAGAATAATGAAGACTCAAAGGGAAAATTTCACAAAGTAAGCATCATACATTTAACTAAAATAAAATATTTTCCTGGTACAGTCTAAGTTGGTGCTCCAGGGTCTTGGAATCAAAGTGATTAAACTCTATGATGGGGGGGCAGGGGGAGGGGCAGGGGTACGGCTCCTGGGTGGCTTAATTGGTTAAGCATCTGTCTGCCTCAGGTCATGACTAGGATCCTGGGATCAAGTACCGAATCAGGTTCCTTGCTCAGCGAAGAGCCTGGCTCTCCCATTCCCTCTGCTGCTCCCCCTGCTTGTGCTCTTAATTCTCATTCTCTGTCAAATAAATAAATATTTTAAAAGAATAAAAAACGCTAAAATGAGTCTTACAAAAGTTGAAGAACTGCAAAATTTTAATATGACTCTTCTAACAGACCAAATGAAAACATTATGAGAAAAAATGCCCTCAAAAAAGAAAACTTTATTCATTAAACTTCTTCTATACCTTATTTTTTAAAAAACACCTTTCGGCTCTTAACTTTCTGGCAGCTTAACAGTAAAAATATATCTTGACATAGTGCAATGGAAACATTATGAAAGAACCTATTTTTCCTAGTGATTCATTTAATTGGCACATACTTTCTGAAGAGTTTACTAAATCTTAAGGAGGAATTTTAAAAAGGAATTCAAATTAGATAAAAATGTATACAAATCTAATTCCTGCCTCCGATTGTGTAATTTGAAATCTTTTAAGCACTCAAAAGTTAAAATTTTATAATTAGCACTCATCATCTAACCTCACTGATTAAATTAATATTTCACCCTGTTTATCTCCCTTTATCACTTCTTTGTTTTTGTTGTTTTTTGCTAAACCGACTGCAGCTACACACACTTCATCCCTAAATACTTACAGCAAGCATCTCCTAGTAAGGAGACTCTCCTTTTCAACCACTACTCTCACAAATAAGAAAATTCACAATAGGGGATCCCTGGGTGGCGCAGCGGTTTGGCGCCTGTCTTTGGCCCAGGGCGTGATCCTGGGGACCCGGGATCGAATCCCACGTCGGGCTCCCAGAGCATGGAGCTTGCTTCTCCCTCTGCCTGTGTCTCTGCCTCTCTCAATCTGTGTGGCTATCATGAATAAATAAAAATTTAAAAAAATATTTAAAAAAAAAAAAGAAAATTCACAATAGTTTAACATCCAATGGATAGTTCATAGTTCTGTATATTCCCACTATCCTCAAAATACCTATTTTCTTAAATTCTAAGATCCAATCAAGGTTCACACATAAAATAATAAGACATAACCCTTCAATGTCAGTGCCACAAATGTCTTATACTTGTACTAATTTTGTGCAGTTTTAGATAAAATCATTAAAGAATTTGATGAATGTGGAAAATTTTAGACACATCAAAAAGTTGTTCAATATATAAAAATATTTTATCTCAGCACCTAAGAGACAGCACCTAAATTTTCCTTATGAAGTACCTCTTATGAATAGGAAGAAGTGCAATGAATTACGCAACGTCCCGAATTAACTTAGAGAAGAAATATAAGAAAGATATTATAGATGCCTAAATGTTGTTTTCTGGTTTCTTTTTTTTGGTTGGAGGCCCTGAAATCAGGGTGGTCTAATAAGTATTTAAAATGCTTGCAATAGGGGATCCCTGGGTGGCGCAGCGGTTTGGCGCCTGCCTTTGGCCCAGGGCGCGATCCTGGAGACCCGGGATCGAATCCCACATCGGGCTCCCGGTGCATGGAGCCTGCTTCTCCCTCTGCCTGTGTCTCTGCCTCTCTCTCTCTTTCTCTCTCTCTCTGTGACTATCATAAATAAATAAAAATTTAAAAAAAAAAAAAAAAAATGCTGCAATATAAATGCTAACTGGATTCTTTTTAAGAGATGGGCTTGTTTCACTGTCTTTGACTAGCATTCAAATACCAGGCTAAAAACCTTGATCATCAGGCAGTTGTCACCACAAAATGCTTTAGTCACCCTATAAAAGTTACATTTCTTTATTTAAGATAAGAAAGGAATTTCTAGAAGGGGAAGGGAAGATACAGAAGAATTCACAAAAAATGATTGGTTCCTTCTAACCTTCTTAGTTCGACTATCTAATAAAAGTATTAGATCTATGACCTTATCTTTTTTCTCTAGGCTCATTTTGAAGATAAATAAAATCAAAGCTATAAAATATTTATGTATAAAAAAATCCACCTATTAAATACAAATGTAAATTAACCAAAAATATATACTGAACCAATTAAGCTGTTTTTCACAGAAATTCAAATGTAACATTCTACTTTTTTAAGTTTAAAAATACTGAAATCTTGAAAAAAGAATGTCGTTCTATTTTTTCCCCTCAAAAATCACTAAAATTTAAAACATAAGGCATTATTCGACCATCTATACTGTAAATTTCTATTAGAGCCAATGCAAAGCCTCCCAAACAGCCAATTAAAAAAATATAGAAGAAGCTTTTCACCTTTCCTCTTTAAATTATGGCTAATCCAGGATATTCACTTGATAAATTGAACAAGGAAATCATTCTAAAAATGCTCAACCTAAAATGAGACTGGAAAGTTCCCTGATTCACTGCCATACTTGGGATAGCGCATGCTTAGTGAAATGAAGTTCATATCCAATTACGGTTAGATTTATTACTTTACACCACCTTCAGCCCCCCCTCCCCCAAAATCTGTACTACTTTACAATCAATGGATTAGGGACCCCTGGGTGGCTCAGCGGTTGGTTGTCTGCCTTTAGCTCAGGGCCTGATACCCGGGATCAGGGACTGAGCCTTACATCCGACTCCCTGCAGGGAGCCTGCTTCTTCCTCTGTGTCTCTGCCTCTCTCTCTCTCTCTCTCTGTCTCTCATGAATAAATAGATAAATCTTTAAAAAAACAAAAACAATCAATGGATTAGGCAACCACTAAAGAAGAAAAGTTAGGGTAAGGTAACATTAGGAAAATTTAACTCAAAGCTATTTACTACACATCTGCTATGCACAAAATACCGACAGGCCCTAGGGACAGTCCCTGCCAGTGAAATCAATAACCTGACAAGAAGAAATTTAAAACACTCTAAGTTTACCATCTTAGTTAAAAACCACTTGATGTTCGGGTTATTTTCTTGAATTTTTTAAATGCCAACATAAGCTCTGTTCTTAAATTATCTATAAATCATTAGCTCACTATTGGTACCAACCTCAAGAAGGCCAGCTTTTGTGGTAACCACCAACATGTCAGAATTTCCTTCATCTTCCATAGTAAGTAACTCTTCAACCGGAGAAGCAGCTCGAAACTGGAAAGGTGTACTTGCTCCACGAATCTCACCCTTATGGGTAACATAGCAGAACTGATAAAATTCTCCATCATCATTTGGAAGGTAATAACCTAGAAGGAAGTTAAAAAAAATTATTAAACTTAAAAAGACAATTAAATGCCATATGGGATTTTGGATTGGATTCAGGAACAGGGAGGAAAAAAAAATCACTGGAAACAATAAAATTTTAATAAGGTTTTTTTTTTTAATTTTTATTTATTTATGATAGTCACAGAGATAGAGATAGAGAGAGAGAGAGAGAGAGAGAGAGAGGGAGAGGCAGAGACATAGGCAGAGGGAGAAGCAGGCTCCATGCACCGGGAGCCCGACATGGGATTCGATCCCGGGTCTCCAGGATAGCGCCTGGGCCAAAGACAGGCGCTACACCGCTGCGCCACCCAGGGATCCCCTTTAAGGTTTATACTTTATTTATTTATTTTTTTTTTATTTTTTTATTTTTTTAAGGTTTATACTTTAGTCACTACTATTGTACCAATGTTAAATTGCTGGTTTTTTAAATAATGTACTATGTAAAATGTTAACATTAAGGAAAGCTGAGCAATGGGTATACAAAAATTCTGTGTACTATTTTTGCAACTTTACATCCAAAATTATTTCAAAATATAAAGTTTTATAAGAGTAACACAGGGGCACCTAGGTGGCTTAGTCATTTAAGTATCTGATGATTCTTGATCTCAGGGTGGTGAGATAAAAGCCCTACAGTAGGTATGGAGTTGGCTTGGGGTTCTCTCTCCCTCTCTCCTTACTGCCCCCTCCCTGTGGCCATCCTACCCCTTCTGTTCTTTTAAAAAAAAGTAGGGGGAAGGCACCTGGGTGGCTCAGTGGGCTCAGGTCATGATCCCAGAGTCCTGGGATCAAGTCCCACATCAGGATCCCCGCTCAGTGGGGAGCCTGCCTGCTGCTCCCCAGGCTTGTGTTCTCTAATAAATAAAATCTTAAAAAAAAAATGACATGGGGTAGATTTGGTAACATACTTTTAAGTTTTTAAAACCCCATCCTATCATGTACAACTAAATTTATTAAGCCATGGCTGAGTGTAACTTCGTAAATGGCCACTAGACTTATTTTTAAATAAGTAGAAAAAATACATATGCTCTGACTAATCGGCTCTGGTATCATGACATTAAAAATTCTACAAACTAGGGATCCCTGGGTGGCGCAGCGGTTTGGCGCCTGCCTTTGGCCCAGGGCGTGATCCTGGAGACCCGGGATCGAATCCCACATCAGGCTCCCGGTGCATGGAGCCTGCTTCTCCCTCTGCCTGTGTCTCTGCCTCTCTCTCTCTCTCTCTGTGACTATCATAAAAAATAAATAAATAAATATTAAAAAAAAAAATTCTACAAAATAGATATTCAAGGTCTGATAAATCTCACAAAAATAATCCAATAAAAAGGGACACCTGGGTGGCTCAGCAGTTGAGCATCTGCCTTCAGTTCAGGTCATCATCCCAGAAGCCCAGGATCAAGTCCTGGATCAGGTTCCATGCAGGGAGCCTGCTTCTCCTTCTGCCTATGTCTCTGTGTCTCTCATGAATAAATTTAAATAAAATCTTAAAAAATAATCCACTAAGAAATCGTTCAAATTCCATTTGAGATACAAGACATAGTTATTCAAAGTTGCAATTTAAAGCTATCTAGAGGGGATCCCTGAGTGGCGCAGCGCTTTAGTGCCTGCCTTTGGCCCAGGGCGCGATCCTGGAGACCTGGGATCGAGTCCCACATCGGGCTCCCAGTGCATGGAGCCTGCTTCTCCCTCTGCCTGTGTCTCTGCCTCTCTCTGACTATCATAAATAAATAATTTTTTTAAAAAATTTAAAAAAATAAAGCTATCTAGAAAAATCTCTCATCAGAGTAATAGCATTGAAAATAAAATAGAAAAACAACCAAATTACAAAGGTCTATATAGGAGAATTACATGTAGGTATTTTTGTTAGTTGCTCTGAGTTTTGCATTTCAAGACTCGTGACTCATAACAAAATGAGCAAAGCAATTCTGGATTATGCTTATAATCTCTTCTAGCTCTAATACTGTATAACTAAGTTTTTCAAGACTCTTTGTTTTTTTAAGATTTTATTTATTCATGAGACACAGAGATACAGGCAGAGAGAGGCAGGCTTCCTGCAGTGAGCCTGATGCAGGACTCGATCCCAGGACTCCAGGATCAAAACCTGAGCCAAGCACACAGGCGCTCAACCACTGAGCCATCCAGGTGCCTCCTGACCTCTTTATATAACAAATGAGTTCTAGGCAGGCAGAAGTGTTTATCTCTGAATTTCAAAGTAAAAACTAACATGAATTTTTTAAAACTTAGAAAAGTTATTGCATTTATATTTAGCTGCCAGGAAAATATTCTTAAAGTATAAACAAACTGGATGCTTTTTATTTATAAAGATTTTATTTATTCATGAGAGACACACAGAGAGAGAGGCAGAGACACAGGCAGAGGGAGAAGCAGGTTTCATGCAGGAAGCCCGATGCAGGACTTGATCCCGGGGGGTCTCCAGGATCACTCCCCGGGCTGAAGACAGCACTAAACCGCTGAGCCACCCCCCAGGCTGCCCGCCCTTTTTTTTAACTGCTTTTAAACTTCTCGGTAAATCACTAGTGAAGCCTATAAAACACTATAAAACACTATAAAAAATTCAGTAAGTTAATTTAAGAAAATTGGGATCCCTGGGTGGCGCAGCGGTTTGGCGCCTGCCTTTGGCCCAGGGCGCGATCCTGGAGACCCGGGATCGAATCCCACGTCGGCTCCCTGCGTGGAGCCTGCTTCTCCCTCTGCCTATGTCTCTGCCTCTCTCTCTCTCTGTGTGACTGTCATGAATAAATAAATAAAATCTTTAAAAAAAAAAAAAAGTTAATTTAAGAAAATTAATCACATTAAAAATGATTGGAAATAAACCCACAAGTTTTAAGAAAGAAATATCTGGAGCACCTGGATGGATCTGTCAGTCAAGCATCCTGACTTCCAGCTCAGGTCATGATCTCAGGGTCCTGAAGTCCTGAGATCTAAGTCGGGCTCTCCTCAACAGGGAGTCTAGTCTGCTTGTCCCTCCACCTCTCTCCCACCCCCTGGTTCATGCACACGTTTGTACACTTTCTTTCAAATATTTTTTTAAAAAATATCTTAACAAAATCATTTCAAATATATACATTTGAATTTGATTATCTTTTAACTCATAGCCTTTTTTTTAGATAAACTATATAATTTACATCATTTCTTAATCCATAGAACATTATGAGGACCTAAATCTTGGCCTATATTACAGTATAAATTTTATCCTCTGAATGTTTCTTGACATAGTACATTATAGAATTTTTTTTATATGCTAGTTCCACGTGGTCACATTGCCAACTGATTTTCACATCAAACATATATAAACCTCAGAATAAAGTTTTTTGGAAAAACAAACCACCAAAATCCAAAACACTGCCAACACCAAATGCTGGCAAAGATGCAGAGGAATAAGAACTCTCACTCAAAACTGATGGGAATGCCAAATGGTATTATCACTTTGGAAAACAGTTTGGTGGTCTCTTACAAAACTAAACATACCAGGACGCCTGGGTGGCTCAGCAGTTGAGCATCTGCCTTTGGCTCAGGGCATGATCCTGGAGTCCCAGGACTGAGTCCCACATCAGGCTCCCTGCATGAAGCCTGCTTCTCCCTCTATGTCTCTCATGAATAAATAAGTAAAATCTTTAAAAAAAAAAAAAAACCCTAAACATACCATACCATCCAGCAATTATACTCATTGGTATTTACCCAAATGAGTGGAAACTCTACATGCATACAAAAACCTGTGAATGAATGTTTATAGCTTTATTCACAATTAACAAAACTTCTTTTAATATACAAACGAACAAACTATTAAACTATTCAATAGGGGGATCCCTGGGTGGCTCAGTGGTTGAGCGCCTGCCTTTGGCGCAGGGCGCGATCCTGGAGTCCCGGGATCGAGTCCCACGTCGGGCTCCCGGCATGGAGCCTGCTTCTCCCTCCTCCTGTGTCTCTGCCTCTCTCTCTGTCTACCATAAATAAATAAATCTTTTAAAAATAAATAAATAAACTATTCAATAGAGTATTACTGCTTCCTCTGCAGTTTTCTGCATTTTATGTGCATTACAATATCATACTCAGATAGCATTCACTGGCTTCAACAGACCAAAAAGAATCCACAGAATAAACAAGGCTAAGAATTTCCTTTAATACAATCCAAAATCAGTGCAATTATAATAGAAAGATCACTCTGAAGCAAATTCTGTGATAGATATAAAGCATTTTTTTTTTAACTTTGTATATCATGCCAAGCTAAGAACAAATTTTATATTTACTGACTTACACCTATTTTAAAAGCAATTGCTCAGGATCCCTGGGTGGCTCAGTGGTTGAGTACCTGCCTTCAGCCCAGGACGTGATCCCAGAGACCCTGGATCAAATCCCACGTCAGGCTCCCTGCATGGAGCCTGCTTCTCCCTCTGCCTGTGTCTCTGCCCCTCCCCCCTCTCTCATAAATAAAATATAAATAAATAAATAAATAAATAAATAAATACATACATACATGCAACTGCTCTATAAATTCAATAATCATTGTGGTTTTCATACTGAATTATTTTTCTCACTCTAATTTGTTACATTATTCTAATATCAGTAACAGTTTTCTCATTTGAAAAAAAAATAATAATCCACAGTAAGGATCTGGAATGAAACTAACTTTTCAATGAAAAGCAAAAAGCCGGGATCCCTGGGTGGCGCAGCGGTTTGGCGCCTGCCTTTGGCCCAGGGCGCGATCCTGGAGACCCAGGATCGAATCCCACGTCGGTCTCCCGGTGCATGGAGCCTGCTTCTCCCTCTGCCTGTGTCTCTGCCTCTCTCTCTCTCTCTCTCTCTCTGTGACTATCATAAATAAATAAAAATTAAAAAAAAAAAAAGCCTTTTAATGTCCACAAAAAATATGTATCGTACACTACATATTTACATTCTTGTGACTTCTGCTAAACAAACATACGAATTAATTCAACTTTGGTATGTTGGACATGCCTAAGTAGACCATCACGATGGAGAGCAACATTTTTAATGGCAAGAAAACATCAAATTTCATCAAGTTGTTTTCAGTTCTCTCACCTTGAAAAGCTAATACACAATTAACTGTTGATCCTTCTACGTAATGTTCAGGCATAGGAGACCATAAAAATGTGTAATAATCACGAGCAGTACTCCATCCAACCTAAAGGAAGATACCAAAAACACAGAGATTCTAAGTATTTTAATATTTAGAATCTTATAGCGTATTTTTTTACTGCATCCTAAAGTTAAAACATGTGTTACTATGTTTACAAATCATTGCGTATCTTAACAAGCATGTCAAATTTTTATTATTTTTATTAAGCTATAACCTAATGTTATAAAAATCTATGAATTGAACAGTAGAATTTCTATTATGTATTAAAAATACAATCTGATACCCAATTTCTGAAGGAAAATCTTAGTATGTACATGATCAAATAACAACTTATATTTCTTAAATTTCCCTTAAAATCTGATTTCACTAAGCATAAGGGTTTTTTTTTCTTTTTTAAGCATGGCTCAAACTCATGACCCAGTCCTAAGCTGAGATCAAGAGTTGGACACTTAACTGAGCCACCCAAGTGCCCCCTCACTAAACGTAAGTTTCTAAAACTTACTATTTTAGTCTCAAAATTCAGTGTATTTAGATTTTCCTCTCCACCTTAAATGTGGTAACTAACCTTCACTAATCTCTCATACCAATTCTTACCTGCAGCCAATTGATATTTTGTAAAAAGTCCTTTGTTACCAAGATATTTATATATACAAATAGAAAACCTATGCTCCACCTATATCTAAAACATTTTCAACTTGGAGCACCTGCGTGGCTCAGTCAGTTAAGCATCTGCCTTTGGCTCAGGTCATGATCTCCTGGTCCTGGGATTGAGCCCCACGTTGGGCTCCCTACTCAGCGGGGAGTCTGCTTCTCGCCCTCTCTCCCACTGCCCCTCCCCACTGCTGGTTTCCTCAAAAAAAAAAAAATTTTCAACTTACTATACATACAGATTCAGCCTGTATTTTCTAGATGGACTATACTGTGTTAAATACTGAACATTAGAGATGTTTAAAACAGGTACACACAAAATTCGTTTTACTGTGCTTCACAGATACTGATTTTGTTTCATTTTGTTTTACAAAGTGAAGGTTTGGGATAACCTAGAATCAAGTCTATCAGAACCATGTTCCCAACAGCATTTGCTCACCTCACAACTCTATCACATTTTGGTAATTCTCTGAATATTTCAAACTTTTTCAATATTATTATAATTGCTATGGTGATCTATAACCAGTGATCTTGGATGTTACTATTATTATAATTGTTTTGGAGGTTCACAAAACCACACCCATATAAGATGATGAACTTAATATATATGCTTTGCTCCACCAACTGGCCATTACCTTATCTTTCTCCTCAGGCCTCCCTATTCTCTGACACCCAACAAAATTGAAATTAGGCCTCAAAGTCTTCCCAAAGGAAAAGTCATACCTCTCACTCTTAAAATCTAGAGTTTTAATGTAACCTCTCAATCTTAAAATCTTAAAAGCTAGAAATGAATGATTAAGCTTAATGAGGAAGGGATATCAAAAGCCAAGAAAAGCTGAAAGCTAAGTGTCTTGCACCCAACAGCCAAATTAAAAATGCAAAGGAAAGGTTCTTGAAGGAAATAAAAGTGCTACTCCAATGAACACATGAATGATAAAAAGCAAAACAGTCTTATTGCTGATATGAATAAAGTCTTAGTGGTCTGAAGAGATCAAATCAGTCACAACACTCTCTCAAGCCAAAGCCTAATCCAGGAAAGGCCCTAACCTATCTTCAATTCTATTAAGCCTGAGAAAAGTGAAGAAGCTGCAGAAAAGTTTGAAGCTAGCAAAGGTTGGTTTGTGAGATTTATACAAAAAAGCATGTCCATAATATAAAAGTGCAAAGCGAAACAGCAAGTATTAATGTAAAAGCTGTGGTAGCAAGTTACCAAGAAGATCTAGATAATAAATGAAGGTGGCTACACTAGAAACAATAGATTTTCAATGTAGATAAAACAGCCTTATATTGGAAGAAGAAGCCATCTAAGACTTCATAACTAGAGGGAAAAGTCAATGCCTGGCTTAAAAGGACAGGCTGACTCTCGCTAAAGGGCCAATGCAGCTGGCAATTTTAAGTTGAAGCCAAAGCTCATTTACCATCTCAAAAATCCCAGGTCCCTTAAGAATTATGCTAAATCTACTCTGACTGTGCTCTATAAATGGAACAAAGCCTGTATGACGGCACATCTGTCTACAACATAGTTTACTAAATATTTTAAGCCCACTGTTGAGATCTACCACTCAGAAAAAAAGATTCCTTTCAAAATCCTACTGCTCATTCACAAAGCAGCTGTTTACTCAAGACCGCTGATGGAGAGATACAACTTTAATGCTGTTTTCATGCCTGCTAACACAATATCCATTCTGCAGCCCACAGATCAAGAGTAATTACGACCTGCAAGTCTTACTATTTAAGAAATACATTTTGTAAGGCTATAGCTGCCATAGGCAGTGATTCCTCAGATGGCTCTAGCCAAAGCTAAAAACCATCTGGAAAGAATCACCATTCTAGATGCCATTAAGAACATTCACAATTCATGGGAATAGATCAAAACATCATCAACAGAAGTTGTAAGAAGCTGATTCCAGACTTCATGGATGACTTGAAGGGGGTTCAAGACTTCGGTGGAGGGAAGGAACTCCAGAGGTGGTAGAAACAGCAAGAGAACTAGAATTAGAAGTGAAGCCTGAAGCTGTAACTGAATTGTTGCAGTCTCACGATAAAACATTAAGCACATGAAAAGTTGCTTCTTATGGATGAGCAAAGATTCCTTGAGATGGAATCTACCCCTGGTGAAAATGCTATGAAAATTCTTGAAATGACAACAAAAGATTTGAAATATTATAGAAACTTCATTTACAAAACAGCAGCAGGGTATGAGAGGACTAACTCCAATTTTGAAAAAAGTTCTGTGTGTAAAATGTTATGGAAAAATCATTCATGAAAGAGTCAATGGATATGACAAACTTCATTATTGTCCTATTTCTCGCTTTTTTCTTTTTAAGTAAACTCTACCCCAATGTGAGGCTCAAACTCATAACCCTGAAATCAAAAGTCACATGCTCCACTGACTGAGCCAACCAGACAGTCATTTTGTGGTCTTATTTTAAGAAAATGCCACAACCAACTCAACTTTCAGCAACCAGCACCCTGACCAGTCAGCAGCTATCAACCATCAAGGCATGACCACTAAAAAGATTATAAATTGCTGAAAGCTCAGATGATGGTTAGCATTTTTTAGCAATAAAGTATTTTTTTGTTTTTAATAAAGTATTTTTTAATTAAGGAATATACACTGGGGATCCCTGGGTGGCGCAGCGGTTTGGCGCCTGCCTTTGGCCCAGGGCGCGATCCTGGAGACCCGGGATCGAATCCCACATCGGGCTCCCGGTGCATGGAGCCTGCTTCTCCCTCTGCCTGTGTCTCTGCCTCTCTCTCTCTCACTGTGTGCCTATCATAAATAAATAAATAAATAAATAAATAAATAAATAAATAAATAAATAAATGGAATATACACTGGTTTTTATAAGCATACTGCTATTACACACTTAATAGACTACAATAAGTGTGAACTTTATATGCACTGGGTAACCAAAAAAATCATGCTCACTTCACTGTGGTGGTCTGGAACCCAACCTGTAATATCTCCAAGGTATGCCTGTACTAGATATCCATTTGCAGATAAGAAAGATGTAGAAGAAAATTATGCATCATCCACAGGTTTAGATTATACATACATTCTACAACTCTAATAAGCCTAGGATCAGATTACAGAACGTTGAAACTAAAAGAATATTGGCAATCTTTATTCTCTAAAGGAGTGCTTTCAAACTGTAGGTCACAACCCAATAGGAAGTAGTAATATCGGGGCAGGCGGAGTGGCTCAAAGGTTTAGCACCACCTTCGGCCCAGGGTGTGATCCTGGAGACCCGGGATTGTGTTCATTGGGCTCCCTGCATGGGGCCGACTTCTCCCCCTGCCTGTGTCTCTGTCTCTTTCTCTCTGGTGCACTCTCATGAATAAATAAAGTCTTAAAAAAAAAAAAAAAAAAAGGAAGTGGCAATATCAATTTTGTGGTTCTCACCCTTATTTTTTAATTATAGAATTAGAGAATATCAGTGCATGAAGGGTAAATAATGCTTCTTGAAAATCTGCTTCAGGAATACTTGTGCACGACTTCCTGCTAGGTCAAATCACAGAATTTTTCTTTCTTTCTGTTGGTCAGCTAAAACCATCTGAAAACATATGAAAGACACTATTCATCTCTTTATAGATGAGAAGCTTGAGGAACCCATGATGCAATCTACCTCACTTAAGGCTGTTATTTTTTTCTCTCAGAATTGTTAAAAGGATTAAATTAGATGATGAACATAAAAGCAATACCCAGCAGAGTGCCTGACCCACAGTAAGCACTCCATAAACAGTTTTTGCAAGCACAGTATATTATAGTGATTAAGAGCATAGGAAGTAAGGTCAGACCGCCAGAAAAGATCACTTACTAGCTATATGACTTCAGAAGTTATTTCTGTTCCTTCCTCCTTAAAATGGAGATAACAATCTCAAAGGGCTGTCTAATAAATATGATAATCGCTATAAAGAAATCAGCAGTGCTGAAGCACATTAGTATTCATTAAATGTTACCATTAACACCCAAGGACATGCAGCCTATTAGGAATAGTGATCTTGATTCTATGATGTTCTCTCCCTCATTTCAGATCCCACCAATGCTTCACCATCTCCTGAAAAAAAGTCCATCTGAAGTCTTTCCCCCAACATATGCAACTGGTACAAATCATAGCTTGTATTCTTTGTGCCTGAATATATACTGATATTGAAAGAGGTAACTATCCAGAGGTACCAGGGAGGCTGAGTCAATTAAGCATCTGCCTTTGGCTCAGGTCATGATCCCAGGGTCCTGGGATCAAGCCCAGCATTGACCTCCCTGCTCAGCCGGGAGTCTGCTTCTCCCTCTCCTCCTCCCTCTGCCCCTTCCCACCACTCGAGCACTAGCTCTCTCAATTCTTTTAAAAATTAAAAATTTTAAAAAACATACATTGAAAAATGTACTATCTAGAGCTACATCTTTTTTTTTTTTTTTTTTTTTTTTGCTACATCACTTAAAAAAAAAAATCTCCCTAAGTGAATAGGCTCTCTCTGGACTAAATAGTCAAGAGAAGGGCTAAGTGTGCCATTTATTTTTGACGGCTGACACATAAAACCGCAAACATCACAATTACAGATATCTGACTCAAGTGGTACTGGGAATAGCAGTTAATATAGATTTACTGAATGTTTGTTTTGTATAAATATTATCATCTAAAAAATAAATAAATAAAAAAATAAAAAAATAAAATAAAATAAATAAATAAAATAAATAAATATTATCATCTTACAAATTAAGAAATTAGTAAAAGGCTAGGAAATGAGAGAGTCAAGATCTGAACCTAAAGTTTAAGCTCTTCACCACCAGGACACTACTTACTCCTCTATTAGCAAGATATATAATTTCCTACCTTCTGAAATTCTACCACTTTCCTTCCAACGCTGCGTCAGACTACATAATTCTTAAAACAACTGCAGTTGACAAAAGACAGAACAGTAAATAGGGGAAGCTCTATATTTATGTATCACACTCAAACAAAATGGAGAAATACAAGAAAAATACGTCTAAGAAAAGAGAAATGTTGAGGGGTGCCCGGGTGGCTCAGGTCATGATCCCAGGGTCATGGGATACAACCTTGCCTTAGGCTCCCTGCTGCTCCCCTGCATGTGCTCTCACTCTTTCTCAAATAAAATCTTTTAAAAAAGAGTGAAAGAAAGAGATGTTAAATGATTTGGTCCTTGCTGTGTTTTCTCTAAGTGAATCACAACAGCTCAGAGCTTATCAGTTGCCTACAATGGCAAACTACAAAGTATGCCTTTCCTTCATTGCCAAGTCTGAGCAATCTTCTCAAAGTGGTTGACAGTGCTATGAGATGTCACAGGTATCTCACGCTGAGCACACTGAGGGGCAAGATGAAGCCCAATCTAAGTGTAAAATATAAAATTATGCTTTAAGGGGCACCTGGGTGGCTCAGTGGTTGAACATCTGCCTTTGGCTCAGGTCGTGATTCTCGCTGGAGTCCTGAAATTGAGTCCCACAGGGCTGCTCGCAGGGAACGTGCTTCTCCCTCTGCCTATGTCTCTGCCTCTGTGTCTCTCAACAAATAAGTAAAATCTTTAAAAAAATAAATAAAACTGGGATCCCTGGGTGGCGCAGCGGTTTGGCGCCTGCCTTTGGCCCAGGGCGCGATCCTGGAGATCTGGGATCGAATTCCACGTCGGGCTCCCGATGCATGGAGCCTGCTTCTCCCTCTGCCTGTGTCTCTGCCTCTCTCTCTCTCTCTGTGTGACTATCATAAATAAATTAAAAATAAATAAATAAATAAAAATAAAAATAAATAAATAAATAAATAAATAAATAAAACTATGCTTTAAATTCCTTAAGAAACACTGAACAATGGATCTTGAACAATGGATCTTGAACAATGGATCTAAGTCACTATGGAAGGGATATGTCAGACATACATAAAAAAAATAAATGTAGGGGTACCTGGGTGGCTCAGTCACCAGTTGGAAACCTGGGTATCCAACTCTTGGTTTCAGCTCAGGTCATGATCTCATGGGTCGTGGGATCAAGCCCTATATGGACTCTGCACTTAACTGGGAATCTGCTTCAGATGCTCTCCCTCTGCCCCTCCAAACCTCCCCCTCAAATAAATCTTTAAAATAAATGTAAAAGCCTCTCAATTTGGGAAGATACAAAGTACTGGATCCTTTAAGAAAAGTATGGCTAAACTATCACATAAAAATATAAATCGGGAAAAAAAATATATATATATAGTAGATCGGGATGCCTGGGTGGCTCAGTGGTTGAGCATCTGCCTTTGGCTCAGGGCATGATCCCAGTTCAGGGATCAAGTCCCACGTCGGGCTCCCTGTGAGGAGCCTGCTTCTCCCTCTGCCTGTGACTCTGCCTCTCTGTCTCTCTCATGAATAAATAAATAAAACCTTAAAAAAAAAAATAGGGGATCCCTGGGTGGCGCAGCGGTTTGGCGCCTGCCTTTGGCCCAGGGCGCGATCCTGGAGACCCGGGATCGAATACCACATTGGTCTCCCGGTGCATGGGGCCTGCTTCTCCCTCTGCCTATGTCTCTGCCTCTCTCTCTGTGACTATCATAAATAAATAAAAATGAAAATAAAAATAAATATATATATACACACACACACACACAGTGGAGCAAGTCATAATGGAAGAAAGAGTAGATATCTGAAAATTACATAGGAAGATTTGGTAAGAATAATAAACAATTTAAAAAGTCAACAACACAGTATCCAAGTCACAGCTATTTCTCTATTTTCCCAATCACCTGGTTAGAACTTGACTGGAATTCAGATTTCAGAATTCAAACAGATATCCATCCCTTAATATACAAGGAATCTTCCTTTTAGGGTACTGGCAGCAAATTGAAAGAAAATTATTAAATTTGGAATAACAATTTTAAAACAATGAAAAATGGCAGGGAGAAATGACAACACTTAGTACAATGGAACAGTCAAAATTACCTATGACTGTTATATTTGAACCCAATTAAGAGAGTATATCTGGGATGCCTGGATGGCTCAGCGGTTGCACACCTGCCTTCAGCCCAGGGCATGATCCTGGAGACCCCGCATCGAGTCCCGCATCGGGCTCCCTGCATGGAGCCTGTTTCTCCCTCTGCCTCTCTCTCTCTCTCTGTGTTTCTCATGAATAAATAAAATCTTAAAAAAAAAAAAAAAAAAAAGTATACGTATATTAAAGAAGAAACCAAAGTCAACAATTATTAAATTGTTTAATTTGGGAAATCACAATAGTACTGGGGATCATTCTTCTGTTACTAATGCAATAGCAAAACGAGCAAAAAAGGAAATGACTGAAATAAAGAAAAAACCACCAATGTGTTCCACCCCCCCCCTTTTTTTTTAGAGGGAGGAGGGGGAGTGGGAGAATCTCAAGCAGACTCTACACCCAGTGCAGACTCACATGGGGCTCCCATCTCACAAACCTGAGATTACAACCTGAGTCAAAATCAAAGTTGAACTCTTAACAGACTGAACCACCCAAATGCCCCAATGTTCCCTTTAAATAAGATTAACATTTTAGAAAAACATGTTGGATGAGAAATATTGATCATACAGGAAATTCTGAGAAGGAATGAAAGAAAAGAAGGATATCAAGATTACCTCATAAAACTAAAATATTAATAAATTCTGCAGACACCTTGACAGAAAGAAACATTAGGATGAGCACACAAAGAACACTTGTAAAGAGAAAACCAGAGTTCCAGAGGGGACTGATTTGGGGGGGAGGGGCAAAAGGAGAGAGACCTAAGACCTGGAAGTAGGAAAGGCACTGAAAATAAATTTGCTGGTTCTAGGGGTGCCTGGGTGGCTCATTCAGTTAAGTGTTTGCCTGCAGCTCAGTTCATGGTTCCAGGATCCTGGGATCAAGTCCAGCATTGGGCTCCCTGCTTAGCAAGGAATCTGTTTCTCCTTCTCTCCTGTGCTTGTGATCTCTCCTTTGAGAAGAGAAGAGAAGAGAAGAGAAGAGAAGAGAAGAGAAGAGAAGAGAAGAGAAGAGAAGAGAAGAGAAGAGAAGAGAAGAGAGAAGAGAAGAGAGAAGAGATTTGCTGGTTATATATGGATAAACACAAAACCTATAAAATACTATAAAATTAGCCTATGGATTTTTAAATCTAGAAAAATATATACCACACTTCTTCACTCACAATTCTGGGTGCTCAACCTTTCTGCTCAACCTAAAACCAATTCTCAGAAATCTCTAATTCCCTATGACATTCTTCCACAATAGCAAAACCAAATCGGCATACTCAAGCCCTCCTCAACTCTTAACACATGATCTTATTCCTCCTTACTGAATATAATAAAGCCATGAGTGAGTTCCAGTCCAAATTCATTCAACTAATTGTGACAAATTCACAATGATTCTACTTATGGATGATAATCCACAACTGACTCCCTTTTCTACTTTAGGCGTTATCTCACCTAGAAAATTAGGATAGTCTAAAACATTTTCTGTCTCCATTCTCTTCTAATTTCAATTTAAATTTATCTTACTCAACCCTCCAAGATAAAGACTCACTTCTAAAATTACTCTCTGCTGTACTTCATTCCTCAGCCAAATATCCAAACCAAGCTTTTCCATTCATCTTCTAAAACTGATGATCTGTCCCAAACAAGTCAAATTCCTTTAACATTTTCACAAACATACCACACACACTTTCCCTTCATTCCTTCCCCCTTATAGCTACCATCCTGCACTTTCTCTTGCTTCCCTAAAATATTGTATCCATCAAAATCATCCTAGAGGGCAATTTGCAGTACACCTAAATGTTTTAAAACGTGCAATGCAATAAGCATGGCAATTCCACTCTATTAAACATGATTTATTTTCTTGAGACTTCCCGCACGTATTCTGAAATTTTTACCACATACCTGAAATTCCTATCAAGTTTAAAAGTATTATCCAGGCAATTCTATAATCCAAGCGCATTCCATACCACTGTATTCATTTATGTAAGTATTATTTCTTAGAGAAAAGTTACAGCACTTGAAGTGCACGTGAGATAAGAGTTTGGCATTACCAAAGTAAAAAATAAGGCAATTCCCGGGATCAAGTCCCATATCGGGCTCCCTGCATGGAACCTGCTTCTCCCTCTGCTTGTGTCTCTGTCTCTCTCTCTCTCTCTCTCTCAGTCTCTCATGAATAAATAAAATCTTTGAAAAAATAATAATAAGCAGGCTATGACCAAAAAAAAATGAAGTTACATATACAGAAGCTTTATATGGGGAACCTGGGTAGCTCAGTTAAGCGTCTGTCTGCAGCTCAGATCATAATCCCAGGATCCTGTGATCAAGCCCCACTTTAGGCTCCCTACTCAGCATGGGGAGTCCGTTTTTGTTTCTCCCTCTGCCTCTCCCCCAGCTCATGCTCACAAGCTCCCAAATAAATAAAATCTTAAAAAAAAAAAAAAAAAAAAAGGAAGCCTTATATGGCACACTGGTAAAGTTATTTGGTCTTGGCGTTATTCTACAGATAATGAAAAACTAAGAGTTTGAAACAAAAAGAAGATATGTTCAGATTTTCATTTTATAATATAGTTTATATACAGTACTTTGAAGAACAGATAAGGTAGGGGGACAAGAATGAAAACAGGGAAAACAAGTGCAATAATTTTGGAAAGGGCATAAAACTAGAGCACTGATATCACAGATACAAAAATACATATGCAATAAAATGTAAAGAAATGGTGTTTGAATAGATTTGAAAGGAAAGTAATTAGCTTTTGGCTTAGGCAATAGGCCATTAACTAAAAATTGAGGGGAAAAAAAAACTTCAAAGGAAAAAGGTAAAGATTCATCTTGAAATGCAATTTATCATACATCAGCCTACATACCTACATATGCAAAGACATCCCATTGCCCAAAATAGAAACCTACATTTTAATTTTAGCCTATAACTAAAGGTCTCCATAGATAGTCTGAAGCTTAATTCCAACATTACCTCCCTCTACTTTCCTAAATGAAGGTCATTTTCTAGTCAAACTAACTTGTCTCAATAACATTCTCAACTCTGTGGCTCTGCTTATACCATTTTCCTGCCAGAAATGCCCCTCCTTTCCCTCAATCTTATTTCCTTGCTCTACTTTTGTCTGACCAATTCCTATACAAAACACCAATTTTCACTCAGCTTCTTTAACTTGATAACCCATACTTCACATAAAATCAAACCAGTACTAACTTCATAAAAATGCTTACAATGAATGTATCCCCATTTTGGAATTTGACTCAAACAATAAATAGATTAAAAAATAGTAAATGATTCCTCTATCATCAAAATCAAGGAAGGGATTCAAAAAAGAAATGAAACGTCATTAGATGCCAAAACTTTCTTTGTCCAATAGTTTTTCGGCCCTCCTCACTCTAAAAGGCTGACTTTCACTTCTAGATACCTGTGTTTCATTCTGGCAGCTGTTCTTTCTTTCTACTTTGCTGTAACTTATACACACCATGCAATCAAAATTTCAAGACCCTTAAAATCATATCTAAAACTCATTCTGAGGGAGAATCTAGAGGAACTGAGGAGAAAAGTTTTATTATTTGGACATTTACGACATTTTGATTGTTGAAAGGACACTTTTTAATTTTATTTAAGTAATCTCTACACCCAATGTGGGGCTCAAACTCACAAACCCAAGATCGAGAGTCACATGTTCTTCCAACTGAGCCAGCCAGGCACCCTAAGGACTCACCTCACGTTTTAGTTATCCACTACATTCTTAAGAGTTGAAATTGCCAGTAAATTTCTAGCACAGAGAAGCACCACCATAAAGATCACCTCAAAGTAATTCTCAAGCAACTACTATACAAAATGACTAGCAAAAGGTAAGAACTGGGATTCCTGTCATCAGAGAGTTTACTATTTAGTCATGTAAAAACAGAATACTCTTAATAAAATGGGGCAGCCCGGGTGGCTCAGCAGTTTAGCACTGTCGTCAGCCCTGGGCCTGATCCTGGAGACCCAGGATCAAGTCCCATGTCGGGCTCCCTGCATGAAGCCTGCTTCTTCCTCTGCCTGTGTTTCTGCCTCATGAATAAATAAAATTTAGAAAAAAAAAAAAAAAAGCATAAAATGACATGAGCAATAATTAATCAACGTAGAATAGAAAAATAACACGGCTGTAGAGTTGTATAAAATTAATTATAAATGACTGAAGAGATAGTAAATGATAAAGCAACTCAAAGGAAAAGACCTTTTTTCAAATAAGGAATGGAAAAAATGGAAGGGAAAGAAAGGTTCCAAAAAGTGTTTCACAGACCTTTTGATCAGAGAGACGGGCAAAACTGGTGAACTTTAGTTCCCAGTATCGTATACCACCCTGCACTATTACCTGTTTCATGTTTATAAAGCATTTAAGTTTACAAATGTAAAAAGACCCTTATCGCAGAGTGAAGACAAGGCTAATACAAGCTACTTATCAACCTGCTTAAAAAGAAAATAGAGTACCTATACCTACATGGAAGAAACATGCAACAAACTGTTCTTACCTTGAATATACCAACCCAATCTTTTGGATGTGGATGGATATATGGAGTTAAGGTGTAATGACATTCCAGGTGTGCATTAGGAAGATAACTCTTGGCCACATTTTGAAAGATGACATGGGCAAAGTTGGAAGTCTGCAAGGGGACTTCTTGAAAGGATGTCATTGTGAATCTGAAACAAGCAAATCATACAAGTTGAATGATACCAACTAACACAAAGTTTATACCTTCAGAAAATACACAAAACTAAATGCAAATTACAAGAGCATCTGCATGCCATAATTATTGAGAAGACACACACTTGGAATTCCTCCTTAAAAACATGATTGAGGGCAGACCCGGTAGCTTAGCGGTTTTGCACCGCCTTCCGCCCAGGGCGCGATCCTGGAGATCTGGGATTAAGACCAACGCCAGGCTCCCTGCATGGAGCCTGCTTCTCCCTCTGCCTGTTTGTGTGTGTCTCTCTATCTCTAATAAATAAATAATTAAAAAAAAACATGATTGAATATATAAAAATACAAACTGATGGAATGCCTGGGTGGCTAAGTGGTTGGATGCATCTGCCTTTGGCTCAGGGTGTAATCCCAGAGTACCTGAGTCAAGTCCCACATCAGGCTCCCTGCATGGAGCCTGCTTCTCCCTCTGCCTATGTCCCTGCCTGTGTCCCTCATGAATAAACAAAATCTTTTTAAGAAATAAAACTACAGGGGATCCCTGGGTGGCGCAGCGGTTTGGCGCCTGCCTTTGGCCCAGGGCGCGATCCTGGAGACCCGGGATCGAGTCCCACGTCGGGCTCTCGGTGCATGGAGCCTGCTTCTCCTTCTGCCTGTGTCTCTGCCTCTCTCTCTCTCTCTCTGTGTGACTATCATAAATAAATAAAAATTTAAAAAAAAATTAAAAAAAAAAAGAAATAAAACTACATCTGCAAGACATAAATGTTTCCCATATTTTGTGCTCTACTTTTGAGAAAAAGGATACAACTGAGGATTTACTCAAAAAATCTATACAGTATCACAGACTCAGTACAATTATTGATTGTATACTACATATAAGAAACTATGACAATGTCCCTATAGTACTTGCTCCTGTATCATCATAAAAATCCCCATAATGTGACAGGAAAACCTGGGCAAGCTTTTTGCTAACCAAATGAATCTAATTTACTTTATAAATCAATAAAGTCTCTATAGGGCAAGCACAGCAGTTAGTCTCTATTCATATTTTAACTATTAAAATCTTAATTGTTAAGATTGAAGACAACATGCTTATACGTTTCTTTTGCTGACCTGTTTGAAACACTAAGGCAAATTTTCAAAATTTCAAGATAAATACTTCAGAAAATATCCACTTTTCTTCTTGTATCTTCTCTGCTTCTGTTAAAGTACTGCTTTACTGGAACAGTATATTAGACATCTCATAAAGAGACTATCAATGGTGAGCCTGGGAGCCACCATGGTAGAGTACCAGTCTAGTTGTCAGTTAGCCTCTCCACAACCTGAGCTTTGCCAGGATTCCAATGCAAGGAGAGTGCATCCAGTAGCAATCCTCCTGTCCATGGCTTATTACCAGCAGCCCTATTTTACAGAAGGATTTGACTATCACTATTATGCCAAAGCCATCAATAAAACGAAAAGATAGCACTTACATACAAACACTGGGAAAGCTGTCTAAAATAAATGAAGAGTTTTATTACTTTCTTTGAATTGTCTGAGCTAATTTGGGCTCAGGGGGATGTCATGATGCTAATAAAATCACTAATGATAATCGCTTTTCAAGTCAATGGTTATACTAGTTAAGAGAAACAATAGCTAAAAATCAATGAAACCAACTTCTAGCAGATCCAACTACCAAAACTGAGACAAATGAATGAATCAGTAATATATTTCTAGGGAGAAAATAAGTATTTAGGATTCTCTGAGGAAAACATTTAGTAAGGAAAAAATAAGGTTAGCTTAGACTGAGTTGCCAATGTTTTTTGCTAAAAGTAATTTAAGAATGAAACTTTTTCTTAAGACTTAACATATTTCCTTTTTTTTTTTTTAAGATTTATTTATTTATTCACGAGAGACACAGAGAGAGAGAGGCAGAGACAGGCAGAGGGAGAGGCAGGCTCCATGCAGGTCTCCAGGATCACACCCTGAGCTGCAGGCGGTGCTAAACCGCTGTGCCACGCCACCGGGGCTGCCCTTAAGACTTAACATATTTCCTAAAGTAAACTAAATCAACAAAGCTGTAATTGTTATAAAACAAGTCAGTGAAGTTTAAACTTTTGTTTAACCTCAACTACACTGTTTTAAAAATCTATAATCCAATCTTACACTTTCGCTTCACTGAAAAAGTAGAAAGTAGGAAGGTATACTTCCTACTATGTATTTATGTATTTATGTATATGTATTTATTTATGTGTATGTGTGTATATACACTTACAAATGCATCAAAAAGGACTAAAAAATACAAGAGTTAATAACAAATGCATCAAAAAGGACTTAAAATAAAGTTAATAGTCTTTACTCATGAGGGACTATGTGTGAAGACTTTTAATGGATTTTTTATCAGTATGTATAAACTCATCTTCATTTTAAATCAAGATATTGACATGAAATTTCATTTTAAACCTTCCCCCATTCAAGTTTTTAATAGAAGACTCTAACATCAGACTTTAAATATATTCATGATTATAAATCTTTTTTTTTTTTAATTTTTATTTATTTATTTATGATAGTCACAGAGAGAGAGAGAGAGGCAGAGACATAGGCAGAGGGAGAAGCAGGCTCCATGCACCGGGAGCCTGACGTGGGATTCGATCCCGGGTCTCCAGGATCACGCCCTGGGCCAAAGGCAGGCGCCAAACCACTGCGCCACCCAGGGATCCCCATGATTATAAATCTTAAGAGTAAAATAATTTGTGACCATTCTATTAACCTTATTATCTCTCCCCAACACTCCAATCTAAAAATTTCAGTGCAACTATAGAATTGTTTCACAAGTCATTCCATTCTCACGTTTTAAAAACTTTTTTTAAAAATTAAATTTTTTTATTTATTTATTTATTTATTTATTTATGATAGTCACACAGAGAGAGAGAGAGGAAGAGACATAGGCAGAGGGAGAAGCAGGCTCCATGCACCGGGAGCCTGACGTGGGATTCGATCCCGGGTCTCCAGGATCGCGCCCTGGGCCAAAGGCAGGCGCTAAACCGCTGCGCCACCCAGGGATCCCTAAAAATTAAATTCCAATATTATCTTCTAGTCATAAAAGGTAACAAGGGATAATGTAATCTGAATGCAATTACCACATGAATCAACCCATTTTAAATAGTAAAATAAAATTTCCCATATAATTCCTGTTTTATACGTATGCAGATAAAGAGGGCAAGCTTATAAAAATGCTAAAATTTATTGAGAATGTCAATTTATCAAGATGATTCACACAGATTTATACAATATCCATGCTCATGCGCACGCGCACGCACACACACACACACACACACAGCCCAGTGGGGAAGTAATGTGCAGTCACTGCATCACCTTGTGGTAATGCTTGGGAAGTGTAGCTTCACTAACATCCTGAGAAAAGACACTGCACCTTAGCTGAAGAGGAAACATAGCCCCTTTACACACAAAGGGAAGTAGAAGCTGCTGTACTATACCAAATTTTGCTTCCCATTCTCTTAACGTACATCTCCAGAAACACAGGTACATTAAGATGCAAGCCAAAGGCTAAACAAAAATTTTCCACTCAAGGGCAGCCCGGGTGGCTCAGCAGTTTAGCACTGCCTTCAGCTCAGGGCATGATCCTGGAGACCCCGGATCGAGTCCCACGTCAGGCTCCCTGCATGGAGCCTGCTTCTCCCTCTGCCTGTGTCTCTGCCTCTCTCTCTCTCTCCTGTGTCTCTCATGAATAAATAAATAAAATCTTAAAAAAAAATCCACTCAAGAATTAAAGAACCAAATACATTAGCTGAGAAACAAAGTCTGAAATGCATATATATATATATATATATATAAATGTCTGCAAGTGCCCTCTTCCATGTTTTCTACCATATTCCCCAAAGGTCCAAAATGTCTAGAGTTCCTTAGTATGTGCTATACTGTAAACTTTATAAAGTCTTTGATCTAAATTCCAATTTTGATATTTGGGGGGATTCATCAATATCTAAGGAAAAGATAAATACTATGCAGCCAGTGGGCACTTAATTAAGTAGCTAAAAGAAAGAGAGGGGTCGAAGCACTTTAATGTTATGTTTAATTCTTCCTCCTGGAACTTTTTCAAGCCCAAAACAAATCTAGCTTTTGTGGTAGTATTTTTCCAGTGGCTTCTGATAGTCATTTACTGGACTAGCCCTTAGTCAACTAAACTAGAAAATATACATACTAATTTTGTTCTGTGTGATATGACTGGTGATTGTATTTTTTTTTCAAAGTACTTATCAAGTTAAATACACTAAAGGTAAATTAAATATCCTGATGTCCAGGATTTGCTTGAAAAATTCCAAGGGGAGGGCAGCCGGGATGGCTCGGCGGTTTGGCACCTGCCTTCGGCCCAGGGCATGATCCTGGAGACCCGGGATCTGGTCCCACACCGGGCTCCCTGTGTGGAGCCTGCTTCTCCCTCTGCCTGTGTCTCTGCCTCTCTTTCTCTCTCCGTGTCTTTTATGAATAAATAAATAAAATCTTAAAAAAAAAGGGGGGAGGTGGGGACGCCTGGGTGGCTCAGCAGTTGAGTATCTGCCTTTGGCTCAGGGCATGATCCCAGAGTTCCGGGATCAGGTCGCACATGGCTCCCTGCATGGAGCCTGCTTCTGCCTCTGCCTATGTCCCTGCCTCTCTCTGTGTGTCTCTCATGAATAAATAAAATCTTAAAAAAAAAAAAAAAAACTCCAAGAAAAAAAATATACTGGGAAAGGTAATAAAACAAGATTAGTAAAATGGTAGTTCCTTTTACTGTTTGTTCTCCCTTTGTGTATATGAGTAAAAATTAGTAATAAAAACTCCATGTAAGACCTACTGCAATAGGAACACATTATATGTAGTGGATGGCAAACAGCAAAAAGTTTTTAAAATCTTCAGTTAAAAATACATGAACTTTTAAAATTATGTTTAAACTTCAGTCCCGCTGAGTGAAGTAAGTCAGTTGGAGAAGGACAAACATTATATGTTCTCATTCATTTGGGGAATATAAATAATAGTGAAAGGGAAAATAAGGGAAGGGAGAAGAAATGTGTGGGAAATATCAGAAAGGGAGACAGAACGTAAAGACTGCTAACTCTGGGAAACGAACTAGGGGTGGTAGAAGGGGAGGAGGGCGGGGGGTGGGAGTGAATGGGTGACGGGCACTGGGTGTTATTCTGTATGTTAGTAAATTGAACACCAATAAAAAAAAAAAAAACAAAAAACAAAAAAAAAAAATAAATAAATAAACTTCAGTCCCATCACACAAATATCTGAAGAAAAAACTGTTTTACATTCTAGAGCAAAAAAAATGTTATCTGCAATCTTTCTGGGATGCAGAAACAAACCCAACACTTAATTTGCACTCTTACCAACATCTGTATCTCTAGAACTCTTTTTTTTTTTTAAGATTTAGAAGCTGAACCGCTAAGCCACCCAGGTGTTCCCAATCTCTAGAATTCTTCACAATGGAGTGCCACTTCATTCTGCCCAGGTTTTATTCATACTACTCTTATTTCCTCTACAGATTGTTTTAAAAAGTAGTTTCTAAAAGCTATAATAACGGCCCATATTTTTTCTTAAGATTTTATTTATTTATTCATGAGAGACAGAGAGACATAGGCAGAGAGAGAAGCAGGCTCCATGCCGGAAGCTTGATGTAGGACTCCATCCTGGGACTCTGGGATCATGCCCTGAGCCAAAGGCAGACACTCAACCGCTGAGCCACCCAGGCATCCCAATATTGGCCCATATAAAGAGGGAGTTTTTATCTTTTTGTAAGGGTTTATCTGGGCCATAATAAACTTTAAAAAGCCAGCAGAGCATACAGCCAAAATTTTACTCATGGTAATATCCAAATTCCAACCGAATAAAATCCAATAAATTTCACACATGGTATCCCCCAAAATACTCTCCCAAAGAAGTACACGAGTATCAATCCTTAGGATGTTTCATAGTTAACATCAAAAGGCTGAATGAAGCCATAAATGGTATGCAACTTAAGAATGTGATGATGAGGGACGCCTGGGTGGCTCAGCAGCTGAGCGTTTGCCTTTGGCTAGGGGGGTGATCCTGGAGTCCTAGGATGGAGTCCCACATCCGGCTCCCTGCACGGAGCCTGCTTCTCCCTCTGCCTGTGTCTCTGCCTCTCTCTCTCTCTGTCTCTCATGAATAAACAAAAATCTTAAAAAATAAAAAAATATAAAAAAAATTTTTTAAAAATGTGATGAGAAAAACTATGATAGGATGTCCTTTGAAGCAGCAGCAAAAAAAAAAATTAAAATTAAAGATGTAATAAGCCATTTCAAACGTAATCAAGTAATTCTTCCAGAAATCAAGCCTATTCTAAGTAAGAACGAAACAAAGGCCTAGCCTCAAACCCTTCTCTATACCTGAACTGCACTTTGAGGGGCAATTAGCCCACTTTCCTATTAACATGTTACTCAAATAATCTTTTCATATGCTTTGGAACTCAGCACCAAAACTATAGTTAGTGCTCCATCCGTGCTCAGGCTGTAGAAATCTTACGCTGAGGGTAAAGCAGAGTTGAAAAAAAAAAAAGTAAACTTTTCGGGGGTGCCTAAATGGCTCAGTCCGTTAAGCGTCTGCCTCAGCTCGAGGTCATGATCCCAGAGTCCTGGAATCCAGCCTCAGGTCGGGCTCCCTGCTCAGCGAGGAGTCCGCTTCTCCCTCGGCTCCTGCGCTCGCTCGCTCGCTCGCTCTCTCTCAAATAAATAAATGAAAATAAATTAATTAAATAAATAAATAAGCAAACCTTCCCATCTAAATCCTTCTATTACAGCGTAACAGCAATGCGTGACCAAACGGTGGAGCCTAAAACCTAACACACGTAGAAAGCCGAATGCCATCGTGTTTTTCAAACAGAACTATCACAGAAAAGGTTAACAACACGCGTACCAACAGTCACACACGACCCCACCCCCACCCACCTCAAAGACCGCCCCAGGCGAAGAGCGTAGGTTCGGACTAGCCCGCAGCCTGCGGACTCGCAGGGCGCCGGGCGGGGGGTGGGGGGAGGGAGAGTTGTTGTGAAATCAAGAAAAGTTGCTTAAGCAAAGGAAGACGTGACTCTCCTCAGAGGACTTTTAAGATTCCTCGGAACACTGAGCAGAGGAGCCGTCCATAAACAGACCGAGAGAAACGTTTACCAGACCCGCCGCCCAGGTAAAGTACGCGGTCGGGCCGCCACAGCTAACCCCGCCCCCCCGCCCCCCCGCCGCCCATCAAACGTCGCCGGCGCAGCCGAGTCTCCGCCCCTCGCTCCGCCAGCGACACAAACCAAAACACCTGGGTTTCACCCCACCCGGGCCGACTCGGACTTGACCTGCTTTCCCGAGCTAGCCCACCCCGGCAGCCCACACACAAACTGCCCTCAAAACACACCCTAGAACGGGGCCTCGGGCAACACACGTTCCTCCTCAGGGGGTCCCCCGCGTCACTCGCCCGCTGCCCCAGCGCCCCCACGTCCCCCACGGCTCCCCCCAAACGGCGAAGGCCTATCCCGGGGCCTCCCGGCCGTGTGGGGCGGCCACCCGTCGTTTTTCCCAGACCCGCTGTTACCAGAAGTTGCCACACACACACCCCACCGTCACAATCGTAGTCCAGGAGCAAAAGTTTGTCCTCGGAAAGGAAAGCATCGTCATCTGGCTGCATCGTCACCAGGAGAGCACTCCCGACACTGGCCAGGCCCCTAGACTCTAAGGGCTGAGGAGCGTATCACGAGCCCCCGCAAAGAGCTCCAGCTGGGGACCGCCCCACTAAAGGCGCTGGAGCCGGCCGGAGAAGCCGCTTACCTTGCGAGGGGCTCCGGGACGGAGGGAGCGTTACAGAAGCTTCCGAGCCCGTGCCGCCATCAGCCGCTGAACCTCTTCCGCCACCACAACCTCCCTCCACCGACCAGCCCCACCTCCCCTCAGGGCCAAGAAGCCGGCGTGGCGTCACTTCCGGCTGAGGGACCTCCCCTTCCGCCGCCGCCGCCGCCGCCCCAGCCACCGCGCGGAGGGGGCGGGGCGGAGGGGGCGGGGCCATCCACTGAAACACCGCCTCCGCCTCTGCGACCTTTCCTGGGTCCCGCGGACAGAGCCAAGCAAGCCCGGGCCTGCCTTTGACCTCTTCTTGGGGCCTCGCAGTAATGATTCACAAGCCTAGTCAAACAGGGTCCATTTGGGTTTGCATTTTTCTTTTTTTTTTTTTTTTAATTTTTACTTGAACCGAGGGATCCCTGGGTGGCTCAGCGGTTTAGCGCCTGCCTTCAGCCCAGGGCGTGATTCTGGAGTCCCAGGATCGAGTCCCACATCGGGCTCCCTGCATGGAGCCTGCCTCTCCCTCCTCCTGTGTCTCTGCCTCTCTGTCTCTCTGTGTCTCTCATGAATGAATAAATAAAATCTTTAAAAAAATTTTTTTTTTTACTTGAACCGAAAAGTTAGGTACCTTACCAGTTAGGTAGAAAGGGCAGTCTAGAGGCATGGGAACTATTACCATGTCATTACCTGGATCTGAAAAATCTAAGAGAAGCCACTTATTTTATAGATCAGAAAAGAAGTAAAGGAGCGACCTCGTGGTTAGGGCTGTGAGATTTTGGTCCCTGGAAGACCTGGGTTCCAGGAGCGTCTGGGTTCCAAAGCTCTATGATTCTATTTCCTCTTGCTCCCGCGGTGGCCTCTTTCTGCCTGCACTTCTATGAGTGGTCACCTACTTTTATTATCTGTGTTCTCTCGTGTGTGTGTGTGTGTGTGTGTGTGTGTGAATTTTGTCCTGTAGTCTCTCCAGTTATGTTTTCCAAGATCACTTTGGGCTGTGACGGGTCTTGCCTTCCTAGAGTAGGCATTCAGTTTGCATCCTAACTCCACGGAAGTAAGTGTATTCTGTTCTAAAGCATCACATTCCTATGTTTATCAAGACCCTGATAAAAATCTTCAATATCTCCAGTAGAGGAAAGGCAATTAGACCACATTAAACGTGCTCAGTACAGAACATACAAAATCTTCTCACTCTTTCATTTTCACTTCCACATAGTTAAGACTACAATCCCTTTGGTAATATAGGTTCTCAGTGTTTGCTCATTTGTTCCCTATATATTGAAATTCTTTTGAACTTGGTTCTGTTCTGTATAGCATACTTGGTAGAATTTCGGAAGAACTTTATGGGTCATTTAGTATCAACCTCCATATTTGACAGTTGATGAAAATGGTATGATAATATCAGTAATCACTAGTGTTTACTAATAGCAAGTCTTCCAGTAGCAGAAATATCTGTGTTCTTTTAGAAATGTGAATGTAGAGCAACCCTGGTGGCTCAGCCGTTTAGTGCCGCCTTCAGCCTAGGGCCTGGTCCTGGAGACCCAGGATCGAGTCCCATGTCGGGCTCCCTGCATGGAGCCTGCTTCTCCCTCTGCCTCTGTCTCTAATTAATAAATAAATAAAATCTTTTTTAAAAATGTGAATGTAGTAGTGAACTTTAAAAGCACAATTTTTCAGAGGTATCACTCTGTATGTTTTAACCACATTATTTATTTACATGTAACAAATCAGAATGATTTAATGAAATTTTTTATTTTTAATGAAATCAGAAAAACTATATGCTTAATAAAGCCATAATTGCAAAACACTTTTTGTGCAGGTATTTTTATTTTGTTATTTTTTATAATATTTTGAATTTTCAGACCTTAGTTTCCCCCCAAGAAGGTATTTGTTTAGAAACTTTAACTTGCTTTAATCCATTTTGCAATGATCCCTTGAATTTTCATACGATGTTTCTCACAAGATAAATATATGTCCTTTCAGTATTTGATTTTTTTTTTTTTTTTTTTTTTTAGATTTTATTTGAGGGAAAAGAAGAGAGAGCACAGAAGGAGAGGGAGAAGGAGAAGCAGACTCCTTGCTAAGCAGGGAGCCTGATGCAGGGCTTGATCCTAGGACTCTGAGATCATGATCTGAGATAAAGGTAGCCACTTAACCGACTGAGCCACCCAGGTGCCCCTGATTTTTTTTTATTATTTTGTCTATTGTATGTATAGCAGTGTCTTAGAGTCATAAAGAATGTGGATCCACACATAAATCCTTTAGGCCAGATGAATTTCAGAATTAAGAATTTTTTAGACTTTAGAAAAGGATACTTACTTTACATTACTTGACATCCCATGAGGCTTATAGCAGCACTTCATAATCAACATTTTTTAAGAAAAATAATGATTATCACACTACTAAGTGGGATAAACAAAGCATACATATTACTTTAGTTCAAATCAGGTTTTTCAGATAGATAGGTTTTGCCATTTTGCTACAATCAGTTCAGGTCAAGTTTTTTTTTTTTTTTTTTTTTTAATTTTTATTTATTAATGATAGTCACACAGAGAGAGAGAGAGAGAGAGGCAGAGTCACAGGCAGAGGGAGAAGCAGGCTCCATGCACCAGGAGCCCGACATGGGATTCAATCCCGGGTCTCCAGGATTGTGCCCTGGGCCAAAGGCAGGCGCTAAACCACTGCGCCACCCAGGGATCCCAGTTCAGGTCAAGTTTTACTGTCAAATGAAAGTCTAGGTCAATATAGGTTTTGCCACCAAATGTTAAGAAAACATTTTATTTAAGTTTTTTGGATTTCAAAATAGTGAATAAGGGATTGTAGACCTGTTCAATAAACTATTGGAAAGTAAATCCCTCAGCATCCCATCATATTTCTGGAGCAATTATAATTTCAAGTAGTTTCTAGTTACTTGTCCTAACCTATCACATACCACCTGTCCCATGTTTTGACTGAGCAAATACCTGAAAGACACCCTTCCTCTATTAGAAGAACCTACGATAACAAAGGGAAGAAAATAAATGAATCTGTGAAAATAAGGGTGATTAAAATGTAAAATACAGTATAAAAATGAGGTATAAAATAAGATATTCAGAGATCAGATAACTCAGTACAGGCTTGTGTGAGCAGTTACCTTTTCTTGGAGAGGCAGGCTTCCTCATTAAAGTTAAGTAAGGTTTTGGTGAAGAGATGGAAGGAAGAAGACTTCAAGTCAGGGTATAAGGGCTTGGGCAAAGGACTTTGGTAGAGAGAAGATCCTTAACAAAAAATAATTCTCATCTGTGGAGTACACAGTGCTTAGTTAAAACTAAGTGTTTTGGTACTCAAGTGTCAATTGACAGGTGAATTAGTAAGGAAGATGTGGCATACACACACAATGGAATATTACTCAGCCATCAGAAAAGATGAGAGCTTGCCACTTGTGACAATAGAGATGGACCTAGGGGATTTTGTGCCAAGTGAACTAAGCCAGAGAAAAACAAATAACATGATTCTGCTTATAGGTGGAATCTAAAAAACCCAACAGAATTAAAAAACAAAAAGCAGAAACAGACACATAAATACAGAGAACAAACTAATGGTTGCCAAAGGGGCTTGGGGTAGGAGGATGAACAAAATGGGTAAAAGGAAATGGGAGATACAGTTATGGAATGAGTAAGTTACCAGGATGAAAGATACAGCATAGGGAATGTAGTCAAAGGTGCTGTAAAGCCTATATGGTGACAGATGGTAGTAATGCTTGTGAGTATAGCATAATGTATAAACTTGTCAAATCACTATATTGTACACCTGAAACATTGTATGTCAGCTATATTTCATTGTATGTCAGCTATATTTCCTTCCTTTTTTTAAAAAAAAACCACAACTTAAAAAAATTAAGCACCTGAAACTAGGCACCTGAAACTGCTTTACCATTTTTTAGGTATAACATTGTAACCTTTATAACATTATCGTTCTCAAAATTTCTTGACAATTATTTTGTAAATAATTTTACTTAGAATTTATTTTCTAGAATTGTAGTCTTCAGAGTTTCTGTGCAACCTAAGCAACACTTAGAGAGAAATTTGTTATTAAAGTTTTTTTAAAGATTTATTTATTTATTTGACACAGAGAGAGAGAGAGAAAGCACAAGGAGGGGGGGCAGCAGAGGGAGAGGGAGAAGCAGGCTTCCTACTAAACCGGGAGCCTGATGTGGGGCTCAATCCCAGGACCCCAGGATTATGACCTGAGCTGAAGGCAGACACTTAACCGAGACACCCAGGTACCCCTATTATTTAAGTTTCAGACAAAATTATATATGATGTAACACGTACAAGTTGTCTTTCAATAAATAAAATAAAAGCATTTATCATTAAAAATTTTTAAATTAAAGAAATAAAATTGAGTGTCTTGGGAAGTTTCTTGTACTATAAAGAGAGAAAGTATATAATCTATGATATTAAGAAACAGAGCCTGCAGCGATGTATACTTTAGTAAGACCTTTGCCCCACCTGACTCCTAACAGTGTTCTTGTTCCTTATGCAATCACAAGGTCACTGGAATGTAAATACTCTCTCACCTTTCTTCCTAAGCTAAGAGGAGTAACACCAGCACAGTGCTTTGAATTCTTAACATACTTAGGTCATGAAGGTTCTTTCTTCTCAGCGTTTTAAATCACATACCTTAATCTTATGAGTCACTGCATTTCAGTGGTAATTAAAGTTAAAAGTTATTTTTTTATGTAATCTCTACCCACAATGTAGGGCTCGAACTCACCACCTCAAGATCAAGAGTTCCATGCTCTACTGACGGAGCCAGCCAGGTGCCCCAGTAAAAGTTATTTTAAGAAAATGTTATTAAGATAATCTTCTGAACTTTTAAATTTTAACAAAAGCCAAATCAAAATTTTAGGTTGAAAGATGTTTTATTTCTTCAGGTCCCCTCTCTTCCCACCTTCTCAGGAACTCAACATTTTCTCTTTTATATTCAAGATTTCCATCTCCAGGGCAGTCCAGGTAGCTCAGCGGTTTAGTGCCGCCTTCAACCCAGGGCGTAATCCTGGAGACCTGGGATCAAGTCCCACATTGGGCTTCCCTGCATGGCACCTGCCTCTCCCTCTACCCGTGTCTCTGCCTCTCTCTCTCTCTCTGTCTCCCATGAATAAATAAATAACTTAAAAAAAAAAAAAAGATTTCCATCTCCACTGGATCTTTCCCATTGTCTTCTCCATTGGCTCAAGTCTATTCTATTTAATATTTTAAATACTTCCTGGCTCCAGGTGTGCCTGGCTGGCTTGGTCAGTGGAGCATGCGACTCTTTGTCTCTGGGTGGTGAGTTTAGGCCCCATGTTGGGTATAGAGATTATTTGAAAAAATAAAATCTTAAAAAAAAAATTCCTGGCTTCATATTTCCCTTCAACTGCTACTGCCTCTTGTCATCACCTTCACAGCCAAACTCCTCACTATTAAAAAGAATTGTCTATATTCCACTCCACCATTTCCCACTCTTTCTTACCCCACTTCCTTCTGCATGCTGCACCCATCACACCAAAATAGATTGCATTAATACCATAATGTACATGATGTGCTCTAGACAGGCAAGTCCATCTTTTTTTTTTTTTAATTTTTTTTTTTAATTTATTTATGATAGGCACACAGTGAGAGAGAGAGAGGCAGAGACACAGGCAGAAGGAGAAGCAGGCTCCATGCACCGGGAGCCCGATGTGGGATTCGATCCCGGGTCTCCAGGATCGCGCTCTGGGCCAAAGGCAGGCACCAAACCGCTGCGCCACCCAGGGATCCCCAGGCAAGTCCATCTTAATACCATGCATATTACATGGATGCCAACCTGGTTTCTGACCACATCCCATGATTTGCCTGGGACTCAAGACATCCATGAGAAAGAATTTGAATTTTATCTGTATTGGAGAGTGGTACCCATCCTACTCATAAAACATCAAAGATTTTTCAGGGGCTTAAAATTAGGAGTCGAGGAAAGAATTTTTTGTAGATTATTGTCATGCCGGTAACCAACTTGTTGCTTCTCCATTCTAAATTCACCCTTATTGCCTCCTCTTTGAAAATGCATCTAGGTCCTTTAAATTTGACTTTTTCTTTGCCAGCTGGCACAATATTAAGCTTGGTCAGTAGAAAGTGTTGGACGGACGCTGAAGTAGAAAAGGATTCTGCTTCCTGGTTCCTGTATGCTCATTCAACAGACTCCTACAGTGCCTGTGACTTCTCCAGTGTCTAGCTAGTACAGGCTACTCAGGCTTCCAAGTGTCCATACCTCCTGCAGATCAGGGAGCTTAAGCTTCTGATTCCACTGCATGGTAGCTAGCAGCCCCAGCGCCCAGCGACTTTACCCCCAATGTTCCCTTCTAAGCGGTTTTGTGGCAGAGGGCCTGTACAGTATAGGTACTTCTCCATGAACATTTTTCTCTAAAACCCTACAGAGCAGATTTCCAACAAGTTCCAGAAAGTAGATTTCTGGCAAGTACCAGAGGATAGCTCTCCAGCAAGTTCCATGTACTCAACAACTCAGATATTCTTTGTGAAACTTCTTCCTTCAATGACTCATAGCCATGTCCTCTCCAAGGTCTGGATCTCTTGGTTGGGCATGTGTCTTGGCCACAGGGATAATATCTGTTCCTTATAACTGTTATTCTTAATGGTCTTTTGAGTTCCTTTCACTCCTTACCAGGCTGGTTACTTCAATCCCTTTTTATAGCTAAGAATTCTTTCTATTAAACTTTCCCTCTTCAAATCAGCGAGTAAAAAAAAAAAAAAAAACAAATCAGCGAGTAGTCTTTCATTAACTGGACCTAGACTGATACAACCACTATGCCCCTTCCCTTAGCTTCATAGGAGGAACCTGTCTTGTTTATTTTTCCTTCTTCCCCTTCAGTAATTGCTCAATGAGTTAATTTAGTTCTGACCAGCCAGGGTTATTGCCATGTAGCTCTTTGTTGCAATCTTGTACTGCTTTTTGATGTTAATTATGATGCATAGGGGCTAGAATTTCTTCTGTAACATATAGTTTAGGTTGTAGAATTCAATGAGCAATGATTTATTGCCATTTAGCACTGGGTTTCCTAGATGAAAGAAATGCCTTTATTCCCAGAAGAGACCATAGCTATGCTGATCCTGCCATGAGGACAAAGGGAAAAATGAAATTATTACTAAGTACTCATGTTGAGAGCATCTTTAGAAAGTGATTTATAGTACATTTTATTGGTTAATTGTGAAAATTGACTCTTGAGTTTGGTTAGTATAATACAGCAAGTTCTAAGAAGCTGAGAGTAGATAAAATTCCTCCCCTTGAGTCTTTCTTTTTCGACACTTTTCCCTCCTGTTCAGGTATTCTTTCCCAGGTTCAATAGCCCCTACCCCTCAAGCAGCAAGCAGTCTTGTGCAGGGAAACGAAAGAAACCTAGTCTCAATATTAACCTCTGTGACCATGAGGGACTTAACATAAGTATAAGGATCTCAAAACCGTGAGCATGAAGCAATCAATCAATGTAGGTTTCCATGCATCTGTGGGGAAAATCTCTGTGGGAAGGGACCTTATTTTGCTTTTTATTTTTATTTAAAGATTTTGCTTATTTATTCGTGAGAGGCAGAGACACAGGTAGAGGGAGAAGCAGACTCCACGCAGGGAGCCAGACATGGGACTCAATCCCGGGTCTCCAGGATCAGGCCCTGGGCTGAAGGCGGCGCTAAACCTCTGAGCCACCCAGGCTGCCCTACTTTTGCTTTTTAAAATCACAATTGCTGGGGTACCTGGGTGGTTCAGTTGGTTAAGCTTCTGCTTTCGACCTCATCCCAGAGTCCTGGGATTAAGCCCTTCATATCAAGCCCTGCATATCGAGCTCAGTGGGGGTCTGCTTCTCCCTCTCCCTCTGCCCCTCCCCCTGCTCTTGCTCTCTCCCTCTCTCTCTCTCTCTCTCAAATAAAATCTTTTTAAAAAATAAAATAAAGTAAAATAAAAAATAAAACCATAATTGCTGTCATTCCAGGAGAACTTTTTTTTTTACCCCATGTCCAACTATCAAGCTATTTGTCTTCTTTCCTTCCTAATTCATGTTTATTTTTAAATATTTTATTTATTTATTCATGAGAGACACAGAAAGAGAGGCAGAGTCATACCAGAGGGAGAAGTAGGCTTCATGCAGGGAGCCAGAGGGGGGCCTTGATCCCAGGTCTCCAGGATCAGGCCTTGGGCTGAAGGTGGCGCTAAACAGCTGAGCCACGCAGGCTGCCCTATTACATATTTTCAACTGCCAAATATACTAATACTCATGTTAATAACTACTACATCTCCAGTCCAGGCTTTTCTCCCGACATCAACCCTACGTGCACATTGCCACTTGTATGTCACACACATGAACATCATAAACTCAATATTCTGGCAGGAAACAGATAACACACTAAAGAAGACATTGAAGAAAGGGTTTGGGAGATTTACTAAGGATTCTCCAGCAACAGAAGGGAAGCAATTACTCTCTAGGCCTAAAGGCACTAGGTACCCACCTACAGGTGGAGGGTAACATCTCCTTCCTGACAGAAGCTGTAGTCACATGATGAAACTATGGCCTGTTTCCATGATCTCTTACTGATACTGCCCACTGACCAACCCAACTTGAAGTCAGAGGTCAAAGAAGCCCAGGTGACTCAGCCCATAGACATCAGCTTCCTGAGGCACAAAGCAATGAGGTAAAGGATGAAGAAGAGCTCTGGTGGGGCAAATGGAGGCTCATTAGTATATCACTTCAGGGAATGGCATCACCAGTGATTCAGTCTGTCTGAGAATCTTTCTCAACTCCTCTGTTTTACTTTCTCTACTATATGCAATCAGTCACCAAATCATGAGACTCGGAGAGAGAAAGAGAGAGGCAGAGACACAGGCAGAGGGAGAAGCAGGCTCCATGTATGGAGCCCGATGTGGGACTTGATCCTGGGACTCCAGGATCATGCCCTGGGCCGTAGGCAAGCGTTAAACCGCTGAGCCACCCAGGGATACCCCTTACTTTTTATTTAGAAATAACTATAGACTCTGAGGAAGTTGAAAAGAATAGTATAGAATCCTATGTACACTTCACCCAGTGTGGTGAGTTGAATTGTGCCCCCACCAAATATGAGCTAAAGTCCTAATCCTGAATACCCTGCAAACTTATTTGGAAAAGGGACCTTATTAGATATGATCAGGTTAAAATGAAGTCTTACTGGATTAGGATTTATCCTAATTAGGGTAAATCCTAATCCAGTAACCGTCATCCTTATAACAGAGGCAGACATTGGAATGATATCTGTATAAGCCTAGGAACACCAAGAATTACTGACAACCCCTAGAAGCTGAGGAAGAGGCCAGGAAGAATTCTCCTCTCAAGTCTTCAGAGAGAGTGGCCCTATCAGCACCTTGATTTCATGTTTCTAGCCTCCAGAAATGTGAGAGTGAATTTCTGTTGCTTTAAGTCACCCGGTTTGTGGTGATTTATTACAGCAGCCTTAGCAAACTAAAATACCCAACTCCCCCCAAAGGTAATATTTAATTTACTATAACACAATATTAAAGGAAGGAAATTGACATTTACATGATACCATTAACTAGACTATAGACCTTGTTCAGATTATACCCTAGATTGATTGTTTTAATTATAGAAAAGCATGCGCACATGCATGCACACACACAAACATGCACACACAGCATTTCCACTGCTTTCTGAGTTCCTTAGTTCTCTGGTTAAATGAAGTGTTTTTTTTGTTTTTTGGGGGGTTAAATGAAGTTTAATCACTGGTATCATTCATGACAAAAGAAGGATTTTTATATGAAGTACACCCTCGAATCAAGAAAAAAGACTAACCAACAGAGAAAACTAGTTAAAAGATATAAATAGGCAAGCCATAGAAGGAGAAATATTGGCCAATGAACACATGAAAAGATTCCAAGTCTTACTAATGATCAGGGAAATAGAAATTACAATCACAATGGAATCTTTTTCACCATTAAATTGTCACAAATGTAGAGACTGATAAAAGGAAGAGATACTCATACTCTGTCAGAAAGGTGAGATGTAAAATAGTACAATTTTTTTTAGAAGACAATTTGACATTATCTATAAAATTTAAGGTGTTTATACAATTTGACCCAGCAATGCACTTCTGGGACTCGTGGAGATACACATATGCAGAAAGATAATATCTAAGGAACATTTACTGAAATATTGTTTTCAATAGGGGAAAATCAGGACAACCTAAATGTTGATCCATAGGGGAATGGTTACATTCATTTTATATGCCCATATTATGCAACCTTTAACAGAATGAAGTCAACAAACAATGATATATTGATATGTGAATAAAGAAAACAATACAACAATACATATCAGAGGGCTATATTTAAAGAGCATAGGCTCTATTTGGATTCATAGAGCTCTACCATGTACTAGATCAGGGAACATGGATAATTTAAATATTTACTTAATCTTTGGAACTCCAGTTTCTTCACAAGAAACTGAAAATAGTAGTATTTATATCTATCTCATAGAGTTATTATAAGCATTAAATTAGTTAATTCATTTATGTATATACTAAAATGGTATCTGGCATACAGAGATTGCTATGTAAATGTTAACTACTACCATTATTATCATTTATATAAAAAAATCTGTATATATTATCAATCCTTTAGATAGATATATACACACATACATGCCTGCATATCAAATTTTGACTTCCTCTGAGAAGTAATATAACTTTCTTTTTTAATAATATAGACTTCTGGGATCCCTGGGTGGCACAGCGGTTTGGCGCCTGCCTTTGGCCCTGGGCGCGATCCTGGAGACCCGGTATCAAGTCCCACGTCGGGCTCCCGGTGCGTGGAGCCTGCTTCTCCCTCTGCTGTGTCTCTGCCTCTCTCTCTCTCTCTCTGTGTGACTATCATAAATAAATAAATAATTTTAAAAAATAATATAGACTTCTATATCAGTTGCAGAAGCAGTTGACTTTTACGGTTATTCTTGGCCAATCAACATCTGAACTACCTTGCTATTTCTGGAGAGTCCCCTACCTTAGAAACTGAATCTACTCTAGAAACTGAAATGCAAGCTACATGCTTTCCCATACACTCCTGCGGTCAGCGAATGCACTATACCAGTTGGAAGCTTACAGAATCCATTCTGCCCCAGGAGAGGCATCAGCTTGGTTGCAGCTACATTCTGTCTCCAGAGGAAGACATGGCAGTATAGTAGCATCGGAGGGTTAGCAGAACAAGCTATGAGGTTGGTGGGGACAGTGAGAAACTCTTCATGGGGTACATTAGACATATGATTTACAAGCTTTCCCAAAGGATCTGTGAATACTCTTGATCTTTTATTTTATTTTACTTTTATTTTTTTTAAAGATATTTATTTATTTATTTATTTATTTATTCAAGACACAGAGAGGGAGAGGCAGAGACACAGGCAGAGGGAGAAGCAGGCTCCATACAGGAGCCCAACGTGGGACTTGACCCCGGGTCTCCAGGATCAGGCCCTGGACTGACGGCGGTGCTAAACCGCTGAGCCAACGGGGCTGCCCACTCTTGATCTTTTAAATAAAAACCTTTCCCCTAAATTAACCAGAGTTGGTTTTTTTTTTTCTAGAAACTAAGAACCCTGACTGATGGAACATATTTCTGAAATTAAAAAAACCTTCCTGTATGCCTGGGTGGCTCAGTCAGCTAAGTGTCTGACTTTGGCTTAGGTCATGATCTCAGGGTCTTGAAACAGAGCCCCAGGTAGGCTTCCTACTCAGCAGGGACTCTGCTTATCCCTCTTCCTCTCCCTCTGCCCCTCTTGCTCAGGAGCTGTCTCTCAAGTAAATACATAAAATCTTTAAAAAAAAAAAAAAAAAAAAAAAGGTCCCTCTCTGCCTGCCTGCCTGAATGAATGAACGAATGAATACTTTATTTACTGGAGCGCCTGGGTAGCTCAGTTGGTTAAGCATCCAATCTTTTTTGTGTGTGTGTAATGACAATAGACATTTTATTTATTCATTTTTAAATACTTTATTTATTTATCCATGAGAGACACAGACAGAGAGAGAGAGAGGCAGAGATATAGGCAGAGGGAGAAGCAGGCTCCACGCAGGAAGCCAGATGTGGGACTCAATCCCAGGAGTCCGGGATCATGCCCTGAGCCAAAGGCAGACGCTCAACCGCTGAGCCACCCAGGTGTTCCAAAGCATCCAGTTCTTGATCTCAGCTCAGGTCTTAAGTTCAGGGTAATGAGTTCAAGCCCTGCATTAGGCTTGACACACAGCCTGGAGCCTCCTCAAGAAAACAAAAACTTGGGATCCCTGGGTGGTGCAGCGGTTTGGCGCCTGCCTTTGGCCCAGGGCGCGATCCTGGAGACCCGGGATCGAATCCCACATCGGGCTCCCGGTGCATGGAGCCTGCTTCTCCCTCTGCCTATGTCTCTGCCTCTCTCTCTCTCTCTCTGTGACTATCATAAATAAATAAAAATTAAAAAAAAAATTTAAAAAAAAAAAAAAAAAAAAAGAAAACAAAAACTTTCCTGAGTTTTTATTTACAAACAATTTGAAACATAAAGAAAAGTTAAAAGAGCAGTAAAGATAACTACTTGCATACCGTCCAACTAGGCTCAACAATTAGTTGTTTTCATATATTTTCTTTATCTGTGTAAATAATTTTTGCTTAACATTTTTATAAAGATTTTATTTATTTGAGAGGCAGACAGCATGAACAGCGGGAGGAGAAGAGGGAGTAGCAGACTCCTCACTGAGCAGGAAGCCTGACAGGGGGCTGATCCCAGGACCCTGAGGTCATGACCTAGGCCAAAGGCAGAGGTTTAATCAACTGAGCCACCCAGGTGTCCCTTTGCTGAACTTTGAAAGTTAGTTGCAGGCACCTAAGAAAATGATTAATAATTCCATAATATCTTCATATAACTGGGCTGTATTCAAATTTTCCAAAATGTCCCCTGTTGCACCTATTTTTCTTTCAAGCCAATGTAACATATTATATTTGATTATGTCTGTTCAGTGTCCTTTTGTAATATAACAAAATATAATTTTTTAAAAAGGGGAATATATGGGCTTTGGTTTTTCTTTTATTAATTTCTACCAAATGATTGACAAGATAAACATCAGAACTAACAGTTATTAAGCAGCAATCACATGCCAAGTTTGGTGCAAGGCATATCAATATATATAGGACAAGGTCTGGCGGCCCAGGTGCCTCAGCGGTTTAGCGCTGCCTTTGGCCCAGGCATGATCCTGGAGATTGAGTCCCACGTGGGGCTCTCTGCATGGAGCCTGCTTCTCCCTCTCCCTGTGTCTTTGCCTCTTTCTCTGTGTGAATGAATAAATAAATTAATTAATTAAATTAAAAAAAAATAGGACAAGGTCCCTGATCTCAAGGATAGAGGTTGTGTTTCTCCAAATACACACAATTTGTTCCTCCCACTTTTAACCAGCTCAAGAAACACAAACACAGGAAATATGAATTAATTATTTGCATGGCTCAGATCCACACCATAGAGTGGGCGAACTGAGCGAGGCTGGTTGCACACATCTAATAATTTACCTTCTGCTACTTCCTGAATCCTACATGAACTTCTCAGCCCAAGAGTCAAGGATATCACAGCTTGATTCCAGTCTAACTTTCCATCCTCAACCCTTACCACTTCCTCTTACAAACTCAGACTGGACCCAGACTTTCTGGAATATGTTGCATGTTTTCCCATCTGTACATTCCTCTGACCTACTTTCCCCTCTATGTATTTCTTCAAACTTCTACCTATATCGCAAGACTCAAAGCATATGCCTCACCTTCAGTGAAAATATTCTAGCCTATTTTTAAAAATATTTTTTCATATATGTGTATATATGTACATTATCTAAGTGATATTTATGTAATACACACACAAGCCTCTCTATTTGGTTTATTAAAAGCTGTTCCAAATTTGTAAGAAAATTACCTTGTAGTCTAGATCAATAATTGAAAGTGTGTCTAATCTGAAGAAAGTAAGGTAGAGATTTAGCAATTATCTGCTCATGGGATAAAGACATACAATTGCAAATATAAACAAAAATATAAAAGTGTCTAAATTACCAGCTTATTTACATTGATTATATCTTCAGGGTGATTTGTAAATCTTTTTTTTTTTTTAAGATTTTATTTATTTATTCATGAGAGACACAGAGAGAGATGAGAGGTAGAGACACAGGCAGAGGGAGAAGCAGTCTCATGCAGGGAGCCCGACGTGGGACTCGATCCCAGGTCTCCAGGATCAGGCCCTGGGCTGAAGGCGGCACTAAAACCACTGAGCCACCCAGTCTGCCCTAAATCTTCATTTTCATTATAAAGAGAGTAAGCATAGTTATAGATTTTTTTAATTCAATTTGCTTAAACTAAAAAACCAAAAAAACAATAACAGTTTACCCATTTCTCCTACCTGCTTAAAGCTTATCATTAAAAATAATGAAGTTGCCTTTTCAGAACACTTTTAATACTCTCCAAAATAGTCCAACACCTCAGACTGCAGTACAAATACTGTCTTTGTCACACAGCTAAGGTCACATGTTGTTAAAATTCCTTATTAAGGAAAACCCTCTCTGTGTGTTTTCGATTTTCATTTCTGACCCTTAATTAGAATTAATGAAGTTACCTCACATACAGATCACGAAAGCTGCCAGGACTCCTGAAATTACTGCATAGAGTGCTGAAATTTGTGACTACATTCACATGAGGTCAAGTGGTTACAGACCCATAATTCTACACGTATGTTGAGAATTTGTGTGCTTCCTTGTATGTGAGGCAGAGGCTAAGTGCATCTAAGGTGTGATCTTTGGCAACTTTATACGCAACATAACGGCTTGAAAAATGTTTATAAAAGAATACATTCCAATCCCTGGTATTTAAGAAATGCTTAAATACAAATAAATAATACTTTCCTTGAATGAAGTCTCTTCTCTTGGTATAATTACTGGATATATGCTTGAGAGTTCCAAGTTTGACTGAGTGTTTCATTTCTTACTTATGGGATTCAGCTCACCTCTTGGCACCCATGACGCAGTAAACAACAGATTCCAGATATCAGAAGTACACTCCTGCCAGCAGCCAGCAGATGGCTATGCAGATGACAGACACGATGCCTTCAGACATGGCTCCATCCTGAGCTGGCTTGTTTGATTTATTTACTTATTTGATATCTGATACATACAAAGGAAGTCACATAATTTATATCTAAGCCTTGAAGCATTATAGTAAGGTATAAACACACCACACAGACTTAAGGACAACTAGAACTTTATCAGTTTTTTGCATCTACCTACCCTCTTCCTCTGCCTTCTCTTCAGAAGTAACCCAATCTTGAACCATGTTTATTTTTCCTGTTAAAAAAAGGTGGAGGGAAGAGGGGGTACCTAGGTGGCACAGTGGGTTACACCTCTGACTCAGGTCCCGATCTCAGGGTCATTGGATCAAGCCTCTCATTGGGCTCCACACTTGGCTCAGAGTCAGCTTGAGATTCTTTCCTTCTCCCTCTCTCTGCCCCTCTTCCACTGCCTCCTTCTGTAGATGCACTCTCATTCTCTCTCTCTCTCTCAAATAAATAAATGAAATAAAAAAAAAAGATTTAGCCCAGATGTATATACCTTTAAACTTTGTATTGTTTCATTATTCTTGTTTTAGGCTTTATAAAAATGATATAATATTTACTCTGGTCTACTGCAACTTGATTTTTTTTTTCTTTCGAGGGTATGTTTCTAAGCTTCATCTGTGTTGTTCCCTGCAGCTATAGTTCAAACATTCATTTTCGCTATTGTATAAAAACATTTTTAACCATAGCACTACTTATGAAGTTGTTCTAAAGTCTCTGGATGTTTGGGTTGCTCAGTTTAGATTGGAGGATGGGGACAGAGGGTTGATTGGTTGGTTGGTTGGTTTTTGCCTTTATGAATGAAATTGTTGAGAATGTGTCTTCTGGTGAAAAGGTACAAGGAATTTAGAAATAAGGCCAAAGAGAAGCACTGTTGAGTCTTAGAGTATGCAGAAGTTCAATTTTACAAGTCACTGCCAACATTTTTTAAAGTGATTCTATCATATTCTCACCAGGGATTTGTAAGAATTCCTGTTAATCCATATTCTCATCAATACTTGGTATTAGAAGAACTTCCTTTTTTTTTTTTTCATTCCTTGTTTTTTTATCAACCTAGTAGGTAAAATAATAATCTCATTTGGGATCAATCCTGAGTTTTCTTCACCTTGTGCAACACTGACAACATTCCAAGTCAGCTAGTTCCAGACCTGTGGATCTAAAAGGAATTGAAAGAGGTGGGGAAGGATGGAAAGTTGCATGTTGAATCACAAAGACATTGACATTTGTAGAATTGATTCCTGCAAGAGCATGTCCTGTGAGACTCAAGGTTATATAACATGTACATCATTCTCTGAATTAATATTTTTAGTTTCATATAAGTGAAGTACCAGATGCTTTCCTGGGCCCAGGGAAATCAAATGAATGACAGACAAGTTCCCTGCCTCTTTGAGCTAACACTCTCATCAGGGAGGAAACAGACAATAAGCAAATAAATATATGACATAATATTTATGTCATAAGAAAGTAAAGGCCAGCTTTAGAGACACATAGGCCAGGGCTCAAGTCCATTTTCCATACTGCACCTCACAGTCGACCTCTCTGAGCCTTGGTTTCATTTCATGTAAACAACAGTTATTATCTTCCAGGATTATTGTGAGAATTGAGAGCTGGTGTATATAATGCTTTTTAGTTTAGTGCTGAGCAGAAAGGCCATTCTCTCCTTTCTGGCCACTTTGAAAAGAGCCTGGGGGAGGAATTCCAGGACTTCAAGGGTGGGGCGATCTTGTCTCCTAGCTGCCTGGAGGTTAAGCTCCCAGGACTACACTCCTCCTAAATGGAAACAAAAGCCTAAAGATCTCTGCCAGTCAGCAGCTGACTGTTCATTTTATCCAGTTAACCACTGATCACCTTCCCTCACTCACTTGAACTGATATTTTTTTATTTTTTTATTTTTTAAAGATTTTATTTATTTATTTATTTATTTATTTATTATTATTATTTTTAGATTTTATTTATTTATTCATGAGATATACACACACACACACACACACACACACACACAGAGGCAGAGGCAGAGACACAGGCAGAGGGAGAAGCAGACTCCCTGCAGGGAGCCTGACATGGGGACTGGATCCTGGGTCTCCAGGATCAGGCCCTGGGCTGAAGGCGGAGTTAAACCTCTTGAGCCACCCAGGCTGCCAGATCTGATAATTTAATTCTAATTCTGCTTTTGTCACCGTCTGTGAAGCTGCAAAATTTACCATTGAGTTCTATTCTCTCCAGCCACACAATCTTCCTTGCTATTTTTTGGACATTCTGCTAATCTAATTTAAAACTTGAGTTTGATTTTAACAAACCAACTAGAAAGAATATATGAACCAATTTGGAAAGGTTGAATACTAGAGACTATTGGATAATATTAATGAATTTTTAAGTATGATAGTGATATTGTAGCATGTCAAAGAAAAGTGCTCTTAACTTTGGATATATGTTCTCAATATTTATATGATGTCTTAAATTTGCTTTCAAATAATCCAATATTTGGGGATCCCTGGGTGGCGCAGCGGTTTGGCGCCTGCCTTTGGCCCAGGGCGCGATCCTGGACACCCGGGATCGAATCCCACGTCGGGCTCCCGGTGCATGGAGCCTGCTTCTCCCTCTGCCTGTGTCTCTGCCTCTCTCTCTCTCTGTGACTATCATAAATAAATAAAAATTAAAAAAAAAATAAAAAGGGGATCCCTGGGTGGCGCAGCGGTTTGGCGCCTGCCTTTGGCCTGGGGCGTGATCCTGGGGACCCGGGATCGAATCCCACATCGGGCTCCCTGCATGGAGCCCGCTTCTCCCTCTGCCTGTGTCTCTGCCTCTCTCTCTCTCTGTGTGACTATCATGAATAAATAAATAAAATCTTTAAAAAAAAAATAAAAATAAAAAAAATTAAAAAATAAAAAAAACAAATAATCCAATATTTGATCCAGGGATCCCTGGGTGGTGCAGCGGTTTGGCGCCTGCCTTTGGCTCAGGGCGTGATCCTGGAGACCCAGGATCGAATCCCACGTCGGGCTCCCGGTGCATGGAGCCTGCTTCTCCCTCTGCCTGTGTCTCTGCCTCTCTCTCTCTCTCTCTCTCTCTCTCTGTGACTATCGTAAATAAATAAATTTAAAAAAAAATGTTTCAAATAATCCAATATGGCGAGGTGGAGTCTGGTAAATTGGTTGAAAGTATAGAAGCAAAGTAATGGATACATGGGGTTTATTGCACAATTTGTCCACTTTTGTGTATGTTTAAATTTTTCTATAATAAGAAGCAAAAATGATGTGAAAATGCTTCTACCTCAGAACAAGCTTTGCATGTGCTGTTACCTCTGCCTAGAACCTCTGCCTAGATAGCTGTGTAGCAACTTCCTTAATTTATTCCAGTCCCTGCTCAAATGTTACCTCCTTAGAAGGGCTTTCTCTTACTACCTTAGCAAAACAGCATCCCTCTTCTGCTTTACTTTTCTAGCCCTTTATCCTGTTTTGTTTTCCTTTACAGCATTTTCCGCTTGCCATTATTTGCCATATTTTCATTTGCAAAAATGTAGGTTCCATTAGGATAAGGACTTGGTTTCATTTATGGCAATGCTTCTATGCCTTGAACAGTGCCTGGCACATAAGGGAAACTCAAAAAATATTAATTATTTTTTTAAAGATTTTATTTATTTATTCATGAAAGACACACACACACAGAGAGAGAGAGAGAGAGAGAGAGAGGCAGAGACACAGGCAGAGGGAGAATCAAGGTCCACTCAGGGAGCCGGATGCGGCACTCGATCCCAGGTCGCCGGGGTCACGCCCTGGGCGGAACGCAGATGCTAAACCCCTGAGCCACCAGGGCTGCCCAAAAAATATTAATTAAATAAATGAATGCACACAGCTTAGAATGCCATCAAAACCAGATCAGAACTCCTGCTACATTGAGTACCTTTATCTACACAGATTGATCCTCAGTCCAGAGTTCTATTCATTCAAGGATGAGAGAAAGTGCTTTGTAAATGCTAAGGTGCTACATAGGTTTCTTATCATCATTCTCAATCCAGTTTGGGGCACTAAAAAGAGATGATCAGATTACTACACTGAGGTCACCGGGTCAGCAATGTCTTAGAGAAGCTTCCATTGTAAAATCAGCTCTTTTCAAGGACATTGCCTAGAAGCAAATGTACTCAGGCTAATTTCACCTTAGAAACATAGACCATTATGTTATCCCACAATTGAACACTGGAGTTTCCTTTTCCTGGAGATAATATAACCAGCTTACCATTCAAAGAACGTAATTTCAAATTACTTTTCCAATAGAAGTGAATTTACTCTGGGTTCCTTACAGCTGTAGGCTGGACCTTCTCCTATCTAGTACTGCAGATCCACAAAACACTGATCAGGCCTCAGCCCATGGAACCAAGAAAACCAGGGTCCTGGCTTCATTCATCAAAACCAAAACCTTGTAGGACCCATGACTGGTTTTCTTTCTCTCTCCTTTACCCTGTTTAAAGTGAAAACAGGGATTTCTGGACATTCTTACTAGACTTTGACTTCTTTTTCTTTCCTGGTTCTGCTGCTGGTGTTCTCCACACCTGATTTATTTATTTATTTATTTTAGATCTTTCTTTCTTTCTTTCTTTCTTTCTTTCTTTCTTTCTTTCTTTCTTTCTTTTTTATTTATTTATTTTTTCTTTCTTTCTTTTTTAAAATTTTATTTATTTATTTGATACAGAGGGAAACAGCATGAACAGGGTAAAGGAGACAGAGGGAAAGGGAGAAGCAGACTCCCTGCTGAGCAGAGAGCCTGATGCAAGGCTCGATCCCAGACTGCCAAGATCATAACCCGAGTAGAAGGCAGACTCTTAACCAACCAAGCCACCCAGGTGCCCCCCAAACACCTCTTTTGAGGGGATTAATAGCAGAGGCAGCCACTGAGCCAGAAGACCTTAGAACTGCACCTTCCCCAAAGACCAGCCTAGAAACAAAGGGTAAGCATTTCCAACAAAACCTAGGTATCCTCTTCATGAAGTAACAAATTTTGGAAATTATAAATTTATTTGAGGATTTCAAATTTAGCATATTTTACTTTAGAGAAATAAATGTACATTTTCAAGATTCTAAGAGCAATCAGACTGTAAACATACATAATACATGTGTACATGATATCAAAGACTTTCTTGGATCTGAACTACCCTCGTAATAGAGTATTACATAATCACTGGGATGATATCTAAAAGGTGAGCAAAATTTTAATACAAAGGGTGCCTGGGTGGCTCTGTTGGTTGGGTGGCTGCCTTCGCTCCGGTCATGATCCAAGGGTCCTGGGATAGAGCCCCATATTGGGCTCCCGGCTCAACGGGGAGTCGGCTTCTCCCTCTCCCTCTGTAACTCCCCCTGCAGCTCCCCCTGCTTGCGCTGTTTCACACAAACATTCTCTCTGTCAAATAAATGGGTAAAATCTTTTAAAAAAAAATTAATAAGAGAAACTTAAATATACTAACACTACATAAACAATGTTAAATAAGCATTTTCAGGGGGTTCCTGGGTGGCTCAGTGGTTTAGTGCCTGCCTTCCACCCAGGGTGTGATCCTGGAGTTCAGGGCTCGAGTCCCATGTTGGGGTCCCTGCATGGAGCCTGTTTCTCCCTCTGCCTCTCTCTCTCTGTGTCTCTCATGAATAAATAAATAAATAAATCTTTAAAAATAAATAAATAAATAAGCATTTTCATAATGTTTGCTTAACATTTGCTTTCAAGATTTTTCTGCCTATAAAATAGGACCATGATTAGATTCTTATATCCTGTTAAGGCTGACTGATGGGGACTCTGGCTCTTTTGCATATGAATTTTTATGGGAAAAAAGTCTGGGATTCTGGGAAAGACCACGCCCCTGTTATAATGGAGACTAATTTTCAATGGCTTTCATGAGAAAGGAAGCACACGACAAAAAACATGGATAGCATGACAAAAGACCAAGTTCTGCATCACATCACACTCCTAGCCTTACATAAGGCTACATAAGGCTAGGAGGAGACATGTAAGAGCAGACTGAGGGAGGGGCACCTGGGTGGCTCAGTAGGTTAAGCATTTGCCTTCCACTCAAGTCATTATCCCGAGATCCAGGGATCAATCTCCGTGTTGGGTTCCCTGCTCAGTGGGGAATCTGCTTCTCCCTCTCCCTCTCCCGCCCCTTCCCCCCGGCTGTGCATGCAGGCTCTCTCTCTCTCTTTCTCTTTCTCTTTCTCTTTCTCTTTCTCTTTCTCTTTCTCTTTCTCTTTCTCTTTCTCTCTCTCTCTATCTCAAATAAATAAATTTTTATTTATTTATTTTTTAATTTTTATTTATTTATGATAGTCACAGAGAGAGAGAGAGAGAGGCAGAGACACAGGCAGAGGGAGAAGCAGGCTCCATGCACCTGGAGCCCGACGTGGGATTCGATCCTGGGTCTCCAGGATCACGCCCTGGGCCAAAGGCAGGCGCCAAACCGCTGCGCCACCCAGGGATCCCCCAAATAAATAAATTTTTAAAAATTAAAAAAAGAAAGAGCCAACTGAGGGGCAGAAATGTGATACAGTGGGCTTTGGAGGAGGCCAGGAGTTCCTCTGCTACTTTCAATCTCCCTAATGATAAAATGTCACACTTCACATTCAAAATTGAATTATTTGGGGATCCCTGGAAGGCTCAGCAGTTAAGCACCTGCCTTTGGCCCAGGGTGTGGTCCTGGAGTCCTGGGATCAAGTCCCCACATCAGGCTCCCTGCATGGAGCCTGCTTCTCTCTCTGCCTATATCTCTGCCTCTCTTTCTCTCTGTGTCTCTCATGAATAAGTAAATACAATCTTAAAAAAAAAAATTGAATTATTTTCCATGGATGCTTCCCTTTGTCTACAAACTAATTCCTATAAAGAATTCATAGCATGGAGGGCATTCAATGATCAAGAAACATTGAAGGACATAGGAAGGAAATCCACAGAAGGATGGCTGAATAGTGAATAGTTCATCACTACCAAGATATTTGACACAGGAGTCTATTTTATGCTTTTCTTGTCCTAGCCTGGATGAATCAATGCAAATCATACATATATATTTAATTTATCATGAAATATTTCAGACATCGAAAAAAGTATAAAGAATTATAAATACCCATATACCCTTAATCCAATTTAAAGAATAAAATTTTATCCATGCAGTTGTAGGCCTCTATGTACTTCTCAGAGATTGCATTCCCTTCCCTACAGAGATAATTAGTATTCTGAATTGAGTGTTTGTCATCCCATACATTTCTTGAAAATTATATTTCAGCCAATCCTGTGGAAGTTATGAATACACTCTTTCAATCCTAAAGCGCTAGGGCACTTTTTAAATTGTGCTAAAAATATCTCTCTTATTGCTCTAATAAGTTAATACTAAAAATATTTTTAGCATAACATGAAGCTTTCTACAGCATATTATTTTTAAACGAGTCAATTAATTGGTAGTAAATATCTCAAGTTAACTATAAATTTAAGTAATCTGGGGACTCTGTGGATTAATAGCTTTTATTCTACCTTTTTTAGAACTTAAAAAAAAAAGCAGGCATTCAAAAGTAGAAGGAATCCTTGGTTGCCAGGAGCTTGGCCATGGTCCATGACACTTATTATCAACGGACGGTAGCCAGAATGTAAATCTTTAAAGGAACTAGTAACTAGGAGGTATGCTCTGTACTCTTTAAGGTGGGTAAAATTCCCAACAAACTCAGCCTTTTCCTGACACTTCCTAATAATAATAATCAGGTGTGTCTCAGAGTTGTATGAACGCTAGTTAACGAGCAGTCCCCATGGCTCAGCAGTTTAGCGCTGTCTTCAGCTCAGGGCATGATCCTGGAGACCCAGAATCGAGTCCCACGTTGGGCTCCCTACATGGAGCCTGCTTCTCCCTCTGCCTGTGTCTCTCTGTGTCTCTTGTGAATAAATAAGTAAAATCTTAAAAAAAAAAAAATGCTGGTTAACCAGCAGCGTTTACCATTTAGTAAATCTGGGCACCACTATAGTCAAGAGGCCTGTTAGACACCAAGTACTTTTGCCAGAGTGGTGGAACAGCTGATGCACTTGAAAGGGCATTGTTTCAGGCTAGCTCAGTAAACATGAATGGGTCAAATGAAGCACAGTTTATTTTGTAAAGGGCCAGATTAATGGAGCTTTGTTGGGAATCAGCAGTGACGATAAGCTATAGTCCAATGGTTTGGTTTGTTGGTTTTTGGTTCCTAGGACAATGACCTAGTATTAATTCAAGCTCATAGTCATATCTAAAACTGAAATTAAAAACAAAAACAAAAACCTGAAATCTAAGGAACTATGGAAGCTGACAATTTGTTCAAAACTCAGCTGATACCAAAACCATATGCTGGTCTGAAACCATTTAGTGACAAAACATCACTTGAACTGACACTAGACTACTTAAAGTCTTCATTTAAACCAGTTACTGAAAAAAAATAAAAAAAAATAAAAAAAATAAAAAAAACCAGTTACTGGGGCAACCCTGGTGGCAGAGCAGTTTAGTGCCACCTGCAGCCTGGGGTGTGATCTAGGGGACCCGGAATCGAGTCCCACATCCGGCTCCCTGCATGGAGCCTGCTTCTCCCTCTGCCTGTGCCTCTGCCTCTCTCTCTGAGTCTCTCATGAATAAATAAGTAAAATCTTTTTAAAAAATAAAATAATTAATTAATAGACCAGCTACTGTGACCATATGTTTTACTGAAGAAATATTAAGGAGCACCTGAGTGGCTTGCTGGTTGAGCACCTGACTCTTGGTTTTGGCTCAGGTCATGATCTTAGGGTCTTGGGATGAGCTCTGCATCGGGCTCTGCACTGGGTGTGGAATCTGCTTGATGAGTCTCTCCTCCTCTCTCCTTTCCCTGCTCTTGTATGCTCTCTCTCAAATAAATAAATATATATTTTTTAAGATTTTAAAAATTTGTTTATTTGAGAGAGAGAGAGCAGAACAAGTGAGATTTGCTACTCCACCTATCACCCCAACACCAGCAGCTTATATACAAAAACCAAAATTATAGAAGAAATACCAGAACTGTGAGTTCCCTCCCTCCCACTATTGCTTTTTTTTTTTTTTTTAACCCCTGCTTTTTCCTTTCCCATCTCCCACTGAGACCAAGTGAGAAGGACACTAAGAGAACCACTGGTAGATTCATAAATTTGGGACGTACCTGCAAGAAGAGAGCATTTTACAGCTGAAGTTATAATCATGCCCTGGAATTGCTTCTCTACTTTCTGTGCCTATCTGAACAGAGGGAAAAGGAACTAGGGAATGATGACAAGGAGACAGGGGACATTTAAAGAGCAGCCTGTCCTTTGCTAAAGAATGGTTGATGCACTCAGAGATGGCACTGTTTTAACATTAGCTGGTAAAACATGAATGTGTCCATTGAAGTGCAGTTGTTTTTTAACTAGTCAGATTCTAATTAGACATGGCAAAAATGTGGGAATTTCTCTGGTCAAGTGTACAATGGCAAAGTGAGCCAGGCTGGAGCTGTCTTGTGGACACCCCACCCAAGAGAGCTACCTCCTGGGAAGGATAGCGTCAAGGGGGTTTAGTAGGGTTATATGGGGGAGAGAAGGAGTTGATGCACTTGAAAATGCACCAGGCTGGTTTATCCCAAATCAGAGGAAAAAAACAATGGAGACCCCGACTATAGGGCCCCCAAATAACCTCTACATATACTCTACTGGATACCTGTTTCACAGAGAGCATCTATAGTCAAGAGACAACACAGCACAAGTTAAGTAACGAGTCATTTGCCCCTTTTCACTGCCTTTGCCTTTGTCACAATCCACAGAGAAGAAAAAGACCAAGGAGTGTGTGTGTATGTGGTCTCCCTTTTAGGCTTCTTTCACTTTGATATCCACAGTTAATCCCCTACCACTCTCCATCCCATTCCATCCTTTCCTCCAACCCTGACAGAGAAATTGTTCTTGGGTCTCTGGCTCAAGCATGAACAAAAGAGCATTGTTTCTCTCAGTACAGCAAAGCAGACTGGAATTTTCCAAAAGAAACTGAAGACAAAGAAATGCAAGCAAAGAAAACACAAAGTTCATAAGTATAGTCAAGCTATCAACAGCTACAATAACTAAACAGTGCCAAGTTCTCAACTGTTCTGTCCCACACCCTCTCTGACAGTCCTGTCCAGAGAAACCCTATATCACATCTTCTACAAACCTTCTCTCCACACCTTTCTTTGTTTCCAAAGCCTCCTTAGAGGAGAGTTTGAAAGACTCTTGGCTGAACAGTAGGTGATACATACACAGATTAAGAAATACCACACTTTCTAAGCTTTTGAATCAGACAGACCTGACTGCCTTTATGAGAGTACTTCACCTCTCTGAATCTTATTTTTTCTCATCTAGGTAGCACCTACCTGGTGCTCACATAAATGCTGCATATGGTAAGTACTCAAAAAATGTTTGCCAGCATAGGAAATACAATGAACGAAATTGTACTAGTGTTGTAGGGTGATAGATGGTAGCCATACTTATGGTGAGCATAGCATAATGTGTAGACTTGTTGACATCACTATGCTGTACACCTGAAACTGTTACATTGTATGTCAACTGTACTTCAATTTAAAAAAATGTTTGCTATTATTATCATTATTCAGTGTAAGAAGACAAAGCTGGATGGTTTCAAAACCACCCTGCATTGTCTTCCTTCTTCTTCCTATATATTATGTCTCCATCTCCCCACTCTTTCTCATATTCCTCCTACACTCATGGATAGGTAAAGTTTATTTCTTCATGCCTGGATATATCAACAGGTTGCCCTATTGATTTGAACAAACCATATTATAGGTTTATGAGAATAAACCATCTAAAACTCATCAATCCACACATAGGAGAAGCTTGGCATCTGGACTAAAGAAATTTTATACCATGACAGATTACTACATCCAAAGACTAGCTGGACATGTCTGTCTGTTTCACCTCCGTAGGTCATCTTCATTTATAAAATCTAGAGGGTGAACGTCAAGGTCAACCACTCATCATCACATTTTTCCCAACTCATATGGTTCATGTTTAAGCAAGTGAACCACACCCTTCTCATCCCCATACAAGGATCAAACAGACCCAGGCTGAAACCTTGGCTCAGTGTTAAATTACTGACATTAAGTGCCTAATCTTTCTAAGCTTCAGTTCACTCTTTGTGGACTTGTGATTAGGGTATTTCCCTGACAGAGCCTTTGAAGATTAAATGAAAAAATGAATGGCAGGCACTGAAGACATAGTAAATGGTGGCTGACGTCATCACTACATGTTTATCAAGTTACAATTACATTATCTGAACAATCAAGTGGATAATTTATATCCAAAGATTAAAAAAGGACTTTCTTTTACATAATCTCTCATTCACATAGAACCTAGTCAGTAAACCAGTGATTGTCAACACTGAGGTTCGTAAGAGTCACTTGTTTACCTCTGAATCCTGATAGATGTCCTACTCACCTTTGACAGAAGTACAAATGACACATTTATGAACCTGGGTACTATTGATTTTCTAATTAGGTAGAAGCTTTATTGCCAAGTCCAATCACATGATTAAACAAAATTTCCCTACATTTATTGTTTTTGGAAGCCTGTCAATAAGATAAAGAATTTGACCGAGTACTAGTATGTCAACATTTCACACTGACATTTAGCAAGTGGGGCCCCCATGCTCCCAGTCTTTGTTTCTATCCAAAGTCCCTTCTGCAAAATGCAGCCATTTCTGTTCCATAGTAAGAAATAAAGATGTCTTGTTTTTTGTATTTTGTTTTTTGTTTTTTTTTGTATTTTGGGTTTTTAAAAAATATTTGTTAAATAAGTGAATCCACAAGCAGAGGATGGCTGCATAGCCTTCGTATTGCCATCTTGTCTGAAAAATGAAAGGGTTATGGAGAGCAGATGTGGCATACTGTCTTTGAAATATGTCAGTGGGAGGCAGAGCTGTGATTCTGAGTTAGATACACCTGAACTGGAGGTTTGGCTCTGTGTGACCCTAGGAAGGAAGATAAGTTAATCTCTCTGAGCCTCTTAAAGCACCTGCTTCCTAGATTGTTGAGGATTAAATGAATTAATGAGAAGTGGATAGTTTTTAAGAGTCTCCTGGGTATGGACCTCACATCTGTCCTTGAGGTTGCTCAGCCTCTTTTAGTTTTCTTCACCATTCAATTTCTGACCAGAGATCTGCCCCAGCCAATCATATATGGAGAATCGTGTTTATTTCTGAGCATTTAAAGAGGACTTTGACCAGGATTAGAAAACTGACATTTGAAAAATAGACTTCTAGGGACACCTGGGTGGTTCAGTGGTTGAGCATCTGCCTTTGGCTTAGAGCATGATCCTGGAGTCCGGATGGAGTCCCACATGGAGTTCCCTGTGGGGAGCCTGCTTCTCCCTCTGCCTATATCTCTGCCTCTCTCTCTGTGTCTCTCATGAATAAATAAATAAATCTTAAAAAAAAAAAAGAAAAATAGACTTCTAGACATTCGATAAAAACTTTAAAAATGAGTAAACTGTGGACTTTAGTTAATAATATTGGCTCACTAGCTCTGACAAATGTACATTAGTCATGTTAACAACAGGAGAAATGAGGTAAGAGGTAATATTAACTTTCTCATCAATCTAAAACTATTCTAAAGTAAAAAGTTTATTAGCTATTAAAATTATCTATTAATATCAAAGCTATAAGAAGTCAAAATTATATGTATGTTTATAATTTGTTCCTATATGTATGTAATATTTCCATATGTACAAAATATCAGAATAAAAATGGAAAGGAATTTTTTAAATAGACTTTAGCCAACACTGAGGAACATGTTGGTGACATGACAATATTATTACTTTCTTCAAAAACATGAGTTTCCCATGTGGTTCAGTCCAAGTGACTTTTAATTTTGTCTCAGGTTATGACCTTGGGGTCATGAAATAGATGCCCTAAGTTGGGCTCTATGCTGAGCAGGAAGTCTGCTAGAGATTCTCTCTCTCCCTCCACTCTTGCTCTTCCCCCTGCTTGCATTCTCTCTCTCTCTCTCTAAATAAATAAATTTAAAAAAAATCTTTAAAAAACAAAACAACATGTAGTCCTTTTGTGTGAAACATAGATATATGCTGTATAGTCCCCAAAGCAGAAAAAAATTAGCAGAAATTACAGATGATACAGTTTCACCTCAGATAATGATTAGAATTGTCCATACAGGGCAGCCTGCGTGCTCAGTGATTTAGCGCCGCCTTCAGCCCAGGACCTGATCCTGGAGACCTGGGATCGAGTCCCACGTCAGGTTCCCTGCATGGAGCCTGCTTCCCCCTCTGCCTGGGTCTCTGCCTCTTCCTCTCTCTTTCTCTGTGTCTCTCATGAATAAATAAATAAAATCTTAAAAAAAAAAGATGGACACTCAAAAAAAAAAAAAAAAAGAATTGTCCACACACACATATAAGTGGACACATCCTGAAGGTGTATGTGACCTCTTTCAAAGTTGTTGATAGAGGGGCATCTGTTTAAGCGTCTGACTCTTGATCTCAGCTCAGGTCTTGATCTCAGGGTTGTGAGTTTAAGCCCTGCTTTGGGCTCCACATTGGGCAAGGAGCCTACTTAAAAATAAAAAAAAGTTGTTCATAAAGGGAGTAGGTGACCACCCATCAGGGGATGTTGCAATGAGTGTGTATCAAGAGGCGTTTGATAAAATTTTATATATATATATATAAAATATATATGTATATATATGTAATACATATGTATGTATATGTAAAATATATATGTGTATATATGTAATATACATATATACACATATATATTTTTAAAAGATTTTATTTATTTATTTGAGGGAGAGAGAGAGCCAGAGAGCACAGTAGGGGGAATGGGAGAGGAATAAGGAGAAGCAGGCTCCCCACTGAGCAGGGAGCCTGATGTGGGGCTTAATCCCAGGATCCCGGGATCATTACCTGAGCTGAAGGCAGATACTTAACCAACTGAGCCACCTAGGCCCTCCAAAATTTTATATATTTTATGACCATCTCTTTATCCTTATGTCCATCTGTTCTATCTTGCCCTTTTCTAACTTTATGCTTTTCTTCTCTACCTTTATGGTTTTGGTACATTAAGTTCCCCATGCATTGGGTTCAGACTTTCATTAGCTTTTCTCTCACTATATGTAGTGTATTTATATTCTTTTATGTATGTCTATCCAATCTTTCCACTTGTCCTTGGGGGCAAGATCACTTTTTTTTTTTTTTTTTTTAGAGACAAAGAGAGAAGAGAGAGTGTGCAAGCAGGATGGGAGAGGGGCAGAGTTTGAAAGAAAATCTTAAGCAGGCTCCACACTAGGGCAAGCCTGATGTGGGAATGGATCTCATGACCCTGAGGTCATGACCTAAACCAAAATCAAGAGTTGGACACTCAACAGACTGAGCCACCCAGGTGCCCTGGGGCAAGATCATATTTATGTATCTTTGTATATCCAGTGTCTACTATGGTCCTGGCGCAGAATAGACATTGACCAAATAATTGTTACTTAAATACAGATTATTCTCAACAAAACTGCAAACAGAGCCTTAAGAGATATGTGTGTTGGGGCAGCCCCCGGGGCGCAGCGGTTTAGCGCCCCCTGCAGCCAGGGGCGTGATCCTGGGGACCTGGGATCGAGTCCCACTTCGGGCTCTCTGCATGGTGCCTGCTTCTCCCTCTGCCTGTGTCTCTGCCTCTCTCTCTAGCTGTGTCTCTATGAATAAATAAATTAAAAAAAAAGAGATATGTGTGTTAATTATTCTTTCTCAGCCAACATCTATGTATGGGGGACCCTTATTTAGAACAAATCTCTATAATGCCCATTCCTTTGTAATGAAAGGAGTCTACATAATTATGCACTAGATGACCAGATCATAAATACGGATGTAGGATTACAAGGAGGGACCCAGATGATGGGCATGACAAGCTGTTAGCAATTCTGTTTTGCAAAGAAGAAAATCAATCACATTGAAATTTTTCATTTTGGGGGCACCTGGGTGGCTCAGTGGCTGAGCATCTGCCTTGGGCTCAGGTTGTGATCCCAGGGTCCTGGGATCAAGTCCCCCATCGGGCTCCCGGTGGGGAGCCTGCTTCTGCCTTTGCCTATGTCTCTGCCTCTCTCTGTGTCTCTCATGAATAAATAAAATCTTTAAAAACAAAAAAATTAAATTGTATGTGGTATCCCATAATTCATGCATCATAACTTACGCAAGTGTTTGTACCTTATTCTTACCAGGACAGTAACAACATTGCACAAAATTAAATCAACTGTTTTTATTTCATTTCTTGATATACACACCTTCTACAACACTCTCTACCTTCAGCTTACTGATGATAAGAAGTACTAAAAGGAAAAGGAACCATGGGTTGCCCATCTTTCATTTTCCTTCTATGTCATCATTTCCAGGGTACATTGTTGACCACTACAGGGAAATAATATGTGCCAGAAATGATACAGCAGGGTTCCTTGATTGTCATGTTTCTAGAAATGCAATTGCCTTCTTTCTGCATAGCAAGTTCTAGTTGAAATAGAAAGTGTAGCCTCTCAGGGCTGTTAGAGACCCAACTCAATCAGTTGTAAATGTAACAAGCTTTCCTTGAACTCACCGAGTATTGCTGAACTCCAGCTTATGGTGGGACCACAGGAATTCTGAGCTTTGAGGCTGTGTGCAAATGCAACAACAAGGAACAGCAAATAAGCATATTGCACACACTTTCTTCTCACGCACATGCTCTGTTGCTCTATCAGACTTTGCTTACAAAACACAGCTTCAAAGATAAAATGATCAAGAATTTCAAGATAGTGATAATAGAGCATTAGGCCAGGCTGAAGGCCTCCTAAGCAGGGGTCCTGCTATGACTGCACAGCTTGCATGCCTATGAAGCTGGCATGTTCCACCAAGTCTTCAAGGACACAGATTCCTTTTATCTTTTCGCTCCTTTACACTCCGTGTGGGGCTTCCACCCTCAAGGTTAGTTCATGATCTAAGTAGGCTGCTGGAGTTCAAGATCAGCAGAAAGACGAAGGAGAGAAGTGCAAAAAGCCATTCTCCAGGCTGAATGCCCTTAAGGGGCCTTCTCAGAAGCCCAGCTCTGCTTGCATCTTATTAGCCTAGAGCTTAGTCTAGGGCTTTGCTAACTCTAAGGGCTGCTGGAAAATGGAGTCTTTTTGTTGGATACACTGCCACCCTGAATGAAATCACGGTGTTACTAAGAAGTAAAGGTTAATTGATATGGATAGGCAAGTAATTGTCCCACCACGCCAACATGAAGATGTAATTTATTTCATCAAGCCTTCATTTTTATTATGGGGGTTGTTTTTGATTTTTCACCATTACCAACATCATCTATAAACGTTTAAATTGTATATTACTCTAAATTTTTAAAAACTTATTCCTAAACAACTAGCACATCTTTCCAGGCCGCCCTGGTGGCGCAGTGGTTTAGTGCCGCCTGCAGCCTGGGGTGTGGTCCTGGAGACTAGGGATCAAGTCCCACACTGGGCTTCCTGCGTGGTGCCTGCTTCTCTCTCTGCCTGTGTCTCTGCCTCTCTCTCGCTCTCTCTGAATGAATAAATAAATAAATCTTTTAAAAAAGCAAACAACTAGCATGTCTTTGGAAGAATCTTTCCATTTATTAAATCAAACTAAACAACATGTACTTACTTAAATTTGCAACAGTAACAGTTAAAAAGAAGTTTGTTTTTTTAAACAAAAAAAAAAAAACAAAAAACAATTAAATGCTTGTATTGATGTTTAGTCCTGGCATAAACACTGCATGAGGCAAGGTATAGCTAGCTAAAGATAAAGACATGTTAAATTGGGATGCCTGGGTGGCTCAGTTGGTCAAGTGTGTCTGCCTTTGGCTCGGGTCATGATCCCAAGGTCCTGGGATTGAGCCCCAGTGGGGCTCCCTGCTGAGTGGAGAGCCTGTTTCTTCCTTTGCCCATCCCCTTGGTCCTGCTTTCTCTCTCTCTCTCTCTCTCTCAAATAAATAAAATATTTTTTAAAAGACATGTTAAATTATGTGGCTTTTTTTTTTTTTTTTAATTATGTGGCTTTTATGATCCTCTACTCCTGTATAGTACTGGTAATTTATCCATGACTAGATGACAAAAAGCAAAGATGATACAAGCAAGTCCTGAAAGTTGCTGATTTTTTTTGAAGACAACTTACTTCTACCTGAATCAATCTCCTGTCAATATCAGGATCCTCTGGATCATCTTATGCTGATTCTATTTCTAATATTGAGTATCAGGATGCTTTCCATAATCTTATGCTAATGTTATCTAATTTCCAATATTGAGTACCTGGATGTGTCATCTTAAATTAATGTTATCTAGTTGAAGCACAGCAGAATACCAAACCTAAGTGAGAAGGAGTCATTGCTCATTTCTACATTAGCATTTGCATAGCATTTAATCAGGCTGTTCTTTCATTGGTGAACTCATTCTCTGCTCCGTGCTAGTAACTCAAGACTAAAATAGCTTAAATGTTCTTAGCTCATTTGTTTTGTCACATCTTTGCCAAGCTTATCAAATTATTTCCATATGAAATGAAAAAGAGATTTTATTAGCCTCCAAAACACTTTTATTTGAAGTAAATAACTATGAAAGAATGTACTTATCCTAACTATTTTTAACCAATTCTTAAATGACAAGAATTTGTAATTTATTAAACAGAATGGTATCTACATATTCAGATTCTAATGTGTGAAGTTTTTCTGAATGAATTTTGATGCAATTCGATTTCAATTCGAGCCATTAAAATCCGAGGATTATGAGCAAACTATTATTTATAGAGTATAGTTCTACATACTCTAACATTTTGTCCTTCACATATAAATATCTGGGTACATGCACCATCTGAGTGTATAAAATTAAACTACCCAAACACCTTTAAAAAATTAAAGTAAAACGTAAAAATGTCTATAAAAAGAAATTCATTAGAGATTTCAAAATATCCGTAAGTGCTAAATAAGGTTTCCAGAAATCAGTGATTACGCTGAAACGTGTCACAAGGGGAACTGTTAACAAGTGTTACTTTGCCAATGGTAGGAAGATTGCCAACCTTTAATTGGCTTTAAAGTTGGTGTTCTATCAATGGTGTATTGTAAAAGGCAATAATGCCCACATTTATGATCTAAGTCTGAAATCTGAACTCTAGATTTGACCATAACTGTGGCACTATGCACTAGTCCTTCTAATTAAAAATATTCAAATGCCTGCCTTTTAAATTTGATCAGGATGTTTATTATCATGTTTTTATTAACAACAACAGCAACAAACAAAAGATGTTTGTCCACACTTTACAATATACAATGACCAGTCAACACCCCCGCCCCTTGTTTTGCTATGCATTAACTATTTTGCTCTAATGAAAATAGCTCTAATGAGAATAGCTCTTTCTTGGTGGCTGGGATGATGGGGATTCTACTGAATGAAACAAAAAAATCTGGCATGGCATCATTCTTTGCATTCTGTAAGGGAGGGTGTCCTCATTAATAAATGCAAAAGAGAAATCATATTATCTTTAATAAGCAGAGTCAAAAATGCTCTGCCCATTGGCTTCTGGATTTCTTTTCTTTCTTTCTTTCTTTCTTTCTTTTTTTTTTTTTTTTTTTTTTTTTTTTGGCTTTTGGATTTCTAACTGTGAATTCCTAACTGCCTACTGATGCTGATGCTAGGGCAATGTGACAGGACTCTTGAATAACAACACAAACAAACAAATACAAAGTCAACTTCCAGTCAAATCATGAAGAGGGGAAACCCCACCAGAAAGATCACTTTCCATATGTGTGAGGCTTCATAGTGGGAAAAAGATCCAGAGAGGATTTCTGAGGAGCTCTGAGTGTTTGGTATTCAGTATTCAGCTGACTAACCTGGCAGCTTTGTCTAGCCAACTTGAATAGCTTTGCAGATTAGGCATAGTTTACAGCTTTTCTGACTCTTGCAGGTTCCTGATTCATCAGACTGCTTTTCTATACCAGCTACTTGTTTTCCACTCTCTAATCTTACTCCTACTCCATGTGACAGCACACACTTCATATTTTAGCCCATTGGCCATAAGAAATCAGAAAATCACATGCAATAACCGTAGCTACAAGCCCCTGTGGCAGACACTGTTGGCTGCCTTCCCAAGGCAAAACCTCCTCTTCTATCTTCCTCTTTGGCAGGGCTGCCTCCCACAGTAGAGGCAGACAATGCCAAGTATATGCATTCTCAGCCTCTCTTCTGGCCTTAGTCCTGGCCTGTGAAATAAGGCCAATTCTGCTGGGAATTTCTGGGAAAGAAAAGAAAGAAAAGTTTCCCTATACATCCCACCCTAGCCTTTTGGTTTTGATATGACTGGACAGAAGGGATGATGCTTAGAGTCCAGGAGGCCATCTTGTGACAATGATCAAGAAATTTCAGAAAAGCCAGCTTAAAGCTCTCTGGACTTCCATTGTGTGATAAAAATAAGCTATTCTTTTTTTTTTTTTTTTTTTAAATAAGCTATTCTTATGGTCACTTTGATTTTTATTTTTTGTTTTACTTCCACCCAAAAGCATTACTAATATTTGCTCTTTTTAAAAAATTTATTTTATTTTAAAGGAAACTTTACACCCAACATGGGGCTTGAAATCACAACCTCTAGATCAAGAGTCGCAGGCTCCACTGACTGAGCCAGCCAGGTACTCCCAATATTTATTCTTTTTTTTTTTTTAAGATTTATATATTTATTCATGAGAGACACACACAGAGAGAGGGATAGACACAGGCAGAGGGAGAAGCTGGCTACCCACCTCTTGTTCTTTCTCTCTAAAATGGATAAATAGAGGTGCCTGGGTGGCTCAGTTGGTTAAGCACCTGCCTTTGGCTCAGGTCATGATCTCAGGATCCTGAGCCCCACATTAGGCTCTCTGCTCAGCGGGGAGTCTGCTGCTCCTTCTCCCTCTGCCCTTACCCGGGCTCATGCATGCGCTCTAATTAATAAAAAAAAAAATCTTTAAAAAAATAAAATAAAATGGATAAATAAATCTTTTTTTTAAGTTGAGACTCCCCAAAAGTGACCCCCTCGAGGTGTGTATTTTTTTAAAAGGTTTCTGAGAGGAACCCGATGTGGGACTCTATCCTGGATCCTGGGATTAGGTCCTGAGCCAAAGGCAGGTGCTCAACCACTGAGCCACCCAGGTGTCCCCTAATATTTATTCTTAATATCAATATAGTTTGCCAACATGAACAGACATTCTATGGTGGTTTGAGCTGCCTTTCAGACAGTTCATAGTATTAATCAGGTTACTTTGATGTTATAGAAAAGGCATACATGCCATTTATTTATTTTTTTTTAAGATTTTATTTATTTGACAAAGAAAGAGGGAGGGAGCACAAGCAGGAGGAGTAGCAGAGGGAGAGGGAGAAGCAGGCTCCTTACTGAGCAATGTGCCTGCTTTGGGGCTGGATCCCAGGACCCTGGAATCATGACCTGAGCCAAAGGCAGGTGTTTAACCAACTGAGCCACCCTGGTGCCCTGCCATTTATTGAGATTTAAGTAAAATCTGAGCAGAAAAACAGTTTGTGGAATAATTGCTTATCCTTCATATCAAAATTCACCCACCCCAACACTATTTCAATTTTTGTCTTTAATACTTCTGTAAACATAAGGCAGAATGCCTGTGGACATAAAAATATTTCTCAGAAAAGATATATATATATAATTTATCATGGATAAAATGGTTTGTGGAATGTAAAATGTAAAAGATGAGGATCATAGCTATTAAGAGCTAAAAGCAGTGATAAAAATTCAAAAAGAAAAACAATTGATTCCATATTTTGTTCATGCAACTCATTCTCATATAACCACAAACTATAGGTAAAAAATGCAAGTATTTAAACCTGGAGTTTGTGTTCATCTTAGGAACATTAGCAAAATAAATCTTTCACAACTATTCTCAGCTAGAAAACTTGGCAAAAACTTACTGTCCCCTATAAGCATCACGATTATTTGTTTAGTCAGAAGAATAAAATATGGAAAAGATTTTAAATGTGTTTGCAAATTTGCTTCAGAGTCAGAGCTATCTATCCTGAGGTTATCACTGAAGTAATTTGGAGTTCAAATATAAAATCTTTTTTTTGTTTTGTTTTAAAAATTGTTATTTATTTATTCATGAGAGACACACACAGAGAGAGAGGCAGAGACACAGGCAGAGAGAGAAGCAAGCTCCATGCAGGAGCCCAACATGGGACTCAATCCCAGGTCTCCAGGATCAGGCCCTGGGCTGAAGGCAGACGCTCAACCACTGAGCCACCCAGGGATCCCTCAAATATAAAATCTTGATTAAATCCCTTGTGTGTGTTTTTTAAAGACTTTATTTATTTATTCATGAGAGACACAGAGAAAGTCAGAGACATAGGCAGAAGGAGAAGTAGGTTTCCTGCAGGGAACCTGATACAGGACTCCATGCCAGGACTCTGGAATCATGACCTGAGCTGAAGGCAAACGTTTAATCACTATGCCACCCAGGCACCCCTAAATCACTCATTTTGTAGTCTCTCCTATCAAAGCCTGTTCCTTAATACAGAGTCAATATTATTATTATTTTTTAAGTAAACGCTACCCCCAACATGTGGCTGGAACTCACAATCCCAAGATCAAGAGTCACATGCTCTCCTGAATGAGCTACCCAGACACTCTGGAGTAAATATTTTTCACAGCACTTGAATCTCCTGTGAGCTTGGAAAATTTGAGTTAACCTCAAGCAGTCTATGAGCTTATATCACTAAGGATTAGACTCAGCTGTTGGCAGCAGAGATTCTAGTGGCTTGTCTATTATCTCTTATATTAATGGTCTATTATCTCTTATAAAATACATCCCAAGAGTAAAAAATCCCCATGACAATAAAAATAGAGTTGAAGCAAGGAAACTTTCTCCTCTAGGGAGCAAGAGCATCACATTTGTAGTTTATCTGAAACCTGTATTTGGTATTACCTCTGCTACTTATTAGCTACATGGCCTCAGGCAAACTGTTGTCTGAGACCTAATTTTCTCTTGAATAAATGAGAAGACTAAAATGTGCTTGGCAAGATTACTGTAAAGATTAAATGAGATAGGGATCCCTGAGTGGCGCAGCGGTTTAGTGCCTGCCTTTGGCCCAGGGCGCGATCCTGGAGACCCAGGATTGAATCCCACGTCGGGCTCCCTGCATGGAGCCTGCTTCTCCCTCTGCCTGTGTCTCTGCCTCTCTCTCTTTCTCTCTGTGTGACTATCATAAATAAATAAAATTAAAAAAAAAAAAGATTAAATGAGATAATAAGTGGGGCTTTTTTATAATATAGCTGCTGGAAAATTATTTTAAAAAGACAAGTCCAGGGCTGGAACTCTACTTAGATGAGCTTCTCAGGACCAGTAGACTTCATGTCGAGAGCAAAAGCTAATTGGTTCCATGGATCTCAAAATTACGTCCAATGCACTGTTGACTAGTAAGCACCAGGTGCTCTTGCTTCTTTCTGGGAGGCTCCAGAGCTTTTTCTGCCATAGTGGTCACATTCTCTATGATAGTTCATTTTATGTCAACTTGTCTAGGCCATAGTGCTCAGACATGTAATCAAACATTGTTCTGGATGTTTCTGTGAGGGTGTTTCTGGATGAGATTAACATTTAAATTGGTGGATTTTGCATAAAGAGACTGCTTTCCATTATGCGGGTGGGCCTCATTCAATCGGTTGAATGCCTTCATAGAACAAAAGACCGACCTCTACGCAAGAGGGAATTCTGGCAAGAGATGGCCTTTGGATTTGAACTGCAACATTGGCTCTTTTCTGGACAATCAGCCTGGTGATCTTTGGACTTGAACTGCAGATTTTGAATTTGCCAGTCTCCATAAGTGCTTGAGATAATTCCTTAAAATAAATTTCTTTCTCTCTCTGTCATATATATATGTCATACATAAATATTGTGTATATATATATTGTACATATATATGTCATATATGTGTGTGTGTGTGTATATGTGTGTGTGTGTATGTGTGTGTATACACACCCTATTGTTTCTGTTTTTCTGGAGAAGCCTGATTAACACATTCTTTTTTTTTTTAATATTTTATTTATTTATTCATGAGAGACTAAGAGAGAGAGAGAGGCAGAGACACAGGCAGAGAGAAGCAGGCCCCATGCAGGGAGCCCGACGTGGGACTCAATCCTGGGACTCCAGGATCACGCCCTGTGGGCTGAAGGCAGGTGTTTAACCACTGAGCCACCCAGGTGTCCCAACACATTCTTTTACAAAAAAACTATGAACTTCTCTGTAGTCTCTTCCAGTCTAATTTCACCATTAGTAAAAATCACCCCTCTTGAGATATATCATTAAAACATTACTGTATTTGATATCACAGGATAGTGACTCAATAGCAAGAATATTGATTACAATAAACCTCTGATAGGATGGTTAAGTGGGGAAAGAATGAACTTTTATATTTATTTATTTATTTATTCATTCATTCATTCATTCATTCATTTATAAATGAAGAGATGTAAGTTTCTTTTTCTTTTTTAAAATTTTCTTTATTTGAGAGAGAACAAGTGAGGGGAGGGGCAGAAGGAGTGAGAGAGAGAAGCAGACTCCCTACTGAGCAGGGAGCCTGATGTGGGGCTCTATCCCAGGACCCTGGGACCATGACCTGAGCTGAAGACAGATGCTTACCTAACTAAGCCACCCAGACACCCAGGAATGAAATTTTATCTGGGTATAAATGCAACTTGCCTATTCCAGCCTTGTTTAGGACAGACAATGCCTTCACACATAAGGTAGGGGCTATATAAGTAAAGTATAATATTGACTATATGTTTTATTCATATACTTTTCAGTATTGAGCTGGTGATTTCCTGGAATGCTCATTAATGTGCATATTAATTGCATTTCTAAAAGTTTTTTTGCAGATTTTAAAACAATTTATTAGCAAATACAGTCTACAACCACAAATGCTCACTACTTTCCAACTGTGAATGCATCAATTCATCATTCCTTGATACTTTTTCATCACACATTTTAGAACTGTATTCTCAGTGTTTGGTTGGAAAAACTTTAAGTTGGCTCTAAATTAAAATTATTGAGCATGGGGATCCCTGGGTGGCGCAGCAGTTTGGCGCCTGCCTTTGGCCCAGGGCGTGATCCTGGAGACCCCGGATCGAGTCCCACGTCGGGCTCCCGGTGCATGGAGCCTGCTTCTCCCTCTGCCTGTGTCTCTGCCTCTCTCTCTCTGTGTGTGACTATCATAAATAAAAAATAAATAAAAAATAAATAAAAAATTAAAAAAAATTAAAAAAAATTAAAAAAAAATTATTGAGCATGAATGTGATTTTCCTATTAAAAGTATAAAATTATACATGTAATGATGACCCATTTACACAGGCACACTAGAGTTTTCTATGGAAAACAGAGAAAGAAGTGATATTTTCTTTTTTTTTTTTTTTTTAAAGATTTTATTTATTTATTCAATGTACAATGATAGTCACACAGAGAGAGAGAGGGGCAGAGACACAGGCAGAGGGAGAAGCAGGCTCCATGCACCGGGAGCCCGACGTGGGATTCAATCCCGGGTCTCCAGGATCGCGCCCCGGGCCAAAGGCAGGCGCCAAACCGCTGCGCCACCCAGGGATCCCAGAAGTGATATTTTCATTTATTATTTCTCTACTGTTGAATAAGTATTTTATGACCACATGCAGGCCTTTAGATTATAAAATAATAATTAATTCTCCATTAGAAATAGCAGATGGCTTTTATGCATTTAGGTGTTTTTGATCACTAAAAGCTTACTGCTTAATTTTTAGCTTTAGTATTCTAAACAGCTGAAATAGTTTTATGAATTATCTTATTAATCTTCACAACACTGTCCTGAGCAATACTGGGAATCAGTTATAATTTTTGGGGAACATAAGGTTAATGTAACGTATGTTTATATTTATTAATACAAGTATTTATATAGTATATGTAAAATACATATCCCTCTACTTTTGCATTTAAATCACTGTTATTTTATTATAGTCAAATCTAATGCTAAGTGACACTTGTAGAATACTATGTGGCCACTAAATCACTGCTAAAAAAGGATATTTGATTGTTGGAAAACTTGCTTTTGTTAAGTTTTTAATAAGTGGGTTGTGCAGGGTGTGTGTGGGTGGCTCAGTAGGTTAAGCATCTGCATTTGGCTCAGGTCATGATTCTGGGGTCCTGAGATCAAGAGCCCCAGGCTAGGGCTTCTTGCTCAGTGGAGAGTCTGCTTCTCCCTCTCCTGTTCCCCTGCTTGTGCTCTCTTTCTTTCTCTCTGTCAAATAAATAAATAAAGTCTTTAAAAAGATAAAAGGTGAGTTATGCACAGTATGTAACTTAAAACACACAAATACATAGACATACAAATAGAAAGAAAAAAAAAGACCAGAAATAACTATATGAAAAGTGTTTGTAGAGTTTATGTTTAGGATTTGGGATTATTAATTATATTTATTCTGTGTGTGTGTGCATGTGCATGATTTTCTATATTTTCCAGTCTTCCTAAAATGAATATTGATTACTTTTTTAATTAGATAAAATTTAGAAAATTTACAAATGACTCCTGAACTAGAAACTATATAAAACTGAGCCTCATGTAATTTTCTATAGTTTCCTTAATTTGAGGTTTTTCGAATTATAAAAATGGTACAGTCTGGTTGTAACAATTGAGATAATACAAAGTTATATAAAGAAAAAATCAATTTCATCTCTCTATTCTATACCTGCTATCTAAGGTAAACAGATTAGAAAATTAATACATATCTTTTCACAAATTATGTAGTATAATCAAACCTATATAATTCCTTCATCACAACACACACACACACACAGAAAAAGGGAAAAATTGAATGATTTTTAGGTTTACCTGTCTTCTGTGAAATATAATCCTATTATACACACTGCTCCGCAACTTACTATTTTTACTTAATGTATTATGAACTTCTCTACAAGCCAAAAGATATAAATTTAACTTTATCATTTTTTCTTATTTCTCTACACGTGCATAGAGACACATCATTTTATATTTTGTATTCCACTATACCCATCTCATTTTGGAGCTTGGAGGTATCCTTTAAATAAAATTTACTAAATGTTCTGTTATGTTGTGGAGGGCAGGACGTGGTATGTAACAGTGGGATGTTCTACTGGTGAACTCACTCTGCCAATCTTGATTTTGAAGTTCATCAAAGGGGCTGCTTGAAATTTGTATTTCCAAACAGATCTATTCCCCCAGCCATCTGTTTTCTCTTGCCCTCTACTTTCTTATTCCATATTTCATCTTGTATCATACTAAAATGTTCAGTCAGTGCTCTGGGTTGCAATTTGCTTTTTAATGCATTATCCTCTCCTTTTTTAAAGGGAAACTAGATTTTGTTCCTTGAAGAAGTAAGCAAGAATATAACTTGATGTTTATTAGTTTAACCTCAAAAGGCTAGGGAAAACACAGCTTTCAATAATATACCTGCAGTACCAATAGTTGTACCTGAGGAGGGATTGAGGGAATCTTCTTAGGGCTGCAGAAGCATTACAAAATAGACCATGTTGATATTTAAAAATTAAGGTTATGCCTACATGATACCACAAACAGATTTCTAAGTCATTGTCTCAAAACTGACCAATTTGAGGCTTTGTGTAGGCAGTCTCAGTGAGTTCTCAGTGACCTCAATGTTCTTATTAGTATGAGATGGTTAAAAAATTGTCTATTCTCAAGTGCATGTGCATGCACTTAACTGCACTTAAATCTTCATTTAATCTGAGCCGGCAAAGAGTTGCTCTACAAACCGATAGTTCTCTTATCATTTTAAAATATATTACCTGAATAATTAAGTTGTTTCTTCTCCGTAACAAGTTCACCATTTCATCATCGACTGATAATGAATCCACACCTTCTTAATGTTGCTTATTTATGGCTGTGTCATCATTACCAATTATTCACTGTGCACTGACTGTGCTCAGCAGTCTCTGCTGATGAGACTAGAAACTGTTTCTATCACCCCCAGGAAACATATAAGTACCCTTTGGGGATTATTTTCTTGAAAAAAAATTTTTTTGAAGATTTCATTTTTTTTTAAATTTTTTTCTTTTTAAATTTATTTATTCATGATAGTCACACAGGGAGAGAGAGAGAGAGAGGCAGAGACACAGGCAGAGGGAGAAGCAGGCTCCAAGCACCGGGAGCCCGATGTGGGATTCGATCCTGGGTCTCCAGGATCGCGCCCTGGGCCAAAGGCAGGCGTCAAACCGCTGCGCCACCCAGGGATCCCGAAGATTTCATTTTTATATTCATGAGAGACACAGGGAGAGAGAGGGAGAGGTGGAGACATAGAGAGGATAGCAGCCTCCCTGATGCCAGACTCTGTCCAGGGACCCCAAGATCACTACCTAAGCCAAAGGCAGACCCTCAACCACTGAGCCATCCAGGTACCCCTTGAAAAAAAATTGATAGAGTTTTTCTTCCCCAAATAAGTGGACGGGATAATATTTACAGGTTACAAATGCAAAATGTAGGTGGAACAGCCATAACATTGAATGTATTGTGAAAACAAGAGGAAGTAAGAGAAAGTCCTCAAATCCTATAGCCAGGGTATCTTCCTGAAAGCTAGATTTTGGTACCCAAAGATCAGGTTGGGCCAATTTGTTACTTTAAGGGCTTTCCCCATAATGCAGATAGAAGATAAAAATTAAGCAAATAAAATTAGAGTGAATCCTCTGCTCCAAATGCATATCAAGAAATGACTACTTCTCCCCAAACCAAGGTTATGCCAGGCTAAATGTGGTAACTAAAGAAAGCCTTGCCCTCTAGGACTGGCCTGGCCAGAGGCAAGCTTGTGCAATAGGAAGTGTGTCCCTGGAACACTCACCCTCTCTCCAAACAGTTCCCTTGCCCCTGTAGTCACCTCCCCTCCTCCCTCTCTCTAGCTTTCAGGGTCTTTCTGTCCCTGGCTAAATTTTGCTCTCAGTTGGCAGCTAATTAATGGATAAGCGGGTACATACATTTGTGGAGAAAACTGGCCTGCCAAGGATTTACAATGTCTTTATAAGTTTCAGAGTTTTTCAGTTATTAGAAACAGAAAGGAAAATTCGAGTTAGTAGAAAAACCAGTTTGGCTCTAGGTCAGTAAACCCATCTGGCAATTTAATAGAATCAAACCTCGGTAATTAATTTGCATCGTATTGTGTTAAATGACCCTAAGGATATCTAAGCAGCAGAGATAGAAGAGGGAAGGTGAAAGTTAGTAGTGCTTTGCCATTTTCTTTTCCGTAGGGTCAAAAAAGTCGTGGGATCTACCAGAGTCTGGAAAAATTGCTATTTTCTTCTTTGATAGTTAGCGTGTGGGGAGGACCACCATCAGGAGAACTGTAATCGGAAAGTTTTGGTCTTGTGGGGGTTCAAATATAGGCTTCATAGGCTTAAATATCAGGAAAATAGAGTTTAAGCACCAGTCACTTCCCACCTAGCATAAACAAACAGGCTGAAAGATGGTGGGATGGAAAGCTTTAGTATGTCCTCTGGCCAAATTCTATATTTAACAGGGTGAAACCCACATTTGATTAGACTCAAGGGTAAAAAAAATTAAGTCAACATAAGAAAAATGTTAGCTTCGTTAAGTATGAATTTTTACTAAGATGTTATATTCTTTTACATCCTTCTTTTAAACGGGACATTTTTCATAGTTAATTATAGCTGTAAGTTATATGGTTCTATTTTCCTAATGAAGAGTTTAAATTGCTGAGGTAGTTTCCGTTCTTTAGACCAGGGATCTTCAAAATTCTTTGCATATGTAATCCTGAAAGAATTTTGAAAAATAGAGTCCTTTTAATATTTTACGTTGATATCTAAAAATGTTTCACCTTAAGTTTAAATTATTGTAAAGAATGTATTTTAATTTGAATATATATTTTCACTTTTTATCAAATCCTTGGAGCTGTAGGTTTAGTTCATTTGGTTTACAGAATAAGTCATATATATATAAACATATACATATGTATCGATCTCACTTTTGAACCCAGTCTTCATTGGCAAAGCAATCAGCTAAATCAGACTTACTATCTATCATTTTAAAACTTAAATGATTAGGACCACATCATTTCGAATCTTAATTCCACATAACAGAGACAGAGGAGACATAGAGAAGGCATGGAAACTTGCCAAGAGCTTGTTGCCTAGATAAAAGAAGACTTCAGTGCTTTTTCCTGAGGCTTTCTTCGCTTATTTTGGGGTGGGGAAGGGGAGGATGGCCCCTCAGAGGCAGTACATGTTTCATTATCCACTTAGGAGGTTCCTCCTAGATTTTTACAGCCTGGAGCAATGCACCAAAAGAAGACTCAGGTTGAGAAAGAAATATGTCTTCTGTGAGGCGGGAAAAGGGTGAACATGGAAAGGTCTGGCAGTCCTCTGGACAGCTGTTGAAGAAAGAGATGTGAACAGATAGATAGAGATAGAGATAGAGATAGAGATAGAGATAGAGATAGAGATAGAGATAGATAGAGATAGAGAGATAGAGAGAGAGAGAGAGATTGAGAGAGGCAGAGACATAGGCAGCAGAAGCAGGCTCCACGCAGGAAGCCCAATGCAGGACCTGATCCAGGACCCCAGGATCACGCCCTGAGCCAAAGGCAGACGTTCAATTGCTGAGTCACCCAGGCGTCCCACTGTGTGTTTTTAAAGGAGAATCTTCGTGTAGGCCAGGAGTATGAGTACCCAGTTTGCAGTCTGTTGCGTTAAACCCTTCCTGGAAGAGAAGTGTGTATGCTACAAAGATAAAAGCTACAAGATAGCCTTCCAGCAATGAGACACTCAAACAGCAGAGGGCATTCCAGAAACTCAGTAGGACAAAGGGAACTACTTTAATGCTTCCCATTATCAGAATAGTTCACATTCCATGGCCCATGTCTCATATTTTGATACAGAATTTCTAGAGATGAAGAAGCCTATAAGACACAACATTATAAAACTGTAATAGTGGGAGTGAGGGAACAGCAATGAGATTATTTAATTATTAAAAATTTTTGCCTTCTCAGCTTAAGTAGCATAAGGCATCTTCTGATTTGATGTTTCCACTGAAGGTACTAATTTATTCTATCATATTAAGTGAAAACAACCCCCCGCCATGCTTTACATGCTTTCTTACATTTAATCTTCATAATCACAACAAATATATGAAGTATATGTTATCATATTAATTCTACACATAAGCTTGTTAGGGAGGTCAGAGAGCTTAAGTGATTGGCCCATGGTTCCACAATTAGCAAGCAGTAGAGGCAGGTTTTAGATCATAAATGATTCACAGGCCTTAATTCTTTAACATAACTCTACATCACAGTTGTTGATTTCTTTTTTTAAAATTTCATTTTCTTTGAATTCAATTAATTAACATATGGACATTAAGTAAAAACTTAAGGTAACACTACATGTCAGAGAGGTTGAATGTGCACAAAAATTGTGCCCCACTTTGAAAATACCAGTTACATAAAAATCTAAGCTTCATAATAGACAAGCAATTATGTTAAAGGAATACTCCAAAGGACATCCTTTGGCATTACTTTATGTTAAATATGTGTTCACTTACAATTCTTTTTCACAAAGCATTACTTTCCCTATTATTCTCCAGGTACGATAAAAAACGCCAAAAAGAAAGAGCTTGTCCTGAGGAAGGGCAGGAAGGGCCAGATCTCGACTGGTAGCAGATGATTGTTGCTTTTTTGCCCATTTCCTCTGGCATATTCCATTTGATGTAGGGAAGATGTTAGGATTCCAAGCCACTGGCGAAGAGAGAATTCTTGAGACATTTCTGGTGCAAAATGGTGGTTTTATTAAAACACGAGGACAGGACCTATGGGCATAAAGAGCTGCACCAGGGTCATGAGGAGTGGCCTAATATAGACTTTCAAGTTGGGAGGGGGTCAGGGATAGTGTAAGACTCTAAGGAATTTGGAAGCAAGGTTTCCAGGACTAGCTATTATTGGGAGAGATCATTTATTACTGTCTAATAAACCCTGAGTCACGAGACCCTTCAGGTGTATATTGATGGGTCATATGCTTGGGGAGTAGAGATAAAGAAAGTTTCCAAAGGAATTTTTATATGTTAAAGTAGACCTACAGAATCCTGGAGGGTTGGTCCTAAGATTGCCTTTTGCCCTTAGCAAAGTATTAGCATTGTGGCAGCTGAGTCTCTAGAGGAATGTCACTCTGCCTGTTTCAAGGATTTGTCAATAGGCTGTAGGTAGTAAGGAAATTTAATAATTTCTCTTCTGCCTTTGTTTCCCACATCATACTTCCCTCACTCCACAGAGTTCTGGGCTGCCACTTATGCTCCCCCCGTCATAGAAATATGCATGTCTAGTCAGTTATCCTATCCCATCCGCCTGACCATACATGACTCATGGTTGGCACATGCCCAAGCTGGGCCAATCAGAGTCCTTCTCTGGGACATTTACATGAAATTGGGACCACTTTAGTGATGTTGCCCAAACACAAAAGTGGTGAGTTTGTTGATTTCTTATGGAAGGTGATAAAAAAAAGGCATTTTTTCACTGAAATCTAATATAGACCAAAATCTAGCAGGCCACATGGATACGGTAGACAGGAAAAGATAGAAAGGCACATAAATTATTTAAAGGGCTTGAGCTTCTTCAGGCCTTGGACTGGTATTCAAGTATTTACTTTTATCACAGGTAAATCTGAGACAGAGAGGCTCCCAGTGACATATAAATGATGAAGTCTAAAAACCAGTGGTCAAGAAGTCAATTAGCTGGGACAAATGAAACAGGAAAGTCCTGTTATATCACTTTTAGGCAAGTAGCATGCCCATGGGCTTGTTTGCATTGATGGAATTTCCTGTGCTGAAAGAAACTGTGTATGCAAGGGGAGAAGGTTACCAGGTTTTTAGAAGAGATGTAGATTGGTTCACTGTTAGGGTTTGTAAGGCTCCGAGCAAGCTGGGGGATGGGATCAGTATGAGGAGGGGTACTGAGGCAGCCATGATACCTGTGTTTCAATAGTGCCACCATGTGGCTGTGATACCAGCAACAGCCTAGCCCTAGCCCAATATACCTTGATGGACCAGCTGAATTTCTAGTTTTTTTTTTTTTTCTGAAAAGTAGCCCTAAGTAGGGCTAACCACCCAGTCCCTGAGGTATGGATTGCTCAAGGTAAGAGATGGGGAATGGTTACAGAGCAGAAAGATATTTTCAGTAATCTTGAAAGTTAGTTATTAAGCAAAGCTGTCATGAAAATTGACTGCATAAGTCAGATATAATGACAATGGATTTATTAGGAAAAGAGACTGAGGGCAGCCTGGGTGGGGCAGTGGTTTGGTACTGCCTTCAGTCCAGGGCGTGATCCTGGAGACTTGGGATCGAGTTCCACGTCGGGCTCCCTGCATGGAGCCTGCTTCTCCCTCTGCCTCTCACTATCTCTCTCTTTGTTTCTCACGAATAAACAAATAAAATATTTTTTTAAAAAAGGAAAAGAGACTGAGATGCAACTCCATTGTCAAATCATAGTCCAATTGCAACCATATGTTGGCGACAGACACAAAAATTCAGCAAAAGTCAACATAAGCATTCTTTAAGAATCCATTGGCTATATGCAAGTTACAAGTTTTTGTCATTTATTATTTTATCATTATTTGTAAATTGTATGCTACACATCCTTCATATTATACAAATTTATAATAAACATATATTTATACACATTTTTTCCTGAAGAGTTGGCTGTTAAATATTTACTAGCACACCACTGCTTACAGTTATATGTTTATAATGGATTGTTTATAATAACAAAATAGAAATAATTTAAATAACTTCACGCTACTCATCCACTTAGTTCCAGACTAATATGACTTCATCCCAAGTCATACTCTATCAATGCTACAAAAAGTTCAGGCTGTTATCAATGCTTAGTAGCAATACCCATTCAGGAGTACCTGGGTGGCTCAGTGGTTGAGGGTCTGCCTCTGGCTTAGGGCATAGTCAATCCCAGGACTGAGTCCCACATTGGGCTCCCCTTGAGGAGCCTGCTTCTCCCTCTGCCTATGTCTCTGCCTTTCTCTGTATCTCTCATGAATAAATAAAGTCTTTTTTAAAAAAGGGAATAACCATTCAGTTATTTCCTTAAATGTTGTGATAGTAAACATGTAAGTGAATTCATATGACATCTATGATAATACTTTAAAACCATTCTGAAATGCTAAGGGCCTAATATTTCTGGAAGAAGACATTTTATTCTCATCCATATAGTTCTACTTTATATAACTACATAAGTGGTTAGATCTCACCATGAGATACTTTTCCATGGAAAAATTAGACAGGTGAGGGGCACCTGGGTGGCACAGTCAGTTAACCATCTAACTCTTGGTTTTGGCTCAGATGGTGATCTCAGGATCATGAGACTGAGCCCCACATCTGGCTCCATGCTCAGCACAGAGCCTGCTTGAGATTCTCTCTTCCTCTCCTTCAGCCCCTCCCATTTGTGTTCTCTCTCTTTCTAAAATAAATAAATAAATCTTAAAAAAAAAAAAAAAAAAAGCAAGTAGGTGAATCCTTATCCATGATGACAACCAACGCAATTATTTTGAGACTAGAAAATCAGAAAAATTAGAGAAAGGCTTTCCATTTGAATGTCAAACTGTGCTGTTTGATCTGAACACAATATGGTAGTAAAGAGGTGCCTCAGTTGGTTAAGCTGCTGTCTTGGGTTCAGGACTTGACCTCAGGGTCCTAGGATAGAGAGCTCCATATCATCTCTGCTCAGCGGGGAGCCTGCTTTTCCTCTCCTTCTGCCTACCACTCTGCCTACTTATGCTCTCTCTCTCTGTCAAATAAATTAATTAAATTAAATTAATATGATAGTAAGGGAAAAAATCAAAAAAAGGAAGCAAAATCATAAGACTGGATAGGATAAGAATTACCAACAGATGAAAGGTTTTTTGGTTTTTGTTTTTGTTTTTTAATTTATGGAAGTCAGAAAAGAGAAGAAATTGTGATGGATTAAACAGAGGGAAAGAAGCCACAACCCAGATACAATCAGTGGCAGTAGGAGTAAGTCTGTCCAAGTAGAAACCTCAGAGATGTTCTGGAATTGAAAACTTGAAGTCAAACTGTCAGGTAAGCAAAGGAACAAGATAAAGATATTCAAGGACTCAGAGCTCCCTTTTGTGGGAAGTTATTTGTTGTACTTGAGAAAAAACAAGGAGAGAAAGCAGAGAGAAAATGACCTGGAATACAGAAAACATGAAACTAACATGTCTTCAATCAATAGAAATCCCAAATGATTGCTAATGCCAAACGTCTAGAAATAAGCCATTTCAAATTAGAGCAAGTATTTAGTGGAAACTAAAAATAAGCAAATAAGTAAATAAATTCTGTGCTACACATAGAATAAATAAGTTGTTGGAAGGTATTTGGATGTGGTAAAGAAGGCATGTTCCATTTCTCAAAGGAAAAAAACAGAAACAGAAAGAAAAGAAAGACAATTAGAAACTCCAGGAAAACAAATAAAACTCAAAGCTGCAGTCCAAATATTAATCAGTCTAAAATACAGTATAATTTTGAGCAATTGGAATAGTATAAGGAAAAACAATCTATTTGACTACGATGTAAAAAAGTGTCTGCATCTGGCTCAGTGGGAGGATTTGTGTTGTGTTGGTCATGTGGTGCCCTTTCTCACATGGGGAGCTGAGTCCTAGAAGCAGTTGTCCACCACTAAGCAACTAGCTAACATTGGCTCAAGCCCTTGTCTGCCTCCATGATGCTCCTCACTGTGTATGGGGATTATCTCTGCATATTTTCATCTGTGCAGCTCCCAGCACCAAGCTGCAGAAGAACAGGGTCCTGAGACCCTGTACCTCAGGGTCCTGTAGAACAGGAGGCTATTTCCCTAGAGCAGAGAGGCCTAAGGCATGCTGTGGGATGATCTCGCCTGCAATCATTTCCAAGCCGAGAGAACTAGGCTTAATCGTTTTCAAATCCTGTTAAGAGGGCAGCCTGGGTGGCTTAGCAGTTTAGCGCCACCTTCAGCCCGGAGTGTGATCCTGGGGACCCGGGATTGAGTCCCACATCGGGCTCCCTGCATGGAGCCTGCTTCTCCCTCTGCCTGTGTCTCTGCCTCTCTCTGTGTGTCTCTCATGAATAAATAAACAAAATCTTTAAAAAAAAGAAAAAACAAACAAACAAAACTTGCTGAGAAAAAGTGCCCATGTTTTCTCTGGTGCTGCCAGTTTGGGGAGACTGTTAAATCAAAACAGGAATGGGAGGATGAGGCACATCTGACATTAAATATTTTGCCATGTCCAAAAAAAGTGTATGCATCTTTTATTTTATTTTTTTAAAGATTTATTTGTTTATTTTAGAGAGAGAGAGAGAGAGGGCACACGGGTGAGGGGAGTAGAAAAGGGAGAGGGAGAGAGGGAATCTCCAGCAGGGAGCTGAGGGCAGAGCCAGACATGGGGCTCAATCCCTTTACCCCAAGATCAGGACCTGAGCTGAAATCAAGAGCCAGACACTCAGCCAGCTGAGCCACCCAGCACCCCTATGTGTCCTTTATTTTTTATTTTATTTTTATTTATTTATTTTTAAAGATTTTATTTATTTATTCATGAAAGACACAGAGGAGAGAGAGAGGCAGAGACACAGGCAGAGGAAGAAGCAGGCTCCATGCAGGGAGCCCAATGTGGGACTTGATCCCAGGTCTCCAGGATCAGGCCCTGGGCTGATGGCAGACACTAAACCGCTGAGCCACCCAGGGATTCCCTTTATTTTTATTTTTTAAAAATTGTATTTATTTATTTGAGAAAGCATGAGGGAGAGGGAGAAGCAGACTCCCTCCTTTCTAAATAAATAAATAAAATCTTAAAAAATAAAAAGAATGAGATAAATCTATATGTATGATTCGAAATGATTTCCAAGATTCACAAAATACAAAAGAAAGATGTTAGAACAATGAGTATATTGTGCTTCTATTTGAATAGAAACATGGACATACACATATATGCCAAGTTATTCTGTGGTTGACTCTAGAGAGGTAGATAATATCCGAAACAAGATGGACACTTACTTTGATTGTCCTTTTACACTGATTGAATTTCACCATATGCTTGTAAAAAATTTTATGAAGTTTTAAAATATTTTAAAAGTAGGGGTGCCTGGATGGCTCATTTGGAAGAAAAACATGACTCTCCATCTTGGAGTCATGAGTTTGAGTTCCACATTGAGTGTAGAGACTATTTTAAAAAAGAAAAAATATTTTAAAAGTGAAATAAAATTAAAACAAACTCACCTTTTCAATTAGGATACTTTTGCCTGAGAATAACAAAACCAGACTTCACCTAGTTTCTATTGGCTCATGTAACTGGGAATTCATTGGTCCACATAATGGAAATCTAAACGAGGGCAGGTTTCAGGATCAACTTAGTCGAGCCTGCCACGACTGTTATTCACTTGTTGTCTGAATTCACCCTCCCACTGACTTTTCTCATGGTAAAATGCTGCCTTCAAATCTGCTCTCCCTATTGTCCAGAGAAAGAGAGTATTTCTTTCTGTGATTCTCTTGTAGGAACACGGACAACTCTCATTCATGTCTCTTCCCATTTCTTATTGGCCCAAACTGGTTTATATGCTGTTTCTAAACCAGTCCATGGGACCAGAGGAACACCATAGGCAGATCAGCTTAGGTCTGGTTTCTAGCACCAGTCAATGTACTGAGGGAGATGGCATTACCCTTAGTTCAAAACAGTCTTGCTCTGGAGCTGGGTGTGATAGTTTCCCCTGACACACATCTGAAGAGTCATACTGGTTACCTGCCAAAAGTGGAGATGGATGTGGGTATCAACCAACAACGACCATTTTCCCCACCCTAGTCTTCTTCAAGAAGACTGCTGTTATGAAAGACTTTTCACTGTTGCCTGCACAAAGTCATCTTAGTTCATCAAACTATTGTTAAAGAAAACCAATTAATTTCTCTTCTGCAGCAACAGAGTAAATAAAGCCTGACAATGATAATCAGGATATGTGTCAAAGAGATATGACTTCTAGGAAGCCCTCTCATTTGATATAGAATAGGTCATTTGTTAGATCATCCTATCACCTAGAATACAACCATGGGAGGAATAGAACTATATCCTTCAAGAGTATCAGGCTTGGAGAGACTGTAGAATAATGATCATTATGATTAATGACAATACTTTACAAACTTCAAGGTGGAATTAGTTTATTACACCTAACTTCTTCTCATTAGTGACTGGCTACAAAGACACAATGTAAAAATTATAGAAAGAAGCCCACAAAAAGCCTGGCAAATAAACAACAGAATATTTCCTTGCTAGTAACAGGATCAAGTTAAAATTACTATGGACATTCTGTCTCTTCTAAATCTAGTCCTATTTAGAGTAAGTATTGGTACTCTCAAGGGAAGGAAGAGCAACTCTGAACTCTTTGACTTATCTGTTTTTCACAGTATGCCCAGCAAGAGATGATACTCCTATTTTTTAAAAAAGATTTTATCCATTTATTCATGAGAGACACAGAGACATAGGCAGAGGGAGAAGCTGGCTCCCTGCGGGTGCCTGATGTGGGACTGGATCCCAGGACCTGAGGATCACAATCTGAGCCGAAGGCAGACACTCAACCACTGAGCCACCCAGGTGCCCCAAGAGATGATATTCCTGAAGGACCACATAATACAAACAAAGCTGAAAGTTCCATGTGTGCTGCCTACAAGACAATTATTGTTTGACTATATTTCAGACTTCAGAGTCTAATCATTTAGGTCTCAAAAAGCCTCAAGTTTCTCCTGGACTACATGGAATTCTTCTATGTAGGTTGCTGGGGTGGTGACTGAAGTGAGTAACGGAGAATTATGTGGAGTGAAACCCATAATTGTAATGGATATTTTAAATGCTGGCTGAATGGACTCATAGAAAAATTCCATAGTGTTAAGGTTGCTCTACTAAGGGCAACTGTCCTATTAAGAAGATGGCCTGAATCTGAAATATTCTAGCACTAAATTCATAGATTCTTGGCCATGAATTTACAGGTGAGGGGAAGTAGACTTGGACTTGGATTTAAAATGCCTTACAGGTATGGGCTACAAGTATGGGGCCTTGTAAAGGTTCTGTAGGAAAGGAAACCATTTGGTAGTTTGTAGTCTTCCAGCACATTTGCAGGTACATGGTTGCAGATGATTTTGCAGGTGCATGGTTGAGTGTTCGGCGCCAAGTGTGAGCAGGAACAGATGACACATAAACTATCTTTATCAGTAGCCCCATCACGCCTTAGATAGACCCAGAGGAAAAAAAAGATGGTTTATGATTAAACTGTACGACACTATCCGCTAGCAGGCTTAGGGGACAGGAAAAGGAATAAGAGCTCCTTGGGAATCACTGACTTATCTTTTGGCCAAGAGTATCCTTTATTTGTCTGACTAATGAAAAAAGTTATGTTGCATATGGGACTATTAGATTCCCTAATGAGTCAAATTAGTTCTCTTGAAAGGGTCCCAGTGGCCCTCTCAGTTTGCATCCTGGCACAGCAGAAAGGCCTGGATCCAACTTTGTCTGCTGGGACATATAACTGGCTATAGTTGCATGGGAGGGCTTCCTTTCTCCCAGATCACACTACTGTCAGAGTTTTCCAGAGCTCTGCCAAGCATGGACAGATGTAGGAACAGTTGGCTATATATTGTGGGAATACTTTCCACAGAAGTCAGCCTCTGTGACACTCTGAAAGGTTGCTTAGGTATATGTCAGACACCATAGAGACATTAGATTCTTGCTGGTACCAAAGGCAAGGCCCAGAAAGCTGGCATGGCCCTAGCTTTCTAAGACCAAAACTCCCCTCAATGAGCAGTCTCAGGCTTGCTTCCCTCAGGTGTCTTTGCCATGTGTGGGGGTATCCGGAGAGCATTTGCCAGGCCTGACTCTATAGTTTCAAGCAGTTGATTCAGCTGCGCACCAGGAGCAGTACCCTAGGCACCCAGCAGTATTTGGAATCAGTCATCTCTGAATAAAACCCTCAGTGGGCTTTAATTCAATCAAGTTCCTGCTTTGCTTTCCCATTTTCGCTTTTCTTTCTCATTCACTGTCTGGCTGCAAATTTTGGGGCTTGACAATATGTCTGGGAGCTCCAGATTCAGACTCTTGGCTCTCCCTCAAGGACTTTGCCTTAGACTTGTTCTGCTAGAACTCCTTTACTTGTAGTTCCTCAGGTATTCAAAAAAGAGTTACCTGGGTAGACCAAATGCTATCCTTTGAAAGGTCTCCTGACAAGGTTAGCCCTTGGCTAGGGTCTGGGAACTTGGATTTGGGAGGGGTTCTCATCACCCTAAACTAGTAAGAATGGCTCACTGCTCCTAAACTGCTTGTACCAATGATGCAGTTAATGCCCAACACCTGCTTTCCTTCTGGAGTCTGGAATTCCGTGCTAGGCAGAGGGTACCTGTGTGATCAGCTCCCAGTAAAAACTTTGGGCACTGAGGGGTGCCTGAGTGGATCAGTCTGTTAAGCATCTGCCTTTGGCTCAGGTTCTGGGATCAAGCCCCACACCGCCTCCCTCACTCTCTCGCCCTGGCTCCCCTTCCCCTCCCTCGTGCACTCTCTCGCAAATAAATAAAATCTTTAAAAACAACAACAACAACAACAACAACAGCTTTGGGCACTGAGTCTCTAATGAGTTTCCCTGATAGACATTCTACATATCAGAACTGGGGAATTAAGTATGTTCTAGGTGACTCCATTGAGAGAGGATTCTTAGCTTACATGTGGCTTCCTCTGGATTTTGCCCCCTGTACCTTTTACCTTTGCTACTTTTGCTTTGTATCTTTTTGCTGTAATGAGTCATAGTCATGAGTATGACTATATGCTGAGTCTTGAGTCCTTCTAATGAACCCTTAAACCTAGGGGTGGTCTTGGGGACTCTTGACACATTAGGTAACATACAGAATCCATTAAAGGAAGACTTGAATGTGAATGATTTTTAGTTTGATTGTCTTTCTTAAAGAGTTAGGAGTTGGAAACCCTGGCTAGACCTGACATTACACAATATGGTTAGGAGACCTAAAGCACTAAAGCTGAAACTAACATATATGGAAAATTGGTAGATGATGTGGCTTTCTCAAAAGACACCTGTTAGGAAAGGTTACAGAGTACACTCAAGAGAGGTCAGTGTGGGGAAGGCCAAGGAAGGTTTGGAGGATTCAGTATGGGAGAAAAACACATAGTTAAGAAGCAAGATCCTCCTTAAACAGAATTCAAGACCACGTTCCCAGAAAAGGAAATAGAGAGACAAAGTCTTATCTCCGTTGTAATGACAGAGTAGGTTAAAACCTGAAAAGTCTGGGATGCCTGGGTGGCTCAGTGGTTGGGTGCCTGCCTTCGGCTCAGGTTGTGATCGTGGGATTCGGGATCTAGTCCTGCATCAGGCTCCCTGTGAGGAGCCTGCTTCTCCCACTGCCTGTGTCTCCGCCTTTCTCTCTCAGTCTGTGTCTCTCATGAATAAATAAATAAATCTTAAAAAGAAAACTAGTGTTAATGCAAGGGAAAATTCTTAAAAAATACCTTTTTTTTTTTTTTAAAAGATTGTATTTATTTTACAGTGAGAGAGAGCACAAGCAGGGAGAGCAGGAGAGGGAGAAGCAGGCTCCCTGCTACTCAGCAGGGAACCCAATGTGGGGCTCCATCCCAGGACCCTGGGATCATGACCTGAGCCAAACACAGATACTTAACCAACTAAGCCACCCAGACATCCCAAGAAATACCATTCTTTTTTTTTTTTTTTGAAATACCATTCTTGATAAAGCTGCAGTCATGAATTATTTTAGGAACAAAATGGTCACAAAGAGAAAGTAAAAAAAGATGGAGGGAGTTATTGAGGAGTATTTTCATTTTTCTATCCTAGAAAATCCAAGTTGTTCATGTATTTCTATGGATAGGATGATTAGATTTAGCGTCGAATATTTTTTAAGTATCAAGTATTCAAAAAAAATATTTTGAATACTACACAAAGCCCTACTAGGCCTCGTCAGATTGCTGTCTCATGGAAAAGTAGGGTTTTATTTGTCAATGAGAAGGCGATCTGATTTATTTATTTATTATTTTTTTTGAGACATAAAATGAGCATGGACTTTGGAATCAGATTGCCTAGTTTTGAGTTTCAGGTCCAGTTATCAGCCATGTGATCTTAGACAAATTAATAATCTCTTTACGCTCCAATCATCTCATCTTAAAATGCAAATAATAATAATATTAACTTCCTAGGGTTGTTGAAAGGACAGCCTGAATTAATCCATGTAAAGAATTTATAGTGCCTGGCATATGGCACACGCTCAAGAGATTGTAGATGTTATTATTACTTTTATAAGACATGATTACTGTGCTCTTAGATAGTGGATTCATTGGATGTTCTAAATACTTTGGGGCTATCATGATATGCCCTGATAACTTGTAAAGGAGATAAAATAAAACATCTAGGAGTTTAGCTATAAAACAAACCAAAATGGATCACCTGAAGGATAGCCTGAAGTCTCAGAAAACTTCAGAGTAACCAGTTTGAAATATCATATCTTAGGAATGTCAATCGAAAAAGTGGTTGTTCATCTACAGGAGGGTAAAACAGTAGGCTTTTAGGATTATGACTCTTTAAAAAAAATTGGAGGACCTGATGAAGTGCTGCCAACTTTTCAATTTACCAGAGTGACACGAAAAAAATCTATCAACTACTCCCATCATCATGTCATATGAGAAAAGATGTTTTACCACCACAAAAAATAAGAAAGAGCATATTCTCAGAACAAAGGCAGTCATTCCCAGAAAGTCTACTATCTAGGGAGATTATTTTTTTCTTTTCTCCCAAAACAGGCGAAAATCTCATTAAAGCAACACACTCTTGGACCAGCCCTCGGGATAAAAAAGAAGAGTCACAGGCAAACATTGGAAATGTCTGTTGTTCATGGAAAAGGAAGGGTTAGGGTTGGGGTTGGGGTCAGGAAAAGTAAGGCTTACCTTCTGCCATTGACCTATTTTTGCTCTCAGCTGTAATGACATTTCAGATGTGAAGATAAAGATAGGAAATTTTAGCTTTTGATTTTGATTCTGTCACTATGGTTACAAAAGTAAGAGGATAATCACTATACATTTAACTCATGTTTTCCCTTATTTTGATTTTATGATCATGAAGCAACCTTCTAAGTTCCATGCAGGTCTCCCTATTGGGGGAGAGTGAATTTACCACATGAACTTTAAAATTTTCTGGCAAGTCACTGAAACAGCCTCTGATGAATTAGCTTCCTATGTAGCTTTATTATCAAGGGAATAGAATATGTTAATTATGTCTGCAAGGGTGTTGCTGTTTTTTCATTTTTAAAAAGATTTTATTTACTTATTCACAAGAGACACAGAGAGAGGCAGAGGCATAGGCAGAGGGAGAAGCAGGCTCCTTAGGAGAGCCTGATGCGGGACTCGATTTCAGGATCCCGAGATCACAATCTGAATCAAAGGCAGACACTCAACCACTGAGCCACCCAGGAGCCCCACTGTTTTAAATCTCCTGGTAAATGAATCAGTTCGAATTCTGGTGTCAACTTTGGTCTCGTAATTTTTAGCCATCTTGTCCCAGTGTGTCAAGGCCTGAAAGTCCTAGGAAGTAGAAAATGAAATTTCTAAGGTGTGGAAGCAGCTGATCTTTTCCCAGACAATATCATAGAAACACTGTGCTGTTGTCAGAATCATGCCTTATCTACTCTGCTGATATTTACAAGGAACACATAAAGAAGGACAATGGCTTCATTAGTCAAGCGACACATTGCTGCTGGAAAGAAAAAATTCCAGGATACAGGGACTTAAAATGGTTTCAGTAAAAGAGTCAGAGGTGTCTTTTATTCTGGTCCATACTAGCAGAGGCCCAGGTTCCATTAGAGACCTAGGTTCTTTCCATCACTCCCTGAATATTGCCTGAACCTGTAAATGATCCCCACGAAGTGTGTCCTAACCTTAACAAATTTACATTCTCAGGCACCCTACTGGTATGTGCTTAGTTTTTTTTTTTTTTTTTTTTTTTTTTTTGGTATGTGCTTAGTTTTAAAAATTAGTTCCAAATTGGTCCTTTTTAAAAACTCTTTTAAATTGGGGCACCTGGGTAGCTCAGTGGTTGAGCATCTGCCTTTGGCTCAGGTCATGATCCCAGGGTCCTGGGATCAAGTCCCACATCAGGCTCCCTACAGGGAGCCTGCTTCTCTCTCTGCCTATGTCTCTGCCTCTCTCTGTGTGTCTCTCATGAATAAATAAATAAAATCTATCTATCTATATACATGTAGTGGATACTGATCCTTTGATGCTTTTGTGTGTGCAAACATCTTTTCCCAGTGGCTTGTTTCTTTACTTTCTATTTGTTATATTTTGATGAACACATGTTCTTAATTACATTGCTGTTGAATGTATTAATACTTTATTGTTTGTATTTTGTGACTTGTTAAAAAAATTCTTTCTTACTCCAAAGATACTCTTCCACATTTTCTTCTAATAGCTTTAAAATTTTGTCTTCCATACATAAGTCTTTTGTTCATCTGGAATTAATTTTTGTATGGTGAAGTAGGAAAGGTGAAGAAAAGCAGAGATAAGAAAAAACATCTTTGGGGTGCCTGGATGACTCAGTCGGTTGAGCGTCTGACTCTTGATTTCAGGTCAGGTGATGTTCTCGGGTGGCGGGATTCAGTCCTGCATCAGGGCTCATGTTCAGCAGGGAGTCTGCTTGTCTCTCTCTCCCTTTGCCCTTCCTTCCCTCTCTCTCTCTCTCTCTCTCTCTCAAATAAATAAATAAATAAATAAATCTTTTTTTTTAAAGAAAAATCTTTAATCCTACTTTTTGTCTTCCTATGTATGTATATGCTTAATAAAATACAAATTGCAAAATATTGCAAGAATAGTTTTGTATCTTGATTTTTTTTTCACTTAACATTATGGGAATTTTCCTATACTACTAAAAATTATTAGGAAACAATATTTTGAATGTTTCCATAAATGTCCATGTATATATAAATTAGAATTAGGCTCGTCTGTGAGTGACCCAAACTGCAAAATAACAGTGAGTTAAACAAGACCAAAGTTAAATTCTCTCTCCCATGTAAGTATGGACAATCAAGGCTGGTGTGACAGCTCTGCTCCATGCTATACTAAGGTAGATTTGGACACTACTTTTATCTCTGCCCTGTCACTTCTCAGACATAGCCCTTGTGCTCATGGTCTAAAATAGCTTGCCAACTATCACATCTACATCCCAATCAATAGGATGAAGGAAGAAGGGACAATTTTATATATCAACTGCTTCCTCAGATTGTTTCTACTATGCTTATGTCCCAATGGCCAGAGATTAGTTATATTGCCATACCTACTTGCAACAGAAGTTGGGAAATTTAGTTTTGATGCTACTAGCCATGTCTTCAGCTAGAAATTCTATTATCCGGATGAAGGGAAGAACAGATCTTGGGGGACAGTGTTCTACAGTATATATGGAACAGAATATATTTAGTCTAGACTTCTCTTTTTGTATGGTTTTATTGTCCCCTCCTTTTAGAAAAGCACTCCTATTAACATATCCCTCTATGATTGTTTCTTTTGGATAGATTTCTAGGCTTACAACCTATGGATCAATGATGATGTTTTTTAAGTGCTTCTCAAAAAAAAATTGGAGCAGTGGATAAATGTATTCTCAATATATGCTTGATCAAAAGTTATACAGAGGACTGGATGAACAACAGGCATGAGAGCAACCAGAATGTTACTGTATTTCAAGATCCATTTCCCTAAGGGATGAGTACTTAGAGGAGAAAGTCGTTGATTAGACTGGGGCTTTAGCTCAACCCGCTGGTCATTTTCATGTTGTCTGGCAATAGAAAATGGGAACCATAAGCTAACAAGAATTGGCAACTAATTTGTCCCTTTCATTAGAATTGTAAGTGAACCTTATACCCATCTATGGAGAGAGTCTGACTTAACAAGAGAAGTGGCAGGAACTTTTCTTTCTCTAAAATTCTTACTGCCAAGAAATCACCTTAAATGCATGCATGTTCCTGACTTGATCTGTATTTTTTTAGATTTATTTTCTTTATTTATTTTAGAGAGAGAGTACACAGCAGAGAGAGGGGCAAAGGGAGAGGATCTCAAGCATACCCCTTGTGCTGAGCTTGGAGCCTGGCATGTGGTTCGATTTCACAACTTTGGGATCATGACCTGAACTGATGTCATGAGTCAGACGCTTAACTGACTGAGCCGCCTGGGCATCCCGATCTACATTTTAAAAAATTATTATGCCTCACTATGCTTGTGTTTGTAGGATTGTTCTAAGTTTGTGTTGTTGCTGGAAAGAAAATCCATAGCTTTACTAACTGAGGCTCTCTATATGCTTTCTTTTCTTTTTTAAGATTTTGTTTATTCATGAGAGACACAGAAAGAAAGGCAGAGACACGGGCAGAGGGAGAAGCAGGCTTCCTGCAGGGAGCCTGATGTGGGACTTGATTCCAGAACCCCAAGATCATGCCCTGAGCCAAAGGCAGATGCTCAACCACTGAGCCACCCAGGTGCCTATATATATATATATATATATATATATATATATATATATATATGTATATATATACATATATATATATATATACTTTCTTTCTTACTATAGGTCTTATGTAGAAACTAAATAGGGATTTTTTTTTAATCAAGGAGGAAGAATCCCACGGATTATTCGGTAATAACCCCCAAACTATCACCTCCTTCAACTCTTTACCTTTACCCCTTAGCATACTCAAACGTCTTTCCTCTTTAAAATGAAAACAAATAAAGGCTTCCCTTGGCAATTACTTCTCTCTAAATTCTCATTTCATTCACAGGCCAGGTTTCTTGAGAAAGCAGACAGTATTCACTGACTCAATGTCTCCATTTTGCCATTGGTCATTCTCTCCTCCATCTAACATGATCTGGCCCCAGTGTTTCACTACATCTGCTCGTTCTGACTAAAGCCAACACTAACTCTTAGTTACAAAAGCCCACAAAGACTTACCTTTTTGCGCTTATCTTACCACTTAGTTGACAATAACTGGCACTGTGAAATATTCCCTCTTTGAACTTTTATCCTGCTTTTACTTCTCAGATATTTCTCCTTGTTTCTCTCCTCCTCTGGACCCTCCCTTTCAGTCTTCATAAGCTCTAAATCTTCCAGCCACTCCTAGGATGTTCTCTGGAGTTTTATCATCAACCATGTTCCTTTATTTTTAATTTTCTTTAAATATTAAAAAATCCCAATGTGGGGCTTGAACTCATGACCCTAAAATCAAGAGTTGCATGCTCTACTGACTGAACCAGCCAGGTGCCCCAACCATGTTCTTTTATAATGTTTATAATGATCCCATCTACACCCATGACTTACATTACCATCTATTGGCCCACGACTTCAAATATGTATCTCTAACTTAGATTCTCCATCTCGTCAACTGCCCCTGGACACATCCACTTCAAACACAACATAATCCAATTCCTCATATTGGGAAATAGCACTTTGATCTATTCAGTCACTCAAGCCAAAAAAACCGGGGCTCTACCTAGATTACTTCTCTTTCAAGTCTCCTCCAACTTCAGAAATAACTGGTGATATCAATTTTGCCTCCCGGATATCTTTTATACTTGTCTCTTTTTCTGTATGCCCATGGTCACTGCCAGCATGATTAGTTCCTGAGCATCTCTTATGCCTTAGATAGTTTTACCTTCTAAGGCTGTGGCTCTCAATATTCACTGTGCAGCAGAATCATTTGAAGAAATTGAAAACAAATTCAAGTGCTCTATGACTTACCCTAGAAACTACTTGTGGATGAGGACTGAGCTTTGGTATTTTGAAAATGGCTTAACATGCATTTGGAATTGCAAACCACTGCTTTATACTCTTTACAGATGAATTGGGCCAGATGTAGAAATAATAATAATCTGACCAGGAAATATCAGAGTGATTGAAGGCTACCAAGATCATATCATGGGCCTCTGGTAATTATATCTTTAAGCAAAAACGAACAAAGCCAAACATCTCTATTATTTTTATCATAATTGATATATGCGATATTGACACTTTTTTTCCCCCATTCAGTTTAAGATATTCCTGGTTCTTGGTATGGTTAAGTTGAAAATGTTTGGGTATTGTTATACTCTGGATCTTGTTATTTTTCCCCCCATATCTTATTTATTTATTTATTTATTTATTTATTTATTTATTTATTTATTTATTTATTTTTGTAAGGTTTTTTAAAAAAGATTTTATTTATTTATTCATGAGAGACACAGAGAGAAAGAGAGAGGCAGAGACACAGGCAGAGGGAGAAGCAGGCTCCATGAAGGGAGCCCAACGTTGGAGTCCTTCCTGGGTCTTCAGGATCACGCCCTGGGCTGAAGGCAGCGCTAAACCGCTGAGCCACCCGGGCTACCCCCTCTGTATCTTATATAAAGCACTTTTTCTTGAAAGTGCCCTGGCAAAAGAACAGAGGAGGGGCATTGTCTATGTTAATGGCAGGTAAGGGTAGAAGTTGAGTTTCCCCATTCTGCCCATATTGACAGTGATATGGTAGGGGTGGGGCTCCTCATTACTGGTGGGCTTGGGTAGGAGTTCAACTTCCCACTAGGCTTCCACTGATACTTCCCTAGCTGGGAGGCATAGGAGAACCTCATTACTGTTCCCCATGCAGCCTCTACTGGCACCATTCTGGGGTTGCTTGGCGTCCTTACACCAGACAGTGGTGAAGGCCCTTCCTCTGATCCTAGGGGTGGAAGTCCAGGCTTCTCATGTAGTCTCCAATGGCACTGTGAGGAGAGGGATGGGGCATATGCATAAAGGGGTATTTGTTACATCTCAGCAATGGGATATAAGTCCTCTCTCTCTACTTGGATTTCTTTGACACATCAGCAGGATTGAAGTGTAGAGGGATTGGGGTATTAGGACGTTTGGGTGTTTCATGACAGCCTATAGACTGTGCAAGTCTAGGCTCCTCACTTGGCTTTTGCTGGCAGGGGCAGGGCTATAGGTTTTTATGGTGTGGTGTTTGTCTATAGCAGACTAGTTATTTCCTGAAAGTTATGTCTTGGTAGGCTGCCCCTTTCTCATCCTTGGGCTAAAGAGAGTAGCCTTTTACTGGGGCAGTTGTGTCTGTGCCTTTTGGCATTTTCAGGTGTCTAGTTTGGAGATTCTCTAGTACCCAGTAGGAGAATATAAGGCTAAACAAAAACCCAAGAGTTTGCCTCTGTGTTTGTCTTTGGTCCTGAGGTCCCTAGCTAGTATGACACTTTTTCCTCCACCTTTCAGAGTTTCTTAAATTTGTTTTATATACAACACCCAGAGTTTTTAGTTGTAGTTATTGGAAGAGACAGAGAAAAATATACTCACTCCATATTCCCAGAAGCAGAAGTGAAGAGGCTTTAATGTGTTGAAACACAATTTCAAACAGAACTACATGGGAGAGATCTGGGGGAAAGTTACAATGTCCTTCAAAGATATGGGGAAGGCAATCAAGCAAAGCCAGCCATAGGCAGTAACAGCCTTTGTAAACACAGTAATATCTACAAGCACCTCCAAATAGTAATTATTTAAAAATTATAATGCTTATTATAAACTTCTATAAAAATCTCAGAGTCGTAATTTATGAAGCAGCAAAGGACTTCTGGGAGGAGGTATTAAACTATATGAGGTAGGGATATGGAGAAATTGTGATTTATCCCTCGGTCCTGGTTGGGGAAAAAAGAGTCAAATTTTCAATATACTCGATCCCTTTTCAAAGCCATTACATTAGTTTAGTGTTTTTTTTTTTGTTTTGTTTTTTTTTTTTTAAGAAAAGAGGTACATATTAAAAAAGATCTCAAGGCCAGCTTTAGTTCTGCTTGCCCTTCTTTCTGAGCCCCTTCTCCCCTCTCCAGTCCTAGGAAAACACCGCTCATAGAGGCAATTGTTTGTAAAGAAATACTCATTTTCAAGAAAAGATCTCTATAAACAACCTGGAGAAACAAAAAACAGTAGCTCACAATAAAAATGACAAAAACAATCTGATTGGATATAAAACCTCAAGAGGACTGGGATATAAAGTTTAGGAGCTGGGAGATCAATTGATATGTTGTCCTGTGTTGTAAATAGCTCTGCTATGTAGGTTGACATAGTTGAAAGGCAGAGCACATTTCAGCAGTTAATTATAGAAATCCGTAGGGCTACATTTATTGGTTGCAGGAGGTCTATTCCAGCTGAAACCTAAATAAACTGGGGAGAGAAGATTGGGTGGGACATTCTCAAGAAACCAATAAATATATTTGGGTGGGAACCCAAATCTAGGAGACTGTCTCAATAGCTGAAATAATTTCCCCCCCTTCTTTCTTCCCTTCCCTCTCTCCTCTTTTCCTCCCTCCCTTCCTCCCACCCTTTCTTTCTTCTTTTTGGTTGGTGTGGAATAAGGGGTTGCAGTGTACAGCCAAAGAAGGGAATTGCTTTTGTACCAGTCACAATGTGAACCTTGCACTCTGTACTAGTTCCTGGGAACACTGCCAGCGTAATCAGAAACATGAAAGCACCCGCTTGCAAGCTATCCAATTCCTCTCCTTTTCCTTTAGGCACTTCCAACTCATGAGTGACTGACTGGGCAGAAGTAGAAAATAAGGTCAAAGTCAAATCTGTTGATTCTGCTACTCAGATTAAAAGGTTGGGTGAGCACAATCTAGGCAAATGAATAAGTAGAATTAATTTAGTGGGGGTGGTGGACATCTTGAGCTTTCTATTGCCCTAGCCACTCCTCATTGTTTTTCCTCCTATGCTACCTTTCTCCAAAGGTTGCAAGTCTTGCTTTGGAGTGGGCAGGGCTCACAACCCTTTGATGGGGTCAGTGGAGACGAGAGGCCCTGCCATTACGGCCAAAAGGTTCAGAGATTCAAATATGTACCCTAAGCACAGACAAGAATGAACCAATCTCTCTCTGACACGCACATAGTCTCTGGATTTTCATTTATCCTTAGCTTTTGCTTACAAAATGCAGAGTTTTCAAAGATCAGAAAAATGTACGTGGGAACAGAGTTGCTAATAATTCTACCCTTCAAAGAGAACAAGGTCAGCAACGTTATTTTCCTACTATCTTTCGAATTTCCGGAGAAACTGTTGGGTTAGATAAAATGAAGTCATTACATTTATGGCAGGTTTCTGTTGTTTCTCAATGAAAGGACGCTAAAAATACAAATGCTAACATTAGGAGATCCACGATTTATTTATTTATTTATTCATTCATTCATTCATGATAGACATAGAGAGAGAGAGGCAGAGGCACAGGCACAGGCAGAGGGAGAGGGAGAAGCAGGCTCCATGCAGGGAGCCCGACGTGGGGCTTGATCCCGGGACTCCAGGACCGCGCTCTGGGCCAAAGGCAGGTGCTAAACCGCTGAGCCACTCAGGGATCCCGTATTTTTTATTTTTTAGAATTACGTATTGAAGTTAAAAATGGGTTCCCATACTTAGACGAAGAATTTCTGCTTTTGCCTGAAAATCGCAGCAGCCGCAGGCAAATGCAAGTTTTGTCCTTGTCCGCGTAGAGGCAACACAGGCAGTTGCAGCCACGCAGGGGGCGGTCCTTAGGGGCGGGGGGACGGTCGAGGGCTCTCTGGAGTCGGACGCGAGCTGCAGCCACCGCCTCCCGCACACCCACTGCGTTTTGATAAACAAGCGGACTCCCGCCAGCAGTCGGTGGACGGGGGCGGAGCTCGGGGGCGGGGCCAGAGCGCTGCATGGGGGTGGGGCTCGGAAAGGCTTCCCATTGGCGGTTAGCGGACACGAGCATCCTGATTGGTCGCGTCGCCCATCCGTCAGGGCACTGACGACCCGGGTCTCGCCGGGCCGCGCCTCGTCGGTGGGAGCTCGCCCTGAGCTGCAGAGCGCGTGCGCGCGCGGCCCCACGCCGCGGCGCATCCCGCCCGCTCCGCGGCGCACACTCGCAGTCAGTGGGTGAGCCCGGAGCCGCGGAGGTCACCGCGGGGAGGCGGGGCGGGGGCAGCATGGCAGCCTCCTTACGGCTCCGTGCAGCCGCCTCCGGCCTCCGGTATTGGAGCCGCGGCCAGCGCCCGGCCGCGGCCAGCCTTGCAGCGGGTAAGGACCTCGCGCCTTGTCCCCCCGTCCCTCCTCCGGCTGCCGCTCCTCGCGCCCTGACGGCCGGAGAAGGGCTTTCACGGGAGGCGCTGCGGTTGGGTCGGGGCTTAAAATTCCTCAATTTTGGCTGGTCCCAAGGCCTGGCCGCTCCTGCCGCTGCCTGTCCCACAGCTAGCTGGTTCTTTCCCCGCCCCCTCCCGCCCGGGATCCAGATGAATGGCTTTCCGCGGCTTCTTCGGCTCTTAGGAAGGGGTGGGAAGAGCTTGGGGGCAAGGGAGGAGTATTTGGCTCCGGGGCGTGCTTCTTTGGAGTTCGGGCTCCGAGGACGGCCGGAGGGCCCAACCCCGGGGGCGACCCGGCACCCACCCCCCTGCGGACTCTGGGCTTGCGGCGCTGGCCGACCTTCCAGCGCCCCCAGGGATGCGCCCCGGTGGGAGTGCCATCGGGCAGCGGGGCTTGAATTTTGTTAACCACCTTAATCGCGAAGGATGATCTCACACAAACCGTTATCTGTACAAACCAGGTGACAAGTCATTCCAGCCAAGTTTTAAGTCACCCTTGACCACCAAGGGGTGCCTCCTCCGAAACCCCCCCTTTCTTTGTAACTGTGCTACCCGAAGATGCTGGCACTTCTGGCAAATTATGAACCAAGACACTTTGAGTGTCCTCAAAATTGTGGTCTGAACCTATCCTCTTCCTCCCTGCATATCATTGTAAGTCATGGAAGCCAACCATCGACTTAGGAAGAGGCAGTTTTTAGATCCACAGGGATCTAATCTAATCATTTTTCCAACGAAGAACTTGAAGCCCCTTGCATAAGTGAATTGGGGCATCCCAGCAGGATCTAGAAAGTAGTTCTTGATGCTTCCTCATTCCTGCAGTTTCTACTTTAATTGGAAAAGTTGGTTGATTTGTGGGGACATTGCCATGGTCTTTCTGTAAAACTTTGAGAGCTGTAACAATGCACTGTTGAGCAGTTTCATACTTAGGATTTTTAAAATAGCTTTGGCATTAATATTTTCTGATCACGTAACAAAATACCAGGCTGGGAATTTAGTGCTTAATAGCTTCCCTTCCTCCCCTTCAGTAATACTAAAGCAGAACAGTGAATTTCCTCTCTGGCTTGAGACAGGCAGGCTTCATGTGATGCAAGAGAACAGATGTCTGATACAGAATCACAGTAACAAGATACAAACTCATGGAATCTGCTAAACTTGAGTGTAACCACTATTTGAGCTACATGTATGTATTGAGCTATATATATATAAACACCTCCCACTTTGAAGATACTTGAATCTATTAGTCACTTTTCCATTACTAAATGTTGTACTAGTTTTCACATGAATGTGCTGTTGTTTCAGTTTTGATTAGCCAGGGGAAGACGAATGTGTTATTTGGTGGCTTTACAAGCTGTTCTAATGATATTTTAATGATGCACATTTCAGAGTTATGAAAGTTCTTTAAATTCATGCTGGAAGGACCTGAGGCCTAAGACTATCCTCGTTGCCTCTCAACTGGATGAACTTACCTCCCAATGCTAGTTAGACTACTTTGGCAATACAACTTGTTCTTTGGGCTATTTGACCCAAAGATGTATGGATATAGATTTATGATAAATTTTAAATATTTAGTTTTGTGTGATTGCTTAAAACTACAATTGTTTTTACTTGGTGGAATTGTTTTAAATGTTTCTGTTAATTTTGGGTGCCTCGGTGGCTCAGTTGGTTAAGCATCTGCCTTCAGCTCAGGTCATGATCTCAGAGTCCTGGAGTCCCTCTCTGCTCTCCGTGGGGAGCCTGCTTTCCCCTTTCCCTGCCCTCCTTCCTTCTGTGCTTGTACTCGCGGCGCGCACGCTCTCTCTCTCTCTCTCTCAAATAAATAAATAAACTTTAGAATTAAAAAAATGTTTTTGTTAATTTTAGTTTACTAAATATACTTTTTCGTTAACTTTTTTGGCATTGGAGTCTTAAAAACTTAAAAAATACATGCAAATCTAGAGTTTAGGGACAGAAAGAACAATGTTCAAATAGTAACATTATTTAATGTTCTGAATTCTGTGGGATATTTGTTGCTGTTGTATGTTTGGGGTGTTCTTATCATATGGATGATACTATTATAAAGATCCATACGACGTATTTACTTAAAAAGAGAGACCTAAAGGTTGCTGGCTAAAAGCATATCTTAATTTTAAAATATTAAAAGCCTCAAAAAGGAAAAATAAATAGTAAAGTACTCATATATTACTATTTCATCATTTATTAAAAAGTTCTGTATTTTAAAAAGTAACTAGATTTAGTTTAGACTTCTTTAATTGGACAAGAAAAAAATCTACAATTATAAGAGCTCTGTGCTTTTTGTGACTCATCAACATGTACATGGAAAAATAATTTGTATCAGATTACCTTAAAATGACCACTGATCAAAGGTGGAATTGGAAAATTAACCAGCATCATGTACAGAAATGGGAATTTTTTTACTATGGCCCTTTTTGTGTATATGAAATCTACTTCCAAAGCAATGCATAGTATAAATAAAATGTATAGCATATTTTTCCTTAGCATTAGCCTCTAAGGTTGCACATGAAACTTTGAAAAGCTGATTAAGATCCTCCAACCAAAAGTTGACCTTAGACTTGTGAGATTACATAAGGAAAATAATTATTTCTAAAGTAATGACTCAAATAAAGGCCTTTGTAGAGCAAGTCACTACCCTTAGTTTGGTAACTCTTAGTATTAAAGTATATAGAGGGCAGCCTGGGTGGCTCAGCAGTTTAGGTCTGCCTTTGGCCAGGGCCTGATCCTGGAGACCCGGGATCGAGTCCCACATCGGACTCCCTGCATGGAGCCTGCTTCTCCTCTGCCTGTGTCTCTGCCTCTCTCTCTCTCTCTCTCTCTGTGTCTCTCATGAATTAATAAATATATAAAATCTTTAAAAAAAATAAAGTAGATAGAATACTTTTGACATAATATTATGTGATAAAGTAGTATGAAAGTTGTGTGTACTATATAATCTCAATATAATGAAAAAATGCACTTAAAAAACTGGATGGGCCCTGTAAAATGCTAATAGTGATTATTTTTGTGTAATGAGATTATCTTTTTCCCTTATGATACTTTTTCATATTTTCCAGTTTTCTACAATTTTTGTATTTTCATATTTAGAATAGTCTGGTTTTTTGGTACCACTGCATGTTACCAAGATATGGATACCTTTGCCCCTGTCTCATTGGAGAAAAAGGACATAACCTATAAATTTACATTTGTGGATTTAGAAACTAGTTTTGCCAAAATTTCTAGCTAGTTTCTTTACCAGTCAACCAGTGTCACCTTTGTATTGTGTTGACTGATTTTCTGCCAGCTTGATTTTAGCTATCCAGCTGTATTTCTATGTATTAATGTGTGTAACTTACTTAAGGGAAAATGTATTATTTAAGTTTGAAAGCTTTTAGGGTGAGAATTCTCTTTTACTTATTTGAATTTCTGCATCTTTGGGAGGGTGTTCTGTATTGTCCAAGCACTCCTGATGCTTTACCTTAAATAAGACCTCTATTTCTTGGATAGGGAGCATCCTCTAAAATATTCTCTATCCCTTTTTCTAACACTCTGGCTCTTCTTACCTACTAGGCAAAATGGGCATTCGGCATAGGACTTGTACCCCAGTGCTGTCTCTTGACTACTGGAAGTAGCAAATATTTAATGACCTATGGTACCAGGTGCTGTTTGACACTTTACATGTATTATCTCAAGGCGTCCTTAAGTATTTTTAACCTGAAGTAGTGACTCTTGTTGATAAAACTTAATGTCTAGGGAAACCAAGGAACTTATTCAAGGGCATACATCTAAAAAGTGACCTTGCTTGGATAGGAATGTAGGTCTTCTGAATTCAGAGTTCTTAAATATAATCACCATCAGTAAGAACTCTCTTCTCTTTTGACGTTGTCATCTAATTATACTACCCTTTCTCTATCTTTGCCATAAGCAAAAATGAGATGAACTACTGAGCCCATCATTAAAGACTTTATCTTCATCGATTTTCATATTGGCCCATCCAAAGCTGGGTCTCGGCTTTAACAACTAACATCAGCACTCTACTTCAGCTCTTCCAAATTTTCATTGCTAGGTATTGCTATACTTCCAATATTCAAAAACTGAACTGGCCTTCTGGTTAGTATTACACCACCTCCCAACCCCTTTCTGTTAATCAGTGTGCTATATATGTCATTGTTATTACACTTAGTCCTTTGACCCCCAATTTCCATCCCACATCTATATACATAGATGTACTTTTCTGCTCCCTCATTTCATAGATGTACTTTTCTGTTCCCTCATACATAGATGTCCTTTTCTGCTCCCTCATTTCATTAAGTCCCTTTCTAAGTTTGTCTGTATCCAGCTTAGACTTCAGATTTACTTGTAATTAGGAATTTCAGTGATGCCTTTGATAGCATTTTAGTATTATTTTTTCTCTACCTCCTGCTCTTTTTCTGGGTAACTTCTCTTGTCTGTGATCTGTGTTCCTCCTGGATGTCACTTAAGTAATGTTACTACTGATAGTCACAGAAATTTGCTGATTAGATACAATCCTTTTGTTAATCTCTGGTTCATTCCTTGTTACATATTCAGATTACCCACAGCATTTCCAAATGGTTTACCTAGGGCTGCCAATCTCTGGAACCTAACCAGTTGTAGAGAGATGGCATTACCGTAATTGGTTTAATTATTTAGAACTTGCCTCTGGATCTGGGAGGAAGGGATAATGGAGAGTCAACCTGCAGTGTTTAATGGTTGCGGATCCACTTTGCTGAATCCGTTTTATCACCGTCTTTATTCTGTGATTGCTTCAGAACTGACTTTATCCCCGTATGTCCACTTGATGAAAGCTCTGTCTAGTTGTCATTCACTCATATAACATTAGTAAACTCTCACTGTGTGCCAATTCATTAATTTTATTTTATTATGAAAGTAGTTTAAAAAGTTGTATGCACATGGTAAAAACTCAAAAGATTATAAAAAATAGTCTTTTCTCTAACTCTGACCCATCAGTCCAACAACTCTCTAGATGTAACTACTGTTTCTTACATATTCTTACAGAAATTCAGTAAAAGTTAATGCATGTGTCCTTACCCATGGTACTTTATTATATATAATGCTCTTTATCTTGCTTTTTTTTTCACTTAATAACCTCCTAGTAGGAGTCAACAAACTGTGGCCTATAGCTGGGCCCCTGTTTTTTTGTAAATAAAATTGTATTGAAACACGAGCATGGTCATTTGTCTATAGATTGTTTATGGCTGCTTTAAAATTAGAGTTGAATAGCTGTGACAGAGGCCTCGTGGCCTGGAAAGCTGAAAATGTTTCCTACCTGACCCTTTAAGAAAAACTGTGCTGACACCCCAGTATAGCATAAATTCCTAGATATGGAATTACTGTGTCAAAGAGTATGTACATTTTAAATTTGAATTTCATAATAAAATTCAAATGTAGATAATTTTTTTTCAAATAGCCATCCAAGGGGATCCCTGGGTGGCGCAGCGGTTTGGCGCCTGCCTTTGGCCCAGGACGTGATCCTGGAGACCCGGGATCGAATCCCACGTCGGGCTCCCGGTGCATGGAGCCCGCTTCTCCCTCTGCCTATGTCTCTGCCTCTCTCTCTCTCTCTGTGTGACTCTCATTAAAAGAAAAAAAAAAAAAAAAGTCATCCAAAAGGCTGACCTAAAATGTGATTCTGCAGTATGAGGGTACATGTTTTCATCAGTCCTTCCTTGCCAGTACTTTTATCAGAGAAACGAATTTGTTCATCTGATAAGTGAAAAATGCTACTACATTGCTTTGTTTTGTATTACTCCAATTATGACAGAATTGAGTATATTTTTAAAGGTTTTGTCATTTACATATTTTCGGTTTACTATTATTTTGTGATTTTTACTTGCTTAAAAAAATGAGTTATTCATGTTTCTTCTAGATTTTAAACAAAGTAGTGCTGTTTCTCTTGTGTGTTGCAAGTGTTTTTCCTGGTTATTTGTATTTTGTCATGTTTGTGATTTTTTTTTCCATGTTAGATATGCTTTTTTTTCTTTTTATTTTATTGTTAAAAATTTCAAGCAAAAATATTGAAAGAATAATGCATTGAATATCTGTGAAATCTTTGTTTAGAGTCAACAGCTGTTAACATTTTGACATATTTGCTTTATTTCTTTCCAAATATATTCATATCCTACCTGTATAATTTGAAAGTAAATGCAGCTATCATGACCCTTCAACCTTAAGTAATGCAGAGTGAATCTCCTAAGAATAAGAATGGTCTCCTATATAACCAAACTATCATTACCTAAGACAATTAGCAATTCTATAACATCACTTAATAACCAGTTTATATTTTCAGTTCCAAAATTTTCTTAAAATATCCTTTTATAGGGCACTTGGGTGGTTCAGTTGGTTAAGCGTCTGCCTTTGGCTCAGGTCATGATCCCAGGATTCTGGGATCAAGTCCTGCATTAGACTCCCTACCCCACAGGGATTCTGCTTCTCCCTCTGCCCTTCCCTTCTACTTGTTCTCTCTCTCAGTCTCTCTCTCTTTCAAATAAATAAATAAATCTAAAAAAAAATCTTTTATAGTTTTTAAATTTTTTCCAAGTCAGTTTCCATTCAAACTTCATACATTGCATTTGATTAATATATCATTTTAGTATCTTTTATTTGAGAACTGTCTTCTCTTGTTTGTTTTGTAAACGTTTTTAAAAAATAGCTTTATTGTATTATAGTTGACTTATAATAAATGTACATATTTAAGGCATATAATCTGATGAGTTTTGACATATGTATATACCTGTGCAACTATCACCATAATCAAGATTGTGACCATACCCGACATGCCTCCAAATTTCTTCCTGTCCCTTTGCATACACAAATATTTGTAATAATATATTTTTACTGAATATAGATTCCTACCTTGACAGTTGTTGTTTCAGTACTTTTAAGATGATGGTCGGCTACATTCTCACTTGCTTTGTGTCTGACAAGAAATTTGCCTTATCTTTGCTACTCTGTATACAGTGTCTTTTCCTCTGGCTGCTTTTGAGCATTTTGATTATGATGTATTGTGGTATAGTTGTGTTTATGTTTCTTGTGTTGGGGTTCACTGAGCTTCTTGGATGTGTATGGTGGGGGTTTATAGTTTTCATCAGATTTGGACATTTTTGGGTGTTATTTCTTTATATATTTTTTCTGTCTCTACTTTTCTCTCATTTGATAACTAGTTACTTGTGTATTTGGGTGGTTGAAGTTGTCTCACAGTTCACGAATGTTCTCTTTTTTAGGTTGTTTCTTCTCTCTCTGCATGCTGTTTTGGATAGTTTCTATTGCTGTGTCTTTAAGAACACTAATCCTTTATTCTGCAGTATCTATTCTGCTTTTAATCCAGTGTGATTTTCATCTTATACATGGTCGTTTTCATCTTATGAAATTCAATTTTGGGTCTCTCTTGTATCTTCCATATCTCTATTTTTGGAAAATACAGACTACAGTTATTATAACTTTGAATATCCTTGTCCCGTAATTTTAACATTTTGTGGGTTCAGAATTGGTTTCTTATTCTTTTTTTTTTTTTTTTTTTTTTTTTTTTTTTTTTTTTGGTTTCTTATTCTTTTTGACTTCTAAATGTTGACATTCCCTTGGGCTTTGCTTTTCAATCTTTTTTACTCTCATTTGGCAATTGTATCAACTGCCACAATTTCTGTTTGCACCTTAAAGCAGATTGTTACCTTATACATACCTTTTTTTTCATCCTATCTCTGACATGATGGTAATTGGTTATAATATTTCTAAGCCTGTGGGATATCTTTCAGCTCATTGACATGACAGTTCACAGTTACTTTATTTAAAAGGGAGATATCCCTCTTGATTTCTCCACTTAGGTTATTGAAAGCACTATTTTCTTGCTGTCATCTTTGATCTTTCCCTTATTTTAGCCCATAATCCAGTCTTTTGCTATGTCCTTTTACTTCTGCCTTTGAAATTTTTTTCATATTTGTCTTTTCTAAGGCCACCACCTTTTATTAACTCTGACCTTATTTATAAACTGAGTGTTTGCCCACTCCCCCCCCCCCCCTTTTATATGTCAAAATCCTAATCCCCACTGTGATGGTATTAGAAGGTGGGGCCTCTGGGAAGTAATTAGGTTATGAGAGTGGAGCCCTTATTAATGGGATTAGTATCCTTATAAAAAGAGACAGGAGAGCTTGTTCTCTTGTTCTCTGCTCTCTGCCGTGTAAAGGATATAAGAAGATGGCCATATACAAAGTCAGGAAGTGGGCTCTTACCAGATACTGGATCTGTTGCCACCTTAATCTTGGATTTCCCAGCTTCCAGAATTGTGAGAAATAAATGTTTGTTGTTCAAGCCACTGAGACTATGGTATATTTGTTATAGCAGCTTAAATGGATGAATAGAGACCTACAGTAGTGTTACTGTTACATTAGTCTTTATTATTAGTCTCAATGATTTATTTTTATTGTTAGTCTTGCCTGAGAAGACATATCTAGAAAATATTGCTCAGGCTGATGATGTCACAGAGATTGCTGCCTGTCCCAATACCTCTTCCTTATAAAATATAGTCAAAAAAAATATATAGTCAAATTGTTTAACATGCTTCCCAATCTTCCACATTATGGTTACATTGCTTCTTCTTTCCTTTCTCTCTCTCTCTCTTTCTTTCTTTCTTTCTTTCTTTCTTTCTTTCTTTCTTTCTTTCTTTCCATCCATCCATCCATCCATCCATCCATCCATCCATGTTAAAGAGAGTGCATGTAGCAGAGAGGGGCAGAGGGAGATGGAGAGAGAGAATTTCAAGTAGACTTTCTGCTGAGTGAAGAGCCAGTGGCAGGCTCAATCCCAAACCCATGGCCCTGACATGACCTGAGTTGAAATAAAGAGTTGGATGCTTAATCAACTGAGCCACCTAGGCGCCCTGCACTGTTTCTTTCAATCTTATTTCTTATTTATTTCTTTGTGCATCCTCTAGGAAAAATAAAGGGCAATATCATACAGTGGTTAAAAGTGAAGCATCTAGAGTCAGATTGGCTGGATTTGAATCTTGGCCTTGCAGTTTAGTATAGTTGGGCATTTTATTTAAATTTTTTAAGTGTCAGAGCTCAGTTGAAAGGAAGCTTAATGATAGAATATGATGACAGTGCTATTTATAAAATGCTTAGTAAGTATCTGGCATGTAGTAAAATTGTCAAGAATATTAACTTTTACTCTTATTTTTCTGTCTTGGCTTTCCTATTTCCTTGCATATATTCATATTCCTTTTTTTTTTTTTTTTTTAAGATTTTTATTTGTTGGGATGCCTGAGTGGCTCAGCAGTTGATCGTCTGCCTTTGGCTCAGGGTGTGATCCTGGAGTCCCAGGACTGAGTCCCACATTGGGCTCCTTGCTTCTCCCTCTGCCTGTGTCTTGTCTCTCTGTGTCTCTCTCACGAATAAATAAGCAAAATCTTAAAAAAAAAAAAGAAAAAAAGATTTTATTTGTTTATTTGTGAGAGACACAGAGAGAGAGAGGCAGAGACGTTGGCAGAGGGAGAAGCAGGCTTCCTCCTGGGAGCCTGATGCGGGATTGATCCTAGGACCCCAAGACCACAACTTGAGCCAAAGGCAGATGCTTAACCACTGAGCTACCCAGGTGTCCCATCATGTTCCTTTTTTATATAGAGTTTCCTTCCTTCTTATTCTCCTTTCCATTTGAAATCATAGAATACTCAGGTCACATGCTACCTTCTTTAAGTGCTTAAACCAGATGAATTCTTTATGTCAGCATTGTTTTTTATATTTCATCTTCAGCTTTCTTGTATTTGTGTGCATGGTGTATTTCCTTTTAGATTTTAGGCTTTTGACAGCAAGGACTATATATGTCATTGTGTCTTCTGTGGTGCGGTATATAATAGTTGCTTCATATTTGTTGAATATGTGAATGAATTGTGGTTCTACCTTGCCATACTTATGTTTAGACTTCAGTAATTGCCTGTTAAATTAACTATTTTTAAATCACAGTCTTTCTAATTTTTAATGTCTTTAGTTAAATTATACTTTCCCAAGCTTAATATACTCTGGTAGTAGTAGCTATTAGCACTATTAGTTATTAATGCTTGAGTTCTTTTACAAAGTATGCTTCTCATTCTGTTTAATATCATAACATTTCTATTAGGTGTCATTTCTCTGTCATTGAACCCCTTGTGGGCCAGGAAGTCAGACACAGGACTCCTATTATACCCACTGTGTTAAACTTAAACTGGTAAGATGATGTTGCACAAGAATGACACCCATAGTTAATGGAAATGTTAGAGTCAATCATCAAGTTGAAAGGAAATAAATATGCTCCTAACCCAGGATGACCTCTTTTTTTCTTTTCTTTTCTTTTCTTTTCTTTTCTTTTCTTTTCTTTTCTTTTCTTTTCTTTTCTTTTCTTTTCTTTTTTCTTTTTTCTTTTCTCTTTTCTTTTCTCTCTTCTTTTTTCTTTTCTTTTCTTTTCTTTTCTTCTCTTCTCCTCTTTCTTTCTTTCTTTCTTTCTTTCTTTCTTTCTTTCTTTCTTTCTTTTTCCTTCCTTCCTTCCTTCCTTCCTTCCTTCCTTCCTTCCTTCCTTCCTTCCTTCCTTCCTTCCTTCTTTCTTTTCTTTCTTTTCTTTCTTTCTTTCTCTTTCTTTCTTCTTAGATTTTAAGTAATTTCTGCACCCAACGTGGGGCTCAAACTCATAACCTCCAGATCAAGAACTGCATGCTCCACCAGCCAGGTGCTCCAGAAGACCTCTATTTCTTAAGCTTTAGGGCTTCAAATAATTTGCTTTTAGGAAAGCTCATTACATTTAAATTAAATTCAAGGAAGAGCAGGGACCCATCAGTTGATGGACCTGAAACTTAAAAGGGTATCTGTGATTAGTTGGTATACTACACAGTTTTATAACTGGAGTCCTTGAAAGACAAAGAAAAAAAAAAAAAGCTTTGAATTGGCAAGGAAAAGGGCAAGTGGAGTTATTCTTTCAGAAGAGTGGGAGCTCTTCAAGGGTAAGGACTGTATATCTTGCTTATGTCTATCTCGGGCTCTGTCATAGTACTTCGTGTAGTAAATACGTGTTGAGTGGAGTTCTAAATCTAGAAATGGAAAAATGGTATTTAAGGTTATTTTCATGGCAATGCAAAGTCCTTTTGCTCTCTCTTGCAAAAAGCATTACTTTTTATTCTATGCCCCAGTATGATTTCAAAAGGCCTCTTGTGAAAAAGAAGAAAATCAAATAGAACCAGCATACAGCTTTTTAAGAACAATTCTTTTCCTGCAAATGGAAATGCTGCTTCTTTGAAAGTGCATGGAGTTGTTAGCCCAAGGCACCTTAACGATTACCCTTGCCTTTTAAAGCCCATCCCTGTCTTCTTCCCTAGAGCCCACCTTATAAACTGGTGACTTAGTTGGTTTAACATTTTCTTAAGATGTTGTTTATACCATTGGAGGGGATGATTTCTAAAACGTGGGGGTGAGAAGGTAAAAAACTTTTCCATTCTTGGACCTTGTCCAAGATACATGTTTTATTGAATATTTTTAGTTTGTCATACATATTATTAAAGGATATAAAATAGATATGAGGAATCTAGAGTACTTCACATTATAAAGTACATATTTTAGAAGTGATAACGTTTTAAAATTTATTGTTAAAAATGGTAAAGGGATATTATATAGAGGTAGAAACCAGATTGCTTAAAATTGTATAGCTGTTTCCTATAGAATGAAATAATTAGATGTTAATCTACTTGTACATGGTTGATGTCTTTAAATATGATTAGATGATTTAAATCTAGCATTATAAAGTTTTTTTTTTTTAAAGATTTTATTTATTTATTCATGAGAGACACAGAGAGAGAGAGGCAGAGACATAGGCAGAGGGAGAAGCAGGTTCCATGCAGGGAGCCCAACGCGGGACTCTATCCCTGGTCTCCAGGATCACGCCCTGGGCCAAAGGCAGGCACCAAACCGCTGAACCACCCAGACATCCCTTAAAGCTTTTTTAAAAATAGAGAACATCTCAGTAACAACTGACCTAATACCGAATGAATGTTTACAATAAGAAATGTCACCGCTCCTACTAAAAGTAATTTATTGAAATCAGTATGTTCTAGGTCAATGGCTTCTAAGACTCCAGTTGGATTCATTGGACTGGGCAACATGGGGAATCCAATGGCAAAAAACCTCATGAAACATGGCTATCCACTCATTATTTATGATGTGTTCCCTGATGCATGTAAAGAGTTTCAAGATGCAGGTGAACAGGTAAGGCCTTTTCTTTAGATGTGTTCTAGATTTTGATGTTTAAAAATCAATATGACAATTTAGGAGTATACCCATTGGAATTATAAACCTATTTCATTGTTAATTTTATGCATGTTATGTATTTGTTGTTTTTTTGTATATATAAATACAAGTGTGTGTGTGTGTGTATATAATATATATAGTTGTTATTGTTAACTTTTATTTATTTTTTTAAAAGATTTTATTTATTTATTCATGAGAGACAGAGAGAGAGAGAGAGAGGCAAACACACAGACAGAGGGTGAAGCAGGCTCCATGCGCTCCATGCAAGGAGCCCGATGCGGGACGTGACCCTGGTCTCCAGGATCAGGCCCTGGGCTGATGGTGGTGCTAAACCGGTGAGCCACCTGGCTGCCCTGTTAACTTTCATCAAACATCTGTGCAACAGAGAATTGAGGCAATTTATTCTTTGGCAGATGATTGGGAACATTTCCTAGGTTGAGTCAAAGGCGATTGCTTTGGCTATATATCAGTTTTCTGAGACCATAACTTTACTGATTGTCCTGTAAAAGCAGGTAGTTTGGTGGAAGTAGCTTTCCATGTTATTGAGAGGCACAATTGTCCTAGGACCAGAATAGGCTTAGGGATAGCTTAGTTTGAATCCCAGCTTAAATACTTACCTGCTTTCTTACTGGGGGGCAAATTATTTCACCTCCGCTGATTTTTGCAACTGTGAAATGGGAATCATGACAGCCTACGTCTTTAGATTATGAGGCTTAAACAAGAGAATGTATGTGAATGTACTTCATAAATATTGTATGGCAGCACTTCGTGAATAAATATGTTATTGGCCATAAACCAGAAGACAACTTAGAAACACTGTGTGTCATAATGAAGTACAGAGCTAAGTTATGACAGATCTCTAGTGTTTGGTTTTTAGTCTATCATTCTTATATCAGGAATTTTTGGACTAGAGTATTATATCCTGTTAGATGATAGTAACTACTGGTCAGTTCCTCTTTGGATTTGTTAAACTTTATCAATAACTCATATGACAGGAGATCATGTAAAATCATGTAACCGATTTTAGAGTTTTGTTTTTTTGAGGTATGAAGGAAATTCTTGTGCAAATTGTAGATTGGTAAGTAAGAGCTGAATGTAATCCTAGAATTAGGAGAATACTAAAAATTTCCTGAGGAATATAGAAAAAAGTGAAAGAAAAAATTAAACAGCCCACTTCTGGATGATAGACCTGAAGTAAATACTAAGAAATGTAATGCCTATGTAAAGATCAGGTTTAAGTTTCTAGAGATTTCTACTCTAGGGTAGAATTCTACTTTGGGTAGAATTTTCTTTTCTTTTCTTTTCTTTTCTTTTCTTTTCTTTTCTTTTCTTTTCTTTCTTTCTTTCTTTCTTTCTTTCTTTCTTTCTTCTTTCTTTTTTTTTTTTTATCTTATTTATTTATTCATGAGAGACACAGAGAGGCAGAGACACAGACAGAGGGAGAAGCAGGCTCCATGCAGGGAGCCCGATGCTGGACTCAATCCCTGGACTGGGATCACGCTCTGAGCTGAAGGCAGACGCTCAACCACTGAGCCACCCAGGCATCTCTAGGGTAGAATTTCTGAATACCTGCTGTATGTCTAGCAGTCCACATAGTACTGTGGAGAATAAAACAAGTTGAATTGGATATGACAGCGCGTTAGGTGTATCTTGGGTGACAAGACTAAATAATATTACGAGAAAGTTTCTATTAAAATTGCATTTGGGACTCCTGGATGGCTCAGTTGGTTGAGCATCTGCCTTCGGCTCAGGACGTGATCCTGGGGTCCTAGAATTGAGTCCTGCATCAGGCTCCCCAAGGGGAGCCTGCTTCTCCTTCTGCCTCTCTGTCTCTAATGAATGAATAAATAAAATCTTTAAAAAATTTTGCACTTTGACTATAATAAAGTACTGAAGTGGTTTTTAAGGAGGAAAAAAATAAATGTTAAAGAGTCATTTCTCAGAGGAACTATAAAAATATTGTGTAAAATCTTTGCTCATCTCCAGACAGAAATGGTATAGTCTGAAATGAAAGTCATAGAGACAGTATCTCTCAGATTCCTAAATAGAAATGAGAAGATTCTAGGACACAGAGTCAGTTACTGGATTTCCCCTTTTTTCCCTTTTTCTTGAGATATATAAGTAGATATGAGGAAGGGAAGAAGATGGATTCTGGGTAGCTACTCCTCCCAGATTGGTGAAGAGTGAAGATGTGTCTGAGCTTCTTGTCTATAGTTCCCACCCGTGTCCCCAACACATAGTGGGAAAAGTTTTGTGGATGGTTCACACTGAGGCAACAGCCTAGAAGAGAGAATCCTCTTTTCCCACATCTTTTCTCTCTCACATCCCTGGTTCCCTTATGACCTTGACTGTATGAGGTCTTCTGAGTATTGATTATAACAGCAGTAGAGGGTAGGAGAAAGTGAAACTTGGATGAATGAAAGAAGAAGGATAAAGGTAAGAAAGCTTTGGGCCTAAGGGTAAGTATCATACCATATAAAATGAAAACATTTGTTAAATGATTTATGATGGCAGCCTAAAAAATGTTTTGAATAGTGGCAATGTCATTTGAACAAGTGTAATTTCCTGAGGGCTACTTTAAAAGGTAACAATTTGGATGAATAAGTACTGATATATTAAAGTGTCACCATTATTATTTCATAGCTATATTTAGTTTTCAAAAATGTTGGATAAGAGAAAAAATGAGTTTCATTCTACTACTAAAAGACAAAGACCAGACTTGGAATGGGATGGAAAAATATAGGTGAAAACCTTAAAACCTCTTGCCGTTGTGCACAATAGTGCAGTGAAAAGTTTAGGGGTTCGACAGTTAAGAGTCTATTTGTGTTGACACTTCCATTTTAAGGATAGGAGTTGTCCGTGTGTCCCCCCCACCCCACTCCCCATCTCCCAATATTACTATGTCAGGTGAAGCTGATAAAATGGCAGCTGAAGAAAATGGATTTTTTCCCCCAACAATTGCATAGACTGGCTAGTTTTTTTTTTTTTAATTTTGTTTATTTATTTGATAGAGAGATAGTGAGAGAGAGAGACATTGAGAGAGAGAAAGCATGATCAGGGGGAGAGGGAGAGGAAGGCTCTCCACTGAGCCAGGAGTTCGATGCTGGGCTCGATCCCAGGACTCTGGAATCACAACCTGAGCCGATGGCAGATGCTTAACCAACTGAGACACCCAGGATCCCCTGGCTACTTGGTTTCTAATGTTGATTGTGCTTTCAGTGAGAAATTTACAGGGAGAGAAAGTACCAAAATAGAGATACCCGGTTCTAAAGAACTTTGGGCATTTTCTTGAAGTGCCTTTTTTTTTTTTTTAAAGCAGAAGTGGGGATTTATTGTTAGGGAATGGTCTGACCCAAGGCACAGCTGAATTTTGGGCACAGATGTTATCAGATTCCTTTCTGTCTGCCTCTTGTCTATGCTTTGCTCAGAGGCTTCTCTGCCATCAAGGTGCATGATAGCCACCTGCAGTTTCAGGTGAAGAAATGCTTTAGAATGTTCTAACCCTGCACGTTTTCTTCAAGCCTAATCTAGTAGTAGAACATATTACATGTGTTATGAAGGAAATAAAAACTTTGACAAGCTTGATGGTATTTAATCAATTTATTTATGTCTTCTGATGTTAACCTTAGATTGTAGGTGTACCTGGCTGGCTCAGTTGGTAGAGCATTTGACTCTTGATCTCAGGGTCATGAGTTCAAGCTCCATGTTGGACATAGAGTTTACTTTAAAAAAAATGTTATCTTGGGGCACCAGGTGGTTGAACATCCAACTCTTGATCTGAGCTCAGGTCTTGATCTCAGGGTTATGAGTTTAAGCCCTACATTGGGCTCCATGAGAGGGCATGGAGCCAATTAAAAAAAAAAAAGTTAAACTATGCTAATAAGGTATTTATACTTGGTTAAATATGTTAATTTTGGTCATTTCCACAAAAAATGTGGGCATTCTTCTTTCAGTTCCCTTTCTTATAGCCTTATTTCTGTTGGAAACTCAGGTTTAACCTACAATGATGTATCATTTCAACTTTTAGAATCTTTTCTAAGAATGTAACCTACATTACAAAGGTAATCATCAAGATTTTGTATATTAGAAATCATGAATTGATAAATTGTGAATGCAGTATAAAAACATAAACCCTGAAAAAAAAAAAGAAAGAAAAAAAACATAAACCCTGGAACCAGACTGCCTGGGTTTAAATCTCAGCTCTACCATTTGCTGGCTGTGTGACTTTGGACAGATTATTTAACCTTTCCCTACTTGAATTTCCTCATTTTATAAAATTGGGATTTTTAATAGTACCTTTTTAGTCCTGGAGAACCTGGCATATAGAGAATGCTATTACTGCTATTACTATTCTTACTACTCTTGTTACAGGGTTGTTATTGTGTCTCTGTCATCTCTCCCAAATCTTCATTCCCCAACACCACCCATGGGAACATACCATACCACTATCTTGGCTGAGTAATGGAGTCCAGAGTGCTTTGAAGACAACTGTCGACATATTTTTAAATGAAAGACTGATGATAAAAATTAAAACCCAACTAGAAGATAAAGTGATTTGATAGCATCCCCATTTAAGAATATATTCTGCACTGTCCCTTCCATCCCACTTTTGTTTTGTGGAAAATACCAATTTCTCTTTTTAAGCATTAGCGTCAAGGGCATATGACTTTTGCTTCATTTTTATTTTCATTGTCTAGGAATTTCCTTGGAGATGCTGCTGATCTGTGCCAAAAGTCTTGGGACTTTTACACCATTTCTGTGTGTTTTCTGGTTGAACGAGGCCTAATTAGATTGTCTTTTCTTTTGTTTTTTTTTCTTTGAAAACTTGGAAATTATCTGGTTCTTGGGTTGTAAGGCTGAGCATGTTTGGTTAAGTAATTCCCTCGGGATCTAAGCTGGCATCCACACAGGTCTCATTAAATGAGAACTTTAAAAGCCTCTTGCTCAGTGGGCTCTGTCATTGTTGACCAAATGTTTCAAGATGTAGGCACAAACTGTTTTTGTCCGTTTTTCAAGTGTAGTCTAATTTTGAAGTAACAGTGTGCTTTTCTACTTGGAAAGATTAAAAAACAGAGTGGCAGGTTTAACCAAGGTCATGTTCATTTTGCTTCTTAGCAAGTTTCTCTTACCCATTTGGCTTTCTTGGAAGCAATGCTGATCTTAACTTTTGTGACTGTTTTGTTTGGAAGTCAGTGAGGTTTTTCTTTGTGTAAAGTTACTAGTTAATAGTTGTCTCCTTCCGATGGATATGTAAAAAGGCAGTGGAATTCCTTCAGATTACTCTGGCCTTGATGCCCCCATCCTTGCCCCCCAACCCAGCAAAGCAGATTTTGTCTTTAATTAGTCCAGTCTTTTACGCCTTGTATTGCATACCTGCCATAGATAGGTATTAGCATACAGATGAGTCTAAATCCAGAGAAATTGGCTACAAAAATTCTTAAAGACTGAAGATATTGTGATACACAAGGAAACCAATCTCCTGTAGTTAAAATTGAGATAATGGAAAAGTAGAGTCATCTTAATTCATAATAATTTAAGAATGAAGCAGATGGAATTAGCAAGATCTTTCTGGATGATCATGACAGAGCAGAGCCGTGGCCCAGAGTCAGCCAGGTCAGTGACTGTCCACAGATAGGGAGGTGCAGAAGAGTCTTGTTAATGCTGTACCTTTGTATTGATCATATCCCATGAATCCTTTTTCACAAAGGCTAAACTTTCCTAGAACTTAAGTTTACTAAATGTGAAAAATTTCTTTACCTAGGTATCCTTTCCATTTTGGAGATAGAAACCCTTAAAGATAACCCAAGTGACTATTCTTATTTTGTAGATTCAGAAACTGAAGCCAGAGAGGTTAAGTGATTTTCACAAAATCACACATGACCTTAGTGGCTGGGCTGCAACTAAACCTGGGTCTCTGGCTTCCCAAATTAGTGTTCCTTTCACTGATCCATGCTGTCTTTGCTTATCCATTCAATTAGTAAATGTAATTGAAGGGACTCTAATTAGTTTGGCTCCTAAAGGCTTTTGTGGTTAATGTCAGACCGGCAACAAGGTTTGTTTTTTTCCCCCAGCTTTTGAGTCGTGGCCAAATTTTGTCAGTCAATTATTTCAGAGTCTTGAAGTCATCCCATGGAAGTCAAGATGATTTGAATAGTTGGACACACATGTCTGTGTATCTGTCTAATAAACATGCCTTCTGTAGTGCAAATTAGAGAATGTTATTATAATGTACCAAATGTATATAGTCATTAGATATGGAGCAGTTGTGGCCAGTACAGTGGTGACATTCCAGCTATCACTATCATTGTGTGTTTTTTCCGGACCTGTGAGCTTTGACACTACTTTCCTATATAATTGAGGGGTTAGCAGTACTCTGGCAACCCAGGCATCCCAAGAAGCAGATGCTAGGGATGCAGGGGGTTGATTGGGCACTCCATGCACTTGGCAGTTGCATGAATTGGCACTGCCAGTTCATGGGTATGAGGAGCTTAGGTGTGAAGTCTACTCTTAGATCTGTGAACTAATTGTTGGTGCCTCTGAGGGCACCTCTTCAAGGAGTTATCTAGGTGTAATTGAATTTCCTTCAAGGAAGAGACTCATTGAATTCCTAAGAGAAAGTCTGAAATTGACTCTTAGACCTCAGGGCTTACCGCAGTCCCTGAAAGAGCAAGAGAGATGGAGCTGATATGAAAGGAGAAGCCATTGAAAGGTATGCCATCGTTTTGCATTGTATGTATTCATCCCCAAAGAGGGATGAATAGATGAGGCTCTCTGTGTAACCCACATTTTTGATAAAGTCCAGAAGTAGAGAAATACAACTTCTATAACTTTTCCTTTACTTGTACTCATCATATTCAGCTCTGTTTTCTTGAGTAATTGTAAACTGTTTGCCAGCAAATAGTTGCCAGCATTTATTTGGGCATAGGAGAGTTTTTACTAAACTGAAGTATTTCTTTGTAATTTCACAGAAAAATTTTTTTTTTCAGAATTTTTGGGGTAAATCTTGATGATGTATCAAAATGTACTGTTGAATGTGTTTTCTTTAGACTCTAAAATGCCATATTGCCTTTAGAATGAAACATTGAAAGAGAATCTCTGTTTTAGGGCCTGAGATATTTCACTTTAGCATTTAATGTTAATACACAAAGTGTTAGGATACTTGATTGCCTAAAATTTTAAAGTATGACTTAGGAAATTACTTTATGTTAAAACTGTTTTTGTCTCAAATTTGATTTAGAAGCTAATAGTCTGCTAAGGAAAATTGAGTATCATTACCTCTAGCTCATAATATTTAGAATATACGCTGTTTGTCTTTCCATTCTTCCACTTTCATCAACTGCGTATCAAAGACAAAAAGAAAATGTTAGGTGTAATTCCACCACACAGAAAGCAGAGTCTTTCCCATTTCTAGGTTGCTTACATGTCAGTTCACATTTCCTAGCAGAAAATATGTCCATTTCTGATAAATATGTACATCATTCTACAGAGAAATCTTCATTTATCCTCCTGAAAGTCCTTTGTCTTTTTTTTAAGGGGAGATAACGCTTTCGAGGAGCTTTTGTGACAATGGGTGATAGATTCTTTTTGTTAAAGAAAGAACAGTTTGAACCAAAAGTGAGCTCCCAGTCTCTTCTGGCCTCTTTGGTTTCCAGCTTTCTGAATAGGTGTATCAAGGTGCATGTGTGAGAGAGAGAAGGGGTTTTGGGAATGCGAGTGAGGGTGTGTACATTTATGTATGCATGCATACATATAGAGGATGGACAGTAACTTTCCTTTACCGTATGTTGTGGTCATCATAAGGCAGAAGTCAGGGTGGACATGAGAGCATACCTTGATGCCTATTTGTATATCTTTCTTGTATCTATAGTTTCCACTTGAATCCTGGGAGTTCACACGTTCAGCCTTAATGGTAGTGCTATATAGCTAATGCAGGAAATGCTCATATCCTTGTCCTGACCTTTTCCTTTCCATACAGGCTTAATTTTTTTTCCCCCTTGAAAATGGAGACTGGAGGATGGTAGTAATTGGGGCTTGAGAATTTACTAGGAGATTTTGCTGCCTATACAATCACTGGAGAGTCCTGTAGTTCAGCTACCATCCCTGTTGCACTAGTGTTTTTCTTAGTCAAAGCATCTACCAAGAAGTATGCTGTTTAAGAATCCAAGTTGGAGGAATCCATGAGAAGTACGTCTGTTCCCAGGACTGTTGGGTTTTGCCCTTTCCCCCCTCAACTCACTTTACACTTTTTAAAATAAACAGTAGATTTGATTCCATAGAAACTTCATCTTTATGTGCATGAGGAATGGACTCTCTATTTTAGGCAGTAATTTTTTTTTTTTTTTTTTGTCATTTGGAAACAAGAATTAGTTGTATTCATTGTCACCATGCATAAAAAGTGGATCCTGCTTGTGCTCTAGAAACTGCTTTCATTTTAATTTAAATAATATATCTTTGTAATTTTTTTTTTAAAGGTAGTGTCTTCCCCAGCAGATGTAGCTGAAAAAGCTGACAGAATTATTACAATGTTGCCCACCAGTATCAATGCAATAGAAGCTTATTCTGGAGCAAATGGAATTCTAAAGTATGTATTTCTCAGCTGTGGAAATTTTCCTTGTTATGATAATTCATGAATTTCACATTTATTAACACTTTAGGAAGTACAATTATGTTTGTTAAACCTTTCTATACAATTTTCTTATTTTTTAAAAAAATGAATACTGTGGTTTCTCCCTCAATGTAAAGGGTTTATTTTTTCGCTGAAAGCAAGTATATGACTTTTGGGAATAATTTTTTTTTTTTTTTGCTTCTGTTTCTTTCCTTAGCTCTTGCATTAAACTTACGCTTTCATGGCTAACATGTTTAAGAGACTTTTAAAGCTTGCATTTTAAACTGTACAAATGTTACAAGCATAATTTTCTTATGGTTTATAGAAATTCAGGAAAAGGTTTCTATGAAAAATAAAACCAAACATTGGAAAGAACACCATTATTTAACATTTTATTATATTATAAAAAGTTATTGTATGTCCTCTGGGTTAGTACATCTGTACTAAGAACTTTGAGAAGTTGGAATTAAAGGTTAGCAGTAGCTCTTTAAATAAAATATAATTTAGGTCAGAGTTTTCTAGCCAGTGCTTAACTTTCCTGGTTTTGAGAACTTTTTGGTTAGTTTCTACCTCTTGCCAAATCTTTGTGGTTGTGTTAGAATGACAGTGGTTGAATTTCCAATTTGATTTTCTGGTCTTACCAGTTACTGTTTCTAACTTGTTTTCTTGTTGAATTTCAGCAAAGAGCTAGAACAACTGGAGACCCTATAGACGTATATATATAGGGCTAAAAGAAAGGGTTTAATTTCATGAAGCTGTAATACATGAAATATGAGGTTTTAGGGAATTGAATTGCTTTAGAAAACTAACAAACTTGGAAGCAAAAGACATTTGGATATTAGGCAGAAAACTGATAAGATAAATGTTTAGATTTCAGGGAAGGTTGAAAGACACTAATTTTGGATGGAGCCCTCAAGCCCACGGTGTGTGTGGTCTTGAGGTAACTTCTGTGTCATTATCTAGTCTGTTGCAATTATGGCCCTGGGTTGCCTCTCAAGGAAAAGTAACTAAAAATTTGTTGGCGACAAAATCCTGTGTTTATTAATATTCTTTACTAAGGAATATAGTGGCCAACTAGCAGAACAGTTTTGCCTAGGGAGTGCTTTCAGAGAATGTGGATGAACACTGGTAAATGTAATTCTTGTTTTTCAGGTTACATAAAGTGAAACTTCCACATATTGAGGTGATCTATAATAGAGCATGATATTTCCTTTCTGTGGAATATACTCCATCATTGCCTTTGGACCAGATCAATTAATATGTTTAAAATTGTTGTTTCAAGCATTTTGTATGCTATTTTTCTATAGAAAGATTTTTCTTTTTTTTTAAATAGTTTTTAGCAATGATTTTCCATTTCCTTCTTCAATATTTATCTTTATTCATTTCTAATTTTCCAATCACAATTATGATTAAATGTCACGTGGGTTAATTAATCTATAGTAAGGACTTTGGGAAGTTTGAATTAAAGGTAAGCCATAGTCCTTAAATAAATTATAACTTAGGTTCATTTCCTAGCCAGCGAAGATAGGCATAGATTAGGAGCCCTGTAGATAGATATAATCTGCACTTACAGTATAAACAAAAGTGTCTTATTATAAGAATGCCAGCGCCTGGGTGGCTCAGTTGGTTAAGCATCTGCCTTTGGCTCAGGTTGAGATCCCACGGTCCAGGTATCAAGTCCCACATCTGGCTCCCTCCTCTGTGGGGAGCCTGCTACTGCCTCCCTCTCTCAAGCCTCTCTGTCTCTCATGAATAAGTAAATAAAATCTTAAAAAAGAAAAAAAAAAGAATGCCATTTACTATTGATATAAAATATGGTAGAAGAAAAAGCTGTTTTCCCACTTTGCCAATGTATGTATGTACATTTACTATAAAGGACAAAAAAATTTTGCCTGTGAGATTTCCAGGTTCTTTCCTTTATTTTCCTTTCTGTCTCTTTGATGTTTTATTTTATCTTTAAAAAGTGTAGTTATTAAGAATATGCCACCCTGAAGCATATGGCTAAATTTCGATGGTTTATGTTTATTCTACCTTGTGGAAATGACATGGATATGTGAAATTTGCAATATGGCTTGTTAAAGGCAAATAAAATAGTTTTTAAAGAGCCCCAGCTACTTTACAAACAAAAATTTAAATCCTACCAAATAGGCCTTTTAAAGTTAATGGGTGTTTTAAATTGCCTACCTATATTATTATGGTATTGTGTATTTCACCTGAAACCAGAATTTATATCATGTAGTTTATTAGATTATTTAGGTTTGTTTGAAAGAGTGTGGGTTTACTTTGAACTTTAATTGATCTGAAAATGGATTTGAGATTTTGAATCAGTTCTAATAATGTTTTTAATACTAAAGCGAAGACCTCTTTGATATCTGGCAGCTTTTAGCAAATTCTAATTCTATAGGTAGTTGCATGAAATGTTTATTCAGATTTGTAAACTATATTTTTAAAACTGTAAGCCTATAGTTTAAAAAAACATTATTTTTATTTATTTACTTAGAAAAGTGAAGAAAGGCTCACTATTAATAGACTCCAGTACTATTGATCCTGCAGTTTCAAAAGAATTGGCCAAAGAAGTCGAGAAAATGGGAGCAGTTTTCATGGATGCCCCTGTTTCTGGTGGTAAGTGGCAGCTAAAATCTATGCACACCTATTTCTGTTTGTCAGAAATAGTAATTACAGTTTCGTGGTACCCAATATATATCCAGTTATTTTTAGACTCCTTATAGGAGTCTCAATTTTTTCATTGGAAACAAAAAAAAACCTCACTTTTATTATTTAGTACTCTCGAAATACATTCCTTGTTCTAAGTTCAGACAAAAGGATGTCACAACTTTGAAGAATTATGAATTTTTGGTCCAAATTGCTGTGGGTAAGGCAAGAGCAATTTGTTGAAAATTTAACTTTTCAGAACAGATCCAAGAAGTAATTAATTAGGTTGAATCATCTTTTAACTGTTAAAAAGTTGAGGAAGTATTTAAAAAGAAAAAAATAATTTCACAAGGGGAACTTAAAGCTCAGATAATTTTTTACAGGTGGGATATTACCAGAATTTCAAGGAGCAGATCATTTCAATTTTGTATGAACTTTTCCAGACAATAGAAAAAGAGGAAACACTTCCCAACTCATTCTATAAGACCTATGTAACTGATACTTTAACCAGAAAGGGAGAGTGAGAGAGGAAAAATTTAAGTCTCAGTCATGAAAACAGAAGTAAAAAGTTTTAAAAAGTACATTAGCAAACTAAATCCAACCATGTATAAAAGAGATCAAACACTACAATCAGGTTTATCTCATATGTACTAAAATGGCTTAATATTAGAAAATCTATAAATCTATTTCCCACATTAACATACTTAAAAATCATACGATCATCTCAGTTAGAGGACAAGGATTCTCACTAATAACTTTTTTTTTTTTTAAGATTTTGTTTATTTATTCATGAGAGACTCAGAGAGAGAGGCAGAGACACAGGCAGAGGGAGAAGCACGCTCCATGCAGGGAACCTGATGTGGGACTTGATCCTGGTACTCCAGGATCTGGCCCTGAGCTGAAGGCAGATGCGCTTAACTGCTGAGCCACCCAGGCATCCCTCACTAATAAAATTCTTAAAGCGTATTATTATATCAGATATTAATAGTAGGTGGTCTGGGTATTTTGGAATGGTAGTATTATAGGTGTTATGATTTTCCATAATTTTGCAAGTTTCCAAAATTATTGTGTAATCAAATATAGTACACACACATGTGCGCATACACACGTATACACATACATATGTAATTTGTAGTTGAAGACTAGTTTCTAGTTGGAGACTTTCTATAAAGGCTGGACTGAAGAAAACTAATCATTTGCTCAAGACCAAAACTAGATTTGTTTCATATTCTACTGTATTAGGAAATACTATTTTCTGTAAAGTTCTGATTTATTCTAAGAGGAAAATAAAGACTGCTAAAGGGAGGTTGTCCTTTAATTTATAAAATCATCATTTCAGTACAGTGCTAAAAATAGCCCATTGCTAGTGTGATACATTGTTACAGTAATGACCTTTAATGACTCACATCTCTGAATCTGCTCTGTGTGTTCATGTGCTACCTTGACTCTGAGTTGAGCCATCTGACTTGCTTTGGCTAGTGGTATATTAGTAAATGTTACACAAGGATAAACTTGAAAAGCACTTTGTACATGGAGTCTTGTCCTATCTTGCTTATGGGGACTCTGCTGCTCTCGCATATAGAAACCTGGATTGGCCACCTGGGGACACGGACTAACTACCAAGCATGTGAGTGAGGCCATTGACCATCTAGCTAGAGTCAGGTTTCCAGATAAGTGTAGCTGCATTAGTGACCTCAGGCCTAACCAGCAAATGAACTGCCCAGCTAGGATAGTCTAAATTACTCACCCTGAGAATTGTCAGTAAATAAACCCACTAAGTTTGAGGGAGTAATATAGCAGTAGATAACTGATGGAGCCAAATACAGTTGATATTTCCATAATTATGTAGCAGTGTTTGTTACTTGATGTATCAATTAGTGTGCTACCTGTGCCTATTTAATCTAAGTGTTATAAACTTTTTCTGAAGGAGAAAAAAAAAAAAAAATGAAGGAGAATGATGGTATTGTGGTTCGCATAAAAGCTAACTTTAATGCCAAAGCTAAGTTGCTAAAATGAAGTTTATTAAGCCAGTCCAGAAAAGAGTTTCATTTCATTTGCTATAATCAGGTCCCAGACCTGTATGTCTGTATTCCTGATCCAGAGAATGTATCAAGGGAGAATGTTTGCCTAAATTGTTACCTAAGTAGTACCCTGGTGAACTGACACAAGATACCCATATTTAGTAGGATATGGAAAAATAAGTTGGTAAAAATTCTGGTAAATCTCATTTTGGTGTTCTTATGGACTGCTGGGGGTTAAATAGTACATCTAGCTTTTGAGTGTCTTTTGTGTTCTTAGAATTAAGTTTTTTTATTAGAAGGGACTTTAGCAATAATTTAATTTGACTTTGTTATTTTATAGATGAGAAATTGAGGTCCAAAGAAGTTAAATGACTTGCCTGGGGTTCTCCAGCTTGAGAGCCAATCTAGAACTAGAATCTTTTCTCCCACCTTAGTCTAAGGCTCTTCCCACACTCCACCAGACCTTCTTCCTTTTAGTCTCACCCTGAGGTAGCTTTTCTGTTTTTGAAAACAGTGGCCTACTGTTAACTTCATTTCTTAACAATTTTATCTAGTTGCCAGTCCTCTGTCTTCTTTCTTGGTAGCTAAATGGCACTACCATGTAGTGAAACCTTTGGTGGGGGAGTGAGCGGAGAATTGCATCCTTTTCTAACTCTTGAGAGGTTGGCTTCTAATCTGGAAGGGGCCTAACATTTCTGTTCCAGAGTCACTTGAGAAGAAATGGGTGAGAGGACATTATTCTCAAATAGAATTCTGGAGAGATCAGATCAGTCTTATTATGTTGACCCCATCCTGAAGTGTTTATGAACTGGCTATCAGGACTCTTTTGTTCTGCTGGTGAGTTGGGATAGAACCAGAGGCTTTTTGGGTCTTTTCTGTTTTGGATCCACTGGCTGGTGCTGTTTAATCAAATAAACGTCAGAAAAAAGATAGAGTAATATTTTGACATAGCCCTCACATGTTTCAATTTGATTAGGATAGGATCTGTTCTGAGGTATAAGGACTTGAAATGTTATATTATAATATTAGATACCATTGGGAAATGTGATTATGATCACAGGGGTGGGGTTAGGATAAAAGAAGAAGAAAAACATTCAAAACAACTTAAAGAAGAAATTCTTACATTAGAAGTTTAGAATTTAGTGATATGTATTAATAAAATGATTTGTAAATAGTTACAAAGTATAAAATATGTAGCACAGCAGTCTTCCCAGTACTTAGCAACCAGAAAGGGAACTCTTCATTAACAGTTTGTTCATAGCAACATGCTGCACTTTGTAGAGAAATACTGCCTTTGTCCTCTCTGGGGTGGCTATTAATACTTACTTTGACTTACCTTGTACTTACCTGTATGGATATTTAGAGAGAGTAACACCAGATTTGACTTACACACTTGATTCTGGGACAACAGAAGAATTTTTAGTTCTGGAAATGGAAAAATTTATGTTAAAGATTAACTAGAAACCTCATAGATGATTCCCAGTTACATCCAAGGAGAACCAGTGCAATTTGGAATTAGATTTGACAGTTCTTTAGTAAATATTCTTTAAGCAAGGAAGAAAGGAAATTGGTTAGCTCATATGATTCTCTTAACACCTTTAGTTTCATTTTTTGTTGTACTTCTGTTAAAAACTTCAAAGAAGTTCACTTGATATTAGGGAGAGCCTAGAACTTTTAGGGAAAGAAAGTACTCTACAAATGAAGGTCTTCATTTTTTCTTCAATGAAATGTACTTAAAATGACTATATTTATGTAATTCTTACAAGATTATATACTTTTTAAAAAAGATTTTATTTATTTATTCACGAGATACACAGAGAGAGAGAGGCAGAGACACAGGCAGAGGGAGAAGCAGGCTTCACGCAGGGAGCCTGATGCAGAACTCAATCCCGGGACTCCAGGATCACGCCCTGGGCTGAAGGCAGGCGCTAAACCGCTGAGCCACCCAGGGATCCCCCTATATATTGTTTTGTCATACACTCTTTTCTAATTTTTCTATTATGCTACATTCTTCATTTCATGCAACAAACATTTATTGAGTCCTTTTATGGGGTAGGTATGGTCTAGGCACCAAAGATAGCACTTTGAAGATATTCAAAGTCTTTTACCTCATGGATTATGATTTAGTAGGAATAAAGAGAATAACAAAAATAATTGAAATGATAAGTGCTATGAAGACAAAACGGGAGAGTAAGCAGTTAATGAAACCCTCTTCAGGGGAAGGTCGTTTTACCTAGAGTGGACAGGATGCCTTCTCTGGGGAGGTGACTGTTAAGCAGAGATCTGAGTGCACAACTCCAGACGAAGAGTTTTCAGTGAAACAGACTGCCCTGTGTGGGCTCTGAGGTATGAATAAGCTTGGTATGTGTATGGAACATTTATCTTTGTATCACCAGGACTTAGCAGGTAATTGTGCTCAATTATTAAATTGACTCCCCATATGTCTGACACCATGCCATTGTTGATCAGTTTGTGGTTATCAAAGTAAAGCTAACTGGGCTTTCTATAAATTAGCCCCTGGCCCTGGCCTCAAATATGATGTCCTAATCTGTTTACCTGTTTTGTGTAAATCACATCTTTATGAAAGTTGTAATCCTTCTTTAAAGTCACATGTTGCTTAGTCACACCATTTTGGATATGTGTCTTTTTTTTTTTTTTTTTTTTTTTTTTTTAGTGTGGAGAGGGTCTGCTATCACAGGGTTAGTTCCAATTTGATCAGTTCTCTTATATAATGAATGCTGGACATAAAGTAAATTAAAAACTATTGTTTGTGACTAATGACCAAATACTGTTGAGTCTGCTCCAAGGGCATAATTAAAGTACTTAACTGTGCTTGGATAATTAAAGAATAAACTCACCAATTGCCTAATATGTCTGTAGAGTTGCACAGTAGACCTTAAGTTGAAGTGACTCTGAAGTGGCACTTGGAGTTAGCCCAAGGCTCCCCGGGCTGGCAAGCCTCATTGATTTGCTAAACTGTATTGCTCCAGTTAGAGATTAATGTCAAAATTAAATAATTGAACTGGTGTATATGTGTTTGTATAATAGTTCCCTACCAGGAAACCAAATTTTATACTCTATTTGGCGGAATTAAGTTTTAGTAATTTGTTTGAGGTATTCTTAGAATACGGAGTAGTAAGCACAAAATCTAGTAAGGAGTTTCTTTTAGAGCGTTAGACTTGCTTGCTAAATTCCTCAGTGAAAGTCTCACATAGACTCCATTATTGTTTTTAAAATCAAGTGTGTAGCCTTGGCCTTAACTATTCACTGAACTGGGTATCTACTGTTTTTTCACTAGATCTGTATCTAATTTATGGTAAAGGGACCACAAAAACAAAAATTATTTCTATTTTGGCACCTAACACCATTATAGTTAAGGGTCTGTTGGCATTTCCACTAAAATGTTTTCTTAGAGAAGTTTATAACTTGGCAATTTTACTTGGCTTTGGGCTGAAACATTGCTATTTCTGTCCAAAAGTAAATTCTTTTACCAAATTTCATACAACTGAATTTGCTTTGGTTGATAATGTGTGGAGAGGGAAGGGCTATCACACACAATACATCTTTTTTCATGTTCTCACAAGCTGTTTGATTACAAAGGAGTATTATGTGTGGCATTTGTTCTTATATTTTAGTCTTGCTGTAGTAAGATTTTATTTTTTTTAATGTTTTGAAATAAGTTGGTTTAACAGGGTTAAGATAATTCATTTTCATGGGTTCTTCCCTTTAAAGAATTATACTATGAAGATAGTTTTTAGTTCTTTTTACATTATTAACTTTTATAAAATTTAAAAGCATTTTGTGGCAGGGGTGGCTGGCTAGCTTAGTCCACAGAGCATGGGACCTTTGATCTTGGGGTAGTGAGTTCGAGCCCCACGTTGGGGCTAGAGATTACTTTTTTTTTTTTAAAAAAAGAGTAAAATAAAAGAAAGACATTTTGTGGCATTGACTTTTGTATGAGAGACTTGAATTATTCTGTCTTGAAAAATATTAGCTAAAGTAAGCCTTTCTTTGGTCTGTTCTGGTGTTATTTAAAGCTTTAGTACCTCAAATAATGAAAATTTTCTTTAATTTTGTTTGATGGACAAATCCTTTTCCTTAAAAATGACATAAGATTCATCAATACTAAGACACCAGAAATGGGGTAATTATGTTAGCAATTTAGATATACCCATAATTTTACTTATCACCTTGTATCTAGTAAGTATCCTTTTTATCTAGGATTTTCTCCAGTTTGTCAAATAGTTCAGAAATGTTTGGTAAATAAATTCCAAGAATTTCTTTGAAATTTGTCCCTAAGAGGTGCCCCAAAACCCTCTTTACATTCTTTGGCATGCCTAAGTCTCCCCTACGACTTGTCATAGACAACTTATAGGAGTCCCTATATAAGGCGTTAATGAGTTCTTAGCATGTTTAGAGAAGACTGCTGACTCACCACCCAATGTAACATAATTGAGGCAACTTTAATAATTTGTCTCCTAAGAAAATAGTAGAAGAATGGGTTAGAGATCCCCTTAGATCACCTCACTCAGTGTTTGTTGTTACTGTTTATTGTTAGTAATAATTATTATCGCTAATGACAACATAGTTTATTTCTAAGAATTCACTTTCTTGGAGTTTGCAATCCCCCCCACCTCCAAATCTGCAGGCCAGGTTTTAATTGCATTGCAATTTCCAGTCAAGTAACCATTACCAGGGTTGTTCTTGCCAGGCTCTGTCCTGTGGTGGAGGGATACTGTGTTCTCTTTACCTGGTTATGTTGGAAAGTGCACGGATAAGGCAGGGGTCCTGTCTGAAGTAATCCTAGGGTATTTTTAATGTCCTTTAATTGCCATTCAGGATGTAAGTCAGACCAGACACAATTGGGTCTGGTCACAGTTCAGAACTGCCTAGTGGTGTTTATATAAAAGTAAAGTATATTTAGCAAATAAATCCCCTGAAGCTATTACTTATATGTAATTTATTTTTTATTAACATCTGTTGATTCCTAAGCAGTGTGAAATTAGTTCCAGTATACCAGCATATTATGTCTTTATTTTGTTTTACTTGTGATCCCTGGATAGCACTGGGGGTAAAGTGGGAGGAGGAAATGGAATTAAGAATTTCACAAGTGCCTTGTCATCATCATCAAACCATTATCAAATTTATTTGTGGTTTTCTAGATGTCTGATTTTCTTAAAGTTTGGTAATGTTAGCAGATGAAAGTATATTGAGTATAAATTCTCTCTATATATTTGCTGTATGATTCTATTTTGTTTTGCGTTGCTTTGGGTGTTTTAGTTGTGAAAATTTTAAATTCACAGGCACATTTCATAGTTAGGACCCTTCCATCAGGGCCAGTTAAGGTATGGCAGCAGACTTAGCTACCCTCTTCTTCCTTGAAGTGATTTTAACTTGATGTGAAAGTAGAGGGTTTTTGTTGGTGGTGTTTTGTATTTAGCCAGATTACCTCTATCAATATGAGAGATGTGGACTTTTTTAGAAGGGTATTAAGGATTTTAAGATTTGTCCCTGACATCTTTTTTGAGTTATTGACTGTTAGTTATGGTCATCCAAATGTTTATCCATTGCAGTCTCTGAGAGAGCATTGTTCTTAGGGAGGTTTTTTTAAAATGAAACATAATATGAGGCAGGGCATACAAATAGTTTTATCATTAATTACATTTCATTTCCCCTAATTCTTATGTGTTAGGGGTAATACTTGTTCTCAAGTGGCCAACATTTTTAATGTACTATGTACATATATTGAAAGAGTAGAAAAATAGTCTTGGCAGACACTGAAATGGTTAATTGGCTTTTTCAGCCAAGGTAGGTTTATAAAACTTTCTGAAAATTAAGAAGTGGGAGGGAAAGAATTTTTCTTTTTCATTAATGCCATATTTTATTAACCCTTTACCCATAAAGCCTATTTTTAGGCTGTAAACATTTTCTTGCAGTATTTTTTCATTAAACAAGCAGCTAGAGGAAGAATAGTTGATTTATTGTAATTATCAAGTATCTGCAAACATTCCAGTAGTTAAAAGAATTATTTCAACATAAAATCCTAAGTAGAGATGAGATTTTTTTTTCTAAAGGTAAATGATAATTTTGAGAAAGGAATAAGAGCAGCAGCATAAATGATAACTTTGAGATCTGTTATCTTTAAGAGCAAACTTTTAAAAATAGCCTTAAGAAATATTTGATGGTTTCTCATGATCTTTAATTGAGGTCTATTTTTAAATTCTTATTAGTACTTGTATAAAATCAGTAGCTTTTCATGATAAAGCATTTACGTCTTAAATCTTGCACACTTCTCTTAGGAAATAAATGGAACAACATTGGTATTTTAAAATTAATAGGAATAGTCTATATTTGATTTAGAAAAGTTACTTTATATAATATTCAAGGGCTAGTTGACAAGGGCAAGAGAGAGAAGGGAGAGGGAGGCAGGTCTGGAGCGTGTGGGAGAATAAGAGAGAGATTACATTGTCCTTTTCCATTTTAGCTGGTAGTTTGGAGTAAAACTGTAAAGTTAAACTTTTTGGAATTGTTATTACCCCGAGTGGGAATATAAAGTATATTGAACAAAATTTATTTAGCCTGTTAAAAAGTCAACCTAAAACTGTAGTTAATTAGTTTACATTATTACATCACTTCTGGTAGAGCCTCAAACTGGTACAGAGTAAGAGGAGCTCTATCAGGTGAGCTGACTGCTACCCATATGGGACTTTAAGATAATGATGAGTTTAAATTTCCTCTTAGAGCTAAGTGAGAATAAAACTGGAGGCAATAAATACTCTTGGCCAAAGCCATTAAATGAAAAAGCTGGGAATTCTCCAGCTCTTGACTTAAATTGTTTGTTTATCAGCTGGCGCCTAGTCTGGAGTCAAGAGCTGGAGATTTCTATCTGTGACAGAACTTTGAAACTCTTGCAGGACACTTTCATTTCAACTTAAGGTAACTTGAGTTTATAGCTTTGGCTTTAAAGATTACTAATGATTTACTCATTTCCTTACCATTTAACCAGAGTGGACTTTTTCCCAGGAAGGGATCTGTGTTTATTTAGGGCCTTTGTCTGCGGAGGGATTAAAAGGCAGCCCACCAGCATTGTGAACTTGATGGTAATAAAAGGTCACCAAAACACACCATAAAAACATTCTTACCATGGAATTAATTATACAGTGTAATTTTACAAAGCAGCTCGGTTACTCCATCGCTCCCCCCCCATTCTTAAGCATTTCATCTTTTAAAAATTAATGCTGTGGTTTTAATTTACGTTTTTGAAAAAATATTTTGTTTCTCTTATGATATTTAAACATTGAAGAAATTGTCACATGCAGTTAGTTACTTAAAAATTTTAAAGTTTTTAAATAAAAATTATCATTTATTGTTAAACTATGAGATGAATAACTTGTTCGGGAGAGGGTAGTCAAAGGGATGATGGTTGTAGTTTCAACAGCTCAGTTTCTAAGAACTGAAGCCTAGTTAAGAGTTTTTTTGTGCCACCAGGTGGCATTGCATCCAAACCTGCCTGTGATAAAGGACGGTTTTTAAATTAAATTCTTTTTTGTTCAAGAGAGGTCATAGTACTTTTTTCTAGATTTTGCTTTTGAAGCTGGCTTAAAAATATATCTAATACCAACATTGATTAAATGTCTTCAAAGACCTGGAAAAATTTCTGAACACTGCAAATGTTTGCTTAATGGGTGGTTAATATTGAAATGAAAGTAAAATGTTGAAACATTTGCAGAAGATTGCTATTTTTTTTTAAGTAAAATGAACATTTAATAGTTGGTTATTTTTGTTTTGCTTTCTAAACACTCGAGAGAGGATCCTGTCTATAAAAACCCTCACAAATGTTGCAGAAACTCCCCAATATGGCAAATGACCCCTTCCCCCAACACACACACACTCACACCCGCCCCAGCCCTTATAAAAAAGAATGTCAGCAGGTTTCACTGTATGAGAATTTTTAAGAAGAGAGAAAGACCTCTGAAAGGTGCAAGTCGGTCCTTTTCACAAGCCTAACTATGAGATTCATTAGGCAGTTCATGCTCATGTCTTAAAAGCTGCTTTTGGGAAAGTAAATTCTTGGAGTTTCCTGTACTGGTTTTGAGGGAGTCTTTATAGTCTTTTGATTCAGCTCATTTTAAGAAAGTGATGATAATGTAAAAGCAAGAAAAAAAAATCCTCATTATAAATTTTATAGAAGTATGATTTTTAAACTAAAATAATTATTCTATTTTTATGAACCCACATATGTTAATAAACTGTACAGAAACAAATTATTTAATACAACATATCCAGGTGCTATGATATGTTGTCAGAATAAATAAGGTTCAGTATACGCTCTATTGATTTTTATCCTTTTAAAAATGTATTCACCATGCAGAGATGTTTAATGCTTAGCCTTTGATCATTTATCAAAAAGCTTTATGAAATTTTACTCACTTTATATTCTTGCCTCTTCTTGTGAGGCTTCTTAGAAATGTGCACAACCTGTTTAAGAAATGTATATGTTTTCAAAGTAAATGTTTGACCTCCCACCTTGATGCTTTTGCTTTTAAACACAAACACACACACACACACACACACACACACACTCATAACCCCCCCACCCCTTTCCTCTATATTTATGAATAACTTGATTGGAATGTGTGTTGTACTAAAACTATATACAAACTAAAGTATTTCAGAGAAAGAATTTTATTTTAAAAATTATAAAAATCTGAAAATAGTAGTTTTGAAAATAGTCTAGACAAAGGTACTCAAGATATTTGACCCTCAATATTTTACTTTTAAACTTGATACAACAGTCTGTTTCTTAGCTTTGTTGTATGCTGATATTTCTACTTATTTAACATCAAAAAGCTGTAGTGGTTTCTCTTTATAGATTGTGCCTGTGTTCTGGAATTGCCTCCTGCTGTCCATGAATTGCTTCTTGGCTTGTTTTGTTAGAATTTCTCACCAGGGTTTTTGTGAGCCATGTAGCTAACATTAAAAAAAAAAAAAAAAAAAAGCAAGCATTTGATACAGTAGACTGGATTAGTAAAAATTATACTTACTATTCATAATGATAATTAAGTAAACGTCTTGGTTCAGCATATCAGTTTTATGTAATAAAAGCTCATGCAAATCTCATGTAATAACATGCATATATAAAATTGTCTACAATGACTGCTTTTTTAGTTACTTATGTAATATTAAATAACTGTTTTTTGCAGAAATTCCAGAAACTTACTTTTTCATTAAAAAATAATAGAAAAAAATCCTTACTCGTTTCAGAGTATGTGTAATTTGGTAATGGAGCATTTAGATTTTGGCTTCTTTCATTTCAGTTGGAAATAGTATTGGTGTAAGTGAGTGTTGCCATGGGAACCTCCACATTAGATGTAAAAGGCAAGACTGTCTAAGTGGAGGAGGAGGGGCGATGTACTAAAATACCACTGGCCTAAATGATCTATTTTATGTGTGTGTTGAGGGTGTAGAGGCAGCTAGTTTGAGAGGAGAAGAGAAAGTAGTGCAGAGAGTAAATGTTAAAACTATATACTCATACTTTTGGAATCTCATAGGTGGAAGTGTTTTAAATTTGAAATGTGATTCTTAATTATTTGTGTCATTTGCATATGCTGGAAGTCTTTGCATACCTTATTTTTAAACTGTTGATGAAACATGTTTAACTTATTTGATTTTAGATAAAATAGTTAATTCAGTGAAATGTGATTGGAAGGTTAGCATTTTGGTCTCTGGGATGGCTTTAATTATAAATTTTATTAAAGATAGTTATACTTAATTCTTTTTCAGATATCAGGAAAAAATTTGAAAACTATTTTTTGGAGCCATTTGGCTTTCAAAGCAAAGCTGGCTTTACAGTATTTTTAATATTAGGTTTCAAAAGTTAAATAATTTTAATATTTAATAAATGTTACTCCAGGAAATAATGACTTACTGTATTTGCATGTATAATGTATGGTTTTCTGAAAAAAAATAAAAACAAAAACAAGCATCAAATCCTCTTGTATCCTTCAGGAGCACATGCGTTGCTATTAATAAAGATGGTTAGAGAACAGCCAGCTAACTGCATGTAAAATAACATTTTTGTTTTTGGTATATTTAGATTACAAAGGACAGTGAAATTGTGCCCAACGTGAGTTAGCTGGTAGAAAAGCAACATCACCATTGTACTGTTAACACTATGGATTCTGGTTGTCAGATACACGTGTAAAAAAAGGAAAGACATTAACCTGGCAAAAACTGTTTAAACTTACCTTTTTAGTCCGTCCAGAGAAAGAGTAAAGCTGCCAAGGTAATAAAACATCCGGAAGTTTTTAAAATAAAAAGAGTAATTTAAATTAAAAAAACGGGAGGCGGGAGCGCGAGAAGAAAGAGTGAAAAAGACAGTACTGCTCCCCAGGCCAGGCAGCATCTGATGTAAATTAACCGCAGTGGAAGTGTATTGTTTCCAACTCAGCACAAACAATGCGGGGCATCTCTTTGCGAGGGGTGGGTGTTGGCGTGGAAAAGGGGGTGTTGAGAAGTGAGCTGGGTTGCGGTGAGTTTAGCATTCTGCGGCATAGAAAACAGCAGGATTGAAAGTAAAGAATGAGAAAGTGTCTTTGCATATAAAATTGACCAAGTTAAACCTTCAAGAGATGTGAAATAATTCATAACTGTGAGAGAATGCTTCGTTGTCAGTAATCTAAAGAGGGTTTTTTTTTTTTTTTTTAAAGAGACCTTGGCCTTATGCTGTAAAACGTTCAGCAACCAAAATAACCCGCTTTGAGGTGTACTTCAGCATGGGATGTCTGTTTAGTTTTAGACTTCCTAAAACAAAACAAAACAAAACAAAATTAAGCAAAAATGTATTTCTTGGAAAAATAGATAATAAGGTGGTAAAAAGTCAAGCTTATTAAAAAAATACTTTAAGAAAACGAAAGTAAGGGCAACACCATCTGTGTTGTTTTTCTCTTTCAGTTTTTGCCTGCTGTGCCCCCTCTCCCCGCCCCACCCCACCCCATCCCCAGGCTTCCTTGGGGAAAAAAAGTCTGACAATCTTAATAGAGTGAAAAGCATAAAATTCACATGGGCTTATCAATAAATGGATTCAAAATAGCTTTGCTTTAATCAACTTTAAAAAGTTTCATAATGTAGAATTTTCTAGAAGGCAACTAATATTTATTATTAAGTACCTTTGGTGTATCAGGCTATCATGCTGGGTATTTATGCATTTTAAACCATTTAATCCTTACAGCAACCTCATGAAATGCATATTATCATTTTTTGTGAGGAAGTTGAGGCTTATTTAGGAAGGGACCACATGACAACATGTAATTATTATAAGAATTAGCGTAATGTAGCAAAAAAGAAAGCATTTTAGATAGAAGACTTAAAAATATTATATAGGACTAATACCTTCAAGTCTGGCATTTGTTTAGATTATTACAATAATGAAAAAGCTTTGATTTGTTTATTTAAAAACAAAACCAGTGGAAATCCTTTTTCATGCTCCGTTGATATCACCATTTAGTACACACTCCACCCCAAATCAAAATATAGAAAGAATTATTAGTCGACTAAAAAAGTCCACCATAGGTCATTTAAAGCAATTTTGTTTTTGGTCTTATATGTTTGAATCTAACCAACTACAGGAATAAAGGAGACAAAAAAATGTGGAACTGGAAGTGAAAACCATAAGTTTTAAACCTAAAATAACTTCCATGGAAGGTCTTATAGAAGTTGGGTATAAAAAGAGGCAAAGTGTATCTTACTTAGAGTATGTGTGTACAGGACATTTTCACATATGTTTTCTCTTTTAACTTGTGATTTAAATTTTTTATTTTCCAAAATAAGTTATTTAGTCACAACTTTTTAAATACCAAAAATTGGCCTTTACAAAAGATCAATGAGAGTTTCAGTGTGCATGTATACTTTTTGGTATGTGTATAGTATTCAACATTAAGACTGAAGACTAACAGTGTGTAAAGCTTATTGCTCAATAATAATAATGAAGCGTATTCTTTAGTCCTATTTGACATTACAACTATTGTTTGGTGTTTTATTGAGTCATAATGTGTTGGGAATTGATGATTTTTATCTTGTCAATATTTTTAACCCCTCTCAACATATACAATTCTTCAGTCATATTACTAAAGAAATCTGTCTCAACAGCTTTTAACAAAAGGCCTTTAAAGTAGTATGGGTGTGTGTGTATGTGTATATATGTGTATGGGATGGTGTGTGTGTTTTAATAGTTTTATCCTAAAGATAATTCATTGAAAGATACTTTCTGTACCTAATTCAGGTTATGTTTTTTAAAAGAAATGAACAAACCCACACTCACCATCATCTAACTATATAAAACATAGATTTCATTGAAGGCTATAAGAAAATCTCATGGTTAAGACATTTTTCTTTGCCAGTTTTTCTCTGAATTTTATAAAATTCAAGTATGCTGAAGTTTGAAATGCTAATGCATGTTTGGAAAACAACCCTGAGACTTTCATCTGTTTAAGTAGTCTGATAATCTGGTTTCATCCTTCTAGATTTCTAGTTCCAAACATGATTTTTTTTTTTCAAACATGATTGGCAGTAGTTTGGAAAGAAGAATGAAGAGGAAACCTTTTTCCTTATGTTGTTGTGTTCAACAGGGAAAAATCAACATTCTTGTTGCTATAGCTTAGAACACTAAAAAAGGGCCTCATACCAGTTCCCAGGGTTTTTTGGTAGTCATATGTGAATCTTCTTTTATTTCAATTTGTTGTCTTCATTCTTAATATTCCCAGCCTGTTATATCCATGTTGTTTCTAGAAATGCTTACTATATAGATTGCTGTGAAAGGAAATGATAGAGCAGAGAATATTGGCAAGAAATTTCTGGCAATAAAGAAAAAAAAAAAGAAAGATATTCTAACACTGGCCCTTACTAGGGTAAATTCCAAGGGAATAAAGATTATTACTGGTCAAAAAACCGTCTAACTAGATAGTGATGAAAACTGGAGTTCAGCCAAATTTATTTTTTTGTGTTTTTGTTCTTTTCCTGTTTTTGGTTGTATTGGAAGAGACCTTTGTTGGGTCATCTGATTATGACAGGATGAAGGTCAAGTTTAGTTGTACTTGACTTCAGTGATGGTATCTTTCTAACCAAAGTGGCCTATAATAATGAAATTGTTCATCAAAAAAAAAAAAAAAAAGAGCAATCTGTGATCTTTATCTCTATATCAGATTTAAATCGTGATGTGTTTTTTGAAGATTGAGGTTGTGATTTTAAAAGGATGAGCTGTGATATTTCAGGAAGTGTGCTAATGTGAACATACAGCAGTGTTTTCATGAAGGGAAGGTGATATGGGAAAACTGTAGTAATGAGGGTGAAGGAAAATAAGGACTTCAAAAGAAAAATACCAATTTTGTTTTTGTTGTTTAAGGGAGAATTTATAACTGGGGAATTTATAAGTATTATCAACTATATGTGGACGTAGAGTTAAAAATAATAGGGAAAGTAGCACTTCCAAATAATAATTTTGATGTCCATGCTGAACACCTTTTATTAAATATGTTTACAATATAGTTAAATACCAAAATAAACGGTAAATAAATTCTAAAATAAGGAGTTGCTGATTTTTATTTTAATTTGTAGTATGTGTCATGTAGATAGGATCATAACTGCGGCATGAGTTTTGGGAAAAGGTACTGTGGAAATGGGCTGTTTGTGGTTTCACGCTCTAACCATTTACTATTTCGCACTTATTTTCTATCGAGAATCATAGATGTGCATCTGTGCGGATGTGACTCTTCACCTGGCACTTCTCCCCTGCTCTGCCAAGACAAAATTTTACCATCTAAGAAATGTTATTTTCTCCACATCCCATGGTAACTTTTTTTTTTTTTTTAAGATTTTATTTATTTATTCATGAGAGACAGAGAGAGAGAGAGAGAGGCAGAGACACAGGCAGAGGGAGAAGCAGGCTCCATGCAGGGAGCCTGACACGGGACTTGATCCTGGGTCCCCAGGATCACACCCTGGGCTGAAGGCAGGTGCTAAACTGCTGAGCCAACTGGGCTACCCCCTCATGGTAACTTAAACTGAATTTTTTTTCCCATTGGCAACAAAAATGAAGGTTTTTATTTATTTATTCATGAGAGGCACTGAGAAAGAGATGCAGAGACTTAGGCAGAGGGAGAAGCAGGCTCCCAGCGAGGAGCCTAACGGTGGGACTCCATCCCAGGACCCTGGGACCACATCCTGAGGCAAAGGCAGATGTTCAACCACTGAGCCACCCAAATGCCCCTGAATTTTAAACGTGCTTGAATTTTTTTATATGATATCGCAATGTAATTACAAAGAGGACCAACAAACATCTATTTATAATTTTTCATGCAAACCTTTTTGAAGGGAGAAAAAAATACCTTTCCTAACCCCCTCATCTTTTGAGTCATCAACATTTAATTTTCTTTGCATTATTTTACTTTTTCCTGCTGACTTTTAATTGTAATCTTAAAAACTAAAAAAATCAATGTAAAAGGATTCGAAATAGAGTTTAGGATGAAAAATTTATCCAACTGCTTCTGTTTGTTTTTTCCCCTGCATTTCCCACTGAAATTCCTTAAAGTAAGTTCCTTCCTTTCCATTCTTTTTTAAATTGGACCCAAGGAAGGCATTTAGTAAATTTTTTTCCTCGGACCCCAAGCCACAGCTTTGGTAGACTCTTTAAGTCCATATGTTCCTATGTGAACCCATGTCTTTGATATGGTGTTTGCTTTTTGATGGGCCCTTTAATTATTCTTTCCTAGTAATGATTTAAAACAAATGGGTGGGATCATTCTCATATTCTCTTAAGGTGTTCCACATCTAACCTTGGTTTGATAGGGGTGATTGTGTTATCATATGTCTAGTTTGAGTTGTACTTTGTCTTGGTTGTGCTTCTGAGTGGGCATACTTTTTGCTTTTCTTTTCAGTGTTCACTCAATACATAATTAATTGAAATGAAATGGCGACAAAGCTTGTGTGGGAAAGAAGTCCTTGTTTCCTGTCTTTGTTGGCACTTGTGGGTTCCTAATCTCCTAAGACTCTTGGGATGTAGATCTGTACATCACAACTAGGGGTGGGTAGTTTTTATGGTGAGGAAGAGGGAAAAAGATAGTATTGAAGCAATTCCTGTCTAGGTCTGCAAAGTGCAGATTGCATTTCTCTTTCAGTGGTGTTAGGTTTATGGCCCTTTTTTTGGAAAGTGCTATTAAGTGTTTGGAGACCTTTATCTTTCTCTGTTTTGTTGTAGCAGATGGAGTTGTCCTCTGGTGGTTTTGCTAGGTATGATAAATGTTGTACTAAAACTGCTTGGTGGAAGTTTGATCTGGAAAGATTACTGTTTGTTTCAGTTTCCTGAAGAAAATGGAATCATAGTATTCAAACTGTTGGGGAAACAAGCCCATCAGGAGATCAGTAATAATAATGTGTACTTTTCACTGACGCTTGTGATTTTTTTTTTTTGTCTCTTCTACAAAGGTTTAGGAACAAAACCCAGAAATGATGATCACTTTTGTCTGAAATAATATAAATAGTAGAAGTAATCAAAACCTTTTCTCTCTGAGCATACAGGGAGAGATGTCTGCATAATGAAGAATTGCTCCTATTTTGCAAAATAATAATGGAAGCAAAGAAGTTATGTAGTTCTCTTGTGTTCACAGAGAGATTACTCAAGGGACACAGTGTTAAAGTCTCTCTCACATAGCATAGTTATTCTTGGTTGTATTGCTAAAAAGATTTCTTTGTACATATTTCTAATATTCTAAGAGGCGTGTCCCTCTTTGTCCATACTTTTTTTTAAGTTTAATTCTAATTTGACTAGTATAACTTTTACTTCTAGTAGCTTTTATGCAAATCTGTGGTTTACCTACGCTGGGGTTGAAAGGTACTAGCAAGCACTTAGATATTGCATTGAAACAAATGTTTGATCAAATCCTTTTGATAAACATCACTAAAAATGGGTAGGAGAGTCTAACCTAACTACATGTCATCATCTGAAGACACTGTTTTTTTTTTTTTTTCTTTCTTCAGGGATTCCCATTCTAGCTCAACTGGATGCAATCTGGGAATAAAGTAGTAGCCTAAACTGAATTTGTAGGGTGATTTGTAAATAATTATTCTCCTCAATTTCAGTTATTTGCATTAATACTTCCTTAATGTAGGGAATTAAAAGTTGACTAGTTTTTGAATCTGAAATTCCCTTTTCCAGCTCATTTATCTTTGATGTTCTAGCTTTTATATATTCCTAGCTTTAATAGTTAGAAGCAACTTAGCGAAGGATACTAGGAGGCTCACAGTCTTGCACCAATGTTGGAGAAAAGTGGTGAACCATCATCGGAGTACTAGGTGGTCTCAGTGGTGTCTGAAGTGCACCCAGGTCTTTGACCAGGGTTATAGCACCTGTGGAGAGTATGTAAATACCTCTGGTTGGGGCGGGGGGGGGGGGGGGGGGGGCGCGCTTCTGGCACCACCTCCCACAGTGGGGGGTAGCCTGTGTACTTGTTGGAAGATTATTGGCTTGTGATACCAAGTTTTTCTTTTTACTGAGGCTGCTAGGAAATCAGAGCTAGATTTTGGCACCTAGTAATAATCATCATCCTTTTCAAGCCTTCCCTGTTTCTGTATGGTTTCCATTCTCACTTGTAGTTTTAGTTTGTCACATACTTACTTAGTCATTACTGTCTAGTAGGCACTGGGAATACATGGTGAACATGAAGGACCCACTCTGTTTCTTCTTAGCACTTACAAGTTCGTGTGTTTGTATCATAAACTATCACAGAATCCTTTTTGGAAATAAAGATACAAATCATAACTCTGGATTCCTAGGGCCATCAGGTTTTCTTACCACTTCTCTGTTTAAAAAAATCTTCTATGTAACTTTTATTCCTCGTTCCTTTATTTTCATTGTCTTTGCTTTTTTTCCCTTCAAAAATTTTTAATGAAATGAATACACTTGTCCACCTTTTCTTCTTAACTTTTGTATTTCCTAGTAAGACCATGTCTAAATGTTTTAAATGTGTATTTGCATATGCCACTTTTAAAAACAAAAATGGGATTGGTTTTTGCAACTTATTTTTTCACTTAATGTAATTTTATGTGTCTTGATATAGAAAAGATTTATTTTATACTTTTTAATTATTATAAAGCATTCCATTAACTGGACAGACTTCTGCTATTATAGAAAGGCTACCCTGAATATTCTGGGACATAGATCTTTTCATGTATGTACAGTATACATGAATTTATCAGTAAGAGAATTCTTTTTTTTTTTTTTTAAGATTTATTTTTATTCATGAGAGACACAGAGAGAAAGGCAGAGACACAGGCAGAGGGAGAAGCAGGCTCCCTGGAGAGAGCCTGATGTGGGACTAGATCCTGGAACTCCAGGAATCCCCGCCGCCCCCCCCCCCAAAGGCAGATGCTCACTGCTGAGTCACCCAGGCATCCCAGTAAGAGAAATTCTAAGAAATGGAATTACTGGGTCAAAGAGTTTGTGTTAAGAGAAATTCTAAGAAATGGAATTACTGGGTCAAAGAGTTTGTGTATTTTAAATTTTGATTGATGTTGCCAGGTTTTTCACCAAAGTTAAATCTTCCATTAACAGTATAGGAACCTATTTATTAATACTCTTGTCAACACTATCTTTATTTTTTTTCCTAGTCTGATAGTTAAAAAATGGCATAAGGGTTTTAATTTTCTTTCTTTCATTTTTTAAAAATTCCAAGTTATGAGTTTGAGCATTTTATTATTATTATTATTAAAGATTTTATTTATTTATTCATGAGAGAGAGAGAGAGAGGCAGAGACATAGGCAGAGGGAGAAGCAGGCTGCATGAGAAGAGTGTGATGCGGAACTTGATCCCAGAATCCTGGGGTTACCATTTGAGCCAAAGGTGAATCCTCAACCATTGAGCCATCCAGATTCTCCTTAGTTTGAGCATTTTAATAATGTTTCCTGGCCATTTATTTTTGTTTTTGTTTTTTTGTTCCAGTAATTGTTTCTTCCTATCCTTTGGACATGTTTTTATTGGATTCATTCCTTCGGTGGATATTTGTTGAGTACTTAGGATTTGCTGCGCACTGTGCTAGGCATTGATCTTTTCTTTTTTTTTTTTTTTTTGGCATTGATCTTTTCTAATTGATATGTATTAGTGTCAAATGCTTATTCATTTATTCAACAAATATTTATTGACTATCTACTATGTACTAAGTACTAGTCTAGGCCTGGGAATAAATCAGAGAGAAAACATACTCCCTCATATACCCATACCCACATTTATACTCCTGCTCTTATATTTTACAGAGTGTGAGTATGTATGGGGAAATATATATCTTGCAAATATTTGTGGCCAGTTTGTCATTTCTTCTTTATTCATTTTGTTTATAGTACTTTTTGAAAAATAGAAATTTTGAATTCTTCGATCACTGAATTTGTCAGTCTTACTTTTTATGACTTCTGACTTTTATGTCCTGTTGTCTCTCCAAGATTATAAAATTTAAAAAAAGATTTACACATTTTTATTTTGCTTAATGATTTCATTTTTTAAAATTAAATTTTTGATTCATTTAGGATTTATTATGGTGGAGGGAAGGAGGGTAAAGATCTAGATTACTTTTTCTTTAAATCAATCTAGTGGGCAGCCCTGGTGGCTCAGCAGTTTAGAGCCTCCTTTGGTGCAGGGGATGATCCTGGGGACCCGGGACTCTTTTAATTTCATACACTCAATTGCCATGTGTATTTGGGTCTACTCTGAGCTCTCCATACTCTTCTATTGATATCTCCTTGTTGATTTTTCCTTAAGTAGGACATTTTTACTTTCTGTTGCTTTATTTTCCTGTCTATCCTACCTGGGAAAGGTAGGTAGTCTTTCATTGGTCTTTTTTCCCCTCTCAGAATTTTCCAGTTTACTTTTGCTTTTTTATTGTTCTAAATAGACACGAGAGTCATTTTATCATGTTTCTCGCAAAACATTCTATTAATATCTTGATTGAGATTATACTGGGTTCATGGATTAATTTATAGAAAATTGGTATATTTACAAGACCAAGTCTAAGAGTAAGATTTACTCAATTTTTGTATCTTTTATATCTCTTACTAGGATTTTCAAGTTTTCTTCTTGTATATCCTAAGCATTCCTTGTACAGTTTATTCCAAAGTCCTTTTATCTTTACTGTTGTTGGTATACATGGAGGCCTTTCTTTTTCTTTTTTAGCATTCCAACTATTCTTGTTCATAAATATGAAAAGTATTGATTTCTACATATTAATTTGAACTCAACTTCCTTTTTGAATTTTCTTATGTTTTTAGTAGTTTTTCAGTTGGCTGTCTTGGGTTTTCCAGTTCTAAAAATGATCATTTTGCCTTAGGTTTTCTAAATTTAGATCTCTTATTTCTTGCTTTACTACTTACATTGGGTGATACTACCAGAATAATTTTGAATAATAGTAGTAATAATAAGTGTGCCTGTCATGTTCCTGTTACTAATGAGAATGCTTTAATGAATTTGATCATAAACACAATGGTAGCTTTTGGTTTAAAGGAGGTTAAGGAAATATCCCATGATTCTTAATTTTAATGTGTGTTTTCATTCGGTTCCTCAACAAATATTTAAGATGTTTTTGGTATGGATCTGATACTCCATTGGCACTAGAAAGTGAGTAATCAGAATAGAAACCATCCCTGCCCTAATGAAATTCATAATCTAATTGAGGGGAGACAGATACTAATTTTACCACAAAAAGCTATACAGTATTTTTGTTACTATGATGCAGTGGGATAAGATGGGCTAAAGGATTCTGTAGATGGGGAGATTTTTCCTAGAGGTCAGGAAGGTCTTATTGGACAAAGTAACCATTGATTTGTGACCTTCAAGAGGGAATGAACTAACTAGGCACAGGAGAAGAATGTTCCAAACAGAGGGTGGTACATTTGAAGGGAAGTGTGGTTTGGATGAGGCTAAAGAGTTGGGCTGGCCTATCAAGCTCCTTTTAGTCATGCTACTCATTTTGTTCTTTATACTAAGAACAGTGGGAAGCCTTGATTGAATATTTTAAGCAGGGAGGCAGGATAATCACATCTGGATTTTCTATAAGAGGGTAAAAGGGTCGGGATCCCTGGGTGGTGCAGCGGTTTGGTGCCTGCCTTTGGCCCAGGGCGCGATCCTGGAGACCCGGGATCGAATCCCACGTTGGGCTCCCGGTGCATGGAGCCTGCTTCTCCCTCTGCCTGTGTCTCTGCGCCTCTCTCTCTCTGTGACTATCATAAATAAATAAAAATTAAAAAAAAAAAAAAGAGGGTAAAAGGGTAAAAGCTGGGAGACTAACTGGGAGTCTGTTGGAATAGGCCAACCATGTGAGGATGGTACCTTGAGCTAGAGTCATGGCTTTAGGAAATGTGGTAACATGATAGTGTGTTCAGTTGTTTTCCTCAAAGTACTTTAGATTTAGGAACTAAAAGTCAACCGTGATATTCACTAAGAATAACTCCTGCCTTGGATGGAACCAAGTAGAGGTACAGCTTTTGGGATAAGAAATATCCAAGTTGGTCCCAGTAGGTTTTTAAATTGTTTTTATCCTTGTCCTCCATTTCTTCTTCTCTTTTCTCTTTTTGTTTCCTGACTAAACATCCAGTCCCTTTTCATCATATTCTGTTCTTTATTCTTCAACATCCTTTCATCCAGCAAACATTCATTGAGCAACTCCTGTGTTTCCTGTACTCTGCTGAGTGCTGGGAAAGAGATGAATGGGCCCTCAAGGTCATCATCATGTATTAGATGAGGCAGATGCATATTCATAAAGCAACACATGGTACTAAATGTAACATACACAATGTTCAAAATGAAGTTATTGATCTATTTAGGGCATCTCATGATTGACTTTTTTGAATAGGTGAGGTCTAAATTACATTTTAAAAGATAAATAGAAATTTGCCAAGGGGAGAAGAGGAGGCCTATTTTCAGGCCACAGGAATACAGCATATGCAGGGATGCAGAAACCTGAAGCAGCACAATGTTTTTACTGAACTCTGGCAGTTGGATATTTCTGGATTTTGAAGTTTCTGGTTGTAAAGGAAGGGAGAAGTAGCAAGAAATGAGATGAGCCAGATTGGCAAGACACAGGAAGTCTCTTTCAGAATCACTGTATTCAGAAAAGCATTTATGTAGATTGGAGCAGGGGCGGGTAGGAAAGGATAGCATGAGAAATTATGGTAGCAGTATATTTCGTTTTGGGAAGCCCATGACTCCATTTAGAAAATGTCCCTTTTTCAGGACTCCTGGGTGGCTCAGTGGTTGAGCATCTGCCTTCAGCTTGGGGCGTGATCCCAAGGTCCTGGGTTCGAGTCCTGCATCGGGCTCATTGTGGGGCTCCTGCTTCTCCCTCTGCCTATGCCTCTGTCTCTCTCTGTGTCTCTCATGAATAAATAAAACCTTAAAAAAAAAAAAAAGAAAGAAAACGTCCCTTTTTCTAGGCTAACAAGACAGTTGTTAGCCTAAATTTCAGAAGGCAAATTTAGTTGTACTTTTTAGAAAAATACTATCTTTGTAAATGCCTTACATTGTGTTCTGGGCAAATGCTTGCAGATAATAAAAACTAAATGATGAAATCACCTGTGTTGTTCACTGGAGACAGAACTTGCAGTGGACTCAGCTATGAGGGCTCACGTCCTCACTAACTTAAAATTTACTTCCAGGGAGAGACTTGAGATTTGTTGAAAAGTTTTTAAATGAAAATTGCTACTTGTACTCAGTTAATAGAATTTATATTGCGTGTCTGTTTAAAAAAGCTGAAAGCTAAGCTTAACATTAAATATTGAAGTCTTAAAAAAAATATTGAAGTCTTAGATGAGACCATCTGATACCAAAATATGATGGTGTTATCATTTAAGCCCCTTAAAAAAAAAAAAAAACTAATGTGGTTCTCTTGCAGTATTAAAATCTTTCCTGAGATGTCTTCTGCCCCACTAACCATTTCTCTGTTCCTTGAGGGAGGTATTTAGGGATTGAAACCACCAGGCTACCTCACTGAAAGCTGGAAATATAATTTTACTTAGCCATTCCTGGTAGTATGCTCTCAATGTGATAAGAAAGTGCTTTTCTAATTCCAGGTGCTAATATTATGACCAGACTTTGAAGAAAGTGATATTTCTAGTTTATAGAATTAAGTGAGATCCTTATCTAGGACTCTGAAGGAATTAACAGATACCTTCAGAACACTATACAGCTGAGGTGTAGATAGAGGTAGGGCTCTAAAGGGATCAGATGGGTAGTGGCTAAGTAATAGCAGATGTTCCTTTTAAAATCTATCAGTCAGATGTCTGTGAAGTACTGTGTGTGTTTTTGGCTGACTTCGTTCTGTGGGAATCCTTTATATTTGCACTTTATGCTTCTGAAAGAATCAAGAAGAAACTATTCAGATGATTTAGAAATTTGGAGACCAGTATTTTTTGCTTTGAAGGGTGGACAGAATTACATAGGAAGGAAATTCTGATTAACTATTGGGGCAGCAAAGTATATAATTACAGTATGAAAGCAAATTGGGTATCGTAAAAAGAGCACTTATATTAGGAGTCTGAAGACAGATTTGAGTTCATTGTTCCCACTATCTGTTATGTGGCTTTGGGTAAATTATTTGATTTCTCTGACTTTTTTAGGCATAACTACAAGTGGTTAGAATCTTAGTACTGATACTATGTGTCGATTATTTTGAGGCTTAAATAATATGTAAGACAAAAACTGCCACTGATCTGTAAAAAGATGGCCATTGAATCTCCTGTGTGAGCATAGTCCTTACTGTAATGCCATTTTTTAAGGCTTTTGCTTTTTGTGAAAATCACATAGTAGAATTTCTATCTTTCCTTTTTTTTTTTCTCACCAAAAAACCTTCAGGGTTGACTTTGCCAGAATGTTCTAACATAATCAGAGGGGAAAAATATACATTACTATTTGGGAATCTTGAAACCATATCAGAACTCTGATTCGCAAAACAGGACTTTTAGAGCTTTGAGAAGAGTCTGTGTGATGTGATGAAGGATCATGGGATTTGGATTCAAAACTCAAGTTTGAGTTGCTTACTAGTTGTATAGACTTGGGCAAGTTCATTCATTTCCAGAAATGAACCATAGAGAAAACTGCTGTCATAACTGTCTTCAGTTTAATTTATATTCAGGAGCATATTTCCCAAGACTATATTTACAATACGGTAATTGTCTTACACATTACATGGTTGAGTTCCAGTTTTCTCTTAGTTTCTGTAATAAATTGGAGGCAGTGGAGTTCAGAGCTAGTTTCCCTGATGCAAACTGGCCATATGATCTTGAGAAGTTATTTAACATCTCTGTTCCTCAGTTTCTTCATTTGTAAAATGGACATTATTAGTAATACCTACTTCATAGGTTTACCTTTAGAGAAAGGTATTTGATCCATTGTATGTACTCAGTGGTGTTAATTAGTCCTATTATTAAGATCACTGTTGGAATTATTAAGGTAAAAAAATGAAGTTCTCAGTTGATAAAAATTTGAGACTCTAACAGAGTAGTTCAAGGATGAGTCCTGGTTACTGATTTTCTACTTTTTATATAAAGATTTGGAAAAAAATGTTTATTCACCGAAGGGGAGGAAAAAATATCTTTTTCCTTCTATTCCCCTGATTCTTTTGTCAGTAAATTAGACTGACAAAGGACAGATTAACAAGAGAAAAGCATACAAGTTTACTTAATATAAGTTTTATGTAATAGGGAGTCTTCATAAGGAGGAAGACATCCACCTCTGCCAGTGGTTAAAGCTGTTTTTGGACCAAGGTTGATGAAGAGTAGTAGAAAGTGGGAAAATAGATAGGACAAAGGGTATCAGGTGAGGATAGTAAACTGGGGGAAGCTTTGCAGGGCCTGTTCATTGGGATCCCCCGAGTCCCTCTGTCTTTGGAGATAAGGATGTTCCTTTCCTCTAGGTATAGGGAGGGTACCTCTCACTTGAGGGTCTTATGATCTACTTCAAGGGAGAAAGGGAAGGTCAGAGAGTTGTTTCTGCATCTGCAGTTTCTCAAATTTCATCATATGGCAAGGCGCCATATTTTAGGACAGTGTGTTTTGAACCCTGTCACCACCATAAAAATTAAACAATTAAAATAAATTTTAGGTTTCTCCTAATTAAAGTATAAGCTTTTTAGTGATGTCTAAATGTAATAGACATATGCTTGACTTACACTTTTTTTGTTAATTTGCATTTATAAGTAGAAATATAAATGCAGATAAAAACATTTCATTAGATAAAAACACATTTTCAGTATTGCCTTATTTCCTAATATTGCCATTCCTACATTAAAAAAAGTCTTACTGTGAGATAGGTATTATTTCTTACAAATATGAATGGTTCCTAATTTGTTTTTGTTTTTTTTTTAAGATTTTACTTATTTATTTGACAGAGAGCACAAGCAGGGGGGAGTGGCAGACTGAGGGAGAGGGAGAAGCAGGCTTCTTGAAAAGTGGGGAGCCCAATGCAGAACTTGATCCCAGGACCCTGGGATCATGACCTGAGCTGCAGACAGACATTTAACTAGCTGAGACGCCCAGGTGCCCTGATAAGCAATTTTTAAAAACTATTGATTTTAGGAGTGTAAGGAAGGGCAAGCATAAAGATACCACACTTTTTCCTGTTTGATCAAGAACAGGATAAAAAAGAAAAAATAAGTAGAGAATATAACAAAATATACTTTTAGAGTGTTGATTCCTTGGATATAATTGAAGAACTGTTAGTGATTTCTATAAGCAAAATTAAGGAAATATAAATTAGTAAATTATCAGATAATAAGATGATTTTGTGGTATATTTGACTATACTATATATTTATATGTATTTAAAATACCATGGGGGCGCATGGGTGGCTCAGTTGGTTAAGTGGCCGGTTCTTAATTTTGGCTGGGGTCTAGGGGTCCTTGTTCTTGAAACCCATGTTGGGCTCCGCCCTCAGCAGGGAGTCTGCTTAAGGATTCCTTTTCTCCCGTTCCCTTTGCCCTGCCTCCTACTTGTGCACTCTCTCTCAAAATAAATAACTTTAAAAAATACTATGTATGTATGCTAATGCAAAAATACTGCGCATATATATATATACAGTACTATATATATATATAATTTTTATTGTTATTATTTTTAAACAACATTTCTTGCCTTGGAGGACCTCCTTCCCTTATTTATTTCCAGATTCATTTAGGAAATTAAGCAAACCAAAAAAAAAAAAAAAAAAAAACCAGCTAAAACCAGTAATCTTCCCTTCCTTGTATTATGGACTTTAAACCTGAAATAGATTTCAAATTTAGCTTTTGCCTGGCCAGCTGTCTTCATTCTTTCACTTTTGCAATCTGCAGTGAATTACTATTTTCAGAATAAAGATTCTAAACATTCCTGTGCTAGAAACATTCCTTGGGGAATGGAGTCCAAATATCATTCTTTACCCTGTAGTACCTGTTTTTGCTAAATTTGTGTTGGTGTTTGTATCATTGCATGATTCATAAGCAAACATTTAGCTGGATTCTTTTCCTCCTAAGCTGAATTTAGAAATGGTTAATTGCCTTGAGTACTTATATCCCATATAATCTCCAAATTATTTGTTGGCTCAGATGAGTTATTAAAAGAGAAAGAAATTTAATTGAAGGAGGCGGTGAAGAGGACACGTGGGGAGGAGGGAGGAACAGGCAGGGAGTGCATGGCTCGGGAGGGGCACATGGGAGTGGGAATTGTAGACAAGGCAGGGAGCCATCAGCATGAACTTTACCTGAAATTTCTTGTCACTTCCCTTTTTATTTAAAAGTGAGTATTAGTAAAAGTACTACTATGGCATTTTTCTCCTAATAATTCATTTTTTTTGGTCCAGTATAACTTGTTATACCAGGTATTCCTTTCCGTCATTAAGATTTAAATTTCCTATTTCTGGTAGTAAAATCATCTCTGTCAAGTGCAGGGAGGCTGCAGCTTTAATACCACTTCATGTCTGATAAGAAGGTTTTCTTTTGTAATTAATTTTCCCCTGCGCTCTTTGTGGAGAACAGTAGCCCACTGCAGAGAGGTTAGAATACCGTGGACTTTGGCTGTTCAGCTTAATGATACAAGGGAATAGCAAAGCAAGAATAAATGAGGTACTTTTTGGTGAGCAAAAAATGTGAACTGTCAGTGTGAGATTGGTTCTAGGAGCAGTTAGCCAGCAGTAATAGGGCACACTTGAGTAATTGAATTTGCATAACAAGGCCTGCTGAAGAGATCTGACAGGCATAGAGATTTGTCTAGCTAGAGAGCTCCAGATGGACGTGACCATGCAGCAGCTGGGTGGCACGTTGCTCAGCATGGACAGCACCGCCCAGACTGGCAGCTGGACCCTGGCGACTGCAGGGCTGTGGCAGGCCAGCTGGTGGCTTCTGACAGCCAGTGGCCCTGTTAGAGAGCCTTTTCATAATGGCCTGTCAGGGTACTGGACCTGCAGGGACTGGCAGGAGAATGTCACAAGTCACCAGCGAGGGTTGTTAAGCTAAAGAAATCTGTCCCAGGAAAGTAGAGGTGGTCACTGTTACATCCACAAAGCTAACACTTCCCAGAGTGATGCCCTTCCTTTTCAAAGACTGTAGGCTTTTTTTTTTTTTTTTTTTTTTTAAACACATTTGCTCTAGACTGCAGTCTGGATTATGTTGCATTCTTAAAACCTTGAAACTGGGTTGGCCACCTTCCTGAGGGTTCATGTTGACCATTAGTTAAGATGAAAAACAATATTACTTTGCATGTTTTCCCTCTTTCATATTTGTCATAAGGGCATACTTGTTTTCTAGGAAATCAGTGATAATTTAATAATTTATCTTGGATTTATTGCTCATAAGCAAAAATGACCTGTTTAAAGAATTAACTACAAAGAAAGTAAGTGAACTGGTATGAAGTCAGTGTGTCGAGGTGGACTGCATTTATGTGGAGGAATTATATAACCACTCATCTCAGATGAGAATAAACGGGAAGAAGGCCAGCTTTATGCTTGCTATTAAAAAGTTTACATCTGTGTTCTTAAATTGAGAATTTTGCTGTCTTATAACATTCCTACTCTAAAAAATCATGTAACTAGACAATACAGCTTTTTAAGGATAGGAAAACTACTTAGAAGCATTTTCTAGTAAATTGAGAAACTTGCTGTTACAAGCCCAAAGCTTATGTTTAGTGCAACCAAATTCTGGTGAAACAAAGTAGTTCATACTAGAGCAACTTGCACTTTATGACATTAAGAACAGTCTAGAAGAGTTACCATTTTTAACCTTCAAATTGGCGAAGATACAAAAGTCTGTTTTTAATAAAGGTAGGGGAAATATGTAGCTGCATAGACTGCTATTGGGGATGTAAATTATTTCAGCCAGTTCAGAGAACAGTCTGGCTATATGCATCAAAAGCTTTGAAACATGTATATAAATAATTAACTCCTCTAGTAATTCCACTTTCTAGACTTTATCCCCACAAATTAAGAATGTGTATAAAGATTTAGCTATCTGAATGTTCTTTTAGCATTGTTGAGAACACTGGTTGTCAGTATGCTCTCACGAACCTCATGTGTTCTCTGGCTCTCATGTGTTCCCATGGACCTCCAGGGAGGCCATGAGGTCAACATTATTTTCATAATAATGCTAATATTACAGTGCAAATGGAATGGTGAGTAAAACTATAAGCCCTTAGCATGAATCAAGACATTGTGTGTTCTTCATTGTGACACACATGTAGTTTCGCTTAAGAAGGTCTTTGATGAAGCAATAAAATGTACTAATTTTATTAAATCTTGACTTTTGCATACATGTGTTTTTTTAATATTTTGTGTGATGAAATGGAAAGTATGCATATAACACTTCTGCCACAGTAGGTACTCTGGTTGTCTTGAGGAAAAGTGCTTTTGTGATTGACTTCCCTGCTGAAGTATCTACTTTTTTGTGGAACACCATTTTTATTTATGACAAGACATTTTATAGAAAAAGAACAAAGATCCTGTTACTTCAAGGAAAAACTGATAAAAGTATTTGTTGCCATGATAAAATTGAATCTTTTAGCAAAAATTAGAATTTTTGAAAATTTGTATCTGATGCTATGAGCCTGACAGCTTCCTAATGGCAAAGACTTACGATGACATTTGTTGTACTATTAAGGAATGTGCTATATAAAGAATTCCTAGTATGTGATATTAGGAATTTGGAAGATCTGCATAACTCACCGAACCACTGTTTTCCAAAAGACCATTGTATGATGTTGCAGAATTACACCTGAGTAAAAGATGCATTCAAAGTGCAAAATAGACAGATCTTAATGTGACAGACTGAAAAAAGTTCATTGAAAACAATTTTAGATTACACATGTGCAATTGGTCTTTATTAAACCACCACGTGTCAAGTTTGGGTTTAATATCAAAGGTAATCACAATTGTCTGAAAACGTTATTAAAACAATCTTCCATTGCTTGCTTTGGCACATATACTAAAATTGGAACGATACAGAGAAGATTAGCATGGCCCCTGTGCAAGGATGATATAAAATAATCTTCCATTTGCCAACTATATACCCATATGAAATCAGCTTTTCCTTTATATATTTCAACCAAAACAACGTAAATCTGCCTTTGTATTCAAGCTGGTATAAAAATCTAGCGGTTTTCTATTAAGCCAGAATTAAAGAGATTTGCAAAATTGTCAGACAAGGATACTCTTCTCAGTAAATATTCTTTTTTTGGGGGGGAAAGCTTATTTTTCATGAAAGCATGTAACATATAGTGAGTTTATTATTTTTGAGTAAATTAAGGAATATTTTAAAATTTTCTTAGTTTTAATTTCTAATATAATAAATACTGACAGATGTAATCCACATAAGCAAAATCTTTGGGGTCCTCAATAATATGTAAGACCAAAAAGTTTAAGAACCATTGATGTAAAATAATGATGACTTGGAAAAACCTGATGCCCAGGAGGAGGGAATTAATAATCAGGATTTAAATTACATAATATGAATCAAAATGATAAATATTTGACATGAAAAAGTTTTATGGTGTTTTGTTAGGAAAAGGAGGTTGTGAGACAATAACACAATATGATTCAATTTTTGTAAAAAAAATATAAACTGTGTTTATTACAAATGTATTCTCTGACACTAAGGTATTAAGTAGTTTTCTCTGGGGAGAGAAGATAGAAAAAGTTTTAAAAATGTTATTCTAAGAGTGTTAGGGCTGCATCATGGATACTGTTTCCTCCTGGCTCTTGATAAAGGCATCTTTTTTTTCTAAGATTTTATTTTTGAGTGATCTCTATACCTATCATGGGGCTTGAACTTACAGCCCTGAGATCGAGTTGCATGTTCTACTGACGGAGCCAGCCAAGTGCCCCAAAGACATCTTGTTCTTCACTAGTTTTGTGATGTTGTCTAAGTTATTTAAATTGAAAATTTTCTCCTTTATTTTAAAAATTGGGACAATAATAGCCACCTGTTAGGCTTGTTGAAAGAATTGAGTTGTCATATTCCTGGGATATAATAGTTGATCAGTATTTATGCTTCTTCTAACATCTGTCTTAGCTCTAAGATTCTGTATGCCAGCCATGTATCTGTGACATTCAGTGGCTAATAAAGCTGCTCTTGAAATCAAAATAAAGGTCCTTTGAAAACAAGAGCATTTATCATGTGAATATCATTTTATTTCGGTGAAAAAGAGTTTTGTTTTTTTTTTTTAATTTTTTTTTTATTATTTATTTATGATAGGCACACAGTGAGAGAGAGAGGCAGAGACACAGGCAGAGGGAGAAGCAGGCTCCATGCACCGGGAGCCCGACGTGGGATTCGATCCTGGGTCTCCAGGATCGCGCCCTGGGCCAAAGGCAGGCGCCAAACCGCTGCGCCACCCAGGGATCCCGGTGAAAAAGAGTTTTATGGAATAACGTCTGTAATTTAGAAAGTGAACAGCATCATACACCTGCCTTTGGTAGAGATAGGTAAAGGAGAGTTATTTTTTCATGAACTACAATTACATAATAAGTCCCCAGCCAGGTACTGTTACAAAGTAGCTGAATGCTTTACAGACATTATCTCATTTGATTCTCACTTATAATCCTGTGGTGTAAGTAGTATTTCCCCTAACCCCCCTTATTTTGTTTATGTAGAAGAGATTGAACAAAGACGTTAAGGAACATGTCTTAGCTATTTGTGGAGGTAGAGCAAATTCAAACCGAAGCCTGGCTGACTCTTAAAGTTTGTGCGTTTTACACATGTAATATACTGTGTCCGATTAAAGAGAAATGAAAACTACCAGATGAGCACAGGGAGTGGCTAGCTTAGCTCCTCACTGTGGCAGAGCAGCTGGATGGATTCTGAGGTAGGGAAAAGACTGGATTAAAGTTCATAAATTCTAACATCCCTGGGATTTAAAGACTCATTCCTCAGTGTTCAGTTAAATTAAAATAACGTATATAGGGGTACCTGTGTGGTTCAATCGGTTAAGCAGCTGCCTTCAGCTCAGGTTATGATCTTGGGGTCCTGGGATCGAGCCCTGCATTGGGCTCCCTGCTCAGTAGGGATCCTGCTTTTTTTTCCCTCTCCCTCTGCCTCTATTCCTGCTTGTGCTCTTTCTCTCTCTCTGTCAAATAAGTAAATAAAATCTTTTTTTAAGAAAAAGATTTTATTTATTTATGAAACATACACAGAGAGAGGCAGAGACATAGGCAGAGGGAGAAGCAGGCCCCCTGCAGGGAGCCCAAGTGGAACTCCATCCCAGGCCCCCAGGATCATGCCCTGAGCTGAAGGCAGACGCTCAACCACTGAGACACCCAGGTGTCCCAAATAAGTAAATAAAATCTTTAAAAAAAATAACGTTTATAAAACAGTGCCTGGTACATCATAATCATTCAGGAAGTGGAAGTGAATTACTATTAACTCTGTGACCAAGCCAGAAACTCCTGGAGCCATGTGAGTTTTGTTTTTGATTTTTAGAAAGATACTAACCTTATATTTACCATATATATTATGTAACATCCCTAGTAGAATCCAGGACAGCCCCTTGTAATCAGACACATTAATTATTTCTGCAGTGAAATAATTGAATATTCAAACTAAGCAGAATAAAGGGAGACTGTAAATAACCTCACCTCAGTTCAGGTGAGATTTTGCTGTAAAATGAGTGAAGAATATGTCTTTTACTTTTAGAGGTTTTTATATATCAATTGTAAGAAACAGATTATGGACTCATAAGGCATACAGTGATGTTTCAAAGAGAATAAAGAAGCATGGATTACCTACCATTTGAGGAACAGATAGTCAAATGATAGTTCTGTTCAAAAGAGACTCTGAGGGCACCTGGGTGGCTCAGTCAGTTAGGTGTCTGCCTTCAGCTCAGGTCAGGATCCCAGGGTCCTGGGAGATGAGCCCTCAATCGGGCTCCCTGGTGTGGAAGCCTGCTTCTCCCTCTCTGCCTGCTGCTCCCCCTGCTTATGTGCATTCCCTCTCTCTGTCAACTTTTTAAAAAATCCTAAACATTCTTTCTAAAAAAAGAGAGAAAGAGATTGCCTCTAAATCCTAAATCCTAGCAGTAAGTATTTTTGACCCCTAATCTCAAATACTAATTGTATCCAAAGAGAGGAAACAAGTACCTTTCATCTCTCAAATGTACTTCACTAAAAATAAAGTTGGAGACAAAGTCAAGTACTATATTTCTTCTAGAGGATTTGCCTTTATCAAGGAAACCATGAAAGGCCAAATCTGTTTGAATTGATCTGTCTCCAGATTTCTATTTATAATAGAATCTCCTTTCTTTTTTATGAAAGTAGAAAAATGATATTCAGGTCTTTGTCTTTAAATGCTGAAAGACCCACAAATACTAAATTGCCCTGAAATATAAAAGAAACTATGATTTTAGGCTATGTTTGGTCATTCCTGAACAAAAGTAATCAAGCTACCTTTTGTAAGAAAAAGAATTGAGTATTTTAAAAGAAGGGAATTTCAGGTGTTAAAAGGATAAGCAGTATAGTTAATGACCGTGCCCAAGGAGTGAGAACTGAAGCAGAATAATAAAACAGTGTCTTCTTTTATCCCTGTCCTCATGTCTCCACTTCCTTTCCTATCAGTTTATGTTCCGTGGTCTATGATTATACATAAACAACTCTCTTTTGTTCCTCTTTCCTCCTATTGAATTAGACCCATCCCTGAGCAAATCCAGCTATTCATTTGCCCTGTACCTGCCCTTGAGTAGCTGAACATGGTGGAGTAAACGGATGACCATGTTGGCCTGGTTGCTCTTGTAAATTAATGATCACTGATCTCAAGTGGATCATTAAGACTGCTTGACAGTCCATTCACTCTTTCCATTACCTAAACAATATTTCATACCTTCTCTTCTCTCTTTCAGCCGCTAGTAACCTTCCCCAATGTCAGCTGATGATCTTCCTTATTACTTTCGGAGAGAAGATAGACAGTTATGAAAGAACTTCCATAGGATCCTATGACCACATCTACTAACCTACATATACTCTGCCTTTCTGTTCCTGGATGAACCAACAGGGGTTTATCTGAAGCTAACCTCTTTACTTCCATTCTGATTTCTACCTCTCTTGCTTTCTCCCCACCTACATGAGAGTCTCAAAGAATTGTTTCTAATATGCAATTTGAGTTGATAATGACTCTACTAGAATATAAGCGCCACAAGAGTAGAGATTTGTTCTGTTTTGTTCACTGCCATATCAGTGCCTACATCAGAACCTAACATAGTAGACACCCAAACTTGGGTTGAATTGAGAGATGAGTGAGTGGATGCATGAATCTTTCTAAAAAGAAAAGATCTAAATTACAGTATAAACTCTGAAGAGCACAAAACACACCTAATCAATCATTTTTACCAAACATTTTGGTAAATACATTTTACCAATTTAGTGGCTAAAAGCTCACCAGAAATTTGGTTTAAAGGGTTTTCTATGGAATCCCTACAAATATGCTTATCTGAAAATTTTTCCTAGAATTTTTAGGCAGATCATTCTAGTTATCTAGATAGTTTTTAGTTCCTAGGAGCTGAGATTCTTTCTAAGTGCTCAAGCTTTTCTTTTCAGATGGCTTTCATTGGTGGCAGTTTCATAAATGAGTGGATCTGTACAAATCGCAAGGTTCTTTTTACCCAACAGTGCTGCTCAGAAGACCTGGGTGTAAATACCTGCTCTCTCACTTTTTCTTATCTATTAAGGAGGCAAGGGATGATGATTCTTAGAGTGAGTTATATCTGTTGTGGTCTTACTATAATCGATTGCATTCCGTTCATTAAAATCAGGGGAAGAATTTATTTTCTTGACACCTCTGTTTCATGTAAAGTCATTAGAAAAACAACCACATATATTCTAATTTGGTTTTATCACTTCTTACCAAACCCTAGATATATGATCATTCAAATAGACTTCTGTGTATTTTGAAAGTTTACATGTGCAATATACTCGTGGTGTCGTTTTAGAATGGAAGTAAACATTATAGATTTACATAAGCTGTAACTCAGTAGCTTGGAAAGTGTCATAGAAACAGTCTGTGAACCTTACTTCCAGGTTTCTTTACTAATGTGAGTCAGATAGTAGTAGGATAAAAATACCTAGCCTCTTTTTTTTGGTGGTTGAGTTTTTATTTGTAAAACAACCCTCAGATGGAACTCAGCTAGGTAATTTCCATACATAATGCCCTGGTAGATACCCTAGAACAAATACCATTAGTGTGGTTACTCATTTACTTGGGAAGCTATTGCCAGGGAAAACTTAGAGCTACTAGGGACAGAAAGCATATATATATTATACCTGATTGTTAAAATGGAGATACAGGGTAACTCAGCAATATAATAATGTAAACTAATGAAGAATTATTCAGTTTATAAAAATTTAACTCAGAAGTTTTTAATAAAGTGTCTTATTCATCAGAGTACAAGGATTTATCTACATTGGTCTCTAGGTCAGAATTTTTCCTTCTTCACCCCCTGCCTAAAGACAGTAAAAACAGAATTCATGAAACATTTCTAAATAATCAGCATATAGGGTAAAAGCTCACCAGAATTTTGGTTTAAAGAGTTTTATAGATGGAGCAGTGCTTTGCTATCTAATTAATTGTTCTGTTTCTAATTTCAATTTATAGGCTCTCCCCCCAGCCTCCTAAACTTTTTCTTTTGGCTAATGCATTCATCTACACCCAAGTACTTTTAATAAATCTCCTGAGAACAGGGACATCTTCCTATGTAACTCCAAGACTATTATCACATCCAAGAAATTTGACATTGATTCAGTATCATCTAATAAAGAGCCAATATTCATATTTTCTCAATTATCCTCCAAATAAGTGGGCTTTTTTTCTTTTCTTTGATCCAGTGTCTAATAGCATTATGTTTCATTGTCATATGTCTACAGCCTTCTTTAATCTAGAGCAGTTCCCATACTCTCCATTAAAAAAAAAAAGTCTTCCATGATGTTGACAGTTTTGGAGTCCAGATCAATTATCTTAAAATTTTCCTCATTCTGGATTTATTGGGTTGTTTCCTTAATATTGGTCTCAGGGTAAACTCTTGGTTACCATAGAAAGCCTGATATAAATGAAATTTTTACAAGCTTGGCAGTCATTTATAGAGAATATTGACTTGTTCGGTTGTCAGATGCTTTTCTTAGAGGCCCAGCCTTTAAACCAGGCACAAAGAAGCAGAAGTTGGTTTACTTTTTGTAGATGCTGAAAACCTAGCTTATTGTAATGAGGAATATTTGGTTCCATTTTTAGTGAAGATCAGCTGTCCATTGTGTAAAATTACTAATGTGTTTTCCTGAAACCCAATCATAGGATATGCTTTTCTCTTACCTTTTGGAATCTGAAAATAACAGCATTAAATAACCTCTTCTGAAATTTCACATTTTCAGGTTTACCTACAGTTAAAAATGGCTCATTGTGTAAAGCAGAAACAGACTGAACTACAATTACACTGAGAAAAAGGAATCTTTCATACCAACATTCTTATACCTGTGCTCATGGAAGGAAATATGACATTTCAAAATCTCTGTTTTTAGATCCTTCTGATCTTATTTCTGGTTGTTTTTGAAACTTGTATATCAGAAGTAAATTTAACAGTGAGCTTTGTAACCAAAATTATATCTTATTCTAACCCCAGTTAATGCTGTCTGTTTAAAAAGATAAAGCAACTATTTTAAATGACACAATGAACTTACAAAATCGTGTATTTCCAAAAAGATGTTTCCTTAGTTGTAACCAATCTATATATTTAAGTATTGTCTTCAGTTCTACCTTTTCAGAGTCTTACCAACTCTCATTTAGCAAAATTTGCATAGGGAAAATATTTTAACTTAAAGATTTGGCTTTTATATTTTCATACTAAAGAACAGTAGATGTTAGTAACAGTAAGGAGTAAGTTTTTTTTCTTTTCTTTTTTTTTTTTTGAGGTCAGCAGTGTTTATATTAATCAGGTTGACATTTCTTGCTGGTGGGTCATGAACTGTTGATAATAGCATTAAATGGTGATTCGGTTCTTACAGAAGGTATAACTCATTATCCAGCTACTATCTTAAATCATCACAGGAAACAACTGGCACCCCACACCCCCGTGTTCTGTAGAAATAGTACATGAAGTTTGCTTCTTTTGTTTACATCTTAAATTTATTGGAGGCTTAATTACATCATCTAAGGAAGCTGCAGCATTGCCACTACTTCAGAGAACCAGGATCAATACCATGACTGAATTGGGGGGATGAAGATATATACATGTAATTCTTTCAATACTATACCCAAAGTCATCTTTTCATAATGTGAGCCTTTCTGAAACTTTGTTTTAATAATGAATATACCTGGGTAGCAAGTAATAAAGTCAGATATGTTTACAGAATTGTAAGTTGGGTTTAACTTAAAACATTACTATAGGCATTTAAATACTTTAAAAATATAATCATCCTAAGGGAGAGATGATGTTTGGAAAGTTTGCTTTGTGCTATAGAAGTAGATCTCTTGAGAAGTGTCATTATTAGTTTTTGTTTTTTTTTTTTAAAAAAGGCCTCTGAGAAAAATTTAAGAAATAAGCTAGATTTTTTTTAATTTTTACTTTTTTACAGTACTAGTCAATTGCCTTTTAACATAAACCTCAATAGTCTGGTATTCAGTGATCTGAAATTACCAGTATGTTTGAATTTTAAATTAAAACATGTTTTCAGCATGTCCCATGTGTATATAGGCAGTGAATAGATAATAGTATGAGTGTCATGTTAAGTTTGACCTAGGTTCTAATTAGAATGAATGAAGTTCATTCTATTATTATCTAATACAGTTTCTAAGTATTAATAAAATACTCCAAACACCCAGGTCAGAGTCCTACACATAGGGGTTCAGTCACCATTTGTTAATGAATGTGTGGAAACAAGAAAGGTGTTTTTTTTTTTACCACTTTGTATTTGTCACACGGAATGCATTTTAAAAAGAGAATGAGTGAAAGCAGCATTTTCCTTTATAGGGAAAAAATATTAACATTTCAGAGTAACAGCCTTATTTAGGTAAATAGGTTTTTGGAATGTATCCTGGCTGACTCTTTAAAAGAAACAATGTAGCAGTAGAAAATTATGGGCCACTAGAGGTCACTGTTTAGTAATCAACTTTTAATGAACCAGAACAGTCAGGAAAGCCAATAAATTACAGTGTGGATTTTTCTAATTATGAATTCATATTTAATCATTCAATGACAAGTTAACTGTGACAGTGGTTCTATGTATTTTGCATATGTGGTTATGCTAATAAACTATTATATTTCTCAGATGCTGGTCCTCCATCATTAGAGTGGTACACTGCTGAAGGCTTTGTTATCTAGTCCTAATGACTAATTATGAGACATAATTAACTTTGTTACCACCTCCACCTCTTTCATGGGCCAAAAGTTGTTTTAAAAATAAAGTTTCACTGTAAAGGAAAATTACATTTACATGATCGTAGATGTAATGGTTCTGGTCCATTCCTCCCTTGCTCCCTGGTCTGAAGTCTTCATATTTGTTCTTGGTTTCTCTTGCTCCCATCCCTGCTCTTCACTCTGTTTCACCTGGTTTCTTTCCTTCCTCCTTTGGGTCCCTTTTCCACTTCAGTGTGAGTCAGCTACTTTGTTTCCTCAGTAACCTAATGTTTCTTTGCAAGCTTCCCAGCCTTGATTCAGCTAGCAGTAGAATGTGCCTCTTACTGGGTATCTTAAAGGAGTCCCAGAGCAGACGACTTGGACCGAGCCAGGCAGTAAAAGGGAAGATCGGATGCATGCAAGCAAGTGTGCTACCCTTATTCGGGCTGCCGCCACCGCCGCTGTGAGCAGATGGCTCTCCTCAGCCTGTCCAGTGTGGAATCCATTCAGGAAAAGGCACATTTCCCTACTCATGTGATAACAATTTGTTTTCTTCCTTAAAGGCTAGGCTGGTTGCCCAAGAGGAGGCCTCCGAAACATAAAAAATTGGAAAATTTGGACACGTGCACATGTGTTTCCTCTCCTTGCAGGCAATACCACATTCTGCTCAGAGAGCAGGTACATCAGCATGTTGCTGTTCAGGCTTCCTCTGCTTCTTATTGCCTTCACGAACCCTGTGGCCAGTGTGCTTACATCCACCATTCTGGGATTTGCTTCTCTCTGCATCAGGCATGTAGCTGATACATTGTTCCCCCAAGCCTGCTCAGTCTTTTCAGCCTGCCCTTTCACACCCTCCACAGTCTGGATCTGACTGAATTTTCTATTCTTTTTTTTTTTTACTACTTTTCTCCACAGGCCTTTTCTTCTAGGATTTTACTTATTCATTTAAATTTTTTTTTTTTTTTTTTTTTTTTTAAGATTTTACTTATTTATTTGAGAGAGAGTGAGAGTAGGGCTGGGCCACTCAGGTAGAGGGAGAAAGAGTCCCAAGCAGGCTCCGTGCTGAGTGCAGGGCCTGGTACAGGGCTCCATCCTACCCCCTGAGATCATGACCTGAGCCGAAATCAAGAGTCAGATGCTTAACCAACTGAGCTACCCAGCTGCCCCTCTACTAGGGTTTTTTTAAAGATATTATTTATTTATTCATGAAAGACAGAGAGAAGCAGAGACATAGGTAGAGGGAGAAGCAGGCTCCATGCAGGGAGCCTGATGTGGGACTCGATCCCGGGTCTCCAAGATCACGCCCTGGGCTGAAGGCAAATGCTCAACTGCGGAGCTACCCAGGCATCCCTCTACTAGGATTTTTTTTCTTTTTTTTCCTCTACTAGGATTTTAATCTAATTTTTTTATCTTGCAAACTCGGCCCAAATGGATGCTACCTCCTATAATTTCCTCTTTGGGGAGAAGTGATCCTTCCTGTGAACTGCTATTAAATGTAAAGCACTTAACCATCCTGCCTTGTGTTATAATGACATATATATGTGTGATCTCTCCTCATCATACTGTATATCTATTAAGTCCAGGGTTTCTTGGCAAATAAATTAAAAATCCTAAAATTCCCAACCAAAAGACCCTTTTGTAGGGCGTCAAGATTTATAATTTTACGCTGGGAAAACTTATTTATTTATTTATTTTTAAAAGATTTTATTTATTTATTCATGAGACAGAGAGAGAGGGGCAGAGACACAGGCAGAGGGAGAAGCAGGCTCCATGCAGGGAGCCTGATGTGGAACTCAATCCCAGGACTCCAGGATCATGCCCTGGGCCAGAGGCAGGCACTAAACCGCTGAAGCACCCAGGGATCCCTATGCTGGGAAAATTGAAAATAATTTTATAATGCTAAGGTTTGTGAGTTGTGGGTTATCCTTTATTGGAAATTTTTTTCACAAAATATAGACCTTTGTCCATTAAAATGAGTTCTGTCTGAACACCTACAAACTAAGAGTCAACTTGCTTTTCCTGATTACCTACATTGTAATACCACTGAGACTACAAGAGTTCTTTATTAAATCTCCTGGGAGAAAAATGTATTTTATACTTTGAAGGGATGTTCCTTACATTTGCATAGTTCTATCTTGAAGAAATTGAGAGTTTAGTTAAAAATAACTTTTTGCTTATAAATGGTACAAATTCCTTGCGTTTCTATAAAAATAAGAAATGTGGAAGATATGTGGATTCTAAACTTGAGCTGTTTTTTTCAATGATTATTTCCAGTGAATGTAGTATATAAATTCCATATTTTTAGAGCATATCCTGGAGGCTTAATAAGTAAAAAGTTTCACATGCCTAAACCTATGTATGTACTTTATTATAATAGAAACTGATTTACAGGGGTTTTGTTTGTTTATAAATCAAATGTGGAGAGTCATCAGTTCGAATTTGAATGTGCTTTTCCTTTGCAACAACATCTAATATATTTAGGTCCCTATTTTCAACCCCAAATATATTCAGTCCAGAGTATTCTGGAATTATGATGCTATTAATATCACGTTGCTGCAGGTAATGATTTAGAGATCCATCTTGGGATCCTAGTCCTTCTTGCCCCTTCAGAAAACCTCACTACTTCCCCCTCTTCTTCCTTCTAAGCTGAAGGATGTAAAATTTCCTGTGGGAACTCATATCTTCCAAAATTTCAACTGTGTCATCCCAGTAGAGTTTTCCTAATTCTGTATTTCTATCATAGACTTTTCTACTTTGTAGAGATGCATTTTTATTTCTTGAATCCCTTAAGTCAAACTCATTCTCTAAGTCAAACTCATCTTTTCTATAAAACTAGTTCTTCTCTTGATTCTCTTATTATAACATACCACAGTTTCAGATTTTCTGATCTTTTAGGTTCAGACTCTGAGAATAGCACTGTTCTCTTTTGTTGAAGAGAAATATAACACAAGCCACATGGGTAATTTTAAATTACTAGTAGCAGCATTGAAATGTAATAAGAAACACAGTTGAACGCCATTTTGTTATTCTTTTTTCTGTAATTATGTAATTAAAGACTTTATTTTTAAGTATTCGCTCCACCTAGTTTGGGGCTCAAACTCAATCACGAGATCAAGATTTGCATGCTTCACCAACTGTGCCAGCCAGGCACCACAACATCATTATAATAATATATTTTGTGTGATGTAATATAAATACAATTATATTATACAAATAATATATTTTGTGTGATGTAATATAAATACAATTGTATAATTTCCTTGTGTAATCAATATAAAAATTATTGAGATATTTTACACCCAATTTTTCATAATAAGTCTTTGAAATCTGGTGTGTATTTTATACCTAAAGCACATGTCATTTTGAACTAAGTGTATTTCAAATTCTCAACAGTCACATGTGGCTAATAGCAACTATCCTGGATACTACACAGCCTTTAGATTGTTGTTATGTATATTTCTCATCAGCCAGTGCATGTTGTGGATCTTCATTGTCAAAGTTCTTCAGTGCTTGCATGGAAATTTACAGGTTTGTCCTCCTTTCCTTTCTTCCATCCTTCTATTCCTATTGTGAGGATTGTATATATATACATACATATAATATAAATTGCTGGGTTACAGTAGGTCATAGTCCTTTTAGGAATTGACACTCTAGTAAGTGAGGTGGACATGGAAAAAGACACTGTATTACAGTGCATATTGATAATTGCTGTAAGAGAGGTATAAATGAGTGCCATGATAAATTGATGTTATAGTTTGAGTTATTTATATTTATTGGATTGACTTCTAGGCCAGTTGCTTTCCTGAAGAGCCTGGTAGGTATTTACCATGCATTATGGAGTTAAGTAAGGACGTTCCAAGAAAAAGAGATCATTTTTGAGGATTGGAATTGGAAAAGAGCATGGCATATTTGAAGATCAATTTAGAGTCAGTATATCTGGAGTTTTAATTGTTCCAAATTCAGCTATTTTTTCTTTTCTTTTCTTTTCTTTTCTTTTCTTTTCTTTTCTTTTCTTTTCTTTTCTTTTCTTTTCTTTCTTTTCTTTCTTTTCCTTTCTTTCTGAATGGAGGGTAGGTACAGAGGAAAAGAGAGGATCTCAAGCAGGCTCCACACCCAGTGCAGAGCTTGTTTCGGGGCTTGATCCCACAACCCTGGATCATGACCTGAGCAAAAATCAAGAGTCTGACACCTAAGCCAATGGGCCACCTAGGCACCCCTGTTTACTGTTTTCTAAATAAATCCCATACTTTTATGCTTTTATGTATTTGCTTTCACAGTTCACTTCACCTGGAATTTCTTTCTCTGCCCCAAGTCATTCCCTACCCCAGTATATCATGATCTTAATCATCTTTAATGGCCCATATTGATCTGATCTTTTTAGTAAAGTTTTGCCTACTCATTTTTCCTAGTTTCAGTCCACAAATGCTTGTAAGGTTTTCCTCCTTTGAATTTTGAATACTTTTTATGGCAGTTAATTTTCTTAGTATTAAAGTTAATTTTTCTAGTGAAATAACTCTTGTTTGGATCACAAAACAATTTGAACAGGAATCCTGTCTTAATTATTTTTTATATCCAAAGAGCCAAGAATGGGTTGAAGATATATATAGAAGATATTCAGTAAATACTTGATTTGTGTATAGTAAATATTTTTTATGAGATGTTTCAAATAAGCAAAACTAAGTAAAGCATAAAATTAAAGAGATCTAGAGATTCCCAGTACTTAATGTTTCCTTTTAGATTACTTTCACAGAAAGTAGTCATAAACTTGATTAACTACTATATCTAGTTAGACGGAATTTCTTGATTTTACTTGTAAAAGTAGATGCCATAAAAGCAACATTCTATTGTAAATTTTTAGTGTAATACAGGTACTAATGGTAAAGATGAAACCTGTTTTATTATCAGAAAAGAGTTAAAGATATCCTGGCATAAAAAATAAGATGGAAATCAATCTTTCCTTTGACATTTAAGGACCCATTTTGTTTCTTTACATAACCATCTACCGCTTCAGGCAGTATAGTAGATTAGGTATGTTAAAATGTCCTCCTGTCATAAAGCACCCAGGTGCTGGATAAATTACAACAAGCATACTTTAAATGCATTTCAGATTCCTCGAAAAATAAGGGAAATCCTCAATGACTAAATAACTGAATAGTAACTTGAAATCAGAGTGAGGAACTGAGAAGCTCCAGGGACAATGTTGATTCCAAGAACCAGGGGTTGAAGTTGTTAATATTCATGGGCCAAGAATCATATGAGTTTAATGGGAAACTAGGCCTTGTGCTCACACAAAATAAGAAAGCTGATCCCTGCATCCCTCTCCTCACCTCCACAAGCCAAAATACCCAGAGGCTATTCCCTCAGGGAAAGGGGTGGTCTGCTGATAAAGGGGATTAACTGGTAAATCTGTCTATGCTGATTATAGGTCATAGAAAATAAAATCTATCAGTCTCCCCTGATTTTTTGTAATTTTGTAATTTTGATTCTTATGGGTGTAGAGTTTAGATTTAAACAGTGCACCCAATTGGGAAAACACTCAACCAATATATTTAAGGGCTTTTTTTTTTTTTAAAGTAGCCTCGAACCCACAACTCTGAGGTCAAGACCTGAGCTGAGATCAAGAGTCAGATACTCAACCTACTGACCCACCTAGGCACCCCAGATTTTGAGTTGGTAAGGCTGGCAGGGCCTGTCATCTATAAAAAGAATAAAAATTCTTTCTGGAGAAAATAATCTTAATCCAGGATTCTCAAATATTAAGCACAGTAGATATGAGCTGACCAAAGAAAGAAAAAGAAAACCCAGACTCATAGGAGGATAAGTCACCAGAGCAAGAGTCAACAGGAACAAACAATTTAATATCTATTAACTACAGATACTGAAGTTCCCCAAATAGAATATAAAGTGACTATATATAAAATGTTTAAAGAAATAAAATATGGAATTAAAAATAGATGGGCAGGGAAGAAGAGAATATCAGAAAAGAGTAATCAAGTTTGGAAAAAAATTGAAATTTAAAAATCAATAGATAAATGACACATAGGAGCTGAAGAGAAAATTAGTGAATAGGAAGATTTTTAAAAAATATTTTATTTATTTATTCATAAGAGAGACAGAGAAAGAGGCTGAGACAGGCAGAGGGAGAAGCAGGCTTCCTGTGGGGAGCCTGATGTAGAACTTGATCTCAAGACCCTGGGATCACAGCCTGAGCTGAAGGCAGATGCTCAACCACTGAGCCACCCAGGTGCCCCTAGGAAGAGAGATCTAAAGAAATAATCCAAATGTAATACCGAAAGATTTGGAGATGGAAAACATGAAAGAAATGTTAAGAGACATGGATTGCTAGGAAGAAAAAGTCAAACATGCATTTGAATAGAGTTCCAGATGGAATGGGGGCAAATGGTCAACATGATAATGTCTGAAAATATTCCAGAATTGATATAAATCCTCAGAAACAGGAAGCACAAGATACACAAAATAGGAATTAAAAAAAAGAAATTTTACTAAGTACATGGTTGTAAAACTGCAAAATACCAACAATAAAAGACAAAAAAGATTTAAAATAGAAAGATAAATCACCTACAAAAGAACAAGAGTTTGATACCCAACTTTCTACCAGCATTATTGAGGTATAATCTGGTATAATGAAATTCATCCATTTTAAGTTTTAGAGATTGATGAGTTTGGACAATTAAATATAATTATGTAATCGTCACAATTAAATATAGAATATTTCCATCACCCTAGAAAATTCCCTCATGCACCCTGCTTTTGAAAGATTTTGTATATATATATTCTTAAATATTTTATTTATTTATACATGAGGGACACACAGAGGCAGAGACAGGCAGAAGGAGAAGCAGGCTCCCTGAAGGGAGCTTGATGTGGAACTCAAGCCCAGGACCCCAGGATCATGACTTGAGCCAAAGGCAGATTCTGCTCAACCACTGAGCCACCCAGGTGTACCTGAAAGATTTTATTTTAAGTAATCTCTACACCTAACATGGAGCTCAAATTTACAACCCAAGATCAAGAGTCACATGCTCTACCAACTGAGCCAGCTAGGTACCCCTCCCTCATGCCCCTTTGTAGTCACTCCCTCCCGCCCAGTTCTAGATAATCACTGATGGCTTTTTGTTACTATAGTTTTGTCTATCCTAGAATATGTAACAATATCATGCAACTATGCCTGTGGGATTCATACAATATGTAATCTTTTGTGTGAGTAGCAGACTTCTTAAGAACAACAATGGAAGCCAGAAGGCAGGGGGGATCAGTCAAAGTTGACAGATAACTTGTCAACTTAGAATTTACATCCAGCAAAACTATTCCTAAAGAATGATGGAGATATTCCAGTTCTGGGTAAGATGGAGTGAAAAAACACTGCCTTTTTTCTCCTACTAAATAGAACTGAAAACCTTGGACAGACTGCATGGAGCAGCTATTTGAGAACTCAGGAAAGTAAATAGTAGGTAGCAGGTAGATTGGAGAAGGGAAACAGAATCTGAAGTACAAAAGCTCTGCCAGCAAACTCTCTGAAGCCCTTCCCCTACCTTTGTGTCTCTCAGCCTGGATTCAAAGAGAGTGTGAATTCTGGAACTGTGCATGGGTATAAACAACAAAGGAACTTTCTAGTCTTAAGAAGCAGGAACAGGGGCCCTATGAGACAAAAAGAAATGGGAAAAAATAACTTTTTTTTCCTCCTAGCACTGCCACACTGACAGTCCTTACTCCGGAAACTGGAATTCTGTGGTAGCAGTGGCTGCCATGCAGACACTTAAAAATTTGAGCAGGGAAATCCTTCTCTCTTACCAGAGGAACTATGGTCCAAAGAGTAGGGAGGAATCCCTGTTGCTTTTTACTTTCTTTATTCTTCTTCTCCTTGGTCCCAGATACATACTCTTTTTCATGAATTGTAGGACATTATAGGCAGAGGACCAAAAAGGGAGGATTGGAAGTGAGAGTACTGGAACGTCAGTTGGGAAGTAGTTCATAGGAGGGAATTCAAGAAAAGTATCCCATATGTTGTATAAATTGTTGTGATCCTCCAGAGTCATACAGCATGGATCTCATCCTAAATAGCATACCAAAGCATGTAAGAACTTTATGGCCAAGTGTCAGACTGGCTCCTGGCTAATGCACATGTAGAACAGATTAAAATAGTACTGCAAAGACTTTGAAAACTGAACTCACATTGGGACCAAAGCCCACAAAAGGCACATTGCAGTTTGGTTTGACCCTAACCTGGTTGGTTGCCTGGTAAACAAAGAGGCAAAACCCCAAACATAATATTCTTCATAAAATTTGAATAAGACCTAGAGTCTCATATAATATTCCAGATGTCTATGATATGAAAAATTACTTGACATAGGAAGAGCCAGGAAGTCTGATATATTCTCAAGTGAAAAGATAGTCAAGGGATCCCTGGGTGGCACAGCGGTTTGGCGCCTGCCTTTGGCCCAGGGCGCGATCCTGGAGACCCGGGATCGAATCCCACATCGGGTTCCCGGTGCATGGAGCCTGCTTCTCCCTCTGCCTGTGTCTCTGCCTCTCTCTCTCTCTCTGTGACTATCATAAATAAATAAAAATTAAAAAAAAAAAGATAGTTAAGATGTCAATCCTGAAATTACAAGGCAGTGACTTTAAAATAGCTATTATAACTGTGTTCTAAGATATAAAGAAATAGAAGCAATTAAAACCAAATTAACATTTTATAACTGAAAAATACAGTAACTAAAAATATGAAAGGAAAAAAAACACTGGATGTATTTAAAAGCAGAGTGGATATGACAAAGGAAGGAGTCCGTGAATTTGGAGACAGAAATGACTTAAATAGAAATTATTCATTCTGAGCAACAGAGAAAAAAGGCTTAGGAAAATAAACAGAGCTTCATGATCCTTGAGGTAATATCAAAAGGTCTAACATTCATGACATTGGAATTCTAAAAGAGATGAGAGAGTGTGGTACAGAAAAAATACTTGAAAAAAAATGACTGAAAGCCCACCATATTTGACAAAAGACAAACTTATAAATCCAACCAACTCAGCCTGAAAAAGTATAGACTCAAAGAAACTCATGCCCAGCTCGAGTGAAATCAAACTTCTGAAAACCAGAGCAAAAGAAAAAAAATCTGGAAAGCAGTCAGAGAAAACTGGTGCATTATAGGGCAACAATGATTGGGAAGACTTCAGAGAAACCATGAGTCCCAAAGGCAGTGGAATAACACTTTGCAGTGCTGAAATCAGAATTCTGTATTTGGCAAAATGTCCTTCAAGAATGAAGGTCAAATAGGGAAACTCTCAGCTAAAGGAAAAACTAAGAATTGATCTCCTAAAGACGTATTCTAAAAACATTAAGTACTGCACCTAATAGAATAGCCTTAAAATGTAAAATGCAAAAAAAGTATAGACTCACAAGGAGAAATTGACAAATAAGGGACACCATCATGGTGGAGCAGGTCAGTATCCCTCTCTTAAGCAATTGATCATCAAACAACAATAAAAATTGATCAGGAGATAGATTTGAATAGCACACACAATGAAGTTGGTCAGGAGAACGTATATAGAACCTGTTACTTAGAAATTGAATAAGAAATGTATTCCTCAAGACTTGGAAAAGTTAGGGGCACCTGGCTGGCTCATTTGGAAGAGCATCTGACTTTTGATCTTGGGAGTTTGAGCCCCTAGAGATTACAAAAAAAAAAAAAAACCCTTGGAAAAATTTTTTTTTTCCTTGGAAAAATTATTAAAAATTAACCACACAGTAGACCACAAAGCAAGTCTTCAATACTGAAGCATCTATATCTTATAGATTGCATTCTCTAGCCACAGTGCAATTTAATTAGATATCAATAGCAAAATAAATAAATAAAACATTTCTATACATTTGAAATTTAAATCACTTTTCTAAAGAATTCATATTCTTTAGTCAAAGAAGTTATATAATATTTAAAACTATAAAGTGGGGATGCAGCTAACAAGGACTTTTAGGAAAAAGTAAATCCAACTTTTGAATGGAATTTGAAAGTATAAGGAAGCAAGCTGAGTATAAGAAAAAGCTTCTAGAAATTAAAAAAAAATTCCTAAATAAAAATAAAGTATATATTGAAGGATAAAATGAACTCAACAGCATCAAAAACCAAACAACCCAATTTAAAAATGGGCGAAGGACTTGAGTAGACACTTCTCCAAGAAAGGTATACAAATAGCCAATAAAATATTGAAGAAATGGAGCACCTGGGTGGCTTAGTTGGTTTAAGCGTCTGATTTCAGCTCAAGTCATAATCTCAGGGTTCTGGGATTAAGCCCCATGTTGGGCTCCAGGCTCAGTGGAATCTGTTTCTCCCTCTCCATCTGCACCACCCCTGCTGTGTGTGTGTGCACTCTCTTTCTCTCTCAAATAAATAAAATCTTAAAACAAAACAAAACATGCTCAACATTATTATATTTTAAAGATTTTATTTATTCATGAGAGACACACACACACCCACAGAGGCAGAGACCCAGGCATAGGGAGAAACAATCTCCATGCAGGAAGCCTGACGCGGGACTCAATCCTGGGTCTCCAGGATCATGCCCTGGGCTGAAGGCGGCGCTAAACCACTGAGCCACCCAGGCTGCCCACATGCTCAACATTATTAGTCATTATAGAAGTGCAAATCAAAACCACAGTGAGATACCACTTCACACTCATTAAAATCCAGGCTTTTATGAAACAGCAAGTATTAGTGGAGATGTGGAGAAATTGGAACCCTGGTGCATTGTTTGTGGGAAGTAAAATGGTACACCTTCTATGGAAAATGGTATGGTGGTTCATCAAAAAATTAAACAGAGTATGACTATATGATCTAGTAATTTTACTTCTGGGTATATACCTGAAATAATTGAAAACAGGAACTTGGAAAGTGTTTAACCAGTGTTAACAGTGGCAATTTTTACAGTGGCCAGAAAGTAGAAACAATTCAAGTGTCCATTGATGGATGAATGGATAAACAAATGTGGTATGTGCATGCAATAAAATGTTATTCAGCCTTAAAATAGAATGAAATTCTAATACATGCTATAATACGGATGAACCTTGAAGCTGTTAGGCTAAGTGAAATAAGATAGACATAAAAGGACAAATACTGAATGATTTCTTCTCCCCACTCCCTTTCCTCTGTCAGTCATCAGTCTAATCTCTGTATTTATAGGTATCATTCTGTTTTTTGTTTATTTCTGTTTTTTGTTTCCACATATGAGTGAAACCATAAGGTATTTGTCTTTCTCTGATACATTTCACTTAGCATAATACCCCCCTTTTTAAAAAAGATTTTATCCATTTGAGAGAGAGCATGCAAGGGAGATTGCACCAGTGGGGGGCTGGGAAGGGCAAAGGAAGGGGAAGAAGCAGGCTCCCCACTGAGCAGGACCCTGGGATCAGGACCTGAGGTGAAGGCCAATGCTTAATGGACTGAGCCACCCAGGCACCCTTAGCATAATACTCTTTAGGTTCAACCATGTTGTTGCAAAAGGCAAGATCTGAACCTTTTTATAGTGCCATAATATTCCATATATATATATATATATATACACACACACATATACACACATACACATACTACATACTAACCACATCTTTCTTATCTGTTTATCTGTCAGTGGACACTTAGATTGCCTCTCTGTCTTGGCTATTGTAAATAATGCTGCAGTAAATGTAGGGGTGTCTATATCTTTTCGAATGAGTGTGTTCATTTTCTTCAGGTAAATACCCAGTAGTAGAATTATTGGATCATATGATATTTCTTTCTTAAATTTTTTGAGGAATCTTCATATGTTTTCCACAGTGGCTGTACCAATTTATATTCCCATCAACAGTTTGTGAGAGTTCTTTTTTCTCTACATCCTCACCAACACTTCTTACCTTTTTTATTTTAGCCATTTTAACAAGTGTAAGGTGATCTCTCGTTGTAGTTCTGATTTGCTTTTCCCTGGTGGTTAGTGATGTTGAGCATCTTTTTATATTTCTGTTGGCTGTCTGTATGTTATCTTTGGAAAAATGTTATTCAGGTCCTATGTTTTTAAATTGGAGTATTCAGTTTTTTGGTGTTGAGTTGTATAAGTTCTTTACATGTTCCGGATATAGTATTTTCTAACTTGTACAGGTTTCTATGATATTCCTCACCTTCTGTTTCCATTAACAAATAAAGAAAAAAACTTCTAGTAAAATTTTAGAAAATTTAAGTAAAATGCTATTTGTTATTTTCTACATTATAAGACTTCCTCCACTTCTCTTGTTGCTGAAAATTTCCTACTATCAATTTATTATATGGTTATTATGCAAAGAGCTTAGGACCTAGGGGAAACAAATAGGTGAACAACTATAATAGTGATGTGATCAAATAAAATGTGTGTGGAGGATGCACGGACAGGCTTACTGAGTACTTCTAGGATGGGAGTTAGAAATAACACTTAAGGGACGCCTGGGTGGCTCAGTGGTTGAGCGTCTGCCTTGGGCTCAGGGTGTGATCCTGGGGTCCTGGGATTGAGTCCCACATCGGGCTCCCTGTAGGGAACCTGCATCTCCCTCTGCCTATGTCTCTGTTGCTCTCTCTGTGTCCCTCATGAATAAATAAATAAATCTTTAAAAAGAAAACACTCGAGCTCAACTTTTGAAGAATAAGTGGATTTTTGCTAGCTAAGCAGAGCCTGAGATGAGTGCTAGAGTTGAGAGTGAGTGTGGGTACAGTATACCAGGAAAAGACAGCATGAGTGTAGGGAGACAAGAAAGATGAAGTTCAGGCAGCCCTGGTGGCACAGCGGTTTGGCGCCGCCTGCAGCCTGGGGTGTGATCCTGGAGACCCGGGATCGAGTCCCACATCAGGCTCCCTGCATGGAGCCTGCTTCTCCCTCTGCCTGTGTCTCTGCCTCTCTCTCTCTCTCTCTGTCTCTCATGAATAAATAAAATCTTTATTCATGAATAAATAAATTATCTTTATTCATGAGAGACAGAGAGAGAGGCAGAGACACAGGCAGAGAGAGAAGCAGGCTCCTTGCAGGAGGCCCGATGTGGGACTCGGTCCTGGGACTCCAGGATCACACCCTGGGCTGAAGGCAGACGCTTAACCACTGAGCCACCCAGGCGGTCCTGAAGTTCATCTTTTGTACATGGAGAAAAGAAGGAATCATCTTGTTTGACTGGAATACCATTTGTTGGGTGTTAGGGGCTGAGAAATTAATCTAGAAAGGTGAGGTGAAATCAAATTTGGAAAAACCTTGCATGCCATCCTGAAAAACTTGTAATCTTGAGGTAAGTTAGAGATGTTGAAAGATTGCAAGGAGATGAATAAGATGCATAGTTCTCATGGCATTGGTGACAGTGGGTTCAGGGGAGAGTATGCAGGCAGTGGAAGACCAACTAAGGTGTTGCAATATTTTAGGTGAAAGATGAACGAGCCACAACTAGAGCCAGTAACAGGAAATGGAAAGAAAAAAATAGGAGAAAAATAAAATATGGTTTGTTAAGATGGTACAGTAAATTCGTGTTTCAATGTATGTGTTCTGTTCAAAGTGCATGAAAATCATAGAATATAGTAGTAGAATATACAAGAAAAGAAGTAGGATGTGGTTGTGCTTCCAGGTAAGATACATGTCTCCATGAACCAGAAACAGTGGAAATACAGTGTATTAAGCCAATGCTAAAGCCATTGGCTAGCTAAGCTCTGAGTCTAAAACTGGGCAGTAGTTGCTGGGAGTTCTGTTCCTGGGTAGAAAGTGCTCCATGTGAAGAATGAAGACTGGTCCCAGGCACACAGCTGGCCGACTGTGAAGCTCAAATCCCCTGCTGACCATTGCCTCGGGCTATAGTTCTTAACAGGCTTTGAACCTAGGACATGGAAAGACATTACAGTGGTAAGACCAGGCACTGAACCAAGCCATCTGTTGGCTCTGTGGATCTGATCTGTGATTTCCCTAATATCCCTAAAGAGCAGGAACCCCGACCCCCAGCCAGTTTAAGAACCCATCCTAAATTGGGGCCCGGGAAGCCAAAATAGACAACTGTAAAATCATATACAGGGAGAAGTGAGTACAGATGGCCAGGGCAAGGGTAGGGTAGAGAGTAAGCAAAACGTTTTCCATTTCATTCCACAAGCCTGCAAACTGAAATCCTACATACTTAAAAAAGAAGTTAGCCAACAAAATAATCATATCTCAGGAATTATTAAATGATACACTTTAGCAAGAAGAAAAATTCAATCTAAGTAGAGAGGCAGAGAATATAAGGAACAATCATGAGCATAAAATGATACTTGAAGTCAAATTATTAACTAAGTATTGGCTATTTTAAAAACCTATTTTTGTGTGTTTAAAAAAAGATAAAAAACTCTGGACAATAAGACTTACTGTGTGTGGGGGGGTAGAGTGATGTCCCCTGTTTTAATGTGTACTAAGGTTCACATTGTGCGAGAGAAAATAGAAATCCTGAAAAACTTCAGGATGTTAATAGAAAAATTATAGTTATATGTTTAAAGTTTTTAGGGATTATCATTTAGAAGAATAGAAAAGTGATTGATAGCTTGCAAGGCCCACAGGAAAGTAAAAAGGAACTTATAAGACTTTTATCAATACAATAAATTTAGGAGGGAAACAAAGGAAAAATGAAGGTAAATATAAAATATGTGTTAGAAATATGTCTAATCAAATAAATGTAAGCAAATTAAATTCACTTTTCATGAAATTAAGCTTAAAAATCCACCTATGTACTCTCCATGAGACATGCTCAAACATCTTTAAAAAGGAAAAACTATACCAAAAGGGAAAGAAAATGCAGTGAGAAAGTATTAACTGAAAGAGAAATTTCAGAACAGAATCAACAGAAATTAGTAGCTGGATGTAGAAAGATAGAAAGAAGTCAAAGAATTCTAAGGTAGCATTTCCTGAAACACAGTCCCAGAGAAAACTAATTCTGAGGATGTTCCTTGAAAAAAAAAAAGGAATTTTGTGATCAAGTAAATTTGAGAAATGGTGCATTTTCCTGTCCCCCTCTTGGACATATTCATGGTGCATATTTGCTTATTTAAATAAGCCCTTACATTCGTAGACATTTGTTTAACTTTGTTTAGCCAGGTGTGTGTTTTACCACAAAATCTGTAATCAATTTGAGGGACTTCAGTGGAGTTTGGAAATGACTAGGAAAGCTCTCAAATGAACAGAAGAACTTCAGGAACCAAGAATCGAGCGCTTGGTGGTGCTAAAAACACTATCCCCCCTATTTTCTGTCTTTATTATTTGCTTCTTTCTGTTATGCTTTGCATGTCAACCTCATTATCTTACTGCATACACTTTTCACGTGAGCCCTCAGCAGCCATAGCTTAGCAACCCAGGGCAGAACTCTCAGCTTTGTTGGATTTGCTTGGCCCCCTGGGCTAGCTACTGGTTGTCCAAAGGATGGGATGCCTTTATGGTCCATGACTATAGCCCTATGGCCAGAGGGGCAGGATTTGTTAACAGGAGGATGGGAAAGCTTATTGGCTGGAAACAAACAAAACATGGCTACCACATCACTGTAAATACCATTAATATCTTGTGGCAGTATGTTCTAGGAAACTGACCTTGAGAAATGCTGCCATGGGAGTTCTAGTGTTTGCGAATCACAGTAATGTCTTGACTGAGAAAGGACATGCAGGAGGAGGAACCTGTTTGGGGTCTGCACGAGGAGAGAATGGAAAGACAAAAGTTGCTTGAACATGTGGAGCTAATTAGAGTGGAAATATTTTGTTTTGTTTTAGATTAGAAGATTTTTGAGTCTAGAGACTATTAAAATACCGTCCTGCCTTGAAGCTACCTGGCACAGTGCTCTGTACTGTAGTAGGAGTTCAGTAAAGTTGAATAGGTATATGAATTAGCTGCAATAAATTGATCAATCTCACAAATTAGGAGAATTGGAGAGGAGATATGTTTTGTAGGTGAGGGCGCTGAGGCTCCAAGTGGTTCATTTGCACAAAATAATACTGTTAGTGTCAGAGCTGGGGTTTGAGCCAGGTCTGCCGTGCCTCCACTACGCTGCTGTGTTCTGTGCAGGCTGTGCCTCACTGAAGAAACCTGAATTAAGGATGAAATTCAGCTTACTCTCCACATGCAGACTTGGTTTTCTTACCTTCTAATTGCTTAGGGTAAAGACGTTTTCTGATTTGCTTCTGCACAGGGACTGCCTTCTTAGGATTGGTCCACCTTGAATTGTAACATTCTACAATTCATACAAAGGCACAATGATTTCTCATGCCTGTGGGGAGAAGGGAAATTAAATAACCGTAGCTTCTTGGCCTGAATCTGGCTTTGTAATTAGGCCGAGCAGCAGCCCTCACTTTGCTCCCAATTATTATCTTGGAATTATTGCCTTCTCTTAAATCTTGGAGCCATCTCACTTCGCTTTACATCCTCTCCTATTTGTTATCACCACCCTTTAGCCCAACCATGCCAAGACTCTAGGTGGCATCTCATTTTTATGAATGTTGGCATGTCTATATCTGTGGCACGTACAACACGTTGGAATATTTCCCCCCTACTACCATGTTTGGCTTAACTTTAAATACCAGTTCCTATGGATTTATAATCATTTGCTTCCTTTGTTAGCCCAAGCTTTTGATTTAACCAATTCTTGATTGTGAATCTTGTGCTTTGGTCAGTCTTTTGCTTTTTTCAACTTATTAACTCCTAGATGACCTCTCAGCTGAACTTGTGCATATGGTCTTTGGGGAAGCCACCTGACCTAGTAAAGTTAGGATACTACTGGGAATTAGAGGATCTTAGTTTTACCTGTTTGCCTCAACTGTGTACATTTGCTTATTTTCTATTAATTGTTATTTTTTAAATGAAGTTTATAAGACTAGTATGGCTTTCCTCTATTTTCTCTAGATAACTACATTAAGGGTTCATAAAAGTCATTGTATTAAACATCAATATAACAGCATCTCACTGAAATACTCTGGTTTTTTAGTGTGTGAGAATCAGAATACCACCATTAAAAAGAAAAAATGTAAAAAAAAAAAGAAAAAAAAAAGAAAAAATGTTTTGGTTTTCTTTTAAAATTAATTTTTAATTATGGTAAAATACACATAGTGTAAAAGTTATCATCTTAACCAGTATATGGTTCAGTTCAGTAGTACTATCTACATTCACAGTTTTGTTCAACCATCATCACCATTTGTCTCCAGGACTCTTTTTATCTTGCAAAACCGAAATGATATGCTCCTTAAACAGTAACCCTTTATTCCCCTCTTCCCCCAGCCCCTGGGGTGAGTCACCATTTTGCTTTCTATCTTCATGTGAATTTGACTATCTGGGTACCTCATGTAAGTGTAATCACGATCATGTATTTGTCATTTTATGACTGGCCTGTATGACTTAGCATGATGTCCTCCAGGTTCATCCATGTTTAGCATGTGTCAGAATTTCTTTCAAGACTGAATAATGTTCTATTGTGTGTATGTATCACATATTGTTTAATCATTCATCCATTGATGAACATTTGAGTTGTTTCCACCTTTTGGCTATTATGAATAATGCCACTATGAAAATTGGTGTACAAATATCTCTTCAAGACCCTGCTTTCAGTTCTTTAGGACATATATCCAGAAATGGAATTGCTAGATCATATGGTGATTCTACTTTTATTTTTGAGGAACTACCATACTGTTTTCCATAGTAGCTGCATCATTTTATATTCCTACCAACAGTGCATAAACATTCTAATTCTCACATTCTTGCCACTAGTTGTATCTGTTTTGCCTTATAGTAGCCATCCTAATAGGTATGAGGTTTTGTTTGGTATTTACAGAATAAATTCTGACTCAGATATATTGAGCTGGGATCTAGACTTGGAACAAGTTGACTGTTGTCTTTGTACTTGACATACTGTACAAGTTACAACTATTAGCTATGCATGTAGTCAGGAAGTACAGTGTATTAAAGGGTAAGAAGGGAAGGCTATCTATGAGATGGTGATGTATGTGTTTTATTCTTTATTTTCAAAAAAGGGGCAAGAAATACTCCTTTTTGCTATGATTCATTCTCATGAAACCAGATAAAGAATTCTCTCCACTTCTATTGTCAACATTCAGGTGTTGCCTTTATCACATATTTGGTCTCACAACACTTTGTAAAAGTTTTATTACACGGGTTTTAGTACTTGAAGTCGACCACAAATATAATGATTTTTTATTACTTCCTATAGGAGTGTTTTCTACTCAATAAGGAAATAGATCCAAACCCTGTGTAAACAGCCTATCCTTGATCCTCATGCAAATCTGGTTATTTATTCTTTCTTAATGTTATGTTGTGCAACATCAAAAATGGCTGCAGAACAATATGTAATACCTGAGGGCCTAGAAAGAACAAGAGTGGACTGAGTCCAGCTTACATTTAGAAGCACCACTTCTGGGGATCTCTGGGTGGCTCAACAGCTTAGCGCCTGCCTTCGGCCCAGGGCGTGATCCTGGAGTCCAGGGATAAAGTCCTGCATCGGGCTCCCTGCATAGAGTTTGCTTCTTCCTCTGCCTGTGTCTTTGCCTCTCTGTGTGTCTCTCATGAATGAGTAAATCTTAAAAAAAAAAAAAAAAAAAAAAAGCACCACTTCTTCAATTGTGCCCACTCAAAATTTCAAGAGTCCAGATTCTCAAAGGGATTTCTGAGTGGTTTCCAGGGATGATAATTCCTCCTTAGCTGAGTATAGCTTTAAAAAGTTAAAACACAGCCTTCTTTTTAGTTTCTTACTGTCCTTAGTTTACCCCAGTTAGCTATGAGGTTATCATCTTGACTTTTCTTCTTCTTACTCTATCATTTCTCTGTCAGCCATCACTTCTTTTTTACTTACACCCAAAGTTGTAACAGACTATACATGAGCAATCAATTCTCTGTAAAATAGATGGCAGGTGATCATCACACTGGATTTTCTTCTCAAGCAGACTGGAGGCGGGGAAAACCCTAGAGCAGTGTGGAATTTGGCAGTGATTGGATTACTCAAAGTTTGGTTTTTGGCCTTGTTTTACTTTGTGATTGTTTAATATATATTTTTTAAGATTTTATTTATTTATTCATGAGAGAGAGAGAGAGGTGCAGAGACACAGGCAGAGGGAGAAGTAGGCTTCCTGCAAGGAGCCTGACATAGGACTCGATCCCGGATCCCAGGATCACGCTCTGAGCGGAAGGCAGACGCTCAACCACTGAGCCACCCAGGCGTCCCTACTTTGTGATTGTTAATGCTGAATGCAAGGAATGTATAGAAGATATCAGATACCTATCACAGAAAAATGTTGCAAATTATAAAGCTCCTAAAGAAAGTAAAATAGAAGGACATCAAAGTTGCATACTATTTAATGAAAGATTTTTTTTTACTTGGCTTTTGGGAATTATTTTTAAAGCTAAAAGATACGTTGTCTGCAAGATGGAGTTTTTAAAATCACAATCTCCAAAGACATTAAGTTAACTTTTTCCTTAGACTCCAGAGATTAAGCTTTCAGAGGCCTAGACTTTCATTGCAGTCCAACACTATGCACCATCTTCATCTGGCATGAATGTGAGGGAATTGGTTTTCAAAGTGATTTTCAAAATGAAAGCAAGCCATTTTGTTTTCTGGTTTACCCCATCCTTTAAAAAAAAACAAAAAACCCTACTCTGTTTCTGTATGATGGCTTCTGTACTGCACTCACTGGTCCTTCTCGAGCCAGCCCAGCTCCATGTGAAACGTTCTGTTGCTCTTTCAGCATAAGCAGGTCTATTGTGATATTTATCTGAATTCAAACAAGGCTAATTAAAAGAGCTGCTGACAGTTGTTGTGATCTGACTTTGACTGCAGCTTGATGGTCATTATGGGTAAATAATGAACCAGGTCTGCAAATGTAGCAGCTGCCAACTTGGGATAGAAGAACGGCTATTGCTTCCAATTTAAGGATCTATCGACCGCTTCCCTTCTCCCTGCAGATCTTCTACAGAAAACTAATGTTTTCTGCTGCTGTGTATTGTGGTTTCAGCTGTTTCAGATATAGCCTATAATTTCCTTCTTTAATATTTAACTTAGGACATTATTAGCTTTCAGAGTTAACAACTTTTCTATTTTGAAGAAGTTCAGCTTTGTCCTTATGTATGCTATAACTAGCTAACCAGCTGTAGTTTATGTGTTTCATTTATATTATGCAGAAAGCAGCTAGTCTTAGAATAACAAGGTATAGCTTTATGAAGATGTTTCAAAATCTTGTGTAGATGTTTTGTTTTTGTTTTTTAAGAGATAGATGCATGTCCCTTGCTTTTGTTTTCTTAAAGATAGACACCTGCTGCCAAACATTAGTTTCAGGTTTTGTTCACCTCATCAGTAACTTGAAATATTTTGATGCAAAATCTCTATCAATGCAGAGAAACTTCAGTGACTTTCATTAAAATGCAATACTGAATACACTGTCACTCCATCATGAGCTTTTCCTCGTCCTATTAGCAAGTAGGGACAGGTGCATTAAAGGTAAGAGAAAAGGCATATTGTATTCATAGATTAATATACTTTCCTGCAGATTTTCCACACTTAGAAAATATAACTTCTGGATTTAAAAGTCACATTCTAGAATTTAACACCAGCCAGTACTTAACAACACATCCCTAGCATTTGTTCACCTGCCACGGAAAAGGCTATCTGCATTATGTAAAGCATGAGGGTACAGTGGTGCTTTGTGCATAATGCAGCAGAGCTTCGAGATCTTGCTGGGAGGAAATGATCCCAAACATGCCCCTAAAAGACAAGTCTTACTTTGAAAAATAATGATGAAAAATTGCTTATTTCTCCCATGTATTTGTGTCTGTGTTTATTTCAGGAAAAACTAACTAAACTTTGTTTATCTGACTCTAGAATAGTGTTGAGAGTGTTTTTGCTTTTCTGTTTCCAGCATGGATAATGCCAGAAATAGTGTTAACAAGGGGTTATGTTATGCTGGCTTATGTTAAACCAGATCACCCTCTAACATGTGCAGAGCCATTCATCTGTGTCACCAAAACCCAAGAGAACATCTGACATGGACTCTGAAACAGAAACAGTGATCACTTACAAATCAAACATGGCACGCTCTAAACTGATTGTGCACGGCAATCTTTTCTAGAAAGGACAACTAATTGAACATGATAAAGTGTAAAGTTAATTAACACCCTTAAATTTGTTGATTACTTTCACGGGATTATATTGTTCGTTGAGTAGCAGCTTTCTGTCCCAGCTGTCGCCTTCTTCAGCGAATGTCGCTGGTAAACAATAGAGACACCATAACAAGTCGTAAATGGTCCCTGTGACAGCAGCCCCTTGTGAGGCTGCATCTGTAGAAAATGATTAGAACAATTGCATTTTAAAGACGGCTCACATTGCAGCCCAAGTCCCATTGGTCCTCTTCTTGATCTCTTTTGATGGCAGACTGGTTAAAACATTTAAGTTCTTTTGAGTAAATTAAGTGATTTACTACGTTTTTGCTATATATCAATGAGAGTGCTTTGGTGGCAAGATTTTTTACAGTATCAAAAACAAAGATAATTTTATTGTACTCTTTAGATTTCAGTCTCTTCCCTCTCTGGATTTGAAGGCCTCTTTCTGATAATCCTAGAATTGAAAATCATCTCCTTATTTGTGACTTGTAAATGGTTGTTCTAAGTTATCAGTACTTGTATAATGGATTTTCTGTCATAACCCTTGTTTCAGCTTCTCAGTAGGACTAAATTCCAAAGTTCAGTTCTTTGCTGCTCTTAGTCCATAGACCTTGACATATTTAAGCTGAGTAGGTTTACATGTTACATTTATTTTTTTTATAACACGTGTTTGATAACCATGGAAAATACCTTTACAAAGAATTCTTTCATTTGAGCTTCAGAGTAAGTATGGCAAGTGATTTTTTTTTTTATCACCATCTTCAGAGGAACCAAAATTAAGAGGTGTTATAACTTGTCCAGTGTGTTGAACTGTAATTGTGACCTCGCTCCAGGTCTCTTAACTCAGATTATGTGTTCTTCAGATTTTGCTTCTTCATAATAACATCTCCATACATGTGAACTTACACTTATGCATGTTTGTGCAGCAGTGAGTATGCCATTACCACATATGGAGAAGACTCCTCCAAAGTTGAGCTTTTTTTTTTTTTTTTTTTTTTTTTTTTTTTTTTTTCACTCTATGCATTTTATTGACTACAGGGAAGGGGCCACCTCCATGTCACCAGAGGTGCTCACAATTTCTTCAGCCACTCCAGACTGGGGCCCTGGGGGTCCTGGGGGTGGCTGGGCACGTCGGGCATGTTCCCATCATCTCGGAGGGGCACTGGATAGTTGTAGGGTGTGGCCTGGTTGATCATGGTGGCATATTTGGTGAAGGGACTGAAGATGGGCAGAATCACAGCGAGGCCCCCGATGGTGAAGGACGCGACCAGCACCGGCTCTTTGGCCCAGGCATCCTTGAGGAAGGCGGCGAGTCTCCCGGCCATCTTGGTCTCGGCGGCGGCCGAGCTTTTTTGATAAGCTAAAAAACATTGCCTTACTTAGTCTTAATTAATTTTTGGTTATTTTAGTAACCATTGATTTCTTTTCTGCCCACCTCATAAAAAGACTATGAACATTTATCACACACATGTTATATGCTAGGTGCTAAGATTCAAATAGCTCTTGCCCATAAGGATCCTTTACAAGATACACCAGAAAAATCATTGATTAGAGTAGTATAAGTGCTTTATTGCAGATACTGCAAATGTTATAAAAACAGAGAAAGGGGATTATGCCCATGATTTGATTCTTAGAGTTGACGTGAGTTGAGCTGATAGATAAGCAGGAGTTAGCAGGCAAAGAAAGGCAAGGGGATTTCATATAAGAGAATCACCTGGGAAAGGCATAGATACATAAAAAAAATCATTGCACATTCCAGCTACTGTAAATAGTTCGGTATGCCTAGCATGGTGGTTTCTGTTGCAGGGAGTAGGTGAGTAAACCAGAGAAGTGGGTAGAGCCCATTGACAAGAAAAGTAAAGCTTAAAAATCAGAAACCATTTTAGGAGAAAAAAGAGAAAGTTCATTGTTTCCTATGACTCAAGACAAATGGGAAGATACAGTGAGTTACGTAGTTCTTTTTGGTGAACATAAACATGCAAGTACTTCAGAAAGAATAACTTTTTTACTTAATAGAAAATAGTGTGGGGTACCTAAGTGGCTCAGTAGGTTAAGCATCTGACTCTTGATCTTGGCTCAGGTCATGATCTCAGGGTCATGGGATTGAGCTCTGCGTCGAGCTCCCTGTGGACGTGGAGCCTGTTTGGGATTCTCTCCCTTCCTCCTCATGTGCATGCACACTCTCTCCTTCTCAAAAAAAAAAAAAAAAAGGTAAATATGAAAAAGCAAACAATAATGAAATACTATATAGAAATGCTGAGTTATAGTGAATAATGTCTTCAACTGCTGGTTACGTTCATGTTGACGCCTAATTTGAGACTTAAGCCTGTTCTGATTCTTTTAACAAAACTGTCAAAGATTGGTACACAGATAAACAAACATAAAGTATTAGACTGAGATGATTATTGTCAATATTGACTCTATTGTGGTGGGCCAAGATTAGAGATATAGAACAAGAATTGAATTACTTTGAAAAATTATTGCTTTTGATATAAAAATATGATGAACATTGTTTATTATTTACCATCTTCTGCACCAAGTTCCAAATGAGAATTTTTTACACCATGTAACTCAATGCAAGAAAGAACTCCATTTTCCATGAGGCTGCTTTATTCTTCTAAATAGTGTTTGCCAGGACATCTAAGATACTCAGACTTGTATTTGAAATTCATTGCGAAATCTTGTGGTTTCATTTTTTATTTGTTCTTCATTCTGATTCTCAGTTTTCTAGTTGTTTTTCTTAATAAGCAAATTCAAATCTGTTGTGAAGAGAAATGGGGTTTTATGTGTATTTACATAACAGGCAGAACTCAGTGTCCATATTTAAAACATACAAAATTATTTGCTCAGTTCATGATGTTTTTAAACTGTTCTGAACATGATATGCAAATAGATTCAGAATACCTATATTCTTAACAAAGTTTTCAAAGCCTACTCACAGCTGATGGCAAGACTATTTCTCTTTGAGAACAATTTGTTTCCTTTTTCACCCTTTCTCTTTCTGAGAACTCATTATTCTTTCAATGACGGAGGTCAAAAAATGGAAGAAAAGAGGGAATCAGGATTTGGTGGTGATTGGCCTCCTCCATGACACTTGGTATATTATCCTACCTTTTGGCATTTACTTCTGAGTATATGTCTCTTTTCCCTAATTATATTTTATACCTTTGAGGGCAAAGACTATGTTTTATACCTACTGTGACCTTACATTTTGGACTTTCTGGAATAGTTGTATTTCAAATATTCTCCTAAGCACAAGGATGGAGCAAATTGTGGAAGTTCTGAATAGATAATTGCTGATGATATTTTTCTTCTTGGAACTTCCACATGACTATATGCAGCCCTCTCCTATAGTATGCATCTTTTACTATTTGTAATTGTCTGTTTGCCTTCTGTCTTCTCCCATCTCCATATACATGTACATACTCCACCACTACAAACACTAGGTTTCAAACTCCTTGAGGACAAGGACTATTTCTTCTTCCTTCCCAGGGTTAAGAAACCCTGACAAATGGATCTCCAGTGGTCAAATTTTTTACGTCTACCATAAGTAGGAATGGAAGGAAAAAAAAAAAAAGAAGTAATGGAGGCTTCCTGTGATACCATTGAGAGAGAGAAAAAGGCTGATTTTGAGACTTGGATTAGATTTAAAGTGTTTCTCCCCTCTAAGTTTGATTGAAATTGAAGCAGACTCCAAGAGAAGTGGTAGGTGGCCATCCCTTTAAAACAGGATAGTCCAACTGCCTATTTTGAATGGTGTGGGCATTTGCCTTTTCATTTGTACAAATGAGTTTAGTTTGTCTGGTTCTGCGGTCATGGGAGAGAAGCACTAGAGGCATCATCACAGGAAAGTGTTAGATAAAGCATTAAAGGCAACCACAAGTATTTAGGCTTGTTAGATTTAATTAATGTAGTTACTTGAGAAAATTCATTTTCTAACTCTTTTCTCTAATTTGGAGCTATTCATATGTCTTATGAAATGAAACATAAAATAAAACATGCCTTGATTTTATGTATTAATATGATAAATGTGGTGGGAAGTAGATGTATGTGAACTTGAAAAGTTCAAATTATGGAATTTTAAAAGCAGTTTGGTAATAATTTTATCTCATCTCACTTTGTAGATGAAAAGACTTAGGGCAAGGAGCATTTACAGCATTTACCTGCCTAGAATGGCAAATGCTTTATCTGTAACCCTTAGCATCTCTGTGTGTCTCTATGAAAACAGTTACCACCCAGGACTGCAGTCACCTATGTCCTTGCTCTTCCCTCCATGATTGCCTCCTTCTGTATCACTCTTTTTAGAAGAAAATTCTGTTTTACTGAGCTTCTTATGTACCAGACACTATGCACATGGTGTGAGTGAGCTAGTAGAGCTACTGCCCTCATGGAGCCAATGTTCATATGGGGAAAAGGACCAAAACTAGATAGAGGTGTCAAAATAAACAGATGGTAATAAATACTGTGAAGAAACTTAAAGCAGAAAAGGGGCTAGAGAGTGGTGGGGTGTTTTCTGATGGTCAGACTAAATGGTCAGGGAAGAGGTAAATTTGAGAAGAAACCTGAATAAAGTAGAGGAAATAAGTCATGAATATCTAGGGGAAGAACATTTTAGGCAAAAGGACAGCAAGTGCAAGGCCTTGAGATGGGAACATATTTGGTTTTTTTTTGTTTGTTTGTTTGTTTGTTTTAAGATTTTATTTATTTATTCATTCATGAGAAACACACAGAGAGAGAGAGAGGCAGAGACACAGCAGAGGGAGAAGCAGGCTCCATGCAGGGAGCCTGATGTGGGACTCGATCCCAGGTCTCCAGGATCACACCCTGGGCCAAAGGCAGGTGCCAAACCGCTGAGCCACCTGGGCTGCCTGAGATGGGAACATATTTGACCTGTTTCAGAAACAGTAGGAGTCCAGGATGGTGGGAAAGCACTGAACAAAGAAGAGAATGGGATGCGATGTGATGGGAGAGGTAACCAAGGACTGCCATCGTTGAGGTCTTTGTGGGGCTTTGTAGGACTTTGGATTTTATACTGAGAGTAATGGGAAGCTTTTGGAGGCTTCAGAGTAAGGAGAAAACATGAACTAGATCTGTTTTATTTATTTATTTAAATATTTTATTTTTTACTAGAGAAAGAGCAGGAGCAGGAGAGTCAGAGGGAGAGAGAAGGAGAAGCAGACTCACCACTGAGCAGGGAGCCTAATGCGAGACTGGATCCTAGGATCCTGAGATCATGACCTGAGCCAAAGGCAGATGCTTAACTGACTGAGCCACCTAGGTGCCCTAGATTTCTGTTTTAAAAGGGTCCCTCTGGCTGCCATATGAGGGACAGTCTATGGAAGGAAGAGCCAGAGGGAGAGCAAATAGGAGGGTGTTGCTGTAGTGCAGATGAGAGTCAGTGATGGCTCAGTCTAGGGTGGTGGAATCGGTGGGTAAGGAGAGAAGTGGCTGGATCACAAGTGTGTAACAGCGTAGGAGTGGGGTCATATGTTATTCATCCTAAACTCCAGGACTTATCACAGGGCCTGATTCAGTAGGTTCCCAGTTAATTTTGTTGAATGACTAAAATAAATGCAGCATTCTTGTCACTTTCCCATATACTTTGCTGCCACTGAAAGGTTTTACAAGAGGTTTTCACTGTAATTTAACACCACTGTCCATGTACCACTTTAGTACTTCCTCACTTGAGCCTGCTTCTTTCTACTGTTTATAGGTTCCGCTCAAACCACCTAATGTTCAGCCAGAGAGGGTAAAAAGCCTAGAGAAGACAATGGCTTAGATAACCAGATAAGAAAGGACATGAGGGGGATCCCTGGGTGGCTTGGCGGTTTAGCTCCTGCCTTCAGCCCAGGGCATGATCCTGGAGACCCGGGATTGAGTGCCACATCGGGCTCTCCCTGCATGGAGCCTGCTTCTCCCTCTGCTTGTGTCTCTGCCTCTCTCTCTGTGTCTATCATGAATAAATAAATAAAATCTTTAGAAAAAGAAAGGACATGAGGCATTATGTAGGTAAAAATAAGACTCCTACTTTACAAACTCAAGGTGTAAAGTAGTAGACCTGACATTTAAAGAGCATGTCATATTTTACAGCATATATAAGTTCATATATTCACAGCCATTCTATTAAGAAGTTTTTAATGCTTTTCCTGTTTTATACAGAGAACCACACAGCCAGCAAATGGCACATCCCCCAAACCAGATATTCCATCTCCAGATTTTTTACTTTCTACCATGTTTATGAATTTATTTATCAAATGACCATCTATTGAATATATCATACACTGCATTAGATAATGGGAATGCTGATATAAACAAGACCTCAGTGCTAATGTTGTAGGAGCTTATAGTATAATGGAGCAACCAGGATAAGAAAATCAAATATTTTAATAAGGTGTTGTAAATGCTGTAATAGAATGAAGTACAGGATATATTTTGATTTTATATATGTACAATTACTAAGATGTAAGGTTAAAATAAATACTTCTCCCAATATTCTAGCAACTGCACGAGTGTGCAGTCTGTTTTCCTGTTTTGGGAAGTGGACTTGAATTAAAAAGACATGGCAGGGCATCCCCGGTGGTGCAGCGGTTTAGCACCGCCTGCAGCCCGGGGTGTGATCCTGGGGTCCCAGGATTGAGTCCCACGTCAGGCTCCCTGCATGGAGCCTGCTTCTCCCTCTGCCTGTGTCTCTGCCTCTCTCTCTCTCTCTCTCTGAATAAATAAATAAATAAATAAATAAATAAATAAATAAATAAATAAATCTTAAAAAAACCTTTAAAAAAAGACGTGGCAATATAATAAATTTATTGTTTATTATTGATAGACATCAAATTCTCTGTAGTGTCTGCTGAAATCCATGGAATGTCTTATACAACTTTAGAGTTCCTCCTTCTTGGATATTATTTCCTAAGCTCAAAATGGTTACATTTATTTTAGGATTACTCAGGTCTTAATTTTGCTTTTGGAATGAGACTAAGCTTCATAGTGTCACATACTTAGAGGAATATATATGGAAAGACAGGATTTGGTCCCAAGGAATGCCAAATCTTTAGAATTACCCAATGTAGCCAGACCTTTACACTGGAGTGTGGGTTATGAAAAAAGCCACCACATTGAGAGGAGAGTGGAAATACCACAGACCTCTGAATTAAAAGATGACTTATTCTTTCTTTTGTGATCTTCTCTTGCTTAAGTAACTTATTTCTTCTTTTTGAAATAATGTGTTTGAACAAGTGAGAAAGTACACCTGTCAAAAGATTAACCAGCTGAGAACCATTGTCAGCATTAATTTTCCTTTAATAAATGACTCTCTAAAGCTATTTAGCAATCTGTAATCTAGATACAAAGCTATTGACCTATGATGGATAGTGCTGGATTTGTTTGTAAGCTTTGACTTAAATCGTCTACTTAATTTTCCTAGGTCAGATCAACAGGATTAGGAATAAAGATGGTTATGTGGTTTGAATAAAAATGGTTATAGAAATTGAGCAAAATAATTGTAAAACAATAATGGTCTACCATCTTGGTGAAGTAAATTAGAAACTAACAAAGTGACAGTCACTTAAAGTTCAACATTATCAGACCGTTCAAAGGACACAGACCAGTTAATTTTCTTTTTGTTTTTTGTTTTCAGACCAGCTAATTAAAAGCATTTATTATAATTGGGTTTTTGTATATGATCATTTCCAAAGTGTATCTGAAAACATTGTGAAATAATGTAATTTAACCTTATGTGTGAGCATCTGAGGCTTTCATAACACATGGGCACTCCCTCTTCCACAATTATTTGGCTAACATAATGCTGATCTCTTTTGCTTTTAATAATTAGTTTAAAATAGCATGAACTGTAAAATGGAAAAGGCTACTTGATTTGGCAATAGCAAAATATTCACTATTTCAGTGAAATAGAGATCTCTTTACCTGTGCTTTTTATATGTATAAACTACGTGTATTTCATTGAATAAATTAAATTAAAAAGTAGGCCATTACTTGCAGTTGTCTGTTCTAATGGCCAGGTTTGATACATAGTATAGACAATTACGATTTCTTTATTCCTAGCTGTACTATAAAGTATAAGGGCAAAATTGTCCTAATATAGCTCTTCCACATACTTTCCTAGTTTTGATCAACAAAACCTAACTTGAAAATTATGAATTAAAATTTCTCTAATATTAAGAGCAGCAATAATGCTCTTGGTTTTAGATGAATGAAGCTTCCCTTCCTTTTTTAGGACAAGTCTAGGACATATTTTGTGTGATAACCATTTCAGTCAATGAATATGCATCAGACCTTTGTTAAGAGCTATGAACGAGTAGCCAAACCAAAGCTCATTTCTTCTTCCTGCTCATACATCACTAAGAATGAATTGCCCAAAAAGTATATAGCAGGAGGGAAAATAAAAATAAAATAATATTGGAAAGTGTACATCAGAATAATCAGTCTACTTAAGCAACTATTTTCTTTACCTTAGAAAAGACTCTTACCATCTGAAATACCATTTGCATATACTTGTCTGTGGGAAAGAGAGCCAGGTCTTCCTCTTTGTAGATCTCATCTGCAGATAGTATGTGGAGAGCAAGCAAAAGGGCCACAGACCCACAAATCCAAACTCAGGCAGCAGATCCCTCTCCTTGGCTGTTCTCATACTGGTCAGGGCCACAAGTTACCTTTGCATATACTTTCTATTACTGAATAGGTTTCTTAGAATAATGGATGCACATGAATCATAAAATACACATTTCAGATTCCTGTACCTCTCATGCCATGATTGTGTCAGATATTTGAAAAGAATTGAGAATAAGAATTTGAATCTGTATGTTTTTTGGTTTATGATTAAGTTCCACAATACTTGATTTTTAAAATATTCTAGGAGAGGGGCACCTGGATGGCTCAGTCTGTAAGCATGTGACTCTTGATCTTGGGGTCATGAGATCAATCCCCATGTTGAGCATAAAACTTACTTAAAGAAATACACACAAGCACACACACACACACACACACACACACACACACATTCCAGAAGAGATGTAGAGTATCTTATACATTCCTAACATAAATATAGTTTGGAGGCAAGATGTTTTTCATTTGTTTGGGGGATTTTCTCTAATTTTACTATCTACTTAAACACTTGAAGAAATGTATCCTTTTGTTCTATCCCTTTACCCAAAACCATTCAGGTGTGGGAGCTGCTCGGTCTGGGAACCTCACATTTATGGTGGGAGGAGTCGAAGATGAATTTGCTGCTGCCCAGGAGTTGCTGGGGTGCATGGGCTCCAATGTGGTGTATTGTGGAGCTGTTGGGACCGGGCAGGTAACATTTTCACATTAATGACCTGACTTGATGATATAAAATTGGCTAATGTTCATTTCTCTTTCCTGACCACATTCTTATTTCTTATTTCTCCCTACTCTGTTCTATCTATGGATTCTTTGTTTGCTTGGAGTTTGTTTTGTTTTGTTTTCTTGAGAGAGAAAGAGAGAACCCAGGGGCAGCAGACAGAGGCAGAGGGAGATGGAGAAAAAGAAGCCCAAGCAGGCCCCATCCCCAGTGTAGAGCCCAACACAGGGCCCATCACAGGGCCCAGTCCCACAACCTTGAGACCATGACTTGAACTAAAATCAAGAGTCAGATGCTTAACCGACTGAGCCACCCAGGTGCTCCTTTGTTTGCTCAGATTTTCTTAAATTAATTTGGAATAAATTAGTCTTCTATTATTCCTATTGTAATTAAGCAGACATCAGCCAATTAACTTACTTTAAAAGATATTAAAAGTTCCATCATTCAGATTCTAATATATCATCCTAGTCCCCATTGAAACCATTCTTTTTTTTTTTTTTTTTTTTAATTTTTATTTATTTATGATAGTCACAGAGAGAGAGAGAGGCAGAGACACAGGCAGAAGGAGAAGCAGGCTCCATGCACCGGGAGCCCGACGTGGGATTCGATCCCGGGTCTCCAGGATCGCGCCCTGGGCCAAAGGCAGGCGCCAAACCGCTGCGCCACCCAGGGATCCCCCCATTGAAACCATTCTTAAAATTGCTTCCATGTGAAGTGCTCATGGTGTCTGGGTGGCTGTTATCCTCTATCTAATTACTAGCTATAACTGTTTGTAATATAGTCAGGAAGAAGTGACCTATATACTGTAATCTTTTTCTTGAAAAGCAAATAATTTTCATTTAGAAATATATCAATTCTCTAATCAGATAGAGGTGAATGACAGCAGTGAACTGTGAAATCAAACTAGTTGTCCCGTTCCCACCAACACACGTACTCTCACTAGATCTCCCCTCTCAATCCCCTCTCAATCCTCAGTCCTGGTTGCTGCCACCCTCTTTATCTTATTCAAGACTTTGGAATTATCTCAGATACACCTATTGTCTCCATTCTCTTGTCCAGTCTCCAGGTTCTATTGATTTTTGCTTCAGTGTCTCTCATTGTTGACAGTTTTCTCCATTCCTCACATAACCTGGTCCAATCTCTCATTATCTCATATTTTGTGCACTGCTCAGAAGCCCTGGATGCCAACTTTACCACTCTACCAAAAACTGTAACCAAAGCCAACTCCATTAAGATGTTTATATCATCATAGACATCCCCATTCTGAAACTGAGTAGATGCCTATTTTCATGTCAAATTTTAACTCTCCACTCTAGCTAGCTTTCATAGCTCTCAGTCTTAACTATCAAATTTCTCACCATTCCTTAAAACATATGTACATGAGTCAGTTTTCTTACTGTTCTCGGGAACATCCCATGTTCTGATATATTTAATCCCTCTTATATATTTACCTTTTTCTTTCTTCTCTTCCTTTCTCTCTCTTGCTTATTTAAATTCCTGCCAGGCCTTCTAAGAAATGGGTTTCAGATTCTATTTCCTCTCTGCTCCTGCCCTCAGTGATCTTATAGCCATACAATTTTCCAAATTTTGTTTGTTTGTTGCCTTTATCTTCAGTGTATTACTCCATTGCCCAAATTAGGATGTAAGCCTCATTCCATAAAGAGCAGTTGTGCTAGGGGATTTAGTACAACATGATGACTAGAGCTAACACTGCCGCATGATATATATGGAACGTATCAAGAGAGTAAATCCTAAGAGGTTTCATCACAAGGAAAAAAATATATATGTACATGTAGTTTTTATATCTGTATGAGATGGTGGATGTTAACTTATGGTAACCATTGCATGCTATGTGTAAGTCAAATCATTATGCTGTACAACCTAAATGTATACAGTGCTGTATGTCAACTCTATTTGAATGAAACTGGAAAAAAAAAAAAAAAAGGCAGTCATACCACATAGACCAGTATTTCTTCTAGACTGAGCCCACAGGAAGAGCTTAGTCACCACTATGAGATTCTTACCCAGTGGAGGAGTCTGCTCCCAGATAGCCTGGTAGGCTCGGAAGGAGGCATGTGGCACCATGTTCCTTTCCCCATTTGAGAGAATCAACAGCTAAATGCTCTTACTTTTAGGAAAAAAAAAAAACTTGTGGGGTTGAGTAAAAAACAACTTCCTGTGAGCTACAACTTGAAAATAAAGATATTTAATATGTACTCCATTTATTTTCAGGCTGCAAAGATCTGCAACAACATGCTGTTAGCCATTAGTATGATTGGAACTGCTGAAGCTATGAATCTTGGAATCAGGTTTGTTGAATATATATTTTTCATGTACTAACAATTTTTATGAGCTTTCCTATTTGATTTTCTGATGTCGAAAAAAATGTTCATGAGAGATAAATGAGTTATCCAGGAACATTTTGAAAGTACTTCATTATTGAACTGTAATAGATTTTGCTTATTTGATGACCAATAGGACTCCAGAGAGCATGGTAGTCTTTGCCATAGCCATAAAATGTATTTGTGCTATATATTCGAAGTTACATTATCCCTTTTTTATGGGAGCACCATTGCTTTTCTTGTATTGAAATGCAAGAAACACTTTTACTATAAAAATTTAAACGTACTTCAGCAGTGTAGGACAAATTTGTATAAAACACTGTTTTAATGTATGGTGAATTCAGGTATTATGCTACCACATGACCGGTTTTATGTATCTACTTTAAATATAGTCTCCAAAATCTACACTAAAAGGGCTCTTGGTTGTTTAGTCTTGGGATAAACTGAATGGCATTCATAAAGCTGCAACTCACGCGCGTAATTCTTTTATTTTAACTTGCTTACGTTTTTGTTACTTTACATTAAGGATATATCTTTCCATTAAAATAAAATGGCATTCATACTTTGCTTAAAATGATGCAGGAATTTTGTTTCTCCTATGATGATCATCATCCTTTAGAATGCTTAAGGTTAATGTCTTAATTTTAGCCTTTAATCTTTTGGGTTAGGAATGTTACATATGATTAATCACCTAATTAATTTTTTGAATGTTTTGTATATCATAATAATAAATATACATTTCTTACTTTAGAAAATGCTTAATTAGCAAGATGCTTTACTCAGGTGTTTTCTTCACACTTCCCCAAACTGCTTACCAGATATTTCACAAGTCAGAGTAGTGTTTCATATCACAGCTTTTGATAAAAGCAATAAAAAAGAGCCAAAGTGCTTGAGATATTTTTTAAAACACAGTAATGGATTCACATTTCCTCTTAATTACCATATCAAGATGCTGTTGTTTATTGAATTGCCCTTGTCTCAGATGTTAAACTATCTTGACCTATTAAGTTGTCATGTTGTAATTGAGATAAAAGAGGAATTTGCTTTGCATCAGTGCTAATTGGTTTATCAATATCCTGTACCATTTACATTTTAAAATTGAATGTCTGTAAGATGGTAAGGCATATCTGTACAAAGCCTTAATAAAACTGGTAGGATACAGGAAGTTGTTCAGAGTGGTATGTCTGTATTGTAGCCAGTTTTAGGCTATGGGTCACTTACTCAAATGAAAAACTTGTTACTAGTAACTCGTTTTCATGTCCATCCTCCAGACTAATTTCATGGAAGAGGAAGATGTAAATTTCTGGAACCAAAATTAATTGGTGTTGACAATAGGATTGGAGTATTACTATGCATATGCATCCTTAGAATTTTAGTTTCATTCTTTTGGATATAAATGAATTATCTAATAAAAAAGCCAAAGTGTAGATAACCTGGGCTATGCTCTACTGAAATTTCCTTCTTTATCTTTGTCAGTTTGTTTTTTATTCTTGCTTCTTACTCGAGCATCACTGGGTCAGGGTCTTCCTTAGGAATAGTGATGCATTCTCTGGCCTTGCTCAGATAATTTCCTTATCAAAACTCTTATTAGATAATCACTTGCTATCCTAAAATGAACTTTTTGTATGGTTAGTGCTTATAGAAGTCTAACTCCAAACACCAGCTAATCAAGAATAGCATGAAAGTCATTTGAATCAAATAAATTGTATATAAAATGAAATATATACATTGGCAACTACAGTGAGTTTATTATCAAAGAGAAGATGAAAAGTGATCAAATTTCTTTTTTTTTTTTTTTGCAAACACACGAGGGTTTATTTACAAGCTCGAGCTTGGGTCCAAGTATACCCGACACTGCGGAGCAGGGACTTGGACCCCGAGACTAAGATAAAATTTCAAATAGAGATGTTAAAAGCAAAAGCAACAGATAGGTTTCCTTTATTATTGGTTTTGATCCAATATGATAAAAACAGGGCTTAGAAAGATGAAACTTTAAATGTTTAATTTTTCTGAAACTGTACATACATTGGTTACCAATACATATATATGTATATTACTATATCTATCTAATATTCGCATGTATTATATATAAAGAATGGACACAAATTAGGAACTCCCTAGTTTTACTTAACTGTTATATTAACTTATAAGTTTCTGGTGCCTTGGATTATACTAATGAATTGCTTATTTTCATAACATTAGGATTTTATCAGTTTATCTTACAAAGATTCTCAGTGGTTTGAAAGTCCTAAAAATGATTGCTTTTGCTATTGTCTTTTCTCCATGGTTTACAGACATGGTTTAAAATGACAGGATTGTTCTCTAATAGAGTATAGAGAGTGGCCACGATTTATTGAGCTTTGCAAGGTGAAAGAGAAAATTGGCATCAGCAAGCATAAATTCCCAAGTAGTAAATTCCCACAAAGTAGTACGGCATCAAAGTGGCTCAGCCACATTTATATTCTGTTCACTCTGAAGTGAAATTTTTTTAGAGCATTAGTGTCAACATTTACAAATTGAGTCACCTAGTCCTATGAAGTGATCATTTCTGATTAATTTCATCCTCATAAGTCAGTATTTTTTCTAGAAAACTGTTTCCCATATTAAAAAAAAATAGAATAAAACCTTACAGTTTAAAACCCTTAGTGACCCTACGATCTTTTACAGTAAATTTTTATGGGTGTTAGTGAAATTTTAAAATGCTGTAAGAAAAGTAAAGCATAAAAAATATGGGTATACAACATATTTTGAGATTCTTTTTTATTATATCTTTTACCTTCTAATTGGGTTCTAATTAGGACTTAGAACATAGTTTTATGGCACCGAAGGTACCCTGCTTAGGTTAGAGAAGTTTTATTCCTGTACATCACAAAGGAACAATGTTGATCATGGAAGTTTTGTTGTGTTGTTTTTATTTTTGCTCTGCCAGGAATTGACTTTTTTCCCTTTTTTTTTTTTCTCAATATTGGTGGTATAACCTGTCACTTGCATTACCAGCCTGGTCCCAGGCCCTTGTAGCAACAACCATGTCTTCCACCTTAAAAGAAACTTAAAACTGTTGAAGTTCTGGAAGGCTGTTCAAGATGAGAACTTTCCCATAAGCATAATTTTAGTTTCTTGGCTACTGCCCTTAGGACAGTGTTATATTTTCATTTTGTGATGACCTGAAGCCTCTTAGCTGTATACCTTAATACATATACAATAATTAACAAGTGGCAAACGGTTTATAATAAAAGTTTGATCAAATTTTTTTAGTAAACTGATAAGACACCATCATATTGGATTATTGACTGTTAAGTTCACTACCCACATGACCCAATGAGATTCAGGAGGTGGGATTTTGTGTGTCTGTCAATGCCTATATCCTAGCTCTGCCACAGACTTAAGCTTTTCTCATCTATAAAATGACAAAAAGAATAATATCTATTTACAGGACTGTTGCTAAAATTAAATGAGCTAAAACATGTGAATCTTTTAAACCAGTTCTGGCACATTGTAGGTGCTCAACATGGTAGTTATTGATGTGATTGACGGTGCCTGTGGTTAGTATTTGAATTGAGTTCTCCTTTTTTTTTTTTTTTTTTTAAGATTGTATTTATTTATTTAACAGAGCACAAACAGGCGGAGCATCAGGCCGAGGGAGAGGGAGAAGCAGGCTCCCCACTGAGCAGGGAGCCTGATGTGGGGCTCCATCCTAGGACCCTATCCCAGGATCCTGGGATCATTACCTGAGCCAAAGGCAGACGCTTAACTGACTGAGCCACCAAGGTGCTCCTGAGCTGTACTTTTAAATAGTTTCTTCATAACACTTCTCACCAGCTGGCATGTCTATTTATGTGTTTGTTTATTGCCTGTCTCCCCCGCCTAGAATGCAAGCTCCATGAAAGCGGTTGGCTTTATCTCCTCATTGATGTATCTTAAGAACATACCTAGCATGGAGTAGGTACTCAGTGAAGATTTGTAAGGGGAAAGGGGGAGGGAGGCACTTCTCCTGACTCAGGTAAAACTTACCTGTGTGTATGTGTCTTAACTGGCCCATTCCTGGAGGCCAGACACAGCCTCTTCTTAGCTTCCTTACATATGTCTCCTTGGCTCCAAGCACAGCACCTGCACATGGCAGATCTGTGTAAACATTGATGAATAAGTGAATGATTGATTAAAACTGACATAGTCTTAAGTGTTTCATTTCCAGATCTGTTTCTGTGATATAAACATTTCAGTTTAGTGACATAATTTGCTTTGTTCTTACATAAAACTAGACAATATAGAATCTTCTAGAGAATATAAGGTGAACAGACCTTTTTGGTCCTTAAAAGCCTTGGTTACAGTGAAGGCAAACATTTGGATTCTCTTTTAATTTTTTTTTACAGTATATGCATCATTTTTACTTCTCTCAAAAGTTCATTTAAAATTATTGTGATTTAAAGGTGAGTAGATTTGACACAGTGATGTTTATTTGAGTTGCATTATATATGCGGTCAGAGCAATGAATTCATTCTCTGTTTATATCAGAGAACATTCCAGCAATTGTAAAGCCACATGCATGCACGCGCACACTCTCGAACCACATCCAGTGGCAAGTTATTATGGGGACTGACAGACTGTCATCCTTTTGATGGCTTGAGCTGTATATCTCCTGAACAGCAATGGGGCTCTTATGCAGAAAGTATCATATGTTCCCAGCCAATTTACAGGGAAACAGCAATAACATTTTATCATGGTTGAGAGCCCAGTAGCTGCTTCCTATTAAACTTGCCCTTTCAGATACCTGTCTTGGATTAATTTGTTGATTTCAAATGGAAACTCAGTCTTCTCCAGTGAAGCATGACGTTCTAGGATAGACTCTCTGAATGACAATTACTGTGTATTCTAGCTGGTTTCAGACCATTACAAGCCTTAGGCACAGTGGAAGACAGAAGACTTCAGTAACTGATTTTAATATTATGTCTAATTTTAACTGTCAGTTATATATGTGCCAGTGAAAGAATCCTCAGAAAGATGAAATGCAAAACACTTCTAACTTGCTCTTTTTAATGATACACTTTGCTGTAGGGTGGGGAGTCAGGGGAGAAAAAGCGGAGAGGGAGTAGCCATCTCCTAAAGGGGAGTCAGCACAGTGGGGAAGCATCAGATTTGAAAGTGAGCATGTAACAACTGCCACCTGGCTTTTTTGCGTGCCCCTCGGGATGCTTCTAAATAGTAATATGTTCACCAAACAGGGTTCCATAAATCAGTGCCAGTATTTTTCCTCGAACACTCAAGAGAAATGAAATGTAGGGTTTTACAAAGGATAATGAGCTTTGCTCACCATTTTGGTGAGTACTAGAGACAGAGTATGAATTGCTTTAGCAGTAAAGACTATTGTGAGTACTGTTGAGTATAACCAGGTAGATTATGAAGAGAGGAGTATCTCTGCTGTTTTAAATGTGATGGGCCATTTTAAAAGAAAACCTAAATTCAGAAACACCTTAATTATATTTCAAATGAAAGGGAAGAGCCGGGATCCCTGGGTGGCTTGGGATCCCTGGTAGCTTGCAGTTTAGCACCTGCCTTTGGCCTAGGGTGCTATCCTGGAGTCCCAGGATCGAGTCCCACGTCAGGCTCCCGGCATGGAGCCTGCTTCTCCCTCTGCCGGTGTCTCTGCCTCTCTCTCTCTACGTCTATCATGAATAAATAAACATAATCTTTAAAAAAAAAAAAAGGGAAGAGCCATGTTTTGGGGTCTTAAAAATATTCCCTACTCATGGAACACATTAGACATAGACATTCTTGAACAGTTGTGCTTAGAGAATATATATGCAGTTACAGCAGACTACTTGTTAATTTATTTGTGATTTTACTTTTCATATTATTCCCTATGCACATTGGCTTTATCTTTTCCCAAGTCATCTACTATAACAGCATACTGATAGCTTCATTTTATTTAAAAAGGGAAAGCATCAATAGCAAACTATACCTGTAATAAACTTGGATTTTTATAAAGGAATGAATGAACTGTTGGGTTCTTTCTGGCAGTCCACCATTGAATGGAATGTGTGACAGCTGATTTAGAGTGAATCTTCTGTTATAATCCTTAAGAAAACCCCGTTATAACATGGTCTCTACCATACGAATTCACATATATGGCACGCCATATATATCCTTTGAACCACAGCTACTTCTCGAAGCCTGATTATAAAACAGTTGTATTATGTGCTAAGTCCAAACATATCCTGGCTGTCGGCCCTACCTGCCCCTTGTTCTAGCATTGGAAAAATGTTGTACTGGTCATGATACTCACATTGGGAAATAAACAGACCTAGGTTTCAAACACAGGAGGTAAACAAGAACTTAGGCATGCCAAAATGCACAATTTGTTACACATTTACATGTGTCTCTTTTCCATCTTTTTTTTTTTTTTTAATTCTGAAAGAGATTGGTTCTAAGAGAAAGCAGAAAGCTTTTATGACAATTGTTTGATAATGGCTCTTTGTATGAAAGAAACCAATAAATTGCTGGGTAGAAAGTTTTATTTGAAACTTGATACAGTGATACTTAGCAAAACGGTGCTTCCCAAACTGCATTAAGATACTCAGAATCAAAGTATCACAGCATTTTGATTCTCCTTTTTTTCGGAGTCCATATTGAACAGCCGTTGATGCCATCAGCTCAGTGATAGAACAAATGATGTTTCCGCTTGGGCAAGCTTTGTTTTATCAGGATCAGTAACCTTATCAGCAGTTGACCCAGAACTATAATGCATGTCTCTGAATAGATAGCATATGTCACAGCTCTGTGCAGACTTGCTTCATAAGCAAGATCATCTAATGAAGATTTAATAAATAAGGAAAAGTTTGCAGCAAGAAATGTCTTCTTTTATAATGATAACTTCTCTTAAGCTCATTTTACTGCTCATGGCTCATCTCTTGCATTCATTCTCATAAAAGCTAAACGAATAAACATACATATAAATGCAGGCACATGGACGCCCATGATGCATAGTTCATGTGTCAGTGTTTCTTTCTGAAATATATCATTTGTGAACAAAGAATGTAGAATTTAGATTATCATATTGGTTTAAGGTTCTTATGTGACACATAAATGCAATAATATCCGAAAGACTAGAAAACCCATGTGTGAGATAAATCAACACTTTGGCAATTGTGTGGTATTTGTTAAAAGTAGGATAGTACAGAAGGTTTTCTCTCAGCATGGAACTTGCTGGTTCCAAAATGTTTAATCATTAGCTTTTAATGCCATGTAATTTAAGATTGGGTTCTTTGCTCTCATCAATCTGCTTTGATTTTTGAAGACACATAATAAATGGAGAAAGAAGATGGAGCATCCTCATATGTAAGTAAGTCACGCATGACTTGTACATTTTGACATTTGACACTTCCTTCTTTGACCTTTGACAGGTTAGGGCTTGACCCAAAACTGTTGGCGAAAATCCTAAATATGAGCTCAGGACGGTGTTGGTCCAGTGACACTTACAATCCCGTACCTGGGGTGATGGATGGAGTTCCATCAGCTAATAACTATCAGGGTGGATTTGGAGCAACGCTCATGGCTAAGGTATAGTAAATGCTGACACTACCCGAGAGAGGGAAAAAAATGTTTAATGGTCCAACCACCCCCCCCCCCCCGTTCTAACAAAGCATAGGTCTATCCTAGAAGGCAAGATTACTAAAATAATGATTCACTTACTCACTCGAAATGAGTTAAAACTTAGCTTGGATAAAAATCCTTATCTTGTTCATTTAGATTCCTGCCCTTTTAGATGAGAAGAATAGCTGGGAGTTTTATTTTGTGCTCGGGTTTGTTTGTAATAGGAGATGGCAAAATTTTGTGATTCATCAGAAATTTTCATTGATTCACCAAATCCTTAGAATGGACACAGTAAGAATTTTCTGACAATACATTGACGTTAGATACACCCATCACAATAGAAGAGAGGATCTTTTTCAGGATACTAGATTTCTAAATACATCTTCCTGCTTTAGAAATGTGTGTATTAGGAATGTGTAAAGTCATCTGAAAAGCAAATTGTTGGCCTCCTCCTATTTGTGATCTCCACTTTAGAAAATACATTTTAAAGGAATAGACTTTCAGATTTCTGCATAAAGCTATTTCCCACCCCACCCTGCTCCCATAATTGACACCACCCCCCACCCCCGCCCCTTTACAAAAGTAATAAAGCACATGCCTGGACACCATATTTAGTTTACTTTTCTTCATTCTCCATCACATTCTGTCCATTCTATTTCTAAATGTGCCTTGAATTCATGCAGTCGCCTCCTCTGCCACTGCGAGTACCTTGGCTAAGCCTCCTTTAGGTATGCCACATCAGCCCCTTACTGGTCTCCTTGCCTTTCATATTCCTCTCCGGTTCATTTTCTACATCTTGGGAAAGAGCAGGCTCCCTGAGATGTAAAAACCCGAGTGGGCCTTTTCTCCTTCTAAGTCTCTTTCATGGTTTCCAATCCCTTGTTGATTAAAGTCCATCTCTGCAAGTTGTCCTACAAAGCCCTCCATTTAGCCTTTGCTTGTCCTACGATCTTGTTTCTGCCCTCCCAGCTCCTGTCTTGGCTTCAGCCATACTGAACTCATTTTTGCCTGTTGTCTCTCACTTGCAAACCTCCAGGCTGACTGTTCCTCTGCTTGCACCGTGTTTCCTTGCCTCCTCTGTCCCAGCTTCTGTTGCATTTCCTGGCGTGTCATCAGCACACTTTATTTATTGGCTAGGGCAGTGTTTGAAACTATGTTTGTTATTTTGCAGTTTGATTTCTCCTCATGTTTCATTTAAGAAAATACTTTTATGCCAATCTGTATCCTGTATTTCTGTTTGCATATCCTCCATACAGACTTTTGTAATTGTGTTGTGTAGCCTGTTGTTAGAAACAGGAAGTAGTTCCTTAAGTGTATTGTTTTCATCGAAACTGCAGGTGATTTATTAGGGCACATGGAAGAATGGAAAAAATCACATTTATGCTCAGTTTCTATTCTGTATCCATATGAAGTGTATGCTCAGTTTCTATTCTGTATCCATATGAAGTGGGTTGTGAGCCATTGGGTTATTCCGTTTCTGTAATACTGCTAATGGTTCCAACAGAGCAAACAGCCAACAAGTAGAGTGAAATAAAAATAGGAGGCTTCTAATCAAAAGGGTCAGATGAATTTGTCTGGCCTCCTGGTCTTCTGCAGTACTGTCTTTGTCTGGGGACTCTGCCCTAGCTGTCCTCCACTCTGTGGCACACCTGCACTTTTGCCATTTGCTTAAGTGTCCCTGCCCACCAAGAATCCACCACCGTTAAAGTGCTTCCTTTAAAATAACTTTCTTGATAATAAATGGTAGCGTTTTCTACTAACAGCACGAGGCAAGGCAGGAGTAAAACATATGGATATTTCTATTCTCCTTTACCCCCATTTCCTCTATGAAATGCAGTTGTGATTTCCCTTATAAAGAGGAAGACTTATTAATTTCGTTTGGAATGAGAGTACTTAGGAACTTAAAAAAAAATCTTTTGTTACTTTAGATTGCTGTTAACAGAAACCATAGCTAATTAGATTGGCATAGAGAAATTGACGGAGGTTAAAGAAATCCCCATCGATGCTATATTGATTAAAGCAGCCATATCTGGTCGGGAAGATCAAGGCTTTGCTTTTTAAGAGACATTTTGCTCAACTGCCATTGAGTTTTATTGTGCTAGGGGATATGATGTTAGTGTGTCATTGAAGTAGAGGCTTGTACATTTATTTCTAGGTCTTAACATCGTAAAATTCTAGCATGTTATGTATGTATAATCAGAACAGTCAGTATGAAAACTAGATCATTCTGCTGAACTCTCCAAGCTAGATGTCTGTCTGTGACAGACCACTACAGGACAACATATGGAAAAATCACAATGACTCTTGGTATTCCCCCAATATACCCATTTCCTTGTAAAACATAACAACTTGGTCTTCCATTAACTTGTTGAAAACTTACTGCAATTGTTATATTTTTTCCTGAACTACCCACTTAGCTCATGAATTCATAAATATTTGATTAGTGAAGTGGAAAATCTGTTTATTTTAAATTATATATTATAAGCTTCAAAGGATGCCTTCTTTTTCTAACATTTCAAGATAGACATGCCTCAAATACCCACCATTTGCTTCAACGTGGATGGAACTGGAGGGTATTATGCTGAGTGAAGTAAATCAGTCGGAGAAGGACAAACATTATATGTTCTCCCAGACTTTTAGAGACTGACTAATCACTTTTCTCTTTTTCGAATGGCCATCCTTTAAGGTAGCAGGCACCAAAGCTATTTTACTGTTCCTGTATTTGGTTTTGTTAGATTTTATCTGGGATATATACTTGAGCATTTGAAAAACCTCTAGACTTTTCTTCCCGATAGGATTGTGTTCTCTTCAGTATGTTATGTTTAACTGTGAGTTCTTCTGTTCTAGTTAACTAAGTTAAAAGTTGAATGCAGTCTATGTACGTGTTTCTTCCCTATCATTTGAAAATAAGCGCATCTTGCAGATACGCTGCAGAATGATGTCAACAAGAAAGGTCTGTCTGGGTATAAGCAGTAGTGCAGCTGCATATTTGTTAACCGTGTGGGTAACAACTAAACTCCCTTTTTTTATTTCTAGGAATCTGTAAAAGAATTTAAGGTTAAGCAGTTTTTTCAACTCTGTTGTCTACATGTGAAAATTATACAAATAAGCACAAAATAATGTTTGCACCTATACCATCATACATATTCAAGAGACTTATTTTTTCTTTGAGTAATTTTTTCCTTTAGTGGATGGTATCAATAACTGCTCCATTATCAACAATATTCCTCAGAGAGTAGAAATATTTCTCATCTGGCATGTTGCTTTCCCTTTTTGTTGTTGGCTGACTTTTCCATTGGTTGGGAGAGTGATGATGTTAAGGGTAAGAGGAAGATCTAGTTGGTTTTGCCACTAGTTTGCAGCTCTTATAAAATCACAAATAAAAGGAAATGTGGGGAATATTTCAATTATCCAAGCTTTCATTGTCTTCCATCAACCCCAGATATTTCAGGTTTGGACAAGATTCCATTTTTATGGTAGTGGATATTCATTAGCTACAGCTTAACTATAAAAGATTTATAATGTTAACTTTTATCTATTTTTAAATAGCCATAAGTTTTCTGAAACTCTCAGAATGAAGCATTAGCTTGGTAAGATATTAAAGGGTTGTCATGAAGGTAGATGTCTCGTTGCATTTAAAATCCCAAACTCCTTACCTAATGTATCTGCTGTGTTTTACCTATATCCATCTTAGACTCATTTCCCTCTCCAGCCCCCTTGGTTCACTCTCATTCAGCTGCATTGGCCTGCTTGCTATTTCTTGAATATTCAAGCCATGTCCCCCCACACGGCCTTTATCTTGCTGTCCCATCTACCTGAAACTCTCCTTCCTCTACTCTCCAAAGAACTCACTACTCCCTAACATTCAGATTGTTAGGTCAAGTGTCTTCACCTCAGAGTGGTCTTCCCTAAACATTTCGTCTAGCAGAACTCGCTTCCTTCTACCCGACCCTTGTCCACCACTTACCAACCCCTGCTTTATCTTTCTTCATAGTGCTAGTCATTGTCTGAAGTTTGAGTATTTGTTCTGTTGTCCATCTTCCCCAAGCTTCGTGAGAACAGTGACTTAGTCTCATCATGCCGGTATCACCAGCACTTGGAACAGTGCCCAGCATACAGCAGTTGTTAAATATTTGTTGAATAAAAGATTGAATGGATAATCAGTAATTCCATGATGGGGTTTGTCTTAGGCTTACAGACTTCTGCAGATTGGAAAAAGCATTTCCCTGTATGATCTCATCTGTATAGTAACCCCTGTCCAAAGTCAAAACAAAACAAAACAGGTCTGGGTTGAAGAGTGGAGAGGGCACTCGGAAATTAAGGTTTCTGTCTGGAGCAGTTTTGCAGCTATATGAAAATATATATAACTTATATATAAAAAATATATATTTTATATATAAAAATATATATAACTTACCACAGTGTTCCTAAGTATCTTGTTTTTTCAGACTCCATTTCTCCTTCTTTGAAACCAAAGCATTAGGAGCCACAGTTCCAAAGTGAGCCTTAACTATTGATCTCATTATGTTCCCTCCTGCCCTTGACCAATTTAGGATCTGGGGTTAGCACAAGACTCTGCCACCAGCACGAAGAGCCCAATCCTTCTGGGTAGTCAAGCCCATCAGATCTACAGGATGATGTGTGCAAAGGGTTACTCAAAGAAAGACTTCTCGTCAGTCTTCCAGTTTCTACGAGAGGAAGAGACCTTCTGAGTTTGCCCTTTGGCCGTGGACACTGTTGGAAACTAAACTTTCTGGAGCCTCTGTATAGCTCACTCCACAAGTAAATGGGTTTAATCAAAGGTCACCTGTCTGCTTTTGATTGTCTAGGTCCCAGTAAACCCTAGGATTTTTCACCCATTTTTAACTGCTTATTCTTTTCATCTATTTAGCAAACGTGTTATCTGAAATTTTTTTTTTCCTGTAAGCCACTGATGGTCTCTGCTAACTAGCTGATTAACCTTTTTCAGAAGTTTGATCCCTGAGCACCTTCAACTAAATCGTAGCATACTTCAATCAGGATATTATTTACTCCACTTTACAGATAAAGCCAAGTATTTTTTCAGCAGGATGAAACCTATCTGAAAGAAAAGAAATTGGTGTCAGGGAAAGAGGTAGAAAAAGGGGAAGTATAATGAATTACTACCTGTGTCCCTCAGGAAGTTAGTCTGGTTAACCAAGTGGTGGTATTCTTGCAGTACTGAGGTTACTGATTTTCCAGGAAGTTGATAAAGCCAGAGAACTCTTTGCTGCATGTATTATAATTTGGACTCTGTTACATTATCTTAGTGTGTCCTTGTTACAACTCCCAATACTCAGCAAACTTGTTTTTTATATTTTTGCTTCCTTATACATTCTTACTACATATTTTTTGACTTCAAAAGAATGACATCTTTAGAACTGTTTCAGAGCCAATGATGATATTTGCTTTAGATAATTATTATGTTATTCTAAATATAACCGTATTATTTTGAATTCAAATAAATTTCTATGCTGATAATACTTTCTTGGAGTTTTTGTGTCTTCCCAGTCATTTGGTGAACAACTAAGTGGTCTGACAAGCTAGTGTTACAGACTGATGGGGAAAGGTGGAAGAAAAGAAAGGAAGGGAGGGGAGGTCAAAAGAACAGAGTCTGGAGTCTCCTTTGGGCAGTGGCAAGCCAGCATCCTGCTGGGCTCTGTTTGAATCCTTAATGGGTATTCATTTGAATATTTTCTAAATTGTGGGTGCATGGGAATTCAGCCTGCATTAAATGGATTATCCCCCAGTGTTGAGTGCATTTGCCACTTTCCCTACCACAGCATTTAGGAATATTCCTGATGATAGACCTAGACACCAAATTTGGCAGAAGTACTACTATTTCCATCATATTCCTGGTGATAAAAAAAAAAAAAAAAAAAAAAATCCCAGGGCAGCCCTGGTGGCTCAGCAGTTTAACACCGCCTTCAGCCTGGGGCCTGATACTGGAGACCTGGGATTGAGTCCCACATGGACTCCCTGCACGGAGCCTGCTTCTCCCTCTGCCTGTGTCTCTGCCTCTCTCTCTCCCTCTGTGTCTCTCATGAATAAATAGATAAAGTCTTGAAAAAAAAAAAAAAGATTAAAAAAAAAATCCCAGGCACTATTATAAGTGCTGGCGCTATGGTGATGAACAGAACAAAATGAGCCCCCAGTGGGGGCTGGGACCAGAATGTTAATGATGGACAAAGCAAGAAATTTCAGATTTGAACATAAGAGATAGATCCACTAACTGATAGGGTGAGAGAGAAAGGAGGAGTCAAGATAGAATCCAAGGTTGGTGAGGAAAATGGAAGAAAGGAGTTACCATTTACTCTGGGGAGGATGTGGGAAGTTTAGGAGAAAAACCTCTGTAGCTTAGGTGCCTAGTAGTCACCTAAGTGAGGAAAAGCAAAGAAAGGTCCAAGACCATACCTTGTGTTATTCTCATTTCCGGTGGTTGGGAAAATGAGCCAGAGCCAGCAAATCAGACTGAGAAAGAGTGACAATAAGGTGGGAAAACAATGGGAGTTGTGACCTGGCAACCAAATGAGGATGAGGATGGTGTTTTAAGGAGCAGTGATTATTTGTATCAAAAGCTACTGATAAGTTGAGTAATGAATGTCAAGAACTGAGAACTAATGGTGTGGATTTGGCATAGTCATTGGTGGCTCTGACAAGTGTTCTAGGGTGTGTTGGAAATGACATTGAGCATGAGAGAATGGGAAGAGAAACTGGAAACAGAGAGTAGAGACAATTCTCACAGTTTTGCTCTTAAGAGGAAACACAAATGGGACAGATTCTGGCAGGGATATGGGGTCAAGGGAAATTTTATTGATATTTTTAAGACTGGAGATATTATGGGCTATGCTGATGGAAGTGAAATGATCCAGGGAAGGGGAAGAAGTAGTGCACAAAAGAGAGGACACATGTTAAGTGATATCTTTTATTTTTTTTTTTTAAGATTTTATTCATGAGAGAGACAGAGAGATGCAGAGACTTAGGCAAAAGGAGAAGCAACCTCCCTGCGAGAAGCCCGATGTGGGACTGGATTCCAGGACCCCAGGATCACACCCTGAGCCAGAGGGAGACGCTCAACCACTGAGCCACCCATGTGCCCCACCAAGCGATATATTTTAGTGAAGGGGTAAGGGGACAGGCAGGGATGGATCTCTGAGAACAAAAAGCCAGCACAAACAGATCATGTGTCAGACTTGTAAGCCTCTTTCATGAAAGACAGAGTCATGTGGAAATTAATTATGCAGCTTTCAACATAAAAGAATATTAGTGCTAGGAAGGACTTTACCAGCCTCTCAGGATGTTGAAGTTCCTCTTCCACTGACTTAGTTTTCTCATCTATAGAGCTGTCATAAGCAATGTACTGAATATTAAATGCTTGCTTAGGGACGCCTGGGTGGCTCAGTGGTTGAGCGCCTGCCTTCGGCCCAGGACATGGTCCTGGAGTCCTGGGATCGAATCCCACATTGGGCTCCCTGCATGGAGCCTGCTTCTCCCTCTGCCTGTGTCTCTGCCTCTCTTTTCTCTGTGTCTCTCATGAATAAATAAATAAAATCTTTTTTAAAAAATTAAATGCTTGCATGGAAACTTGAAGCAAAAAAAATATGTATGAATACAGGACAATCACAAGTGTTGGCAAGCATGTGGGGAAGTAAAACCCTCTTGACTGCCGGGAATATAAAAAAAGGTGCAGCCACGTTGGAAAAGAGTGGCAGTACCTTGAAGGATTAAACATAGAGTTACCACAAGATCCAGCAATTGGTATCTATTGCTGGATCCTTGAGTACATACCACTCCTAGATATGTACTCAAGAAAAATGAAAATACACATCGGTACAGAAACTTCTACATGAACATTCATAGCAAAAAGTGGAAGTAATCCAAACGTCCCCCCAGCTGATGACTGCATCAACAAACTGGCAAATCCATACAATGGAATAATGGAGTGAAGTACTAGCACCTGGTACAACATGGATGGACCTTGAAAACATTATGACAAGTGAAAGAAGGCAGACGCACAAGGCCACATATTAAACGATTCTGTATGGAATGTCAGGAATAGGCAAATTCACAGGCACCAAGTAGGGAATGGTTTCCAGGGACTAATGGTGAGGAGAAATAGGGAGTGACTGCTCTTCAGTATGGAGTTACTGTTTAGGGTGATGAAAATGTTCTGGAATTAGATAGTGATGGTTGCATGACTTTGTGAATGTATTAAAAACCACTGAATCATATACTTTTAAATGGTGAGTTTTATGGTGTGTGAATTATATCCCCACGAGAAAGAAAAACTAAGGGAAAAAAAATCATGAGTTACAATCTTTCCCTCTTCATGAGTGGTTGTCAACTGGGGCAGTTCTGCGCTAAGGGGACATATGGCAATGTCTGGGCGTATTTGTGGTTGTCATACAGGAGGGGATGGGGGTGCTCCTGGCATTCAGTGGGTATATGTCAGGGATGCTGCTAAAATCCTACAGTGCATAGGACAGCCCCCGTAATAATGATCCTGCCCCAAATGTCCATAATGCAGAGATTGAGAAACCCTGGTCACGTCTAGGTTCCACAGGTACCTCAAACTTGGCATATCAAAACTTGAGCTCCCAGGACCAGGGTGCCTTCAGTGGTTGAGCCTGCCTTCGGCTCAGGCCATGATCCTGGTGTCCTGGGATCAAGTCCCACATCAGGCTCCCCAGAGGGGAGTAACAAACTTACTTTAAAAACAACGACAAATCTGAGCTCCCCATCCTCCCATGCAGCAGACCTGCTTCTCTTACTGGTCCCTTGTCTCATCCAGGTTCCCAGGAACCATCCCTGACTCCTGTCTCCCTCCACCCACTCCATTGTGAGGTCTAAACCTCTAGTGCCTGCTTCAGGCCCTTACCGCTTCTTGTCTGGGATGCTTGAACATCTTTGCAATTGCTCTTTTTTTTTTTTTTCTAACAGCTTTACTGAGATACAATATATATACAATAAAACTTGCTCGTTTTAAATGTATATAATTCAGTGACTTTTAGTAAATTTTCAGTTGTACAATCATTACTACAATCCAATTTTATTATTTTAAAAATTTTTAGAAAATCTATTAGAGAGAGAGAGAGAGCACATGCACAAGCAGAGAGAGCTGCAGAGGGAGATGAAGCAGCAGGCATTCCTCAGCCAGCACAGGTAGAGTCACTTCCCCTCCATTTCCATAGACAGGTAACTCTGATGATACCTCCTGTATCATAGGACATATCCTAGTACATTACTGCTGGCTTGCCTGTGTGTCTTCCACACCAGGCTGTGAGCTCTTTGAGGGCACATGAAAGTGTCATGTTTAGCTTTGAGGCTTGTATTGAGTTAGCACCTTGCCCTTGAGTAAGAGCTCAGCAAACGTGTGAATGTGTGAATGACTGGGTCAGTGGAAGCTGACATTGCATTTGTGTCAGGTGAACTAACCACATGAACTTTGTTCTTAAAGATTCTTTCCTAGCAGATCAGGTTTATTTTTACTTTGTGTTATAAATGTTGCAGTTTGTTACGATTGCCCAAGAAGCCTTACAGAATGTGAAACTTTGATAAATTTTTCTTCATAGAAAGAGTAGCTTACACTATTTGAAGAAGCTTCTGGGGAAAATATGCATTTTTGGTAGAAAGATTTTGTTTATGCACTTTATTTATTTATTTTTTTTTAAGATTTATTTAGTTGAGAGAGAGAATTAGTGAGCTCGGGGTGGGGAATAGGGCAGAAGGAGAGGTAGAGAGAGAGAATCCCAAGCAGACTCCACACTGCGCATGGAGCTCAACATGAAGCCCATCCCATGACCCTGAGATCGTGACCTGAGCTGAAATCAAGAGTCAGATGCTCAACTGACTGAGCCACCCAGGCGCCCCTGTTTATATACTTTAAACATCAACTTGCATGCACATAAAGCATGCACACATTCCCCTTTATGGAGCACAGCAGTTCCAAATGTAACCTTCTGTAATATACTACATGGACCTTGAGGCATAAGGTGAATTTCATAACAACACGAGTTTGACTTATTCAAAGGATTCTGTGAATAGTTAGATGTTTGGGAGAATCTTTTGCTATCCTGTTGATCTGACATCACGATAAGTAAGAATATGCTCGGCCACAGCTAAGTGCAATGTTAAGTGAACTCCAGATGGACTGGGCCTACTCCTTGGCTATTTTTCTCATGGCATGAATTTTGATCTTGACTTATCTTCCCGGCAATCAGAAATATGTGTGATCTGTCCACTTCCTGTGGGAAGTGGAAAGAAAGCAAGGGAGACAAGCAGATCGGAGCGGAGAATGGGACAGCGTTATCCGTGTGCATAAATTCCACCCAGGCTACTGTCAGCAGCCTGCTGCTGCTCAGGAAAACAGCACAAGTTACTACCAGCCTCAGCTGCAGTAACTGCACCCTCGAGCATTCACAAATGGCCAGCCAATGGGGAGTCATCTGCCCGGGTGGGGTTTTTAGCCATCTTTCAGTTCAATTGAAGAGGAAGCTTAAAGACATCATAGGGATTTGTAATGTTCCATGCAAGGTGTCAGACCCATAAACTAGCATGTCCATCGCACCAGTGCACACATAGAATCGCCTCTCGTTGATGGCAGAGAGATTGAAGATGACCTTTTACTATTTAATTGTATTCATCATTTAATAATTCAAGAATACCTAAAAGGGATGAAGACTTCTTCATTCAGACTAGAATTGACTCTTTCGGGACGTTAATAGGAAAGTACAGTAAAGCAGAAGCACTTTGCAACCAGCCAGCAGGGAGTGCTTTCGGGCATCTTGGTTACCAGAACTGTCCTTGGTTAGGAGACAGGAGACCTGTGCCCCAGGTCAACACTATCCTGTGCAATAGTGTGGATAGTTTCCTTCTTTTTAAAACAAGAGCAGTGCACTGATTTCCAAAGTTTGTTTTAGCTCTAAGATTCTGATTCCTCTTAGTTAAGGTTTTCAGAGAATGTGAGGCATGTGCTTCTGACAGTTTTTGGACTCTCTCTGGTTAGGTATTATTTATTGCTCATAGAGCCATCTCATTTATTAGGTTTTTTTTTTATAGCCAGGAATAGATTCAGAGATCAATACATTTTTATTAATGATGGTCCGTCATGCCTGGTAAAGAGATGGCAAGAGAGCTCATCTAGAATGAGCCACTTGAATAAACCTGACACACAAGCGTAGCTACGAGCTGCATTTTGGCAGGCCTCTCTGTAGAATAATGACATTGGCAGAGGGACAGACGATGGAAACCTTCCTCACAGCCAGACTCATAAAACCAAAGGGCAGGTTTGGGGTGTGTTTCCCAGCCCTGGCTGTATATGCAAATCTCATGACTTTTTGAGTGCAGCATTTTATCTTCAAAAGGACAAAATTTGGCATTTGCTGTAGTCATTAAAAATGATAAATGCCTAAAATGCTTTAGAGTTGGGATTATTGTAGGTTAGAACAAATATTGCTTCAGTACTGAACAGGATCTTAGAGTTGAAAACTTCTCATTGATGTTGTCAAACCAGAAAATTAAAAACAAAACAAAACAAAACAAAAAACCCTTCATTATTTTCCCTTTCTATCATATGAAAATGGGCATAAATGTTGCCAGTATTCCTTATAAAAATGAATGGTCTGGAGTTGAATTACTTTTGGAAATGAATTAAGAGATAGCCTTGTGCCCCGGAAAGAGTTAATCCACCTCCAGATGGAGCTTTTCAGCCCCTCTGAGCAGAGTTCAGATGATATCAAGTTCACTATTCTTTTGCATTTGTTTTGGGCCTGTTGAACTTAATTTTCATTCCATTTATGAATAGAATTTGAAGTATCTTATGGTAATTTTAGACTATTTGAGGCCTTTCCCAGAAATTTCACCTTAGAGTTCCAATCGCAGAGACTCTAAGAGCAAATGTAGCTCTCACCCTCTCACCCCTGTCTCTCTCCTCCTCTTAATGACCTTAACCCTGACCCCAGGTCTGCTCTCTATAAGTGCCAAACATGATTCATTCTCCTTGCTTGATTTAGTTTTGTCCCTTTAATGAGCCAAGATGACCAGAGAGAGCTGATAGCTTATTTGTGCTAATGTAAGTATGCTCTACTAGTTAACTCCTAACTCATTTATTTGGCTTTGACTTTTGCCTAGAATTGACCCTTTGTCTCAGAGATGCAAGGTCCATGTTTTAGACAAAGGAGATTCGAACAATGAACAAGCGAGTCGGGAGGCAGACACTACACTGGGAAGAAAGAGCAAACTGTTGGAGAATAAGAGACTTTACATTCTGTGCCTCGACTGCCATGTTACGGATACAGTGTACACGTTCCCTGGGAGCATATTTTATTATGCACTTACTGCCTACTGAGCTACCACTCAGAACCCCTCCCCTTCGGAGTTCTAGGACTCATCAAGACTGCAAGTCACATATTCCTGTGCTTGTGTCTTTGCAGTCTGAATGTCCTACTTCTCCAGCCTCTATAACACAATTTCTGATATGTTGGCGTGTGCAGGAATGAGTTTTTGACTTAGTGTTTAATACATATTCTCTGAGTTTTTCCCCCAATGTTGCAGACCTGGGCCACCGAGGACGCCTACAAGGTGATAAACAGGGAGAGACTTTTTAAAAGAGATTTATGATGGGCTTAGTTTCCCTGTTGTCAAGCTTACCACTTTCAGCCCAACTCATTTTGGATTGGTAGGGATCTGACCATGGGGTTCTGATAAATGTGTGTTTATCATTGTGAATTTATGCTTGCTTCAGTGTCAAAAAGGAAAAAAAAAACTATTAAAAAGTGATACGACTTTGAGCAGTGGCTCGATCCCTGATTATGGCCCTTCCTGGCCATCCCATTTAATTTCTGGCTGGCCCAACTAGGGACATTAAGAGCTGCCCCTTCCGAGGCTGGGTGTTCTGTGCATTGCACTGTACTCAGAGCAGCTCAGCCCGGCTCCTTCCATAGGTCGGTGACACCCTCGAGCTTATATCACCTCGAGCTGTGTCACCACAAATCTTAAAAGATGCAATTTTCTCGGCAGTTTCATCCTTCTCAGATGAATCAGAGGGTGGGAGTGAAGGCCAGGGCTCTAATCTCCGTGTTAGGACCAGGAAGGGTGGACACCCCTGTCCTCCCTCACACAGGCCTTCAGGGAGACCACTGCCTGACAGCTCTGAGAGGAGGGTTGCTTCATTCAGTGGTCCTAGCACATGCTGGAACCTGTGTGTGTGTGTGTGTGTGTGTGTTTTGTTTGTTTGTTTTGTTTTGTTTTTAAACAATCTGCTTGTTCTTTTGTGAAAATATCTCATTGTGCTTCTGGGTTAGTACCAATGGCATCCTTTGTCCATGGTACAGCTTTACGTACTTACTCTCTTCAGAAGAAACAAACTTCAAAGAAAACTCTCCTCAAGGCAGTCAAAGAGTTATCTAATCTCTGGCTCTTACGAGTTGGGGAATCTTTTCTTGTGTTAGCCTGTTATGCCAGATGGTTTCCTCTTCTTAAAAAAAAAAAATCATAAATGAATTCTGCTTGGTCAGGTATTGTCATCTTTGTAGAGAATTTTCTTTGCCTGATGTCCTATCTGATGGGCCATTCTATGTATTATATGCTACATAATCTCCACAAATGGATACTGTGCTCCATAAAACTGCCACGCTGTTTTCAGAAACTAGTAATTCACAAAGTAAACCTGAGACAGTGCTGTTAATAAACACAAATTGCAAACAAGAAGGTAGTAAGTGGAAATAATGCACTCATTTAGGAGTAATAAAGCCTTTGATCTTACTTTGAAGGAAAGAGTCTATGTTTAAACTACCCATTCAGGGACAGCCAGATGCCCATAAAGAGCAGTGCTTTGCTTTGATAGAAAATCACTGAGGCCTGTCTAGCAGGTCTGGTTTGTAAACAGATTAGTTAAGGGCTCATCAGGACTGATTTGCATAGGATTCAGCAAGCCCCAGTCACTTTTTCAACCTTAATGAGCAATGCCATTTCCAGGTTGGAAATGACACCATTTTTTTTTTTTTCTAGCTAGAAATCTTAGGTAATTACTTTGTGGGAAAGGGAAAGAATATTCATATAAAGTGAATCCTTGCTGTCCTCAGCTAATGGGAAAATGATGACCTAAGACTTGTTTTGCTTGCTCTAAATGGTGAAGAATATAATGAAGGAAATAGGTTATGAGTTTAAAATTAGGTTACCAAAAGGTTTTCTTCCCTTCCTCTGTTATTTGAGAGATAAAGGAGGATTAATCCAAATTATAACAGAAGAGGCAACATGTGACTGCAGGCTCGACCACAAATATTTATTTATCTACAGATGTTTATGCAGAACTCCTTGGAGCCAGACTGTGCTCTTTGGGCTGTGCCTCCCTCAGTGCTCAAGGCAGAGGAAGGCCCTGCCCTCACACAGCCCACCTTCCAGAGCCACCGTGGAGAAATGGAAGCAGGAGAGGAAAGGAAATGGGTGCGGTATGAGCACATGGTCTGAGATTTTTACTAATTAGCAGCCATTTGCTTGAGAGATGGCAAGATCAGTATTCCCAGAGCGAGGAAAAATCTCCTCTGATCGATAGAATCCCAGTTTTATTTGTGGTTTTCAGAAGAATCAGTAATGGCTTTGATGTCAGTGATCAGAAATATCTCCTCTTTAAATTTTGGAGCGAAGGAAAGATCAAGGCCTTTGCTTACTCTGCTGACTTGATAGATTACAAGCCGCTCAGTAGAGATGAAGGATAACTTTGAAAAGAAGCACTTACTGGGACTTACTGGGATGCCTGGGTAGCTCAGCAGTTGAGCGTCTACCTTCAGCTCAGGGTGTGATCCTGGAGTCCTAGGATCGAGTCCCTCATTGGGCTCCCCTGAGGGAGCCTGCTTCTCCCTCTGCCTATGTCTCCACCTCTCTTTCTGTGTCTCTCATGAATAAATAAATAAAATCTTAAAAAAAAAAAAAGCACTTTCCAAATAAAATGAGATGATACAGGAATTTTCCAACTCAGATTCCCCCAGAAGTGCAGTGAGTTGACAGTGGGCAATGGTCCATTTCTTTGGCTTGCGGCCATGTTGTTCTGCTTGTAAGAGCTGTTTTTGAGCATTGTAAACATTGGTGACACCAAGTTGCTCAGTTGGGAACTTGGGTTTAAATAACAACCTTCAGCTTTTGGGTCCTGCCTCGTCAAGGCCAAGGACCTCAGCCTTGCACTGCTTCCCAGAAGTGAGAACCAATCAGCACACCCCTATAAATGTCACCTTGGATACATTCCACTCAGGAAAAAAAAAAAAAAGTCCAGCTCTGTCTGGTGAGTGTTAGAAGAGAGGCCGGGGACGATTGCATGCAGTCTTGGGCAGACCTCCAGGTCCCGTCCAGGTAATTCAGATGGATAGAGGGGCATAAAGGGAGGCCATGCCCTTTGTTTCTCCAGATGGATTTCATTAGGCTGAGGAAGAAGAGGAGGCCATGTTGGGTTGTCTGCTTGTGAAGACCTCTTGGGAGAGGATTCAGTAAAATATATTTGTGACCAAGTAAGGCACCCAGACTCCTTAGGAAAGCTGAGTCGTGTGAATCCTGTTATCTCCCAAGGGAATGTGGGTGAAGCCTTGGAGGGTCTTGCTGGTCCTCTCTTAGCATGCCGTTCCACTCTTTCCTAATGGGGTGATCTCCCTCGGGCTTGTCCTTTCCTACATGTCTTGTAGCTTCCAAATGGGAATATGCCTTTCATATGCCTCCAATCTGCCTTTCAGGGTCCTCTTGCCACATGGCAGCACCAGCCTCTTTGATGCACAACAGTGGGAATCCAGGCTGTTCTACGGACATCTCTCTTCAGTTCACTTCTTCCAGTGAATGCAGCAGATCAGAGAGACTAGGGCCTGCACAGATGTCCAAATGTGAGCTCTGTGCAGGCTAGGACCGTAGTTTTACCATTGATATATTCCAAGCACCCGGTACAGTGCCTGGCACATAGTATGGACTCACTAAATACCTTCATTCGTTGGGAAAATGAATGAATAAATGAACGAATGAATGAGATACCAGTTTTCTCTTCTAAGCATCTCCAATTTTTACTAGTAATGCTTGACACTCCCCCTCCTTTGGCTCACTAGGAGCAGAGTTAAAGCCAAAGTTCCCAGGGGCTCTGCTTCTAAGGGCTCCAGGCAGAAGAGATTGCAGGGAATGGGTCTGGTTATGGCGAGGCAGGCTTGCAGTTCTTAAGCAGCCTGAGGTGGTGCTTTATGGGTGGGGTCCAGCCCCAGTATTTGGAAGCTTTCTTTAGTTAGAAACAAAGAACACTTATTTCCAGTTATGGACCCTAAGACTAATTCCAGGGCATTGGGAAGAGTCCCTCTAAATGGCCATCTACACCTAGGAAGTGACTAGCCTGACCCATAGTAGATACTCAGTAAATGTCCCTGTCTCGGTGTGGCTGCGGCCTAAAACTGGCAGGTAAGATCTGACTGCAGTCACAAACTGCTGCGCTGAAATGCTGCTTATATTAACCAAGCTTAGGGATCCCTGGGTGGCCCAGCGGTTTAGCCCCTGTCTTCGGCCCAGGGCGTGATCCTGGAGACCTGGGATCGAGTCCCACGTCGGGCTCCCTGCATGGAGCCTGCTTCTCCCTCTGCCTATGTCTGTGCCTCCCTCTGTGTGTGTGTGTCTCTCATGAATAAATAAATAAGATAAAATAAAAAAATACTAACCAAGCTTAGAGAACATAGAAACCCCTTGCAATAGTAAGCCAGAAACTTTGCTTGATCTTGGTTTCCTGAGTTTTCATATATGAGTGAGATAGGTTGTAAACCCTCCTTTATTTTAAAGACTTGCAATCAAACTTTTGGAAATAATGATGAAAGCCATCCTTCTCCCCGCCCTACCCCTACTCACCTGCTGCATCTTTTAACACGGCAACATTGAAGCAGTAGAGTTAGGCTATGAAGGAATCCATCAGACCTGAGTGGGAATCCCAGACTTGCCATTGCCTAGCATGTGGCCTTGGGCAACTGACAGCCTCTCTCAGCCTGTTTTCTCATCTTAAGATGGGGATGATAAGAGTACTTACCTCACAGGGGATTTTTTTTTTATTTTTTTTTAAATTTATTTATTTATGATAGTCACAGAGAGAGAGAGAGAGAGACAAAGACACAGGCAGAGGGAGAAGCAGGCTCCATGCACTGGGAGCCCGATATGGGATTCGATCCCGGGTCTCCAGGATTGCGCCCTGGGCCAAAAGCAGGCGCCAAACCACTGTGCCACCCAGGGATCCCCCTCACAGGGGATTTGAGAGGCTTCAAAAGACAGTCTGTGTGCTGTGCATGATAGTGTTGGCCACATAGTAGACTCTCTGACTCAGCATTTCCTTCCTAGGAATGTATTGTAATCATGAAGTATCTATTTATAATTAAACACATAGAGCTATATTTACAAGTGCACACATTCATCTTTGTTTTAGAGTATTAGCAAGTAGTTTGTTTCCTTTTCTGGGCCTTGGTCTCCTTATCAGGCTCTTGCCAGCTCTTGGCCAGGCCCAGAATCAGCTGGTGAGAAGGTTTGACTTTCCAGGTGGAAGAAAGGTAGGAAGAGCTACCCAAACTCTTGGGACCCCTGACTGTCCCCTGTATCTGTTGTCAATGGAAGCATCGCGGGGCCAGTGAAAATTATCTGTCCATCCTTGCTTCTAGCCACCAGTAGCCCTCCTGGTTGTTAGGGAGGGAATACAAATGGTTGTTTACAGGCAGCCAAACCTGATGCTAGCATAACAGAGCCATAGGAGGTAAATAGAGCAGCCGTGCACGCCAGGAGAAGACAGGGGTCGGGAGTGTGGGAGGAGAGGTGATGGAGGACTGCCATTGCCTGGCTAGTATCTGGGGAGACAAGGGAAAGGGGATGGGCCTTGGAATACAAGAGACTTGTATTTGCATACCAGTCTTGCCAAGAGTTAGCAAATTATTTAGGAAGTTTAGTTTTCTTATCTTTAAAATGGAAAGGCATTGCAAGAATTAGATGAAAGAGTGTATTTGAAGCGTCGAACCCACGGCACATGAAAAAAAGGGAGTTCTGGGGTGCCTGGCTGGCTCTGTCAGTACGACATGTGACTTTGATCTTGGGGTTGGAAGTTTGAGCCCCACATTGGGTTTAGAGATTACTTAAAAATAAAATCTTAAAAAAAAATTAGTGAGTTCCAGTTTCAAGTGTTTTGTCCTGTTGTCTCCTTAAGAAACCTGCATGCTATACAATGTGTGTTGATTTTGGATTCAGAGGAAATGATCAATGTGAATCTTTAAAATTATTTTATGTCCCAGATTTGAATGGTCTGATTTATATAGTTGGCATCATTTTCATGACCTTAGTGGGGTTTTAAAGCATTTGCCCTTGTATTGACCTTGTCGATTAAAGATGCTGTTGTTGATTGATCCAGCAAGTTGGTTGAATAATGAAAAAGTAGATCAGTAGGGCCGGGAGAAACATTTTAAAAATGTGATTACATGAAATGAGGTGGTTAGCCCTCCAATAGCACTTGTGTTTATCATCGCAGTGAGTTGTGTTCACATCTATTGCATGACTGACAGAGAGCTTTGAAGTTTGCTCAAAATACACCTAAAGAGGCTGGTCAGGGAAGGGATGGGGGATGGTATAAAGCCCGCTTTTACCTAAGTGTCCCATGCAGATAAGCACCAGGGGAGACAAAGAATAAAGTACACGGTCCTCTTAGCCTTGGGTCTGTTCTTTCATTCACTTCCTTCTGTTCAGAGGAGTTGCTAAAGTAATTTACAGTTTGGAAAGCTGTGATCACCCTACCTGAAGCACTAAAAGCTCATGGTCATGCTTCCAGTTTATCACAGGCAGTAAATGCTCACAAGTTGTAATGGGCTAAACGAGCCATTGCCCAAGATTTTAACCCAGATGATAACACCACTGAGGCAAAGTCTTTTTTTTTTTTTTTTTAAAGATGAGTGAGTGTGAGCCCACTGGATAGTTTTAGAGCTCATCTTTCTACTTTATGCTTTCTCATCTCATTAAACCAGATCCAACATTGGCAGAAAGGTGCCTCTTGCCTTCCCTTTACTTCCCATCTCACTACCCCCTCTATTCCAGTGGGGCTTTTCTGGTGTTTGAAGAGGGTGTGTGGTTTGACTGATCTTGCAGTTAGAACAGAAAGGAAAATGATGTTAGCACTCAAATTCAATCAAGAGTTAGGCTTCTACTTTCAACACAGGTCAGCAGCAACACAAAGCAGCAATGTCGGAAATAGTGCAGAAGGAAACATAACCTGCTGAGTTTAGAACAGTAACCAAAGTCCAGCATATTGCCTTCCAGTGAAATCTAAGTTTTGTGTTAGGGTCATAGAAGTTATTCAAAACCAATCCACTTAACAAGATGAATGGATTTATCGATGCCAGAGAACACATTTATTTAAAAACTCAAGAGTTCTGCTCTAAAAAAATAAATAAATAAAATGAAAGAAGATTGCCTCAAGACATTAGAGTATCCTGAAACTTTAGAGACCCTTGGTCATGTCAGGATTTGTTTTTCTATTGGGGTTGTTTGGGGTTTTCTTTTTCTTTTTTTTTTTTTTGCCTTATATTTTTGTTTTGTTTTTATTTGTATTTTTATTTATTTATTTATTTATTTATTTATTTATTTATTTATTTATTTATAGTTTTTCAGTTTTAACCACCTACATCTACTCTCTAAATGCCATAGAAAGGAAAAGACCTAGAAAGTATCAACAATTTTGCCCCTTTACTGTCTGTCTTTTGGACAGGTTGGAAACCTAGTTTTTGCTGGCTTTTTTTGGTTTAAGTTTTCCTTTCTTTCCACATAAGTAATAGGAGTCACCTAACCTCTTGCTCTTGTGGGCTGGGGACCAACAGCAGTGGCATCACCTGGGAGCAGGACAGAGATGCAGAATCTCAGCCCCAGCCCAGACCTGCGGAAGCAGATCTCACAGTATTACAGGTTCCCCGGAGGATTCCTTTTCACGTTCAAATCCGACAAGAGCTGATACCTCAGTATGGCTCATGTTGTGTTAAGATCTCATTGGCAGGTTTTTAGTTTGAAGGGGTGTTCTTTGGGAACAAAAGAGGGAGACTCAGAGCACTTCAAGAAGCAGAGGGCTTACTGAAGGGTCTACATGGGCCTGAGCTGGAATCTGAAAGTAAGATCTGAGGCAGTGCTAGGGGCAAGCTACCCCCTGCTTCTGCTGCCTCAGAACCTTGGCTTTTTCTTGCCTCAATCCCCTAGCTCCCCCAGTCCTTTGCCCCATCATCATATCTAAGAGCTAGAATCTTAGCTCTTAGATCTTAGCCCAGCATGGTGTTTTTCTCCCAGGCACCCATAAGTCACTGGCCAGCCTATGATCTGGACTCTGGATCAGCTGGGGGCAGGGACAGGCAAGTAGTTTGCATAAAGGCTGCCCCTCAACTGGCAGCCAGGGAGAGAGCCCTGAGATGGGCTCCTGGCCACCCATAAATCTCATCACAGTTTATAAGAACCACAACATGAAATTCCGAGTGCACTTGGGGAAAGACACTTCCCCAAGCCAGTGTCAGTTTGAGCCAAGGAAATAGAAAATGTTTCTAAATTCATTTATTACCAGACCTATTCCAGGGTAGGAAAGAGGGAAAGACGAATGTGGAGAACTGAATATTCATTTTAAGACATTCTATGGGCCCATTATTTTAGAGACTTAACCATGTTAAGACACAGAACTATGTACTTGGGAGCCTGGGGAGAAAAGGTCTCACTGGCTGACGTTTGCTGGGTGGTCATTCAGAAGACAGGGCACCCCCTTACTTCTCTTCAAAGAGCCTAAGAGCATAGCTGAGTTTATGAAGCCTGAAAGAAATTGTTAGAGAAAAGCTTAGTGTTTAAACATTACTATGGAAGGATTTAAAATCTCTAAGAATTCTAAGAATCTGATTATTTCTAGAAAAATTATAAATCCCAGAACAGATAGCCCTCTGGGGACCAAAAAACTAACCCTTTGATGCTGCAACAAGGTAACCTGACATTATGGAAGCCCCATGGCCTCATTTTACAGCACTGCCCAGAGTCTGTTACAGCTCCAGAGCCGGAGATGATTCGGATTGTGTGACTTCTCTCTGCTGGTCAGGCCCCTCTTTTCCTGCCACCTTCTCCATCCTGGCTCAGCAGGGGGGCCGATCCCCACTTCCTCCACACTCTCCCCTGAGGCCTACCCCACACAGGCTGCCCCTTTGGCCTTCCGGGAGCACAGCTCCAAGCCAGGGCCCACCTGTTCACACTTTCAAGGGAGGCGGGCATTTACAATGCACCCCACTTCCAGGGCACTGACCAGCCAGGTCCCTAACTGACCGAACCCCAGTCAGTCTCAGGGGCTGCCTGCCCTAGGCCCTGCCTCTACCGCCCCTGCTCCAGATCTCCTCTGATGGTCACCCCTGCTCTGCCCCTGGAGGAACTCCCTCATTCTCTCATCTGCTAGGGGCTCATCCTCTCAGCAACTGCGACACTCACATGACAACTTCCTCTGTTGTTCTTGTGGTTTTCTTTTCTGTTCAACCCAAGGATGCCATTCCTTTCACATTGGGTCAGAAGTCCCTTGACAGTGGGGACTTGAAAACCGCACCCTGGGAGCTGGCAGGGTAGAAAATTGAGGCCACTTAGACTTTGCACCCAGACTTTTATCAGAATTCGCATTCCTGGGGACTTACTGCCCGTGGTTTTTGTGGTCTTGCACCAGTCACCCGTCTGTCCCAGCCACACTTCTACATTTGTGAAATAAGACAAGTGGCAAGACAGGCTTCTCAAGCCTTCAGCTGCTGCTCTGGTGGTTGTAGTAGGTGCTCAGTAAATGCCAAGCCTCAGGGCAGCCGAGGCTCCAGTGTTAGCCAACCACATGGACCTGCTTCTCTAAGAGCTGCTAACAGGCCGGTGAATTGCTGGGTTGGAGTTTCAGCTCCTGCCCCTCACCAGGTCACCTTCTGGAGGAGGTGCTAATGAGCAGCAAAATGACCAAAAGGTGGGCTGTAAGGGAGATGGAGGAGGAAGCAGCCCGGGAGCTGTGCTGGAGAATCAGCTCTTAACTAAGTGAGGCCCAGTACTCAGCCCGGAGCCCAGAGCTCAGCCCCACTCGGCGCCAGGAGAAGGATACCTGTGCAGGGCCCAGCGAGCCACCGCGCTGGTTCCGGAGGGGCTCTGGGAAGAAGCCCAAAGAGGCCTCCCTCTGGCCATAAGCTTCCAACCCCCAGCCCTGACCATGGGCATCCCTGTGTTTTAATAGCTGCTCTTCTTCTTCTCGGGCAGGTTCTATTTTTTTTTTACCGATCACCTTCTTGGCAGAGGTGTGGAGCCACACAATGTTCCTGGCAAGTGCCAGCCTGACAGTGCCATCAGCAGCGGAGAACTCGAGCCTCGCCTTCCAGGGCAGGTGGCCAGGGCGAGCACACCCAGGACTGGCAGTCTCCCAGACACCTAGGAAGCCAGTGAGCTGGCTGTGAGCGTGGGGAAGAGCGGAAGCAGGCGCCGTCTCCTGCGAGCACCCCCTCCTCACCTCCATTGGCCGAGGGCCGCGGGCCGAGACAGGGGCCTAGAGGGACCAGGCTGGCGGCCCAGTGTGCACGGCGTCTGCCAACAGCCCTCATCCCAGGGGCGAGTGTTCAGCAGTTCTCCACTCTGCTGCACGTGAGAACCACACAGGGAGTTTGTAAAGAAATGCATATGCCCGGGTGCCACGACCAAGGGTTCTTCTCCAGCTGGTGTGGGCTGGGGCCTGGGCGGCCGTAGCCGGTGACAGCTTCCCTGGCCAAGGCCAGTGCGGCCTGACATGAGACCCACTAACAAATGAACGGCTAGGGCACTGCACGTGGAAAGCCATACCCAGGCCTCAGGGCCCAGGAGACGGGGTGGGAACCCTCCCCCTCCACGCACTGAGTAGCTGCTGGTCTCTCAGGCAGTGGGCCAACTTTCCAGATCCTCCATTTCTTGGAAGGAAAGGTGATGCTGCCGTCGGCCTCCCAAAGTTGTGTGTTAATTGAGGTAACGTGTATGTAGCACTTGGCACTCAGTAAGGTATCCCTTTTCTGTGTGTTTGTGGCCCCACATTTTACAAATAACTTTTTAAAAATTTTTTTTGATTTGACATCAAGATATTTATAATACAAACATTTTAAGACAAAATTTGAGATTTTTGTATTTATCAAAGGGGCTCCGGGTATCTCTCAGAATAATACATAGAAAAACTTGGCAGTGAGCCTTCAAATGGGAAAACCTGGAGGTTTCACACATGTTCAGGTTTGAATTTGTTGTCTCCTCACAGGAGCCCTTGACCTCAAGGTATGTACAGTTCTTTAGTTTTGTGCTTAGAATATGTCACTGGATGGGTGTCAGAGTTACCCAGAAGGTGTGAAATTCAACTGAAAGGCATAGTAGCTCATTGGAAACCCCAGGAACTTTGGGGTTCTGGTTGGTGAAAGTGGGCTCTGGCTGTAAGGCAGAACTGATTTCTGATCAAGTCAGATGCTCTAAGGCAGTGGTGCTCAAGTGTTAGCTGCATCGCTCTCACCTAGGAGGTTTGTTAAAACACATCGCTAGGTTCCACCCCTAAATTTCCAATGGAAAAGATCTGGGTTGAGGCCAAGAATTTGCTTTTCTAGCTCATTCTCTGGTGATACTCAAGCTTCAGGTCTGGTGACCACACTCTGGGGCCCACTATGGTCCCGTGAATTAGAGAGGAAATGCAGGAACCAGGCAGGCACGCCTATGAGCAGTTGCAGAGTCTGTGCCCCAGGGCAAGAGGCAGTCCCAACATGCAGTCAGCTGTTGGAGTTTGTGGGTAGTCCCCTATACCTGAGCTTCCCGGGAATTAGGTCACCTAATCCTTGATAATAATAATAAGAGAGCTCATTTCTATCAAGCTCTTATAATGCATCATGGATGGGCTCCTTTACCTAATGTGATCCTCACAGGAGCCCTATGAGACAGATGCTGTTAGTGACATCACCACATCTGTTCTACAGATGAGAAAACTGAGGCTCAGAGAAGTCATATAACTTGCCCAGTGTTATACAATCTGTAAGGGCTGAAGCCAGAATCTGAACCAAGATATCAAGAACTGTGAAGGAGCTGGGGTTTTGTCTACTTGCAGTCTAACAAATGAGCCTACTACAATTTCATGGATGCTGGCCACAGACACAATACTCCTGGGTCAGAGACAAAGGATGGTTTGTTGCTTTATAGAAGAGCAGTAGCCAGAGCATCAACATTTTCTTGTACCAGTCTCCTGAACCTTAGTTCCCGAGCAGGGCAACATGAAAAGGGCCAGTTGATGCTTTTACATGTAGTGGGTTGAGTTACAGGAAAGGAACCCTAAGATTAGGGGATCTGAATCTTCTACTGGGCAGAGAGCATGCCCGAACTCTTTTATGGAAGAAGATACTCTATCTTCTGAGGCTATCTGCTATACAAAATCCTTTAAGAGATAGTACGGAACAGTGTCATTCAGCTCCTCCCTTTGTTAGATGTGCAGAAACACAAAGGACCCATGGAGAATTGTCTCCTAACAGGTTTGTGCTTACAATATTCTACACCAGGGTCAGTAAACTACAGCCCACTGGCTTACTGCTAGTGAGCTAAGAATGCTGTTTACATTTTATTTATTTATTTATTTATTTATTTACTTACTTACTTATTAAGATTTTATTTATTTATTCATGAGACACACACACACACACACAGAGTTAGAGACACAGGCAGAGGGAGAAGCAGGCTCCACGCAGGAAGCCCAATGTGGGACTCGAACTCGAGACTCCAGGATCACGCCCTGGGCCAAAGGCAGGCGCTAAACCGCTGAGCCATCAGGGATCCCCTGATGTTTACATTTTAAAGGGCTGTGAGTACACACACACAGAAGAAGCAACAGAAATTTCACGTGGCCTGCAAAGCCCTACTATCTGACCCTTCACTGTGCCTTTACCTAGGCCAACCCCTCTCCTATCACTACTGCTTCTACAACCCTGGCTAGACTAATGCCGAGAAGTAGATGAACCTACTTTATTCTAACATTTTTGTAAGCATTAGGCTTTCTTCAGCTAGTGTGTTGCAGGTTGGATTCCCAAGGAAGCAGACTCTGAGATGAGTTTAACATGTAGAATATTCATTAAGGGATGCCTTTGGTATTGATACCTGTGGAAGATGGAGAGAGGATTCTAGTGGACAGAGGGAAAAACCAATCTGTGATCCAGGCCCAGCAAGACTCAGTCAATTCTAGTGGGAGCTCTGGACCTAGAATATGCCCTCAGAATGTTCCCAAGTTGGGTTAAGATTTCCAGATCTTTCCAGACCTGCATCAATTGGTTATTGGATGTTGGCCACGTGGGAAGGAGCCAGACCTTGGATGAGGTGGCTCTAAGGAGTTGAGGCCATCCCTGAAGGGGCTGCCAACTGAAAGCTGTCTTCCTGACACTCCTGACAGCAGGGACAATAGACCTTTTGTTGAAGGGGCATCTGGAAGGTGCATTACTATATCCATGACAGTACAAACATTTTAGAGCCATGACAGTGGAATCTACTAGGTTATAAACTTCTTAGGTAGGAGTGATTTATAAAAACTCTCTATCTTGTTGGGGCACCTGGGTGGCTCAGTTAATTAAGCATCTGCCTTCAGCTCAGGTCATGATCCCAGGGTCCTGGGATCAAGCTCCACATTAGGCTCTTTGCTCAGCAGGGGGCCTGGTTCTCCCTCTCCTTCTGCTGCTCCCCCTGCAGTGCTCTCTTTCTGTCAAATGAATAAATAAAATATTAAAAAAAAAAGACTGCTGGTATTTCACAAAATGCCCTAGATATATCCTATAACCTCAGCCCCAAAAATTCATTAAAAGTGTTTTAAATTGAATTCAATTTCAAAAATTCATTCTCCCAGATCCTTTACTTTAGATCCCCTGGATTTGGAAGGTGCATTAGGGTGGCAAAAGAGCTAAGAACCTGTCTGAAGGGGCAAGGGTAGTAGTGTTGTTTAAATCCTGCCTGAGCCAGAATGGGGCGATGGTGCAATCATGAACACTTGGAGTCTGGCAGGTGTTCCTCTCATAGACAGATCAGAGAGGAGGGTGATGGGATAGAATGGAGCTCTCTCTGCCAGACTTACAAACCCCTACTTCTCTAAAAGTTCTGTAGCCAACCAGGTGTCCAAATGTCACTAGCTCATGCGGGCTTTATCGCATCTGATATTTCTCCAAGAAGCCAGAGCCCAAGAAGCTCTGTGCCCTGAGGAGCAAGACCCTGTGGTCCTTGACGCTGCTGCAGTCACCTCCTCCCAGCATCCACTTCTGTTCATCAGGAGCCCCGGAGAGGGAAGCAGCACTGCTCTAGAACGCCATCCCGTCCTCACTGCTTCCAAAGGTTGTTCTTCAAATCAGCTCAAACTGGAAAATAATAACTGTGATAGACTTGACCTTTGAAAAAGAAACGTTAGGTCCTCTTTCTGGTAGCTGGGAAATTCAGCACCAGCAACAGGACCATGTAAGTCACTGATGGAAAAGGGGCTGGTAGCTACAACTCCCACCAATACAAATGAGAGGCAGGCAGCAGCAAATTCAAGTACTATCTCGTGGATGCTTCAGCTTTATTTCCCAGAGATTTACTGTGTTTTCCTTCTTCTCCACAGTCCCAGTGCATTAGACTTGGAACAGTGGAGCTGGCTCACTGCAGGCTTTCACCCCTTCAGCCGAATTAGACCTCAGGGAGGAAGAGACAGTGTGGTCTGTGCTCAAGGAGACACCAGGACTGACTCAGTCTCATCTGGGGCCTTGGTTTGCCAGCCAATCTCACAGATGCCTTTCTGATGGGTAAAGAGGGGGAAAGCAGATGTATCACAAAAGGAAGAATCCTTGAACACTTATCTACCACTAAATCCATCCCAGGCAGAAGTAATTTTCTGCAGTTTTTGTCAGTAGTTGTTTTGAGAGTCAAAGAAACAAAGAACAACCAATTCAATAATATCGATAAGAAACAGTGACCAATAACGGGTAAAAAAATAGAGGATCCCTTTAAAAGCTGAATTTCATAATAGGCAATGGAATTCCGTTTTCAGAAATGTGGCAGATTAAGAAATGAGGATCAACACACTTGTTGAGGACAATCAGATTAAGAAATGAGGATCAACACACTTGTTGAGGATTTTCAGAAAATCAGAAAAATGATATTGTTGAGGACAATATCATTTTTAAACATCGGCCTGAAGGCATTAGAGAGCTAAAAGGCAAGAAAGAATTATCAGGTTAAGATTTGGGAGAAGATAGGCCTCAGAACAATTGAAACCAGTGGCATTAGGGTCACTTTTGCTAACTTCAGAAGAGGTGGTAGAGAGGTTGAGAAGCAAAGCAGGGCTCTGATAGCCCTGCAGGACATGGGGTGGCAAAAATTGGAATCAAAGGCTTCCCCAGGTGAGGGAGCCCAGGAAGCCTTCCATAATTTGGGTCGTACCCCTAAATATCTGTATCCTGGAAGTAAAGATGACCAGAAGTAAACTAAGTCTCAAAGGGTCTGAAACCCAGCTTCAAATCCACTCATCCCTGGATTTGAATTAAGAGGATCCCAGGTGGCTAATTTCCCCAGGTATCATTCAGAAGCAAAGATAAATCATTTCTGAAGGAATAATATCATCTTACACTGTAAGTTTTTCTACAATTTTTCTTATCCAGTTTCAGGTATTCAATCAAAAATAACCAGGCACTTGAGGGAAGAAAATACACAAATACAAATAAAAAGAAACAGCACACCTACATGGAATCCAGATCATGGAGATATTAACAAAGACTTTAAAATAATAATATTTGACATGTTCAAAGACATAAAAGTGAGATCTGAGGCAGATAAAAATCAAAAGAAAACTAGAAATGAAAATTTCAGTAACAGAAATGAAGAACTCATTGGGTGGGCTTAATAGAAGATTAGACACTGCTGGATAGAAATTAATGAACTCAGGGTGTCTGGGTGGCTCAGTTAAGTGTGTGCCTTCAGCTAAGGTCATGATCTCAGGGTCCTGGGATCAAACCCCAAGTTGGGGGGTCCCCAATCAGTGGGGAGTCTGCTTCTTCCACTCCCTCTACTTCTCATCCCTGTTCATTCTCTCCCTCTCTCTCAAATAAATAGATACAATCTTTAAAAAAAATTAGTGAACTCAATTGCACTACTAGGTACTTATCCAAAGGATACAAAAGTAGTGATTTGAAGTGGCACATGCACCCCAATGTTTATAGCAGCAGTGTCCACAATAGCCAAAATATGGAAAGAGCCCAGATGCCCATTTATATATATATTATACCACATCTTCTTTACCCATTCAACAGATGAATGGGTAAAGAAGATGTGGTATAATATATATATATATATTAGAATATACTATATGTATATACACACAATATTCTTCAGCCATCAAAAAGAATGAAACCTTGCCATTTGCAATGACATGGGTGGAACTAGAGGATATTATTCTAAGCAAAATAAGTCAATCAGAGAAAGACCAATACCATATGATTTCACTCATATGTGGAATTTAAGAAACAAAACAAATGAACATATGGGAAGGGAGGGGAAATATAATAAGATAAAAACAGAGGGAGGCAAACCATAAGATACTCTTTCTTAAAAAAGATTTTATTTATTATTAGAGAGAGAGAGCATGAGTGTGAGAGAGAGTATGAACAAGGGGGAGAAGCAGACTCTCCACTGAGCAGGGAGCCTGATACAGGGCTTGATCTCAGGACCCTGGGATCCTGACCTGAGCTGAAGGCAGGTGTGTAATGGAGTAAGCCACCCAGGTGCCCCAAAGACTCTTAACTACAGGGAACAAACTGAAGGTTCCTATAGAGGACGTGGGTGGGGGGACGGGGTAACTGAGTGATGAGCATTAAGGAGGACACTTGATGTAATGAGCACTGGGTGTTACATGCAACTGATGAATCATTAAATTCTACCCCTGAAACAAATAATACATTAAAACTAATAATAATGTTAACTAACTCGAATTTAAATAATTTTTTTAAATTAGTGAACTGATAGGTCACAAAAAATATTTGGAATGATATTTTGAATGATGAAATAAAAAACAAACAAACTGGAAGAAAGAATAAGAGACATGGACATTCTGTGAGAAGGTTTAACAAAATGCATAATTGGAATCCCAAAAGTCGGGGAGAGAAACTGGGCAGAAGCAGTATTAAGGGATAGTAGCTGGGAACTTGAAAAAAGTGATGAAAGATATGAAGCCACAGATTCAAGAATCACTACTCCAAGCAAGACTAATAAAAACAGGAGAAAACAAAACTCAGAACTAAGCGCATTAGAGTAAAATTATTCAAAATTATTTTCAAGGAATTGACAAAAAAAAGTTACTGCCAACTTAAAATCCTATTCTCAGTGAATATATCCTGTGGTAAAATGAAGGTGAAATAAAAACTTATCAGCCAAGAATTAATAGATGTGTCACCCTCAGGCACGTACTAAAGGAAATACTAAAGAGTGTTCTTTACAGAGAAGGAACATGATCACAGATGGAAATAAGAGATGAAGAAAGGAATAAAGACCAGTGGTAATAAGAAATAAGGGCAATAGAAGTGTAAATATGTAGGGAACATAAATACTGATTATGATACTTTGTGAAATTTGTAATATGTATAGAATTAAAGTGCATAACAACAATGTCCTGTAAGTTCAGGAAAACTGGGGGAGGAGGGATAAATTAATGTACTAACTTTTTGTATTTTCCAAAGAGGGTAAAAATACAAAGCAACATTAGCTTTGATAAATCAAAGATATGTATTGCAGTCTCTAGGGAAATGCCTATAGAAATAGTGTTCACCCCCATGTGTATACACACACACACACATAGAAAAAATATAGGAAGTGTTCACCAAAATGTTAATTGTGATTGCATGTAGGTAAAAGCAACCTGGTTAATTTTTACTTTCCTTTGGTTATCTGTATTTAAAATTTTTTTCATCTAACATTTAAAGAAGGGATCATCAAGGAATCTCTGCATTTTAATTTTATGACTTGTCTATTTCCTTTTCCAGCTCTTCTGGACTACAGCTACATGATTAAAAATAAATTTGCCATTAATTTGAAGCCCGTTTTTAAAAAACTTAACAATATAACCTGAATGGCTTTCTCTGTCATTAAATATTATAATATAATATTTGTAATGGCTGTAGAATAGTGCATGGTATAACTGCTCCATAATTTATTTTCCTATTGTTGGACATTTGGATGGTTTCCAATTTTTAGAAGTAATAAATACCTCTAATAAGCATTCCTTCATATATGATTTTTTCCTGATGATATATTCTTAGAGGTATAATTGGTGGGTCAAAAAGCTGACAAAATATTAAGTTTTTTGATTCATATCACCCAATTGCCTTCCATTAAGGCTGTATCTAGCTGCTTTTTAACTGAGCAGTATAAAAGTATTGGGGATATATAAAAATAGGCTTAAGAGTGTGTGCACTGTCTATGACAGCTTGAAGCTTGCTGTCCATGCTGCTGTGGTCACACTCGGAGAATTATACCCAACGGTGGAGGATTGTGTGGAATTCACAGAAAGGAAGTAATCTTAGGAATCTGTGTTAGTCAGGGAGAGCTTCATGGAGGAGGTGAGGCTTGCTCAAGGGAGGCCTCAAAAGCAGGTAACTGACTGGTCTAGAGGTCAAGGGAACAGCTGATGTGAAGCAGAGACCCACTGGCCCCAGCAGGTGTCTGAGGGTGGCTGGAGGGGAGAAGGCCAATGGAGCAGGAGCAAGCTGGTGACAGACTGGCTGCACGCCGGGCAGCCCACCTCTGCGGGACTGGGTAAAGCAGGTAGCAGCATCCAGGCTCTGGAACAAGGCGACGGTTTGATGAAGGAGACACATCTGTGTCCTCATTTGACCCCCCACACGTGGTGGTTCCTCAGAAACAGACAGAAATTGGGGTTTTTCTCCTTTTCGTTTTATTAAGAAAAGAACTCCAACCCTGCCAATTTGCTAGATGTTCTTGGAAGGATAATAAAGATGAAACTTTCTTCCTCTCTCAGCAGAATGGAATTAGACTCACCTTGTTACAGATTGTGCTGCTACCAATTAAAGAGAGAGAGGAAAGAAACTCCGCAGAAACATTCTCCACTTTCCAGCTGCTTTTATTTAATCCGCATAAATTCCCCGAGGACCGTCAACTAAATCGACCACCAAATATTGAAAAATAAAAACAAACTGTTAATTAAAGGGATTGCAAAGCCTGCCTTTCCTTTGGCTTAGGAAAAGGGGAGGGAGTGGAGACGGTGGATGGGAGCCCCTTCCAAGGTGAAGAAGAAAGAAAGAAGTCTAGGGCGCCTTTCTCTCCCTCCAGGGACTTCAAAGCAAAGATGTGTCAAGACTCCAGGAATACTCTTGCAGAAGCAGGCAGGGGCCTCCTTAGAGACTCGTGGAAGGCCGGTGGAGGAAGCAGAGGCAGGCGGCCTCCCTGCGGATTGTGTCCCTGATCTGCACCCCTCTGTGGGGTTTGGATTGGGGAGTGGGGAACGACTTGTCTCTGAATTCAAAAGCAAGGCTTTGGGGATCAAGAAATGGAATCTTGGATTTCTAACCTGTCGGTTTCTGTTTTTCTTTAATAAGAGGACCTGAGGTTTGTGAGCCACAGTCACACTGCCCAGGTGACTTTAGGTGATTTGCTTTTTCTCTTCAAACCTGTCTCCTCTGTCAAATAGGGCTAAGGCTTAGAGTACACCTCTGAGGATGTTGCATTAGGTGACACGGGGCCCTTCACCCACCTAGCAGGGACCTGGCACACAGAAAGTGCTGGAAAATTAGGTCTCATTCACACTCCTGAGGCTAGGGGAACTGTTGCCTGGGTGGACCTCCATGGTAATTAGGGGTCAAGTAAAAATTACAAGCTTCCTTTACATATATATAATATATAATATATAATATATGATATATATATTAACAAGCTTCTTATTAAAAGGAAAAAAATCTTCCTTTTAAAAACGTCTTTTAAAAGAATCTTTGAGGCAGATGTGTTCCCTCTGGGCACATATGCCATATCTGATTCCAAGCATGAAGTGGGGTTCACAGGGAAGACAGGCACACAGGCATCGGTAGGCCTCCCAGACCATGTGAGCATCAAACCAGATGAAACCAGGCGCCAAAGAAATCTGAGGAGGTGGATTTTATCAACTATTTAGTGCCCTGCTGTTCAGGTCTTTTTCCCCTGATTTTCTCTGGCTCAAACACGTGTACTGTTGTGGTTATCTTGACCTATGTGGGAAGCCTGAAAATAATTATGTGGCACCGAGTTGGAATACATTTATTGATCCACAGGATTTCAGATTAGGGAACTCCTCCCTCCACCGAGCTCCACACACTAGGATTTAGAGGCTGGTGCTTGTAACTTCGCCTGAGTCAGGGTCTAATCCCTGTCCTTTAGGCGACCAGCCTTCCGTGGGGATACTGCCCCTGTGCTGTGGGGCTGCTGACTCAGCCTGTCAGAGTGCATGGAAGTGGAAGGGGGTCCAGGGCTGGGGCGTCATCACGGGGCACACCCAGAGCCCTGCTCACATGCTGATGGGCCATCAGTCAGGATGCAGTGTGGTGGAGGCCGTGGAGGCCCACGGGAAGGCTGGCCATCTCCGCTTGGCTCTGGGGGCCAGGCTCCCCTTAAACTAGGCAGCGTCCAGAGGATGGTGCTCACAGAGCCTCCTGCAGTACAGGGGTGGCTTCTTCCCCTTCAGGGGCAACAGGGAGGGTTGGGGTGGTGGTGGAGCGTGGTCTGTGCTTCTGGGGGACACTTGGAAACTTCTGCTCTCCAGACAAGGCCTTCGCTTTGCAAACATTTGCCAATCATCCCCCTACCACTTTCTGTCTCCTTTCTCTCTCTGCATCCTTAACCTAGTCCTATTTTGCTAAAAATATCGTAGTAACTGACATCCTGGAAAAGAAGGAGTGGGACAAGTCATAGTTTGATGCTCTGCCTCTTAAAATTCCCATCCAGTTTGCCAGGTGGCAGGAGCGAGGACGTTCTTTGATGTGGTGGTTGGCAAAGGCACCCAAAGAGAGGCCCTGGCTAAGCAAAGCCAACGTAATGTCCACCCTGTAAGTCCACCTTCCCTCCCAATTTCCTCCACGTGCCCAGGAATCTTAACTACATAATCATTAGAGATGTGATCTCTGTACAGTAAATTTTTAAGAAGGTGCTCACATGATCCCTTCAGCCCCCAAATGTATCACTGGATTGTATGTAGCATGTTTTCTCTGCTGTGTATTTACTGTATTTACCCAATTTACTGTATTGGGTTTTTAATTAACTATTTTTTTCTGAGTAATGCATGCTCGTAGCTAGAAACTAAAAATGTCCAGGTGATGGGACGCCTGGGTGGCTCAGCGGTTGAGCATCTGCCTTCAGCTCAGGGTGTGATCCCGGAGTCTTGGGATGGAGTCCCACGTCGGGTTCCCTGCATGGAGCCTGCTTCTCCATCTGCTTGTGTCTCTGCCTCTCTCTCTCTCTCTCTCTCTCTCTCTCTGTCTCTCTCATGAATAAGTAAATAAAATCTTAAAAAAAAAAGCAAATAAACCCATGGCAAAATAAGTAAATAAAGTTATAATAATAAAGTTACAAATAAAATGCCATAAATAAATAAATAAATAAATAAATAATAAATAAATAAATAAATAAATAAATAAATAAATAAAAAACGTCCAGGTGAGTGTGCATGAAAAGCAGGCTCCCTTCCCCTGCCCCCACCACCTACCCCTATGGCCTTTGCTTCCCCTGTACAAGGGGCAACCACAGTCACCACAGTGACCAGGTTTTCTGCAGCCTATCAGAGTTAGTCTACATACATACCAGCATGTATGTCTGCGTGTGGGCACGTGGTGTGTCTGTGGGTATCCTTTTCAAACCTGAAGAGGTGCTACCAATAAACACTGTGCATATTGATATTTTTTTCACTCAATTACTTGGAGCTTGTCCCACATCAGAATCACCTACCTCATTTGCTGTATAGTAATTTAACCAATCCCCCACTGACGGGCAGCTGTGTTGTTCCTAATCTTCTGCAATATGAACAAACTGCAGAGAATATCCTTGTGCATATTTCTTTGGGTAAATTTCATGTATCTGCGATTGTCCCTCTGAGTTAACATTAGATTGCTGGGTCGAAAGGCATATGCTCTTTAAAAAAAAAAGTCATCTTCTTTTTTTCTTTCTCCCTCCCTCCCTTCCTTCCTTTATTTGTATTAAAGTATAGAGACAGACAATGTTATATTAGTTTCAGGTGTACATCACAGTGAGTCAGCAGTTCTATGCATTTTGCAGCGCTCGCCATGATATGTGTTACCATCTGTCATCATACAGTTATTATAATATTATTGACTATATTCCCAATGCTGTACTTTTCATCCCCATGGCTTGTTTATCATACAACTGGAAGTTTGTATCTTTTAATCCCCTTCACCTATTTCACCCATCCTCCCGCCCTTCCCTCTGGCAACCATCTATTTTTCTCTGTATTTATAAGTCTGATTCCGCCTTCTGCTGATTCATTAATCTTGTTTCTTAGATTCTGCACAGGAGTGAAATCATATGGTATTTTTCTTTCTCAGTCTGACTTATTTCACTTAGCATAATACTCTCTAGGTCCATCCACGTTGTCGCACAGGGCAAGATCTCATACTTCTTTATGGCTGAGTAATATTCCATTGTGTATGTACACACACACACACCCCCCACATCTTCCTTATCCATTCATCTTCTCATGGACACTTGGGTTGCTTCCATACCTTGGCTATTATAAATAATGCAGTGATAAACATAGGGGTACATGTATCTTTTTGAATTAATTTTTTTCTTTGGGTAAATACCCAGCAGTAGAATTACTGAATAGTATCTATTTCTACTTTTAGTTTTTTGAGGAACCTCCATACTGTTTTCCACAGTGACTACCCCAATTTATATTCTCACCAACAGTGCACGAGGGGTCCCCCCAAATCCTTGCCAACACATGTTGCCTGGCCTTCCCCTTGACAATGCAATAGGGACACCCCACCTTATGACATGGGGTAGGCAGGAAGACAGCCAGCTCAGTGGGATCCATATCATATGTGATCACTACCGGCTGAGCTTTCTTGTTTTCCAGCAGGGTAGTGACCATGTTAACCCCAGCTTGAAGGACAGGTGGCCTTTTAGTGGGGACATACCCTTTGCCCTCAGCTTTCTTCTCAGTCTGGACCAACAATCTCTGCTTCTTCTCTTGTTTTGTCTCTGGTCTGTACTTGTGGGCCAGCTTAAGCAGCTGAGTAGCTGTTTGGTGGTCCAAGGCCTGGGTGAACTGGTTAATCAAGGGAGGCACATTTAGACGTTTATAGAGATTAGCCTTTTGCTGTTGCAGCCGGATGCAATGGGGCCATCTGACAAAGCGGGTGAGGTCCTTTTGGGCTGGATGTCCTGTGTGATGCCAAAATCCTTAGGGATTTTCTTAAATGGGATTGACCACCCTTTTGGCCTTCTGCTTCTTCACAAGAGCAGGGGCTGGGGCCCCCGTTTAACCCATCACCTTCCTTCCTTTAGGCGTCTTAGGTGGCTGAAGGAGAGAGGCTATATTGTCTTTTGAAAAATGTCTATTCATGTCCTCTGTCCTATTTATTTATTTATTTATTTATTTATTTAGAAAATATTTTATTTATTTATTCATGGGAGACAGAGAGAGGCAGAGACACAGGCAGAAGGAGAAGCAGGCTCCATGCAGGGAGCCCGATGTGGAACTTGATCCCGGGACTCCAGGATCATGCCCTGGGCCAAAGACAGGCGCCAAACCACTGAGCCACCCAGGGATCCCCACCTCTGTCCATTTTTAAGTGGATTTTTCTTCTTTTTTTTGGTATTGAGTTGTAGGAGTTCTTTATGTATTTTGGATAGTAACCCCTCATTGGATGTATCACTTGCCAATATCTTCTTCCATTCAGCAGGTTGCCATGCCCTTTTGTTGATGATTTCCTTCTCTGTGCAAAACTTTTTAGTTTGATGCAGTCCCAGTAGTTTATTTCTGCTTTTGTTTCTAAGGTGTCTTAAATCTTGACATCTGCTTCTTGCTTCAGGTGTCTAAAACTCAGATACTGCTTTTACAAATGGCTCTAGGAATAGTCTTTCCAAACTTATATTTCTTTGGCCTTGTATTTCTTTGGAAACCTCGCTTTCCCTGTACTGTGATCTGTAAAATTCTGGCTTTGCCAACAGAAGGCCTCTGTCTCTGCAAACTGAGTGTGCATGTCTCCTTCTCCTTCCTGTCGGGAAGACCCCACATTTCTCTGCACACTATGGCAAGAGAAGGGTTGTTTTTGGAAAACTTTGGGTGAAGTACCTTCAGTTTTGTAACCAGGGTACGCTTGCCCTCCCCTTCACTTTGCACAGATACAAAAATGCTGTGCAAATCTATTACTTAGCTCCTTCATGAAATTTCTCTAGGTGTTAGTGTCTGATCTCTTTGTGGCAGATTACATTTTTCAAAGATGAATGCAGTCATGTCTCCTACTCCCCATGCTCTCTTGCAATGTGACCTTGACGCCCTCCCCATTAAGAAGGATTTTTGTCCCCCTCCTCCTTGGATGTTGGTGAGCCCACGATTGGGTCTTTCAATAGAGTATGGCAGCAGGGATACAATGTGGCTTCTGAAATAGGGTCAGGCCACATAGCTACAGCCTAATCTTCTCAGAATGTTCACTCTCCAAAGGCCCCCTCTTGGGACACTTCCTCTCAGAATCTAGCCACCAGGCTATGAGAAGCACAATCAATGAGGGGGATCCAGCTCGAAGTTCCAGCTGAGCCATCCTTCCATTTTTCCCCAGACAAGCACCAGACAAGCCAGGGAAGAACCCATTTGGGAAGCTGAACCTCCAATTCCAGCTATTCCAGCCCCTAGCAATCCAGTTCTCCCCAGCTGTGGCTCCAGACATGATAGAACAGAGAAGAACACCCCCACACCACCACCCCACGCACACACACTGTGCTTTTTCTAATGAGTGATTTCTGGAATCCACAAGCATAATAAATGGTTGTTGTTTTACACCATTAAGTTTGAGGTGGTTTGTTATGCAGTCAAATTAACTAGATAAGACACGTGCACACTTCATATCCAGTGCTGTGTGATCACATGGTGATGGGACTGGCTGCTTCATTCAGAAATGCAAAGCCCCCAAGAACCAACAGCCCCTCTCCCCTCTATTTTAGAAGAAAGGGAGACAATGGAAGTTCAGGTTTTTCTCTAAACATCGATTCAATGATTTGAGAAGCATGAGTTTTTTTTTTTTTTTAAGATTTTATTTATTCACAAGAGACACAAAGAGAGAGAGAGGCAGAGACATAGGCAGAGGGAGGAGAAGCAGGCTCCATGCAGGGAGCCTGATGCAGGACTCGATCCCGGGACTCCAGGATCAGGCCCTGAACCAAAGGCAGACAGACACTCAACCACTGAGCTACCCAGGCATCCTTAGAAGCATGAGTATTTAAAAGAAAAAAGATACCATAAACATTAAATATACTACTCAGATTCTAGTGCTACTTTTGTAATATAGAGTTGCAAGTTTTATTCCCTTTGCTGCAGATGCCTCGGATCTTGCAGCCATCCATTCCCGCTCTGAGCCCCTGCTCACACTCAGCTGTCTGGTTGAATGATATGGAATCACCATTTTTTAGGTTACAAACGGTTCAATCTCAGCAATTTCATGTGATTCAACCTAATGCTAACTTCCAACTCCTCAAATAAGTACCATTGGATTGTATTCTCTAAAAAAAAAAAAAAAAAAAAAATATATATATATATATATATTTATTTATTTATTTATATGAAAGAGAGGGCAGAGGGAGAGGGAAAGGGACAAGCAGACTCCCCACTGAGTGCAGAGCCTCCATCCCAGGACCCTGAGATCATGACCTGAGCTGAAGTCAGATGCTTAACCAATTGAGCCACCCAGGCACCCCCTGAATTGTATTCTTAAGTCTTGACCTAAATGGGATTTAACTCTGAGCTTTCCTTTCCTGTCCTACTCCACCTAAATTGGATTATTCTGTATCATAGCATCTTGTCCTTTCCCCCATAGCACTTATCACAATTTGTAATTACATTTGTGTTTATTATTTAATGTCTGATACTCTAATTAGACTTCTATAAACTCTGTGACAGTGAGCACTGTACATCACCGTATCCCAGCCCCTGGCAGGACGCCTGGCACTCGTAGGCACTCAATAAATGTCCACTGAATTAATGTATATACAATGTGGTTCTTTTCATATGCAGACAATGTTTTTATTCTGTTGCCAGAGTGTCCTGTACACAGTGGTCCTTGTCATTGTATCTGGATCCAATGTAAGCTTCTAGAGCAATGAATGGTTCCTAATCCTGACCACTCATTAGAAACATCAGGGAAGATTTTAGAAAATACTGAGGGCTCCTTCCTCACATCAATCAAAGCAATATCTTCAAAGAATGGAGGCCAGGCAAGGCTGAGAAACACTGCTCCAGAGGGCAAAGACCCCATCTCCAGAGATCTCCAGACCTAGTGTTGTGAAATCTTAATGCTTTCTTGCCATTGCCTTAGGGGTAGAGTTTCAAACCACAATCAGGTAATTTTCTGCACAGCCCCAGGAACCTTCGTTGGATGCTTGAGTTATTGTCACCAATAGTAAGTTTTCAAGAATCAATCAAACTTACTTCGCAAGTAACTTTTGTTGTGGCCTTACCAAGGGGTGGCCAATTGGTAATTCATAGACTCAAACACTGCCTCCAGATCCACCCCAAATAAACATGAAATGTAAATTAAAAGAATATGTTCTTCAAAGCAGACTCTCCAACCTCTCCTTCTGACTATCCTCCCATGCTCACGCCCTTCTGGTAGAGAAATTCTCAAGCCAGTATTTAATCTTTCCTTTCTTATCCTTCCAGCTCTTGGGATTTCCCATAGGTCACAATTTAAGGGGACTCCACACACCCATGCATTTAACCTTCTTTCTATATAGCCATCTATTTGTCCATTTGATCAGAATACCCACTACGTAGCCTTTCTATACACTCAGGACCATGTCTTACCTATTACAGGCCCACCAAACTGAGTAAGACATGGTTCTGCCCCCCAGTCAGTGCATGGAACCAGAAACTGAAACTAGGGATGTGCTATTTTGACAATTTTCAAGAATCACCACTGGGATGCAGTGAGGAAAGTGATTCATTATTGGTAGGAGAAATAAAGGAAGGCTTCACAGTGGTGGCACAACCTGGACACTGATCAGTAGGGGTCCCCTGGGTGGAGAAAACGGACAAGTGACAAATGCCTGGGCGCAAGCAGAACCTGGGAAGTAGAATAAATACAACAGTCTTGGATGTAATCAAAAGAAATCAAGGAGTAGATAGGTATTTGTTAACCCTTTACTTTGAGGATCAGAACACAGACGGCTCTCCCTTCGTCTCCTAGGTACAGAACATGTTGTGCATTTGTTACCCACATTCACACACAACTAATTCCATTTTCATAAACTTTATTGGTTCCACCGCATTCTTTATAGCTACTGATTTTATACACTCTTCTCATCAAACTGCAGGTTGATTATTTCGCTTTGTACATATTGTAGTAATTGAATTGCTTACTTTAATGGCACGATGGTTTTTGCACACTTGGCCAGTGACACTGCTGACATAGCACACTTCATCTCACTTTACTGCATTGTTCTTATTAATTCTTCCACAGCCAGCTAAGCTGTTTCTCTTGGGAATTGCCTGGGAGGCAGAAAGTCTTATTTCTGTCCACTTTGGTATTCCTGAGGATGAGCAGAATTTTGAATTGGTTTCACTTTCCAGTAAATACAGGCTGCCTTGTTCCAAATCAGGGAGTGTTTTGCTGATCCAATGCTGTATAACAAACCACACTGAGAAATTCAGTGGCTTCAAATAACAACGACTGTTCATTGCGTTTCATGATTTTATGGGTCGACTGGGCTCACCTGGAAGGTTCTTCTGCTCCACATGGTGTTTGATGGGGCTGCAGTCCAGCAGGGGCTTCGCTAAGATGGCACTGTTAAGTGGGCTCACCAACGTGGCTGGCAGCCAGCGTTGGCTCTGGACTGGAGGTTCCACAGGGCTGTCAGCCAGAGTACCTTAGTTCTCCTCCATTTGGTCTTTCCCCACGGCTTGAGCTTCTCATAGCATAGTCTAGATCGTAGCATTTCTAGCGCCCAAGAGCAGAAACTACAGATGTCTTAAGTCTCAGCCTTGGATGTCACAGTGTGGCTTTTCTTATCCTGTGGGAGGAAGAAAGTCACAGGGCCAGACTCAAGGTGAGAGGCTGTAGACTGCACCTGTTGAGGAGAGCTGTGGCAAAGCATTTGCAGCCCTGTGCAACTCACTTAAGTGGTGTCCCTGTGGACATCAATTTGCCTGCTGAGGACACGATGTACCACAAAATGTAGCTCTGACATTGCACACTTGTCTCACAAATGCATAAGTCTACTGCATTTCTTGGAAATCAGCTCAGAGGCCAGCACCATCCCCTCCTTTTTAAAGAAGTTATCTTACTGCTACGGAGAATAATTAGATTCAGGACCTATGCTTCTGTTTGCACTTCTAGCTCACCACTAGTGATGACCATTGGTAAATAAGAGCACGTTTGCATTTCACTTTTTCATTTATAGTTTGTCCCAATTGCATTTTTGGTTGACTAAAACTTCTATATCTTTTACAACCTCTAATCAAAAAAGAGCTCTAATCAAAGCAGGCTTAAATAGGTCTCCTTGAGAACAACGTTGTAAGCAGCAGCATAATTTGCCAATTGTTCTGGTCTGATGTTGGGATGAACTCTTAGCTATAACATTTGTCCAAGGCAATATTTTTCTAAATATTGCCAAATTGGTCTGGCATTTTGTACAAATTCATTTATTCATTAGTCCATCCATTCATACATCACCTTTTGGGCATTTCCACTTGGATAACCCACTCCAGTGCTATTGATACAAAGATAAATGAGACAGAGCCCCTGCCTGCCCTTCCCAGTCAGAGGAACTGAAATGTACACACCTGTGTATTTAACACGCTAAGCAGTGATGAGGGCAATGCTGGTGTAAAGCAAGGGATGAGGAAACACAGGCCAAAGGGCAATCATTTTGCCTAAGAGAGTCAGGGAAGGCTTTGTAGAGTATTTACAGGAGAAGGGCAGATGCCACGGGAAGGAGCAGCAGAGGAGCTGGGAGAGGTGGGTTGGGGCAGATTGGAAAAGGCATTGAATGCTGCATTTGGCTGCCCTCCTCTGAGCAGTGGTGAGAGGGCATAGGTTTCTAATAAGCAAGGGACACTGTCCTGAAGGATGACACTTTTGGCATTGTGGTATGGGAATTGGAGGAGAGTGTTTCAGAAAACATCTTATAGAAAAAGCACACAGGAAAAAAGAAAAAGAAAAAGCACACAGATGTAAGAAGGGGCGGCACATATGAAAAACTCACAAATGGGTCAGTATTGCTAGAGGAGTGGAGGTGGCTCAGTAAAACCAGTGGCATCCCACGATGTCATTCCAAGTGGTGCCAGGCACCCAACTGTTTGGTCCCCAGTCTTCTGTGGTCTGGGTGGGCAACTAAAGCCTCTAGTGTGTGTCTCTGTACCCAAATGTTTCTCCTGCCCATGGCATTGGGACACCTTGGCAGTGGACTGCCTTCCCAGGCTACCAGTCCTTCTTGGCTCTTCACACTCCCTCTACTGTGCAGCTCCCCAGCTTCGCCCTGCCAGAGAGGTTCCCCCTGCCACTCTGCTCCATGTCATGTCCACTTTGATCCTTGTCTTGTTGGAGTAGAGGGGTCACAGAGCCCCTGGCTGTTGTAACTCTTGGCTCCTGGGGGGGAAAAACAGAATTAAGATATCAAAGTCCTTTATGATCTGTAAAGTTGTGTACAAACAGTATTATTGCCATCACAGTGAGGTCTAGAATTCTGTAAATCATTGGTGGTAAGGAGCCTGTGTGTTTTTAATTTCCTTTAAGGCACTTGGCCCAGTCTTTGGTGTTATATATATCCTCCATAAGTAATAATGCGTAACTAATAGTAATAACATATAGTTTATTTAATATCTCTGTTTATCCCTTCCAAGTATTGGGGTAATTTTTCCTCCAAGTCTTGGGTTCTGTGGACTATTTTAAATATACACCAACGGGCACCTGGGTGGTTCAGTTGGTTGAGTGTTGACTCTTGATTTCAACTCAGGTCATGACCTCAGGGTTGTGGGATCAAGCCCCATGTCAGGCTCTGCGCTTAGTGTGGAGTCCACTTGTCTTTCTACTCCTGACCTCCACTCCCCTTATGCAAGCTCTCTTTCTCAAATAAATAAATAAATAAATAAATACATACATACATACATACATACATAAAATATTTTTAAAATGTGTACCAAAGTTCTAGAGTTCTTTATCAATCCTTTCCTTCCCATTTTGGAATTTTAATACAACAGACAACTGGCCATTAAAGCCTATATATCATGAGAGTGTAGGGACAAAATTAAAGATGAGAAATTAATGAGACAATGAGACACCACTTCACGCCCATTAGGGTGGCTATAATAAAAAAGGTAATAACAAGTGTTGGGGGGATGTGGAAAAATTGGAAACATCATACACTACTGATGGAAATGTAAAGTGATGATTTGAAAACAGTTTGGCAGGTCCTCAAAAATGTTTAACATAGGCTTATCACGGGACCTAGAAATTGCTCTCCGAGATGTATATCCAAGAGAATTGAAAAGTTATGTTCACATTAAAACTCGTACATAGGGATCCCTGGGTGGCGCAGCGGTTTGGCACCTGCCTTTGGCCCAGGGCGTGATCCTGGAGACCCGGGATCGAATCCCACGTCAGGCTCCTGGTGCATGGAGCCTGCTTCTCCCTCTGCCTGTGTCTCTGCCTCTCTCTCTCTCTCTCTCTCTCTCTCTCTCTCTGTGTGACTGTCATAAATAAATAAAAAAAAAATTAAAACTCGTACATAAATGTTCACTACAGTGTTAATGACCACAAAGTGAAAACAATCCACATATCCATGAATGGATAAGCCAAATGTGGTATATGCATGTAATGGAATATTATTCTGCCCCTAAAAGGAATGAAGTACTGATACATGCCACAATCTAAACAAACGTCGAAAGCATTATGCTGAATGAAAGAAGGCAAAAGACAGAAGACCATGTACTGTATGATTTTGTTTCTATGAAACATTCAGAAAAGACAAATTCATAGAGACGGAGGGTAGGCTGCTGTTTGCCTAGGGCTGTGTGTCAGGTGGGGAGGGCAAAGGGGGGTGGCCACGAAGGGTATGGATTTTACTGAGGGGTGGTGAAATGTTCTAAAATTGATTGATGATCGTGGAACTCTGTAAATATACTGAAAACCACTGAGCTTTAAGTTTTTTAAAAAAATTTTATTTATTTATTCATGAGAGACAGAGAGAGGGAGAGAGAGAGAGAGAGAGAGAGGCAGAGACACAGGCAGAGGGGGAAGCAGGCTCTATGCAGGGAGCCCGATATGGGGACTTGATCCCAGATCCCAGGATCAGGACCTGAGATGCTCAACCACTGAGCCACCCAGGTGCCCCGAACTTTAAGTTTTAAGTGGGTAAATTGTATGGCATGTGAATTATATCTCAATGAAGTTCTTTTAAAAAAGAAAGGACTGCAGAGAGATTTATAGCATTCCAACTTTTTTTTTTTTTGGTGCCCATCTATCTTCTAGTTCTGATCAGCCCTTCATGATGAGCTCCTCAGCTCCAAGACTGAAGTTGTGACCCCCACTACAATTCTCCCCCGTCCCTGCAAGGTGCTGCACACGTAGTCGGCCTCTCAGCCACCCTTCCTTTCCCAGAATCCTTAGTGAACCATTCCCTACTTCTGCAGCATAAGCCTTGTCCCTGGCTCTATAAATCACCCTCTCCATTCTGCTCTCTCACTTTAAAGTGATCTGAGATACTTTGTATAAAGGATGGAGCAGCACATAAAAATAACTAGTATTGTACCGATTTGTCTCATCCGGTGGTTTGGAGGATACATATTTGTAAAGTTCTAGCAAATGTGAGAAGCCACAGAAAATTGCCTCTCATCCAAATGGAAGAGCTAGATTTTTTATTTTGTTTTATTGATCAGTGAGGTAGGTGCAATGATATTTTACTTCATAGTTTTTCTGCAGGAGTGACATCCCCCCAGTCTGCCGAAACTGCCAGGCCAACTAAATGAGCCAGCCAATGTGCAGCACACCGGAGGCAGCCATAAGGAAGGCCGCCCCTCTGGATTCATGGGCCCGCCAGCTGCATCCCCCTAGACTGCAAAAGCAACTTGAAATATATGACTTACTCAGGGAGCACTTTGTTACGGACAAGTTGAAAGAGTCTGTTTGACAGTTGAAGTCAGACCATTTTGATTTTTACATAAAGATAGTTAAACATTGTCTTGACAGGTTTATTCTAATTTGGTAAAGGCCATAATTTTATAGGATGGTAACTGTTTCCTTGCAGTCATGATTCCTGCTGTTACTCTTACATTTTCTTCTAATTGGCAGATTGATGGGCTCCCAAGAATTTGCTCAAAAACCATTTGCAGAAGAAGAAAGACATTTGATTTCAGAGGGGCTTACTTTCTCCTCTGAAATACTACTTCTAATAACATTGGTATGGGGGCTGTTTTTACACACAATTTACAAATGATTTCTGGCATATTAATGGATTTTTGCCTATTTAAATTTTATTTGTATGAAACATGCTTAGTTTAAAAGTCAACTACTACTACAAGAGCTCTAAAGAAAAACAGCAATTCTTTCCCAACCAACCCCCTCCCCCAATTCCTGCTTCCATGAGATTCCAGGAAATTCCTTTCATCTCTTTAGCTGTTTCTCCCATTATTTCCTTCACATTTCTAAATAAAAATATTATACTGCTATTTATTTTTCAGGTCTAGATATTGCTCATTAACTTCCTGCTATGGGAGATCAGAATTCAGCTCTCATATTTCTCCACCTTAATCATCACTGGAATTTTTTTCTTCTCTACCCTATGGGATCCTCTAATTTATTTTGTTTAAGATTTATTTATTTGAGATAGAGCAAGAGAGAGTGCACAGGCAGGGGGAAGGGCAGAGGGAGAGAGTCTTCAAGCAGACTCCCCACTGAGCACGGAGGCCAACTCGGGGCTCTATCCCATAACCCATGAGATCATGACCTGAGCGGAAACCAAGAGTTGAATGCTCAACCGATTACACCACACAGGCACCCTGGATCCTCTAATTTTTGTGTGTTTGTTGTTATGGTTGTTGTTAACTTCGTGTCTTGCTTGTTTTGGTGGAGCCAAAACCTCTACCTTGTTTTGGTGGAGCATCTTCTCGAGTAACTTTCTGAAAAGTAATACCTGGAAGACACATTCTGAGATCTTATCTTTCTTTTCCCTTCATTTTTGGTTGAAAGCTTAGCTAGGTATGAGACTCTCGTTTGGAAAGTATTTTCCCTTAGGACCTCAAGACATTATTCCATGGTCTTCTAACTTCTCGTATTGCTACTGAGTCTGATACCATTCTGGTTCTGCATGTGACTGTTCTCTCCACTCGTACCCTCGCACCCCCACCCCCACCCTGGCTTTCTCTGAGTTTTTATTCTTTATCCTTAAAACTAAAATATTATGACCTGCTTTGCTGTGGGTAATTTTCATTCATTGTGCTGGGCCTTTGTTGGATCCATTCACACTGAAAACTCACACCCTTCAGGAACATTTTCTTGTATAATTTTTTAGATAATTCCCTGGTCTGTTTTATCTGTCCTATCTTTCAGAAATTAGACTTGCTGAATTCATTCTCCACTTTCGCTTCTCTACATTTTTGCCTATTCTGTTTTCTGGAAGAGTTCACCAATTACCTGTCAATTCTATTACATTTAAAATCTCCATTATCATGTATTTAAGTTCCAAGGGCTTTTTAGTGCCCATTGGCTATTCCTCTTTTCCAGTATTCTTACTAGTTTTCTTCCTCTCTGAGGATGTATGTTCCCTGAAGTCTTGTCCTGCTCCCTGCACTGCCTGTGTGTCCTATACTGTACTTGCATCATGGAACAGATAACTCAATGCACAGCTCTAATATGACTGAGCCAAATTAACTGAAGGAAATCACTATTGAAATTTTTATCTTTTTGTTTCTAGAGACACTACACCATACAGAGTCTCTTCCTTATATGTTTGACTTCCCCCTCTTCTCCCCGTCTTTAATCGAGAAGCAGTAAGTTGATGGGTCTGTTTCTAAACTTCAAAAGAAAAAAAATACCTCTGAGACTCTCCTTATTCTCACAGTTTCAATTCTTCCCTCAGTGTGAATCCATGGTGCTTCAGTCTATATTTCCATACTGTCTCATGCATAAGACCTGGTTTTATATCAACTACTGCCTATCAGACATTTCCTCTTGAAGATTCTGACATACTTTGAAGGCAACTTGTTTGCCCTAAACTACTTTCAAACCAATTTCCCACAAAATTAACTGCCCCCAGCAGCATTTCCCTCAGTCTCTCAGACTTGAAACTCAGAAACCACCTATTGGCCATTCTCGCCTTTAATTCCCTTAATCCGTCAGCACTCAGCTGATGCTTACTCAGAATTTCTCATATTCACACATACCTCTCCATTCATTATCATCCTTCCATGGGAGGGAAGGTGTATCTGAGAATGTTCTATGTACTAGGGACTGTGGGGAGGCCCAGTGCCATGACACATGTAAGATGTGGTCTCTGTTCAAGAGGCTTATGACCTATGACCTGGAAAGGCATAAAACCCAAGTTAGAGCTATGTATACTCATCTTCTAGGTCCTTACTGTTGCAGGTTGGATTCTCCAGGAAGCAGACTCTGAGGAAGTGCAGGAAGTTTATTGGGGATGGAGAGGAGTGCTGCTGGAGTCGACACCCAAGGAAGGAAAAGGAAGTAGGTCTGGGCAAAGGGAGAAGATGACTTGTGATGTGGTCTTTGTGGCAGCCTCAGCAGACACTAAGCGGCGTTCTGAAGCTGGGACAACTCTAAAGAGTTGGGGCCTGGGAGCCAGAGCTTTATACTTCCATGGACCAGTCATTGGATACAGGGCACCAAGGGGGTGGCCCTTGGACAAAGCAGCTCCTTTTCAGAGGCAATCCCCAAGGGCTTCCTGCCAGCAGCACTCCCAGCACTCGGAAGGGTCAGGCTTATGTGGCTAGTGGAGACTTCTGGCATCCACCAGAACTATAGACTCAAGCATAGTCTTGGACAACTCAGCATAGATAACAAATAGGGGTTGGTTGACTGAGTAAAGAATTCAGGAAGAGTGAGGTAATCTTTCATTCATTCATTTTATTACATGCTAACCAGTCAGACTGTGTTAGGTACTAGATAAAAAATGATAGAATTCATAGGATCTGTCTTTAAAACGCTTGTAATCTTGTAGGGAATACCAAAAAGTAAGCAAACACTCTAATATTGTGAGAATCATGAAACAGAGGATTATAGACTAACAATGCATTTTCAAAGAAGTTTTAGGATGTTATAAAATGCCAAATGAAAAAAAGAGAGAGAGAGAATACAAACTGTTTAAACAGATTTGTTTAAGCATTCAATTTCTATCATGTATTTTTGTTAAGCTGATGCTAAAAAAAACCCCTTGCAATCTGATTTTTAAACTTTCTGAATGATTTATTAAAGTTACCAGTCACCTAGAAACACTGCGTTCACTAAACTATTGTCAGCCAATATTCTCTGTTGTTTTTTGCAGCATTTGATTTTTTTCCTTTCCTGAGTATGCAAAAGTATATGAATATATGTATAGAAAAAATGCTGGAAATAAATGCATTTAAATATTAACACGGCTTATAACCCCAAGTTGTTGGCTTATATGTGATTTTTTTCTCCTTTAAGTCTTTTTGTCTAAAATCTTTTAATTGTCCCAATTGCCTACAATAAATCTGAGTGTCTTTTATAACGAGGGGGGAAGTACTTTAAAATCCAGTGTGAACATGTTGTGGCAATGCCATGGGAACACAGAAGGAAAGGAAACTCAGAGCAGCGAGGGAGGGACAGCTCCTTGGATGAGGTCTAGCCTCTGCTGAACAGTAAGGGTGAGTTGATGTGGGATGAGGAAGGATGGGGTGTGCATGATGCTGGCATTGAATGCCATCTCAAGCAGAAGGAACAAAGCAGACTCCTGCCCCTGGGTGTGAAGAAGCATGTTGGGGGAACTTCAAGTTCAGAAAGGCTGAGAAGAAAGGGAACCATTGAGTGGTAAAAGATGAATCTGGAAGGGCAGGAAGGGAGCAGATCATGAAGAGCTGGAGGCATCAGGAATGTGGACTTCATCTGGAAGCCCGAGTCAGACACCCCCACACCAAGGTACCGAAGCCTGGAAGGACCTCTGGCTGAATGAGATGTTGATTAATGGACACGGTTGTGTGGAACTAAGTTAGAAGCAAAGGCTGATTTAGAATGAAAAGCTTCATGCCTGACGTGGAGTTTTCTGGCTGTAACAAGGCGACCTGATTCGGGCAGGGAAGGTGGTCTGCTGCACACAGAGGGAAAGTGATTCAGACGTGATCCTGGGCAACACACGTGCACGCATGTGCACACGCACACACATACACACACTCTAAGGACTCCAGCATCTGATTTTAAAAAGAACAGACAAGGGCGAGCCCGGGCTCACTCTGCATACTTTACAAGTGACAGCCAAGATTTGTAGGTAGCCCCATCCACAGACCGGAACTCCCCACAGGTCACTAACAGCGCCGTTAGCAGCCTGGGAATCCATTACAAACACATGTCCAATGCGGCAGGAATGCGTTTTGCTGAACATTTACCTTACCTTTGCAGAGCTCAGCATCTCTGTCTTGTGTGCCAGTTGGGCTGGGCTCACGAGGGAAGCCTGTGGATCTGCTTTTTTCCAGGGCACCTTGGAGAGCACCCATGCTACTTTTCTGTCTGTCTTGATTCCATCTGTGTGTCCCCACTGGTCACTACTTTTTCTCCTGCACCTGTCCCTCCCCCTCCTCCCTCCCCACTAGTACTGGCTCCTGGACTCTTACCCCTTGTCCCTCAGACGGCTGCATTATGCTTCTAACTGCAGCCCCGCTCACCTCCACCTCTTCTCCAACTTACCACCTGGACAATCTCGGGAGCAGAGATAGGAGGGAATCACTTCCCTGCTCAAAACTCTGACGATCTCTGGCAGAGTCCAAACTTCTCACCATTTTTCCATGCATGTCACATAATCTTGCCTCTGAGACCAGATCCCATCAACCTCCCAAGTGTTTCTCCTGCCTGCAGCTTTGTGGGAGCACTTGCCATCGCAGAGGCACAAACTTTGCAGGCTCACCCCTCACAGCCTGGTTTATGTTATGATTTTTTCCCCCCTTCTCTGCCAGGCTGTCATGGGAAGAACGGGTTTGGGGATTAGACCAGCGTGGGTTTTAATCCTGTAATGGCATTGCTGAGTATGTGATCTAGGGTAAGATATTCAATCTCCCTGCAGTTCCTTGTTTGTGAGGCAGGAATCTGTCTCCCTAAGAGGGCTGTTGAGAGGATTAAGTCAGAGAGTGTCTGTGCAACAGAATGTGGGAGAGGACTTATCCTGTCAAGTCAGCTCTCAATTGACTCTCCAAGGTGGAGACCGTAGGTGATAAGGAACCCCACAGTTGAGGGGTGGAATGAGACACATCCCCAAGGACTTACAAAGAGGGGCCTGTGAGATCCAGCAATCATGGCCCCAACAGACTGTGCAAGAGAAGGCCAGAGATTAACCGAGCTTCATGGGGCTGCATAAATTTGCCCAGTAACCCTGTCTCACTGGAGGTAAGAGGGCAAAAGCACATGATTGAGGGTGAAGTTTTCCCCCAAATATCCTCCTCAAAAAACCCTCTCTCTTGGTGCCTACTTGAAGCTTCAGCCCCAACATCGCTTTCCACAAAGATGTAAAAAAAAAAATCACGACCCCACCACACGTGAGCTCTCCAAGGGAGAAAGGTAGCAAAAGGCAGCCAATTACTGCCAGAGCACTTGGGTGGAGGCCAGTGTGGTTGCAGCAGCCAAAGTGTCTTGTTACTCAAAAGCTCTGCTGAGAATTTATTGCCCATCTTCTTCTAGTCAGGGAAGGTTGGCTGTAAGTTTGCCAGCTTGCTCAAATAAAGAGAGGAGGATATTGAACAATTACAGGGGCAGCTCATGAAGTCAGGCACAGCTGGTCTTCATGGGGATTGCAGATGGGAACTGGGAAGCCATTAGGGATCCAGGCAGGTTTAACCTTATCTGAGTTGGAAGTGTTGCTTTAGTCTAGACTGGACCTGAATTGGGCCTGTTTTCTTAATTAAAAGTGACCAGGGGAGATAGAGATCTGACATTGTCCAATGTCTGACAGACTGTCTTTGAAGGAGGCTAAGATGTTCCTAGATTAAAACCTACTTTACTGGGGCCATTCAGTAAAAAAGTATATCCTATATGTATAAACATTTAGCACATGTGTTTGGCATCTAATAAGTGCTCAATAACTATCAGCTATACCAATAATGGTTTTAATTGTTTTAGTATTATCACCTAGTGCGGGGCAACAGTATTATTATTAAAGTTATTATGTGCGGGCGCCTGGGTGCTCAGTTGGTTAAGTGTCTGCCTTCAGCTCAGGTCATGATCCCGGGGTCCTGGGATCAAGCTCCACATTGGGCTCCCTGCTCCACAGGGAGTCTGCTTCTCCCGCTCCCCCTGCTTGTGCTCTCTTACACGGTCTTTCTCTCTCTCCCACCCTCTTTCAAATAAGTAAATAAAATGTTTTTTTTAAAAAAAAAGTTATCATGGGCATATCTCTCCTTCGACTGGGCCAACACTCCATTTGTTGAATTAATTGTAGTGGGTGGGGGAAGAGCAAACTGCATGAACGTGGATTCCTTGAAGCCAACAATGAAGAGCCATGATGCACACAGGAACTAGCGGGGCCTGGGAGAGCCTGATGCCCAACACTAGAGTGTTCCATTCATTGGTTCCAACCGACTCTAGCCCAGGTATGTGGAGTTCTGGATTCTCTTCAGATATGATATGACTTCTGACAAGGAGCAGGGACAATAAGATTGAAGCGAAAGAAGGAGAAGGTAAGAAAAAAGACACTTCTAGGTGTCTTATTGTGTGCCATCGATAGTGCTGGGCCCTTTACATTTGTTATCCCATTTCATGAGATGAAATAAGGAGCAAATGCAAACCGTGGCTTGTATTACCCCAATAGGACATGGATAGAGTTTTTAAATGTGAAATGCTTATACAGAAAACTATGAGCCTTTTTTCTTCCATTATAATTTTTGTGTAAACATGAAATGACAAGAGTTTAAAGATGGAGCCTCCCTGGGCACAAGCATAAGAGCTCCTAATATAATCAAAATCCTCTTATTTATTTTCTTGCCTAAGTGGCTTCTCCCAGGAGGACAGCAGTTGCATTTCCTTCTTTCTGTGCAGCCGTGGTTGCAAATTAATGTTCTCTGCTATCAAAACAGCTATATGCACCTCTGCCAAATGTAGTTATCTCATCCAATAATAGGAACAGCCTAGAGACAGTGGAGTTTTAAACCCCAGATCTTAGAAATTCTGGGCAATTAGCCACTCACTTGCAGAAAAGAGCAAAGAAGGGCAAGGCTGCAGTAAAACAAAACCTTGTTGTGACAGCTGTTGTTCTAAATAATATCTCTTTTATAGTTCTAGACACTTCTCCCAGTCTATAGGCTAGCATGAGTGAATTGAGGTGATAAATGGGAGGAAAGAGAAGGTGAAGAATAATTAGCAAGTTCTCTGGTTAGAAGTGGTTCAAGGTGGCAGGAATTAATGGAGAATACCTTTACTTTCAAACTGGGATCAGAAGACATAAGGCTAAGAAAAAGTCATAGAAATGTAGTTTTAGAGAGAATTTTAGAATCAAGATATATCTGAAGCACATTAAGTGAATGATGTCTACCAGATTAAAGTCATATCTATATACAAGCCTGTAGAATTAAGTGGTAGCAATATAAAAATCTGTTGAATTAAATAAATCAGGTTTTTTTTTTTCTATATGTGTTCATTAGCAGGGTATAGTTTTCAATTTAGAAATAGCTAAGGTGAAAAACTACTGGTTCTAGACATCTATCTTAGGTTAGCTGTAGCTGGAAAGAATTTGCTTCCAAAGACCTGGCTTTAAAAAGTCTGCTGGAGGGCAGTCCGGGTGGCTCAGCAGGCTGGCGCCTCCTTCAGCCCAGGGCATGATCCTGGAGACCTGAGGGTTGAGTCCCACGTCGGGCTCCCTGCATGGAGCCTGCTTCTCCCTCTGCCTGTGTCTGCCTCTCTCTCTCTCTCTCTCTCTCTCTCTCTCTGTCTCTCATGAATAAATAAATGAAATCTTAAAAAAAAAAGCCTGTTGGAGATAGTCATAAATGCACCTACATGATTTGACTCAGTAAAAACTCGATGTGCCCTTAAAAGACTGTTGCTTTATCTTTCACTATTTATGTTGAGTAATTCTAACACATGACTGTCTTGTTGACCTGGCATTAGGTTTATATGGAAAAGTGGGCATAATTAGCTCACAGCTCATGGGAGGTAGGGCTAGAGGCCTCAGGTACTGTCCTAGACTGGCCCCAACTAGCTCTGGGGGTAATATCTTCCTGGCAGACACGGTTAGCTGCCTACCAGATATTCCCCCTCTTCTTGCCCCTCACTTCAGAAACATCATTTTGCCCAGAGCAACAATCTATCCAATTCAAAATATTGACTTCTCAAGATTCCATTGCAACCAGGGCTGATACTTCATCTTCTAATTTGTTGAATATATTCTCTTATTATTACTGCTGAGTAATCCCCTCAATTGTATGCATGGTTCTAGATTGTATTCATTGATTATACATTAAAAAGCAAATATTGGTTTTACCAAGACCCCAGGGAAATGAACAGGGCTAAAACCACCTCTTGCCTGGATTATCTTGTCCATGTATCTGGAAAGGAGTCATTTTAGAACTAACCTTTGATGTGTGGCATCAAGGAATCTTGATGCTAGGGCAAGATTTCTTTTCTTTCTTTCTGTCTTTCTTTTTTTTTTAGGATTTTATTTATTTATTTAGATTTATTTACTTAGAAGGAGAGAAAGAAAGAGAGTGTGTGAGCACAGGATTGGGGGAGAGAAAGAATCTTGAGCAGCTTTGTGCTGACTGTGGACCCCAACACCGGGCTCAATCTCACAACCGTGAGATCATGACCTGAGCCAAAATCAAGAGTCGGTTGCTTGACCGACTGAGCCACCCAGGTGCCCCAGGACAAAATTTCTGTTGGGAGAATGAATCAGGGTTTAAATTGGAAAACATTCAATTTAGAAAAAGTTTTATAAGATTTATTTATTTATTTATTCATGAGAGAGAGAGAGAGAGAGAGAGAGAGAGGCAGAGACACAGGCAGAGGGAGAAGCAGGCTCCATGCCAGGAGCCCAATGTGGGACTCAATCCTGGGACTCCAGGATCACGCCCTGGGCCAAAGGCAGGTGCCAAACCGCTGAGCCACCTAGGGATCCCCTAGAAAATGTTTTAAAGCTTTACAAAATTTCAAATGATGTTCATTGTTGACTGTCTTAAAAAATGAAGACCTCAGGATCGAAGAATCATAAGTACTTAAAAAAAATTAATACTTTTCTGTGTTTTTAAAATATTCTACAATGAAGATCTACTACTCTGTAACCAGAAAAAAAAAAAAGAGATTTTTAGAGCACAACAAAAGGATTTAGAGGAAGAAAGAAAGGTCTAATAACTCTAATTTCCCTAGAGAATAACATTACATAAAATAACATTAATAAAAATAAATATTAGTATTAACATTTTCATCAAATATGCTCTTGAATGTCATCTGCAGTTTGCTTCTACCGTGAGCATTCCAAGTAACTGAAATTTTTAATGTCCAAGGATTTAATAATGTGCTCTGTAAAATTCCCACTGATCTAATCATCTTTCTCCTTATGGACAGGCAAGAAAAGCCCATTATCTGCCATGCAAGATTCTGCTTCCAGAAATGGCCTAAATCATGGGTCTGGAAACAAGGATTGAGCAAATCCAAATAACTCCTGGCTAACACTAGTATGACATTTGGTTGGGGAAGATGTCCCGAGAGAAATGTAAACTATTTGAAAACATCCTGTTACTAAAACTTGGACATAAAAAAGAATGACAAACGGACCCAATAACTTCATTCTAAGCACGCATGAGTTTGGCTCCTGTGGATACATTCTAACCACATACTATTTGTCATGTCCTCTTATATGGATATCATCCCTACCACATGAGGAAAGATCCACTGACATTTATTACTCACCAAAGAACAGGTTGGAAGCAATCGGCACCCTCACTCCTGGCCTGGAGTTGAGCCGAGTGAGTCATAGAATCCCCAATCCTTGCTGAGTGTCTTGTTCAGCTTCCCTCCAAGGCTCACCCGTGGGGACTGATTAGAACCATCTGCTTAAGGGCTATTATGCTGATTAAAAAAATTAAAAACTACAAGTTGTCCAACAGGAGGAATACAAGAACCAACAGGGCAAAATGACCAGATCTTAAACCATGCTTGGACTGCATAATCCCTGCAAGGCTTCAGAGGCATCCAGCTGAGACCTCAGAAGGTGTGGGTCAAGTGTTCTGAGGCTTCCTTTCCACTGGGATTGGATCCATCGATGCAGGGATCCAGGAGCTCTGAGGCAGCGTGTGAATGTGACTGCTACATTTTCTCTGCTCTCAGTCCAGCTTCGTTTGGGAAAATTTGTGGAAAGGCTTTTTGGTCTGGGTAGTTTCTTTACTGGCAGATTTACTCTTTCAAGGTATTTTTAAGGCAAGGGAAGTGTAATAGGAAACTGAGGTGTATTAAGAGTTAGCTACTCTCTTGGAAAAAGTGGAATGATTAAGCGCACACTTTGAAGCATGCAATGTGTGATCAATATGTGGGGAGAGAGGATCGAGATGAGGAAATCTTAACTAGAAAGAGACAAGAGAAGGTTTCAGTGCTAACACCACTTAAAAGGCAAGCATTCCTCTGATAATGAACTGTAGCTACAAAACCACAAGGGGTGACTGCCGATTGCTTTATTAAAAAGTAAAAAGATGAGGATGTCTAGACAAGAAAATATTAGGGATCACGTCTTAAATGTTCTTGTACTGAAAAAAATATAAAACCATATACAGTTCTTTTTCATTTTCCTGCTTTTTCACAATCCAAACCCAAGAGATGAGGAAATTGTGGAAGAAATTACCTGGAACCCAGGGCCATTCCCACATAAAACATAAACAGATGCCTCAATGTGACTGAAACTTTTTTCTCATCTCCTTTGTAAGACAGTAGTTGCTTTGAGGATAAAGGTCTGTATCTGATTTTTTTTTTAACATTGTTCCTCCCACACACACACACCCCGTATTAGTCACAGAAAAGGCTCTCAATAAATGCTGGGTGAAAAAAAAATGCTAGGTGAGTTGAATTGAATTCAACTGAATTGTAATAGCTTGGAATTTTGTTGACCTTGTTCTGTAAGCCATATTTTCTGTTAGTTGCTGTTTAGATCTGCTGCTATTATCTCTACCATATGAAGAAAGATTAATTGCTATTATTACTCACCAAAGAACAGGTTGGAAGCAATCAACACCCTCACTCCTCGCCTGGGTTCAAGCCAAGTGAGTTCCAGAATCCTCAATCCTTGCTGAGTCCCCCGTCCAACTTCCCTCCAAGGCTTACCCGAGGGGACTGATTACAACCATCTGCTTAAGAGCTATTATTCTGACCAAAAAAAAAAAGCAAACTACAAATTGTCAAGCAGAGGGAATACAAGAACAGGGCAAAATGACCAGATCTTAAACCATGCTTGGAATGCGTAATCCCCACATGGCTTCAAATACATCCAGCTGAGACTTCAGAAAGTGTGCGTACAGATTAAAGATGGAGAATGAAGACCAGGGAGTTTGGGATAAAGAGAGTGAAATGTGGTCTCGATTGCCCCCATCTGTTAAATGAGGAAGATGGACAAGGATGACTTCGAGTTTCTTCAACCTGAGCACGTTATGAGTTTTGCTGCGTCCTTCCATCTCGTTGATATTTTTGCTTCTCACATCTCCCAATTCAATCTCCCCCTGAAATATTGCATTTTCTATTCATTCCATCACTATTAATCTAAAATATCAGAATGCCCAGCAAAGAGGGCCTTTAAATACAGTATTTATTAGATAAAATATGAGCCATTTCTATAACAGCACTACTGGCAATGTGGTTAGTAACACGTTGATAATGTCACTAGATGGTAATTTATTAATATGGAGAGTTATTCACAAGGAAAACCATGATATCATGATAAAAGAAACACTGGGACATCTGGAAGGAGATTCACCAATATTTGATTATCTCCGATGATAGGATTCTGACTGACTAGTCTTCTAGCATTTTTACACTGAACATAGATGACTTATGTTATAAAAATAGGAAAGAAATAAAATACTGAACCTATTATCATCCTAAAAAAAACTGCTAATGCTATTCTTAAACTTTTCCTTGGGAAATGATTCCTTGCTCTCCATTTATCTGCTCAAGACTTCTTGACTTTAGAGGTGAACTGCAGCTTCCCACGTGACCTGGAATTCACCCTCCAGTTTGCATTAGCTCCACGGCTGCTCAGGCTCTTCCCATACATGGGGTCACCCGCAGTTCTCCTGGTCACGATCCAGTCAGCTCCTTCCAGGTGCCTTTTTGTGTCACAGAGTTGAGAGGATAAACACTATTCCTGGACGACTTTGAGGTTGCAGTCCTAGGTGCCACTTAGGCTCTGCAGTGAGATGCTCTTGCGTGAAGGAGGCAGAGGCTCTCTTCTGCCGTGGTGCTGCTTGACAAGCAGCCGCTGACTCACGTGGTTGCACCAGCTCCACCAGGTCATGCATGTGGTTGTGGCCATGCAGCAGCCAGAGTGGTGGCAGTTTGGTTCCTCCAGTTTCTGCACCTCCACATCACAGCTGCCGTGGTGTGGCCTTGAAGCCAAATGTCCGGCCTGAAGATCCCCTGACTTATTCCTCTGGCCCCACATATGATTTTGTAGGCACCTAATTCCTTGTGTTTCATCCCTTTCTGCTTGATGTGCCTGGAGTGGCTTGTCTTCCCTGCACTGACCCCGGCAGACACATCGCTCAGGCAAAGTACCAGATGTGCAAAGCTTGATTCAGATCCTAGCTTCTTCACAAAGGCTTCACTGAAGATTGTGTGGATCTAACTAGCAATGACCTCACATCCTGGATTCCACTAGATTAGACCAGTGCTAACAGACTGCTGAGGGGCCCTCTTTGGAGGGTTTTGATTTGTTTTCTATTTGGGGTTGCATGTAACAAAAACAACTTTGGGACCCACTAGATTACCCTTAAGACAAGAATCCTCTTGCATAGGTTACGCTATTTCTTGTAGGATATCTGTGATGTTGCAACCGAAAGGAGTAGAGACAAAGAATGGGGTTTGTGCTATGCTTTCCTTGAGGAATGGACTTGTATGTTTTTCACTGTGGCTCCTTTCGGGGACATGAAATCCCACCCTTCCCATATCAGTTAAGCCTGGCTCATCTTCAGTGAGACAGGAACAGCTGCTCACCATCCTCTGGTTAGCATTCTCTCCATTCTGTCTGGGCTGTGTCTCCTCCTCCTGATTTTCAAATTTGTGCCCATCCACAGTGAAATTTGAAACTTTCTGCAAAAGGATTGGTGGTTTATATTATTTTGTACAGAGGGCTGAAGCAAGAAAATTGGCTTCTAGTGAGAAACTTACTGTGCTTTATTGTATCATGGCAAGGTTCAAAAATGAGAGGTCAAAATAGAAATGCCACTTTTCACCCATAAAGTTGAGTAGTTCATCTGACCATCTGACTTACACACAAAAATAATAGTTGTAGATTTAGTACATTTGCTCACAAATACATTTTTCTGTAAATCTGGATTGAAATTACCAAAAAAAATGTTTTTGGACTGCAGCTCCTATAGAATTGAAAATCACTCTCAGTGCCCAAAGATGTTATAAAAGAAAGAACAATAAGGATGATAATGATTCATGTTAACACATCTTTCATCAAAAGCATTCTGATAACGTTTTAGGCTCCATGTAGGGATAACACAGGGTGTTTCTGGTCGTCACTGTCTTGGGGTGACTACTACAACTGTTTAATGATTTAATGCCTGGTGATTACAGCATAGGGAAGCACTAAAGGATCTAGTCTCCAAAAGCAATGCTGAGGAGCATAAAGTAATTCTGGGCAGTATTACATATATTCTAGGACCTAGGAATACTGTTTTCAGTATCATTGGACTCTTTAAAAAGCATCAAGTCAATGTCGTGCATGAGAGGGGTTTCCTTTGCCCCTCTTGCCCCCTAACATGCTAGAGTTTTGTTTGTTTTGAACTCAAAGGATGACAGTTTCCTTCCGAAGAGGCATCTCATGTGAGTTTGCATTTAGGCTTGGGACTTAAGTGGCAGACACACACCAAATATCCAACTCAATGGGTGCTGAGAGGATTAGAAGAATGTAGAAGATGTAGCATTATTATTATTATTTTAATTAAGTGTAATTGCCTTATTAATCCTCATTTGCATAATACTTGGTAAAGCACTTAGCTAATACATAGCTATATTTGCAATTTATTCATCCAGAATATTCCTATTCAGCATTTAAATAGCACCTATTGGTTTATGATGCTAATATACTAGATTCATGTTTCTGTTAAGGCTTAAATGAAAGAAGTTGAAAGCCAAGTCCATTATATTACCTTCTTTATATAGAACCTTTCATCATGAAGGATTCCAAATTGCTTTACAAAGTACAGTGAAACCTTTTACAATGAATTCCTAAGGGGACAGCTATAGCAGTGTTAGCTGCGGCATTTCATTGTATGAGCATTGTATTCAGCATTATGGGATTGATGGGGAAGGGGTAGATTTTAAAATCTTACAGCCCTTGGGAACTCAGATTTTGTTATCTGCCAAGGTGTCTACAGTCCAGAGCAAAGGAAAAATTAAACTCTACTATTGATCTATTGTTAAATGAGATGTTAGTCTTAAAATATAAAGAAAGTATGCACAAGGAATATATTTAATGCAAAAAACCCTTCCTTAATACAATAAGTGAGGAATATGTCATATGCAAAGAACATGCTCATAAATACCAAGTATCTGATAATTAATACATTTCTCAAGAACACAATTTTCTTTCTTTTGAATAGTTTGTTGAAGTATAATATTCAGGAAAGTGCACAAGCTACAAAATGACAACTCAGTGAATTTTCAAAAAGTGAGCTCATCTGTGACCGTTGTCCTCTTGGAGAAATTGAATGTTGTCAGGACCCTACAGGTCCCCATATCCTCCCAGTTATTACCCAATATCCTAAAGGGAACTGCTCCCCTGACTTATAACACAGTAGATCAGTTTTGCCAATTTTTAAACTGTATGCAGATGAAGTTACATAGTATATATTCTTTTTTAATAGTATATACTCATTTATGTTGGCTTCTTTTGCTCATTATTATGTCTATGCATTTATCTACATACGTAGCAATAGTGCATTCACTTTGATCGCTGTGTGGTAGTCCATTTATGAATATTGTAGAGGAGGGAAAATTATGTTTTTCCTCCACCCCTTTAAGTTCTCTACTGGGACCTCTACAAAAGACAGATTAACCAGAAAAAAGTATACAAATTTGTTTAACGTAAGTTTTACGTGACACAGAAGCCTTCATTAAAAAATGAAGATCCAAAGTAAATCTGAGTATTTTTATGGTAGGGTTGATGTAGAGTGGAAAGTTGTGGAAAAATGTGATAGAACAAAGATAATGAAGTAAGTGTGGTAGGCTGTGGGAAACTTAGCAAGGCCTGTTCATTCAGATTTCTCTTTGTGTCTCTCTATTTTTGAAGATAAGGATGTTCCTTTCCTTGGAAAGTGAAGGGCACTTCTCCCATGAGGATTTTATGACCTGCTTCAGGGAAAGGACAGAAAGTCCTTCCTGCACATGCCATTTCTCAAATTTCTTAGTTTGAAATATTTAGTAGACCAAGGTGCTATATTTTGCAGTACTGTGTTCTGAACCCCATCAATACTATAATTTATGGGATTCCTGGGTGGCGCAGCGGTCTGGCGCCTGTCTTTGGCCCAGGGCGTGATCCTGGAGACCCGGGATCGAATCCCACATTGGGCTCCCGGTGCATGGAGCCTGCTTCTCCCTCTGCCTGTGTCTCTGCCTCTCTCTCTCTGTATCTGTCATAAATAAATAAAATATTTTTAAAAAATACTATAATTTATTTGACAAAGGACATATACCTAGAATATATAAAGAGCTGAGGTCAATAAGGAAAAAGCAGACAACCAACAGAAAGGGTGACAAAAATTTGTATAGTCAGTTGGACAGAAGTGAAAAGGTGAAAAGTCCCATTAATTATTATAGAAATGCAAACTAAAACCAGAAAACACCACCATTCTCCTTAGCAAAAGGGCTAAATGGAAAAAGACTGACAATATCAAATGTGTGGGTGGGGGGGATGGTTCATAAATTTCTGATTGGAGTGTAAAATGGTACAACTTCTTTGCAAAACTGTTCTAGTTTTTATATTAAAAAGCAAGACATCAGGCCCTAATCAGTCACTCATGCTAAGCTTTGTATGAACAAACTGAGACATAATATAGTTTTGGCTCGCCCAGAAATGGAATCTTAACCAGTCAATCAGGAATTGCCTGATCAGCACTGGTGAGATAAGCTGCCTGATAGATCCCTGCCACCCTCTGAAGGAAAGTAGCTTTGCAATAACCAACCCACATTTTGCCTAGTGTAACTTCCTTTTTCCTGCTCCCTTCACCTCTAAAAGTCATTCATTTTGTACAGTTCTTTGGAGCTCCTACCCATCTGCTAGACCAGATGCTGCCTGATTTGAATTAATTTTTGTTCAAATATATTCTTAACATATTTAATATGCCTCTATTTATCTTATAACTGATAAAGTCAAACATACATCTATCTCATTTCCATTCCATTCTTAGATATTTACCCGAGAGAAATGAAAATACATGTTCATATAAGTACATGTGAGAGATGTTCATACAACTTTATACATAATAGTTCAATCTGGAAACAATCCAAATGACCACCAAAAGTATATTGGATAAATAATTTTTTCTTCTTTTCAATAGGTCAAAAATAGCTTTGCTAGCAAACAGAAAGAAGGCAATAACAAGCATTAGAGCAAAAATCAATGAAATAGAGATAGAAAAACAATAGAGAAAAATCAATGAAGCCAAAGTTGATTCTTCAAAAGATCAACAAATTAGATAGCTTGCTGATATGGACAAATTTTGGGGAAGAAAAAACTTCCAAATTTATTCAAGAAGAAGTAGAAAGAGATTGAATTAGTATCAAAAAAACCTTCCACAGGAGCAACCAGATGGCTCAGTCAGTGAACCATCTACCTTTGGCTTAGGGAAAGATACCAGTATTCTTAAATGGAGACTCTCTTTGGGCTCCCTGCTCAGTGGGGAGCCTGCTTCTTCCTCCCTTCATCCTGCTGCTCTCCCTTCTTGTGTACTTGCTCTCTCTTTCTATCAAATAAATAAATAAAATCTTGAAAACAAACAAACAAAACCTCCCACAAAGAAAAGCCCAAGACCAGATGGCTTCACTGCCAAATTCTATTCAACATTTAAGGAAAAATTAATACTAATTCTTCACAAACTTTTCCATATAGGAGAGAAGGGAAGACTTTTCAAGCCAGTCTGTGAGGCCAGCATTACTCTGATATTAAAATCAGATAAAGACATCATAAGAAAACCAGAGAATAATATCTCTATGAATATAGACCCAAAAATCCTTCACAAAAACACTAACAATAAAAAAGATCATAGCTATGCTCAAGTGGGATTGACCCAGAAATGCAAGGTTGGTTTAACAACTGAAAACCAATTCATGTAATACAACACATCAATAGGAAAAGGATGAGAATATACATCAATAGAATAAGGACTGAAACCCATTGAAATCCTTTCAATAAATTAAAAAAAAAAAAGCATTTTGGATGTCTGGGTAGCTCAGTGGTTGAACGTCTGCCTTTCGCTTAGGTTGTGATCCTGGGGTCCTGGGCTGGAGTCCCACATCAGGCTCCCCGCAGGGAGCCTGCTTCTCCCTCTGCCTGTGTCTCTGGCTCTCTCTCTCTGTGTCTCTCATGAATAAATAAATAAATTCTTTATAAAAAAAAGCATTTGACAAAATTCAACACTCTTTCCTGATAAAAATACATAACAAACTAGGAACAGAAAGGAATTCCCGCAATCAGATAAAAGACATCTATGAAGGAACACCCAGGTGGTTTAGTGGTTAGCGCCTGCCTTTGGCCTGGGGCATGATCCTGGAGTGCTGACTGTCCCTGCATCTCTCTCTCTCTGTCTCTCATGAATAAATAAAATCTTTTAAAAAGAGACATCTATGAAAAACTCAGAGTCAACATCATACTTAATGGTGTAAGACTGAATGTTTTCCCCCTAAGATCAAGAACAAGTCAAGGATGTCCACCCTCACCACTTTTATTCAACGTTGTATTGAAGGATGCAGACAGGGCAATTAGGCAAAACAATGATATAAAAGGTATCCAAATTGGATACAAAGAAGTATAATTATCTCTATTTGCAGATGACATAATCTTGTATATAGAAAATCCTAAAAACTCCTCTAAAGAAACTATTAGAACTAATAAATAACCTCAGCAAAGTTGCAGAATGCGAGATCAACACACAAAACTCAATTGTATTGCTGCATGGAAGCAATAAACCAACCAAAATGATATTGAGAAACAATTATATTTACAATAGCATCAAAAAGAATAAAATACTTAGGAATAAATTTAACAAAACTTATTGTTTAGCAAATTTAATGAAAATATGAGTGAAAAATCCATATTCTGGAAACTACAGGATATTGTAGTTAAAAGAAATTAAAGAAGACCTAAATAAATGAAATCATATGTCCATGGATCAAGAAACATAATATTTGGATGGCAGTATCCCCAAAATTGATTCACAGATTCAACACAATCCTTTTCAAAATCCCAGCTGACTTCTTGGCAGATGTTGACAAACTGATCCATATGAAACTGACTCATAAAAACATTCAAGGGGCCCACAACAGTCAAAACAATCTTGAAAATGAAGGACAAATTGTAGTACTCACAGATCCCAATTTCAAATTTTCCTACAAAGCTATAGTAATCAAGATAGTGTGGTATTAGTATAAGGAAAGAGATACAAATTAATGAATAAAACTGATAAACCAGAGATAAAGCTTTATGGAAACAAAATAACATAAATAAGAATTTATTTCAATTGATTTTTGATAAGGTTTGCCAAAACAATTAAATGAGAAAAAGAATAGTTTCTTCAGCAAATGGTACTCCACATGCAAAAGAATGAAATGGGATCCCTACTTCACATCATATACAAAAATTAACTCAAAATGGATCAGGACTAAGTGTAACAGCTATGACTATAAAACTCTTAGAATAAAACATAGGGGTAAATCTTTATGACCTTGTATTAGGCAGTGCTTTCTTATATATTACACTGAAGTGCAAGCAATAAAAGAAAAAATAGATCAACTGGGCATTACTAAAATTAAAAACTTTTGTGTCAAAAGACACCATCAAGGAAGTGAAAAGATAACCTACAGAATGGGAGAAAAATATGGCCCTTCATATATCTGATAAGGGACTTGTATCTAGAAAATGTAAAAATCTATTACAATTCCATTAAAAAAAAGACAATCCAATTGAAAAGGCAAGGAATTTGAATAGACATTCCTCCTAAGAAGATGTGCAAATGTCCACAAGCATACAAAGAAATGCTTAACATCATTAGCTACTCAGAAAATACAAATCAAAACCACAATGAGATACCCCTTTACATCAAGTAGGATGACTAGAATAAAAAAGAGACAATAATTTCTGTTGGTGAGGATGTAGAAAACTTAGAGCCCTTATACATTGCTGGTAAGAATGTTAAACAGTTCACCCAACTTTGGAAAGGAGTCATCATGTGGTTAGACAGAATTATCACATGATCTGGCAACTACACTCATAGATATATTACCAAGATAAATGAAAATATACGTTCATTCATAGATTTGTAAATGAAGGTTCACAGTAGCATTATTCATAGTAGCCAAAAAACAGAAACAATGCAAATGTGCCTCAATTGATGAATGAATAAATAAAATGTGATATATCCACACAATGGAATATTATTCAGCAATAAATAGAAGTACTAATGCATGCTATAACTTATATAAACCTTGAAAAACATTATGCTACATAAAAGAAACCAGCCATAATAAGCTCATATACTATATGATTCCATTTACATGAAAGGTCCAGGATAAGCAAAGTTATAGTGACAGAAAATAGAGGATGAATGAGGGGAGTGCTTTTGGAGAATGACAGGTAAGGAGTATGAAGTTTTTGGAGGGTAATAAAAATATTCTCAAGTTGATTGTGGTGATGGATGCACAATTCTGTGAATATACTAAAGCCTTTGAATTGTACACCTTAAATGGGTGAGTTGTATAGTATGTGAATTATATCTCAATAAAGCTGTTAAAAAATAGCTTTGTTTCCAAATTACAAAATCAATACACATTCTTTGTAGAAAACTTATAAAAGATTGAAAATACAAAAGGATAAAATAAAAGTCAACCATAATTCCACAGATAACAAGAGTTAACTTTCTCTGTGTATCAAGGACATTCTTGTGCTCTTCTAAAGAAAGGAACAAAGTCCTGAACGTACAAACTAACAAGAACCTTACTGGCTTTACCAGTTCCCCTAAATCATTGGCATGTGATCTTGTTCTCACAAAGCCCTAATATTGTAGAAATATGTTCATTCTCTGATGCAGCTTAAAAGTGAAGCCATTTTCACTTTAGCAAGTGAGTTTGAAAGTGAAATCTCTTGGGGCTTTGGTGGAGTGAAACACCCAAGGATAAGTTTTCATGGGAGGTAGAGGACTAGAAAAGCCCATAATACCTTCTGGGCACCTAGAAGGCATTATGGGCTTAGGAAAGAAGAAAACAAAAATAGAAAAGTGAAGTAGAAGGCTAGGGGACAAGGACACATCTTTGAACACAAGCCTTACCCATCTTGATGATTTTGCATAGGACTAGTCCAGGATCTGACAAGAGGCATGCCAATAACCATGTCTAGCGGAGCTTAGCATTTACGTGATTGCTAACAATAACCTCTACCCTTCAGATGATATGACAGATTATGTTTTCCAGAGATGGCCACATCTACACATTTATCCTATCCCACATGCTCTTTTTACAGTGTAGCTAACACGTCTCCACCAAGAAATGGAGATCTATAGTCTCTCACCTAGACTCTTGGAGTAATTGCCCTAACCTATGGTGAAAGTGATGCTATGCTATATGACCTCTGAGGCCAAGTCAGAGAATGAATACAACTTCCACCTGGCTTCTTCTCTCAAGACACTTGATTCTGGAACCTACCTGCCATGTTTTAAGGAAGCCCAGTCCACAATAAAAAGCCACACGTGGGTCTTCTAACCCTGAGTCCCAGCTATACCAATAGATATGAGTGAAGAGCCTTTAGATGATTCTATCTTTTAGATTTCCAGCCTTCCAGCTGAAGCCACCAACACTGAGGAAGAGAAAAAGACATCCCTGCAATATCTGTCTTGATTCTTCAAAAGGGCCCATAAAGTTAAAAGGTGAGGCAAGTGTCAAGGACATTAGACAGATTATTCTTTCTCCTTCCTAAATTTAATGCCATTTTTATTCCAGTTTCCAACACTCGCTAACTGTAATGGTGAATCAGAACCATATAACCATCCAAACTACAAAACCACCCAAAGAATCCCACCATCCTTCTTCTGGAATGTTTTGCTTGCTGTCATATTATGCTACCCATGTTAGGTGTCCTATGTTGAGTAATGGTCTTGGTTATGAAATGATAAGGTGACCAAATGCTAAGGTGCATGCTTTGATTTGAGATCCAGCTGAGAACCATGACTTTTATACTAGTCAGTAGCTTGTATATATGTTCTGTAATGTACTTGTTAAATCCCCTTCCAGATCCTTGACAAACGGTCTTTGATCAGAAATATGGCTCAATAGAACCTTCTAGAAAGACATGCAAGAAGCATATTTTCCTTTGGGGAGTTAGTTAGTCTGGAGGGAAAAGAAACATTTTTACTTTTTATCCATTTTTATCGTTTGCATTTTTTGTAAGCATGTATTGCTTTTGTTAACAACGATGAAAACAAAACAAACCAAAAAAGAAGTTAATTTTTTAAAAAGATTTTATTTATTTATTCATGAGAGACAGAGAGAGAGGCAGAGACACAGGCAGAGGGAGAAGCAAGCTCCCTGCTCCAGAAGTTAATTTTTAAAAAAGGACATTGCTTTTGTAAGATGTTCACCTTCATCTGGATAGAATTTTCTTTTTTCCCCTTTTTTAGAGAAAGAGAGTAGGTACGTACAGGGGCAGAGGGAGAGAATTTTTTTCTTTTCTTTTTTTTTTTTTAAGATTTATTTATTTGAGAGAAAGCACATGTGAGCAGGAAGTAGGGGCAGAGGGAGAGAGAGGGAGAGAAAATCCTGAAGCAGACTCCTTGCTGAGCACAGAGCTCATGTGGGGCTCTATCTCACAACCCTGACTTTGTGACCTGAGCCAAAATCAAGTGTCAGACAGATTTTCAACTGATTGGGGCACCCAGGCACCCCTGGAGAGAATTTCTTAATTTCTTTTGAATTTACATCTGTGCTACAAGTGTAACAAAGGGGGACATCTGGGTGGCTCAATGTTTGAGTATCTGCCTTTGGCTCAGCACCTGATCTTGAAGTCCTGGTATCAAGTCCTGCATCAGGCTCCCCACAAGGAGCCTGCTTCTCCCTCTGATTATGTCTCTGCCTCTCTCTGTGTGTCTCTCATGAATAAATAAATAAAATCTTAAAAAAAAAAAAAAAAAAAACAAGGGTAACAAAAGGAAGTTCACAATCCTTGGCATTTGCCATTGTTAAAGGAAGTTCTCTTTCTAAATCCCCACCTAGATTCTCCAGGAAATTGTGATGCCATAAGTACTTGGGGAAAACCTATTAGTTTGCAAAGACTACCACACTTTGATCCAAGGCCTTAAAATCCCTTGTGTAGTTCACTCAATTTTAATAATTATTGAGTCAAAGGGCCAGCATATCTCTGTTTCAACTTAAACCTTGGTCTTGTTCTTCTCTTTAGATGTTTTTGTTTTGTTTTAAAACCTTTTAAAAAAAATTTATACTGCTGATCCTTATAAGCTTCCTTAAATCCTTGCTAAAAGCAGTCCAAGTATATGTAAATGAACAAATTAAATAATGTAACAACTGAAGGTAAACAGCTTTATCTGGAGCTAAATGGAATTTAAGAGTTGATCTAATCCAACTCCCTTATTTTACCAATGAGTACAGGGAGACTCAGCATTGTTTAAAAAATTTTTTTTTAATTTTTAAATTTTATTTAAATTCAAATTAATTAACATATAGTGTAGTGCTGATTTCAGGAAAAGACTCAGTATTGTTAAGGAAGGCAAAAAACCATCCTTATTTGCCTGGCACTGAGAAATTTCTAGGGACATGGGACTTCCAGGGCTAAAATCAGGACTAGTTAGTCATCCTGCTGGGTTAAGTGATTTTCCTTAAGTTACACGGCAGTTAAATGGCAGGAATGGCACCAGAGCCCAAGCATTTGGCCCTGTAATACAACACTCTTCCCTTATTAAATGGCCTTTTAAAATACAATTTTAGGAAAGCAAGAGATAAAAATGTGCATCTAGGAATAATTTGAGGTCCATTCCTTAATTTTTATGTTTAATTTTTTTTCTTTCTCTTCTAGGTTTCAAAACTAAACCTTTTGGGTTTTCATAGGGAGTTGTACTTGACCTTTTCTCCTGTGCACAGTTGTGTCCATAGCTAGAAAGTTCTAAACTCTCCCTGAAGATAAACCCCTCATCCTCACAGCTTCCTTCAGACAGGTGCAGCTGAGGATGAGCTTCTTCAGAATGAGAAAAGAAATTTCCCTTCGTCTCACTTCTCCAAGCCTCCCTGTTTCCCAGAGCAGAAGCTGACAGAGAACTTAGACTCACAATGGAGCTATACAAAGTCACGTGATCTCCTATGTCTTTTTTCCAATATAATACTGCTCATTTTGAAGAAATAAAACTAAAAATATCTCCTTCCACTTGTTTTACTTCCTCAGCCCGATTAAGAGACTGAAAATTACCTTCAGTGATACTCTGAGCTAAACAACAGCTTTTACAACTTACTGTGGAAGCAGATTCTGGAAAAATTTTACATTCTCAGCTTATACCTTATTGGTCCAACATCCAATAATTTAAACCAGTGTTAAGCAAAACTTTGCACATTTAAAAATGGAAATCTAATTCGTTTTCCTGCCAGTTTGGAGAAGGAAATGAAAAGAAAAGTGCAAGATAACTAGGGGAACAGAGACTATTCTAACTCCTCCTCGGTTACAGGGCTCCTCTGGGTACAGAGCACAGTGATCCTGTGTCCAAGCTGATGACCAGAAATACACAGGAATCCTTAGCAATGGCACCTCTGGCCTCTGTAAGGAGGCCGGGCAGTGTCCTGCTCCTACCATGGCTGGCTGGGTGCCTTGGCTACTTTCCAAATTTTATAGCTTTAATAGAAGGTACAAACAATATTGTGTATTCTCAAAAACATTCTTTTGATTTCTAATTTTAACATTATCTTATGAGGACCTGTGCAGAAGGAGAAAATAACTTAGTATGGTATATTCTGATCAGATGGGGGCTAGTGTCATGGGAGGTGAAAGAATTCAAAGGCAGGGATCCCTGGGTGGTGCAGCGGTTTGGCGCCTGCCTTTGGCCCAGGGCGCGATCCTGGAGACCCGGGATCGAATCCCACGTCGGGCTCCTGGTGCATGGAGCCTGCTTCTCCCTCTGCCTATGTCTCTGCCTCTCTCTCTCTCTCTCTCTCTCTGTGACTACCATAAATAAATAAAAAATATTAAAAAAAAAAAGTTTAAAAAAAAAAAGAATTCAAAGGCAGAACAAAGATAGAAGTTTATTGAATATATTGCAAGGGAGCTGTGGGCAGGACAGCAGAGAAGAGAATGTCTACCACGTAGTGGTGGTGAGGGGCTATAGTTATAGGGTAGAGTGAGGAGATATGGGAACTATGGAATTTCCCCCTTTTTGGTAATCTTAGGAACTGTGCCTGGTTGTAAACAGCCCATTGGTCAGTTAGGGCCTATGGCTGTTTCTAAATGGGTTCCTTAACAAGCTTGTTTGCGTCAGCTTGGTGGTTGCTGGAGGCCCTTGTGCCTTTCTCAAGTTTCTATGGCTCAAGCCTATTGCCTCTAGACTTAGTACTCAGCCTTGTTGCCTGGTAGCCAAAGCATTCACCCTGCCCCAAAATTTCTTCCCCTCCCCCTCCTCCCTTTCCTTCTTCTTTCCTTTTTCTTGCTCTCACCCTCTCTTCCTTCTTTTCTGAGAAGTGTGTTATCCATGTGGTGACAAGCCATATTTAGATTTTATTGGTCCTCAATCCCTGATTCTATTACTGCATCCATCCTGAAGTTGTCTTATCAGGGACATGGCCTATTAAACACCCTACCAGGTACCGTCTAAGGACCAGCACGCATCAACACTATCTGGCAGCTTGCTAGAACTTCAGAATCTCAGATTCCACCCTAGACTCCCTAGACTTACTGAGTCAGAGTCTGCATTTTTATAAAGATCCCCAGGTAATTAATATGTACTTTAAAGTTTAAGAAATACCACCTAATATAGTTGAATCCCATTGACTTTGAGTTTTCTGCTCTTCTCAATTGAACAAATTCTATCACAGGCTCCCTCACCTGGTGACTCTGAGCTTCTCTGGTTCTGTGGTCTTGATTAGCCACTATTTGTTTCACCACAACTAACACCCAACCCCTCTTTCTTCCTACCATTGTCCATTTAGACAACCATCTGGAGATGTCTCATTTTCCCTGCTGACCTCTTAATCTATTTCTTAAACATCCAACAGATATGTAAGCTGGACCAATTCCAAATGGTTTTTAGAGCAGCGAGAGGGAGTTTTGTACTGACTAGCAAAAGACAACTTTACTATTTGTTTATTGCAAGGGTCAGAAGGGTAGCTCTTAGCACACCAACCCAACTCTTTGCAAGTGGTTTCTTGCTCAGGCCACCAGAGGTGTAGAGTTTCTGAAATACTTGGGACAGGAAGATTCATTAGTTAGCTCCATTGTTGTGTCTGAGCTTCAGAGGCAACTTTTTAGGCAGAAGGATATGAAAGGATCCCACTCTCCTCATTTATTTGGGGGGAGGGATGGGAATCCCGTCAGAAAACTTATTGATCAAGACAGCACCTGACATATGGCATATGCTTAATGAATGGCATATCATTGGTGTTCTCTTTAATATAGCCATGGCAATAATGTCCTTTTCAAGAGGGTATGGCCTATTTGACCATCAGTTAATACTGTTTCTCAGAAACAGGCAGCTAAAGCTGTGCAACCCACCATGTGTCCAATTTAAGGAGTAAATTGTGATTTTCACATTGGACTCCAGACATCACTTAAGGGTTTCCTGAAGATGCTCTTGGCCTGGGATGCCCTCTGCCTGAGATTCAGACATTCAATTCTCCCCTGGCTCTGCAACTGATCCAGTGGCCTGGGGACAGTCACTCTGCCTCTTTGCCCTTCAGTCTCTCCCACTATCAAAAAGAGAACTGAACAGCATGACTGCTCAAGTACCCTCCAACATTCTAGGAACCCACACCTCTGCTCTGCTTGGTTTTTATAGCGTTTTGCTCAACAGTCCTCCTTAGAAGTTATTGCATCTTAGAACACTCCGAGTGAAAAGTGGAGCCCAGGAAAGTGAGGGGACCTACCCTGAGGTCTGAACATAAGAGAGACAAACAGACCTCTGGAAAAGTTCTGGTGTTGGCCATGGGATTGCATTTATCTCTGGTGATTCTCTGGGACCAGAAACAAGCCCATAGACAAGTTCAAATATCGGCCATATGTTTATCCTATTTAATGAAATCTAATTTTTTTTTTTAAGATTTTATTTATTTATTCATGATAGTCACACAGAGAGAGAGAGAGGCAGAGACACAGGCAGAGGGAGAAGCAGGCTCCATGCAGGGAGCCCGACGTGGGATTCGATCCCGGGTCTCCAGGATCGCGCCCCGGGCCAAAGGCAGGCGCCAAACCGCTGCGCCACCCAGGGATCCCCTGAAATCTAATTTTTAAATACAAAGTCTAGATTAGGATGTGGTTTTCTTGGCCTAAAAGGAGTTTTTTACTTTAACTATAGTTTATATCATTCACCTAAATATTTGAAATAGGACATTCAGCTACCTCCCTAGATCTTAAGATGCTGCCTCAATTGAATGGTGTTTTTTTTTTTTCACTGTATTTGCGTAATAAAACCAGTTAGTAGAACAGCCAGTGAGTTTGCTCTGGGGGGCTATTCATCAAGGTTATAATGGAAGGAAGAGCACCTGGTAACATTGCAAAAGCAGACTTCATTTCCCTTTGTAATTACAACTGTAAAATAACTTCCAAAAACCCAAATTGCTATTGAGAACCAGATAAGGCAATTCTCACGTCTCTACCTCAGTGAGTGACAGCCTCATTTCTGCCTAATTGAGCAGCAGTCAATTGCTTTTTGTAGCGAGGTGGTAGCAAGGGCTTGTTTGTCACTTGGGTGAACTAGTTATGATGGTGGGAGCGGCAGTAGCCTCCCTCAACCTGCTGGGGCTCATCTGGTAATTCCACCCTAGGCTCTACAGACGGACTCGGTAAATAGTGCTCCTAGTGAGCGCTACTGTAACTTGCCATTTCTTAAGGAAAGCAGAAAATAATCACAGAGAGCAACTGCATTACAGTGTTCTAACAGCAGTCGATTACAAACAGCAAGAATTCCATAAATGTTCCCTCTTAGGCTGATATGAACAGATTGATTTTTTTTTCATTTGCTGAAAAATCTCAGCATTAAATTTAATCGATATTAGCATATGACATGGGTAGATTAGACAATTGTTGGCCTTCACACAGACTATAAAATGCTGTCAATTACCCTCCTACATTCTCTTTCTCATTAAAAAAAAAAAAAAAGCTATTACTACAGAATAAGTGGTTCTAGGCCAAGGATGGCAGCTGTTTTAATTTTTGTCTTAATCTTAAAATTCTGGTCAGACTGTCATTCAAAAATCAAACTCAGAGTTAACCATATGTAGAGAACTATTTAAGTTAGAACACAACATGCATGTATGTGCTTCTTAAATAAAAAACAATGCCTAAATGTTTATTATTAATCTCCTTGAATCCCAGCTGTGCTGTGTTCCAGCTCTAGGTCCTTGGCAAGCTCCTTGGCCTGGCCACAACTAAGTCTCTTCGTTTGTAAAGGGGCAGGAATAGCTCCTGTCTCAGACTGAGCCTGGGAATTAGATAATATTTTTATGTCCAGAAAGTTCACAGTACACTGCCTGATGTTACTGTAGTTCTCACTCTATCTAGTTTGCTGTTATTGTTACCACGCATTTCCACTCACTAAAAACTCTTAATTGCAATCATTGAGTCAGGTGATGCCTAGGAAGATAAATGTATTCTTTGGTCTCCCTAATTTGGTTTAGCGCGGGATGGAGCCTGCAGACTGTAGACCGTTCCTCTGAGGAGCTTGCCTGGAGGAGCAGGAATGAACAGGAGTGAGGTCACTAAGATGGTGCAGGGATCGGCCACCTTCTCCAGTGGGGGCCTTAGTCTAGGGCAGGGACACGTAAGCCCAGAAGCAGGGAGAAGAGGATTGGAGGAAGCGAATACTGTGAGGGAGGGGAGGTCTGCTGAAGGAGCTTGAGGGGGGTTCTCAACCTGGGTAGGTGCCAATCAGAATCTCCAAGGGTCCTTTCCAACCTGTTCCACCCAGATTGCTGGGGCTGGGACCCAGGCACCCATATTTTGCAGGCTCCCCAGAGGACTCCAGTGTGTGGCCAGGGTTGAGAACCACTGCACACTGAAGGACGAAGGTGAGGAAGAGGCCATGTGTTGAGTCCAAGTGGAGGAATTCCAAACCGCTGCTGCTGCTGTGGGGAGTTCCCCAGGGAGTGACTAAGGTGGTGAATAAGTAAGTGCTCAGCCCTAATGATGGACCATCTGAGATTAAATAGCGTGACTTTGGAGAAGACTTCATGGTCAATGTTTCTTGGCTGCCTCATTTGAGATTCCTTTGGTTTGTGAAAGGTAGAAACACACCCTGGCCAACGTATGAGAGAGCAGGAGTTTATTGGAAGACGTGGGGGTGAATCAACAGGGGGCAAGAGAAGTGAGGAAGCCCGGGCAATGCTAGTGAGAGTCAGGGGCCCTCTCCCCAAAGTTCTGCCACTCTAGGCTCAACACACAAGAGCTCCCTTTGAAGGTCAACTTCCTGGGAGAGAGAAGAATGGGCCGACAGGGGCCAGTAGACTGTTCCTAGACCAATCAGCTGCAGCCAGGGCACAGGGGCCCACAGTGGCTGGCAGCTCACCCCATGTATTAGGCGCAGTTCCAAAGAATGGGGAGCATAGTGAGCCTGACAGACACACCAAGAGGGGTCCTGACTCCATCTTCTCTAACACTTGACGTCCTAGCAGTGGGAGTAGAGAAGACTAACTCCAAGGGTGTCCAGGACTGTACCTCGTGAAGGCAGGCAGAGCAGACTGACTGCCGTCGATCTGGAGCAAGGGAAGCCGTACAGCTGGAGAGGAGCTGTGAGAACAAGGAGCAGTGCTTGCAATGGGAGCAAACACCCACGTAGTGATTATGAGCCCCTACTACTCTACACATTTTACACACCTTTCTAAGCTCACTTCATCTTCACAACAACCCTCCGAAATGGTACCATGATTATCCCCATTTTTCAGATGAGGAAACTGAGGTACATTGTAATTAGATGACTTACCCAAGGTCACACAAACCCAGAAAGTCAGGATCCAGTGTTCTTATATGTTGTGAATCACCACACTTGTCTGAAGAGTGAGGAAGTCCTGGTGATGCTTATTGAGCGTGCAGCACAGAAAAACAGAGTGGTAATGATATGATGGGGAACTGAAACTGAATTTAGAACCTTGGAGGGAAGACAGATCTGAGAGATGGAGAACCCATTGTTAAGAAAGTAGACATGAAAATATTTATTTAAAATGACTCCGTCGGGATGCCTGGGTGGCTCAGTGGTTGAGGGTCTGCCTTTGGCTCAGGGCGTGATCCTGGGCTCCTGGGATCAAGACCCGCATAAGGCTCCCCGCAGGGGGCCTGCTTCTCCCTCTGCCTATGTCTCTACCTCTGTCTCTGCATCTCTCAAGAATAAATAAAATCTTTTTAAAAAATAAATAAAATGACTCCATCAAGTGACCCTTATTATAGCCATCCTGTAATTATCCTATCATCGTCTAGATAGTGATCTCACCATTCCATGGCTGAACTCTTTTTTGTTGTTGACATTTTGTCCTTCATAAGACCGGGGGCTCCTTGAGGGCAGGGATCACTTTGGTTGGTGCTCCAGAAATGTTCTTTGGTGGATCTGAATTGAAAGTTTATTTCCTTCTATTTCCTTTTGCTGGTCTGGAATAGTTAGCCCAGTGTGAGAGATACTTACTAACCAAGAAATCCTTCCCTCCATGCTTCATCTTCTATTTGCGCTGTCCAACTGTTCCTGCAATGATTCACTGCCATTGACACTGTGATTTAATTATGCAAAATGTGACAGATCATTTGAAAGTTGTTAGTTGCTGAAGAAGCACATTTGTGATGTGGAAAAACAAAAAGCCTTTGCATTTTGCTAAGTTTCATATCTTCTACGAACATGTTTTAGTGAGAAAGAACTTAAATTCTAAATGATTACCCTGCAGATTTATGAAATATCTCCACTAGATGTGAGAATGAGAATGTGCTCAGCGGTCTCCAGCAGTGAGAAAGAAAATTATATCCTTGGAGACCTTGCCTCTATTACCGGTGCAAGGTAAGTAAATACCTTGCCTCCCATCAGCCCCCAGACCGCATCCATCCTTTTGTCTTTTCCACACCTCAGTGGAACTGTAAGGTAATCCTGCCTGCCCTCAGGTTACCTGTGCTGGGAGGTGTGCACTCTGGGACTCAAGCACCTCCGGGGATAACACGGCCAGAGCTAAGTTGATACACGCTAAGGGAACTGGTCCATGTCTCGGTCTGTTGACAGAGCCATCTTCTGATATGCAATGACACAATCGGCTGTGCCAGGATGCTCTGTTCCTCAAAATGCTATGACCAATGGTATCAGCATCACCTGAGACACGCAGGATCTTAGGCCCTGCTCCAGACCTCTGGAAGCAAAATCTGCATTTTAACAAGATCCCAGGGATTCATATGCACATTAAAGTCTGAGAAGCACTGAGAGAAAGCACTGATCCATCAAAAGTTCTTTAAAGGAAGATTCTGGGCCCAGTGCAGTGAGTGAGAACTCAGTTATCTATTGTATTGGAGTGAGGGGCTTATACATGCCAAGGCACACACTTATGAAACTACTGGGGCTTCTCAAGAATGAAGAATAGCTGTCATGTAGTGGAAAAACAAAGGAAGTCTCTTTTGTTCCCTTCTTCAGTGGCTGTTTACTGAGTACCTGCCATGTGCCAAGTATTGTTCTACACACTTGGGGTATAGTGACGAGCAAGACACACTGGTGCCTGCCCTCACAGAGCTTACCTTCCCAGGGACACAATAAATGAGCAGTTATCAAATCAAAGGTGAATAGGGTCTCTTTGGTTATTGGATACTAGAAACTTAACCCATTCTTAGCTAAAAATTAAGATAGCCACATGATTTTTCATTTGTTCTTCCTCATTTTTTTCTCTCTCCCTATCTGAGAATGGAAATAGGCATGATTTTTAGTCATTATCATTCTTGAGAGCAAGGCTACTTTCCAGGTGTGTTAGAAATCTAAATCAGGAATTTATAACAGTTCTTTCCTACCTTTAATGTTTCCCAGCTTTTTAAAAAAAGATTTTATTTATTTATTCATGAGAGACACAGAAGCAAAGACATAGGCAGAGGGAGAAGCAGGCTCCCTGTGGGGAGCTGATGTGGGACTTGATCCCAGGACCCCGGGATCACAACCCGAGTTCAGCCACTGAGCCACCCAGGCGCCACCTGTTTCTCAGCTTTATGGCTTTATTTAAGGTCCATTACTTGCCCTAGTTTAGTATCCTGCAGAATATAAACAGGTGACCACTGTCACTTGTACCATCTCAGAATTTCCTTCTGTAATAGTTGGATGTCTGACAATCACAAGCAAGGAGACATTTACTTTAAAACATCCTTTCCTTTTTTTTTTTTCATTACCTTCCAGATATGAGGACTCTGAAATATGATGCCTGAATTGAACCAACACATTTTTAGTGCTAAAAGTATGTCACCTTTTTCTTGGGTGAGAAGGCATGGAAGCCACCTTTTTACGAAGGTGGTAAAGGAATCATCTAGCTTTGGGGGAGCTCCTAATACCCTTACATGGACTCTTTTTCTGTGTAAACTGGCTGGTGAATGGGGTTTCTCTTGTCTGCAACTGAGAACTCTGACACAGCTATCTCTTCAGTTGGGTTTTAAAAAATCTTATATTAATAACTCTCAATCTTTTTGGTTTTGAGATCCCTTTGCTTAAAAATTGAGTCTTCCAAAGGATTTTTCTTTATGTACATTATATTTATCAATATTTACTGTATTAAATCTTAAGATTTAAAAATATATCTATTAATTCCTTTAAAAATAACAACCCATTTCATATCAACATTAATAACACATTTATATAAAAATTACCACAATTTCTAAAATGAAGTATTAGTGGGAAGAATAACACTAGTCTTTTTATTTCAGTAAGCCTTTTTGATGTCTGGATAAACAGAAGTCAGCTCCATTTCATATCTTCTACATTAATCTGCTGCAATACATGGTTTGGTTGAAGTACATTAAAAACCTAGATTTACATAGATATTAATAGCCTTTCAGATAATTGTGGACATTCTTTTTTGCTACTACACCAAAACTTGACAAGCAGCACTTTCTTCAATATTTGCAATATGGAATCTAAAAACCATATCAAAGAACTTTTCATATGCCATTACATTAAAGTTCATTACTGTCTCTGTTTGATGAGATCTTTCACCCATGCATGATTTTTAAACATCACATATTGGTCATTTGGAAAATATACACTCAACATTTCATTATATAATAGTTAAAAACCATATCCATTATTATTATTTCTTATCTTATCAGAAAACTCTTTTTAAATATTGTAAAGTCATCAACCTCCAGGAGAAAACACAGGTTTTTCTAAAATTCTAATTTTCACCTGAGAGACCACATGTTATTCTTGGCAACAAATACTGTCACTTGTTTTCCTTGAAGTAAGTTTCAGTTTGTTCACTTTCAAGAAGTCTGTAAAAGTCCCAAGTCGGACTAATCATAGCTTCTTTGTTTGTTGTTCTTTCAAGTTAAAAATGGTATTCCATGAAAAAAGTAGTTACTTCATCTTACAACTAATTGTACAAGTGCTTTTCCTCAAGACAACCATCCTACCCATTATGCAGAAGTGCTCTATGTGAACTTTCCATTTCATCACACAGAATAGTCAAAGGATATGGACTCAAGAGTTGAGATTTACTAAAGTCAATAATTTTCACTGTGTCATCAATGACATCCTTAAGAAAAACCAGCTTTTTTTCTGTAAGTGCATGATGGTGGTGGTCAAAAATATAATGACTATTCATGTAATGTGGTGCCACTCCCTGGATACCTATTATTACTTTTGTATCATCAGTGCAAATGTCAACATAGTACAAAAGGCAAATAAGAGCTTAATATTACTAGGGAAATAATTCTGACTTTGCATATCCCTTGAATAAAAGGGCTTGGGGATCCCTAGGAGTTACAAACTACATTTTGAAAACTGCTGATCTATATAAAATGCTTAACACAACATAAGTGAGGTAGTAAGGGCTTAATAAATAACTATTATTAGCTTGTAAATGAAGGATGAACACAAAAAAAGCCAAGAACACTTGAGAATATTCTTCTCCTTTCCCCTGCATATAAGTGATTAATGATATAGATTGAATTGTATCCCCCAAAAATTCATATGTTGAAGCCCTAGTCCTCAATGTGACTATATTTGGAGAGGGGACCTTTAAAGAAGTAATTAAGATGAGGTCATAAGGATGAGGCTCTAATCCAATAGGACTGATGTCCTCATAAGAGGAGTTAGGGACCCCCGGGTGCACATGCGCTGAAGAAAGGCCATCTGAGGACATGATGAGAAAGTGGTTGTCTGTAAGCCAGGAAGAAAGTTCCTATGAGACACTGGCCCTGCCAGTGCCTTGATCTTGGATTTCAGGTATCCAGAATTTGAGAAAATTAATTTCTATTGTTTAGCCACTCAGTTTGTGGTATTGCATTATGGCAGCCTGAGCTAAGACAGTTAAGCGCAAGATATTTGGTAGTCATCATGGAACAAGCTTCCAGGGGATCCCTGGGTGGCGCAGCGGTTTGGCGCCTGCCTTTGGCCCAGGGCGCGATCCTGGAGACCCGGGATCGAATCCCACATCGGGCTCCCGGTGCTTGGAGCCTGCTTCTCCCTCTGCCTGTGTCTCTGCCTCTCTCTCTTTCTCTCTGTGACTATCATAAATAATAAATAAAAGAATAAAAAAATAAAAATAAAATAAAAATAAAAAAAATGGAACAAGCTTCCAGCCCGAACCAGTCTATCTGTATAGTCCCGCACTCAATTGCTTTAATACATAGTAGAGCTTCTCTTTGCCAACCTGCTAAGTTAACTGACATTATATCACTTAGAATTCTTTTAGTCATAAGTAACAGGAAAGTGTCTCAAGCCAAAGGAAATCCAACCAAAAATATCTGAAACTGAAATAACAAGAAGTCTGAAGGTGGGATGTCTCCTGGATTGATACCTCAGAGGCTCGGACTCAAGGATTTTTCCATCTTTCTACCATTCAGCCCCATATGGTGGCAAAGTGGGTGTAGAAGTCTCATGCTTCAGAAACAGACTCTAAATCTCCAGCAAATAAAGATGTTTTGGAATTCTCTTACAATATTAATGGAAATGCAAACTGGTGCAGCCACTCTGGAAAACAGTAAGAAGCTTCCTCAAAAAGTTATAAATAGAACTACCCTACAACCCAGCAATTATACTACTAGGTATTTATCCAAAGGATACAAACATAGTGATTTGAAGAGGCACCTGCACTCCAATATTTATAGCAGCATTGTCCTCAATAGCCAAAATATGGAAGAAGCCCAGATGTCCATCAACAGATGAATGGATAAAGAAGATGTGGTATATATAATGGAATATTACTCAACTGTCAAAAAGTATGAAATCTTGACATTTCTAATGATGTGGATGGAACTAGAGGGTATTATGCTAGTGAAATAAGTCACTCAGAAAGATAAATACCATATGATTCTACTCATATGTGGCATTTAGGCAACAAAACAGATGAACATAGAGGAAAGGAAGGAAAAATAAAATAAGACAAAAACAGAGAGGGAAGCAAACCATAAGAGACTCTTTACTCTAGAGAACAAACTGAGGGTTGCTGGTGGGGAGGAGGGTGGAGGGATGGGGTAATAGGGTGATAGGCATTAAGGAGGGCACTTGATGTAATGAGCATTGGATGTTGTATGCAACTGATGAATCACTAAGTTCTACCCCTAAAACGAATATACCATATGTTATCTAAATTGAATTTAAATAAATTTTTTTTAAAAAAGATGTTCTTATCCAGGCGTCTCTTTTATAAGCAAGAAAATCCTTTTCCCTTACCCTGCCCATGCACAATCCCAACTTCTACTCAGGTTTCATAGGCCAGGGCTGGGAAACATGGCTGTGTTGATGCCAATTATGGGCAAGAGGACTGAAACCATGACTATCAAACATGACTCCCTTCCCAGGATCTAGTATGGGTCCAATATCATCTGATAGATAATCCAAAGGGAAAAATAAAGGGCTGTTTTGTTGGCTTCCTCTGGTTTCTGGTGTATATTTATGATTAAGCTATAATAAGCTTGTAATTATGTTTTAATGTCTGCACTTTGGACCCTTTCAGATGCTTGAGCAATGACTACAGTGTGACTCAAGGCACATTGCCAACAGTGAGTTCAGATGACCTTGCCTTTTTATAGCTGCTACAGGAAGGAGGCACTCTCCTGGTCAGGGCCCATTCTTCTGTCCCTGAAGCCTCTTCGTCTTCCAACTTGCACCCTTGAGCAAGAAAGTACAGATGTTATGATTCAAACTGTAGCAGCTGTTGTCTCTCTGTCCCATTCACATCCTTCTGACCTCACCATGTTCACGTGCTCCAAGAACAAGGACAATGTCCTACTGCCAGTACCCCTGTCTCCAAGCCCCCGAGCTCTTTCTGGAATGACAAAGCTCTCTGCCCCTAATTAACAACCCCTCTTCCAGTTGCCTCCAACCAATCACTGGCTAGAGTTAGTATCTCAATACCCTGGTTCAGCAGCTGTCTGCCATCTGGTGGGTTAGTTCTGGGATGTGTGTCCTGGATTCAGCTCTAGTCATTCCCTTTGACAGTTGGTTTAATTACTCACCCTTTATTGGCCACCTTCCCTGTACTGCCTCCCTTCTCCCCTACTAAGTGTTCCCTATCCCTCCCCAAGAAAGTACTTGCATCTGAATCCTTGCCTCTGTGTCTGCTTCTGGGAAGACTCAAACTAAGACACAGACTGTCCTATATTATATAAACCAAGCTGGGCTCGGAGTCTAGTGAATGCCTAACCTAAGTTTCAACTCCATCCTGAACCATGAAAGGTAAGAGGAATTTGAACCAAACTGGGCATATGGGCATAAACATCTCTTGGGTGCTGGAGTCAGAATTAGTTTTGAATGTGTTGTTCTAATTTTATAAGATCTCTTTTAAGAAAGTTGTCTTACCAAAGTGTCTTCATGAAACAAGCCTGCCAGGAAGTCAGGGACCTATATTTTACTTTGGAGTAAGACAAATAAAATCACTTCATGTTTACAAGGACAAATAAATATAGTGCAAGCTTAGTATGTATGAAAACTGAACACAGAGAAGAAATCAAAGATGGGAGTGGTTTAACAGCTCTGTCTTTAGGAACATGGACTCTGGCTCATGTCTGACCTACAGAAAGATTTTTAGAGAGTGTTCCTCTGGCTTTTGACTAATTAAGTGCAAGAAAAAGGCTGAAGTCAATAATAGAATGTTGTAAATGCAGAAGGAAGAAAATCTTTAAAACCTCTTTCTATGATTTTTGTCCAATTTTCCATTTCTACCCATTGTTTTCTGTGTCTCACTAAGCTAAGCATACTCATTGTTAGGCATTTTTTACCGCAGTACTTCACTCTCTGAAGTGTGTTGCCATCTTTTTTTTTTTTTTTATCAGTTTTTCTTCACAGCAGTAGTAGGGTAGGTCAATATAATTTTTCCTGTTTGAGGAACGGAAAAAGCAAGGCAAGCAAGAGGGGAAATGCCATTGGCTCAGGTCGAACAGGAAGCTACCACCAAGAGATATTCACTGACCAGTCAGCCTGTAGCTGAGGAACCTCTGGGCCCTACCTCTGCAAACAAGTTCAAACAAGGCCAGTTACCTGGCAGAAAAACTACTAAATTGGAAAATAGAAAGCTTTTCTAAAAAAACACAAAAAACTATCGCTATATTAGTGACATGGATATTACTTAGACACATGGGATGCCAAATTAATTTTCTCTTTGATGATCCCTAGCTTCATCTCTCTGCCTATCCAGTTTGTCCCCAGAACAAACCCCACCTCTTTGAGGAGGTTCTCTGAGGCTATGTCAGCTTTCAAGAATTGGTCTCTCCTGTCTGCCTCTGACAATACTTTGTAATCATCATATCACAAGTGTTTTTTTCTGGGCAGTACTGTTCACCTAGTCCCTTGCATGACCTCTGGTACACAATAAAAGCTCAATATGTTTTTTTTTTCAATATGTATTATTAAATGAATAAATGGGACATGGTGGGGAGGGTCCAACCCCAATCCTAGGCTCAACTAACCAGCAAAGGCAGACAAAGTTTCAAGGGCAGTTAAGATATTCCTTGAAGAAAAACTAGAGTGCCATAATCACAAAGGGTCTTCCGGGGACCACAAAACCGTGTCACTTCCTGTACATTCCTGACAAGATTAGTTCTATCTTTGAGATTCTGATTGTTCCTCACTGTTATAGAACTTGAATATATTACAGCTGAAGGCTCTCAAAGAAGCCAGTTCACTCTTTTGACCATCCAACAGAGAGCTCTATTACACTTTGGGGCTGTGGGAGGAAAAAGCAAGCAAAGGCTGCATTGCAGAAGCCAACCGTTCTATGCACGCGAGCATGTCCCTGTTTTCATAGCTCACTTACATCCAACAGACTCAAACTCCTTTCTTTCCTTGACTCTTGGGTTCACATTTGGCCACTCTTAGTTTGTTCATTCACAAGTATTTCTTGAATAGCTATCATGGGCCAGGCACAAAACCAGGACCTGGATATATACAGCATATTTTCTTCCACATCAACAATGTTTCAGGTATTCTTCAAAGTTTCTGGTCTAAAAAAATAAAAACAAAAACAAAAACACAAAGTTTCTGGTCTACTGAGCATGACTTATATCATTACAGGGCTGTTATATATTCTTTATGGTTATTATGTAGTTTTATTATAGGTGTTAATGACTAAGTATAAATGGTGCTCCATTTGAACTTGACCTAATCCTCCTGCATTATTAGCGGACACTCCCTGTTGCCCTAGCAGAGGAGAGGCAGCAGCAAAAGCAGGTCCCCATGTTGGTTCTTGATTCCTGTGGCTGTGACGGGACAGTGTACTGAGCGATCAGGAAAGCCACCACTTTCAGCAGCAGCCTGCTAAATTCAGTCCAGATTCAACAGTTTCTTAGCTGGTCCTTCCTCCCCTCTCCATCACCTGCATTTCCCTGGGGTGGGGGCGGGGGGGTTCCCTCTCATTCACTCAGCACACTCACATGGAATAAGATAAAGAAAACACCAAGCTTGGTGCTTCTCCTCACTGAATGCTTCGTTACAACCCAACAGGAAAGAAGTTTCAACTAAACAAATGCTCGCTTTCCTTTTCTTCCCCCACCCATCAGTCTCTGTCAGCTTGATCGAGAAAATATGGCTGTTAATAGCCTACCGTGGAACAAACATTTGCATAACTGTTACCTCAGAGCCCATAACTCTGAGCTAATTGGCTGATGGTGATTAAAATGATTAAGTGATTGTAATTTATATGATTAACCAATTAAACCATTCTCCAGTGATTGGCTCAGGGTAGGCCTCGAGATGTGCGCACATCTCTCAGCGTGAAGGCAGAGCTGAGCAGTGTTAAATGTTCTTTCAAATGCTGACTTGTTCCTCTGACCAGCGGGGGGAAAGTGTTTTACACTGGATAGTTGAATTTTATCATGTTAAATGAGTGGCTACCAAAAAACTCAGTGCCTGGCATAAAAGAAGTGGGAGGCAAGTGATGATTCTTTGAAGGGACAAAGTGGATCATGACTATTACTTGAAAGTAGCCCACATTCTACTAAAATGAAAGAAAGGCATGGTTAGAACTTAGAACTTGGGAGCCAGGTGGGCTGGTTCTAGCCCTGGCTCTGCCACTCACCGGCCGTGTTGTGTGATCAAGGTAGCTGACCTTTTTAAGCCTGTCGATTCCTCTCCTATAAATAATATTCTTACGAGTCTTTTAAGGTTATTATGAGGATCAGATTAGATTATGCATATTATACTTCCAATAAATATTAGCTGCTAGTGTTATTATTACTTTTGTTATGATTTATTATTCCTCCACTGGAATATAAACTCCAAAGACATTCTCATTTTTCTATCTCTGGTGTTCAGCATGGTGCCTGGCACATCACAGGTACCAAAAATATGTTTGATGATTGAAATGATAATACTGAACACAGAGCACTAAACTCACACTGGGTATTTTTCTAAATGCTTTACATTCATTAACATGGGTAATCCCTGCAACAACTTCATGAAATAGGTTCTGTTATCATCTTCTGTATTTTGGAGGTGAGGGAACTAGAGGTACGTAAACTTGCTCAAGATCCCACTGCTGGTAGAGGTGGGTTTGAAAGTGAGGCTGAGGGACGCCTGGGAGGCTCAGTGGTTGAGCATCTGGCTTCAGCTCAGGGCGTGATCCTGGGGTCCTGGGATTGAGTCCTGCATCGGGCTCCCCGCAGGGAGCCTGCTTCTCCCTCTGATTATGTCTCTGCCTCTTTCTGTGTGTCTCTCATGAATAAATAAATAAAATCTTAAAAAAAAAAAGTGAGGATGATGTTAAGGCACCTCTATAACTAACAAGTAGGAGGATATTTAGACATTTCCCCCAAACAAGGTAAAATGTCAATGCCAAACGGGAATAAGAAAATAATATGGTTCCTTCCAAGGGGCACCTGGGTGGCTCAGTCAGTTAAGCATCTGACTTGGTTTCAGCTCAGGTCATGATCTCAGAGTGGTGGTATCAAGCATGGAATTGGGCTTGGGCTGGGTGTGGAGCTTGCTTAAGATTCTCTCTCCCTCCCTCTGCCCCTCCTCTTGCTTGCTGTCTCTCTAAAAAAACTAATAATAATAATAATAAATCTTTAAAACAAAAGTAAAGAAAAGAATATGGTTCCTTCTATCTAGTGAAAAGAAACAAGCTGGGTTCATTTACCTGATGACACATTTTGGGGACCTGACAAATTTGGCAAATGGAATAAGCAAGAAATAACTTGAGTTCTCAGTACCAACCAGACAGATAGGTTACAAAGCACAAATTGAACATACTCTGTTAATCTGTTAGGTAAACTCAAGTTCACTGTGATTCAGCATATGTCCCACCCCAAAACCCCACCCCAGGTGCCTTCTACCAACAACCATTTTACTCTCCCTGTGCCCTGGGCCAAACACATCCTCTTTCTCCCAAGACAGCCCTTTCTGGAATATCAGAAAGACCCTACTGGTGGCTAGACAGTTGGCTATTGGTGTTCAGGCTATGAGTTGCTAGAAAGTGGAAAGAGAGGCAGGGAGTTGGTGTCCCTATTCTGTGAGCTGTGGCCAAAGGTAGCTACATGTGTTTTTCTTTCAGGCTTCTTCTGGTTATTTACATCAGTGTAATAAAGTCAGTGAGTATTTTACTTCTATTTAAAAAATAACATTTAGGCACCTGGGTGGCTCAATGGTTGAGAGTCTACCTTTGGCTCTGGTCGTGATCCCGGATCCTGGGATTGAGTCCCATATCAGGCTTCCCACAGGGAGCCTGTTTCTCCCCCTGCCTATGTTTCTGCCTCTCTCTGTGTGTCTCTCATGAATAAATAAATAAAACCTTAAAAAAAAAAAAAAGAATAACATTCAGTTACGTCCTAGCTCTTACCAAGGATGAGGGGTATGGTACTGCCACTGCTACTTACTGCCATACACGAGGGTGTGCAGAGAGCTGGGATGTCCCCAGAACCCCACTTTATCAATTCCACAGCCATGTGACTCAATTCACTTTCTTCATCTGACTCTTCATCTCCTCTTCTTTTTATCCTTTTTATCCTTCATCTCCTCTTCTTTTTATCCTTTTTATCCTTCTTTTTATCCTTCCCACTATCATTCTTCCAAGTCCCTCCCTTCACCCTTTCCTCACTCCTTTCTCCCAATTCTGAAATGTGGATACTTCACACACCTATTTTCATGGGACAAACTATAGTTCATTGTGATGAATATGGCCATGCAGTAGTGATTGGTGCATGTGTGCCATCTTTAAGAACTCCCATGGTGTGGCAGCTGCAAAGTTCACTGTTGAACTGGTGTCAGAATTAATTCCACTTCCTTTTAGCATCGATTCTTGGTGTTATGTTGGTGTGACTTTACCTAAGTTGTTATTTAAAACAATTTTTTTCTTTTTTTTAAGGATTTTATTTATTTATTCATGAAAAACAATTTTTTCTTATAACATCAATGCATTTTCATATTAGAAATCGTATAGAATACTGAAAAGACAAGACAATAAAAATCACTGGCATGTTTCCTCATATTTTTCTTTCCTTGAAATCTTCCCCTACTACAAAAAAGTGGAAAAATATTTTTAAACTTAAAAGATGATGCTCCATGTGTATGCAAGTGCACAAGAGGAGGTGTGGGTTTTGGAGAAAGCCCTTTGTGATTCACTGGGCTTGAAGATATTTGACAAGTTCAAATTATGGCTGGATCCCCATAGCACTAACCTCTGGATCCCTGATCTTTCACAGTGTCTAGCAAAGCCCATCTGTGGCTTTTGCATGAGAGAGAAACTCAAGCTCTGGACTTGGCAGGTCAAAGCTATTCAATTCATCTCTAAATCTTTACAAATCCAAGAATTTCCCTGAAGTCATCATTCACTCTGAACTTTTCCATTGCTTTTTGTAAAGGAGAGGAAAGAAATTCACTTTGGTTAAACATCAGCTCCTATGAAACCAGGCATTGAAAGGGGGCAGAGTCCATAATTGATTTTCTGACAGGTTATAAAATATTAAAAGATGGGAAAGTTTTAAAACTAATTTTTAGGTATCCATCTGAAGCCATGTCCAGTTGGCCTGCAGGATCAATGAAACAACATTACATAGAAATGCTGAACTCATACTCTCCTGGCTAATCTATATTTCAAAGATGAGACTGAGCTCTTAAATGACCTACTCACAGAGTGAGCTGATCCCCAGCTTAAGCCTCCCATTTGGAACATTGGTTGCAAAGATTAACTATTTCAAGGAAGTGAAAGACCACATATCCCTGAAGCCCTGGCAGGATGAGGAGGTGGGAGAGAATTCACCCAAACCATGTAAAACAAGGCAAGCAAACCCACAAGATCTTTTTGTTGATTTAATGTCAACTTTTTATTTTATGTATTATGGATTTCCTTTTACTTTGCGGGGAGGCCTGGGAGACAGCGTTTATCATCCTGGATATTCCCTCGAGGTGGCATGAAAATATGTCTGACCTTATGTGCACACGAGGCCTCTCCTAGGAAGAACTAAGGTGTCTGTTAGTTTGCCAGCAGGAAGTCCCACCTGAGGAGCACAGGGTACCAGGAGCAAAATGTGAACTAGGCATGTGGCCTTAGGGGCTTCCAGTCCTGTCTGTAAGCAACCTTGAAGCAAAGGGAAAAATGGTAAATTTGGATGTGGATTCCATCTCACCATTCCGAACCACTGTCTCTTTTCCTTCTTTCAGAGGCTCAGCTTCCCTGAAATGCATTCCACTCTGTAAATGTCTTAACTTAAAGCCGTCAAAAGGTTCTCCAAGACTTCTAGGCATCTCACTGACCTCTCTGTGACCTTGAGGACCCCTTACACTTGGGCATAGCAAGTGTGTTTATTTCCTCCTTTCTTCCAACCTCCAGCTGTTCCTTCCCTACCTCTTACCTGACCACTCTCCCATCCTGGCCCCATGACCATGAGCCCCTTGAAAGCAGAGATTGGGCTTAGTTCATTCTTATTCCTAGAACCTACTGTAGCACCTGGTACCATGACCATCTGACACATATTTCATTTTTTATTTTATTTTGGGGCTCCCCATCTAGAACACAAGTTCAGTGAATGCAAAGCTTTTTGCCAGATTTGTTTACATCTCAATCCCCAGTATCTAGAAAAATGCCCGGCACATAGTAGGTGCTCAACAAACATTTGTTGGATGGATGGATGGATGGATGGATGGATGGATGGACAGACAGCCAGATGAGCTGAGACAATGCAGTAGCAGAAGTGTGATCAAGGTGCTATGGGAATGTATGTCTTGAAACAATGTTTTGAAAGGGTTAAGAAGAATATTGGGAAAAACTTAGTTGAAGAGAAGCAATTAGAGCTAGACTTGAAAAGATAAGTAAATCTTTGCTACCCAGAAATGAGGAGATGTGTAGAGAGTAGAGTGAGGTAGAGAGTAGAGTGTGGTCAGGGCAAGAAGGCACAATTTTGCTTGGGACACACAGACCAAATGGGGAGGCTGAGGCCTGAGGTTGAAGCAGTGCACTGTGGAGACTAGCTAGAAAGGTTGAGGCCAGGATGTGAGGGGTCTGGAATATTGTGATGGGCATTAGCATTTTATTCTGTAAGACTATTGAAGGCTTTTAAAGAGAAGTATAATAGCATTGGGTCTCATTATAGAAACCGTGTGGAAGAGGCATAGGGTGTGGCAGGGAGCGGATTGGTGGCAGGCAGGCCAGAGAGGGACTTGCTATGTATGGGCAGGTTGGCAAGAGATGGGTGGGGGGCAACCTAGAGTCCCACCATTTACACCTGGATCACAGGAGGGGCTCGCCAGAGAGTGGCTGAAGGTGTGCCGCTGAACGGTGCTCAGGTTTATCTTAAATACATGTATTTTCAAACTTAATTCAGTTCACATTAGGGCACTGGTTCTTAACTGGGGTGACTTTGCCCTGGGGTGACATCTTTGATTCTTGCAGCTTGGGGGATTGGATACCACTGGCATCTGCTAAGGAGAGGCCAGGGATGCTGCTAAACATCCTACAATGCACCACTGCCCCCAAAACAAAGACTTATCCTGCCCAAAATGCGACGAGGATAATACAACTGATATTTAAATTAATAGATTAGAGGTAGTGGGTCCAGGATATGTGTGTTTTTGCTCTGCTGCAGGCAAGACCTTAATCCAAGAATGAGTCCTTTGAGTCATTTAGATGCCCAGAGGACTTCAGAGTTGGACTGACAGAGGCATTGGCTCCTGTAATTTGACCTCGAATGCCTTACTTGCAATTCCATGGCTGCCAACAGAGGCTCTATTCAAGAGATAACATAGGAAAGGGGCCCACCAACATGGTGCCTGTCACACAGTGGCATTCCGTAAGTGCCAGTCCTGGTAACGTGTCCTGATATTTCTTCCTGATTCCAATTCTAGTTGTTCCAAGAAGCACTTCTCCCATGTGTCTACTCAAGTGTCGCCTTCTCTGTGTGATCTTTCCTGGCTGTCCTATCTCAAACTAAAGCCCACCCCATACATACTTCCTATCTTCCTTCTCTACAATATGTTTCCCCATCTGACCTGCTCATATTTTGCATATGTGTTTATGGTGTGTTTCTCTCTACTAGAATGTGAGCTCTAACAGGGCAAGGGGCTCTGTCTGTCTGGTTATTGCCATGTCTCGGCACCCAGAACAGAGCCTGGCAGAAAGCAAATGCTCGATCAATATTTGTTGGATAAATGAAACAAATCCCAGTTTCCAATAGCCAGAGAGAGTTGCTCTGACATGCTACGTGAGGGTTTGCATTTTTCGATGACTAATATACAATGAATGTTTTGTGAGCAGAAGGAAAAAAATTCCACAAACTGCTGGGGCTAATTTTTCTCTTGAAATGAGGCAAATTGTTGTGGCCTGTAGGGCTCCAAAATCTTCTGTATGTGAAGGAAAGACGTTCAAGGCCAATCTTGCTCACTCTCCCTGCTCTGTCAGCAGACCCCTCTGCAGGAAGGTGGGCCGTCAGGCCCTATCAGCGCTGCTGGGCTCATAATCAGATTTTAATGACTGTCTACTTCCCTTCCTACATGTTTATAGTCCTCGGCACTCTGATTAGGTTTTTGGTCTCACAAGATAGTTAAAAGCCCACAATTTGCGCTGGGTGTTTTATTTTTTCTGAGTTAAGTGAGTAGGTAAATGTCCCTTTGATCTTCCTGCAGTGGATGAGAGCTGTTTGGGTTTTTAAGGCCCTCGCCAATTATATGAAATGGACTGCAGAACTGGGTTTGAGGCTGGCCTTCTGGGTGGCTCCAAGGTCCCTCAACGGTTTTTATTCTTTCTCCTCCCATCTCTCCCACATCCCCAGTGCTGAAAGAACTGAGGAAAAGGAAGCAGCAGGCAGTGCTGAAAGAAAAGTGAGCTTTCTGAGCCCATGGTCCAGGAGGTCAGCAGTGTATCTCTCACCTTTGAGCGGGTAGGTTGCCAGTGGTGGGGAAAGCGCACAGCTTAACCTGCCAACCCGATGGAGTTTGGTAAGCAGCTCCTCCAACCAGGAGTCAACAGTCCTAACCATCTGCTGGGCAGGACTTACAGCTGAAATGATCTCTTGTCATTGCACGTATTCCAGCAATTATGCGTGCTGGAGGGATGAGGAACTCTGGGCCTAAGTAAGAAGAGAGGGGATCACAGGAGCCACACACAATTCTTCCAAGCTCCCCGTGTGTCAGGATTGAAATATGAACGCTGTGCTGGCTGGTGACTTCTTTGTGGCACGCACACATTATCTCCCCTGTGCCACAACTAAGTCACATGCAGTAACACTTCATTATTTTCATTAAGCTTATTGCAAGAGTAATCATCATTGCCATCGGTATCAATCATCAGCAATTTTCCCGATTATGGCCGTAAGCGATGACAGTCCATGTTGACAATAAATGATCACGCCTCTGGCTTCAATTGACACTTCATTGGACTTTGCAAGGTTGCTCCGAACACTCCTGGGCTTGCTATGTAAAGAACTATTTATCTATGACAAAACCTGGGTCTATCCGATATTTGTTTTTGCTTCCCAAATGGGTAAGTTCATAATATTTGCAAAATTCATCCTTTAGTAGATGACAGCCACGGAGTCCAAAACATATTTGGAAAGAAGTTATATGCTCTTAGCTCAGGGCTGTGGCATCACGGCCATTCCCCAACCTATCCTAAATGTGTATGCGTTGAGTTATGGCTCTTTCTTCCAAATGGACATGGGAAATGAAGTTGTTTCGATTGCAAAATGGCTCTTGGCTGTTTCCTATTTCTAAGTGGGAGCAGGAGGAAAGGAATTGGAGGGCAAACAGCTCCACTTCCCTTTATCACTGAGTCTTTCTGGCATCCAACATGATTGAAATTCTTCAACATTTAAATAAGACTTCTGAACAACAATAGCCTAGTTGCTTATTATTCTTGTTACTGCACTTCTATGGTTTAAAGCACTCCCTGGTCTCAAGCATTTGTGCTACAAATAATTTTAATTGAGCCGAGAAACCCTTGACATTTTAGAAATTACCTTCTATTTATAAGACTTTAAGAGGAACCTTCCTGGCTGTCCTGACCTCTGTACGATTTGGCCTTTTTTCCTCTACTTTGAGTTTAGTTTTTTATTTTCATTGAACCAAATTACTTTCATTCCTAATTTAATTTTGCAGTAGCAAATAAAAAGCCAACTTGATGTATCTGTAAAATCCCACACAGGCTATGAAATATGCAGGTTCCTTAGACTCGCACATATGAGGGAGCATCTGAAGTCCATTCCATTAAGGTTGACAAAATGAGTTCTGGGAATATTACTAATGACGAGGTTCTAAAAAATGGAGGCTGTATCAGATCTTAAAATATCCTTTGGGGTTTGTGAAAGTTTTCTGAACAGTGAAAATTTTAGTTTTTGTTATGTATTTTCTCCAACTATCAAAAATCCTATTGATGTAGACCTTGTTGAGATGAATTTCATTTTGATACAAATAATAAAATATTGTATATTTGTACAGTATTGTCACATTTATCGTCTCATTTCATCTTCAAAGAAACTCATTCATTCATTCATTATTTATATGTTCCAGGCTCTATTCTAGACACTCTGGGTGCAGCAGTGAACAAAACAGCTCATGGAACTTCCTTTTGAGGAGGGAGACAAGTAAAAAACAAATAAATGAACAAACATGTGTCTTTTGATGTTCAATGTTGAATGGTGCTAATTGTAATTGTAATAAAAACTAAAAACTAAGCAGGGAAGGGGAATAGGGACTACTAGGGTAAGAAGGCCTCACTGTAAGATGACGTTTGACAGAGATGTGGAGTTGCTAAGGGCAGGAACAGTCTTGCAGGCAGAGAGAACAGCACGTACAATGGCCCAAGTCAAGAACAGAAGGGAGCATTGAGTGTAGAGCAGAGTGAGCCAGGGGATTGGTGGTCAGAGTAGAAGCAAGAATTCCATCATGGGTCACCTGGGAGGCTCAGCGGTTAAGCATCTGCCTTTGGCTCAGCACATGATCCTGGAGTTCTAGGATCAAGTCCCGCGTCGGACTCCCTGCAGAGCCTGCTTCTCCCTCTGCCTATGTCTCTACCTCTCTCTCTGTCTCTCATGAATAAATAAATAAAATCTTTAAAAAAAACAAAAGGAATCCCATCATGGAGGACCTTGAAGGCCAATATGAAGACTTGGCTTTTCCCCTGATGACATGAGGGATCCAAAGGATTTTGAGCAGAGCAGTGACTTAGTCTGACTTATGTTTGGAAGGACCAGTCTTATGGTAGCATGACAATAGGTGGCAGAGGGGCAAAAGCAGGAGGGAGACTTGTTGGGAGACCATGGCATTCACTGAGAAAATATAAGTGGGTCAAACCAAGGTGGCAGCAAGGGAGGTGTCAAGAAGCAATCAGTTTCTGGATATGAAAATGAAGAAAGGAGGATATTATTTATTCTCATTTTAGAGGGAGAAAACTCAGTCTCAGAGTAACTGACTTTCTCAAGAATATGGAGCAAGTGTGTGACAAAGTGGGGTTTGAAACCAGACCTGTTGGTGTGAGTCCCTCCATGGCACCCTGTGCAGACCACCTGCCACCGAATACAGCCCAAATATCCATCCATCTTGGAGTTTCTGCCTCAGAGCTGTGGTCATGTTCTCATTAACATAATAAATAAGGAATCAGGAAGAGCAAGGGTACTCCAGTTCCCTGGATACCTGAACAACTAATGCTACCTGACATTAGTAGAAGGTAGAGCCTAATAAATGGCTGGGAGGAGGAGGAGGAGAGCATTTGCTTCAAGGGGAGGAGAGGCACTCATTAGCAACCTAGTTGCTTACATGGTTCACGTTCTTGTTTCAAGCAGGCACCTGCACTGTCAGGGGCCTTTCCGGAAACGAACACTACTACTATTGCTATTGGGGCCCTATGGCTTTTTTTTTTTTTTAACTGAAGTGAGATTCATATAACAAAATCAACCATCTTAACATTAAAGTGAACCATTCAGTTCACTTTAATATATTCAAAATGCTGTATAGCTATCATGTCTATCTAGCTCCAAAGCATTCCCATCATCTCAGAATGAATCCACATTATGCAGTTACTCTCCCTACTTCTCTTCCCCCAGCCCCTGGCAAACACCAATCTAGTTTCTGTTTCTATAAATTTACCCATTCTAGATATTTCCTATAAATGGAATCATAGGGCAGCCTAGGTGGCTCAGTGGTTTAGCACCACATTCGGCCCAGGGTGTGATCCTAGAGACCCAGGATCAAGTCCCATGTCAGGCTCCCTGCATGGAGCCTGCTTCTCGCTCTGCCTGTGTCTCTGCCTCTCTCTCTCTCTCTATGTCTCTCATGAATAAATGAATAAAATCTTTATAAATAAATAAATAAATAAATAAAATCGTATAATGTGAGGCCTTTTTGTGTCTGCTTTCATTTAGTGTAATGCTTGTGAGGTTCATCCATGTTAGAGCATGTACCAGCATTTCATCCCTTCTTATGGCTAAATAATATTTTGTTGAATGTGTATGCCACCAAGTGTTTATCCACTCGTCCACTGATGGACATTTGCATTGTTTCTGCCATTTAGCTATTGTGAATAATACTGCTACAAACACGCATGTATACATACTAGTTTGAGTACCTGTTTTCAGTTCTGTGAGGAACATGCCTGGGAGCAGGAGCTGGGTGTTCTGTTCAACCTTTTCAGGAACCATAACTGTTTGCTACAGTAGCTGAATCCCTTCCATTCCCACCATCAGTGTACAAAGACACCAATTTCTCCACTTCCTAGCCAACACTTGCTATTTTCCCTTTGTAAAAAATTATAGCCATTCTGGTGGCTGTGAAGTGGCATCTCACTGTGATTTTGATTTACACTTCCCTAATGACTAATGACGGTGGACTTGGTGACCATGGATTGGTATATCTTCTTTAGACAAATGTTTATTCAAGTTCTCTATTCACCTGTTAATTGGGTTGTTCATCTTTTTGTTGTTGGGTTGTAAGAATTCCTTATATATACTGGATCCTAGACTCTTACCAGACATATGATTTACAAACATTTTCTCCTTTTCTGTTGGTTGTCTTTTCACTTTCATGATAATGTCCTATGATGTATGAAAGGCCTAAATTTTGATGAGGTCCAGCTTATCTATTTGCTGTTGCTATTGTTGCTTGTGCTTCTATCCCCTGGCTTATTTAAAACAATGTTGGGGCAGCCCGAGTGGCTCAGTGGTTTAGCACCACCTTCAGCCCAGGGCCTGATCCTGGAGACCTGGGATCGAGTCCCACATCAGGCTCCCTGCATGGAGCCTGCTTCTTTCTCTGCCTGTGTCTCTGCCTCTCTCTCTCTCTCTCTCTCTCTCTCTCTTTCTCTCTCTCTCTGTCTCTCATGAATAAATAAATAAAATCTTAAAAAAAAGCAATGTTAATGGTGGTAACCATAACAATAGTAGTGATAATAGTGAACACTGACACAGAGGGAGGGAACCATAGGAGAGCACCTGTGCTTTCCTATTTTAGGCCGAGATGTAGAGCAGACATGGAACTTCCTAAGCTCAACTGTAGACCTCAAAGTATTCCTCTTATAATCTCTGTTATGATATTGTTAAGCTGCCATCACAAGAGACCCGCAAATATAATGGCTTGAAGCAGAGAGAAATGCATTTCCCCGTCTCATGCCACAGGTAGGGTGGCTTAGCAGGGTCAGAGCCTTGGGCTGCTTCCAACGTCTTATTTACCATCCTTAACACATGGCTTCCATTTTGTGGTCTGAGATGATTGTTCCAACCACCACTGCCACATCAGCATTCCACTCAGCAGGAAGGGGAAAAGAAAAGGGGAGTTTGTGTCCTTTCCCTTTGAGCCTATGTCCCAGAATTTGCACACATCACTTCTGCTTACTCCCATTAGCCAGAAATTAGTCACATGGCCACACTTAAAGGAGGCTGGGAAGTGTGGTTTTTAATTCAGCACCCATGTGCTCAGCTGAAAGCTCTGTAATTACAGAAGAAAAGAAAATACATATTGGGGAACAAATATCCAGTCTCTGACATAGAACCTCAACTTTAGTAATTATCAGATTAGTATTGTGAGCAATGTTGCTAAAATTAGAATGGAAACCAGACTTCATTTTCACCCGTAGTTATTTTCCCATCCATTAAACGGGTCTCTGTTAAGGTTTCTTCAGACTACTTGGGAAGGAGGACCAAAGCTTCGTGCTAGGATAAGTCGTCAGGGAAAGGACTCAGTAAGTATAGGGAAAAGGAGAAGTAAGGAATTCACCAGTGAGCTGCCTAAAGAAGCACATAGATGATGAGATAATGGAGAGGAGTCATGTGTTTGTATCAGTGTCTCTGTGCTGTGGAAGATTTTTATGAGCAGAGATTTCTATCTGGAAGACAAACCACCACCACCAACAAAAACTCAAACAGATGTTATTTTGGTCCTTTAGAATTTTTAAGTGTTTTCACCAACTTTTTTTCATTGGGTCATTGTAACCTTAAATACCAGGAATGGGACACAGTACTACTTCCATTTCATCTCCATGATAAAAAGGAATCTCAAAGGTTAGGATGTTTTTTAGCTGTTTGGTAGCAGAGGCAGGATTCAAACAGCTCTCCATCACCCCATCTTGCACTTATTCAAGGATTTCCCATATGCTTTCCTCCCAGCCATACGCATGCATGAATGTAGCTAACAAGTCGCACCACTTACAGGCTAACGCCTGACATGCCTTCCAGGACAGCCTAAGGATCTTACCTGTAGGCCTACCCTCTATCCACACCTGCATTAAATTAGAAAAAGTCTTGGCAAGCTCCTGGAGTGTCACTTCCCTCACCTGCCTTTCTGGCTGGCTACCAGGGTGGTCTGGACAATGAGACAGTGGACCAGGGGAAGGGTGACACTGGCATGAGTGGTTTTGGCCAACATGCCATGGGAAACCTCTGTGCCTTCTTGAGGCCTTGCACTCATGCAGAACACTGTATCCAGGGCCCCAGTCAGGGCTCGGCATCAGGGCAGTGGAGAGTCAGAGGTAGGCCCATGCTGGTTCTTCTCCCTTAAGCAAGTCCATCCCCATTTCAGAAGACATCTTTGAGGCACTGGACACTTCACATTGACTGCATGGAAAATTACAGTGAAATAATACACCTTGTCTCATTTTTTCCTAACAAGTTCTTGAGGGTTTTAATGACCATGTCAGGAGGTTATGGCCTGGGACTCTTATCTAGACTCAAAGTGCTTCGAGGAAAAGACAAGAGATTTGAAGGTGGAAGTCCAGCTGCTAAGCTGCTAACTGGCCACATAACCTTGGGCAAGTCACACATAAGCTCACTGAGCCTCAGCTTCCTCATCTGAGAAATGAGAGTGAATAGGCACCATGAACAATAGCAAATATCTCTTAGGAAGTGGAAGCATCAAATAAGAAAATAGGTAGGAAATCACTTTGTAAAAGTGATGTGCAAATGCTAATTATTATTACAGTATAAGCCTATTCTTTAAATGTCAGGACAAAACAGGGTTAGGAGGAGATATAAGTGACAGAGAAGTTCAAGGACAGCCCTGAGAGCACTGACTATGTACTTGAGTCCTGATTTGCTGACTTTTCTTTTTTCTGGGCTTGTGTCAATGTCAATCATGAGTGAGAAACGTTAGGCTGCTTGGTTAGTGATTCATAGTCTCATCTCTCTTAGAGAAAAACGCATTTTTTCAAAATGCTTTATACAACTTTTCACAAAGATTTCATTCCTATAAATGTCAGGAAATGTTCTTTCTTTTAAATATAGTAGTAGAATCTCCTTTGTTAATTCTCAGGCAAATAGGCTTAGGACTCCAATTTCAAGATATGAAAAACTTTAAAGAGGCAAAAACATAGAGCCTGGGAAAACCAGCTATTGTACAAATCACAGCAATTTAAAAACAATTTTGCCCATCTAGGGATTTCTGTTACATGGCTGTCTCTCATATTATTTTTAGTATATGTTTTTAAATTGTTTTTCTCAGCAGTTTTGTATCATATCAAGGACTAGGGCTACACTCACTTTAAGCAGTTCTGAAAATGAGTCATCTACTCAGATATGTGAAGAGAGGGGATTATAGACCAAACTCTTTTTTAAAAAAATATTTTATTTATTCATGAAAGACACACAGAGAGAGGCAGAGACACAAAAGGAGAAGCAGGCTTCCCATGGGGAACCCGATGTGGGATTTGATTCCAGGGCCAGAATCACACCCTGAGCCAAAGGCAAACACCCAACGGCTGAGCCACCCAGGCATCCCATAGACCAAACTCTTAACAGTCGTTACCTCTGAGTGGGGTTGGAGCAGAACTGAGGAAGCGAGGAATCTATTGTAACTCTGTTACATGAGCATGTAATGTGGTAAAATTATAAATAATGTGCAATAATAATAGAAATTAATTGTTTCAGAAAATATTCTATTTCTCTAGATGAGTCCCCATATTACCTGGCAAAAAAAATACTAACTTAGAGCTCCATTTTATTTGCCCACCTCCATTCTCTGCCTTCACCTCTCTTCCTCCACAATGCATTGGTCTGACAAATCATTTGCCAATTACTGGAAATTTTGAGGAGGAAAGCAAATTCAATTTTGGCATGAGTGGCTATATTGACAAATCTGAATCCACAGACTGCAGATTCCTCAAGAATCAGGGGCATTTATGTTTCATTCTTTAAACATTCATTCATGTAAGTCATTCATTCATCCATTTAATAAATGCTTATCGAGTGCCAAGGACACCGTTTTCTCTGCATAAAAATACAGCAGCTAACAGATGCATATTTCTGCCTACAATGAACTTTCTTTTCCTAGGCTTGATGCATAGCCTTAAAACTTGTTAAATGAGAGAATTTGTTAATAAAAAATTATTATTATTTTTTAAAGGTTTTATTTATTTATTCACGAGAAACACAGAGAGGCAGAGACACAGGCAGAGGGAGGAGCAGGCTCCATGCAGGGAGCCTGACGTGGGACTCGATCCTGGTTCTCCAGGATCAGGCCCTGGGCTGAAGGCAGTGCTAAACCGCCAAGCCACCCGGGCTGCCCTGTTAATAAAAAATTATTAAGCACTAACTAGAGCCCTGGCATTATTTTAAGGATTGAAGCTATAGCAGTGAGCCTGACAAATCTTATATTCTAGTGAGGGAAAGACAGACATAAACCAGATGAGTCAATACATCACTGTCAGACAATAAGGTGTATACAGCTTGGCCATTGGTGCCAATATACTTCCTGTGCATACAACTACAGCTTCCCAAATGGGAAAATTTACAGACATTGCCTGCTGGTTTAGGTCTTTGAATTTATCATGACAAATGGAACTAAAATTCCATTGACATCATGTGTGGCATTGGGTCAAATCTCCCATTCTTTTGTTCCGTCCTCCCACAAAGCTAGCTTGCCTAGGAGGCTCTCGGGCAATATATTAGTTTTCCATTGCTGCCATAACAAATTACTACAAAGGTAGTGGCTTAAACAATACAAATGTATTATCTTACAGTTCTGGATGTTAGAAGTATGAAATGGGTTTCACTGGGCTAAAATCAAGATATTGGTAGGACTGCATTCTTTCTAGAAGCTCCAGAGAAGAATACATTTCTTTGCCTTTTTTAGATTCTAGATGAGGGTTCATATTCCTTGCCTCATGACATTTCTTCCACCTGCAATGCCAGCAACATTAGGATGAGACCTCCTCACTCTGCCATCTCTTTATTTCTCCCTTTTCCATGTTTAAGGACTTGGTAACTACACTAGCCCTACCTGGATAACCCAGGGTAATCTCTGCATCACAAGACAGCTGACTAGCAACCACATTTCCATCAGCAATGTTAGTTCCCCTTTGCCTTGTAACCTAACATACACACAGGTTCCAAGTATTAGGACACGGACATCTTTGGGAGACCATTATTCTGCCTACCACAGATAGGCTAGAAAGGAAGGAGCTACTTTTACATCTTCAGCCCCATCCCCAATTTCTAGCACAACACTGAATGTCTAGAGAACATTGACTGGTTTATATATGATGCTGGTAAACAGAACAGAAAATACCACGTGCTCCAGACAGCAGGAACCTGTATTTATTTACGGAGCCTGGCTAGCAGCTGTATGAGACAGAAAGCTCAGTAACTCCCACAGGCAAACTCAAAAACTTCTTGCAGAAAGGTCTTTAATCATCTGCTCTGTGTTTTCTCAGAACTGCTAAAGTAGAAGGAAAATTCCTTTTAGCAACAATCTCATATTTCTTATCTTCATATTCTTCCCTTTTGCATAGTACTTTACAGTTTATAGAGCACTTTCACATACTCTCACTTGACCCTCATGAAAATTCTGTTGGGGGAAGGGTGGGGAGTCCAATTATTCCCATTTTGGCACTTAGGAAACTGAACTTCAGAGGGAAGGCATGGCCTGTTCAAGATTGTGAAGCCACGACTTGACCAGGTTTTCTGATGCCAAAGCTTACACTCTCTCCATTACAATGTGTTATTCCCCATTGGTCATTTCTTCTGGTTCAAGACTTTAGAGTCCCTGGACCAAGTTCCATCCTTGCTACACAATCATCACTGCCATTGCCACCATCATCCTCATTATCTTTACTGTCATCATTGTCATCCTCCTCATCTCATCATCATCATCATCATCATCATCATCATCACTGCTATGAATGTCTTCAAAGTTATTCATCAGAAGAAATTTCCTTCAAGTTTTAGGAATTACCTTTGGCTCTGTCTATGATGGGGGAACCATGGCCTCCCTTTCTGATTTGAGCTATCAATACAACATGTCAGGAAACCAGTCATTCTGATTTCTGTCCCTGTGAGTAATCCCTTTAGGTCCCCACATGGTTGAAAAAACTTGGAGTGATCCTTAACCAAGATCACCAATACTGGCGGCATCAATGTGCATCCCCGACATGACTATTCTAATTATCTATGGCTGCAAAACAAAGCACCCTGAAACTCCATGGCTTAAAACAATGCCCATATTTGCTCATGATTCTGCAGTTCCATTAGTGCTCAGCAGGGTGATTCTTCCCTCAGTCCTGTTAGTAGTCACTCATTTGAGAATGAGAATTTAAAAAGACAAATAGTACCTTGGTATTATTATGAAAATAGTTTTGACCTTACATACCACCTGGAGGGGTGCAAGGGTCTTTGGAATGCACTTTCAAAACCACTATCCTACCTGTTTGGGGTTCTCCATTTTCAGACTAGACCACAACTTGTCTGGGAGGAGACATACCAGTGAACTCCAGAGAAACTCTCCCAAGTCCTCAGGGTGCTGGAAAATTTTTCTAATTGTTGAACTATGTGCAAGAGTAATCAGTGCCCAGCCTGTTTGACATCACTAAATTCACTTTCCAATCTCCAGAGCTTCTTAGCCTCCCACAATGCTCTTACATGTAGACTCCAGCTAGCACACTATTCCAAGGCAGTATTTCTATCATTTTGTTACAAAGTATGTGGGATTTATCTTTGGTCAATTTTTTTCACATCAGAATTAAGAATTTTCACCATCCGGCCTGAGCTTCGCTCATGCTATATCTTCCATGACATTTTCCATATTTTCAAAATATCTCAGCAGCATCACCATTATGTTTATTAAATGGAGGAGGGGTCAAACATGCAGCTCTTATTAAAACCCACAGCAGTCACACTGCTTTGAAAATTTAGTGGTTAGCTAATATAAAAGTCATAAAAGGTTTGGGGTTCTGGGGACTTCCATAAACTTAAAATTTTAGGTGCCCTGAGATGCAATTTCTGAGCAATTTCTTTGATCTCTGGCTGCCCTGGTAAATCATTTATTAGGGCAGCCTTTTTAAACAGAATCCTCTCAACCTCTCCCACAAGATATATAAAATAACATACTCTGCAAACAGTCATCAACCCCCTGCACTTACTGTATTCACTGATTACAAACCGATGGAGAAGTTAGGAGTTTTTTTGCAGTCAAATCTTTTTATTCTCAGAAATTTGCAGAAGAGACAGTGATGAAGTGCTACATGATGACAGATTGTACCTGCCCGAAATTTCCAGAATGGGACATGCCATCCCAAAATACTTCAGTAAGGTTTGTTTTTAAAAGCTCTAATAGAGTTCTAAGCCTTACTGGGTCAACATTCAAGCCAGGTTGCTCATGCCAGTTCCTTGTAGCCTCCTTGTGGTTTCCTCCCTTCTCTCCCTAACCTGCTCAATCATTCTATCTGGCATGATTTTTAGGGACTTCAAGTGGAGTGGGGAGCAGTCATCAGATCTCCACAACTACCCTGCTTTCACTCCTGTCTGTCTATTGGTCTCTCTTTCTCTCTCTCTCTCTCTCTCTCTCTCTCTCTCTCTCACACACACACACACACACACACACACACAAAGGTACACTTGCTTCCCTGCTTTCTCTGAAGACTTGAGAGAAGTCAAAAGTAACTGCCATCAGGAAAAGATCTGGCAACTTCTGTAAGTGTTGGGATACTTTCTAAGTGCCTAACACAACATGAGAAGAAGGGTTTGTGGGTAGAAGTCCTCACGAAGGTTTGCAAATGACAAATTTTCAAGTCTCTACCACCATTATATGCAAGGCCCAAAGTTTCCAGTGGTTGTGAATTAAAAAAAAACATTGCTTAAGTCATACCAAAAAGATGACTCTCATGACCTATTTAAGTAACAATTCATGCTTCAAGATTAGGGAGAAAGATCTATCCCTGAATTTGTAAACCTTGAAGAGGAAAAACTTTTCTAAGTGAGACAAGAAGCCATAAAGAAAAAGACTGATAAATCTGACTATAACAAAATCTAGAATTTCTGCACAATAAGCCATATAAACTAAATCAGAAGACAAATGACTAATTCTAAAAAATATCTGCAATATAGATGAAAAAGGACTAATTTTTCTAAAATTCAAAAGCTCTTATTAATCAATAGGGTAGGAAAATGAATAAGGAAGCTAATCAAGCAGTTAATGAAAATATATATATAAATGGCAAATAAACATATTAAAAATTCACAAATAAAAACAAACAAAACCACAATGAGATATTGTTATGGATAGAATGTTTGTATCTTCCCAAAATTCATATATCAAAGGCTTAATCCCTTGTGTGATGGTATTTGGAGACAGGGTTTTGAGAGATGATTAAATTTAGATGAAATTGTAACAGTGGGGTCTTCCCTTCATGATGGGATGAGTGCCAATACAAGAAGAGACACCAAAAAGCTTTCTTTTTCTCTGTCACATTAGAACATAGGGAGGGGTAGTTGTTTGGCTGTCTCCAAGCCAGAAAGAGATCCCTCACCAGAACCCAACCACAAAGGCATCATGATCTGGGTCTTCCATCCTCCAGAACTATGAGCAATAAATGTCTCTTGCTTGAAGTACCTGGTTTGTAATATTTTGTTACAGCAATTCAGACTAAAAGATACACCATTTTCATCTGTAAAATTATAAGCTATTTTAAATGCTTAATGAGGGCAGCCTGGGTGGCTTAGCGGTTGGGCAGCCTGGGTGGCTCAGCAGTTTGGCACCGCCTGCAGCCCAGAATGTGATCCTGGAGACCTGGGATCGAGTCCCATGTTGGGCTCCCTGCATGGAGCCTGCTTCTCCCTCTGCCTGTGTCTCTGCCTCTCTCTCTCTCTCTTTCTCTCTCTCATGAATAAATAAAATCTTTAAAAAAATGTCTAATGATACCTCGGGTTGGCAGATGTGAAGTGAAATAAACATTCTTACCCTCTTTTCTGCAACCAGTTTGATGAGACACATGGCAATATATATCAGCTTCTAGAATCCATATATCTTTTGATTCAGCAGTCCCCAGCTCCAAGAATTTATACTGTAGATCTACTTGTATATATACACAACGATATATATACAAAGATGATTATTGATGTGCTGTGTAACACCAAAAACTGGAAGAAGCATAAATATAAATCATTAAGGAATAAATGAAATAGTCTGTCCTAAGATGAGTTACTCTACATTCTTTTAAAAAGAATGTGGTAGTTGTAGAATTGAAAAGGTGGATACACAAATGTTTATCATATGATTCTTCAAAAAAAAACTTTTTTAGGGGCGCCTGGGTCGCTCAGTCAGTTATGCATCTGCCTTCTTAAGTCATGATCACAGGGTCCTGGGATTGAGCCCCAAGTCAGGCTCCCTGCTCAGCAGGGAGTCTGCTTGTCCCTCTCCCTCTGCCTCTCCCCTGCTCTTTCTTTCTCTCTCTCAAACAAATAAATAAATCTTTGATATTTTTTTAAAGAGAGAGAAAGAGAGCATGCATGCATAAGCCTATGGAGAAGGGGGCAGAGGGAGAGAGAGAAAAACTCTAGCAGACTCTGTCCTTGGCGCAGAATCCCACACAGGGCTGATCTCCCTGGGCTCGATCTCCTGACCCTAAGATCACAATCTGAATTGAATCCAAGAATCGGACGCTCAATTGCCTGAGTCACCCAAGCACCCCTAAAAAATTTTAAGTAAATGTAGGGCTTGAACTCATGACCCTAAAACCTTGACTGACTGAGTCAGCCAGGTGCCCCCATCATATGATTCTTTACACTTTGCTGTTTCTTAGAAAATCTTCATGATAGGGATGCCCAGGTGGCTCAGCAGTTGAGTGCCTGCCTTCGGCCCAGGGTGTGATCCTGGGGTTCCGGGATTGAGTCCCACATTGAGCTCCCTGCATGAAGCCTGCTTCTCCCTCTGCCTGTGTCTCTGCCTCTCTCTCTCTCTCTCTCTCTCTGTCTCTCGTGAATAAATATGTAAAATCTTTAAAAAAAAAAAAAAGAAAGTCTTCATGATAAAAAGTTGGGCAGTAAGGTAAAAATATAGTAGACTTGTAGGTGCTGTCATGAAAACCAAGATAGACTAAGTGTAAAAAATAAATTGTAGAACAATGTATATTGTATTATTCAGATTTTTCCAACTTTTGACATATCATTTATGGATGTATCCAAAATTAATTCCCTAATTTCTTGTTTTCATTATTACAAATAATTCCATAATGAACATATTTGTTTTTTTAAACATATTTGTTTATCATCTTTTTATACATCTCTCTTATTTTAGAGCAAAATCATAAAAGCTTACAACTGGGTGGGGCTTATGGACATTATTAAGGCTATAGATTTATATTCTTTTAAATATTTCTGGAAATGTTGTTCTAATTTGTTTTTTACCAGGAATTCCACAATTTAATAAACATATATTGCATCTATATTATTGAAAATACTGGAGAGAACACTTTCCCCAAATTCCCAAGGAGTTCCGAACACTTTTCTCAAGTCACCGGTATAATACTACTTACCGAGTGCTACGTGCTACGGTAAGCCAGGCTCTGTGCTGGGTGTTTTACAGGCCATGTCCACTGCCAAATCCTGACTCACTACTAGAGGCTGTGTTGGAGTTATTCTGGAGAACTGATTCTTAAAGGGGAAGCTAATCTCTCTGTCCCTTCCAATTTGCCATTCCAACTATCATTTCAAAAAGAAAAGAAAAAGATGAGTTCATTCCTTCCCATACATCCAGCCCCCCTCTTTGAAATGAGGGCTTCTTTCCCCATGATTAACATTTCAGCACTTCTGAGGCTTTCTGCTGGAGAAGCAGCCATTCTTCCACCTAATTGGAATGAAGGAGGAAAGTCAGCGAGGGCCTAACTCCAGATGGATTGGTAAACTGAGAATGAGTGAAATTGCAGAATGTCCCTAATAGGCAGGAAAAAGGATGTGGCTCCTCTCAGGATAATGCAAGTGCATGAGGCATGTATTTAGAATTAGCTCTACAATAATTTTTATCTAAGGAACTGGTACGCTTTCTTTCTGAATAAAAGAAATGGGAAACCCAGAGCCAAAGCTGGTGTTAATCTCCGCAGCTCTATTAACGTCCATAATTTGTAACTGTCTTTCTTCTTCTTTTTCTTCCTTTTGATAATCTATTTTAATTTCTAGTTTGCTACATGTTGTATAGATGCCCTTTCATATTGTTTGCTTCAGATCATTTTTAGAAGGGAGCCTAAGATATAATGGAGGTGTTCCTGGCCACTATGTGCTGGCTTTGGTGGCCATGCATTTGCATGCTTCTTCATCCATTCATTCATTCAGCAGAGATTTATAAGCACAAGGGGAGCAGGGTAGAGTAGTAGGAAAAGACAAAGGTCCCAGAATCAAACAGTCTCCACCACTTCTAACCTGTGACCTCTAGCAGGTCACCTATTTTCTCTGTGTCTCAGTTTCCACATCTGGAAAATGGTGACATTCTTAATTATTAATCTTAATAGTGAAGATTCAGATAATACAGGAAAAGCACTTGCAACAATGTCCAGCACACAATATCTCAATAATATTTGCCTTCATGATCATCACTATTAGTATTTATTAGATGCTGTTATGGACTGAATTGTGTTCCTCCCCAAAACTTTTATGCTGAAGTTCTTACCCCCAATAACTCAGAATGTCATTGTATTTGGGGACAGGATGTTTAAAGAGGTCATTAATTTAAAATTAAGCCTTCGGGGTGGCCCCAAATCTGATACAGTCAGTGTCCTTATAAGAGAAGGAAGTCTGGGCATAAACATAATGGAGGGAAGACCATGTGAAAACACAAGGAGAGATGGCCACCTACAAGCCAAGGAAGGGAGCTTAGATGGAAACAAACCTGTCAACACCTTGATCTCAAGACCCCCAGAACCTTCAGACAATACGTTTTTGTTGTTTAAGTCACCAGATCTGTGGCACTTTGTTACGGCAATCCTAGGACACTTACACAGATGCCTACTATGTGCCTAGTAGTGTGGGTTCCTAGACCTGGGACGTACAGCAGTAAAGATGACAAAGTCTCTGCCTCTAGGGAGGCTACATCCTAGTGAAAGTAATAAACATGTAAGCAAATCTATGAACAACATAATTTTAAGAAATGGTGAATGCTATGAAGAAGATAGTAAGGATGATGTGAAGGTATGACCTGGGGTGCTGGTACATTTATTTAGACCAGATGGTTGAACAACCAGGGAGAGCCTGTCATGGACTGACAAGAGGAAACTGGCATGGGAACACCAGCTTCAGAATATTCTGGGAAGAAGTGCTTGATCTGTTTGAGGGTCAAAGAGGTGGACACAGTGCTATGGCCAGAAGACAATGAAGAAGGGGATGCAAACTGGAGAGGAGGTCAGGGAGAAACTGGGCCAGGTCACGTAGGGCCTGCAGGCCAACGAAGGACATTTGGGTTTATATTTTAAAGCTTGCTCTGATGAGAGGATAATGGAGAGGAGGCTGGAGTGGAAGCTGGGAAAGCAGTCAGAAAGATGGTACACTTGGACTAAGAGAGAGAGGTGGAGACAGAAAAAAAGAAGATGGGTGGATGGATGCCAGACATATTTTGAAGGAAAAGTTTATAGGACTTGCTCATGGACTGGATACAAGGTAGAGGGCAGGTGAACATTAGAAGAGGGATTAAGAAGACACTAGGTTTTTAACTCAACAACTGCATGGAAAGTGGTACCATTTGCTGATTTGGGGAAGCCAGCGGGGGTTGGGGTGGATTCTAGAGCTATCCCATGGCCAGACCATGATTGACCTATTAGATGTGGCCTATTACACATTCAAGTGCAAATCAAGGAGGCTGTTAATATCATATCAGACTTAGATTGAGGAGACAATCTAAGGGAGATTGAGGAGCAGAGACACACATTTGCGAGTCAGCCCTGGGAATGGCTGGGATCACCTACGAAGGCTCCAGAGCAGAAAGCCTGGGACTAGAACAGAGACTTTACGCACTACAACTTTAAAAGCATAAGAAGGAGACTAAAAAAGAGCCATCAGTGAGGTAGGAAGAAGAGCAGAGAAGGGCATAGCACATGGGTGGAGAGGGAAGGACAGGCGACAGCTGCACACAGTGACACCACGCTCACACGTAAAAGGTACTAAGCACGTCAGAGAAGGCATGTGTGCTCCCAAAGGACTCACACACACATGTGCACACGTTGTGGGGGCTGTCTGCCAGTGTATATAGTTATAGAATCTGATGCTTCCAGGGTTTGAGGCTCCTTTTAAAATTACATTTTACACATCAGTAAACTTGTAATGCAGGAACTGCTTTCTTAGAGTTATTTATATCCTTGGGTTGCAGAAGGATTTGTCAGGAAATAATATGAATGTTATTTATCTGACTGTTCAGCTTTATTGACTGCTACATTTCACATCCTTCAGTTCTTTTTGGCAGAGGAGTAAATAACACTGCTATTAACCTCTAACACCAGTATAAAAATAGGCAGTTATTAAGGGGTAAATATTACTTTGACGATTATTGCCCCGGTCTGCTTTCTCTGGGAGATGTAATAAATAAGGCCTCTCGTGGGATCCACAAAGTTCCCAATTTTGTTGAGGAAGCTGGCAGCTCTTGTGGCCACAGGCTGTGATTTGGAGCCATGTGGAGCAGATAGAAAAACCCCATGAAGTATTGCTCATTCCTGAAGGAAATCAAGGCAACCTTAATGTTCCACTGTAGCTGTGTATCCAGGAGCTGAAGGTGAAGGATCCAAAGGTTTCTACCAGAAGAGATTTAGAGAAGACTGAGCTCCTTGCTAAGAGCATTGGGAGCTGGGCTTGGGAGCAGGTAAGCCTATGGAAGCTGGGGCTTTGTTATCTCAACCTGTTGAACTCAAGCTATGGCTGTAGGAGCTTAGGCTCCATGGTCGCTCTTTATTAATGAACAGGTTAACTACATGGAGTACCCCCATTTGGGAGGTAAAGAAATGAAAAGTTAGTTATGGTAATAGGTAAAGAAAGACCCTTGGACCAGAAGCCAAGAGCACTAAACTATAGTTTCAACCCCAGCCTTCATTTGCGTAATGATCCTGAGAAAGTTATTTGTTTCTTCATCTTATAAGTAATAGGACAGAACTACATGGCTTCCTAAGACCCTTCTGGTCCTGAAATGTTTTGACAATCACCTGGTTAGGCCTGGTTGGATGAGTCCACCAGGTCTGGGAAAATCCTAGTTAACAGTGAGCCATTGCCTAATGATGCCTGCCCACACGGTGGACATGATTGTGTGCCCCAGCCAGCAAAGCCACTAGTCATCCTACAGGAAGCCCCAGCATGCTCCAGCAGGCCCCTGTCCGTAGCTTAGATGCTACATGCTTATCTTTGCCGTTCTGGCAAGGGCTGCTGGAACACTGGCAAACATTGCATGTTTTCCTTTGCTCTCCAAGACTAAATATTCTTAGCTTCGTAGATGAGTTTTGATCTTGTTCTATCCTCTGATTACAAATGTAAAAACACGGAGATCCTTTCCTCCTTGAAAAGCATTGAAATTCAGACTGCATGATTAAAATTAGTTGGAATGCTTCATGCAGAATGAGAGGTATATGTGGACCTCTCATACTTCATATCATGCAGGAGGCTAACTTCTGAAAAGGTGGCTTGATGTGAATGTATTCTAGGAACTCACTGCTTAAGGAAAATTTTGTAAAATGAAAGGTTCAGCATTAATTTAATTTGTATTTCAGGTTTGGGTTTTCACACATCAGTGGTGATTTGCAGTAAGGTACATTTCTGCTTTCTTGCATCTAAACTATGCTAAAATAGTTGAACACTGTGCCAAGTACTCAAGCTACTTGCCTCCATAAGACAAAACTTTGGAGGATGTAACCATCTTGGCATCTCCAGTCCACTTAGAAAATGGATGATGCTTATTCAAGTGAGCTTTACTTATGAAACAATAGAAATATGCACAAAAAAGAGTGAAGAATATATTGTTATAGACCCATTTGGAATAAATGTCAGCAGAATGGTTTGGATATCCACACCTCATTTAATTTTCCAAGAATTCACTATTTCATACTGCAATGTTAATAGATACTGCACCAATATTTCCTGAAGGCTATACATTGTGGCAAGAGGACATTGAAAATCATTATGAGGGCCACTTCAAGTAGCTAGTAGCCCCTCAAATAACCCTCCAAAAAACACATTTTTGCAAAAGAAAGGATAATTTTGTGTTAAACAGTAACATAGGGCATAGACACATATCATATCCTATACATATACAATGAGATAGGAGCAATTGGAGAGAAAAAAAATAGAACTTGTAAAAAATGGTGAGAAGAGATCACAGAGGTCGGTATAGCCATGGGAGGGAGAGGTCCTTCCCTGAGCATGGAACTCTTCACTGATGAGGAAGCTGCTCACCCATGCCCAGTCACATAAGGTCTACTTTAGGATGAGACAGCCAGTCTGGGGAAAGTCAAAAGTTCCTGCACTAACACACTGCCAAGGAGTCCAGCCCTCCCCTCACAGCAGAGTCCACTGGTCTGGGATCACCCGAAGAGTCCTGTGGCTGTGCAGATTGGGGTTGTAGTGCTCCTTAGCACTAACTCTTTCCAAGAACCCTTTGCTCCTGGCCACCCTCCTTTTTCTATTGGACCTGTTCTATCTTTCTTAACAACAAAATGAAGCTTGGTATGGCCATGGTTCTTACTTGGAAATGAGCAGGGATTCAGACAGGGCACCCTGATGGGTGGTCCCCTGGATGCTTTTCGGTAGTAGGTAATGGGAGCCTTGTGAGAGTTGTTCTAAAGGAAGTTAAACCATGATACCTGGAGCTATACAGAATAGTTTGGGACAAGTGATTCTAAAGACAATGTGGTGTCTTTTACCTAGAAATGTCAGCTAGCAGGATTCCCCATTGGAATCACTGTGTGTCTTGTGGTTGAGGGCAGGGGGTGGGGTTTCAGTAACAGAGCTAATTAAAGGTGGAAATGTTTGTGACCCTGCTGGAGCCCCTCCCTAAGACTCCACCCCCATAAGAACTATCACAGGGCCATTGGACATATTTAAGAGGTGCTGTACTCTTGTGAGAACTCATTCAAACAAGAGCTAGTAGAGCTTGAGTTATTGTTGTTATGTAATTCCATTTGTACTCCAGTATGAGACTTGGGGAAATCAAGTCCCCCAGATGCAAGTCACATGCCCGCCTAGATGCACCAGTGCACATGATTTAAATCCAATGTCATTGCCTCCATGTGGCCTTTGGCCTGGCAGCATCAACACCATCTGGGAGGTTGTTAGAAGTGCAGAAGCTCAGGCTCTGCTCTAGACCTACTGAATCAGGACCTGAACTTCACAAAACTCCACGTACATTAACATTAGAGAAGCACTTCCCCAGAGCAGTGGTTCTTAGTTTTGGCCAAATACCAGAATTATCAAGGGGGCTTTAAAAAACTACTGGTGCCTGGGTCCTATTCCTAGAGATTCTGATGGTGTGGCCTGGCCTCTGGGATTTTTTGAAAAGCACCCTATATGATTTTAATGTGCAGCCAGGAAAGAGAACTAAAGGAAGACCTCTTTCAGAATCTATGCCAATGGCTTTTTGCCAAGTAACCTATAATGGAAGCCCCTTGGCCAATGGATGCGTGCTTGACTACCTACTGTCCTATGTATTTTCAGTTTGTTGGGTGTATTCATATTAACATGTTTGCTTTTACTAAATTTTGGTTGTGATCTGTGATCACAATTACAAGTACAGTTTGGTTTACACAACAGAAATAGTATGAAAAGTCATGTGCAATAACATGTTTGTAGCTTGAACCATATGTTCACACAGATATATTAACATTTCAAAAGTCTTTTATCTAAACCTATGCCCTCCATTAATTAGTATTATAACAAAAGATATACTTGTTATCTAAAGAATCCTTTTTGTAAAGCAAAGCACCTATTTCTACTGTAACCATCTCACCTATTTTTTCCAAGATTACATTCTCATACATCAGGCTTCTTTGATGTTAGGGGTTAACAGACATATCACATACATTATAGTCTCATATTTCATGACCTTGTCTTGTGGCTAAGCATTTAGTTCCCATATCTGAACCTCAAACTCAACCAGAATTAATTATTCCTTTCTCTCTGTATCCCTGCCAATGTCCCTCTGTTAGAATAACTTCTTCATTTACTCTGCTACTGATTACTTCTGTGGTCTCTTTCCCTCCCAGTAGACTTTATGCTCCTGGAGGAATGAAAAGATGTGTGATCAATGACACGTCCACTTGAGGTGCTCAATAAATGTTTGCTGAGCATGCAGGTGAATGGATGTGCAAATGAACTAAGCCAGAGGGAGATGCATAATGTCCTTAATACTTCCTTTGGCTGGTCAGGGAGGCAACATTGCCTTAGTCAAGCACTAGGTAGGGTTGGGTAAGCACATATCCCCAAGCTTCCCCCTGCCTCCCATCTTCTTTCCCTGATGAATTTCTACTGTCATTTGCCTGTGGGCTCACGCTCCACTGTCTAATGCTTGTTGGGCCTCAGGTGCCTAGGTTTTCCCTGAGTTCTGTTGTCTACAGCTGTGTTGTCACCTTCTTTTTACAGGAAAGAATGGCCTCTCCCACTCCAAGTAAACATTCAATCTTTTCTCATATCCCTCCAAAAAAGGCACACAAATAGGGGAGGCTCATGTGAACCAAAATAAACATGCTAGACAAGATTTGCAGTGCAAAATTGACATGGCCAGGACATCATCTGACTTGACCAAGCAGTATTGGGCCATCAATAAGGAGGGAGCCACTTAAAGACAATGCTGGCATTATTGTCAAGATGTTATCTCACCCAAATTTGACCCTGAAGTGAAGTTAATGCTTTGAATTGTCTTAAACAATACTTACTGATGGGAGGAGGGAAAGAGAGAAGAAGGAAGGAAGGAAGGAAGGAAGGAAGGAAGGAAGGAAGGAAGGAAGGAAGGAAGGAAGGAAGGAAGGAAGGAAGGAAAGGATAAAGAGAGGGAGGGATTTACTCTTATATTCAGAAAGTATTTTTTTCCATGAACCAAATGCTGAATTACAAGGAAAATACTAGGAAATATTCTGATGCTGGGTTAGTATACAAAAAATATAAAGAACTGATACAACTCTTATAGCAGCATTATCAGCAATAGCCAAACTATGGAAAGAGCCCAAATATCCATTGACTGATGAATGGATAAAGAAGATATGGGATATATATACAATGGAATATTACTTAGCCATCAGAAAGAATGAAATCTTGCCATTTGCAATGACGTGGATGGAGCTAGAGTGCATTATGCTAAATGAAAAAAGTCAAAGCAAGACAAATGCCACATTATTTCACTCATATGTGGCATTCAAGAAACAATACAGATGAAGATATAGGAAGGGGAAAAAAACAGAGAGAGGGAAGCAAACCATAAGAGACTTAACGATAGAGAATAAACAGAGTTGCTGGGGGGAGATGGGTGGAGGATGGGCTAAATGGGTGATGCGTATTAAGGACAGAACTTGTTATGATGAGCACTGGGTGTTATATGTAAGTGATGAATCACTAAATTCTACTCCTGAAACCAAGATTACGCTTGGTTTCCCAGTTACCCAGTCATCCCAAAATAAAATTTTTATAAAAAAAAGAGAACTGATACAACTCAACACCAAAAAACAAATCATTCAATTGAAAATAGAAGACATGAACAGAGATTCTTTAAAGATATATAGACGGCCAACAGACAAAGATGCTTAACATCAAGCATCAGCAAGAAAATGCAAATCAAAACCACAATGAGATATCACTCACATCTGTCAGAATAGCTAAAATCAAAAACTCAAGAAACAACAGGTGTAGGTAAGGATATGGAGGAAAAGGAACCCTTGTTGGGTTGGTGGGAATGTAAACTGGTGCAGCCACTGTAGGAAACAGTATGGAGGTTCCTCAAAAAGTTAAAAATAGAACTACCATATAATCCATACTACAGGGTATTTACCCAAAAAATACATAAACACTAATTCAAAGAGACACATGCACCCCTATGCTTATTGCAGCATTATTTACAATAGTCAAATTATGAAAGCAGCCCAAGTGTCCATCAGTAGATGAATGAGTAAAAAAGTGGTGTATATATGGAATGGAATATTATTCAGCCATAAAAAGGAATGAGATCTTGCCATTTGCAACAACATGGATGGAGCTAGTGAGCATAATGCTAAGTGAAATGAGGCAGAGAAGACAAATACCATATGATTTCACTCATGTGTGGAATTTAAGACACAAAACAAATGAGTGAAGGAAAAAAAGAAAGAGACAAACCAAAAAACAGATTCTTAACTCTAGAGAGCAGACTGATGGTTACCAGAGGGGAGATCCATAGGGGCATGGGTGATATAGGTAAAGGGGATAAAGAGTACACTTATCGTGATGAGCACCAGTAATCTATAGAATTGTTGAGCCACAATATTGTACACCTGAAACTAATACCACATTGTATGTTAACTATACAAGAATTAAAATAAAAAAAAAACAAAGAAAAAAGAGTATTTTCTCTTTTTTGCTGAATGGAATCATGGAATAATGAGCAGAATAAGTTATTTTTCTAAATAGTTGAGAGAAAATATAATGTCACCAAACAGGGTTGCTTCCCACAGAGAAAATACTTTTATTAGGTTACAGAGAGGAGGATGGTAGGGTAGGGTCATCCTAACCTGACTTTACTGAAGGGATTACAAAACCAAAGGAAAAAATACAACTTTCTAGTTAGGGAAATGGAAACTTTAGTATCCATGTTTCCTCCAATGTCTCATTCCATCACTGGTCTTTTTCTTGTCAATAATTTTTAAAATTTAGCTAATGACTAGATTTTCCACTCACAATTACACATTTTCTTACCTCAGAGGGAACTTTATTTCATAGTTGATGATATGTTCCTCCCATCAAACAAGGACAAGCTCCTATTTTTTCGCTGCTTTAGGGTTTTCTGTTCCATCCACAAGAAGTATCAGAGGGTCAGGTCAGACTCTTTAGGAAAGCACAGACAAGGTTTAAACAGTCACGACTGGACATTGAGAAATGAGAGAAATGCCTAAAGAAAAATCTAGACCATCTTTCAATGGCCATACTCCTGTTAGATAAGGACATCTAGTCAAGGCAGCATGCATCTCTCACATCTGTGCTTCTCGAGGAGGGATTATGTGTGCTGTGTCTCATCTCCTACTCTCCCACACTGTGTGTGTGACAGAGTAGCAGGATCACAGGAAGCCACTGGATAAAACTCATGAGTCTCAGAGCACTAATTTACCTAGGATGTGGAAGAGAATTGAAGTAAATGGACCCCATCCACACTTAGGTCCCTCCAACCCATTCTGTACATGGGTCTTGTCAAAGTGTGTATATGATCCCATCACACTTTCATTTAAGCCTCCCTTGCTTTTTGTGTACCAACCTACAGGATCACACTCCTTTGTCATCTCCAGCCTCAACCTGTATTCCATCTCATGGTCTTTCTTTCAGTTTATCAAACACCCCTTGTCTCCCCTGCCTCAGGGCTTTTGCTCCTGAGGCTCCTTCTGCAGAGAATGTTCTTCTCTCCCCCTGGTTGCCTCCTATTCCTCAGGTCTTTATTGAAGTGTCACTTCCACAAGGGAACTCTTCCTAACCCCCCCACATCAGGTCAGATACCTCAGTTACCTGCACATATAGCACCCACATATTGATAGCACCCTGTATTTCTTTCTCCCAACACTTATGATGCTTGAAATTCATGGGTTCACCAATTAATTCATTTCATTTATATGTGTACTGTTTATTCTGTTCACCAGATTGTAAGCATCATAAGGACAGAGCCCATTCCATCTTGTTCAACATTATCAACATAGGATAGTACTTGGCAATTTAGTAGGCCACTCAGCAAATACTGTTGTTGTTTAATAAATAAGCAAATAAAGTAGCATCTTAACCTTTTTTAAAAAGATATATTTATTTGAGGGAGAGAATGTGAGTTAGGAGAGGGGCAGAGGGAGACAGAGAGAGAGAAACTCAAGCAGACTCCCAGCCGAGCATGAGCTCCACCCATGACTCCATCTCACGACTCTGAGACCATGATCTGAGTGGAAACCAGGATCCCACACTGACTGAGCCACCCAGGTGCCCCACGTAGCATCTTTATGTTAATGTTAACCTCCAACAGAACACTAACCCACTTGAGACAGCAGTCCCACGCCTCAGGCTATATATATTAGGCCCCAGCTATGTGGCCAAGAAAGAAAAAGCAACCATGATAGTAAGAGAAAATCAGAGCTGTCGGGATGAATCAGAGCTTTTGTACACAGCACAAAAGATTCAAGTAGTAGAAAGAATCATGGAAAAATAATGGCTTTTGAAAAGTAAAATGAAGAAGGAAGAAGGGGAAGAGAACTATCAAGGTGGAATTGGTGAGGAGCTTAGCACTCTAAGCTTCTATTGATGCAACTGAGCTACCCAGCAGCTCTGGCAGGGACTGTAGGATGAGTGAAGGGAAAAGGTGGCCCTGAGGTAGCAGAGGGACAGTTAGGAGCCTCCGGCATTGGCACAACAAATTCATCCATCCAGGTTAGCTCAGGTGAAGCCGAGAACCACGTTTATATGGCAGAGAAAATGGGGACTTTTCTAGTCCTGGGAATAAAGAACTGCTTGCAAGAGATGAGAAGAGGAGGAAAGAATAGAAAGGCCTGTAGAGACACCTGACTTTAAAGAAAGAATATCATCAATGAAACTGATTTATTTAACTGAGAGGCCAGCCAGAGCATCAATGTTAAAAGGCCATTTGTTTTTCCATATCGCAAAATGCAAATCACTAACTTTGCAATATGAATGCTTTATTATACTTTAAAAATTCTGAATTCTTTAGGCTATTCTTTTTCTGTTCCAAAAAAGCTATTTTAAAAGCTCACGTTAGAATATTTTATAACTCTTTTATCCTTCCTGAACATCTGTGAACTGGAAAGAATATAGTATATTACAGAAACAATCCATTTAAAGAAAAACAATTAAAATGAAAACTACTTCCATTTCTGTGACATAAAACTCTAATTCTCTCCCCTTTGCAATTTTATTACCACCCTGACATGATATAGTCACAGCTTTACTTACACACAATGTTAATTTCACTCATACTCCACTTAATCTTCAAAACATTGCAGAATAACATTTTTCTTTAGTAATTTATCATTTGCTGTGATAAGGCAATGTGTTTAGAGGATGTTAGAATTTTTTTAAGTTTGCATTTATCTCAGTGCTGAAATGTGCTCTGAATGCTATTAAAATATATCATTTATACACTTTCACATTTAACTATATTAACTATACCTTAACTAGACATTTATTAAGAGCAGCATATTTATTTCCCATTCAGGACTTTTTAAATCTGTGGAGTCAGCTCTATGGAAATGAGCAATTTTTGCCAGCCTTACACTGTGTTATAGGTTAAACTGAGCAGAAACCCCAGGGCTCCATTGTGGTGGGGTACACAATTACACATCTTTTCTGGGCTTCCTTAAATCGTTTCCCAGTACAGGACCTCTCATCATTCCACCTGCCGCCCGTGATACGTTCTGAACTCTAAATAAGCTCATTACAGTTCTCACTCATTCATTTATCATTTAACAAATATCTTCTGTGTATGGGTATTCCAGGATGAACATGTTTTTTTTTGTTTTAAGATCTTTCCCTTGAGATTAATAAGAAAGCATAATTTTCTCTTGTTAATTTAATTTTTATTTCTATCAAAATATAGCATATGCACATAGCTTAGAAAGCTTTACAGGCTTATAATTTAAAAACTACATTTCTTGTCCTATCTCTTCCATATCCATAATCCTGCTTTTCAGAGGTCATCACTTTAAAAAAAGATTTTATCTATTTATTTAATACAGAGAGCGAGAGAACGAGAGAGAACACTCTGCAGAGTGGCAAGCAGAGGGAGAGGAGAAGCAGACTCCTCACTTAGCAGGGAGCCCAATGCGGGGCTCAATTCCAGGACCCTGGGATCATGACCTGAGCTGAAGGTAGATGCTTAACCAACTAAGACATCCAGGCACCCCAGAGGTCATCACTTTTAATTTCTAGCCATTTCTTCTTGTATTTTTATCTCCATAACTCTAAATAACATGTTTTCTTACTGCTATTTTCTTATTTTTCAGCTTTAGCTAATATCTACTGATTCCCAACTATGGAAGATAATGGGTTTTTTCTTCTAATGCTATAATTTCCCCATATACACCAAACACTTGCCCTCCCCTTCAGCCTCTCAATGTCATATTATGATAAATAAGTATTATTCACTATTGAATCTTAGTAGTAAATTTTAATTCGATTTCCATTTTTGTATAACTTTCTGTTTTCCCTGGAGTTAATAATTGCTTTTCTAATTTATTTACTTTCCATGTTCTCATAACTAATTGAACCCTAAATCCTCTGATAGGAATGTAAAATCTCCTCTCTATATGTTCAAATACATCATGTTGTTTTGTCACTTTCTTCTTGGAGTCTTGTCCTTCTACAATCTGGACTGCTTACTCCCTATATCTGCCAACCATCTGTTAGGTTTGCTCTCATCCTGGAAATTTCCTTTACCTCTTTCTTCAATCCTAGGTCTTTTTCTTTCTCCATTTCTGTTCTGTTTTGCTGGGGGTCCTCTAGCAACTTCCTGAGAAAGGTGCATGGGAAATACAAGATGCCTTTAAATAAATCCTGAGCCTTTCTATGACTCCATGGCACAAAGAGCTTGTTTCTCATTATAATCTTTATTTCATCTGCCAATTATTACAATATAAACCATAGACCGTGAGCTTAGCTCACATACAACTTCAATGAATGTAATATTTTCTTTTTATGTTTAAAGATTTTATTTATTTATTCATGAGAGACACAGAGAGAGACAGAAACATAGGCAGAGAGAGAAGCAGGTTCCCTGTAGGGAGCCTGTTGCAGGACCCTATCCTAGACCCTGGGATCACGACCGGAGCCAAAGGCAGATGCTCAACCACTGAGCCATCCAAGCACCCCTGAATGTAATAATTTCAAAAGAAAAATTCAATCCATTCTGATTTGAAACCCCACTTATTTAATAAGCAAAGTCACAATTTTCTTAGCATAATAGTGTCCTGCTGCATTGCCACTTGTTCATTTTTGAAAGCTGAGATTTTGGAGGGGCGGGGGAAGATAGGTGTGGAAGATAGGTGTGGCTAGGCCTCTAAATTCTAGTATCACCCATAAAGAGGTAGAGCCAGAGAAGGATTGAGGAAGAAGAGCCGCAAGAGTTACAGGAATTTTGGCCAGATGCCAATGAGCCCTCTACTAAAACAATGATATGCTAATGGCATGTGAGAATTTGATGGATGATGCTAAGGGTCAAATAAAAGTGAATTGACACAGGCAGTACACAATATGGAGGAACCAGCAGGCAGCAAGAGAAGGGAAAAAGATCTACATGAGAGACTTAGCAGCCACAGACTAGAAGAAGGAGCCAGAAAAGGAAAGGACTCCATATGCTCTTGGGACTCTCCCACAATGACTCTTAAATGTTGAGCTAGAATTGGCTTCTGGAATGAAGCCATTATTATTAGGTCAGTATAAATCTTTTTATTTTTATTTTTTTAGAGATTTTATTTATTTATTCATGAGAGAGACATAGGTAGAGGGAGAAGCAGGCTTCCTGTGGTGAACCTGAAATGGGACTCCATCCCAGGACCCTGGGATCATGACCTGAGCCAAAGGCAGATGCTCAACCACTGAGCCACCCAAGTGCCCTCGTGTAAATTTTTTTAGAGAGGACAGTAAGATGTTGTAAAATTACTTAAAATGTTTGTCTCTTATTATATCCCTCTATCCTTTGGGATTGTTTTTTAAGGAACTGAAGGTAAAGTTTCATAAAAATATGAGTCAGAGAAATGAAATGAATCTTGGGGAATCACCTAGCTCAAGCCTGTTTTCTATATATTAGGAAACTAAGGTTGAGGTTAACCTGGCCCATGTTAACACAGCAATCTTGTCTAGTTATTTGCAGCTCAATGCTGGACAAGTAGGGTCTGACTGACCTATGGTATCCCTCCCACCTAACACTCACAGAGTCTAGCCCATTATAGGTGCTTCATAATACTCCTTGAGTGAGAAATGACAACTCCCCATTTTTCTGTAGCATTATTCCTCAGAGGTCTGTCTTGTGAAAGGCTGCTATTCCCTCTAACTCATTTCTAGCACACAAAGTAATAATGGCTATGGATAGCAAACTGAATGTCTGTAGTGGGAAAGTTGGAATTTAAGGAAATATGTCATGTCAATCAGAAACACAGAGCCCTCTGCAGCACCAAGGCCCCAGGGATCCATGGCATACCTTCCACACTCACAGATGAGACTTCATAGAGTACCACAGTGCCCCTGTGAAAGTTGTTCACCCACAGAGCTGACAAGTGACATGTAGCTTTAGGTTTATGATTACTTCTTGATGACTCCACTCATCCTTCTGTTAAGTGGAAATCTGTTTTTTCTAAGTCCTGGGAGTTATTTAAATGTTTAATACAGTGTTTTTGAGAACTGAAGAGAAACTGACATTATTGCTAATGATATAGCATTAGTTAGTCCTTGGTTTTCCATTTGGTCCAGACCTCCACGCCAATCTTTGACAACTAGTAAGGCGTGGTCAAGTGAGATACATACCAAAGGGCAGATGTCTGCATATAAACATGCTGAAATATCACACCTACCCTCTTATTAGAGTATTATTAGAGTATTATTTTACTCTATCCACATCTAGAGAAATCAAGGCTTAGCAAAGTTAAAAGCTTTTCTGAAGGCCATGTAAAAGCCCAGGCTCAAACTAAGGACTGTCTGACTACAGCATCTTTTCCATACTCCATTCATTTCCACTAGTGAGATTTCAGTCGGACTGATAAAATAATCAGGACCAAGCAGGTGGCTTTGGGGTCAGAAGAAAGATTTACTGACCTGTAGTAAAGGCTGGTCTTTAGAATTGTGATATCTGTACTGAGCTTTTCTTGGATGTCTTTCTGACCATATATATCACTATGTAATCTATACAGTGGTCTTTTAACGGACAGAGCTCTTACCTGTAATAATTTTCTTCGAACTCATATGCTCTAAGAAATGTCAATAAACTCAGTTGAAGTAATTTCTTACCCATGGTACATGCATTTGCGCAGAAGGACCCTAGATCTTGGGAACAAGAGAAGAACACCCTGTAAAGTCTGCACAGAGCAGCCATTACATGCAAAATGGACGTTTGAAAAAGAAAACATTTGACCCTTCCATTGATTGAACTTTCTTTCAAAGTGCCCTTCAGGGAGTACTGAGCTGGTTGCCAGGAAACAGAGATTCTTTTCTGGAATCAATTCTTGCCGTTCTAAGTGTTTCTGAGTATGTCACTTAGAATCTTGGTTCCCAATTTACAATGGGAATATTCTCCTTACCGAGCTTCCTCAATCTAGAAATGTCAAGATTCGGAATATATCTGTAAAGAGTTATGGAGTTATTTTGAATGTTTGAAATGACAATCTCTTTAAATTGTACATTATAATAAAGCTATTTTCAAACATGTCATTTAGGAGTCACTGAGTGAGTAATTGAAATAATGAAAAAGAATTTTCTACATTGGTCCTGTATAAAGTATAAACCTTCCCTTGGTGTTAGGACATAAACACTGTGGTGATACATTTTGAAGAAACCTGGAGTTTTGGAACAAACTTGGGTGAGCAGACCCAAGTTGTAGCCCAGCTCCTTCACCCACTAATGCTATGATGTAGGGCAAGTGTCTCCATGCCCTGGGGCTGGGGATTTTCACTTGTAAAGAGACAATTAGATGAAGTAATCTCATAATGCTTGCTTTTATTCTGTAATTGTGCCATCTCTTCCAGATCACCCAAAAGCATACAATGACTTTAGCCTCAATTATTTTATACTCCACTGAGGGAGTTGAAGAACAAACAAGTAAATGAATAAATAGGATAATTACACACTGTGATAAGTGCCAGGAAGAAGTAAACTAATAATAGTGATTGAGTGCAATGATGGAGGGGTGCTAATTCTGAAGGGCAGAAAAGTATGGAGGGCAAGAGGAAGTCTTCTAATTTCCTCATTTTTTTTACAGCAGGGTGTCAAAATATATTGCTTGAAGTTGACAAGTCAAGAAGACTTTCAGTGTATCATTAAAAGTTACTGGGGTATCATTAGAATAACAAACACTAGAATATCAATCTTCAAAATTACTGGAAGATAAGTACATCACTCAGCATAGAGCTTAAAGCAAGAGAAGGTAGGCCATATAGCAAAAGACAAAAAAAGAGGGTAAAATAATAAATCATGTAATAAGTTGATAGAACTAAGATCAAAAGGAATTTATCAGTAAATATAAATGAGAAAGCTTTTCTATTTCAAAGAAAAAGGCTTAAACTGGATAAGAAATTATAATGACCATATAACACATTCAAGAAATGCGTCTGTAAAAAATTACTTAGAAAGGTTGAATGTAAAAGGCTCAGCCAAGACATGCAAATTAACTACAAGGAAAAAATAGGAAGAATCATAATACCAACCAAAGGTAAATTTTAGATAGCACTATACTGACTGGCTTAGTCAGTAGAGCATGTGGCTCTTAATCTTGGGTTGCACGTTGGGTGTAGAGATTGCTTACATAAATAAACTTTAAAACATTTTTAAAAAAGACACTTTGTAATGGTACACATATAATTCAGTGAATTTTCATGCAGCAAGTAGCATTGCTTCAAAATGCATAAAAGAAAACTGCAGTAAATACATAAATAAATAGAAAGGTGATTGTGGGAAAATTTAAATCACTTTTCTCAGCCCATGCCAGATCAAGTAGACAAGAAAGCAAGTAAGGCTATTGCAAATCTACACCTCATAGTTAGAGTCATGGAGCCCATGTGTGTGTATGCATGTGCGTGACTATCTCATATCTACATTGGTATGTATGTATCTATACTTCTAAACTCTGAATATAGAGAATATGCCTACTATTTAATAATTCTTGAAATATTGATTAAAATGACTATATTTACAAAGGTTAAGCTACAAAGAAAAATCTCAATATATTAAAAAAACAGGAATATTACATATTAGAATCTCTGATCTCAGTACAAATAACTGAAAATTAATTTTTTAATCAAAGACAAAAAATCTTGGGGTGTCTGCTCAGTTGGTTAAGCATCCGACTCTGGAATTCAGCTCAGGTGGTGATCTCAAGATCATGAGATCAAGCCCCATGTCAGGCTCTCTGCTCAACACAGAGTCTGCTTGTCCCTCTCCCTCTTCTCCCTGCCCCCACCCACCCCTGCCTCAAATAAATAAATAAAATATATTTTTTAAAGATTTTATTTATTTGTTCGTGAGAAACACACACAGAGAGAGAGAGAGAGAGAGAGAGAGAGAGGCAGAGATATAGGCAAAGGGAGAAGCAGATTCCCCATGGGGACTCTGATGCAAGACTTGATCCCAGGACCCCAGGATCACCACCCAGGCCAAAAGTAGATGTTCAACCACTGAACCACCCAGGCACCCTAAATAAAATCTTAAAAGACAAAAAAATCTTAGTCACTTGGAAATTGAAAAGCTCTCTCTTAATTCTTGGTCCAGGAAATAATAATATGGTATCTAGAAAATATTGATAATGCAAGAATTATATATCAGAACCTTGGAGATACTGCCTTTTACAGCATAGTTTGACTTACTAGTATTACTGATCAGGAAAGAATGAAAATAAGGGCAAAGTCAGCAAGTTAGAAAATAATAATAAAATACATCCAATAAGGCACAAGGAACTAATAAAAAAATAGTAGAACTAATAAATAGATCCAAGAGATGGTTCTTGGGAGAAATAAAATAAAGCAAAGCAAACAAAGAGAAAAATAAATCATTAGCCAACCTAGTCAATTAAAAAGGTGGGACTAAATACACAAATATATAAAATTAGAAGTAACCACATAATAGCAGGAAACGGTATAATAAAATGGAGAAACAATAAATAAATCCAAGAGCTAGTTCTCTGAAAACAAAAGAAAACAATAAACTTACTGCTTAATTCAATTAAGAAAAAAGTGAACAAACAATACAAAATGAAAATAGTAAGTAGGGAACTAATAAATATATATAAAAATTAAAAGAATTCTGAGATACTCTTTGCTCAGCTCTGCTAAAATGGAGCTGAAAATCTGGATGAAATGTATGGATTTTCTTTTTTAAAAAAATCTTATTTATTGATTTGAGAGAGAGAGAGTATGAGTGGGGAGAGGAGCAGAGGGAGAAGCAGACTCCCCACTGAATGAGAAGCCCAATGCAGAGCTCAATCCCAGGACCTTAAGATCAAGACTTGAGCTAAAGTCAGATGCTTAACAAACGGAGCCACCCAGGTGCCCCTGAAATGGATAGTTTTCTAGAAACATATAATTGACTAAAAGTTGTAGAAAATCTAAATGACTAATTATTATGAAGAAATAGAATAAATTATCAAAAATTCATCCTCTTTAAGCAGAATCAGACACTTTTATAGCTGTGAAGAATGTCTTTTACCAAATCTTTACAGAAAAAATAATTCCAGGGCGGCCCAACTGTTCCAGGCCACAGTAAAAGAAGAAAAACACTCAAATTAGATTTGAAACAAGCAAGATATTTATTTCAAAACCTGGCAAAGATGATACACACATATATAAAAAGAAAAACTATAATCTAAATTAATCTATTAATATCAAGGCAAAACAATTTTAAATAAATTTTTAGCAGACAGAATCAAACCGAACATTAAGAGAATACTGCCTCCTGATAAAAAATTTAAAGATAGTTAATGAGCATAGCTGTTGAAAGTTTAGATCCTGGAGCCAAACTGCCTATGTTCAGTTCCCAGCTCTGTTATTCAGCAGGAATAGGACCTTGGACACACAATTATTTAACTTCTTGAAGTCTCAGCTTTCTCATTTATAACATGAAGTTAATAATAGTGTATTGAGAGGATTCAATGAATTAATGCATGTAAAGCACTTAGAATAGTGTCTGGCATATAGTAAACATTGAATCAGTATTAGCTATTTGTTATTCAATATTGGAAAAAACAATTGCTATTATTCACCGTATTAATAGAACAAAAGAGAAAAATCATCATAATCACTTCCATTGATGTCAGAAAGTCATGAAAACCATCTTACATCCATTTTTAATTTTTATACAACTTTTAACAAAATATTATAGATGAACACTTTCCTAATATCTTAACTCAATAAAATAACATGATTATTAACTAAAGCCCTGAACCATATTGAATGGGGAAACTGTAGAAGCCTTCGTATCTAAATCAGAAGATCAAGGTATCTATTAGACCCACTGACATTTGATCATGTTCTATATGTATTTCCATTGTAAATAGAACAGGAGGAGAACGAAATAAAAATTGAAAATACGGGAAAAGACGAGGTGAAAATTATTTACAGATTACACAAAAGATGCTCAATCGAAAAATTATTATAAACCAAAAGAATTTAGAAAATTCATGGATATGAAAATATCCAAAAATATACACAAGTCAGAAAACAAAATGGGAAAAATATCCATTCACAAAAAGGACCAAAAAATACCTAAGAATGAACTTAACAAAAGTATTCGCATTATATATGAAGAAAACTTTAAAATGCTACTAAAGGACACAAAAGAAAACCTGAATAAATGGAAATGCTATTCTTTTATTGGATAGGAAGACAATAAACATAAAGAAGTTCAATTCTCCTTAAATTAATCTATAAATTTAATGCAGTCTCAGTAGAAATACCAGCAGGATAATTTCCAAATCCAGACAGACTAATTTTCAAGTTTCTATGGAAAAGTTAATAGGCAAGTATATCTAGAAATTTCTGAAAAAGAAGAGTAATGGAGGATACTAGTCTTACCAGATATTAAAATGCACTATAAAGTTACACTATTTCTTATAATGAGATTCTGGCAAATGAATATGTCGGTCAATGGAATGAATATAGATCACACAAATAACCTGCTCGAGCTCAAATGGGAATTTAGACTATTATTATAGTGACATTGCATAACAGAATAGAAAAAAAATGGATTATTTAGTAAGTAGTGTCGGAACAAGTGAGGAGTCATTGGGAAGCAAAATGAAAGTAGATCAATATCTCCTTATATCAAAGTAAATATTTTTTAAAACCCACAAAACCATAAACCACAAAATTACTAGAAGAAAACAAGGAAGAACTTTAAAAAAAATCTTGGATTGGGAAGCCCTTTTTTAGGCATGACATAAAACTCAAAAGTTACTAATAAAAAACATGATTACATTTAACTACAGAAAAATTAGAAGTTCCTCCATGACATAAAACAACTTAAATCAAAATCAACACTTCAACTAAATCCAAAGTGAAATGACAAGTTGGGGAACAGTACTTAAAATTTACGACATATATGGCAGACAAAGGCTAATTCCTGATATATATAAATAGCATGTAAAACTATAGAAAAAAAATTCAACAACTAGTAGAAAAATAGGTAAATGATTATAAACAGACTTCAAAGAAAAAGAAACACAAATACACATATGAAAAGTTATTCACTGAGGAGCACCTGCCTGGCTCAGTCCGTAGGGTATCTGACACTTGGTCTCAGGGTTGTGAGTTCAAGCCCCATACGAAGTATAGAGATTACTTAAAAATAAAATCAAATAATTTTTTAAAAAGTTGTTCAATGATATAAAGAGAGGTATGAATCGTAGATTTAGTTAATAATAGCATTAGTTTTGGGGCACCTGGGTGGCTCAGTGGGTTAAGCATCTGCCTTTGGTTCAGGTCATCATCCCGAGTCCTGGGATCAAGCCTCACATTGGGCTCTATGCTCTGCAAGGAGTCTGCTTCTCCCTCCCCCTCTGCCCTTCTCCCCACTCATGCTCTCTCATGCACTCTCTCTCAAATAAATAAATAAATAAATAAATAAATAAATAAATAAAATCTTTAAATGAAATAAAATAATGAAGCATTAGTTTCGCTTATCAGGCAAAACATTAAAGTTGTCAACACACTATAGCATATGGTAAAATACTGGCACTTTTGGATATTGTTGAAGGAAATGAAAACTGTTGTAACCTCTACTGAATGTAATCTGCCAAATTAAAAACACACAAAGCCTTTGACCCAGCAACTCTGCTTTAGGAAATTTTATATTTGTCAACATAATCAAAGGTGTGTCTACAGCATTATCTGGAGGCACAAAACTGGAAACAGCCAAAAGACCATAAATAGAGAACTGATTAATAATTTATGGTATATTCTTACAAGAAGTGTATGTGCTATTGTGAAGGAATCCCCAACATAAGTCTTTAAGTAAAAAAAAGAAAAGAGGGCAGCCCAGGTGGCCCAGCGGTTTAGCGCTGCCTTCAGCCTAGGGCGTGATCCTGGAGACCTGATCTCTGGGAAAGGGTAGTTTTTTAATCCCCCTGATGTAGGGACTGACATGTCGAGTCCCATGTCAGGCTTCCTGCAGGGAGCCTGCTTCTCCCTCTGCCTGTGTCTCTGCCTCTCTCCCTCTCTCTCTCTGTGTCTCTCATGAATAAATAAATAAAATCTTTTTAAAAAAATGCCATTCTCTTAAAAAAAGAAAAGGAAAAGAAAAGAAAAGAAAAAAAGAAAGAAAAGAAAAGAAGAAAAGAAAAGAAAGAAAGAAAAAAAAAGAAAAGAAAGCGTGACGTGACTGTGTGCCTGTGTTTGCATGTACATAGATGTATGTTTGGACACCTTCTAGTAGGCACATATGAAAGTTTCGTTTGAGGTTTCGTTTGAGGTTAATGCTAGGGAATCACCCCAGAGCCAAGGATGGGAAGGAAATTCACTTTCCATTGTATAACATACTGTGCTATGTAAAAAAATTTTTACCATGTGCAAGTATTATTTTAATATAATAAATGTTAACTCTTCTAACATTGAAATGAAAGGAAAAAATTAAGATTCAAGAGTGACTTTATAAGGGACTTGACTTACTGTATATGAAGAATGGTCCTACCATGGACAGTGGCTAGCCATTCTCAATTTCCATAGAAGACATCTTCTCTAACAAGAGGAAATAGCAGTTTAAAAGGAACATATATTTTGGATTGGACAAAATGAATAATTTCCTAATGGAGTTGGAAGAGAACTATAAAATCCTCTGAAGGGCTTTGGAAAGAAGGTTTGAGCCTGGAGTAGACAGTGAGTGACTGGGGGAGGGGAAGACCCTGGTAGCCTAGGGAGGCTTCTTTCCACCCCAGGATGCTGTGACCCTCTTCCCAGGAGCAACACCTCTCTGCTAGCTGACAGTTTAATGAGCATTTTACCCAAGGCATTCACATGGGTAGGAAATCCTGTTAGATTTACAAGTGCCCATTAGTAAAAAGATCTCTAGAGCCGCTGTGTAAGGTTTCTGTTTGGGACTTCCTTGTGCTTCCCAGGTTGAATATCCAATGCAGAGAGAGCAGCACCTCTGGAAATTTGGTTCTTCTCTTGTATATTATAAACAGCCAGGGTAGCAAAATCTTGAGGCTCCTCATAGTTGACAAACCACGCACCATAACACTCTCCCACAAGAAGCTCTAGCCTGTAGGGTAAAAATGAGATTCCTTCCATGGACAAATGACACAGGACACTTCAATAAATAGAGGAGCATATATACTACTAATTAGCACACTAATCCAGAGCACAGAGAAAGCCAACTGAGTTTGGACAACTGCTATTTTCTCTTTGCTAGAAAACACACTTCGTCATTTATCTCCTGTTTGGGTCAGTGGTTCTCAGAGTGTGGTCCCTGCACCAGGATCTTCAGCCTCACCTGGAAACTTGCTTGAGATGCAAATTATCCCAGACCTCCTGGTGTCTGGCCAGGCAATCTGTACTTTGACAACAAGCTCTCGTAGGGCTTCTGATATGCTGAAGTTTGAGAACCACTGCTCTAGGTTTCTGGAAGACCACCCACCTACAGGAATGAGAGAACTGGTTTGCTCTGCATTCCTCCTTCCAAGAGAACTCAAGATGACACAGCCTGATGTCTCTGGACAAGTTTTTAAATTTCAGCCTCTAGGTGCCTCTTCAGGTCTGGGTATTAATTGAGCATATGTATTACCTCCCCTAAGAGGATCATCCTCTGATAATGCTAGTTATCCCACAGAAGGTCTGGACATGGGGCATCTGGGTGGCTCAGTGGTTGAGCATTCGCCTTTGGTTCCGGTCATGATCCCAGGGTCTTGGGATCGAGTCTTACATCAGGCTCCCCACAGGGAGCCTGCTTCTCCCTCTACCTCTGTTTCTGCCTCTCTCTGTGTGTCTCTCATGAATAAATAAATAAAATCCTTAAAAAAGGAGATGAAGAAGGAGGAGGAGGAGGAAGAGGAGGAGGAGGCAGCCTGGACATTCCAGCTCTTGTGCGCTGGTGTGAACACATTCCTGAAGGCCAAGGGAGATAAGGCTGGCCCTATGTTCCTGTGCAAGCATGATAGCCAGATACTGGAAGTCCACCTCATCCTTCAAATATATACATGCCAGTGATTGTAGGGTACTAAACCTCACCTCTGGACACTGGAACCTTTGTAGATCAAAATCTTCTATTAGGATGATGATGATGCCCTCAATGAAATCATCCAAAGCCTGGCAAGATGAGCTTTGTAACTGTCCCTTATATTACTTTAATGCTTTGCAGGCTCCAAAGTGTGTTTTCATCTTTTTTCCCTTTGATGCTGGGCCCTAGACAATCCAGAGAAGCCCATGTAGTGGACCATGTCAGGTGCTGCTCCAGCATCATTTACCCACTCTTCTTTCTAATAGGAGTTCAGTTTTTGCTCCAGCACCCTTCTCTTCCCCCTGAAGTCCCTCTCCTCTGCCCTTGACACCCTCTGACCCTTAGCTCCAGAGGTGAATCTAGTTCATCTAAGGCAATCCCTCCCCTCTGCAACTCAATTCAGGCTACTGAGATTCAATAAAATGTTTTCCAGGCAATTTCTTGCTCATCTTACTCTTCTAGGAAATCTTCCAGAGACAAGCCTATGTGTCTCTGCTGGGTGCTCTATGCCCCCATGTCAGGTTGTGAACTGCTGCCCTTGATTCTCCATTAACCCAAGGCTGGCTTGACACAGGAGATTCTGGGAAAGGAGATCAGAGCCACTGAGCTAACTCCGCCCTACCTCTGTGCTTCCTGTTCTAGTAGTCCGTAAGTATTCTGATTGTTGAGGATAATTTGACTTGGGTTTTCTCTTACTTTAAAAACATTTTAAAAGATATTTTATTTATTTATTTGAGATCAAGAGAGAGAAAGAGCATAAGCAGGGGGAGCAGTAGATGGACAGGGACAAGCAGACTCCCTGCTGAGCAGGAAGCCAGATGCAGGGCTCCATCCCAAGACCCCGGGATCATGACCTGAGCTGAAGGCAGACGCTTAACCAACAAAGCCACTCAAGTGCCTGGGATTTTCTGTTACTTATTGCTAAAAACACCCAACTGATAGAATGAGGATTATTATCCATTTGCACATATGGGGAACCTGAGGCACAGAGGTGGGGTTTTGTTTTTTGGGGTGGTGTTGTAACTTTGCATTAAATGAGAGAAGTCAGAGTGGAAGTTGATGCTCTGCTGCCCACTGGAGAGCAAGTCACTTGGCTGAGAGGGTGTTTCCTGGGTGCCAGGGGGTGGAGAACAGGGAGAAGAGTGGTGCAAATGGGGTGTCAGGGCAGGCCATGGGCAAACTCTACCTACACCGCGGTTTTGTCTAGGGGTGCTCAGATGTGGGGACTGAAGGTAGGAATATAAGAAAGAAGAAATGCCGGAGAAGGGAAATGATAGTCCTGCCACATGATGGCAATTAAAAAAAATACAACGTGTTTTTTAGCACTAGGGCAAGAATCCAGCCTCTATGAAAAAGTTAACAAGTCTCTGACTGGCCTCTTTAACGGCATTCTGTTAGCTTACTGTTACCTACAGAGAGAAGTGGCCTGTGTTGTGCCGGAAGCACCGGAGGCCAGTCTGCCCAGCTCTCTCACTTCGTGACTCAACGCTGCTGCCACTGAGCCCCCCGGGAGTGTAACATCCAGCTCTGCAGTGCAGATGCACAGAAATGTGCTATGTCGGTACACTGGGAAGATTCACCCAATTAGGGACTGGGGATACCAACCACAATGCCCGTAACCTTGAGTAGCACCAGCAAAGCCTCACTCAGAGCTCCCCTCCCTCCAGACTACCCACCCACCATGAGGAAAACAGGGCTGTTCTGAGCCTGCAAATCTCTCCTTCCCCATCCCACCTAGTCAAGTTGCAAATCAGTATTGCTTGGTGGATAGCAAATCAAGTTTCAAGGTTATAGGCAACAGGGAAAGGAAGAAGATACATGGGAAATAATTTATCAAGACCATATTTAAAAGGAAAAAAAAAACCCCACCTCAGTTCAAAGATGAAACACAGTCTCTTAGCTTTGCTCCCCATTGGTGTGGACTGAATCTCAGATTGCTGTGAAATTTAAATGTTGTTTTCAATGGGTTTTGCAATTTGGGATTAGAGGCATCATAAATGTTCTTGGTCACTGAGTGTAATGCATTTTTTTTTCTCCACTAAAAGGGATCAGGTGGCTTGTTGTCCAATGTGAAAATATTAGCAACTTTGGGGATGGCCAAGTGGGCTTTGCTCCTTAATCCACACCTTAACTTTTCAGTTGATCGCCTTCTAAATTAGATACATTTGTCTGGTTTAATAAGGAATTCAGTGTTTGGAGGAGTTCGAGATCGTGGGTAGGGATGCAAGAATAAGAAATCATACTGTGAGGTTGCAGGTTGGGGATGGGGAGATAGGGAGTGAGGGTTGTCAGCAGTGAGCAAACGTACATTCAGAGAGGCTCAGTGAATTGACTAGATGAAACAGCTTGTTCCTCATTCTGATGTGAGGCTAAATGTAGAAATGGCCAAGGGAGTGTCATAAACAAAAGGCACATGTAGGAAGGACTCTTCATCTCCCATTACTTTGGCCACTGATAAATCTTGACTTGGCCACGAGCCTATAGACATTGATGCAGAGCTGACTGGACCACACAATCCTGACCTGGTGTCACGTGCAAAGCAGGGACAACTGGACATCATAATCCCTGATGTAGGAAAGACCGTTAGGGTTCGAAGCCGATGGTCAAGAAACAGTTCTTCAGACGTCTTTGACGCAAAAAGGTGGTTTTATTAAAGCATGGAGACAGGATCCTTGGGCAGAAAGAGCTGCATTGGGGTCCTGAGGAGTGGCCCATTATAGACTTTCAAGGTGGGAGGGGGTTAGGGACGGTGAGCATAAGCCTCCCTAGTATTTTGGAAACAAGGTTTCCAGGATCCTAAGGGGGCTAGCTATTGTTACAGGAAAGGTCATTTATTACTCCTTAGTAAAATTTCCGTCATTAGACTCTTCAGATGTATATCAGTGGGTCATATGCTTGGGGGATGTTTGCTAACAGGTATCTTGCCAAGGTTAGGGGCACAGAGATAAAGGAAGTTTCCAAAGGAATTTTTATATGTTCAAGTAGACCTACAGGATCCTGGAGGGTCTGTCGGGCTAAAATTGCCTTTTGCCCTTAGCAAAGTATTAACATCGGGGCAGCTGAGTCCCTAGAGGAAGGTCACTCTGCCCATTTCAAGAACTTGTCAGTGGGCTGTAGATAGTAAGGAAATTTAATAATCTCTCTTCTGCCTTTGTTTCCCACATCATCCCCTACCACCATAACCCAAGACAGGGCCCCACAGAAGCAGCCGATCAATTCTGGCCAGCCCACTGACCAGCTCATACACCACCAGCCCATTAGCAACACATGGAGACTTTGCTTTCTAATGGAACACAGAGATGTTTGCTGTGTTTTGCCTGAAGGATCTACCCCATTTATCCCCAGCTCTGGCACCTCATACCCTAGAGCCTAGACACAGATTCCCTGACTGGCTATAAAACTTTTCCACCAACCACTGAATCTTTGACTTCTCAGATCAAGTCAACAACACTTTTTGCCCACTGCTGCCTCCATGATCCAGAGGAAGGTGGCACAGAAACAAACAGCTTACCTGTCAATTGAAACAAGTCAAATGAAGCATCTCCTGCCTTCAATAATAACCCCTCCTTTTTCCAAATCAAGTCTCTTTCAACCCAAGCAAATAAACTCTTCTCATAGGGACCCCCAAGCACCTTGTGCAGAGGTGTGAAATGTGCTCAGTAGGGCTACTAGATCACCATCTTGTTTCCCCACAGAGAAACAAGACAGACTGCTTATAAAACCCACTGTGCTTGAGAGCAACAACAGACCTTTGATTATTTCTGTAATAGTAAATGGAGCGAGGATGTTTTATATTATATTATTGCAGATTTCATCCTGGCATTTAAATTTTTGCTTTCAATTTTGGGACCGGAAATATTTCCAGAAGCTGCACGTTCCAACCTGCATCTGAGCTGAAGGACTGATGATATATAGAGTAGAAGCCCGTTACCACTTCAGCCCAACTTGCTTACGTTCTTCATCTGAATTTCTCTTAATCAAGTATCTGTTATTTTAACACTTTCTTTGATACTAGTTGAGGAATCACATACATCTTACGCTTTTCTGTTATCTATATGCTGGTTTACATCTGACTTTCCACCATCTTTAATATTGAATGAATAATTGCATTGTGCACAAAGATCTGCAAAAGGACTTTCCCCTCACTTAATAAATGTCCATTGTTCAGAGGGAAGAAAAAAAAGCAAGAGGGCCATTCCACCTGGGTGGACACACCAGAATGGGGAGGAAGGCCTTTGACATTCTGCCCTTAATTCTCCCCTAGCCCCAGACACAGACTGAGATAGAGACTTTCATATATCTTCCCTTGCTCTCCTGAGGGCAGGCTTTCACTGGTTAAGAGAAGTCAAAACAGCCTTACAGCCTCTCCTTAAACTATTTCCATTATTCCTGGGTTTAGTTCTCTAACATCTCTGGCAAAAGAGAAGCCCAGATAGGCTCACATAAGGACTCATAGCTGTAAAACTGAGATGCAAGTAAAAATGCCTACGAGGCCATTAAAGTCTTTGTACTTGCAGCCAGAGTTTTTGAATCCTAAGAACTAATTTAAAATCCATTTGTCCTTCATGTTTGGACTATGAGTCTCCGGGGGCTTAATCAGAATGAAAAAGAATCAAATACCCCATCAACTGCTAGGTCTCTGGTACCCAGCTCTTGCTGGTTGACCAGCAGGAGATTTAGATTTCCATGTATTCCCTAAAAATCACCTCAGAAGCAGAAAAGGATATCACCAAATTCAGCTCCAGCTACTGAATGGAAGAAAAGCCACAGCAGGCCGGTGAACAATGCAGTTCTAAGAAACACCAAATGGAGACAGTACTCTTTAGCTCCTGAATCAAGGTCTCAGGGCAAGTGGGTGGGGGTGGACCTCAGGAGGGGGCTACATGCCACTATAAAATGAAACATGATATGCAAGCTATCCCCTTGCAGGTGAGAGCAAAAGTGAAGGGCTGTCTCAGTAGAGGGTCTATCTGCCCAACCCAAGTGCGGACAGGGATGCAAGGCTGCTTTTTTATGGGCTGCATGAAACAAAAGACATCAAAACCATTGCTTTATTCCTTGTCTAGCCCAGAGCCACAGTAACATTCTCATAATAAGGAACCAAAGTCAGAGACGTTTCCAACTGCTTGTGGAATGTGTGGCTCCAGCCCTCTCAATTTAAGGGAGGCCTCAAGCTACTGAACCCACAGCTGTTAATCTGCATGATTACTGAAGAATAGTAAAACCATCGACCCCCGGGTCCAACTTAGCAGGGGGGCAGGAAGCAGTCACCAGCTTGATCTCTGGGAAAGTGTAGAAGAAAAGGGCCTGGCTGGGAACCTGGCTTGAAAAATCAGCCCAACAGCCCATCACATTTTCCCCTCTCAGACGTTCTTTCTGGGCCCAGGTTCTGGAAACATCAGTGAGAAGGGGCGGAGGGGGGCATCATGAAAGCGCTTTGTAGTATCCTTGGGAGCTGCTAATAATTGGGATGGATATTCCGAACCAGTTTAGTTTAAAAAGTAGTTTGTAATTTTTCATGATCCACTTAATTAAAGGACAGAAGTCAGGAAAAAAAAAAACACTCTAATTATGTTCTCTAACATAGGAAGGTCAGGGTGTCTCTTTTACAGAAATGCAAAAGTAAATTTAAAAAGTGTCTTCACTAATAAGGTCTCACTCAATTCATTTACTAAATATTCATTGCGCATCTATGAATGAGTCCCTTTACTAGGTAAGACTAGGAGCCAATGAAGGGCCAGGCCAGGTCATTTCCCACAAGGACCAGCAGCCTGGAGGAGGATGGAGGTCGTGCCCTTCAGCAGAATGGGCAAATTGGAGACACTGGGAGGGGCATGAGGGGGACACCTGACCCCATCAAGGGGGATCAGGGAAGGCTCTCCAGAGAGGAGATGTGGATGTCTGAAGTGTATATCAGACAATGATGATAGCCAGGGACAAATCAGGAAGAAAGTTGTTGTGTTGGATGGGGTAATCCTTGTCTCTGTTCCCTAATCTTGAGTCCAGAACTGCTCTGGATTTTTAGGAATAATGATGAAAGCATTTTTTCTTAGCCTTTATAGCCTAATTCCTGTAGGGCTTATTCTTATTCATTTCCATGTCCCTGAATTCCAAGCTTTTAAAACAGGAGTCTGGGGACACCTAGGTGGCTCAGTGGTTGAGCGTCTGCCTTGGGCTCAGGAAGTGATCCCCAGATCTTGGGATTGAGGCCTGCATCAGGCTCCCCACAGGAAGCCAGCTTTTCCTTCTGCCTGTGTCTCTCATGATGGATAAATAAAATCTTTAAAAAAAAAATAGGTTCAGCTGACTGTTTAGATTTTAGTTATTTTATTTTGATTACTCCACTAAATTAACTTGAAAATAATTCAAACTACTAGAAATTCTTCTGTTCTCATTATATTGGAGAATTTTATAGCAGCCTCAAGAATAATGTTTGGCTGAGTCTCTATGGAATGTGAATTTCTGAGTTAAAATGTGTTGCCTGGAGGAAAAGGAGCAGAGGACAGGAGGGAGATTCCTGCTGGACTTGAAGAGGAAGGACTTGGCAAAACTTACTGGGGAGGTCTACACTCAAATTAGGTGTAACAGTTTTGCCGCAGTGGAAGTAAATAAGCCAGGAGTCAGACAACATGGAAACAGGTTCCCGAATGCATTTATTGCTGAAGTGCAGCTGACAGAAAACAGAGAGAGAGAGAGAGAGAGAGAGAGAGAGAGAGAAAGAGAAAGAGTGAGAGATGAACTGAATGGTAAGATCTGGGAAAAACCACAAAAGCATCTGGATTTACTTGGCGAGATAGAATAAAGGAATTATACCAAGTACAAAAAGAAAGTCGGTTATCAGGGATCTCTTTCCTTAAAGTCAACATGGTATTGGAGTTAGGCACATAGATTTGGAGTCCAACCACCTGGACTGAAATCCCTGCTTAACCCCATATTAGTCATTGGGCCAGTTTACTTAACACCTTGTGCCTCATTTTCCCTTTTCTATAAAATGGGGCTATGAGGGACACCTGGGTGGCTCAGTGGTTGACCATCTGCCTTTGGCTCAGGTCTTGATCTCTGGGGTCCTGGGATCGGGTCCTGTATCTGGTTCCCTGCATGGAGACTGCTTCTCCCTCTGCCTAGGTCTCTGCCTCTCTTTCTGTGTCTCTCTCGTGAATAAATAAATAAAATCTTTTTTAAAAATGGGGCTATGAGAACACTAACCTCATGAAGGGTAGAGATTAAATAATACAGATGTGTGAACATGCCTGAAACATAGTAAGGCTCAATAAATTTAGTTATTGTTATTTTTATCCCCTATGCACCCACTTTATTTTTTTTTAAAGATTTTATTTCTTTATTCACGAGAGACACACAGAGAGAGAGGGAGAGACACAGGCAGAGGGAGAAGCAGGCTCCATGCAGGGAGCCTGACATGGGACTCGATCCCTGGTCTCCAGGATCACACCCTGGGCAGAAGGCAGGCGCTAAACCGCTGAGCCATCAGGGATCCCTACACACCCACTTTTTATCAGAAAAGAACAAGAAAAGAAAATGGGCTTCATTACAAAGAAAGTTAGTCTAAAAGAGAAAATTTCCCAAGAATGAGGATGCTTATCAACATAGCAATAGTTTTCTTAGACAAAGCAAGTCTCAGAAAGTTGTCATGAGTCCATCAGGATGAGATTGACCCTGACCTGCTGCAGATGAGTAATGTGAAAAGACAAGGAGGCCCTGCGTGTGGGGATGAGGAGAGGAGAGTGTTCAGAGCCAGAATCCTTGAGGTCAAGTCTCAGCGTCATCATGCTTAAAACAAGACAATAGGCCCAAAATGGTGTCATCAGTATGATAAAGTCCACATCAGCAAACCAAGACTTATAGTTTAGTTCTCCCAGAAATTGAATCTGGGATGTATCCCAGTTAATCATGAACCACCTGAATAGTATTAGGTAATCTGCTTATTAGATCCCTAACATCCCCTATAAGGACAGTAACCTTGAGATCACCAATCCGCTTTTTTGCCCAATACAACTTCCTTGTTCCTGCGCCTTTCTGCCTGTACCATCTGTTGCCTTGGAGATCTCTTAGAAGGTCCCTTCTATCTGATTGGATGCTGCCCGATTCAACAATCACTGAATAAGCCATTAAGATCTTTCAAATGTACTCAGTTGAATTTTGTTTTTAACAACCACAAATCAAATCCATACTGTTTTCCATAATGGCTGTACCAACAGTGTACAAGTGGGGACCCTTTTCTTCACGTACCCCATACACCTCTATCCATCTGTAGCTGGGAAGCCCTTTAAGCTGCTCCTAGGCTACATACTGATTGATGATTGTTCTCACATTGCATGTACATGGGAGACCTCTCATTATTTTGAAAGACTTGTCATGAAAAAGTTCAGATGAATTTGAAATTCAATCACATTAATAAAAGAAATTTCAAAGTTATATTTGTCAGTGAAAAAAAAAGGAAGACCTATTAAATTTTTTAATAGATCTGCAACAGTAGAAAATTTCCGAGTGGTTATAAAAATGGTTTTAAATTTTTTTTTATCACCTACTTCGAGAATAAAGTTTTTCTCTGGGGACTATAAGGAATTTGACAAGATCATCATTAAAAGAAAAGTCTTGATTAGGAGTTGAATACAGCCATTTCAAACATAAAATCTAAAATAGAAAAAAATGTCTATAGAAGTGAGCTCAAGTTTCGAAAAACTTGGAAAGCTTTTATTCTAAGTTTTTTTTTAAGATTTTATTTATTTATTCATGAGAGACACAGAGAGAGAGAGAGAGAGAGAGAGAGAGAGGCAGAGACACAGGCAGAGGGAGAAGCAGGCTCCACGCAGGGAGCCCAATGCCGGAATCGATCCTGGAACTCCAGAATCACGCCCTGGGCCGAAGGCAGGAGCTAAACCGCTGAGCCACCCAGGGATCCCTATTCGTAAGTTTTATATAAGTTTAACGCTTATTATCTTTCTGAGTACTTTTTACTTTTTGTATCCTGATTGTATAGAATAAGAAAAAGTAGTGATTATTTTCAGCAACCCCTATAAAAGCTCCCCAACCCTCTCCAATTTACTCCAGTGTGCCACGTAAATACTAGAATGTCCAACGTGTGCCATGTTGTAAAAATCACTGGCAATCACTAGGCAGAGAAGACCACGGACCCTATTGATGTCTTGACAGCACGACTTCACTAACTTTTTCCTTGTTCATCGAACTCCCATCTGATTCAGATAGTAAGAGTGTCTGTGCTTCAGAGGAGGCCAAATCTCTTCCTAACCCCAAGCCAATCATGTAATTTCATTCTTCTTGTCAATAATAGGATTGGAATAGGAATGTAATATGATTCTAGCCAATGAGCCATGTGAGAAAAAACTTCAGAGTGGGGCAGACAGAAGGGCAGAAGCTTTCTAGAAAGAAAGTTATCTTCCTCTTAAGACAGCAGAAAGGGACATTCTTTCCTTCAGCCTTTGTACATTGTTGAATGAGTCTGTGATGCTTCGAGCTGCCGCAGCCATCCTGCCACCATGAGGAATTAATCACGAGGACCTCCACATGCTGGGGAAGGCAGAGCAGAAAGGCAGAAAGGACACAGGGCCCTGATGACCACTGAGCCACTCAATTAACCATCCCTGGAACTCAGTGTCCTCCGACATCTTGTTATGTAAGACAAGACATTTCCTGATTTAAGTCATTTTTTGTTTACATTTTCTAATACTTGCATCTAAAAGTATCTTCACTGATGATACACAATGGGTTCAATGAACTCCAGATGACAGTCTCAATTTATACTATACTAGGAGAATATGAGAATGCCTGTTTCCCCTTAGCAGCATTAGACTTGTAATTCTTTGCCTATGTCATAGGCACCATCTAGACGAAGATTGATAGGCCCTGCTCATTTACTTGGGCAAAAGAGCTGTTTTAGGACCTCTGTCTCCTCACTGCAGCCCTGGGTCTCTGCCTTAATCCCAGTGAGTCTGTCAGTTGATTCAAGCAGGCCCAGCAGGACCTCTGCTTTCAGATGCTTAATTCCAGTCATAAAGTATGCTTAAAAGTAATATGTTTGCATTTAAAAGGCACACATTCTTTAATTTAAGCTTTTCATTGATTGCCACCAATCTTCTTCCAATTTGTTGTTTTAACCATGTTTGTGGTTACAACCATGTGTTGTAAAATGAAAGTCAGTTGAAAGGAATAAACTAATATGTACCACCATCATGCACAACTTGTTGAGATTAAAGAGTGTGTGAGTGTGTCCTATGTGAGAGAGACGGACAGAGAGAAGGTGGTAAGCCAAGGGAGAAACTTGGTGGAGGGGAAGAGAGAGAGAGAGATGTACATGTACACAGCCATTTCAGACCTCTCCCCGTGAGATCCCATTATACAGGGAGGTGTGATCACAGCGACCTTTGTCCCTTGACATCACTCTCTCAGGGTGAAGGCACGAGAGGCATTTAATAAGGCCTCTGTAGACTGGACTTTCAGTGCTGTAGCTGAATCCAATTTATTCATTCAAGTTGGCGTGGCACCACTTCTGCTGTTTAGTTTACTTCTCACAGCAGGCTTATTAGAAAGGTATCGTTATCCTCATTTAAAAGACACAAAATTGGGGTGCCTGGGAGGCTCCGATGGTTAAACATCTGCCTTTGGCTCAGGTCATGATCCCAGGGTCTTGGGGTCGAGTTCTGCATCGGGCTCCCTGCTCTGTCGGGAGTCTGCTTCTTCTCTCTGCCTGTGGTTCGCCCTGCTTGTGCTCTCTCTGTCTCTTTCTTTCTCTCTTTTTCATCAAATAAATAAATAAAATCTAAAAAAAAAAAAACACACAAAATTGAGGTATTAATGAACATTAATGTCCAGGGTCATACAAACAATATGAGGCTGTGTGGATTTGACCTCACATCTAGGTGACACAAAAGTTTGCGATGACACTGCTCCCTGGGGGTGCTTTCTAGTGGTCAACTACAAGACCTGAGTAGATAGACACTAAAAAGGCAATTTATCTACAAAACTCATTTGTAATTGGTCAAATAATTAGTTGACATGAAGTTTCAGTTCTGCTAAATCATACGGAGCAAAAATATTATAGGTTTCTTCTGATATCACTATGTTTTGGGATTTATTTTTATTGTTTACTTTTACTGTAAAAGAGATAACAAAAAAGTAATGTGTTCAGGATAGAAATTTTGAAAAGTACAAGGAATTAAGTAAAATTAAATAAGCACCTGTTGCCCCAACACACAAAGAAAAGTTATTATTAACATTTTGGTGATAATCCCTTGGCTTCTCAAAATCATGTAAAATGTAGAACGATTGCTCTCTATTAGCATTGTAATTCTTAAAAAGAAAAAATTTAAAAAATAAATAAAAATAAAAAGACAAATTTCATCTAATGTGACTATGATGGTCAAAGGAGCCATCTGTGGCTACATGATGGTACTTACCATCTTATCATTACTGCTTCATACTCTTCCTTACGCTCTGAGCCAAAGGCAGATGCCCAACCACTGAGTCACCCAGGTGTGCCTGTTCTGTCACTTTAAAGAGTGTGGTCACCAGGGCCGGCTCCATGGACCTAAGACCTGTACAGCCACAGGGCCCCACGATTAAAGGGGCCCCATGCTTGATTTAACACTCTGCTGTCACTGTCATAAATTCTTCATTTTTCAATAAGGGGCCCACGTTTTTATTTTGCACAGGGCCCCACAAATTATCTCACTGGTCCTGCTAGTCACCCATGAATAACTAAGCCTCAAGCCTCATTTTAAAAAACACAGTATTGGGGGTTTAGAATTGTGTTTTTTGCTTTTATTACTAACCTAGGCCTAAAGCCTTTACAGAAAGTACTTTCCCCTTGCTTCGGTGAATCCTCTACTGGAAACACGTGGTGTTATCAAAACCTTCTTGGCTTTCTTGTCTTCATCATCTCCAGTAAGCATTGTTTTAAACACTGTGCATTTCCTGTACTGCAGGGTCTGGTCCTTTGGACTCTGGTATGTGCGGCCCATCCTGGTTTTATAGCTGATCAGTGTTGCCTTCAGATTGAGAGGCAGGTGTCTGCTACAAAGAAGGCTTTACATATTTGGAACACCTGAGATTCTTCCAAACAAGAAAATAAATAAAAGCTCCATGGTATGTACTGTTGAAAAGGTCATTGTCAGGGAAGATAGATAGGATCATGTTAGCTCTACGGCCCTGCTCTTTTGAATGGAGTAGTAGTTGGGACAGTAGTTTGGTATAAGAAAACCACATCACTGGGGGCACCTGAGTGGCCCAGTCAGTTAAGTGTCTGCCTTTGGCTCAGGTCCTGATCCCAGGGTCCTGGGATCGAGCCCCACATGGGGCTCCCTGCTTCTCCCTCTGTCCCAACCCCTGCTTGTGCTGTCTCTTTCAAATAAATTAAATATAAAAAAAAATAGCCCACATTGCTGATAAACTACCTCATAGCACATTTATGAATATTTTAGACCACCAGGCCTCCTTTCAGGGAAAACAATGAATTCTCATCTGCTTTCCCTTCTGGAATTGCATAGGATTTCATCTAACTTCACTATGTGTTTTCCCTTTTACTATGGGATCTAGCACAGAATTAAGTTAGGGCCCCTGGTGGAGTGAATGCTTCCACCAAACCAATGGATTCCTAAGGGTGATGCACAGTAATCATGCCTGTGAAAAGCCCTATGTCTTGCTCTGGGTAAGCAGAGGCCACGTGGAATAACAGGGATGTTGCTGTGGAAATAAAATAAGGAAATAGATAAAAGACAGTGAAACAACAGAATTAAGTTTTTGGTGAACCCCTCTGACCAAACAAAATAGTCTCTTTTTGCTGCTGTCTTCCATAATAAACACATGGATTTTTTTCAAATTTGTTGGCTACCAAATTCACAGGATTCTGTTGATCCATTTCCACTTCTTCCTTCCCACAAAAACCCTGGTTTTGTGCAGGTAAGTTCCCTTGCCCTGAATATTCCATGTGACTCAGAATTGGCTTTGATTAGATTAGATTAAGCCAATCATAGTAATCCCCTGGCCTTTTCTCCATCACTGATGGAGAAGGTGTCATATGCTCCACTTCTGGATAAGGAACAAGGGTGGCTTTGATTAGATTAGATTAAGCCAATCATAGTAATCCCCTGGCCTTTTCTCCATCACTGATGGTGAAGGTGTCATATGCTCCACTTCTGGAGAAGGAGACAAGGGTGTCTGGAACTGTCTAGTAAAAGCTTACCTTACTTTTTAGAAATAACACTGGGGAGGGACGCCTGGGTGGCTCAGTGGTTGAGATCTGCCTTTGGATCAGGGCATGATCCCAGGGTCCTGGGATCACGTTCCACATCAGGCTCCCCACAGGGAGACTGCTTCTCCCTCTGCCTGTGTCTCTACTTCTCTGTGTGTGTGTCTCTCATGAGTAAATAAATAAAATCTTTAAAAGAAAGAAGAAAGAAAGAAAGAAAGAAAGAAAGAAAGAAAGAAAGAAAGAAAGAACGAACACTGGGGAAATCAGACTCTTTTTGCAAGGGTGAACTAGGAAGCATCCTGCCCCAATTGCTACCGACCACCATTTCACAGCTAGCTGGAAATCTCCTGAGAAACACAGAGGAAAAAGAACTGCATTGAAATAGTCAAAACTTGAATGGAACCAAGTCTGAAGCCTACTCCCTCTGGGCTTTCCATTATATGAGCCAATGCAACTCTTGATTATTTAAGTGTGTTTTAGTTGGCTTTTCTATTGCTTGTACCTGAAAGCACAAAATTACTCTCCACACCAGAGCCAATCTGGGATTTGGAAGAATTGGGCTCTAGGCTCCAGCCTAATTATTTACTGTACAGACTCCTTTGTGCGAATCCCAACTTCCCCAAACCTCCATTTTCTCGTGTAGTAAAACATATCATAATACCCATCCTGCTTACTTTGGAGAAATGTCACTAGAGCTGAGGAGATAAGACATACAAAAGCCCTTGGAAACACATCATTGTTATATCCATAAGAGCTATGATCACTTTAGGGTAAATAAGTTTGTAGCATGTTAAGAAATCTGCTTGTTTTTCTGGATACAGGTACACAAATAATGCCTTAGTTTGAGTTTCCTTGTTTTCTTTCTCCTTTCTTTTCCCCAACCATACTAAGCATCTCATCAATGTATGGAAGGCAGTGATAGAGTTATCCAACATCATTTTTCTCCCTAATTTGCAGATACCCCAAATCCCAGACAAAAGGATACAGTAAGTACTTTAAAGCATCTCATTGAAACCCCTCCTGTTCTGTGCTTGGAACAGGCATCTGAGATGTGGTACGAAAGAGGCTTTTGTGGGTCAGAAAGAAATTTGTCTAATCCCAGAACAGAGTATGTCGTATGTTTATTCTCTTAAAAGGTAAGTGAAGTTGTCAAAGACAGGTAATAGATTGGCAGAGTTTTAAACGGAAACTGGTGTGTGTTTTCAGAAATCCACTAACTTGTGATCATTCACCGCAGAGGGAAATTAAACTGAAGGAAGGAAAAGAAAAATCTAGCCTGTGAAAAACACAAATGCAAAGCAGGAGCCATCAAGAATCTGTGAGACCAAGTGGTCAATTAAGTGCCATGTAAAGATTTCCAATTTTCTTGTAGTAAATTATTTATTTAGCTCTTACATACCATCAATATATTTTACAAGTTTAATACCCAAATTATAGCTGGCCCACCCATTTATGGCCCCATAAATGAGTCCTGACTTACCAATGTGAATTCTTGTTCCTGGCAGTGTCAGATTTAGATTGGATTTGGATCTATTGCTTTTATCCTTATCAGACATTTCGAGGCTGATATTTTATTGCTATATTTAAAATGGAAAGTGCTTTAAAATAGACTTGGGGGGAGAACACTGATTCCTGCCCCGATATGTCATTTCCTGACTTAACATCCTACCATAATCTAGGTTAAAGGGTTGGAAGTCCACATAGAATCCTTCTCCACGGAAGATTTCCGCCCCCACACAGAGAATTTTCTTAGAGGAAAGTGAGTGATTATAAAAAGAATGACTTTAATCTTAAGTAAGAGTTGCTAGAGCTTTCAGTAGTAAAACTGACAGGCAATTTCCATGCCTATATACTTTGTAAGTCAAATGAATAATAAAGAATATCAATGAAACACATCAGCCATTTCTTAAGTTTTAAAGTATATATGGAGCTAAATTGCCAAGGCTTGTTTTGCAAGGGTGGGATTTTATAAAATATGTAGAACAAACCAATAAATTAGCAGAATGGAAGACTAACAAATCAAAGCTAGGGAACAGCTTCCACTTACAGTTATAAAAAGTATTATAGCTCTGAGATTAGTAAACCCCACAGTTAACAAATATGAGAACAAATGCAAGATATGATTAATGACACCCATGATTATAATATCTGATTATGGTTTGAGGCCTTTGAAAAATACAGCCAATGTGATTTTGGGGGGCCTTTTTACATTACCTTTTTATTTTTATTTATTTATTTTTAAAGATTTTATTTACTTATTTATTTCAGAGAGAGAGAGAGAGCCTGTGAGGCAGGGAAGGGGCAGAGGGGAGAGAAACTCTCTAGCAGACTCCAGGCGGAGCAGAGTCCGACACAGGGCTCAATCTCACAATCCTGAGGTCTGAGCCAAAACCAAGAGTCTGACGCTTAACCAGCTGAGTCACCCAGGTGCCCCTACATTACCTTTTTGGAAAATTTACATTGTTATTGTTCTCTTGAAGATTTTTTTTTAAGATTTTATTTATTTATTCATGAGAGGCACACAGAGAGAGAAGCAGAGACACAGGCAGAGGGAGAACCAGGCTCTGCAGGGAGCCTGATGTGGGACCTGATCCCGGGACTCCAGGATCACGCCCTAAGCTAAAAGCAGATGCTTAACTGCTGAGCCACCCAGGGCATCACTCTCTTGAAGATTTTTATTAAGTTTTTAAATGGATCTTAAAGTAATAGATCGGAGCTTGAGGATCATAAAAGCCAGTCATGCTCAGTGGAATGAACAGAAGCATATGAACTCTCAGCCCATGCACCTGGAAGGACACCCCACGGACAAGCCACTCCTTGGAGCTTAACTGTTCTTATTTTCAAAATGAGCCTATCTCAGGGAAATATAGGAGGGGCAAAGTGCTTTGGAAGAGAAACATGGTAGGATACCTGGGTGGCTCAATGGTTGGGCATCTGCCTCTGGCTCAGGTAGTGATCCCAGGGTCCTGGCATCAAGTCTTGCATCAGGCTCCTTGAAGGGAGCCTGCTTCTCCCTCTGCCTACATTAAAATATTTTTAAAAAATTACTAAGAAAAAGGAAGGAACTGTCTTAACCAAGCAACCTAGAGTCATTTTTAAAAATAAAATTAGATCAAGGGCACCTGGGCGGCTCAGTCAGGTAAGCATCTGACTTAGGCTCAGGTCATGATCTCGGGGTCCTGAGATTGAGCCCCAAGTCGGACTCCTCACTCATCGAGGAGTCTGCTTATCTTTCTTCCTCTGCCTCTCCCTCCCTTCACGTTCTATCTCTCTCCCTCTCTTTCAAATAAATAAATCTTAATAAAATAAAATTAGATCAGTTTTACAGTTTCAACTATTCCTCTGAGGCCTCAGCACTGTACTTGCACACCTTTCCCTGGACCCATTGTATCATGCAAATGTGGGGCCCCTTGTTCACAAACCAGGGAAAACTAGAGGAACTAAATTATAAAGCTTTTCTCTTTCTCGATCTTTCTGCTTGGTGTGTTCTTATTTACAAATGCTGTACTAAATCAAGAAAAATAAAAAATGTGAATGATTAGCATGAATTCTACTGTTTTTTTATTTTGTACAATGCCAGTTTAAAAAAAATACAAAGTCACTGAACCTGTATGTGGAATCACTGAAATTACATATTTTGTACTTTGTACCTCACCGGGGAAGAGCAATTTTATTCTTACCACAACAGTGACAATGGGACACAAAACGACTTCAACTGTTTTTTTTTTTTTCACTTCTTGATAAGCACGTATCCTACCAAGCCCTACTTTTGGCTTTGGCTGACAGATGAGGGGGGAGGACCAGAAGGAAGAGTAACTGTGGTTGCCCCTTGTCTCCTTTTGCCTTTACATCATCATTTCTGTGTCAGGCTGACAGGGAAGGTAAGAAAGCCTAAGATAAGAAAGGACACAATAAGATCTTTAGGCGCATCTATGTATAGTAGAACTCCACTTCCTTCTGCACTTTTTGGAGCAAATTCTGGAAAGCAGGTTTTCAAATGGAAAGCCTGGCCTCTTGAGGCTTAGTCAGTGTAGGCATCAGATGCTTGCCTCTGTACTCACTTTCAGTAGTATTGAACCCCCACACACTGGGGGGTCCACCAGAATTTTGTGCTCAGGAGGCATCATGAGAACGGGGTGTAAGGAACAGTGAACGTGAACATTGCATGAATGCTCATGCACATGTTCCATGGTCCATCAGACTTTGTATACGATACACAAGTTCAAAATCAAAAAAAAAAAAAAAAAAAAAAAAAACCAAAATCAAAATTATTGAGAGTTAAAAGTGCTACAAAAAATACTTACTAAAAAGATTGTTGCGGGTCCTGTTATTCATTCATTCACTCAAACAGTATTTATTAATGCTAAATATGTACTAGATACATTTCCAGATGCCAGATAAGGAGTGGTGAGTAAAATTGGAAACAAAGTTAAAATTTTCTTTTAAATAAGAAAAAAGAAGGAATGTCATTCCCTGTGCTGGGAAAACAGAGTTTGATATACAGCTGTAAGATAAATGATATTAAAGTTGTTGATGTTCTTTATATCCTAAGTTATTTTTGTATCCACTTTATTTCTCTTTAGACTGAGAAGTATATGTTAAAATCTATGACTAGTGTATTGATGTCTTTAGGGTTTTGCATATAGAGTTTTTTGCTTGCTTGCTTTTTTTTTTAAAGATTTTATTTATTTATTCATGAGAGACACAGAGAGAGGCAGAGATATAGGTAGAGGGAAAAGCAGGCTCCCTATGGGGAGGCCGATGCAGGTTTCGATCCCAGGATCCCAGGATCAAGCCCTAAGCCAAAGGCAGATGCTCAACCACTGAGCCACCCAGACATCCCTAGTTTCTGCTTTATTAAGGTTATGCTGTGCTACTTGGAATACAGGTATGAATAACTGCATATAATTCTTGTGGATAGAAAACAAAAAGGCCACGAGAAAGAGAATCTCAAGATATTGACAGGAGAACCTTAAACCAAGTGCGCACCCCTTGAGTGCCAGACCTCGTGCCCCCATACAAGTCATACACCTGTGAAGCTCTGCCTTCCACCAAATCCATACCTGGCATTTTCTGGGATTCCCAGTAGGGCAGAGTCACAAACCTCCAATAAGCTCTTCTCTATCCACATACTTATTACCTGCCCTGCCCTAGCCTAGCTCAGGAAACCCCCTGGAGACAGCCTTCCCCTCCTCCCCTACCTCCTCATCTCACCCATCCTCTTGCCAGGTACAGACCCATCCCAACCTGCCCCAATTATTTCAAAACTTTGAGGAAATACAAAACAGCTGCTCTTCCAATTCAAAAACAGGAAAATAAACTCCATTTCCACTTGCCTGTACCTTTCTCTTTTCTCTTAAAACACTTGTTTAGGCCTCATGCCATAGAGCAAATTTCAGTGAATGCTTGCTGTTGTTACATTTTATTTTTTTACTTTTTTAAAGATTTTATTTATTTATTTGACAGAGAGATTGAGCCCAGTAAGGGGAGTGGGAGAGGGAGAAGCAGGTTCTCTGCTGAGCAGGGAGCCTGATTCGAGGCTCAGTCCCAGGACCCTGGGATCATGACCTGAGCGGAAGGCAGATGCTCAACCAACTGAGCCAGCCAGGCACTACTGTTGTCAAATTTTAAAGGCTATATGGCAAAGGATAGAATTTTCATTTATTGAATTACCAAGGTAGAATTTTAGGGGGGAAGGCAAGATACTTCTAAAAAATCATGGCCTGGAAATTTTTACGTTTTTCTGTACAATGCGACTTTATGTGAGTAAAGAAAGAGCTCACCTAAGAAAAATCACAGCTTTTGGATGAAACCCATGCATTTCCATGTGCAATGCAACTTGGGACTCCGCTCGAGAGGGGAAAAATGATGAGGTGGTGGAATAATAATGAAATAGGGGTAAGTTTATTAAGATTCCTTAAATGATCCTGAAACACAGGCAGGTATTTGGAAACTTTTTTCACTCTCTGAAGAATGACGCCTGAGGGCATCATTTTTGGGTCATTTTCTTCATTTTCCCTTTCTCTTCCCAGGCTAGCATTCCTAGAGTTCCCAGGTTTATGAAACACTTAATGAAGAAACAAGACCGCAGAGCTGCTCCCATTAATCCACGAAGTTGTTTTTCTCCTATTTGCACCTGTAAAGAAGTATCTTCACCTATATAGAAGTAGGAATTGGTAACTGAGTTAGGAGAGGGAAAAGGTATATGATCTCTTCTTTTGCTTTTTGAAGCTTCAGAATGGCATCCCAACAGAGCCCTGTCACTGAGCCACTTCTCTCTGAGATTTAAGATCAAAAGAGTCAAGTATCCAGGTCCCTGCAGATTTAAGCACCAACCTCTCAGCAAATGAATAAGAGACTACACATCCTTTTCCAAGAGTCCAGTTTCTTCGGCACTTAACAGATTCAGGATGTTGGATGGAGCACAAGGGCGTCCTTCTACAGAGGTTAGGAAACTCACAGTCCATACTTTACGTTGATAACTCCATGGCAGCCAGAAGCACATTCCTCACTTTGTTCATAATCCCCATTAATTAGCCCTTGAATGTGGCCAAATTCCAACTAAAATCATTTTATTCAGTTCTACTTAGGCCTTTCCTGGAACTCTAAATGGACATCATTCTTCCCTCCTGGCTGGTTGGCGGCCTGTTGTGCTCCAAAGGCGGTTGTAATTCAGGAGGAAGGAAGCTGGAAGCTCTGACAGGTAAATAGTTAATAATCCTGAGAACCCTTTCTCTTCAGATCCATGTTCTTTTCTTCCATGGCCTTTGGGGCTAAGTACTTTGGAATAAAAATAACTCTTTTTCGTTGTTGTTGTTAAAGATTTTATGTATTTATTACTGAGAGACACACGGAGAGAGGCAGAGGCATAGGCAGAAGCAGGCTCTCTGTGGGGAGCTTGATGCAGGACTCAATCCCAGGACCCTGGGATCACAACCTGAGCCAAAGGCAGACGCTCAATCACTGAGCCACCCAGGTGTCCCTAAAAGTAACTCTTTAAAACATAAAACACATTCAGAATACACAAATCCACAGAGACAGATTTGAGGTTGCCAGGAGATGGGAGAAGCAGAAGTGAGGGGTTACTACTTAATGGACGTGGGGTGTTCTTTTGGGGTGATGGAAGAGTTTTGAAACCAGAGAGAGGTGATGGTTGCATGACATTGAGAATGCACTAAATGCCACTGGATTGCACACTTTAAAACAGTTGTAGGTGATACAGAGCTCAGCTCAATTTCTTAAAAAAGTAAAACATGTTCTCCCAGATTTCATTCGTTTTACATTCTATCATCAATTCTCTTATGAAACAAAGTTTCAGAGATACATTTTTGTAGAAAACACATCACTGAATGGGTGTCTAAGAAGAGAGTAACAATTAGCCAATGAATCTGTTTAATTCATACTCTTTGAAAGAAAAATTTTTCTCAATTATTTGAAAGGACTTCATCTCATTTTCCTAAGTAAAGACTGAAGATATGTGTCCCTCTCAATGACCAAAGAATGAAAACAGTGAGAGCCGCATAAAGTAGGATGGAGATGCCAGAAGGAGTAGCCCTGTGGTGGGCTATGAGCCTCCTTGCTCAATGCTTATGTGTGAATGGCTCTGGCTGCTGAGGGAACACCTCTGCTGGTTGAGATGACAGGGCTCATTATGATGCCCACTGTGCCAGCCCCCCATGAGTGACCCACTGCTTTCTCCTACTTGAAAGGATCAGACAACAGATACGATTCCCTCCATCCCTTCGGTGTGAGGTAGGCTCTAGAGACCTACGGCACGTGACTTGCAGTGCAGGTGCTGCGTGAAGCAGTAATTAGAGAAAGGTAGAAGTCACACAGACCAGACCATTACACAATCCAGCCCTGACGGGGGCTTAGACGTGCCTATTTATGAATGTTTCACCCTGTCACAGGCATGCAAAGCAGAGCTGCTAAGGTATGAGCTAATTGATTTGATCAATGTTCTGGTTCTTTCCAAAACTTTTTTTTTTTTTTTTTAAATAGCCAAAGTAGGTCCGTGTTTTGGAAGTGTATATTCAGTTTGAATCTTTTGTCGCAGCAATTGTGACAGATATACAACTCCAACTGGCTTGGTGCTGTAATTGCAGGAGCTTCTGAGTGTCCATAAACCCTTACTTACTAACTCATGACTGCCCTGCTGCCAAGTCCATTTGAAGTTTTAGATTTCCCTGGTATATGATCAGTGCTGAATTGTTGGTTTGTTTTCCAATAAACACATATAGCATACAATAAAATTTAGAGAACCTGTCGGCACTCTTCGTAATGTCATAGGAGCATAGAGCCAAAGAGGCTGTGAAGAGTTTATATTCCAAATGTTCTCATTTCAGAAATGAAGTACAGAGAGGTTGTGTGACTCCTCTGGAGCCCCACAGAGGGCTGGTGATGGTGTCAGACTAGAAACCAGGTCTCTAATCCCTCTTCATTGGTTGCGATCCACCACTTTGTCCTTCTTCACTTAAGATGTGATGAAGCCAAGGGGTGATGCAATTTCAAAAATATACCATGATATCATCTTTCAAATTATTTTTCCATACAGAGTATAATGAAGAAACACACACACACACAGACACACACACACACACAAAACCACAACAGTACCTTAGAAATCAGCATCACGTCTCACACATGTCTCTCCTCTGGCATTAGGCAAACACAGCAGGCCAGGGCCTTGTTGAAACCTTAAAACAAACCAGGCCAATTCTGAGGTCTAGACAGGCCCCAGACAGGCTTTCCCAAAGCTTTGAAATGCGATTTTAGAACTGGTAATTTAGAGGCAATTTAACCTCGAAATCAAACTGACATTCAGAACATTTATTTTGAAAACATTTTTAAAGCATCTACTCACCCCTTTAAAATACGATTTTGTGTTTCACTTGGGGCAGACCAACTGGAATTGCAATGATTAAGGTTCAGATTCACTAACTCTTAGTGAATTCTAAACACAGAAAGTACAGCCTCCTTCCTAGCACACTTACCCAGGATCCAGGAGAAACTTGCCTTGCCAAAAAATATTCCAAAAATCATGTGCAACTTTTACACAGTTTTGCAGCAGCAGAAGGTTATACTCTGTATTCACATATTCAAAAGTTCTGGCAATAGCTTCGACCATATCTTTTGTTCAAGGCAGAGGAATTATTCATCTATGCAAAAGTATCACTGCTGCAGAACTCGGTCTTGCAATTTAGTAGGTACTTACAATTTTTCCTTTTGGTGATAAAGTGAGTACTCTCCAGACTCCGTGTTCTAGGATGCTTAGACTCGGTTATAATCTTCTTTTCTACAAAGCAACGAGGAGCCACAAATGAAAAAGAAGCCCCAAATCCTCTCACACTCTAAGGTCTGCAAATTAAGTGGAATTCCTAAGATGTGGAGAAACAATTGTTTCCATTTCAGTCTCATTTTCCTCCCTAGATCCTTTGCAACATCAAGATAATTTCATTTTTTTAAATAAATGACAAGGTTGGATGGGAACGTTAGCCAAAGATCTCTGAGAAAATCAGAACATGAAGTTCATAAATGAGAGTGAATATGTATTTCTTAGAGTTTAGGTCTTGAGAACGCACAGTTGCTCTCTAAATAACGTGTGATTGTTGTTAATTATATTAAACTATAACCGTAGGAAACAGTATCAGGCTGTGATGGCTCTGCGATCTTGGGGTTCCTTCTTTTAATCTTTACTAGTCATTTTAAATTCAGCTTTTTAAAAGTCTTAGTCCGATTGCCCTTCGGGAACAATAAAGTGGCAATTAGGTATGACAAAGGCATGGAAGAGACACAATTACTTATTGCCATAGTAAAAGAAAAAAGATGGGTCTATGAACCTATCAAGAAAACCTGCAAAATGGAATGGGCTGCTGGACCTTATGAAAAATGTATCCAAATATTTGCAAAATGTATTTTTGGCCACCTCCCCATAGAGATATTAAGCCATTTTCTTTTATCGGAGGATTTACAACCATTACATTTTATATTAATTTAACGACTTTGATCAGGCAATCATCATTTATTTGCCTAAATTACCAGTCCCTTAGTACTTCATCGGCAAAGGGAAATATTTCATAGAACATGAGGCAAAGCCTCTAATTACTATTAGAGCATAATTTAAAGTAACTTCAACAGGTATTATAATTTTGACCAATTGAGTTACTAATTTGGAGAATCAATTATCTCCTGGACCCCTTCAATTTGCTGCCTTGCTTAATTGGCAGTGACTGTCCAATTACACATCTGGCATAGCAGTAATATTTGCATCTGCAAATCTTCAGCCAATCAGCCAACTGAGCCTGATTGTCAGGTAATAATTGTGTGGGTTTGAAGACTTTGGTACATTTGTGTATCAAATTATTTTTATTATTTGTATCAACATACTCATAAACTTTTCTCCCAATGTATCTTTCCTTTAAAATTTTTTTAAAAATTTGAAGTCATTTTATCCACATATTTCACATATTTCATCTGATTCCTGTCTTTTCCTCTGGCCTCAATTTCAAAAAACAATCTAAAAAAAAATCAAAGGGAGAAACTTGCTAGTAGCAAAAACAGAAAATAATAATATCAATAACAATATCAATTTAAATAATATCATCCAATGCTGCCAGGTGAAACCAGTACAATCTTTTGCCACTAATTACAATGTAAATTATGCAAATCTTTGAAAAGCAACAGGACTATAGGAGTCATAAAATGCCCATGCACTTTGAGTCCATAATACCACTTCCAGGGTTTTATCCTGAGGAAATAATTCCATAGAGGAAAGAAGCATATACTCTAAAGCTGACTCTAACAGTTACAAGCAACAGCCAATAAAAGTACAAACAAAAACTAGAACAAAAATGTCCAAATATAAAGAAGTATTTAAGCTATATAAAAAAAATAGACATGTAGCCATGCAACATGGAAATTATTAAAACTATGCAGAAATATGGAAAATATCTATGACATTAATGAAATAGGCAAACTATAATGTGAGATGGTGCAACAATGTACTGATGAGTGCTCCTGTTCCTTATGTGAAAAGAAGTAGAGTGAGTGCTATGATCTCTTGTAGCAGAACTATGGAGATGGCACATGCAATTGTCATTTGAGAAAGTTAAGAATGGCTTATTGCAGAAGAGAGAGTTCCATGCCAAGGAGGTGTGCTACATACATTTGGGGACCACCAAGGGTTCAATTTGGTTTCATTGTGGAGCATAAAAATCGGAAAGGTGATCACATCTGCCGGCAAGGAGAGGCCAACATCTTACTGAGGAGGGCCAAAGGTTGAAGTTTCTTTCCAGGAGCAGTGAGAGAAGCTGAACATTTTAGAAAAAGAAGGAGACCATAGGCTATTGGCAGACAGAGATTTGGAGGCACTAGTTTTGAATCCCACTCCTGTCCCCTGGTAACTCTGCAGCCTTGGACAAGTGACTGAAGCATTTTGTTCCCTGGTTTCCTCATCTCAGCAATGGTACCATATACCAACAATAAGGGTGACTGTGGGAATTAAAGACAATATATATAAAGTACCCGGTACCCAGCAGACACTACATAAATTGTTATTTTGTTGTTCTTAATCAGAGTAATATCAGGAAGCAGCATGGATTAAAGTAGAGAGAATAAGAGGGTGCAGTGAGTACCACTTTAGGCACTTGCTCTGCTAGATTACATGCAAAAATAAACAAAGTCTGAAAAAGGTGATGTTGGTAGCAAAGGGAAGGATGACACACAGTCAAGAAACAGCATAAAGGAAGAATCCATAGGTCTATGCCAGGGGCTAATCCAGGTTTGGTAGAGTATGAAGCTTATATAATTTGGAGTTCTTTTTATTATTATTTTTTTTAAGATTTATTTATTTATTCATGATATATATAGAGAGAGAAAGAGAGAGACAGAGACACAGGAGGAGGGAGAAACAGGCTCCATGCTGGGAGCCTGATGCGGGACTCGATCCCGGGACTCCAGGATCGTGCCCTGGGCCAAAGGCAGGCACCAAACCACTGAGCCACCCAGGGGGGGATCCCTGGAGTTCTTTTTAAAGAGGAAAGAATAAAATAGTAAGTAGGAAACTGAATATTTATTTAGAACTAGAAAAGAAATCATAAGAAATTACAAAATTCTCTCTCTCTCTCTCTCTCTCTCACACACACACACACACAAAAAAAACATATCTTTAAAGATGAACTGCCTGACTATAAATCTTGTTTATAAATCTTAAGATTTATAGGCAGATGAATTCTGTTTAAATCTATAAATCTTGTTTCGGTATATTTTTATCTCTATAGTCCTTGATTGCCTCTTCATATATGACCAATATTTTATAACATCATTTTCCATAAAGGGTATAGAAAGATAACTCAGTCTTTCCCCTAGCATGGTTGATTGAAAAAGTTTTCTCTATTGGTAGTTTAGCAAAGTTTATTTTGGCTCGCAATTCATTATTGGTGAGTCATGTAAATTTCTAGGATTGTTTTCAAATTGAGAAATATTTTTATAAAGATTTTATATTTACACAATCTCTACACCCAAAATGGGGCTGGATCTTACAACCCCAAGATCAAGAGACAGATGTTCTATGGACTCAGCCAGCCAGGTGCCCTGAGAAACAGTTCCCTTAGTTTTTGTAACATGAGTTGTATATCCTTACTATTCATAGTCCTGGGACAGGTTTGTGCCACACAAACACAGGCTGATAAATTCTATTTTTCATTATTCCCATTACAAAAGAAAAAATGTATAGTGAATTCATAATTGTATGCACTGTGTTTTAGAGTATATTTCTAATAGGAGAGAACTGGTATGTTGACTAGGTGTTAATAGAGAAGTAAATTCTCTGCTTACATTTTACCTATCTGAGAGACTGAAGAATTTTCCACAGACCAGCTTCTGGTTCCACACATTCACAGCATGTCTCTCCTCACACCTGCATGGCATAATATACTCTGACCTTGCTTCTCTGTCGTATGAACCAGGCGATTCAGCAGAGTGGGCCATAGGAACAGATTGAAAGCCATCCGCTACATTGGAACAACTAGCAATAATTAAATGTAAACAGGATTGCCTCCAAAACACATAAATATGTCCCACCAAATCCTAATAAATGTATCTCCAAACTCAATTCAACATTCCTTTTGTCCAGTCTCCAAACGGGCACTTAGTAAGAGTGAAATTGTGGCTGAGGAAAAGCTTGAGTGGAAAGAGACATCAGCTAGCTGAAACATCTTATTTTTCCAAATTTTATGAAAATGTATGGCTTTTACAAAAACACACTGCCCTAGAAGACACCTGTGTACAAGAGCGGCCCTGGACTGAAATTTTATCTGCCTCTAGGGAAATGTATCTCTTTTAGCAATGACTGACTATAGCAAGTACACAGAGAAACAGGGAGTAAGGTTACCAGTAAGGGGGAAAATCGTGGTGCCATTAAAGCAAGGGAGAAATCAAAATGAAAAGGAACAGAGTTAGTATTGTTGTGTTATAAAATGGCAAGGGAAGGATATAATAGTAGGTCTTATCTTAAATAAATATCTTACTATCTTAAGATGTCTGTGGGGGGCACCTGGGTGGCTCAGTGGTTGAACATCTGCCTTTGGCTCGGGCCATGATCCCGGGATCCAAGGATCAAGTCCCGCATCAGGCTCCCCATAGGAAGCCTGCTTCTCCCTCTGCCTATGTCTCTGCCTCTTTCTCTGTGTCTCTCATAAACAAACAATCAAATAAATAAATAAATAAATAAATAAATAAATAAATAAATGCCTGTGGGACCTTCGAGTAGAGGTGTCAAGCAAGTAAAATTACTTAAGAAGGGTTTAAAATCAGAGATTCTCTGATGAACTGAAAATACACCTCTGAGTTCTCAACCTGCACCTGGAATATTTGTTTCCATTCCTGATCCTTTCATCAATTCCTGACTTGGCCATTTCTACCTTTTACTGAAAGCAAACACTCGTGGGCTGATAGTTTTTGTACAACAACAAAAAACCCAAAATCGTAGCCTGAGATTACAGCGTTTGGAGTATGGGTAAGGAACCTGACATAAAGCTTCAGTGAAATTGCCAAGTCCTACTTTCTATTCTCTGTCTTAAATAATTCACAGCGCCTTCAGTGTTTTAAAAGAGTCCTATGACACAGAACCAGCAGGAATCTCCATTTACTGTTCTCTTTCTGCCAATTCTCCTAGCTTGGAATGAAAATAAAAGAGATGATAGATAGTTCACTTATTATCTTGGTCTTCATTTGGACCATTTTGTCTACAGTGCAAACAGAGTAATCAGAGGATGAATCAACAATGAGAACCATTGTGGCTACTGTACACGACTGTAAATTCATGCTCATTGGGGCTGACATTGTTTGACAGACTATTTTTCATGTATATTACCTTTGCTATCTATTCGTGTCCTCGTCTATTGATAGTTAATGCATCTTCCGTTATTGTTCCATGTAGCAATTGTGGTTATCCAGTAACAATACAATGATATAAGAAATTAAATATTAATAGGCAATTTATAAAAGGGCTGAAATTTTACATTCCAATAGATAAAATTGAAAAATGGAACATGTAAAAGGCTATAAGACTTGGAAGGCTGTTTCTCACTGAATGTGTAAATCAGAAGCTTCCAATCCTTTTAGTATTGTCTTAGAATGAAAAGAAGTTAAAACCTAAATTCTCCAACAGAAACTGGGAAGCACCACCTGGATGAAAAGAAAAAGTAAGACAGTCTTTGTTTTGCCCTTTTGGAAAAAAAAAAAAAGACTAAGTAATTGGGCTGATTTCAACTGATAAGACAACAGAAAGAGTACATTTTTGCAAAAAGATTTCTGTACCATCTAAACAAATCATTCTCATAGGGCTCAATAATGCTCTTATTAAAAAATCTTTTCTCTTTCCTTTATTTGTTTCATTTGTGATAGAGATATGTACCTCATCCCACTTCTCCATCTGAGTCATAGATCAACAGTTTTGCAATGTAAGGAGAACCCTATTGTCACAAAATTCTGGCCTAACTAGATTTACGATCCTAATCCCATCTACAAAGTCTGCTCTCATGGAGCTGGCTTTCATTCAGCCGGCAATGCCGATTGGGCCTCCTGTGTGCCAATCACTGGGCCAGGCAAAGAGATAAAGGCCCGACCTTGGGTGCTAATGACAGGAGAGGGAGATGGATGGTATGCATTCTAGTTTCCATTGCTATGTTCAGATTACCCCATAACTTCATGGCTAAACACAATAATCATCCTATCCCTTCTCATGTTTTCTATGGATCGGAATTTGGGAGAGCTCAGCTAGTCAGTCTATCTTGGTATGGCCTATCACAGTTGTAGTGGTAGTTGAAAAATGAAAAGCAGAGGCATGAAGCAGCTGGGAGCTAGCCAAGCATTGGTCTCTTCCTGGAGTCTCCAGGCCCCTCTATGTGGTTCATCTGCATGAGCTAGTTTGAGGTTTCCCATAACATGAAGGCCTTTTGCTGACATGTTCCAAGGAGCCAGGTGGAAGCTGAATCACCTCTTATAAATTATCCTGGAAAGTCACACAGAATCACTCTATTGGTCAAAACAGTCACAGAAGTCTAGTTTCAAGGAGAAGATATATAAACTCACCTCTTAATGGGAGCAATGTCAAAGAATTTATGTGCCCACCACAGTAGGGCATTAGAATTGATGGGGCTTAATGATTGCTTGGGCTTGGGGAAAAGATATGGAATGAAAATTAACTCCAAAATTAATCACCTGGCACCTTAGTCTATTCCATGCCTATAGTCTATTCCTTAGGCTACTCCATGATCAAGGTACAGGCAAATTCAAAGTCTGAAGGGAGTCGGCTTTCTGGTTCAGAAATGGCTATCTTCTCACTGGGTCCTCGTGTAGTGGAAAGGAGGAGAAAGTTTCAGTGAGAAAGAGGTAGCTTTAGGACAGACATGTCTAAGCAAAGATGACCAGCAAGGCAGTTAGAAAGTTTTTTTCTGGACCCCTGGAGAAAGTTGAAACTAGAGACGGAAATCTGGGAGTAACTGGAAATAGGGAGGCCATAGGCTGGGATGGAAATTTTCAGGGAGAGTGTATAGATCAAGAGTAGAAATCTATAGGGGTACCTGGCTGCTCAGCCTGTGGAGCATGCAACTCTTGACGTCAGAGGTTGTGGGTTCAAGCCCCATGTTTAGTGTAGAGATTACTTAAAAAAAAAAAAAAAAGAATACAAGTCTATAGATAATTGTGGCAATTTGAATTTAAATTTAAAAAATTAAATTTTTTAAAAAGTCTATAGACAAGGGCAGCCTGGGTGGCTCAGCAGTTTAGTGCCATCTTCAGCCCAGGGCATGATCCTGAAGACCCAGGATCGAGTCCCACATCGGGCTCCCTGCAAGGAGCCTGTTTCTCCCTCTGCCTGTGTCTCTGGCTCTCTCTCTGTGTGTCTCTCATGAATAAATAAATAAAATCTCTTTAAAAAGTCTATAGACAAAGGAAATTAAATATTTTTGAGGACATTTGAATGTTCCCAAACACTAAGTAGGCTGTATCTATCCCAAATGGATATAAATATGACTGACATCACAGGATTTTGTTCATAGGTGAGTGGATATTGAGTAGGGCTGGCAACTGGGAAGCCATCGTGATGATGATGGAGTAGAACTGCCCAGGGCTGTCTGATCCTGAAGCCCGTGCTCTTCCCCTAACTTGATCACCTCCCTCCTTGGTATATGTTCCCTTTTTATTGGAACATTCAACAGTCTTGTCTTGTTTCCCATACTTCATTTCTTTCTCTTTCACTCAGGTCTAGACTGAGGCTGATTCTCAGCTCTGCCCATCTGACAGATGAAGACAGATTTACTTAAGAAACATACATACTGGGCATCTGGGTGGCTCAGTGTTGAGCGTCTGCCTTTGGCTCAGGACGTGATCCTGGGGTCCTGGGATCGAGTCCCACATCGGGCTCCCTGAGGGGAGCCTTCTTCTCCCTCTGCCTGTGTCTCTGCCTCTCTGTGTGTGTGTGTCTTTCATGATTAAATAAATAAAATCTTCTTTAAAATTTTTTTAAATTAAAATAAAAAGAAAAAAAGAAACATACATACTTAGGTTTCTTAAGACATTCCACTGGCTTGCACTATCTTTTTTAATTCAAGTATATACCTCTCCTCCCTCCAGGAAAGGGAGGAGAAGCTTTTCTAGATTCCTCTGACTTTCATTGCTCTGTTTTCAAATGACTGAGCCTAACCACTTACACTCACACTGAATTAAACTTTACCAAATCACATGGTATTTTCTACCTACTGCTGAACTTCATATAAAAACCAGGTTTAAAAAAAAACAAAAAGACAGGTCACCCATTCCTTGATCGCAGTGGAGATTTGAAGATTAACTTGAAAACAGAGTTTCTTAAGCATAAATGTGAGCTTACTGGATTCTCTTAGGAACCTTGTGAAAGAGATAAGCAAAACAGGTACTAACGTCATTCCTATTTCTACTGATAGAGAAACAGAGGCTAGAAGAGGTCGGGTCACTTGCCCCAGAAAACACTACTACTGAAGAAGGTAGCCCAAATGCAAACCCAGGTCTCCTGCTATGACACTATGACACCGTGACACACCGCTTCTCCTAGGCCTGTTATATGTGACTTCCACTATAGTGAAACATTTAGAATAATTTTTAGGGGACAGAATTGTTTGTAATGGAAATAGACATCCTGAAGAATCAATACTAAATCAAGAGGATATCAGTTGGATGATGTTATGATCCCCGTCCCATGGAAGGTATTCAGTGGCAGGGTTCTTTTGGTGTGTTTTTTAGGAACAGCATTGACACGTTGGTTATAATAGTATTAGGATGGCAATATCTTTGAGGCATTTCTCTGGAATAACACCTTTTAATCCCTAATAAAGTCCTGGCTTTCATTATAATCATGTGGCCAGACACCGAGGGGAAAGCTAGAGGTTTAACCTTCCAACTTTATATCCTGTTATTAAAATAACTCCTTTCTAGGGAGGTACCATGAAAGCAGAAAGAGGACTCTACTGGCTGCAAAATGAGGTGGAGGGATTTCTGTCACTTTTGCCAGAGGCTTTTCCTGGCCCTACCTTATTTAAACACACATGCTCCCTTACAGCCTCCTTTGATTTACACTGCTGCAGCTCAACTGTTTTGAAAAGCTGATGTTGTGGAATCCTTAAGTCATCTGTGACCTAGGTCACTAAAGACAGGAGCAATTTAGTAAAAGTATTAATTGAAACTCTCCTGACAAGCCCTACTCCCCCAGATAAAGTTACACATCAAACCCACACAGGCCGCTGGGCTATTCTGAACAGCCTGAGATTTTCAATATCTCATAAACAGGCCCCTCAATCACTACAATCTAATAAGGCTATAATCATCATTGACACTATAATGATTAAAATGAATAAAACCCATTAAGAAAAGTCATGTTGAGTTATTAAAAGTTTCGCTCTGCGTGATATGTAATCTTTTATCCATTTTTTATGATGAAATCTGTAACCATCTATCCACAAAAGACCATTAATTTACTGCTCTGTGGATGTTACCATGCTCTTTAGTTTAACAGCTTATCATTGATTTCTTGAGGGAGATATTATATTTGGAGAAATACACATGGAACAAAAGCCCGAATGTTGCTGTAAATTTCCCACTGACAGGATGATCAAAGCATTTTGGCCTGGTCTGCAGCCCGGGGCTGGCAAACAAGTTTTCTAGAGCAAAGAGAGGCCTCCGGCTACCAGGCGGCAGATCCATGTTTTCAGGCATTGCAAATGCTTCTAAGGAAAGGTCATGAGCACGGTGGGGGGAGAAACAATAAAATGTCCATTAACTGGAGCCTAGTTAACTGGCTTATTGGCATCTATTAGAAACAAATTGCAAACAAAACTGATCCTATTATAAACTTCTCCTCTGTCCCTCCATCAAGGGCAGTCTCTGATTGGCTCAGAAGAAGTCCAACAAATACAATGTTGGCAGATGACTCCTTTATTAGCAAGGAGAAGGTTGGGTTTAGGCCAGCAGCAGCCTACAACTCTGATCAGCAGAGAGCTGGGACAAAGTTGGGAGGGATGCATGGCCCTGCACAGCAGAAAGACACCGGACAGGCAACGAATGTATTCCTGCCCACATTCTTTCACCCGGGACTTTTTTTTCTCTAAGCAAACAGCAATAAAAAAATCTGAATGGAAGAATGTGTACAGAGCATTGAGCTAAGTGGTGGGGGAGACTAATTCTTAATGTATACTTTTTCTCACAATAAACTCTGCTCCAATATCTTTACTGCCCATCTCTCTTATTTAATCCTATTAACAGTAAAACCTAAAAAGATTCTGTGAAGCCAAGGAAAGGGTAATGTCTTTGAAGGCGTTCTTCATTTTTCTGGAGATGATTAATAAATTTGTTTGCCATTCCCTCTCTGAACAGACTTGCCAGGGTTGCCCGGCAGGTAATGACAAGGTCCCACAAAACAAGAGGAAATGTTTTATCAGATTTTCTCATTTTCCAGATTTGCTTCCCTCACTGAGGTCCTGCTGGGTTGTTTATTCTCTTTTTTTCTTCTTCCTCACTTTATCTAAATAATATTAGGTTATAAACGTCATTCCATAATATACTATCTCTTTTACTAAGGGAAGCCTGACTTGACTAAAATAATCAAATATTCTTTATGATTCTCCCTTTTAAGAGAAAACAGCAAGTTCCATTTATAAGGTTGACGTGTAGTTCAAAGCATGGGGAACAGACTTCGATTTTTATCAATCTTTGGAGAGTTCATTTAAATCCATGCCACTCCATCATGGAAGACAAAAATGGTTGCTAGATGAAATTAAAAGGCAAATTCACTGAGAATAAAAGGGAAATCATTCTTTATCTAACACATCCTTAACCTGTGGAAATAACCGCTTCAGGGCATAATGGAGGCTAACAGCTTAGTAAAAATTTTTAAATGATGTAAAACTTCTACAGATCAAAATGGCATTAGCAACTGGTAACTCTATCAATCCTCACACTTCTGTACGTACACTCATCTCGATTGAAACCAGGGAGACATTTCGCTTGCCCTCAGCATACTCACACTAAGTTGGTGAGATATAAATACAGCAGTATCCAGTGCATAGACAATTAGCTTTTTCTGCTCTTCTCGAACCTTCCTCTCACCCTGACTGTATTGATGTCAGGTATGGTTCAGAGTGCAAATGAGACTATTTCTATTTGGCAAATCTTTCTTCCCCTCCCTTTTTGGGGGAGATCAAGATATAATGCAGCCTAAATGTTCCTTTGACCATATCTAAAGGCCTTATGAGAAATACAAAATCACTTAAACCTTCCAATAAAAAGGGACTGATATTTAGAAGAAAACTGCGTGTGTCTGTATGTATAACATAAAGTAAAATAAATAAACCAGAGTAAGGGATAAGGAAATAAGGAAGAAAGCATTCCAATACATCAAAGAAGCCTTCTTTTAGTATATCTTCAGAGAAAGTGAAATCGACTGTTAAAATACCTATAAAAATTTTAAAGACATTCATGAATTTTAATTTATCATCATGATATTAGAAATATAGTCTTCTCTATCCATGGAGGCCCTGAGAATTTTGTGACATGAAACTTTTCCTGGTGTTAATTTGAGACTTTAATTAATTACAACCTTTTAGAAGGTGGTTGTTTAACTGGAAAAAAAAAAAAAAGGTTACACAGAAATGAAGAAAAAAACAAGACTCCTTGCAGATTTTAGTGAGGCTGCGTCTCCATAAGCAGTGGTTCTAGAATGATGAGTCAGCACTTCTGTGATTACAGGTGGAGAGAGCAATAAAATCTTGCTGAGTTTAGTTATTGAAATTATATGGTTTCATAAATAGCATAATGTTGTTCTCAGCGGGTAAATGTTATATTTTAATGCCATCTGTATTATAACACATACCAATTCTCAAGCTCAAGGTCAACAGGGCCTCCTTCAATATGAACAGCTGGAGTCCATCTCAAAAGTTGGAGAGGAATGATTCAGCCTCTGATGACGGTGCAGGGAGAAAACTGAGATCACAGTAACTTATCAATTAGTAGAAAAATTATTTTTCTGGTAGGACATCTGGAAATGTGTATAGATTTGAGCTAGTTAAAACTGGTATGGGTGACCTTTGGTTTCCAGCCTTAACGATGTTAAAGCACAAGTTGTCATCCTCCTTATTCCATTTCAGACCAGTCTACCCTGTTTCAGCCCAGAAGTCGGAAGGACAGGTGACACACTTACACACCTAAACTCCCTCTTGAACTTAATATTAACTTAAGAAAAAGAAGTTTGATGAGGCTAACTTGGGTTGTTCATAAGTCAGCTTTGTTTCATAGGAAAACCTATTTACTTTCTGTAATCCTTCCAAGCATTTTCCCTTTAAACCTTCTTGATTCTACTGCCAAGATCAGTGTGGATGTTTTTGCTTCTTTAAATGGCATATTATGGCTTCTATTTAAATATCTCTCTCATGTATGAACCACTTAATAGTTTACAAAGCACTCTCCCTTGCATCACATTTTATTTAATCTTCACAGCAAACTTTGAGATACTATGAGGTAGACAGTATCTCTGTATTACAAATGATGAAAATAAGTCAAAGAAGAGTTGATTCATTACCTAAGGTCAAACTGGTAACAAATTTAAGGTCAAACAGAGAACAAATTTAGGTCTTCTTTCTCCAAATCCATTCCATTTCCTAACATACCAAACTACATATTAGGAATTTAGAACACCACATTGTGCTCAATAGCCATCTTTAAGTCACAATGTGATAGTTTACCATTGCAAATTATTCTATAGATTATGTTCTTTACATAAGAACAGAAAATATCACAGAAAACATCTCAGAAGAGAGTACAATAAGAACTGCTGCTCTTATTCTGGTGAACCCAAAACAAACAGTATGAGAGATGGTAATAGATTTGACTGGTGGTTCACTCCACAATTATCTTCTCTGCCTTTCCTTGTTGAAAGAGCCTTGATTTTGTCTGGGGACCATGCTTCCTCCATGCAATTCACAGGTAAATCTTGATTAGACCAAGCCAATCAAGGTAATACCATCCTCTTCCAGTAATTGGTTTAGGATAGGTTATGGCCAATGAAACCCAAGAAAAGGTCTGCCAGATATCTCTTGGGAAGATTTTCTTGGTTAAAAAGAAGATGAAGAAGAAGCACTAAGGAACACTCCTTTTCTTTTAATCAATAGCTTGTCACATGACCATGAAATGAGCTAGCCTAAGGAATACGCTAATATACTGAGAATGACAGATGATAGGAAACTGATAATGACCTCATGGTTTCACGAGCTCTAGAGTCATTATAACTCATGACTTTTTGTTAAATAAGAAAATAAAATGCCCTTACTGTTCAAGACAGGTGACTTGGAGTTTGTCTATTACTTGCAGCCAAACATCTCACAAAATTTGTACAAGTGAACATGTACATTTCCCAATGTACATTTCCCACTTCCCAAAAGTCCTTTTTCAGGACTTTTAAAGTTACATTACAACTAATAGAATGTGTCTTATATTGTCTAACCTGTATAGGGTACTACTATATGAGGTGCTCTAGCTTTCTTAAAAATATACTTTATTTTCCCAAATGAGAACCTTCTTTTATCTAGATCAGAAATCACCTGAAGGGCTCAATATAAAATCATTTCAGTATTTTAATAGTGACATGATTAAAAACTTGGAGATTAGAATAATGAAATTATTAGAAATCTATTAGTGGGGTGCCTCAATTGGGTAAGCGTCTGACTCCTGATTTCAGCTCCGATCATAATCTCAGGGTCATGAGATCAAGCCCCACATCGGGGTCTGGGCTCAGCGAAGAGTCTGCTTCTCTCCCTTTTTCTCCCTGCCCCCACCCCTGCTCACATGTGCTTTCTCTTTAAAATAAATAAATCTAAAAAAAAAAAAAAAAAAGAAGAAGTCTATTAGTTAAAAGCTTTGGATACTTTGGTATGCAGTCTTGGAAACCATTATGGTTCAAAATCTTGCAATGGAGATAATTCTTATATTGACAGGCCAAACTGTATCACTGCCTCTGTTAACACCATGAAAATGTTTATAATAACTCACAGAGTCCCCAAAATAATACTTCAACCTCAAGACTCAAAAAACACAACCAAGATTTATAATCATGTGAGTAAAGTGTTCTATTATGTCTTCCTTGTGAAATGTAGTAATATAAAAGAATGCAATGTAAACCATACTTCAGGGAGAGAGTAACAAAGAGGTAAAATAAAAATGGAGTGCTTTCACATCTAAGATCCAAGTGTCCTCATATATGTCAAATTACTCCCAATGAAGAACATCTTAAATCAAAAATACTTGAGCTATTCGTTTTACTATCAACAAATCTCAGGAAATTCAATTCATTTAAGATAAAGGTCATTTTCCCTAGCTCCTGTGTACTCTAGATCAATATTTCTCAGGGCTTATTAGATGTTAATTGACGTGTTACCCCTCCCTCCCTGAGAAAGCAGGGCTTGGTTAGGATTCCCTCAGAAATATGGCCTGGGTCAAGAATTAAAGGACAACTAGTTTACCTAGGAGGTGATCCCAGGAAACACAAATGGAGGGTAAGGAAGAGAACAGAGAGAAGGAAGGGACCAATATGGAGTGCTTTATCAGGTCAGGCATTACTCTCAGCAGCTGGAACTCGGGCTTCCTGGGGAACTCTGGGAGTATTGTGGAACATGCCTCAATTTCCTAAATGAGGCACAACTGAGTAGTATATCTGCCAACTCTCCATCCATCTTTGGTTGAGCACTGCTTTGGGGGACATTAGTTCTCTTGTTCTTTCAGCTTGCCTGTTAAGGGGTTGAGTGTACTCCCATTGCCTTCTCTCTCAAAGAAAAAAAAAAAAAAAAACGCCTTCAAGCAAAGAATTACAGACCTAACTCATACTTTAATTTCAGGCTCTGTCATAAATCATTGGCTAGCCAAGGAATTGTCCACTCTAAGTCAGGTGCCCTTGATCTGGGTGTGCTAGATTGGGGAAGGTTTACATTTTTCTTGTGAAAGATGATCTGGAACAGCTCCTTGGGAATTTTATTTGGGAGACATGGAGAAATATAGGCAATTAACAGAAGGAGTGGAGACTTGAAGGATGTAAAAAGAAAGAGAAGCCATGAAATAGTGTTGGAATTATGACAGGGAGGCAGAGTAGGAGCTGTGTGGGGTCTTGGCAAGCTGAAATTATCATTAAGCCAAAACCATAAGAAAACAAAAACTATGAATTTTTTCTTAAAAGATAAAGTAAATGAAAAGAGAAAGTGCTTTAGAGCTAGCTAGTTGTAATCAGAGACAAAGAGGAATGGATATCCAGACTGCTGAGGCACATCACTGGTGGATCACCAGAGTATAGACCCATAGACTTCTGGTCCTTAGGCCATTAGGGCCACCTTGGACCCAGAAATGCCCTTGAGTTCTGGACTTTGTGAAGTCTGGCTCTTTTTTAGCTGTGTTCTTGGAATTCCATGAATATCCATGTTAATCCTTACATAAACTGCTTCTTTCTTGAACTTGCTTGAGTAGATCTCTGTTGCTTGTAACTAAACAAGTTTTGTCAATCATAGTCCCTGAGGACCTGATAACAGATCCTACTATGAAGCAATATCTGTGACCAGCAGAGAGGCTTTGACAGACAGAATAGCAAGAAAATAGAATTTAAAAAACTAAAAGGATTCTTTTAAGAAATTAAAAGAAAAGAAAATAGAGAAGTGAGAAAGGCATGCCGGGTATTTTCTCTTGTTGAAGATTCATGGAACAAGGTTGGATTTCTGCCTCTAGTCTGGGTACTGGGAAACTTCAATCCTGGTTCTGGACAGAAGCAAAGGCAGTTGCATTCAAGTGGAGGAGAAAACTCTGAAGTTTTCTCTGAAGAAAAGGTCTCCTGCTCCACTAGCCTTATCCTCTGGTTCTCTTCCACTCAACAATCTGACCAGAAAATGATGCAGTGTGGAGAACTAAGGATGGAAAGTCAGCCAACAAATAAATCCATTAAGGCTTGCCACTGGATGGGGAAGATGACCCTGAGGATCTTTTGTCTAAGTGGAACTCATCTTCATAGTGTATTGTCCTAAATGGTGAGCATTCTAACAGATATTTGCTTTGAAATGGCATAATAGAATGAAGATGGACTTTGGCATCATACAGGCTTGGGTTCAAATTCAAGCAGCACCACTTTGATTGTCTGATGGACGAACAAATTACTTAAAATCTGTGGGCCCCTACACCCTCAACTACATATTCAACTAATCTTGGAAAAGAAGGAAAGAATATCCAATGGACAAAAGATGGTCTCTTAAACAAATGGTGGGAAAATTGACAGCTATATGCAGAAGAATGAAATTGAACCACTTTCTTACACCACACACAAAAATAAATTTAAAATGGACGAAAGACCTAAATGTGAGACAGGAATTCATCAAAATCCTGAGAACACAGGCAGCAACCTCTTTGACCTCAGCTGCAGCAACTTCTGCAGTGTCCAGAAGCGAGGGAAACAAAAGCAAAAATCAACTATTGAGACTTCATCAGGATAAAAAGCTTTTGCACAGGAAACAATTGACAAAACTAGAAGGTCACCTACAGAATAGAAGAAGAGATTTGCAAATGACACATCAGATAAAGGGCTAGTATCCAATATCTATAAAGCACTTATCAAACTCAGCACCCCAAAAATTAAACCCAATCAAGAAATGGACAGAGGAACATGAACAGACATTTCTCCAAATAAGACATACAAATGGAAAAAATGCTCAACATCACTCATCATCAGGAAAATACAAATCAAAACCACAATGAGACACCACAGCACACCAGTCAGAAAGGCTAAAATTAATTCAGGAAACAACAGATGTTGGCAAGGATGCAGAGAAAGGGGAACTCTCTCACCTTATTGGTGGGAATGCAAACTGGTGCAGCCATTCTAGAAAACAGTATGGATGTTCTTCGAAAAGTTAAAAATAGGGGAGGGGCAAGATGGCAGAAGAGTAGGGTCTCCAAATCACCAGTCCCAACCAAATTACCTAGAAAACCTTCAAATTATCCTGAAAATCTATGAATTCGGCCTGAGAATTAAAGAGAGAACACCTGGAATGCTACAGTGAGAAGAGTTCGCGCTTCTATCAAGCAAAATGACTAGAAGGAAAACCTCACCTCAAAAGAAAGAATCAGAAACAGTCCTCTCTCCCACAGAGCTACAAAATCTGGATTACAATTCAATGTCAGAAAGCCAATTCAGAAGCACTATTATACAGCTACTGGTGGCTCTAGAAAAAAGCATAAAGGACTCAAGAGACTTCATGACTGCAGAATTTAGAGCTAATCAGGCAGGAATTAAAAATCAATTGAATGAGATGCAATCCAAACTAGAAGTCCTAACGACGAGGGTTAACGAGGTGGAAGAACGAGTGAGTGACATAGAAGACAAGTTGATGGCAAAGAGGGAAACTGAGGAAAAAAGAGACAAACAATTAAAAGACCATGAAGATAGATTAAGGGAAATAAACGACAGCCTGAGGAAGAAAAACCTACATTTAACTGGTGTTCCCGAGGGCGCCGAAAGGGACAGAGGGCCAGAATATGTATTTGAACAAATTCTAGCTGAAAACTTTCCTAATCTGGGAAGGGAAACAGGCATTCAGATCCAGGAAATAGAGAGATCCCCCCCTAAAATCAATAAAAACCGTTCAACACCTCGACATTTAATAGTGAAGCTTGCAAATTCCAAAGATAAAGAGAAGATCCTTAAAGCAGCAAGAGACAAGAAATCCCTGACTTTTATGGGGAGGAGTATTAGGGTAACAGCAGACCTCTCCACAGAGACCTGGCAGGCCAGAAAGGGCTGGCAGGATATATTCAGGGTCCTAAATGAGAAGAGCATGCAACCAAGAATACTTTATCCAGCAAGGCTCTCATTCAAAATGGACGGAGAGATAAAGAGCTTCCAAGACAGGCAGCAACTGAAAGAATATGTGACCTCCAAACCAGCTCTGCAAGAAATTTTAAGGGGGACTCTTAAAATTCCCCTTTAAGAAGAAGTTCAGTGGAACAATCCACAAAAACAAGGACTGAAAAGATATCATGATGACACTAAACTCACATCTCTCAATAGTAACTCTGAACGTGAACGGGCTTAATGACCCCATCAAAAGGCACAGGGTTTCAGGCTGGATAAAAAAGCAGGACCCATCTATTTGCTGTCTACAAGAGACTCATTTTAGATAGAAGGACACCTACAGCCTGAAAATAAAAGGTTGGAGAACCATTTACCATTTGAATGGTCCTCAAAAGAAAGCAGGAGTAGCCATCCTTATATCAGATAAACTAAAATTTACCCTGAAGACTGTAGTGAGAGATGAAGAGGGACACTATCTCATACTTAAAGGATCTATCCAACAAGAGGACTTAACAATCCTCAATATATATGCCCCGAATGTGGGAGCTGCCAAATATATAAATCAATTAATAACCAAAGTGAAGAAATACTTAGATAATAATACACTTATACTTGGTGACTTCAATCTAGCTCTTTCTATACTCGATAGGTCTTCTAAGCACAACATCTCCAAAGAAACGAGAGCTTTAAATGATACACTGGACCAGATGGATTTCACAGATATCTACAGAACTTTACATCCAAACTCAACTGAATACACATTCTTCTCAAGTGCACATGGAACTTTCTCCAGAATAGACCACATACTGGGTCACAAATCGGGTCCGAACCGATACCAAAAGATTGGGATCGTCCCCTGCATATTCTCAGACCATAATGCCTTGAAATTGGAACTAAATCACAACAAGAAGTTTGGAAGGACCTCAAACACGTGGAGGTTAAGGACCATCTGCTAAAAGATGAAAGGGTCAACCAGGAAATTAAGGAAGAATTAAAAAGATTCATGGAAACTAATGAGAATGAAGATACAACCGTTCAAAATCTTTGGGATGCAGCAAAAGCAGTCGTAAGGGGAAATACATCACAATACAAGCATCCATTCAAAAACTGGAAAGAACTCAAATACAAAAACTAACCTTACACATAAAGGAGCTAGAGAAAAAACAGCAGATAGATCCTACACCCAGGAGAAGACAAGAGTTAATAAAGATTCGAGCAGAACTCAACGAAATCGAGACCAGAAGAACTGTGGAACAGATCAACAGAACCAGGAGTTGGTTCTTTGAAAGAATTAATAAGATAGATAAACCATTAGCCAGCCTTATTAAAAAGAAGAGAGAGAAGACTCAAATTAATAAAATCATGAATGAGAAAGGAGAGATCACTACCAACACCAAGGAAATACAAATGATTTTAAAAACATATTATGAACAGCTATACGCCAATAAATTAGGCAATCTAGAAGAAATGGACGCATTCCTGGAAAGCCACAAACTACCAAAACTAGAACAGGAAGAAATAGAAAACCTGAACAGGCCAATAACCAGGGAGGAAATTGAAGCAGTCATCAAAAACCTCCCAAGACACAAGAGTCCAGGGCCAGATGGCTTCCCAGGGGAATTCTATCAAACGTTTAAAGAAGAAACCATACCTATTCTACTAAAGCTGTTTGGAAAGATAGAAAGAGATGGAGTACTTCCAAATTCGTTCTATGAGGCCAGCATCACCTTAATTCCAAAACCAGACAAAGACCCAACCAAAAAGGAGAATTACAGACCAATATCCCTGATGAACATGGATGCAAAAATTCTCAACAAGATACTAGCCAATAGGATCCAACAGCACATTAAGAAAATTATTCACCATGACCAAGTAGGATTTATCCCCGGGACACAAGGCTGGTTCAACACTCGTAAAACAATCAATGTGATTCATCATATCAGCAAGAGAAAAACCAAGAACCATATGATCCTCTCATTAGATTCAGAGAAAGCATTTGACAAAATACAGCATCCATTTCTGATCAAAACTCTTCAGAGTGTAGGGATAGAGGGAACATTCCTCAACATCTTAAAAGCCATCTATGAAAAGCCCACAGCAAATATCATTCTCAATGGGGAAGCACTGGGAGCCTTTCCCTTAAGATCAGGAACAAGACAGGGATGTCCACTCTCACCACTACTATTCAACATAGTACTGGAAGTCCTAGCCTCAGCAATCAGACAACAAAAAGACATTAAAGGCATTCAGATTGGCAAAGAAGAAGTCAAACTCTCCCTCTTCGCCGATGACATGATACTCTACATAGAAAACCCAAAAGTCTCCACCCCAAGATTGCTAGAACTCATACAGCAATTTGGTAGCGTGGCAGGATACAAAATCAATGCCCAGAAATCAGTGGCATTTCTATACACTAACAATGAGACTGAAGAAAGAGAAATTAAGGAGTCAATCCCATTTACAATTGCACCCAAAAGCATAAGATACCTAGGAATAAACCTAACCAAAGATGTAAAGGATCTATACCCTAAAAACTATAGAACACTTCTGAAAGAAATTGAGGAAGCCACAAAGAGATGGAAAAATATTCCCTGCTCATGGATTGGCAGAATTAATATTGTGAAAATGTCAATGTTACCCAGGGCAACATACACGTTTAATGCAATCCCTATCAAAATACCATGGACTTTCTTCAGAGAGTTAGAACAAATTATTTTAAGATTTGTGTGGAATCAGAAAAGACCCCGAATAGCCAGGGGAATTTTAAAAAAGAAAACCATATCTGGGGGCATCACAATGCCAGATTTCAGGTTGTACTACAAAGCTGTGGTCATCAAGACAGTGTGGTACTGGCACAAAAACAGACACATAGATCAATGGAACAGAATAGAGAACCCAGAAGTGGACCCTGAACTTTATGGTCAACTAATATTCGATAAAGGAGGAAAGACTATCCATTGGAAGAAAGACAGTCTCTTCAATAAATGGTGCTGGGAAAATTGGACATCCACATGCAGAAGAATGAAACTAGACCACTCTCTTTCACCTTACACAAAGATAAACTCAAAATGGATGAAAGATCTAAATGTGAGACAAGATTCCATCAAAATCCTAGAGAAGAATACAGGCAACACCCTTTTTGAACTCAGCCACAGTAACTTCTTGCAAGATACATCCACGAAGGCAAAAGAAACAAAAGCAAAAATGAACTATTGGGACTTCATCAAGATAAGAAGCTTTTGCACAGCAAAGGATACAGTCAACAAAACTAAAAGACAACCTATAGAATGGGAGAAGATATTTGCAAATGACATATCAGATAAAGGGCTAGTTTCCAAGATCTATAAAGAACTTATTAAACTCAACACCAAAGAAACAAACAATCCAATCATGAAATGGGCAAAAGACATGAACAGAAATCTCACAGAGGAAGACATAGACATGGCCAACATGCACAGGAGAAAATGCTCTGCATCACTTGCCATCAGGGAAATACAAATCAAAACCACAATGAGATACCACCTCACACCAGTGAGAATGGGGAAAATTAACAAGGCAGGAAACCACAAATGTTGGAGAGGATGCGGAGAAAAGGGAACTCTCTTACACTGTTGGTGGGAATGTGAACTGGTGCAGCCACTCTGGAAAACTGTGTGGAGGTTCCTCAAAGAGTTAAAAATAGACCTGCCCTACGACCCAGCAATTGCACTGTTGGGGATTTACCCCAAAGATACAGATGCAATGAAACGCAGGGACACCTGCACCCCGATGTTTATAGCAGCAATGGCTAAAATAGCCAAGCTGTGGAAGGAGCCTCGGTGTCCATCGAAAGAGGAGTGGATAAAGAAGATGTGGTGTATGTATACAATGGAATATTACTCAGCTATTAGAAATGACAAATACCCACCATTTGCTTCAACGTGGATGGAACTGGAGGGTACTATGCTGAGTGAAGTAAGTCAATCGGAGAAGGACAAACATTATATGTTCTCATTCATTTGGGGAATATAAATAATAGTGAAAGGGAATATAAGGGAAGGGAGAAGAAATGTGTGGGAAATATCAGAAAGGGAGACAGAACGTAAAGACTGCTAACTCTGGGAAACAAACTAGGGGTGGTAGAAGGGGAGGAGGGCAGGGGGTGGGAGTGAATGGGTGACGGGCACTGGGGGTTATTCTGTATGTTGGTAAATTGAACACCAATAAAAAATAAATTAAAAAAAAGAAAAGTTAAAAATAGAACTACCCTATGACCCAGCAATTGTACTACTAGGTATTTATCCAAAAGATACAAAAAGAGTGATGAAGCACATGCACCCCATGTTTATAGCAACAACGTCTGCAATAGCCAAACTATGGAAAAGAGCTCAAGGTTTCCATTATGGATGAATGGATAAAGAAGATGTGGTATATGGGATCCCTGGGTGGCTCAGCAGTTTAGCACCTGCCTTTGGCCCAGGATGTGATCCTGGAGTCCCAGGATCGAGTCCCACGTCAGGCTCCCTGCATGGGGTCTGCTTCTCCCTCTGCCTGTGTCTCTGCCTCTCTCTCTCTCTCTTTCTGTATGTGTCTGTCATGAATAAATAAATAAATAATCTTTTTTAAAAAGATGTGGTATATATATACATATACTCAGCCATCAAAAAAACAACATTTTTCCATTGGCAATGATATGGATGGAACCAGAGGATATCATGCTAAGATATGCTAAAATAAGCCAGTCAGAGAAAGACAAATACAATATGATTCCAGTGATATGTGGATTTAAGAAACAAGTCTGACGAACTTAGGGGAAGGGAAGGAAAAATAAAATAAGATAAAAGCAGAGTGAGCGGCAAATCATTAGAGACTCTTAACTACAGGGAACAAACTGAAGGTTGCTGGAGGGGAGGAGGGGGTAGGGAAGGGAGAGTTGGGTGATAGGCATTAAGGAGGGCATGTGATGTAATGAGCACTGGGTGTTACATGCAACTGATGAATCACTAAATTCTACCCCTCAAACTAATAATATACTATATGTTAGTTAACTTAATTTAAATAAAATTTTTAAAAATCTGTGGTCCAATTCCCTCATTCGTAAAATGAAAGTAGTAACACCTAGTCTGCAGTATTATTTTAATGGTTAAGTGAAATACCTGAAATGTAATAGGTTATAAATATTTATTCTCCTTCCCCTTAGAAAAGTAAAAGAAGTCACTGGGAAGTCTTCATTGGCTATGTCTCTCTACATAAAGTGGATTTATAAAATTGTAGTGTACGGATCAGGACAGACTAGAATTCAGAAATTTTGTGTAGTAGACCTAAATGCATAAAGCTTCCTAGACTCATAGAATCCTTAGATATTAGAATCTGAGGAACTTCAGGTATCATCCCCCACTCCTTATTTTTTGAGTGAAGAATCTAAAACCTAAAAATATTATGTGACGTGCCCAAGTCAAACAGCCAATTAGCAGCATAGCCAGGAAGGCAACCTGGGTACCAGACTTCCCACACAATAGTCTCCCCACTGAGCTTGTTGGTTTTCTTAACCTTAGATTAAGTTCTCCATTCAAAGCAAAATTCTACTAGAGTTTATTGTTTTCCTTTTGAGGAGAAAAGGGAACCCTCTTACACTGTTGGTGGGAATGTGAACTGGTGCAGCCACTCTGGAAAACTGTGTGGAGGTTCCTCAAAGAGTTAAAAATAGACCTGCCCTATGACCCAGCAATTGCACTGTTGGGGATTTACCCCAAAGATACAGATGCAATGAAATGCAGGGCATTTACCTCCATGGTAAATCAAAAAACACTTTTACCTGTAGACTCACAGGCATGATTCTTGGACATGGCATGTTCTCCTCATTCCTCAAGGTGCTCTTCTCACCTCCCATCTTCCTCAACCTCCCTCTTAAGTCTGGGTTGGGGTCCCTCCATATAACTTTCCTTTGTTCTCACACTCTTCACATGATGTTGTGGTCGTTGTCTTCTCCTCCTGACTATGCACTCCCTGAAGGCAGGGCCTAAATCTGGTTCATCCAGTACATTTCAGTTGGGTGAACTGTCAAATGTATGCTATGGACATTGAAAGAGAAACTGTTGGAAGGGGTTAGAATAACTTTAAACTTTGAGGTAAGTGAGATGACCCTCAGATGTCAGTCATTTCTTTCCCAAGGATATGTAAATTAAAGGTCAATACAGTGACAACCTCTAAAGAACAATGGGCCAATCTCCGCAGGGGACAGTGTGAAAAGCCCCAGAACTATTGGTGGGGCAATGTGGAGAGTCATTTCCCTGTTCTCTGTGTCAGCTTCCCCATCTGTATGGGGTGAAGGGTGGTTATCTTAGATTATTTTTAAGGTCATTTTTAGTTCTAAAATGGTAAGATACTATATTCGAAGTACACTAAATTAAGTAAAGCCCTGCTACAGGCTATGAAACTTCATTGTTGTTCTCAGAACAGATCTCAAAGAATATACCTAGATGAACACATAGCCTGCTTCACAATAGCCTCTACTCCTGAGTAGAGTCATAAATCATGAAAACAGAAAACTTTTGAAATCATAGAACAAAATACATATCATTTACTTCTCTCTTCTTAGAATCATCACTTAGATTTAAAAACAAATAACGTAAAAGGTCTTTATATCAATTCATTCATTTGCTCTATTGAAGTTTCTTCTGTGAACAGTACAGCATTTGATTCCCCAAGAAAGCCAATAAGGAGTTTATATGTGGTCAATAATACTAACAGGTCCCTGCATTAATAATAATAATAATAATAATAATAATAATAATAATAATAATAATAAAACCACTGCACTTTCTAGAGTGCAGAGCCCTGGTTTCATTTGTCTTTCTAATATGAATATTTGTGAGTGCTTTTAAGAATGGAAAGAGAATGCTAACTACATTATACCACCATTTTGGTTTCAAGAATTTGAAACAGAATCATATACCAAAGCATAGCAATTTGTAGCAAGATAATTCCTGCTCGGGGCAGCCCGGGTGGCTCAGCGGTTTGGCGCTGCCTTCAGTCCAGGGTGTGATCCTGAAGACCCATGTTGAGCTCCCTGAATGGGGCCTGCTTCTCCCTCTGCCTGTGTCTCTGCCTCTTTCTCTGTGTCTCTCATGAATAAATAAATAAAATCTTTAAAAAAAAAAAAAAAGATAATTCCTGCTCCAGGGAGGAATGGAGAATTCTCTTTCTGAAGTGGTCAGCAAATAATCCCACTAATAATAGAGCTATAAATAAAAAGACCTTAGAAGATACCCTCTCAGGTAGCCCTGGTGGCGCAGCGGTTTAGCACCGCCCGCAGCCCGGGGTTTGATCCTGAGGACCCTGTATCGAGTCCCACGTCGGGCTCCCTGCATGGAGGCTGCTTCTCCCTCTGCCTGTGCCTCTGCCCCTCTCTGTGTGTGTGTCTCTATGAATAAATAAATAAAATCTTGAAAAAAAAAAAAAAAAAGATCCCCTCTCACCAGAGGACTCTTTATAATATACATAAGTACATATACTCAATTATGCAAAATACCTTTAAATTTCCTTTTATTATTTTCAATAATGCTCCTAAATTGGGTGGGAGTAAGAAGTGAATGGTGGAAAGTCTTTAAACATATATATATTTAATGGGTGAAATCTTAGAATATCAAGCTGCTTAAGAAATGAGAGTTCTTCTAGAAGTTATTGAACCATGAGGTAGTTAGTGAGTGAAGAAATGTCTCTGGAATTGAGCAAAAAAAATATTGTGTAATAAGATCCCTATTTCTCTAGGGCAAAGCTAGTGAATTGATTAAATTAAAACTCAGGAAAAATCTGCTTAACATAGGAATAGCTATTGATGATCCTTTGGTAGCTTTTTGAAACTAGTTACTTTCCTCCATAATAACAGTAGAAGGTGATCTATTCCTGATGACTCAGAACTAGTGGAAGCTAAACCACAGAACTTGTGTGAGACAAATAGAGGTACGGATAATTCCAGCATGTCTACACTTTGCCAATTTACATATTGAACATCCTATGTCACCTTTAAAGATTTTATTTATTTATTCATGACAGATACGGAGAGAATGAGAGAGAGAGAGAGAGAGAGAGAGAGCAAGGCAGAGACACAGGCAGAGGGAGAAGCAGGCTCCATGCAAGGAGCCCGAGGTGAGACTCGATCCCAGGTCTCCAGGATCACACCCTGGACTGAAGGCGACGCCAAACCGCCAAGCCACCCAAGCTGCCCCCCTGTGTCACCTTTACTATTACTTCATATACATCCTACATTGCATTAAAAATTGAACTGAAAAAGATTCATTGTATTTGCCGTGTATGGGTGAGAGAGATAAGAATGGAAAGATGTAAAAGTATAAGCATTTACTTGAACACTTACACCTAAACTATATGAATTTAAAATATTTTTTTAAAAATATTTTATTTATTTATTCATGAGAGAGAGAGAGAGAAGCAGAGACACAGGCTAGGGAGAAGCAGGCTCCATGCTGGGAGCTCGATGTGGGACTTGATCCCAGGACTCTAGGATCAGGCCCTGGGCCGAAGGCAGCGCTAAACCGCTGAGCCACCCAGGGATCCCCTGAATTTAAAAGAATTTTTAAAAATGCGCAATCTTGAGCAAAACAAGTCAAAAACAAAAGACACATAAATGCATTGTTATATTTCAATAAGAAGATTTTACAAAAAGAACACACTATCCACTCTAAGTATTCTCAATGTCTACTCACACAGAACCCTAGTGTTATAGTTCTCCACTAATGAAAAATGAAAAGATTATGACTTTTTCTACTTTCACAGAACAAAAATAACGCATCCATTTTTCTTACTTTTAAGTTTTTATTCTTTCTAAATCTTTGACACATACTACTGCATGTCTGTACAAGAATCCAAATAAGGTGATATCTGATTTAGCATAAAACTATACATTTGCCATGTCAGTAGTTCATGAGATTTAATAAAGAGTACTGTGACAGCCAGTTATCCCACTAGAGGAACAAGCTTGAAGACCAATTAAGCTACTTGGAAAAAATTGATGCTATTACTATAAGGAACCCACAGAACAACAATACTTTACTTACCAGCCACTGGAAAACAAATAATCCAACCTCAACGGTCACAAGCAGTTATAGTGCTGCATTATGTCTCCTCATGTGCCTGGACATCGTGTTGTGATCCCTCCTCTTACAGAACTCAAAGAATAAGTTATTTACTTATTCCTTTAAGCTCAATTTGAATTGTACCTGCATGCTTAGTCTCTGTTTCTGCCCAAATGTGCTTTATCAGTCTGCCTATCTGGGCCCAAACACACCCCAAGCCTAGATCTTAATCATAGTCTCTGTATTCCAACACACACAATGCACACACACAGACACACACATATTTCCAACTACCTTTTCTTTTTCTTTTCTTTTTTTAAGGTTTATTTATTTATCTATCTGACAGAAAGAGAGAGTACAAGCAGGGGGAGAGGCAGACAGAGGAAGAGGGAGAAGCAGACTCCCACTGAGCAGAGAGTTTGACTCGGGACTCAATCCCAGACCTTGGGATCATGACCTGAGCTAAAGGCATTTAACTGACTGAGCCACCCAGGCACCCTTCCAACTACCTTTTCTGTACCTTCCCACTTATAACCTCTTACCCTCATATCATGTTCTCTGCCTGACCCAACCTGGCCTGGTTCCCAGACCAGAGGCCTTTGGGCTTGCCCTGTCTTATAGCCACTCTGGTGCTAAAATATGTTAGGTATAAGAGCATTTTTAGACATTCAGAATAGAAGCCAAATGTGTGTACCAGGGCCCATTTATGTAAGTTCTTTTGATAATAGGATACAGCAGCAATCATCTGAGAATCGTATCATTAGAAATGCTTTCAAGTTCAATGGAAAGTATTAACAATCATTTACCTGTAAGTTCATTGTACCTAAGCCAGTAACATTTCAGTAGTAAAAAAAATCCAATAAATATCTTCATAAAGGAGGAGACATTTATTGTTGTGGCTACACAGAATCCATTCCATCTCCTTTGTTTGGCTAGAGCTTCCCTGTTTCCTTTTGGGGCCCTTACCTTCCTGTCACAGTAGGAGGCTTTGATAGGACTCTCAGCTGGATACACTATGCTCTCACGTCAAGAGAAGAGCATGTGGTTGAAGCTGGATCAGGCTCTAGGATTTTTCCATCTTTAGTACAGGGACATAAGGATAGGAAAATAAAACTCTAGCTAGAGATCACCTGTTACAGAATGGCATCCAGACAAAAATGGTCAAATAGTAACATATTGTCCTCAGGAGCTACTGTTATCTCCTGATCTAGTTTTTCAAGGAACAGAACAAGTTTCAGTGAAAACATTTTAATGAACTCCACCACTGGACAGGAATAGGAAGAAAACTATAAAGAGATGGTCCCCATCCTGATCAGACACAGAGTTAATTTATTTATTCAATGAATACTTATCAAATTTACTGAGACTTATACTTCTGGCCACAATACAGTAATGGGAACCTAATTTCCCTCTGCCTAAACAAACAGAAAAGCAAAATATAGTTTTAAGCCATTGACATAGAACAGTGATCCCTGAAAAAGGGGAAACAAAGAAGGTGAGCCATGCAATCACCCCCGTTTACTACCTGGAGAGTCTACAGGCTGTGGCATTCAGTGGAGAAAACCCAGAAGTGCCCTGCATTGGAGAGATGGGAACACAGTGAGGCCAAGGCAGCTAGTGCACACAGTGCTGAGTGCCAAGGAAGAGAAAACTGCACAGGGACTTCACAGGCTTGCAGAGTAGTTGCCCTTGAGTCTTCAGCGAAATTCTAACAGTTCCTGTGGGTGAGGAAGCCTCCTGAGGCTGGGAAAAGAGGTGCCTGGAAGGATTAAAGGAAACAATCTCTGGAAATCATTCAGGGCCAGGAAGAGTCCCCGAAGGAGAGAGTGGGGCAGAAAAAAATATCTGAAGACAGAATAGATGAAATATTTCTAAATTTCATTACCCACAAGTCAAAGAAGCTCAACAAACCCAAGCTCAAGAAAATCAAAATTATTCCAAAGCATGTCATCATCAAATTGCTTTAAAACAGGGGCACCTGGATGTCTCAGTGGTTGAGCATCTGCCTTCGGCTCAGGTCATGATCCTTGGATCCTGGGATCGAGTCCAGCATTAGGATCCCCACAGGGACTCTGCTTCTCCCTCTGCCTGTGTCTCTGCCTCTTTCTGTGTGTCTCTCATGAGTAAATGAATAAAATCTTTTTAAAAAAATTGCTTTAAAACAATGATAAAGAGAAAAATCTTAAAATCATTCAGAGCATGTAGTAAATATAAAAGATTCTTATTAAGAACATGCTGTGTTCTGCTGCTTAAGGGATTATCCTTCTTCCTCCCCCCTCCCTCATTCTCCCCCACCCTTTCCCTTCTATTTCTTTCTTTCTTCTTTTGAAAATACAAAGTCTGAAAAAAGTTACATATGTTTTCACTTTGAACCTCTGGTTCTTTGGACACCAAGGATACATGATAGAGAAATATTTTTTTTTTTCAAAAATCAGACACTTTCTTTACCTTGATAGAACTTATGGTCTAGAAATTAGTATAAAATATTAAGTGTTCAAGTTTCCAGACTTCCACTTAATTTTTCTTGAGAAAAAAAAATTTCTTGAGGCTCCCAATTACCAAGGACCCCAACAAAGTGCAAAGATGAGCACTTAAAGTTACTTACAGATAAGATTTCACAAATGAAAAATAAACTTCCCATCATTGCAAATGTATTTCGAAGGGAAAGTTTCCCTGAAGTTGACTATAATCGGTGATTGTCTCACAGAGAGAAGGGAGGCTGAGAGTTAAAAGAAGGAAGATTTCCGATCTCAAGGCTTTTGACATTTTTAAGAGTATAAAATAGAACAGTTATTTGTTTGTTTTTTTAAGATTTTATTTATTTATTCATGAGAGACACACACAGAGAGAGAGGCAGAGACAGGCAGAGGGAGAAGAAGGCTCCAAGCAGGGAGCCCGATGTGGGACTCGATCCTGGGACTCCAGGATCATGCCCTGGGCGGAAGGAGGAGCTAAACCGCTGAGACACCCAGGGATGCCCTAAAATAGAATAGTTGTGAGTGAGGGTGTGTGCGGGGGCGGGGAGGCAGGCAGATCTTAGAGGTGAATCTTCTGTGATCACCCACTTTCCAAAATATATCCAAATTTTTTTTTATGCCACATATACTTATTCGTTTATGAACAACACTGTAACAATGTTAGAAATATTCCATTTGGACGTTCAACATGGAGCGTGCTGCCTATTGTAGAGGGTTTTTAGCGTGCTACTCGCTGTGTATTTGGAGTACATCAGCACCAAGCCTAGACTCCATCCTTTCCGTTGGCCTCTCCATGTTTCTTTCCTCTTTACTTGTTCCTTTCCTTTGCAGTTACTGCAGCCATCACTTGAAAAAGATAGAACAAAAAGCTTGAACTAAGGGGATTTTCTGTTCACTTTGGTTGCTCTACAACTCATTATCTCTCAATTGACCACTGGAGACTCTGCTGCTATATATTTAAATCACCCCGGACACTAGCTGGGAATGGATTTATCATGAAATTTTTATAATCGAAAGGGCTACAAGGAATAGAATGCTTTTAAATGTCTCCTCTCCTGCAGGCAGGTGACAATTTCACTCTTTGGTGAGTCCCTGTTGCTTTACCATTACACTCAGATGTTTTTATTCTAAGAGGAAAATATTATGGATGAACATAAAGTTTTAGTATTTGGGATGGTTGAATTGCACACCAGGCAGTTGGATCTATTTTTCTATCTTTAATGTATTTTAAGATCAGTTATATTTAATGCTTCTGCATCTAGCTGGTTCTCATGCCAAGTGAAAAAGAGACTTGTAGGAAATCTAGATAGTTTGAGTTTGAAGGAATTGTTTTCCTCAAACTTACATCCAGAATATAAATCCACAGCATTACATTCCTAATAAAACTAACCTTTTCAAGAATAAGGAAAGTATTTGGGGTTTACATGAAAAGCTAATCCGGAATCTGTTGAGAATCAAGAGCTCACCTAAGTAACAAAAGAGCGGGATCACAAATGGTGATTGGCAAGCATATGACCACTGCCAAGGGTTGTGCAGACTTTGTACTGCACAAATCACAAACTACAATGACCAATGTCCCCTAGAATGCACAGTATACAACCTGGACAAATTCTATGATAGCCTTAAGCAAAAGTGAGACGGCAATTTAAAACACAGCAGTGAGACTGCACATAGGATCAGGAACTCAAGCAAAGAGCCTGAGTAAAAGAATCAAAGCCAAGAATAAATTTCGAAATTTGGATGATGGATGCAGACATCCACAACAAGAGCATAAGTCTTTGCCTCATCCTAGTCTGCATGGCTTTATGTCTATTTACCTCATATGGTTGCCATGATCCTTATTACCTAACCCAGTCCTGTGGTTGGCTTGAGATTCTCTCTCCCTCTCCCTCTGCCCCTCCTGTTTGTGCTCTCTCTCTCTCTCTCTCTAAAATAAATACATTAAAAAAAAAAAAAAAAGATGTGAGAGGGATCCCTGGGTGTCTCAGTGGTTTAGCACCTGCCTTCAGCCCCGGCGTGATCCTGGAGTCCAGGGATCAAATCCCACATCGGGCTCCCTGCCTGGAGCCTGCTTCTCCCTCTGCCTGTGTCTCTGCCTCTCTCTCTGTGTGTCTTTCATGAATAAATAAATAAAATCTTTAAAAAAAATAAAAAAGATGTGAGAGTCATGGCAAAACTGTCATTACTGAATGATAAAAATTGGTTGAAAAAAAGATGCGAAAGTGAGTTTAAAAATAAAGTTAAAATACAATACAACTGTAACTACTTTTTAAAAAACTCTTTCAGGGCATCTGGTGGCTCAGTCAGTTTAGCATCTGCCTTCAGCTCAGGTCATGTTCCAGGGTCCTGGGATCCAACCCCACATCAGTTTCCCTCAGTAAGAAAATCTACTTCTCCGTCTCTCTCTGCCTCTCTCTTCTGCTCATGCACTCTCTGTCTCTATCTCTCTCTCATAAATAAATTAAATAAATAAATAAAATCTTTTTTAAAAACTCTAAAAAAATAAAATAAAAACAATCTAGACTTAAGAAAAAAAAAGCGTGAACAATATACATCAAAATATAAGCACTTACTACTGGGGATTTACCCCAAAGATACAGATGCAGTGAAAAGCCGAACACCTGTACCCCAGTGTTTATAGCTACAATGTCCACAATAGCGAAACTGTGGAAGGAGCCTCAGTGTCCATCGACAGATGAATGGGTAAAGAAGATGTGGTCTATGCACACAATGGAATATTACTCAGCCATTGGAAACAACAAATACCCACCATTTGCTTCAAAGTGGATGGAACTGGAGGATATGATGCTGAGTGAAGTAAGTCAATCGGAGAAGGACAAACATTATATGGTTTCATTCATTCGGGGAATATAAAAAATAGTGAAAGGGATTAAAGGGGAAAGGAGAGAAAATGAGTGGGAAATATCAGAAAGGGAGACAGAACTTAAGAGATACCTAACTCTGGGAAATGAACAAATAGTGGAAGAGGAGGTGGGCGGGAGGTTGGGGTGACTGGGTGACGGGGACTGAGGGGGGCACTTGATGGGATGAGCACTGGATGTTATACTATATGTTGGCAAATCAAACTCCAATAAAAAAACATACAAAAAAAGAAAAAAGAAGACAATGTAAGCACTTTCTGAGTGGTACAATTAGTTTAACATTTATTGTGGGGTTTTTTTCTCAATTACAAAAGTAAGATAGTTCTCATTATACAAAGACAGGAAGAAAAGAGAAGTCCAAAGAAAAATATTGTATATACTTATAATCTAATCCTACAATCCAGGAAAAATAACTATTAATATTTCAATGTATACCTTTCTGAGCTCTTTTAAAATTGAAAATAACTTTCTTCCTTATTATAAAAATAATACATATTCTCTCTTTTTTATGGCAACTTGGAGGAGGTCAGCTGCTTCAGGATGAAACTGAAAATATCTTTCCCACCTACTGGCTGCCAGAAACTCACTGAAGTGGACGATGACCACAAACTTCATACATCTTATGAGAAGCATATGGCCACAAAAGTGGCTGCTGATGCTCTGGGTGAAGAATGGGAGGGTTATATGGTTGAAATCAGTAGAGGGATTGAAAACCAAGACTTCCTTATGAAGCAGAGTGTCTTAACCCATGACCATGTTCACTGGCTGCTGAGTAAGGGGCATTCCTATTACAGACTATGGAGGACTAAAAAAAGAAAGCACAAATTTGTTTGGGGCCACATTGTAGGTGCCAATCTGAGTGTTCCTTGCTTGGCCATTGTTAAAAAAAAGGAAAGAACGATATTCCTGGACTCACTGATATTACTGTGCCTTGTTGCCTGAAATCCAAAAGAGCTGGTGAATTCCACACACTTTTCAATCTCTCGAAAAAAGATGATGTCTGCCAGTGTGTTGTGAGAAAGCCCCTAAACAAGGAAAGAATCTAAAACAAAGAACCCAAGATTCAGCACCTTGTTACTCCATGTGTCTTCCAGCTTAAACATCAGTGTATAGCCCTGAAGAAACAGCATACTAAGAAAAATAGGGAAGAGGTTGCAACATATGCTAAACTTTTGGCCAAGAGAAGGAAGGAGGCCAAGGAAAAACTCCAGGAACCAATTGCCAAGAGACAGAGGTTGTCCTCTCAGAGCTTCTACCTCTGAGTCCAGTAAAAAAAAAAAAAAAAAAGATTTGCTAAGAGTAACAAATAAGATCAGACATTTTAAAAAAACATATTCGGTGTGGAAAACTGAAAATACAGATGAGCAAAAAGAAAAACATTTATTGAATGATTTTTATTTCCTTCTTTTGTTTACCATTATACTATAAATATTCAAAATGAATATGCATCATTTTATAATGAAAAAAATGTATTGATCATGCCTCTCATATTCCTCAGCTTCGCCTGTATCACAGATTTTCAAGAAAGAAAATCACTTGGTGTTAATGGATGAAAACAGCTTTGTATGAAAACCTCTTCCAATTTCAGCTGAGGTTTCCTATAATTACGTTGTATCCTAGGAGAGGCAATAGCATGAAGTCTACAGAGACACAAAAGCCATGGTGGAGAAAGATAAATCTGGGGTCAAATAGGATGAAAGGCCCCAGAAACCACATTGCTGTGGGCTAGTCTTGGAGCAGAGCTCACAATGGGTGAGTTGAGACAGGACTTGAAATCTTAGGTGCCAGGGAGAGTGCTGGTCACGCTTGTGAAAGATGTTACCCTATACCACAGAAGCAAAGTAGGCAAACCTTCATATATGGCTGCCTGGTCCAGGTTGAGGTGCAGAGTTCCAGCCCTGGCTAGAAGACAGAATGAACCCCATTTCCAGAGAATCTGGGGTGCCATACAAGGTAACCAAGTAAGCCAAAGCACAATGAATCAGAACCCCATTACTTGGGTTGCAAAGGCAAAAGAAAGAAGATAGATCATAAGCCAATGTCAGAATCACATAAATAAACACAGCAACAGAGCATAACAAATGCTTCAAAGGTGAATCAGGATGCTCTAGAGCTTGTCCTGGACTATTGGACACAGGACTTGGTTGGCTATGAAGACACTCATCCAGGGCAGCCCAGGTGGCTCAGTGGTTTAGCGCAGCCTTCAGCCCAGGGTGTGATCCTGGAGTCCCGGGATTGAGTCCCACATCGGGCTCCCTGCATGAAGCCTGCTTCTCCCTCTGCCTGTGTCTCTGCCTCTGTGTGTGTGTGTGTCTCTCATGAATAAATAAATAAATAAAATCTTTAAAAAAAAAAGAGAGAGAGAGACACTCATCCAATCATTAAATCATTCTACAAATATTTTTTGAGCTTCCTTTTTTTAAATTTTTTTTTATGATAGTCACACAGAGAGAGAGAGAGAGGCAGAGACACAGGCAGAGGGAGAAGCAGGCCCCATGCACCGGGAGCCCGATGTGGGATTCGATCCCGGGTCTCCAGGATAGCACCCCGAGCCAAAGGCAGGTGCCAAACCGCTGCACCACCCAGGGATCCCTATTTTTTGAGCTTCTAACAAGTATCAGGTTCTGTGCTAAGTGCCAGGGACACACAGTAAAAATATGTAGGTATAAAAGAAGAAGAGGACAGATCTTAAGCCAATGTGGGAATCACACAACTAAATACAGCAACAGAACATAACAAATGCTTCAAAGGTGAATCAGGACGTTCTAGAGTACACCAAGGGTACAAATTTTAGATTTGGAAAGGGTCACCAAGAAAGACTTTCTAAGGAAGTTATATTTAAGCTAAGATTCAAAGGCTGGGCAGGAGTTAGGCAGGTAAAGATTGAGAGGGAAAGAATGCTAGACAGAGAAATCTGTCTGGGTGAGGGGGTCTCAGGACATGCATGGCAAGCAAGAACACACACAAGAGCCCCCAAACCAGTGAAGGTTGGTCACACTGGCCATCCAACCCTGGCTAACAGAAACCAGAATTAGTTCCAAACCCCACTGATGAGTGGGGACTGTGATCTGAACTATGGCTTCATCCTGGTTATGTAGATGGCCCCAATCATGAGTAGCTGAGGTCAGAGAGAAGACATTGTGGCTCTTGTGGACTCCATGCACTTTTGCCTTGTGGGCTGTTCTTCCATGAAAAATATAAATTAAAAATGGTATTTTATGACTGAGTTAGTATAAGGATGAATAAAATCCATCAACAAGTTATACACAGGTATAGAAGAAGAAGATAGATCTTAAGCCAATGTCAGAATCACATAAATAAACACAGCAACGGAGCATAACAAATGCTTCAAAGGTGAATCAGGATGCTCTAGAGTACACCAAGCGTACAAATTTTTGGATTATATTCACTTTTTTTCTTCTGATTTAAAAAAATTAAGACATTTTTGTGGGCCTCTTAAAGTACCATTGGTACTGTGCCTACTCTAGTTAATGGATTAAATTGGTCCTGGCTAAGGAAAATAAAGGAAGCAAGATGGACCTGACTCATCAACCCAAAGGAGTAAATATAAAGGAATTTCTAGAAGCCCTGCAAGAAGCCTTGCAAGATAGTTGGAGATTCTTAGAAGTCTTCATTTGACCTTCAAACAAATGAAAATCATCTCATCACATATTAGTGATCTTCACTTTCATTTCTATAGTGCCTTTTGCATACATATGTAAAGCATGTCTTCACTCAACCTTTCATTTGAGTAAGTAGGATATGGATTATTCACCTACTAAAAATAATTTAGGAAAGTTTTATGACTATTTTTTAAAGCTTCATGAAGAGGGCTAAAGCTTAGGATAGTACCAAAACCAGAGTATCTTCTGCTTACAGGGAACAGATATATAGGGTGTATGTGTATGTGTGCGCATGTGTGTGGGCATGCACATGCAAAAATATAGGTTTTAGAGCAAAGATAGGTAAAGGAGAGGAATAAAACTGGGATTGAAAATCTGTGTCAACCAGTGTCTCTGTGAGAACTGAGGTATAGAAGTTGGGAGCTGGCAAAAAAAATTTTTTTAATTAAAAATAAATAAAATAAAATAATAAAATAATAAAATAATAAATAAAATAAAATAAAATAAAATAAAATAAAATGAAGTTGGGAGCTGTCTCTGTTTTCTAGCTGGCCGGATTGGAAATGGGTTTGGGTCTCCTATAATCTTTGGATGCTTTCAGTGGTTGCAGATGAAAATGACTTCTGAACTTCTCTGAGTAGATTTCATGAAGTATATCTGGTAAATTACCAATAAAACTTAACTGAGTTCATCTCATGTCGGGAGACCCTTAAAGCTGCTGTCATAAAACTCTACTGATGAAAGAGTTTCTTATTGATTGCAATCATTACTGTCTCAGCCCGCCCAGCAAAAAGCAAATATGCATTACACCCCTTGAGAAAACACATTTCAGAACCACACCAACTTTATGAGACAGGCCTAAGAGATGAAAGCATTTATTCAAAGTCCCATTGTGATTTTTCAGGAGGCCTGTCTCAACCAAGACGGTCTCTATAACCAGAAAACTGCTAATACATGCCTGGTCAAAGCCATGTGGTCTGAATAGAAAAATGTTCCTAAACTAAAGTAGCCTAATTTACTATTTTAGACTATATTAACATTTCACATATATTAACTCAGCACAACAACTATTGATCTGAAAATAAAATTAGTTCTTGCTTTCATATAACAAAGTAGAATTGCAGTTTATAATGAAAGAAATGCTCATACTTGATTGCTTAATAAAAATCATTATGTTTCCTTATTACAAAGGTACCTAATTAGCAAAGATTTTCATTTTCTTCTGATGGGAAGGGGGGTGCAATCACTATTCTAAGCACATAGCTGTCCCTTAGGTACATCAAAATTTGCATCTTGCAAATTCCTTTTGAGACAATGCCTTAGAATGAAATAGAATATAGATTTGGTATGAGGTTTTGAAGAAGAGAGGGTACAGTGATCTATTAAGTGGCAATTGTGTTCCTTGGGAATCAACCAGGGAATTCTTTAGTCTCCTTGGATCTTCTCTACAATTTTTTTTTTACTTTGCCTGCATAAAAACATTCCTTAAAATTCTCTGCATAATAAATAAGATGTTTTGTATTTTTCCCTACTGTTTTGGATGTTCTTACAGAACATCAACATTTTAAGATATACTAACTATAATCCCAGAAGCTATGATATAATTAAATTTGGAAATAAAATAATTTTTACATAAAAAATAACATTCAATGTTGGTACAAGTGTGGAAAAATTTGTACTCTCATGCATTGCTGGCTGCATGGTATCACCCATATGGAAAACGACATAATGTGTATCATTAACTGTACAAATGTTTAATACTCTTTGACTCAATGATTCTCCTTCTGGCACTCAATTCTATTACATCAGCCCCAAACAGGGCATAGGTGAAGATGGTCTCTGAGATATCATTTATGGAAGTAAAAACTGAAAGCGGCCTAAGTATAAATATTTAGGGCATAGGAAAAAATTCAGATGGCTTACCTGGCAACAGGTAAGCAGTTAATTTGAGAGGTATCAGAAAGACCCCTTTACTTGATCAGCTAACATAGTCTAAAATATTACCAAATAAAGTCAGAAACTTTGTATCTATGAGTTTCCTATTCAAATACAATTCTTTATAAAAATAAACAGAAAACAAATAGCAAGATGGGAAACATAAATCTAGCCATATCAATAATTACAATAAATGTTAATGAACTAAATATTCCAATTAAAAGATAGAGACTAGCATGATTTTTTTTAAAAAATAACTCAATGACTCAACTATATGATGCTTACAAAAGATATAGTTTTAAAATAAGGACCCAAAGGGGAACCTAGGGTGCCTCAATCAGTTAAGTGTCTGACTCTGGATTTCAGGTCAGGTCATGATCTCTGAGTGGTGAGACTGACCCCCACATCACGCTCCACACTGGCAGTGGAGCCTGCTTAAGATTCTCTCTTTCCCTCTGCCTCTCATCTCCACCCTGCTCACATGATCTCTAAATGAATAAATAAATAAATAAATAAATAAATAAATAAATAAATAAATACCCAAAGAAGTTGAAAGTAAAAGGATGGAAAAAGATATTATTATGCAAATGCTAACTCTAAGGGAGTGGTGTAGCTATAAAGTCAGACAGAGTCGCCTTCAAGACAAGGAATATTATAGAGATAAACAGAAACATATCATAATAATAAAAATCAATTCATTAGAAAGATATAACAATTATAAATTTGTATGTGCATATTAACATAAACTTCAGAATACAGAGAGGTGCCTGGGTGCCCCAGTCAGTTAAGCATCTGCCTTCAGCTCAGGTTGTGATCCAAGGGTCCTGGGATTGAGCCCCACATTGGGCTCTCTGCTCAGCAGGGATCCTAGTTCTCCTTATCCCTCTGCCTGCTGCTCCTCCTGCTTGTACTCTTTCTTTTTCAAATAAATAAATAAAATCTTTAAAAATACACAGAAAGCAAGATTGATAGAATTAAAAGGAGAAATAAATAAATCCAAAATCATTTGGAATAATTTTACAGTCTTTGAGTCATGGATAGGTCACTGATAAGTTTAGCACAGAATCATCTCTGAAATGGCTTATAACCTAGCCTCGAAGAAGTAGGTCACAGGAAAGTCCCCTTTGTTTCTGGGAGAAGGTGAAGAATACATTTTAGATTGATATGGCAGTTGAAAGATTGGTGGGGAGTTGGAGCAACAGGATAGTTCTAGGGTCATATAGGATAGAAAGTAAAAGAGGTGAACAAATAACAAAGAAGCCATGGTAGGAAGATGTGAATGGAACCAGAGAAAATATGATCTCAATTTGAATACTATTTCAACACTTCTTGAATAATCCTGGACAAGTTCATAAATCTCTCGAATATTCTGACACTTATAAAAAATAGAGAAAATAATACTTGCCTATAGCTTAATGTGAAAGTTAAATACACATATAAGTGTACATTATCTCCCTTTTTTCACAATTTCTTGACAGTGACTTTTGTACACAAGGTTTCTGCAAAGAACCAGGAAATGAACCAGACAGTGATCCCAGGATCCAAATCATTATGGAAGAAAGAAAAATAACTTACCTAGTCCAAGAAGGTACAGAAAACTTCAAAACAATCCACCCTCTAGGAGTTTCTCCTAGCTGCTATTTCCTTTGGCAAAGTGAAAATAGTTCCATGCTAGTCTTGAATTTCCATTATGAGATGCTGTGCTAGTGTTCTCCTTTCTTACCTACAGGCATGTGCTATCTTAAGGAATTTTAATTCCTGTCTTGAGAAATCTACTAAAATTTTAATTACCCAGGCTTTTTGGCAGTTATCAGTTCACTAACTTCCAGGCAGAACAGGACCTCATATAAAATTTCTCTGGAATATGAATCCTCCTTTTCTTCAAAATTTCTAGTCAAAGCTAAATTCTCCCCACCTTTCTTGAAAGTACCTTTTAGAGTTTCCTTTTTTACAATCACGTCTTACCTGTCTTATCATATTCCTCAACATCTATAAGACACAAGACAGTTCTTTAGAGCTGAACATAGTTACAACATGTTAAAAGGGCTCAGAGGAAGGAGAGCCTTTCTGTGCTTTGGAACACCAGGATAAACTTAAACAAGTGTAATTTATTCTTGGCCTAAAAGAATGGACAAGGTTTTGATCCCTGTTGGAACAGGATTGGAAGTAAATAAAAGGCTGGATAGCGAAATGTAGAACCTGCTGGAGTGGAAGAGATGATGGTCAGGGCAAACAGGGGAAACAGAGGGAGAAGACCAAGATTAAAGTATGACACCATATTGTGGAGAGCCACACACACCAGAAAGAAGACTGATGACTTTATTTGGTAGGTAATGAACAGTATTGGGGCTTTTGCTGATATAGGTCATCAGAGCTGAACTTTAGGAAGATTAATCTAGCAGAGAGATTTGAGGGGTGGGAGGAAAGTAGAGATAAGAGGTGAAAAATGGGTTAGGAAGGCCTTTCAACCATTTGGGTAAAAGTTCTGAAGTGATTGAATGTCAATGAAAGCAATGAAAATGAAGACCGGGAGAATGTGAAGCCTTGAGAATAGAATGCATTCTAATTCATCTTTACATTCAGAGCCTGGCTCTCAACAATGATTTCTTGAACTAGAGTTACTGTTCACCTACAAGATTTAACAATAAAGAAGTGAAACAGAAAGAGGAACCGCAAAGAGATAATGTAAAAAAGACAAAAGACAGAGAGAGAAAATGTAACGATAATAATTAAATATAGAGCTCTCTAGCTCGAGACTCAAAGTCCCTGACTCAAGACTCTTAAAATCACTACTTGCTAAATAACTCTAGACACATGTTCAACTGATGGTAGATCACACTGTATCTTTGCATCTAATAATATCATATTTGCTTGATCCCATTATCCGAAGAGAGATGCCATTACGGATCAGATAAAAGGAAATCTAAGGAAGTGTATTTCAATTTATTGCCCCTAGAATCAACATTGTTGGGGATCTACTATGTACCAGGCATTGTGTTAAGCACTTTATGTAAAACACCTTATTTAATTTTTTCAACTATCCCATGAAGTGGATTTTTACAATTCTCTTTTAACAAGGAAATTGAAGTTTAGTGAAGACACAAAGCCAGAATTTGTACATGGGCAATTTGATTCCAGAGTGTAGGTTGTCTTCCCAGTACACTATGCCACCTTCTAAGAAAAAAATGTGTGAGTTGAAATCTGAAACACAGATAGGTGCTCAGTGAGGGGTGCTCCTCTGCAATTTATTTACAGATAAATGTCAAGTTGTCAGAGAAGTAAATCTATCTCTCAAATGCTTTCCCTTCAGAAGTTCTGCTCTAAAAAAGTATGAACATGACCTTCCCTTCTGAAGGAGGGTTTGGTGGGTATCTGGGTACATACTGCCACCCAGAAGCCTCAAGAAGAGGCCAGCTATATATCAAATGGGGCTTTTGTTGCAAGCAACAGAAGTGAATTGACAAAATAAATAAGAGGATAAGGGAATTTAATGGAAAAATCTGGAAAGACTGAAACAGTAGGACTGAAGGCTCTAAGGATAGTCTCCTCAGGGCACCCCTGATGGAAGGAATTAATAACCACCATCTTTGTCTGACTGACTCCACTGTAGTTTCAGATTCCCAAGAGAGAATGGCTGATTGGCCAGGCTTAGGTATAAAACCATCACTTAACCAGGAGATGACAAGGTAGTCTCACCAAAACTGGGCAATGGAATCCCCAGAAGAGAATGTGGTTACCAAAAGAGAGAGGAGTGGATGCTGGACAGACAAAAAGAGTACGTGGCCATTACATACTGGGAAGCAAGAATTTCCTGAGCTGCAGATGTGCCCAGGTATATGCAGGGGACTTGCCTCGAGTCTTGCCATACTACACAAGGAATTGAAAAAGTGACTCATCTCACTGTTCCTCCAGAAGCTTGAGATTTAGTTATAATCATATGTTACAGTATCATTAGGCAAGTAGCACGTGAAATCAACTAGGAACAGTTCATTTTAAACTTTGCTGATTTTTCAAATTTGCTTTTCATTCTTGTAATGATTTCTTGCTCTATTTTTATGCCTTCTCAGATAAAGTGCTATCATACATGATGTTAGCCCCATTAGACATGAAGTAAGCATTATTTATTATTATAATCAGGGTTATGAAGCATTAAAATAGGACAGAAAATTATTTCAACAAGCCTTTTCAAAGCTTTGAAAGTTGAAGCTTAATTTGTCAGACTTTTGCTTTCTTCATACCATGGGGTGGTGGAGGAATTTTGGAGCAAAGCTGGCTAATGGTTCAGGAGTCTTTTGTTCACAGTATTACATGAAAATGCTTAAGGGAAATTGCATTGAAACGGAGGTAGTAAACTAGAAGGGGAAAAAATGAAGCTAATTTTAGATTTAGATGTAGATGTAAATAATGAAGTCACTGTAAGGTTTGCATTGATGAGAAAAAACTCAAATAAGAACTTTAAGGCTCAAACAATGAGAATGATTAACTTCATTTATACCTAAATTTTTCAATTCAATAATCATCACAACTTATACTAACTAATTATAATATTAATTTAGCACTTTTTAAAAAGTCTGAAAATAAGACTTTTCTCTGCCTTAGGCAGATTGCACTGGACATTATGAAAGTGAATACCTTAGATGCCACTACCATTGATACATATACGTCTTGTTGATGGAGAGGCCAGGGAAAGATGGTAAGGAATAGCAGGAGTACAGCTGGGGAGACATTCACATCTTAAGTGTTCCTATTTTTCACCTTTGACATTTGCCTGATGCTGAAAACTGGAGAGCATTTCTCCAACGTTTACAGATATTTCTCTTGACCAACTCATTTAATAGGGCTCCCTGTAGGAACTTAGGGCCTCCTTGGGCCAGAATACTTGGTACAAAGAAATTTTCCTTTGTCCTTGACCTGAAGCTAGAAATCATAGTTAACTATGTTTAACATCTATGAGTTAAGAAGTAAATGTTATAACCATCCTCACTTTACTATTAGGAAACAGGCTAAAAGAAGTGAAATAACTTTAGTGAAATCACATAGCTGCAAATTGATAGTCAGAACTTGAACTCAAGCAGTCTGACTCTAGAATGCTTTCTTAACTGCCATGTTCTACTTCCTCTAGCTAACTAAACACTCCCTAATTAGAAAGTGTAGGTTGGTCATTCTCAAGTAACCAAAACTCCAAGCCTTTCTGAGAGTAGAAGTCAAATCATACTATCTTTGCCATAAAGGAACACCAAGCCAGGGATCCCTGGGTGGCTCAGCGGTTAAGCGCCTGCCTTCAGCCCAGGGCATGATCCTGGAGATCCGGGATCAAATCCCACATCAGGCTCCCTGCATGGAGCCTGCTTCTCCCTCTGCCTGTGTCTCTGCCTCTCTCTCTCTCTCTCTCTCTCATGAATAAATAAATAAAATCTTAAAAAAAAAAAAAGGAAAGAAAAAGAAACACCAAGCCAAAAAGTAACATAAAAACTGGTTTAGAACTGCAATCTCTATAGGGCCAGAGCAGAGAATGCTATGAAACAACTCTAAAGCATACATATGACTCCATGAAAAAAGAGATTGAAAAAAGCTAGCATACACGTCTAAGAAATAGGAGAATTCCACCTAACAAATACCAGATAGTAGACCAATTTAAGCTGAAAATTAATCTGTAAGACCTTCAAAATAAATGTTTTAAATGTTAGAAGGGATGAAGGAATATAGCTCATAGAGCAAAAACACAAGAACAAGATGATTTGGAAAAAGCAAAAGGACAAAGTAGATACCACAGGAAAAAAATTATCACTGAAATTAAAAACTCAATAGAGTAAACACAACTTAAAAAAAGGATTAGAGAATTAAAAGATAAATTTAGAAAATTACTCAGAACATAAGACAAAAAGCTGAAGATATGGAATATATGAAAGAGAAGTTAAGTGACATGGAAAATGGATTGAAAATTTCCAGAAAGAAAGAACAGAGAATGGCAGAAAGTCAATATTCAAAAAATCCTGATTCAAAATTTTCCAAATTATTTTTTTAAAAGTTTCCTCGGAATGAAAAAGCACATAAACTTCTGATCCAAATAATAAAAAAAAGAAATTTATAAAGAAACCAATGCAAATAAAAGTGCAGACCATCAAGATTCCTGAAAGAAAACTATAAATGGTGACAGAAAGGAAAGATAGATGAACAATAACAACAAAAATAATCACACTGACCATGGATTGTTCACTAGCAACAACAGATGCCAAAAAAGAAAAAGAAAGAAAAAGAAAGAAGAAAAGAAAGAAAGAAAGAAAGAAAGAAAGAAAGAAAGAAAGAAAGAAAGAAAGAAAAAAGGAATAAAATCTTTAAAGTACTGAGAAAAAAATAACTGCCAACCAAGACTTCTATGTCCTAATGTAGCAGGGGCTGTGCCATGGATTCATTAAACCTTCTTTGCTTCCTCCTGGGCACATGGAATGGCTATCTTTCCCACTTCCCTTTAGGCCATGCAACTGGATTTTTGGCTAACATGTTATAGAAGTAATAGGCACTGCTCCTATCTTTGTCTGAAAAAATAAAAAACAAAAACAAGGGGTGCCTGGTTGGCTCAGCAGGAAGAACATGTGACTCTTGATCTTGAGGTTCTGAGTTGAGCCCCACATTAGGTGTAGTGATTACTTAAAAAGTAAAACTAAAAAACAACAACAACAACAACAAATAGGCATACTCAATAACCCATACTCTCCCTGGAAAGATCTCAAGTATGACAGAACCATAAAACAGACATAGCAAGGATCCCCGATTGGAGGAAACCACCTAGGATATCCACCTGACTTATATTAGACTGAGGAATTAGACTGAATAAGAATCTCATTTTAATTATGTTAAGCCACAGAGATTTAACCATGAAGGTGGTGAAGAAGAAAAGACAGAGATATTAGGCACAGTTGACCACTGCACAGAAGAATTTAAATCTTGAGACAGCAGCTAGAGACTATAATTTATCCTACCTAATATATCAGATATGCAGTCTTCAAGAATACAGGTAAAATATGACCAGATCTTTTCTGAAAGAATTACTAATGAATATATTTCAGGAAAAAGGAATTGAACCAGGAGAAAGGAATGGGAAGCCAGTAGCAGTAGTGAGCAAAGATATCAGTTGTATATGCTAGCAAATCTAAATAAATACTGACTTAAAATGTAGAACAAGGAGAGATAAACTACTTGAGTAAAATATTGAAAACTGAAGAGTGGAAAGGAGAAGGAGGTCTTAGTATGTCTAGTTACTGGTATTATTCAGGAGGTAGATAAAAATATTACTAATCTTTAGACTTTGTTAGCAAAACAAACTTAAAAATGCATGTTTAAAATTCCAGTTTTATCAACCATAAGAATACAGATTGAGGCACTGGCCAATATGACCCAGTGTGAGTCTCCATTTCTATGGAGCCCTATAACCATTTATCTGGTTTTCCTATTATTGTAATACTTCAAAACTGATAACCTGGCTTAATAAACATTGAAAGGAAATAAAACAATTGGGAATAGGGACAAGGAAGAATGGGAAAGGGAAAGGAAACTCTTAAAGGGAAAAAACTCTTAAATTGCAAGAGAACATTTTCCGGTTGCCCAGAGGGCTTTATTTGTTTTATGCAAATACAACTGCAAGAAAGCAGAGAATAGTCTGGCAGTTTCTCAAAATGTTAAACATAAAGTTTCTATATGACCCAGGAATTCTACTCCCAGGTATACATCCAAAATAAATGAAAACACACATCCACACTAAAATTTGTCCATGATTATATGGAACCACAAAAGACCCCAAATAGCTAAGGCAATGTTGAAAAAGAAAAGAAAAGCTGGAGATATTACAATCCCAGGTTTCAAGATATACGACAAGGCTGTAGTTATCAAAACAGCATGGTATTGGCACAAAAATAGACACATAGATCAATAGAACAGGATAGAGAGACCAAAAAAAAAAAAAAAAGGCACACTTATGTGGTCAATTCATCTATGACAGAAGAGGCAAGACTATACAATGGGAAAAAGATAGTGTCTTTAACAAATAGTGTTAGCAAAAGAATGAAACTAGGGTCATCAGGGGGCTCAATTGGTTACACATCTGACTTCGACTCACATCTTGATCTCAGGGTCCTGATTAAGCCAGGCATGGGGCTCCCTGCTCAGTGGGGAGCCTGCTTCTCTCTCTCCCTCTGCTCCTCCCCCAGCTTGTGCTCACTTGCTCACTCTCTCTCTCTCTCTGTCAAATAAATAAAATAAAAAAGAGAATGAAACTAGACTATCTTACACCAAACATACAAATAAGCTCAAAGTGTATAAAAGGCCCAAATGTGAGACCTAAAACATTAAACTCCTAAAAGAAAACAGTAATCTTTTGGACGTTGGCTGTAGCAACATATTTATAGATAAGTCTCCTGAGGCAAGGGAAACAAAAGCAAAAACAAACTATTGAGACTACACCAAAATAAAAGGATTTTGCACAGTGAAGGAATCCATCAACAAAACAAAAAGGCAACCTACTGAATGGGAGAAGATATTTGCAAATGATATATCCAATAGGGTTAATATCCAAAATATATTTAAAAAACTTATATAACTCAACACTAAGAAAAAAACCAAAAATCTGATTAAAAAAGTAAGGAGAGGACCTGAATAGACATTTTTCCAAAGAAGACATACAGATGGCCAAATAGACACATAAAAGATGTTCAACATCATGCATCATCAGGGAAATGCAAATCAAAACCACAATGAAACTCTAGAGAACAAACTGATGGTTACCAGAAGGCCGGTGGGTAGAAGGATGGGTGAAATAGGTGATGGAGATTAAGGAGTACATTTGCCATGATGAGCAGTGGGTGATCACTACATTATACACCTGAAACTAATATAACACTATACGTTAACTATACTGGAATTAAAGTTGAAATTTTTTATCACCTCACACTAGTCAGAATAGCTAATATCAAAAAGACAAGAAATAACCAGTGTTGGTGAGAAGGTGGATAAAAGGGAACCTTCACACATAGTTGGTAGAAATGTAAATTGGTGCAGCCACTACAGAAAACAGTATGGAGGGCAGCCTGGGTGGCTCAGGGGTTTAGCGCCGCCTTCAGTCCGGGGTATGATCTTGGAGACCTGGGATGGAGTCCCACGTCGGGCTCCCTGCATGGAGCCTGGTTCTCCCTCTACCTGTGTCTCTGCCTCTCTCTCTCTCTTTCTCTGTGTCTCTCATGAATAAATAAATAAAATCTTTAAAAAAAAAAAAAAGACTCATAAAGACAGAGAAAAATTGATGGTTGAGGGGAGGGGCATGGGGAGATGGGCAAAATAGGTGAAGGGGATTAAAAGGTACAGATCTCCAGTTGTAAAATAAGTAAGTCACAGGGATGAAAAGTATAACATAAAAAATATAGTCAATAATATTATAATAATGTTATATGGTAATAAATGGTGACTATACTTACCATGGTGATTATTAAGCAATGTCTAGAATTATCAAATCACTTTAGTCTACACCTGAAACTAATATGACATTGTATATCAACTATACTTCCATAATAATTTGTTTTTAACATGAAGGAAACTTGTACATGAATGATCATTATAGCATTATAACACAAGAGTCCAAAAAAGTGGAAATAATCCAAATCCCCATCCAGTGAAAAATGGATGAATAAAATATGGTATATCTATACAATGGAATATTCCTTAGGAATATAAAGGGATGAACTACTGGTACATTCTCCAATATGGATGGACCTTGAAAGGACTAGTCAAGTAAAAGGAGCCAGTCACAAAAGACCACATATTGAATGATTTCATTTATATATAATGGCCAGAATAGGTAAATCTACAGAGATAGAAGGTAGATTAGTGTTTGTCAAGCACTGGGGGAGTGCAGAAAACAGAGGGTAACTGCTAATTGGCATGGAATTTTTTTAGAGTGATGAACATGTTCTAAAATTACATTTTGGTGATGACTGCACAATCCTGTGAATATACCAAAAACCCACTGAATTGTATACTTTAAATGGGTGAACTATATGGTATATATCTCAATAAAGTTTTTTTTTAAAAAAAGAATACCTATCTTCCCCGTAAAAACAAAACCACACAAAACACACCCACACTACAAATCAAAGATCTGAGATCAAATTGCAAAAAAGGAAATAGAATATTGTTTTCAATCTTGAAATAAATTATATGAGTCTGTATATTAAAAATAAAAATAAAAAAGTGAGAGGAGTGCCTGGGTGACTCAGTTGGTTAAGCATCTGACTCTTCTTGGTTTGGGCTCAGATCACAATCTCAGGGTCGTGAGATGGAGCCCTGTGTCAGGCTCCACACCCAAAGAGGAGTCTGCTTGAGCTTCTCTCTCTCTCCCTCTGCCCCTTCCCCTCCCTCTCTAAAATAAATAAATAAATATTTTTTAAAAATCTAAAAAAAAAAAATAAAAAGAGAGGGTGAAAAAATTAAAATGAAAGGGTAAAAAAAGACCTAAACTCATGGCTCTCTCTCTTCCCAGCAAACCGTAACTAAATATGGTTATTAGAGACCTGACAGTGACTTTGCTTTGGGAGTCAGTGACAGTGAGGGTGGAAGGTACATGGAGATGGCAGAGAAAGTGGCAATCTGGCCACTGTGCAGTCAGGAACTCCTCTGAGGGCTTGGTGCAAGAGGTTCCAATCTTGAGACAAAAAAAGGTAACTCTCTGCAGGTCCTGTGGGCCCAGGGCCCACCACTTACCTTATGAAATCTAAGGAGGCCCAGCCCTGGCCGGAGGTGCTATTATATACACCATCTATTTGAACTGTGAGGGCTCAAGTCAAGTCATAAACCGACATTTCCATAGGTCCCAGACAAAAATAAACACAGACTCTTATTTCTAATCCTTCCCTTCTGCTTTTCTCAGAGTGCTGATTAGATTGCATTTCTATGAAAGGATGGATAAGTTCGGTCTTCTCTAAAGTATTTCCTCACGGTTTCATCCGTGATTAAGGGCACAAGTTTTTCCCATTTGAAAGATGCATGATCCAGCTGTTCTTTTTGCCTGCTGCAACTTCTTAGTAACATTTCTGGGACTAAGGAGAGACAAGCAATGTTTAATTATCATGACCTGAGAATGTTCCTCCCAAACGAGAAGAGGATCTTTTGCATGTACACCCCAGATAATCGTTCCTTTTAACTAGTAGTGATCTGTCATTCTAATTCTTTGTTCACAATTTCAAAGGTGGGTATGTATTTTATCTTTTAGGTCTCTAAAAAAAAAGCTAGCCATTTTAGCTAACATCAAATGTCATACATTGGAGCCTGAATAGTTGAAAGTTAAATGTTTTAAGACCTGTAAAGTATTAATCACTAAGTGCTTAATTTCAAAACACACACTATTCATTTGCTTCCACAGGATGAAATGCCTATCACAGTCACACCACTGGCACCAGGCCAGGTTTTCTTTCCTGGGCCTTTTGAACATTTAGATTCCTAGGCAACTAGTAATCTCTCTGGGCCTCCCAGTTTCTGCCTTTCAGAGTTGCTAGAGGCCCATCATATTTATAAAGGGGACAGACGGAGATGTTCTCTCTCTGCACTGAAATCCAGAGCAGCCAGTTCTAAATGAATGTTCAGATCCCCTCCTGTAGCCACTGCAGGAAATGCTGCCTAGGAACACCCCAAGGGAGTCTTGCCCAAAGGTCCAGATCAACACTGTCTGCATCCCCACTCATAAGCTGGCTAATTTCCAAGAAGTACCAATGCTTGGCCTTGTCCTAGAGGGAATCAATTTAATTTATATCCAAAAAAAAAAAAAAAAAAAAGTTTGTCACATAATCCAAAATAATCAAATGACACATGGATTTGAGTCCACAAATAGCTCTCATTCAGGGAACAAGGAAGGCAGACCTCTGGCTGGCTGAGACCTGGCTGGGGTCTGGCTGAAATCTGAATTCAAATTTAAAAGGCAACTCCAGTTTTTCCTTTGTTAAAGGACAGGGAAAGTTGAGTCAGTATTTATTAGGCTGTGGATCTCAAGTTTCAACCACAAAGAGGAACAGTTCAAGCAGGAAAGCAAAAGTCTTCCTAGACCAAAAAAACTATTATCAAAATGCATATGAGATTAAATGAAAAAAGGAAGGTGCTGTACAGGAGCACATGTATGCCAACCTTTGATACAAAAATATTAAATTAAAGCTTGAATAAGAAATATATACTCCCATTTGCTTGGGTTTTGGGTTTTGTTTTGTTTTAAATATTTTATTTACTTATTCATGAAAGACACAGAGAGAGAGGCAGAGACATAGGCAGAGGGAGAAGCAGGGATCACGCCCTGAGCCAAAGGCAGAGGATCAACCACTGAGCCACCCAGGTGTCCCTGTTCTCACTTCACATTATCATGCAGAGCAGCTTCAGTTCTTCCTTCATCCTCCCTGGACTACCCCATGGGCAGCCCCGCTGCAAAACACAGCTTTGCAAAGACCGTAGAAACTGCAACTTCTTGTGCTCTATTCTGTTTGAATTTACAGAGAAAAATGCAAAAGGAGAACATTGCCTTGCAAGACGAGAGTAATACTTAGGTTAAAGAGGTCAAAGAGATGAGGAAGATGAAAGTAAATAAAAATAACGGAGAGGGAGATGGTCTTCTTGTCTTTCCAGCAAGAAGGAGGCACTGGGGTATCCTGCAGGGAATGCAGTCAAGAAGGGAGCCCTTCGAGGCCGCAGACTCAGCCAATGAACAGAGACTCTGGACACGTAGTCCATCCTGGGACTTCCCATCCTTTCTCCCTCTTACTGTTTTCTCTTTGGAAGCTACCCAGTAATTGCTCTATAAATGTTTGTTGAACTGAACTGTTGCAAAACAGAACTGGCTGACATGAGGACTTTTCTCAGCATTTCTAGAGCCAAAGTATATACCAGGAGACAGAAAAACACCAGGCATATTTAGGAGGAGGACTGGGTCAGCTTAAGTAGACCATCAGTCAGGTTTGGGGGAGCAATGAATAATAAAATTCGAAGCCAGCATGATGTTAAAATATTTAGTAACTCATATAGTTATACAAAACTAATATACAAAATCAATATATTTCAAACATTTAAAATATATCCTCTTATAATCACTCAGTAAACTAACTTATATGTGTGTGTGTGGAGGCATTATGGCAGCTGCTAGAAAACAGGCTTTGGTGTCACCTCAGGCTGGGTTTGAATCCTGGTTCTACTAATTTTTATTAGCTTTCAGACCCTAGGCCAGTTATTAAAGTTATCTTGAGTCCCCATTTCTATAGCTATAAAATGAGAGTGATGATATCAATCTCATAGAAATGTTGAGAATTAAAAATAAAATCTATGTAAAATGCAAGGTCTGACAATAGTTAAGAACTCAATAATGTCAGATATCATTAACATATAATATAAAAATAATTCTTTTGCATTCTTTGTATGCCACCAAGACAATAAACTTCTTGGTTATTTCCTATGCCATTATCATTACCAATATTTGCTTTAACAGCAATTACCTAGATAAGGACTTTCTGTCTGAATTATCTGGGTAACTATTTGGCTTTGGCCAGAAAGACTTGGCTGAAAAGGGAGGTCAGGAGGGACCTCATTGTGAGGCATCTCAAGGTATGAGTAATAAAAGCGAGTGTCCACATCAGACATAATGCTGAATAATGGAAATGTTCTATTTTCACGCAAAGGGATTAATAAATGGAAATATTTTTAATTGGCTATTTTAAAAATGAAGTAATATTAATAATAATCAAAACAATGTCCAAGATCTTTTGTTGAAAAGATTAACGTACAGAACAGCACAGATAATTACATGTATATTTATAACATAGATGTATACACATCTGTATATACATATACACCATCCATATATGTTTGTAAATGCACGGACTGTCTCTGGAAGGATATATAATAAATAGTTTCCTTCTTCTCTAGGAAGGAGAACAGATGGAGTCAGAAATAGGGAATGGATTCACTTTTCATTGTATGTTTTTCTGCTCTGAATTATTTTAATCATGTGCTATATTAGGTTTATAAAAAATAATTTTAAAAATCATAAACCAAAAAATGGCTGTAAATTACATGGAGAGAAACAGCTCAATGCATTATGATTGAAACACAAAATTTTAAAGTCTAAGAATCCCAGATATTGGCAAAGAGTGGGGGAAACACAAACTCTTACTCTTTTCTCCTGGCACATTCATTTTGAAAAGCAATATCTAGTAAAGGTTGATAATGTACAGACCTTACAAGCTAGCAATTCTCCAACCTTAGACATTTATCTGAAGAAATTCTCACCTGTGTATCCAAGGAAATGTGAACAAATATTCATAGCAATATTATTTATCAATAAGAGAAATGAGAAAATAACCTATAGTATAATTATATATTGGAACACTATAAGCAGTTAAATGAGTGAACTAGCTTTACTTATATCCATGTGAATAAAACACATATATTATATATATTTTTAAATTATAAAACAACCCACTGAGTATAATACTATTTATGTATCATAAAACACATGAACACCTAAAGAAATTCTATATTACATATAGAATATAGAATACATAGAAGATATATGTATATAATATATAGGAGAATATATATGTATTATACACACACACACACACACACACACATACACATTTGTAGTTAAAGCACAGAAACATTCAAGGGAAAAATCCATCCCAGTGCCTCTATGACAGTAACTACCAAAACTGAGGAGGGCAGGAAAGTAATAAATTATAGGGAGGTGGGGGTTGGGGGGTTAACTGTGTCTCTAAACTCTATAATCCAATCTCAACCAGGATCTATGAGGCTCTGAGAATAAGATCCTGCCTTGGACACTTGGGAAGGCACCGTGTCACTTTAGGAAAGTTATTTAAGGAACGCCTGGGGGCTCAGTGGTTGAGTGTCTGCCTTTGGCTCAGGGTGTGATGCTGGGGTCCAGGGATTGAGTCCCACAATGGGATCCCTGCATGGAGCCTGCTTCTCCCTCTGCCTAAGATTCTGCTTCTCTCTGTGTGTGTGTGTGTGTGTGTGTGTGTGTGTGTGTGTGTGTGTCATGAATGAATAAATAAAATCTTTTTTTAAAAAGTTATTTAACCTCTGGATGTCTTAGTTTCTCACTTGCAAGGTGAACTAGTAATAGTACACAATTCACAGGATTTCTATGTAGATTCAAGGAGGAAAAAATATATAAAATGCTTAAAGCAAAGCCTGGCACATAGTACGGGCTCAGTAAACATTAGCAAGTGTTTGTCAGTCCTGGGCCAAGCCATGAGTTCCTTCTTGCCCACATCCCTCCTGGAGAAGAGCTAGAGCATACTTTCTGGAAAAGGCTCCCAGAAGGAAGGCATGCTAGGAGGTGATCTTCCCAGAGGAAAGGTCTCAGACTCCACCAGAGGCGTGATTTAGTGCCACCACCTCCAAGGAAGCCTGTTTGAAAAAAGAACATTCCAGAGAGTGAAGTTGGCAAGTGAGAAGATAACACTTGCAGATTAATGGGCCCAGGCTTTCAATGCATCTCTAACAAACCACCAAGTGAGAAAGAAACCACTCTGAGGGAAACAAAAGCATCAAGACAACTTTTCAGCAACTTTAAGTACACAGCTTGTTTGTAAGGGAAACGTGTTCACCTCTGTTTGTAAAATTTAGTTCTTAACTTATGTGATAATAGGAATCTACAAGTAGCCTGTTGTGATATTTTGTTCATGAGGTTTCTGAAACTCTAGAGGCTTTGAGTATTTTAGAAAATAAGAAAATTGCATTCTCTAAAAGTATATCACAGCATCTCATAACAAGGCAGCTCCTGAGGCCCAGGTATGGGTATCTTGCTCGTCACATAAAAAGGCAAAGTTAGATGCAAGGAAAACTCAGAAAGAAGTCATCTGGGAAATAATAGCAGTAACAGTAACACCAGTGGCTAATACTTAGCTACCAGGCACTGCACTAAGTACTTTGGGGGAATTATCTCACTCAATCCTGAGTCTCTCTGCCAGGGATCTGAGAGCCAGTATGCAGCAGGGTGCCGATGGGTCCCAGCCCAGCTGTGAGCTGGGTGCCTGGTCACCTAGCCTCTTTGTCTTTGGATCTCAATCCTTCCACCTCTAAAACCAAGGGTGAACTAAATGATCTCAAAAGACCCCCCATCACTGAGATTTCAGGCTTCTATGAAATCAAGGAACCTCCTCTCTGCCAACAAAACTACAACTTTCAAAGCCTTTTGTAATGCACTCTGTTAAAAAAGGATGAGGCTCCTTCCCTAATATTACTGGTAAATAAAGCTTTCAGTGTTTCCGTCAGAAAACTAAAGGGCACAGAAGAGCCCTTTACATCAGTGTTTGTGTTTAGGGATTTGGGGGTGGGGGTGGAGAGGTGGTAAGGGTGAGGTAAGGGGATGGAGCGGGCACTGTGCAGGAGGAGCCAGCTACTGGTCTCTGGAAAATCATGAAAGTATCTCCTGCTTAAAGTCATCAGTTCCACTAAACCAGGACCCCTGAAAACCAACCTTGTGACCTTTCTGCTGGGAATACTAAATGAGCCCCTAAGGTCTTTAGAAATATGGGACTTACAAATAAGACCAAATATTTCACCTCTGATTCTGATGAAAGGTTTATGAGCCCCAGAATAGCTCAAGCACGACATGTCTGGATTGAATATTTGGTGTGCACTTAACACCAACGGGTTTCAGAGGCTTCGTGTTTCACAACCAAACTTTGGCAGAACTGTGTTAGTTACCTGATACCCATGGTAGGGGACATTTTCTCACTTCTCCGTGCCATAAATAGTGCAGGCTCCTGTCTGTGGCATATGTGAGTTAATTAGACACATTAAGCTTCAGAGATTTGCCAGCATTGCTGTCCCTTGACTTCCTGACCACAGAAAATGAGGCTAAGGAGATGATGACATGCAGCAGACCAAGGTCTAATAGGGTAATCGCGGGAAGGAGGGTTCCAGAAAACTCCATCTAGAGATGTAGCTAGAGATGTAGCTGGTGAGGATCAGATTTCAGAGACCAGGCTGTCTTTACTCTGACATGCTAAACAAGCCCTGGTCTTAGGTTAGAACATGAAAATAGAGATACATGAGGACATGGCCAGAAATAAGATGCTCTGAATCTCGGAGAAGATTCAGTCCCATGTGGAGATAAAAGAGCATAACCAACTCTGATTTATTCTCAAATCGCTGTTCCATTGATTGAGATCTTTCTTTTGGAAATATACCCAAGGAATTAAAGGCAAGCAGCATGAAGGCCATAAATACAACAAGGGATTTGTTTTAAAGTAGGACTTTGAATATGCATGCCATCTTCCAGTTTACAAAGCACTGTCTCACACATAAAGAAGGCTGCATACCAATCCATGGAGATATGAGAACTGGAGCCTCTTTATTCATACCAGGCCCCTTCTTTCACTGCTCCTGGCTGCTTTCAACCTGTACTTAGTTAAGTACCTTTTATGTATAAGAAACTCTGAGGAACACAAAGATCAATAAAATGATACAACCTCAGGGTTAAACTGAAGATCTACAGGGACGCCTGGGTAGCTCAGCGGTTGAGCATCTGCCTTCAGCTCAGGGTGTGATCCTGAGTTTGGGGATCGAGTCCCTCATGGGGCTTCATATGATGAGCCTGCTTCTCCCTCTCTGTCTCTACCTCTTTTTCTGTGTCTCTCATGAATAAAAATATATATAAATAAATAAAATCAGAAGATCTACAGGAAGCATTGAAGAGATAGAAGAGAGGGAGGGAGTGGTTCTGTTGCTCCGGGTGGGAGGCAGGGAGGTCCCTAAGAAGGCTTCAGTTTTGAGGCTTCCTCAAAAGGCAAAGACTTGGCAGGAAGGAAGAGTATATATGTACAGGGAGGGAAAGTGAAAATGGGAGAGCATTCCAGAATACAGAACTGAAACAAGGGTGTGCTCATGACACTGAGGGATGACTATTCATTGGCAGGTAAGGAATATGGTTGGAGAGGAAGCTAGGAAGAGTAGTTGAGGTCTTTGAAGGGGGTGCTAAAAAGTTTTGACGACACTTAAAAGAAGCTCTTCCTGGACCCCTACAACATGATTTTAAGAAGTTTCTTCTGCCTTTTTCTTCTCCATTTTTTTAAGAAGTTGGCTACCTAAATTCTCAGAGACCACAACATTTCTCAGAGGTTAGAAATTGTATATAGTATCTATCTCACATTAAGAAATAAATAGTATGTCCAGCAAGCAAAAGCAATAAGAGTGGAAGAAAGAGTTTATCTGGTTTCTCATTTGGGCCCTCAGCCTGGTTTCCTAAGGCATGGGCAAGAAGGAAGAGTCCATTCTCATTTTTAAACATGTGTCCTGCAGAGATGCTGGATGGCCCGCTGTGGGTGTATCACACTCCCTGTGGCACTTCTCCCTGCCCACCCCTAATTCAAATAAACAACACCCGAATCAAACCCAAAGAGAGTTCTCCATACAAGGAGCCTGTAATCCGCCAAAGGGCCCACTGCACCCCACATCTAGTGGGAACTTGTGGCCTGATGGGCACCCAGAGACCCCGGGTGAGAGGAGGGGAGCCCTCCCCTGGAAGGCACCCAATCACCCTCAGCTGACTCCAGTCTTTAAACCCAAGATGTTTTGTCTGGGGAGGAGTTTTCAGAGGCACTCTGACAGGTATCAAATTATACTGGTATCAAATTGTATCTGCATAAGCACTTGCTCTTCTTCAGAACCCTTCCACATCTAGTATCTTTCATGATCCTGACAACAACCCTGGCTGAGCGGATATTACCATTTTAACTTGAGGCCTAGATTACATGAATTACCTAAAGTTACACAGTGGAATTCAAACCCAGCATATCTAATTCAGAAAGAACTGTCATTTTAATACTGTTCTCAAGCAATGGTTGGCAGACCATGGCCTGGGCCTGGATCAAATCTAGCCTACCACCTGATTTTGTAAATTAAGCTTTATCTGAACACGCCCACACCCATTCATTCATGTAGAGTCTATGGCTACTATCACCTACAGCTACAGAGCTGAGTAGTTCCAGCCGAGGCCAAGTAGTCCACAAAGCTTAAACTACTTATGATCACTTAGCTCTTTACAGAAAAAGTTTGCCAACCTCTGTTCTGAAGTATTATTGTTTTACCTTTAGAAATTGGAATCATTTGGTATAACCTCACTAGTAGGACTAACCATAGACTGGTCATAGGATGCTGTCTCTTAAAGATAAGTGCCATTTACCAGCTCTGTGACCTTAAAGATACTTAATCTTTCTGTGTTTCTGTTTCCTCATCTGCAAAAGGGGTATAATAATAGTGCTTACTTGCCTTAGTCTGCTGCTATAACAAAATATCACAAACTGGGTGGCTTAAACAGAAATTTATTTTCATACTTTTGGAGGCTGGGAAGTCCAAAACCAAAGGGCCAGTTGACTTTGTTTCTGGTGAAGACTCTCTTCCTGGCTTGTAAATGGTTGCCTCCTCACATGGCATGTGCTCACATGGCAGAGAGTGTGAGAGAGAAAGAAAACTCTCTGATGCCTCTCCTTATAAAGACACTAATCCTTTTGGAATTGGACCCCACTCTATGATCTCATGTAGCCTCAGTTACCCTATCTCCAAATGCCATCACACTGGGGAGTAGAGCCCCAAAATGTGAATTTCGGGGAACACAATTCAGTCCATAGCTCTTCACCAGGTTGTTGTAAAGCTTAAATAAAGTAATACATGTTAAAAGATTAGCTTAGGGTCTGACTTTTAGTAAAAGTGCAGTAACAGTAACAAGTATTGCCTTTTGACTTGTTAACAAAATATAAAGAAAAAAAATATAGTACTTGAAATCAGAAGACTTGTTTGCTTGATTTGAGCAAGTCTGGCTTCTGCTTTCTAATCGATTTGTTTCACACATTTAGCGTGTTGGCTTCTTCCTATTGCCTGTCATCTCATGATTGCAAGACAGTTGCAGCACCTCCAGCGATTTCATCTACATTCCACAAAATAAGGCAGTAGAAGGAAAGGCAAGGTACAGGCCAGATTTATCTCTTTTTACCAAAAAAGCTAAAGCTGTCCTAGAAACTGTATTCCACTGACTTCCATTTACGTCTCATTGGCCATAATAGTACTACATGACTACCTGCATCTGGAAAATAATGAAAGCGAAGGGGTTTGTGTTAGCGTCTGCCCTAAAGCAGAAAGGTTTCCTAGAGTGAAATCAACATTCACATGTTATTGTGGTTGTACTAGAGATGACAAGGCAGCCTTATTGTGGGGTCACCCGGGGTTGTCATCTTTATCATATGTGGTCACTGGCAACCTCCACCAGGCCATCCTGATGCACAAATTGTACCAAGTACTAACTTGGGAAAGAGAGAAAATGGGACATTTACTCTTAGACAAATCTGAAAAGAAAAAGATGCTCCAGCATGTGCCATACAAACAGAGAAGCTAGCTTCCTCTGTCGAGGTAGCATGGACAGCTCCATTCTATTCACCTTCCTCCTCACATAACCCAATTTCAGGGACCATTCAAGCAGTCCCAACAGAGACACGACTCACTCTTAGGTTCACATCATTCCCTAACCAAGCCACAATGAGAAGCCTCAAGCCCTGACTGGTGACTTGTCCTCCCCCGCAATGCTAAAAGGCTTTTTAATGATGCAGGCCGGCACCAGACCTCAGCCAGAGCATCTCATTCTCCACAAAGGAAGGATCAAGGTCACAGAGGAGAGAGGAAGCGTCATTTAAAGCACAGAATCTAGGCAGAGTGGGGAATCTTCATATCCTGGGAGACAAAATGATTAAATAACTCTGTAGACATTCCAAAAATCTCCAGTTTCTCAGGGCTCGGGTAGAGGGGGCCAACCTGATGTTTATCATGAGCACTGTCATGAAGGATCAATGGGCTTCTCTTTCATCTACTAGCATAAGCAAACAAATCACCCAGGCCTTGTTTATTCCAGGAGATTTCATGCAAATATTTTAAAATTCAGATTTTGTCAAGCTGGTTTAACCAGGAAAGCCTAGTTGGAAGAATATGCTAATAAGTCATTAAAGTGCGCTCATATCATGCCATATGGTACACTTGAAACATAAAACACTGGCCTCTATTCTTTGGGCAGGGTTGTTTGATAAAAGAGAACCCTGGGGAAAAGATTGTTGCTCTGTCCACCCTCCTTTATATGCTAACTCTTATTATAGGGGCTTGTTTGTTTTGATGAGGCTTGGCAGATATGTGTAAATGGCACTCCATTTGAGAAAGCGATTGCAGATAATGTGTTAATGTAAAATCCAAGCTGGCAGAAATATGCTTGCATAAACTCAGTTTCCAGGATGGCTTTTGTTTTGCTAATGATGAGTACAGTTTTGGATAATTATATTCCAAGCTTCATATCTCTGATGTCTAGTCTTCAAAATAATTACTAAAAAATAAGGTATACTTGGGATCGGTGCATATGACAGACAAACAGATTAGACATTGAAATTGTATGTTTAGTGGATGTCTTTAATATGCAAGTCAGGCCTAGGGAGATGCACATTCAGAGACTGAACTTGGCAGTGTGGGTGTTTAATTGCATTGTGGCCTGTGCACCACATTTGAGGCAACCGCAGATGAATGCAGAAACTCAATATTTGGTCTCTGGCTGCAGCGTTACCTCCAAACCCATCCCACAGCCTGTCAGTTCAGAGAGGGGACATGGACTTGGAGTCACCAGAAAGATTGTCAAAGTAAAATGACTGAGTTTCATTTCAGCACTGGGTTATTGAGGACAATAATATTTTGGAACTTTGGGACGGGCACTCTGCTTTTTACTTTTGCTGGAACCTTAGTGCCCAAACTCACTTCGAGTCCCAGGCACTCGGGTACCTGATTAAGAGACAAGGTTAACAGACAAGTATGTTTGTCACAAAGTCTCTCCTTGACATAGTATATGGAAAAATTAGTCTTTAGTTATTTGGCAAGAAGATCCTACAGGCAAAACTTGAAGAAAGAAAAAAAAAGAAAGAAAGAGATCCACTGCCCAACACTCTGCCCATAAGGAAAATAAGTGTCCTGAGAAGGTCTACACACTACAGAGCTTCCTGGACTGTGGTCTGTTGGGCCAAAAATCTAGGCAGTGGCTAGAGCCAGAACAAACTAACAGCAGGGTTAAGATAGTGCTTCTGGGTTCCCAGAATGAAACAGCATGCCAATTTGTCCTAATGAATTTTATAAGCCTACTGCTGATCAGTTAATAAGAAGTATGATTTTGGGGGATGCCTGGGTGGCTCAGCGGTTGAGTGTCTACCTTCGGTTCAGGGCGTGATCCCAGGATCCGGGATCAAGTCCCACTTCAGGCTCCTTGCATAGAGCCTGCTTCTCCCTCTGCCTGTGTCTCTACCTCTCCCTCTGTGTCTCTCATGAATAAATAAATAAAATCTTAAAAAAAAAAGAAGTATGATTTTTACCTCCATGATTAGAATTCTAAGCAATGCCAATTTACTATACACAGGGATTGCACAGAAACCGTATGATAATTATATAATAATACAATAGGATTTTATATAATTATTATAATTTTTATATTATTATAGGTATATTATATATTTTATATCCTTATGCATAATACTTCCTATTATAATAACTACTATAACTGTATAATTATGCCTATATAGTTACTATTCCACTTCCCCAAATAAGTTATTAAGTGAAAAAGGAATTTGTAAAAGAATGTCTAATATGATGTCATTTTATTATACTTTTAATCACATCTGTACTATTGGTTTGGTTTTTTTTTAAGATTTTATTTATCTATTATTATTATTATTATGAGAGATCATAGAGAGAGGCAGAGACACAGGCAGAGGGAGAAGCAGGCTCCATGCAGGGAACTGATGTGGGACTCGATCCCCGGACTCCAGGATCACGCCCTGGACCAAAGTGCTCAACCACTGAGCCACCCAGGTGCCCCCCAGTTTTTTTTATTATCATTACAAATAGAATACATGCCAAACAAATTCAAACATGGGATGAGTTACTGCTAAATATAAGCTCTGGGTCATCCCTTCTCTTCACTACTACCAGGGCTCCGTCATGTAGGATTTTTATGTTAAACATTTCTGAGATGGAGGGTTTGTGTGTGTGCTGCATGTGTGTTTTAATGACATTGTAATGATATTATCTGAAAAAAAGCGTATGCAACTTATTTTTCTTAAATTTTTTATTACTATCTTTTTAAATTCCAGTTAGTTAGCATATGGTGTTGTATTAGTTTCAGGCATACAATATAGTGATTCGACAAGAAGTATGTGGTTTAAAAAGGACAAATTTTTCATCTCAAATGCTTTGTGGAAAAAGCAGCAGAACAAAGAAATTACAATATTTTTTTAAGTCATCAAAATTATTTATTAATAATCTGGGTAATTCTGATCCCTCCATTAACCTGAGAGTCAGTAGGATATTCAAAAATCCAGAAACTTACGGGTTTCTGCATAACCAGGTGCCTGCAACTCCTTAGGACATAACTACAGAAACCAAAATGTTCCCAGATCCTGTGGCTTGCGCCTTCTTCCCCAGAGAGACCAGCGTCCCTGCGGTCACACTCTGCATCACTGCATTCCTGGATCATTACAGCAGCCGCCCGCTGTCTTCCTGCCTAGTGGAGTGTCTACACATAAATGTTAAGATGAATTAGTCTCACTGTTCCTAGCCTCCAGCCCTGTCGGTTCTTCCCATTCTTCGCTGCCAGATTAATCTTAGTGGGCAATGGCGAGCGATGGCCAGAGCACGGTTCTGGAACCAGAGAGACCTCAGTGAAAACTTTAGGGCTGCTCGACTTACTGGCTGTAGACTTGCTTAAATTAGAAAATACACACCACCACCTGTAAGGATCCTTGCCAAAAAGAAATGAACTTGAAATCTGACTGAGCAGGCTATCGGTGCCAGTTTACAGGAAATCAAGGGACAGAAGAACATGTGACATGGAACAAGGCGACATAGAAGCAAAATCCAGAATGAGGTAAATTCTAGGGACAAACAAAACCTGGTTTCTTCAACAGATGAATTCCAAGAAAGAAAAAAAAAGACTGGGGACTTTTTCAACTCAAAGGGATTTAAGAGATATAGCAACCAATTTTCAGTGTAGAGATCTTACTTGGTTTCTGATTGCAATGAAAGAAGTTATTTGTTTTTAATTTAGGAGGCAATCAAGAAAATGTGAATCGTGACTATTTGATGATAGTAAGGAATTGCTATTAATTTAGGTATGAGGATAGTATCATGGCTATTTTTTTTTTTTGGAAGAGTCCTTATGTTTGAAAGACATACACTGAAATATTTATAAAGTAATATGACAATTGGGATTTCCTTCAAGATGATTAGGGTGGGTGAAAAGTAAGGGGCATGGATGAACCAAGATTGGCCATAACTGATCATTGCTGAAGCTGAGTGATAAATATGCAGAGGGTTAATATATTAATTTTTCTTCTTTTTGAAAGTTTCTTAATATAAACTTTTTTTAACCCTGTAATTGCTCACATTCTAGATTCTGTTGTTTGTATCCCTCTGAATCCATCAACATGTTCCTCTGTCCTCTATATGTCCTGTAAACTATTAGAAATGTTTAGAGGCTTGATCTCACAAAAATTCTATTTTTGGTAAGAACATTTCATAGGTGATTTTTGTACTATTAGGAGGCACTTAATGTCCATAATAAAAAAATTTTAAGATTGTATTTATTCATTTGAGAGAGAGAGAGAGCAAGAGAGCATGAGCAGGAGCAAAGGGAGAGGGAGAAGCAGACTCTCCACTGAGCAGGGAGCCCAATGCAGGGCTCCATCCCAGGAACCTGGGGTCATAACATGAGCCAAAGGTAGACGCTTAACCCACTGAGCCACTCAGGCACCCCTAAAAGTATATTTTTTAAAGATTTTATTTATTTATTCATGAGAGACACAGAGAGAGAGAGAGGCAGAGACATAGGCAGAGAGAGAAGCAGGCTCCATGCAGGGAGCCTGATGTGGGACTCGATCCTGGGAGTCCGGGATCATGACCTGGGCCAAAGGCAGACACTCAACCACTGAGCCACCCAGGCATCCCCCTAAAAGTATTTTTAAATTGGTTTTCCCAACTGAAAAATAGGAATGATTCCTAGAAAGGTCATTTTAAGTTAAATTATTTTTTTTTTAAGTTAAATTATTTATAGAAGTAAAGAAACAACACAGAGCCTGGCACATCATGGGGGCTTCACAAATGTCACATTTTTCCTTCAATAGCTCACTAACTTCTATAATAATTTCCATTATGTACTGGATCAAGTTTTAAGTGCCCTTAAAATTCCAGGTCTTCCAGGAACTATTCCGAGTCTACCTTACTAGTTTTGTCTCCTTCCTTTTAAACATATGCATTCTTGTGTGCGCACACACGCATATACACGTGCGCATACACACACACACACACGCATGTACACACACACTGCATTCCTTAACTCCAACCCTTGGCTTACACCAATTCTCCCACTTGAGATGTCTTCCTTGCCTCCCCTCTGCCATCTTCCAAGACTCGGTCAAGTCCCACCTCCTGCAGGGGAATATTGTGATCATAAACAGCCTCAAATTGCTATTCAATGCTTACTTATTAAACTTCTCATGATAAGCTTTCCTTGTCCAATGGCTCCAGGGCATGGGAAGGACACTGGCCTTCCCTGCTTCTTTCACAGCACACAATCCAGCACCAGGCACATGGAGGCATGCCACAAATGTCTGCCAAAGGAAGAGAATGAAAGAATGAACCAGAAAATTGCTTCCAACCTGAATAGAAGAAGGCAAACTTGCCCACTCACACTTAAACAGATGCTCAGTTTGGGGAAGGGATAGAATGTATGAAGATGCATTAATTTCATCTAAAAGAGAAAATATCGGGACGCCTGGGTGACTCAGTGATTGAGCATCTGCCTTTGGCTCAGGTCATGATCCTGGGGTCCTGGGATCGAGTCCTACATCGGGCTCCCTGCAGGGAGCCTGCTTCTCCCTCTGCCTGTGTCTCTGCCTCTCTCTGTCTCTCATGAATAAATAAGCAAAATCTTTTTTAAAAAATGAAAGAGAAACTATCTGCCAAATTTATCATCCTTACTTTGCTTATCTTACCCTGACTTCCATGTATAGAGAAGTCAAGAAATTTTCCCGGCCCTGATATCACTCCGATCATGGGCAAGAGTGGATAAAATCAAACGACAAGCTTAGGTGTCTGAACACACCCTTTGTGTCCCCAGGTATGACTGGGTGGAGAGGGAAAATGTGGCTGAAGCACAGCTATGGGTCCACGTGCACTACTGGTATGACCTTAGCCCTACAATCATTGCCGAGATCAGCTACTCTTGTGCCAGTGAGATATACTCCAAGCCTACCTAAAAATTGTCTCTGTAAAAGGAGTCACAACTGCCTGAGTCAGAAGATGGCAAAGCGATTCTGGAACATTCTGTGTATGAGGAGTAAAAAAATGCCACCCTCTTCTCTTTTCTTCCAAGACCCCAGAGGGGCCTCCAAGCAGCCAGCAGTCCCCTGACAGACAGTGATGACCTCGGGCTGAGCCTGAAGTTCCCATAGCTATTGCCATGTAATCGTGAAGGAGAGCTCTGTGAAATGGGAATGTTTGCTTTACCACTGGACCCTAGCTATTCCGTCTCTTGACACTATTAACAATAGAGCCTTCTAAGCTCCTACAGGACACCACTCCCTGGTGCCTGGCATGGAACGCGCGTGTCTCAGTTTCCCAAAAGGCTGGAGGGCGCAGTGGGTAGAACCTGGTGCAAGTTCTAGTCCTTTTGCTGAGAAAAACACACAGATACATGCAAAATTCTGCATATCATTTCATTTGGGTTTCTAACATTTATTATTCCCTCCACCTCCCTATGTTTCTAATATTTAAACAACTGGTTTTTTTTATTCCCTCATCACTCCCACCAAACCTATTTCTTACCACTTGGGAAGAGTGAAATATTATTTCTTCAAAAAACGAAATGTTCCCAAACCACACCATGTTCCTTCGGAAAAGCTACCTTGCTCTTAAGCCATCACAATTCTCCAACATTCCAGGAACTGCTTGAAACAGTGGTCAGGGTCAAGTGGCCTTAGTGAGAATGTGAGGCAATCCTGGGTGATTTCTTAACAAGGCAGTCATCACTTTTTCAGGGAGGACAAAAAAAAGGCGATACACAACTTAATAGAACATGTTGAGTGGCGGCCTAAAAGATCGTAGAGCTACAAAAGCAAGGCTAGATATAGAGTGGTATTGATTTGGGGGTGCTTGGAGGAGGCAGATAAAGGGCCCTTCCAGCTATTTTGTGCTCAGAGCTTGACCCCTTTTGTGCCCCAGTGCAGTCCAGGAGAAGTGTTTTGGCAGTCAGAGTCAGTCATTCACAGAATGACAGAAAAGGGGGACACGATTCACAAGTCGTCCTCTGCGGTGCCGAATTCCCCACCGTAAAATGGCTACTTACTTCCTTGAGCACTAAATTCACAGAAGAGTCATCCATTTCCCTGTAGCCATGTTTTCACTGCAGTTCCAAAACAAAATCATCATGTTCCCTATTATCTTAACTGCCCATAGTTGATAACTTTCCCAATTAGCATTACACATGGTTAAGTCTCTCTAATTACTTAATGATGGTCACCAGGTAATCCATAATAGCAATTACATATCTGAACTGTCATGGACTATTGGACAAATATGTAATGGGGCATTTTAAAGGCATTTAAAATGTAATGCTAATTAGAAAGTTTATCAAATATGATACTTACCATAATAGGGAACGTGTTGGAATTTTTGTGGTAAAAAACAAGAAAATAGTGTTTATTAGTACTTAGATTTTATGAATATAGGAATAAAATTAAGAATATGGCAAATTATGTGGAGCCAGATACATAGATTTAATGTACGATTCTCATTGTTTTATTTGCCCATTTATTAGAAAAGCATCAATTAATCACCTACTGCATTTCCTCACATATGCAAAGCTAATATCAGGAAATTAAGAAGAATATGTTGCTTGCTCATGCCCTTGGAAAGTCTGAAGTCTCGCTGGAGAGACAGGCCACAGAGAAATGAAATTAAGCAATTTTAATAAATATTACCATCATTAAAAAAATTCTAGGCCACCTGACTGGCCCGACAGTAGAGCAGGTGACTCTTACTCTCAGGGTCACAAGTTCAAGTCCCACGTTGGGCATGGAGCCTACTCAAAATTTTTAAAAAGGGGGAAGGTGCCTAGGTGCCTCAGTTGGTTAAGGGTCTGACTCTTGTTTTTGGCTCAGGTCATGACCTCAGGAGCCATGAGATCAAGCCCCCTACTGGCATGCCCTTTCTCTAAAAATAAATAAATGAATCTTTAAAAAAATTTTTTTAAATCCCAACTATATGCAAAGCCTTGAAGAAAACATGACAAAGACTCCTGCATGAGCCAAATTTCAAGAACATTCTTAAAAGAAGGAGGAGGTAGTGGTAGATGTACACTGACAGAACACCAGAGAATGTTCTAGGTTGAGATCATTGGAACTGCAGCATTGTGGGCTTAGCAATCAGAAAACTTGGATTGTGGGGGATCCCTGGGTGGCTCAGTAGTTTGGCGCCTGCCTTCAGCCCAGGGTGTGATCCTAGAGTTCCGGGATCAAGTCTCACATCAGGCTTCCTGAATGGAGCCTGCTTCTCCCCTGTCTGTGTCTCTGCCTCTCTCTCTCTCTCTCTCTCGCTGTGTGTGTGTCTCTCATGAAAACATAAATAAAATCTTTAAAAAGGAAAGAAAGAAAGAAAGAAAGAAAGAAAGAAAGAAAGAAAGAAAGAAAGAAAGAAGAAAGAGAGAAAGAAAAAGGAAAGAAAGAAAGAAAGAAAGAAAGAAAGAAAGAAAGAAAGAAAGAAAAGAAAGAAAAGAAAGAAAGAAAGAAAGAAAGAAAGAAAGAAAGAAAGAAGAAAGAAAGAAAGAAAGAAAGAAAGAAAGAAAGAAAACTTGGGTTGAAATCTTGGTTCTGCTTCTCACCAGCATTTTGACCTTAAACACAACAACCCCCGTAACTCTTAGTTTTGACATCAATGAAATGAGGATGATAACCTATCTCATGGGTTAGTCGTAAAGATCAAATTAGGGAGCATGTGTGACAATATGGTGTTCAACAAAGTGTTTGACATAGAAGGCAGGTGGATACTCCTTAAACGAATGAAAACAAAGTTATAACCGGAAATTGAAGCAGACAGTGTGCTTAGGGAGTCATGAGTCTATGGGGTTGTACAAGTAGAATTGGTCCATCTGGTAGCATGCCTTGAATACAAGGCTGAACCACTTTAGGTTTGTTCAAAGTGACTATCAGGATCTACTATCAGCTCTTGAATGGGGGTGTGGGGAGGTGATATTGTCCCAACAATTATGGGAAGATTGGATGGAGAATGGAATAACTGAGGGTTGGAAACTAAAAAGCTGTTGGAGCATTGAGACATGGGGAGATAAAACACAAGCAAATGTAGCTACCAATCAAAAGAGACACAAGAAGAGACCAGAGTTGAACATGAAGTAATCTGCCTCAAATTGGTACTTAGCACTATCACCCTGGTCCAAATCATCATCTCTCATCTATATCTTACAAAATCCTCCACATTAGTTAGAAATGCTTTCAGCTGTAGGTAGCAATTCAGCTGACTATAATGGGGCTTAAATAATAAAGGCTTTTAGTTCTTTCCAAATCAAAAAGTCTGGACAAGGTGGCTACAGGTTTTTTTAAGTGGTTCTATGTCTGTGTCTCTTGGCCTCTACCTCATGGCCACAAAATGGCTGCAGAACAACTCCAGATATCATTAGATCAAAGGCAGAAAGCAAGGGTACATGGCTATGGTGAAGGTTGGCACCAGCCAACCCTCATATCTGTTCCTTTTATTAAGAAGCACAGTAGGACAGCCCCAGTGGCTCAGCGGTTTAGCGCCGCCTTCAGTCCAGGGCGTGATCCTGGAGACCCGGGATCGAGTCCCATGTCAGGCCCCTTGCATGGAGCCTGCTTCTCCCTCTGCCTGTGTCTCTGCCTCTCTCTCTCTGTGTGTGTCTCTCATGAATAAATACATAAAATCTTTTAAAAATATATTTTTAGGGATCCCTGGGTGGTGCAGCGGTTTGGCGCCTGCCTTTGGCCCAGGGCGCGATCCTGGAGACCCGGGATCGAATCCCACATCGGGCTCCCGGTGCATGGAGCCTGCTTCTCCCTCTGCCTGTGTCTCTGCCTCTCTCTCTCTCTCTCTGTGACTATCATAAATAAATAAAAATTTAAAAAATAATAATAAAAATAAAAATATATTTTTTAAAAAAAGAAAGAAGCACAGTATCTTTTCCAGAGGCCTTCCAGCAGACTTGCTTTTATGGCACAAAGCTCAGAACTGGGGCACATGGCCACCTACAGGTGCAAGGGAAGTTAGGAAAGTAAAAACAAGGCTTCCAGATAGTGTGGTGAATGGAGCAAAGAGACTAGAAGTAATTTTTATGTAACCAGTCAACAATATCTCCCATGGCTTCCTAACTAGTTCCTTGCTTCTGGACTTGTTCTACTACAGGACTACAGTCAGTTTTCCACACTTCAACCGAAGCATTTTTTTTAATTAACTGATTAATAGTCCCCGTCTTAACACTATTCAAAGATGTCCTATCAGATGTGGACTCCCTGCTTAAGCTACAATGCCCTGCATTATCTGGGTCCTACCTATCCATCTAAATACTTCTCACAGCCCCTCTCCCCCTAACTCATTATTTCATAGCCACCATGACTATTGGCTCCTTCTCAGGGACTCTGCACCTGTCCCTTTAGAGAGGAATTTCCCTCCCAAATTTCCCCCAGAAGCTCCTTCTCGTGTTGTTCTCCCCTCCATAGAGAAGTCTTCTCAGACTACGCTATTTAAAGCAGGTCTTGTGCACTCAAGCCCTATTGTTCTCTCTTACCAAACCTTGTTTATTTCCTTAATTGTACTTATCACAATCTGTAATTTCACTTATTTTGCCTGTTTGCCTACTGTCTATCTCTCCTTCAAAATGCAAGCTCTATGAAAGTGGATATCGCCTTCTTATTCATCCTTTCATGATCACTTCTTTGCACAGTGCCAGACACATACTAGGTGGTCAGCAAATATTTGCTGAATAATTGGATGAGTGAGTATATCATCCAGAACTGGGTCTTGGACAATGAGAGGAGAAAGAAGAACCAGTGAAAGAGAGAGAAAGAGTGATCAGAGAGTTAAGAGAAAAATCAAAGGAGTGTGTACCATGTAGGTCAAAAGAGCTTGAGGTTGAGGGGAGGGGGCAGTGATTCATGAAATTCTGATGCCATAAAAATGGCAGAGAGAGAAAGAGTTGAAAATATCAGTGGATTCAAGTAGGAGGGGCCACTGGTAACTTGGGTTTAGGAGTTATATAAGGAGCGCACATTCTACTTCTTGCCTACAGAGTTTCAGAATCAAAGAGAGGCTCCAAAGATACTATATGGTATCTTTTTTTATGCTTCGGTTCTCTAGTGATGAAGTAGCAAGAGAAATATCTTAAATCTTCCTCCCTACCTTGGTGAGACATCTCAAATATCAAATTACAGAAATCAAATAATTTAAGCATCCAGGATGCCATAAGACAAAATAGATTAATAGTAATTATTAATAGATTAATAATAATCCAGGAGACAGATGTGTATTTGGAAAAGGACCCAAAACAAGCATGTTTATTCTTCTCCACTGGAATACCCAGTGTCTCCGTATCTTTCAACAATTTTTACCACACCCTAAATCTACTCTGCCTTATGTAGCTTTCATACACAATATCAGTAGTAGGCTGGCAGAAAAGCCACACAAACTAGTTTTGAGTGAGGAGATTTTGAGAGTAATTGCCCTGTAAACTTTCATCTTTTTCACTTAACTGTCATGTGATAAGGTTTAAGTCATTCCTAGAGGGAGCAGAGCCAATTCTGCTTCACAGCCTATGAGTCATATCAGAATGAAACTTGGTGACATTTAGCAAAGAATATCTGAAGGAAATCAGAAACTCCCTGGTGGAGTCTTTCCAGAGTTATTCTCATAGCACAAATCCATGTGACTATTTCCATTATTTGTCCATGAGCTTAAAAATATTATCCCACATGCTTTTAGAAACATCAGTAGAAATAAATGCCTTACCTTCTGCATATGTGCAGCCAAAGTGAATACATAGATAAATGTCTTACCTTCTGATCCTCTTCAGAGTAGGATTTACTTGGACATCGCCGAATTTGTTTCTCGTGAACAGCCCAGTAGAGAGGGCAACAAAGTGGACCATAGAGTAGGTGGCCAAGATTTTATCTACACTGCAACTGTGAGAAAACCTAGGAACCCCAGTAAAAATATGGGTCTCAGTAAAAATATGGGTCTTTCTAGATGGTCTCTTATTTAATTCTATCTAAAAACTAATAAGAGCACTAAGGAGATTCCATTGTGGCACAAAATAATTTGATGGAAATAAAACTGATTTTTTCTTTGATTTAAAAATCATAGTAGATGAACTTGAGAAGAGCGTGGTTGATCACTATGGAGGTATGAATTAGAGGCAAAAAGAAGAAATAATCTCAAGGAATAGAACAAAAATACAAGAGGCAGAAAATATGAGGGAAAGGCTGAGAGTCTTAAGGGATCCCTATTATGTGAAGAGTAGAAGCTCTAAAGAGAGGCAAAGTGATGATGATGAACAAATGGAAGAAATGTTCCTTTGCAGCTTAAAAAGACATATCAAATTTCTAATAAGTTCAGAGATTGAAGGCACATCCCTAGAAATATCACTGTAAAATTCCTTAATTCTAGGTATAAAAAGAGATGCTTCACAACTTCTACAGTGGAATAAGTAACTCAAAAAACAGCTCTCCTGACACTGATCTTCTCCTCCAGTCGGGAGGTGAACTAACAACACAGGTATTTGAGAAAAGGGAAGCTGCAACTTAAGAATACTAAAGTCTTTCTAAATATCGCTCACCTATAGAGGTGAAAGGAAGATACCTGCATATATAAAAGGACACAATGAATCTATCACCCAGGTATCTCATTTAAGAAACGTAGTCTAGAAGCAAAATTACTAACCATCTCAGCCTAACCTAGGAGATGAGAGCAGAAGAGAAGTGGTGAAGGAAATACCAAGTGCAGGATTTCAAAGATCTCATCTGGGATAGGAAGGAGACAGAGAAAGGGGAACACACAGGTACTCTAAAGATCCAATCTTTGGGACTGGAGGATATCAAGAGGAAACATAGCATCTTATCAAGAGACCGAATGGACATTTTTTTGGGGGGGGGATTGTATTTATTTATTCATGAGAGACACAGAGAGAGAGGCAGAGACATAGGCAGAGGGAGAAGCAGCCTCCCTGCGATCCCAGGATCCTGGGATCACAACCTGAGCTGAAGGCAGATGCTCAACCACTGACCCACCAGGTGTCCCCAGAGTGGACCTCTTGCTTCAAGTAATAGTAGAGATACTTGTGTGTGATTATAAGTGCTAAGAGAGGATGGAAACCAATAAAAAGGTCAATCAAATGTGGTCCCACCTTATTCACAAATGAACAAGGGCAAGTTTAAATAATATTTAAATGCTATTTTCCCTAGAAGACTGACAAAGCATGCAAAGTGTGATACTATCCAGGCTGGCTGTCATGGACAGTAGGGATGGGAAGGTATCTTCACACACTTCTGATGGGATGTAACAAATGTAATCATTTGGAAGGACAATTTCACATTACCTAGCAAATGGAAAGTGAACACACACTCCATACTGAATCATCCCATTTGTATTTTTAAATGCACATAACATGAAATATATATTATTTTAAAGTTACGAGGATACTAAGAAACTCTTAACTGTGGTTATGGGGAGGGGAGGTCAGAGCTTGAGAAAGGAACTTGTACTTTTCACTTTCCGCACAGATTTTCTTTCTTTTCTTTTTTTTTTTTAAGATTTATTTATTTATTTATTTATTTATTTATTTATTTATTTATGAGAGACACAGAGAGAGGCAGAGACACAGGCAGAGGGAGAAGCAGGCTCCCCACAAGAATCTTGATGCAGGACTCGATCCCAGGACCCTGGGATCACGACCTGAGCCAAAGGCAGATGCTCAACCACTGAGCCACCTAGGTGCCCCTCACACAGATTTTCTTAAATATATAAAACTCTCTCATCAAAAATGGACATGTCCTTTACCCACAGATTCCATTTCTAGGAAGTTACTCAACCATCCAACACTACACCTGCACACATGTGGATAGATAACAGTATAATGAGCATTCCTATGCATGAGTTTGCAATGAAAAGAGGAAAAAAATAAAACTAGAAATGACCAAAATGTCCACCAATAAGGAATTGCTTACTGAATATGGGTACATTCTCACGATGGTGTGTAATACAACCATCAAAAAGAATGAAAGTGATCTATATCTATATGTACAGATGTAGAAATGTGAAGTTTAAGACATTGTTTGCTAAACAAAGCAAGTTGGTGAATGGTATTATAATAATATTTGAAAAAACAGTTTTTTCAAGGACATTCATACATATGACACTAAATATTTATGGCAGGGAATTTTACCCTCGTTTTCCTCTGGGTGGTGGAAATGAGCATTGAGAACTAGGGAGACAGACGTCTGTTTTTCCCTGTATATGCTGCTGACTTGTATATAGTTTTAATTTTTTTCCATGAGCATATTCCTTTTATAATTTAAAATAACAGTTAACTTTTTCCAAGTGGGTAAATGAAATATGTATCTATATATGTATACTCATACATACACACATATAGGAAAGTGTGCCTAGTACTACATTAAAAATAACAAATGGTCTGAAACATCAAAATGCTGATTACAAATATACCATATTACCATGTGGCATCTTTGCTAAATAATTTGCACTTAATTGTCAAGCATTTTTATCTTGGCATTCGGGGATCCCTTTTCACACCTTCTGTAACTAATTACTCAACACTAATTGTTTCTCTCAGAAATGTGTTGCCCCACTGGGAAGCCCAATTGCAGGGCATATCTACCATACTGGATAAAATCTCAGTCTTCTGAAATCTTCACTACTCTGCACAGCATTTGAGAAACATTTAAGCTGTAATATCTAGAAATGAGAAAATCAATGTAATGTACTATATGTGAAGTACAGCATCTTGAAAATCTATTGCTGAGCAGTTTCATCGTCAATCGTATTGATGTAAATCAAACCCTCTAATAACAAGGATAATTACAAAAATCTCACCGGGTCTATTATAAGCACATTTTTATTTAAAAATATGAATGTCTGTTAATAAAGCAACCTTATCTGCATATTCAAGAATGTTATTTCTTAGTAGCTTTCTATATAAAATATTTGTCATGTCCCTCTTTTGCAGGCTGTGAGATTCCACACATCCTGCTCATGTCTTTCTCCAATGGGACACTTATCTTCAGTGATGAAAGATAAATGTCATTAACACAAGAGGAAAATGTTTAAGCACAAGACGTAAGGGTCCTTTAATGGCATAGTAAGCTCAATGCTCAGAATAGAAATAAATCTTTAGAAAATTAGGTTCTTTCATCCAGTTAGTTTCTAGAGGTCTTTTTAGGATATCACAAATCAAGACAAGCAAATAAATTTTCTTCTTTCTTTTCACTTACGCACTTGCTTCTTGCCCTCGTAAGCGAGGAGATAACAATCAAGCCAAACCTAGCATCTACTTTATTTGTTATTATTGGACACCACCAAGTGCCTACAGAAATCAACTGATCGTTCAAAAATATTTCCGAATACTTGGAAATCGCTCCCCAAAATATTGACCAGGATGGTCTATAATAAACTATGATTCAGAGGCAAGGTTTCTGAACTGGAGTCACATGACCTGCGTACAAATCCCCAGGCTTCTCATTTTCTGCCACTGAGTGCTTTAGAAAACCACAGAGACTGAACATCAGTTTCCTAGTTTGTCAAAGAGAAATGATAATTATGCCTATCTTCCATCAAAAACATTCAATAACTATATGTTGACTTCACAAAAGCAAGACTATGTCAAATAACAGATGAAATAACAAACTTGCAAGCAGGTAGCAGGTAAAATATAGTATGCAAATTTAGGGGCTTGTGCCCTTACTGCCAACAGAGGCAACTGAGTATAGCAATCAGGCTTTCCAGCCCCAGCATCAAACTGCCTGAATTCCAATGCTGCCTTCACCTCTAACTTAAACTCTCCACGCTTCACCTGTTAAAACGGAGATAATAACCTTTCTTGGGAAGTCCGGGTGGCTCAGCGGTTTAGTTCTGCCTTCAGCCCAGGCCGTGACCCTGGAGTTCCGAGATCGAGTCCCATGTCCGGCTTCCTGCAGGGAGCCTGCTTCTCCTCCTGCCTGTGTCTCTGCCTTTCTGTGTGTGTGTGTCTCTCATGAATAAAGAAATAAAAATCTTTAAAAAAAATAATAACCTTTCTTATTTCATAAGCTATGGGGAAGATTAAGTGAAATTATGCATGTAAGAATTTAGAATGGTATCTAGTCTGTGGTAAGTACTCAGTACATGTTTGCTATTTTTAGTAACTACATTAAATCAGCTCTGATATGATATTGAGGACCAACTCTAATCCCAGCAGCAAGTCAGACCTTCCTCCCTTGTGAGATCTGGAACTGCTGATTGTCTACATGTTCTATGTTTTGTCACCTTGAGCAATGACCCCTTTGGCTCCTCCCACTGCATACATATAACAGAATCATGGAAATTAAAACACTGTGGTTGCCCAAAAGCTTTCGCCTACATTCTATAGGAGAAATTAAGAACCAATCCTTTACAAGGACAGTCAAATTCAATACAAACAGAAAAATGAAAATGCTGATCCCTGTCATGGCCCCAGTAATATACTGACATCACCCACATCTCTAGGAAACATGCTTTTCTAGAGTAGTGGAAAAAATATAGTGCAAATTTACTGCGAATTTCAAGATGTTTGGGGTCATGGATTCTTTTGAATGTCTGATAGAAAGCATGCTCTCTCCCCAGAAAAAAAATGCATATGCTCCTATGTGCAAACAATTTCACATACAATTTCACATATAACTTCCCTGAAGTCTACCATAATTAACCTCAGCTAAAAATATATTCATGCATGTGCCAAAAGATACATTTTTAAAGTACCAAAAGTTATACTTTTAAAAGAGCAATAGAAATGAAAAATTTTTAAAACTGAAAGGAGCACACCAACATATTTCATTGTTTCCTTTGAGGAGCTTACGCTACTTTTATGACTTTTTAAGTTTGTTAATATTACACTGTACAACACACAACAGATTCAGTTTGTAACCTAAATTTGAACTGGATTCAAAGGTAAAAATTCTTTTTTTTTTTTTTAAGATTTTATTTATTTGACAGAGAAAGCAAGAAAGCACAAGCAGGGGGAGTAGCAGAGGGAGAAGGAGAAACAGGCTTTCTTCTGAGCAGGGAGGGCTCCATCCTAGGATCCTAGGATCACAACCTGAGCCAAAGACAGAAGCTTAACCAACTGAGCCACCCAGGCTCCTCTAAAGGTAAAAATTCTTACTCAATGTTTAGAAATATGTAGGTGAGTTTGTTGATACAGGTAAGGTAAAATTCAAGAGAAACTTTAAGGAAGTGAGTGAAGAGTTCAACACATTTCTTTTTTTAAGATTTTATCTTTAAGTAATCTCTGCGCCCAACATGGGGCTCAAACTTACTACTCCAAGATCAAAAGTCACATGCTCTACCAACTGATCCAGAGAGGTGCCCCAACACTCATTTTTATTCAGTAGGGAATAATTTCTGGAAGAGGTGGGATCTGAGTCCATGTGGAAGGATTCCTGAGTCAGCATCCATGGAGATGGTAACCATAGCAATGAAGCCTGGTCTTCCCATTTTCAACCCCATTTCTGAACCAGTCATATTGGGAAAGTGTGAATGGGTAGGGAAAGAACATAGTACTCTACCCTTCATGGGAGTCCCAAGGGCCCAAGGTTCAGGTGGATTGTGAGTCATAGCCAGTCAGAAAGACAAGGAGATCAGGTTGGCCTTTAAAAGCAGAGCAAATCAGAACATGCATTTACCCACAGTATTCACCACCCATGACAACGCCAGTGTCGGCAAGGACTGGCCTCGGTAAAGATCAGTCTGTAAATCAGTTGCTGGGGTGAAGGACAGGCATAAAAAATGTGAGTAAAGCAAAAACTGAAATGAAGGTAGGTCCTGTTTATCCAGACTTTCATAACAAAGTACTTTCCTCAATTAAAGTATATCATTGATCACTTGGTCCTCATTACTATCCTTCCAGATATTAATAGAAAGCATGGCAGTTCAGCCTTCTCTATTAGGTGTCCCTGCCTGTGGAGGCTGAACTTTATCATGAAGATCTTAGGAAGCAGTTCAAAACAGCCCACCAGAGCCATGAAATTTCCTTGCAGTTCTTGCGTTCTTAGAGATTGCTCTTAAAATCACACATATTTCACATTCTAGCCAGCAGCATATGTTTGTTCATTCAAAATTATTACATTTTTATATAATATATTACATTATACTTGTTAATATATTACATTCTATTTATTAATATATTAATATATTACATTATATTTTAGAATATATTACATTATATTTTTTAACAAAATGGATGTTTGAACATTTCTGCTTATTTGAGAAGTAAAGATTTGGCATTAAATTTTCTCCATTTTACAAATGACAGCCATGCAGCTATTTAGTGGAAGGGCTAAGATTGAACATGCAATCCATTCCAAATTGCCAGCATTCTTTCTATGCTTACATGTGGCACATGAGAAGGCAGATGGATGGAGAAAGTAAAGGACTTCTTGGTAGAAAGTGTATAGTCCAAAAGTGGAATGGTCAACGGGGGATTTGTTGAAGGCTTTTAAAGGACAACATAATGAAGTTGTCAGCCAAGTACAGGAGAGTTCTAAAACTCTCAGCACCTCAATTTCCTTATATATAAATTGGAACCAATAACACTGACCTCCTAGGGCTGTTGCTATGGCCAAATGAGGAAATCCATTGAAATTCCTCCATCCAGTGTCTGACCCACGGTAGGACTTCATTAAATGATAGTCTTGGTTATCCTTGGTCAAGTGGACATCTTTACCTGTACATGTCTTAAGCACCTTAAATTGAACATTTCCCAAACCAAATTTATCATTCTTTTCCTTCCCCCTTCCCCTTCCTCTAACCTCCAAGAATAATAATTCCCCTTTCTGTATAGTCTCAGTTGTGGTTAATGGCTTAACCATCTACCCAAGTAGAGCCTCAAAGTTACCCTGGGGATGTTTGGCTGGCTCAGTCAATGGAACATGAGATTCTTGAACTCTGGGTTGTGAGTTCAAGCTCCATGTTGAATGTAGAGATTACTTAAAAATAAAAATATTAATTCTATAATAATATAAAATACATATATAATATATAAATCTATTTTTTATATATTACATATATATACAATAAAATCCCTAAAAACAAAAACAAACAAAAAAACACAAAGTCATCCCGAACTCCTCCCTTTTCTCACCTACCACACACACACACTGTTAAGAAATTCTGAACATTCTATCTCCTAAATATATCTGGAATCTATTCCCTCTGTCTCTTTGCTACTTTCTCATCTCTTAGACAACTATAATAATTCCCTACTGATTTCTGTCTATTCTCTACCCTGCTGACAGTGAATGTGCTAAACTACAATCTGATGATCTCACTATAAGATTAAAAACATAGTGGTGCCTGGGTGGTTCTATCAGTGAAGCATCTGCATTCAGCTCAGGTCATGATCCCAGGATCCTGGGATCGAGCTCCACCTCGAGCTCCCAGCTCAGTGGGGAATCTGCTTCTCCCCCTCCACCCACTTGTGCTCTCTCTCTTTCTCTCAAGTACATAAATAAAATCTTTTTTTTAATAATAAATGTATTTTTTATTGGTGTTCAATTTGCCAACATACAGAATAACACCCAGTGCTCATCCCGTCAAGTGCCCCACTCAGTGCCCATCACCCATTCACCCCCACCCCCCGCCCTCCTCCCCTTCCACCACCCCTAGTTCGTTTCCCAGAGTTAGGAGTCTTTATGTTCTGTCTCCCTTTCTGATAGTTCCTACCCATTTCTTCTCCCTTCCCTTCTATTCCCTTTCACTACATAAATAAAATCTTAAGAAAACAAAAGATTAAAAGCATAGAAAATCTCATTATCTTCTACAAAAGGGCAGTTTCCTCACAATCTAGACCCAATGTACATTTCCAACTTCTCAACTTCTCCACACACACACACACCTAAGAACCCAGCCTCACAGACCTTTTCAATATTTCTCCTAATACCTAGAATCCTCTTCTTCTCTAGGTAACTGGGAAATGCCTACTTATCCTTCAAACACAGACAAAATGCCAACTCTGAGTTTTCCCACCCCTTAAACACTTTTCTCACCAAAATCATCTCCTGTCTAGTCTCACCATATTTACTTCTTTCTCTTTTTTAAGATTTTATTTTTTCAATTGAGAGAGAGAGAGTATGCACGCATGAGTGGGGGAAGGGGCATAGGGAGAGGGAGAAACAGACTCACCACTGAGCACCAGGCCAGACATGGAGCTGGAAATGGGGTGGACACCAGGTGAAATCCCAGGACCCATAAACCACAACCTGAGCCAAAATCAGACGCTCAACCTACTGAGCAACTCAGGCATCCCTCACCAAATTTACTTTTAACCTATTCCAATCTGTTCTCCCTGTTGTAGCCATAGTATTCTCTTCAAATGCAAATCAAAAACAAACAAACAAACAAACAAACAAACAAACAAACAAACCAAGGGGATCCCTGGGTGGCTCAGCGGTTTGGCGCCTGCCTTTGGCCCAGGGCGCGGTCCTGGAGTCTCGGGATGGAGTCCCAAGTCGGGCTCCGGGCATGGAGCCTGCTTCTCCCTCTGCCTGTGTCTCTGTCTCTGCCTCTCTCTCTCTCTCTCTGTCTATCATAAATAAATAAATCTTTTAAAAAATGCAAATCCATCTTTCATCAGGCTCTCTCCCCTGCTTAAATGGCTCCCCATTACTAAGCCCCAAATTCCTACATAGATCTACACAAAACCCACTTCCACAGATATATTCTATGTCTCTTTCCCACTAATTCTCCTTGATCCAATTACACTGGTCTTCCAGTTCCTCAAACACTTCAATCTCACTCATATAGTAAAGTATTTGAATATGCACCTCCCTCTCCTTTACTGGTTAAAGCTTACTTATCCTTCAGAACTCAACTCAAACGTGACTGTTTCTGAGAAGCCTTCTTAGGTCCTCCACTCTAGGCCAGATCATTGTATTCCCACCACCTAGCATAGGGTCTGGCATATACAAAGATTTAGTAGCTATTTGTTGAAATTCCTCTTCTCGATATCCCTAACCCTTACTCATCTCATGTCTTGACATTTATCACACTAAAATAGAAGTATTTATACTAGACTATTCTCTTGAAGAATCTGGAAAATAGTGTCTCTGTCTTTTTTCCTTTCTTCTTTCTCCCCCTTCTCCTCCTCCTCCTTATCCTCCATATCCCTTCATATACCCTTGTGTCTACTGGCTCATGTTGACAATGTCAAAATGTCAAAATGTTTGTCAAAAGAATAGACCCTAACAACAAAGTAGTTTACAGATGACATGGAAAAAGTTCAGGTCACCATTATTTGTTCTAAATAGGATGATTTTTACAAACTTTTTAATGGACCAGGGCTCTCTAAAATACTAAAATAGTATGGGAAGGGAATATGCCATCATATTTCTCTGAGAAAGAAAGCAAGTATGTGGAATAATTCTGTTGCTTTGGACCAGGAAAATCTGCCTTAGTGAGTAGATCCTGCTGCAAAGATATTTTTAAATGGCATCCACAAGGGTATTAGGAAAGAGAGTCTATGCCTGATATTTTCCTAGTAGGAAAAATACTGGGTTAAAGTAGCCTGTTTAGCAAACATACCCTGCTAGACTTTAAAATATAATATTTCCATTTTAATTCCACTATTCTAGATCAGCTTCTATATGGCATAAACACAATAGGAGTGTTTATTTCCAGTTAGGGCCCCCATTGTCACAAGGAAGTTCCAGAAACACTAAAGGACAACATGGTCCTCAGAGGTACATGACATTAGCCAAGGCTAGAATGGAAAGAGAAATTGGATCATGTACAATAAGAACAGAAAAGAACAAAACACCATAGATTTTCTACTTTTAAGGAAATGGCATGTCTGTGCCAAAGACTTTCCTTCACTTACCAATTGCAGAAATATTTATTGAGCTAGCTAGGACATGCTTAATATTTGGTCCCAGATAGCAACTCCCTGTTTATCAGGTCTTCCTCATGAACAACCTCCTTGAGATGAACAGAAATCCATGATATAATGGGCATTAATGCAAAGAGATGGAATTGGTTCTCATCAGAGCTGGATGAGAACTTGAAATTCATTTCGGCTATTTCCCTGCTTTTATCACCAGTAGTAGAAGTAAAATCCTCCCATGTTTCTAGAGTAGTATAAGAGAGGACCCAATTCAGGATAAGTAAGGGTCTACTCTGTTTTTCCCTACTGAATGCAGTTATAAAATCTGGTCAGAATGCAGGACTTTGAAAAGTAAATAATAGTAGGCAAAATGGAGAAAAAGAATGTAATTCAAAGTACCACTGAACAAGTGGCAAGTCTTTTCTTTTTCCTCTGGTATTCCTCAGCCTAAATTCAAGACAGCCAAAACCCAGAGTGGGTACCAGGGCACTGACAAAGATAGCTCCAGGATAAGCACTCTAGTATGGCTTGAGAAACATAAAAGGGGACTCATAACTTTCAGAAAAAAATGAAGAAATTACTGAATTTTTTTTCTCTTTTCTCCATTTTCTCATGCCCCAGCCACCTCAAGTGTATCCATAGTAGTGGCAGCTATGTCAGCCACTATGGCAACAGCAGAAGGCTATAGGCATTCAAAAATCTGAAGAAGACTTTCTCTTATCCAAGAAACTGTGGTCTAAAGGGTGGTGAAAAAAAATAAAGGGGGGTGATGTGAACTCCCAATACTTTATTTCTCTCTCTGTTCTTGCTGCTCGGCTCCAGACACTAGCACAATGATAATATATATAGGACTAAAAAGGTGAGCTTCAGGGAAACAGAAAGTTCCAGACAGATTGCAGAAAGAGTGGAGCTTGGGAAGGTGATACTGAAAAGCTTTTTAGAATTCCTGGGCTTACCTCTATCCTATGTCTGTTTGGCTCTGTTCCTAAACAGCTTATAAGAAACTTTGAAAACTGAACTAAGTCAACAGACCACTGCCCAGGTGCCAGACTGGCCACTGGGTGGCACACATGTGAGACAGATCTAAAAAACCTTACAAAGACTCTAAGAATGGTACTGACATTGAAACCATAACCTGCATAAGAGTAGTCAGAACTTGGGACCTAAGTACAACTGGATTGATTGATTGATAAAAGAAAAAATGTTGGGGCAGCCCCTGTGGTGCAGTGGTTTAGCACTGCCTGCAGCCCAGGGCGTGATCCTGGAGACCCTGGATCAAGTCCCACGTCAGGCTCTCTGTATGATGCCTGCTTCTCCCTCTGCCTGTGTCTCTGCCTTTCTCTCTCTCTCTCTCTCTGTCTCTGAATAAATAAAACTAAAATTTAAAAAAAAAGAAAAAATGTTTAGGATACAATCCAAAATTGCTTAAAATCTGAAAAAACCAGGAAAATCTCAACTCACATAAGAAAAGGCAATACCAACCCCAAGAATAGACAGATGAAAAATACTTTAAAGTAACTCTGATACAGATGCTTAAAGAAATAAGTGTAAACACTTTGAGCCAAAAGGTAAGATAGAAAATCTCAGCAAGAACATAGAAAATATAAAGATGAATCAACTGGAAATTTTAGAACTTAAAAATACAATAATCAAAATTAAAAACTCACAAGAACTTGATAGTAGAATAAAGTCAGTGAACTGGAAAATAGATCAAGAAATATCCAATATAACAACAGAAAGAAAAAAGATTGGAAAAAAAAAACCTAGCAGAGCTTTAGAAAGTTGTGGAACATTATTGAAAGGTCTAAAATTCATATCATCAGAGTCCCAGAAGGAGAGAAAAGAGTACAGTGAAGAAAAAATATTTGAAGACATAATGGCTGAAAATGTCCCAAATTTAGTGAAAGATATAAACCCCAAAGAGAACAAAATCAAAGAAATCTACACTCATATCCAACATAACCAAGCTCCAGGAAACTAAATATCTTGAAAATAGCCAGAGAAAAATAGCACACTACCTACAGGGAATAATAATTCAAATGACTGCAGATTTCTCATCAGAAATTATGAAGGCAAGGCACAAGTGGAACATTATTTTAAGGGATATGAAAAAAATAATCATCAATCAAGAGTTAATTCTATATCCAGCAAAAATATCCTTCAAAAAATATACATATATCCTACAGGAAGGAAGATAAATACATTATAAGATAAAGAAAAAATTAAGAGAATTTGTTACTGGCAGACCAGCTAGACTTGCTAAAGTAAATCATTCACACATAGGGGAAATGACATTAAAAAGAAATTCAAACATCACAAATGAAAAAAAAAAAACAAATGGCAATTTTAATTATCCAGGTAACAGTAGAAGATTATTCTTCTCTTGAGTTCTTTACAATATGTTTGATGACCAAAAGCAAAAATTATAAATTACAAATATAATTTGTATTTAAACATAAATATAAATTATAAATATCATATAAGTATTTATGATGAGTTTTTCCATTTACAGGTGTAATACATAAAACAAAACATAAAGGAGAGAAACTGGTAAAATTTCTACATCTGCTTAAAGTGATAAAATAGCAAAGTGATAAAATATTGATAAAGTATAAAAGTTGTGAAGATTGTGTATATTGTAATCACTAGAGAAATCACTAAAATAAATATACAAAGAGGTATGTGATGTAGCAAAAAACAAACTAGACAAATTAAAATGCAATATGAAAAAAATTTTCCAATAACCCAAAGAAAGTAGAAAAGGAGCAATAAAAGAGTGAAGAGGGAAAAAAACAGAAAATACATAAAATATGGCAAACATAAGTCCAAGCATATCAATGATTACATTAAATTTAAATTCCTAACCATGCCATTAAAAGACAGAGATTATCAAAATAGATTTTTAAAAGAAAACATTACCAAACTCTGCACAATATATCAGAAACTCACTTTAAATATAATGATATAGGGGGGATCCCTGGGTGCCTTCGCAGTTTAGTGCCCACCTTTGGCCCAGGGCATGATCCTGGAGACCTGGGATCGAGTCCCACATCGGGATCCCTGCATGGAGCCTGCTTCTCCCTCTGCCTGTGTCTCTGCCTCTCTCTCTCTCTGTGTGTGTGTGTGTGTGTGTGTGTGTATCTTTCATGAATAAATAAATAAAATCTTTTTTTTTTCATTTTTTAAATAAATTAAATAAATAAATAAATGATCTAGGTAAATCAAAAGTAAAAAACAAAAACACTAATCAAGAAAAAGCTGGACTGGTAATATTAATATCAGAAAAAGTAGACCTCAGAACAAACAAAATTACCAGGCATAAACAAAGGCATTATATAATGATAAAAGAGTCAATTCACTAGAAAACATAACTCTAAGTGTATATACACTTAACAAAGCTTCAAAATACATGAAGCAAAAACTGACTGAATTGATAGGAGAAACAGGGAGAACAGATCAGTGGTTGCCAGCGGGAGTTAGTGTGGCTACAAAAGGATAGCTAAGGGAGTTTCAGGAAGTGATGAGTTTTCTGACTGGTGGTGATTACATGAGTCTATACATGTGTGAATATTCATAAAACTATCTGCAAAAAAAATAAATTTTACTGATTTAATTAACATATTAAAATTTTTAAGGCAATTATTTAAAAAAAGAAAAGTATAGAAATGACTCAAAAATGAGATCCAAAGTCCTGGACTTGAGTCCTGCTATAAAGGGTACTGAAACTTTGTCTTTTATAAACCCTAATTACTTGTCACTGAAATTTCTTTTCCCTAATCAGTCCATTACCACCCTGCCCCATTCCTACATCAGTTTGGAGTTCAAGACGTTCCCTTTTCCTGAAGACATTTTTCCCTCCATTCTGATATTTCAGCCAGTTCAAATTCTACATCCTTTAATCCCTTTTTTTTTTTTAAGATTTTATTTATTTATTCATGAGAGACACAGAAAGAGAGAGAGAGGCAGAGACATAGGCAGAGGGAGAAGCAGGCTCCCCGCAGGGAGTCCAATGTGGAACTTGATCCAGGACCCCAGGATCACACCCCGAGCCAAAAGCAGACACTCAACTACCAAGCCACCCAGGCATCCCTAATCCCCAATTTTAAAACTACTTTGTTCTTGATGATTTGCTAACCTGCATTAACTGAAGTTAACTTTCCTTTTTCTGGCAAATAGCCAAATTATTCTGTCTGGATCTCCTGTACAGCACTTGTCAGTTTCTTCCCTGCTATCATGGTTCTCTATACTGCCTTATGGCCTCTAACCAGGCTATAGTCAAGAACGAGCAAGGATCTGAGACTTTCAAACTGCTCACAAACTAACCAGTTAACCTGCTACTATTTCATACATACTAGCAAAAAACTTGAGACTCCCTGGTCAGAGACCAAGGACTTCATTACTCAAGGGATAGCAGGCAGTATCAGGTTCCCAGGTTGTCCAAGTCCCATGGAGGCAATATGGAGTGGTTCAGGAGGATACTGTACACACAGTGGGTCTGTGTCACAGCTGAGGTCCTCTGAGCTTAGGAAACCCTGAATCTCACAAGAAGACTGCTAGCAAACCTACCCTGGAGAGAGATATTAATTGTATTAGCCTGCCCTCTGCCAAGGAATAAGATATTATCTCTATCATCTCAGGCTGTTTACCAAACAAGCAGGCTTCAAGAGACAAACGCTGATATAGATGTACAGAAACTCCATGAAGACTTGTCCCCTGATAGCTATTATCTCCTTGAAGATTTATATCTGATTTCCTCTTAAGTCACTTTGATATCTGCCTGAATTAGATGAATTATTTTAATCACAGGCTTGTCAAAAAAATTTTAAGTTGGGGTGGAATAAAGAATGTGAAGTCTTGAGTGGAAGAGGACAGACAGTCCAAAAATAACTCTGAGTTTATGTGCCTAAATGACACCATATGTGGGGAGGAGATTGGGGGTGGGGTAACTGAGTGATGGACATTAAGGACCGCGTGTGATGTAGAGAGTCCTAAGTGTTATATAAGACTGATGAGGGGGGATCTCTGGGTGGCTCAGCGGTTTAGCGCCTGCCTTTGGCCCTGGGTGCGATCCTGGAGCCCGGGGATGGAGTCCTGCATCAGGCTCCCTGCATGGATCCTGCTTCTCCCTCTGCCTGTGTCTATGCCCCTCTCTCTCTCTCTCTCTATGTCTATCATGAATAAATAAAAAATCTTAAAAAAAAAAATGACTGATGAAGGATGCCTGGGTGGCTCAGCGGTTGGGTGCCTGCCTTCAGCTCAGGTTGTGATCCCGGGATGCAGGATCGAGTCCTACATTGGGTTCCCTGTGAGAAGCCTGTTTCTCCCTCTGCCTGCTTCTGTCTCTGCCTCTCTCTCTCTCTGTATGTCTCTCTCGCTCTATGTCTCATGAATAAATAAATCTTTAAAAAAAAAGACTGATGAATCACTGAACTCTATCTCTGATACTATAATATACTATATGTAATTAATTGAATTTAAATATAAATAAATAAAATACACCATGTGTATAAATGAAACATTGTGACTGATGTCCAGACATAGCACCTATATTTAGTCCAATTTTTCTCAAAAGATAAAGGGAATTGGGGCACAACAATGTGGATATAGTTAACACTATAAAATCTTTTAAAAAGAAAGAAAAAGAAAATCTTTGGCTTGGCCAAAATTGAACCACAAAATGTGAAAATGAAGCACTACCTTCTAATCACTGACTCCAAACCTCACCTTCTTTCTGCTAGTGAAAGTAATTCAGGATGCATATTTATAAAATTTAAATGTGGCCATTTACCAATTATCCCCTCTCCAACTGTCAAGTTTTTTTATATCTCTTTTTTTTTAAGATTTTATTTATTTATTCATGAGAGATACAAAGAAGAGAGGCAGAGACACAGACTCTCACAGGGAGCCCGATGCAGGACTTGGTCCTGGACCCTGGGATCACACCCTGAATCAAAGGCAGATGCTCAACTGCTGAGCCACCCAGGCATCCCTGTTTTAAATATTTTTACAAGTATGATGTTTGTTTAGCCATTCATTCATCAAATATTAAGGACATTCATGTTCTAGGCACTGGGGTTTTTTTCAAGATTATTTTTATTTTTCAGTAATCTCTACATTGAATGTGGGGCTTGAACTCACAACCCCAACATCAAGAGTCACATGCTCTACTGACTCAGTCAGCCAGGTACCCCTAGGCCGTGTTCTATAATACATATTTAAGGGGAAAAAATCTATATGTTGAGTATTTAATATCTAGCATCAGGCATAGGAAGCAAAATACTAAAGTTGAAAAATAAGAAACAAAAATGAAATGAAAGCTTTGAAGCACTATATTGCAAATATCAAAAAATGGAAAACATACTCCCTTAAGGCCTAGACTTTCAGATCTAGTCAGGCCAATTATTCAGCAGCCTAAAGGATCTGAGATAGCCCACCAAGGTAAATTTTAGGACTTGCTATAAAGGATTAAGACAGGGATATGAGGGATCTCTGAGTGGCTCAGTGGTTGAGCATCTGCATTTGGCCGAGGTCGTGATCCTGGAGACCCGGGATCGAGTCCCACATGAGGCTTCCTGCATGGAGCCTGCTTCTCCCTCTTCCTGTGTCTCTGCCTCTGTGTGTGTATGTGTCTCTCATGAATAAATAAATAAAATATATTTTTTAAAAAGACAGGGATATGATGGGTAGCCCAGGTGGCTCAGTGGTTTAGCACCGCTTTCAGCCCAGGACCTGATCCTGGAGACCCAGGATGGAGTCCCATGTCAGGCTCCCTGCATGGAGCCTGCTTCTCCCTCTGCCTGTGTCTCTGCCTCTTTCTCTGTCTGTGTCTCTCATGAATAAATAAATAAAATATTTTTTTTAAAAAAGGCATATGAGGACCAGCATTTAACTTTAATTCAAACATGATTAGTGCTTTTTCTCCTATTCTTTTAAATTAAGTAGGCTCCATGCCCAACATGGGTTTTGAAATCACAACCCTGAGATCAAGAGTCACATATTCTACTGAATGAGCTACCTAGGCACCCCTCTCCTTTTTCTTACATAAGGTCATTAACTTACACTTCCTGGCCTCAGTTTCCTCCTCTGTAAAAAATTCAGACCTTAAGAAAGTCCCTCTGGCCATGTGCCCATAGCTTTCTGATCCAAATCAGCTTTAGGCTAAGAATGGAGAAATCTAGCCTGGAACCTTCTGGGGCTCTCAAAACTATGGAAAGTATACGAATGGCCCCCAAATGCCTAATCAGTTCAGGCCAATCTCTGGTCCTGTGACAGCCTGGACATGATTTGGGTATAAAGCTGGAGGCAGTGCAGGTAGGGAAGGTGAACCTATGACTGCTCTCTAGTGTACAAAACTCTAACATGCCAGTATCACTGAGAAGTCATCTAAAGCTAGTGCTTTTCAAACTGTGGGTCAAGATTTTTTAATGAGTCAAGAAATTTAGTGGGTTAACTGCATGTTTTGGAATGGAATGGATTTACATGGAATGGAAAAGAAACCATCAGAGTGTATGAGTAAATATAAATATTGTTTAGCAAATTTTGTTTCAGGGTGTGTGTGTGTATCGGGTCATGATATGCCTTTCTTTATTGTGAGAGACACTCAACAGTTTGGAAAACACAGCTCTAGTTGTGTGTAGAGGAAGGGGGATAAGGAGAAGCATCCGTCCAGGACAGGCATAGGCCTGGGAGAGGATTGGGGACAGAATGAGATTGAAATTCATCCCATGGCCCAAACTCCCAAACCGATCCTCTGAAAATTATCTCAGGATCTTTGAGAAAAAGGAAAAAGAGAAGGCCTCCCATATCCAGAAAGTGGCCTTGGCCTGTTCGTTGAGTTCCCTGGGCACTGGCCTTTGCCAGTGGCTTGGTTTTTCTGTGTATTTTTCACCAAACAACTCACGGTGCAAAACCAACCAGGGCTTCTAAAGCCTTTGCACCAGCTACTGTGCCTCACATCACCTTGATATTTCCAAAATTCAAAATGGTCCAAAAGGGATTTTAAACTTATCTATGTAGTGCTACAATTTGCAATTCTCACTCCATTCTTAGTATACATCTCCTCCAGGGAAGATTATCCCTGTTGATACCATCTGCACTTCAAAGCTTCCTACCTTATCTTTAGGTACAGGAATTGTCAGAAGGGTGTGTGTTACTAATTACTCAGTCTTTAGGGGGTGGGGGGCAGGAAGGTAGTGCCATTGCTATCAGTTTTACATTCTTTATTACACAGGAGCTGGGTAGGTATCCTTCCTCAAAGAGGACCCTGAGGTTTAGAAGGTTAATTTTCACACACAGCTGGTAAGTGGTAAAGGGAGATTTGAACTCAAACTTCCCTGATTTCAAAGTCTACACCTTTCCCAATACATCAGGTTACCCTTCTTGGTGCTGAGTAAGGAACCATGTGTCTTATGAATCTGGATCTACTTCCATTTGAGCTATTGTAGAAAGTATTCATACTGCACTTCCAGTTGAAGAGTTGAAATTACTCCCAAGCAATAGCAAAACCAATGTTACAGGTTCTACAGAATTTATAACAAGCAGAGATCATTGAGTGTTGTGTTCAATGGGAACTGAAATTCACACAGGTTGACCGTTTGCTTGATTGGCTTCTTTAAATAGAGACAGTAGGAAAATTAAAGGCACAGAGAGCAAGGATAGAGAATACTCCCTGACATGAATACTGGAAGTGTGAAGCTGGATTTTTCAGGTCAAAATTATTCACATAAAAACATATTCCCCAATTTATAATGCAAATCATTAATAAAGCATAACTGAAAATACACAATTCCTGGAGCACTTGTCTGGCTCAGTTGGTATGGCCTGAGACTCCTGACCTCAGGGTCATGAGTTCAAGCCTCACCTTGGGTGTAGAGCTTACATTAAAAAAAAAAAAAAAAAAAACACTTCCTTTTAATAAAGCTTTTTCAGGGCACCAGGGTGGCTCAGTCAGTTAAGTGTCTGCCTTGGCTCTGGTCATGATCTCAGGGTCCTGGGATGTAGCTACACAGATTCAGGGCTCCCTGCTCAGTGGGGAGCCTCCCTCTTTTATACCCCCTTCCCCCTGCTTGTGCTCTTCTTCTATCAAATAAATAAATAAAATGTTTTAAAAATAAATACATAAAACTTTTGCATGTCCCAACCAAGTACATAAAAGTAAGTCAATTTATATCAATCCTTCATATATTTACAACTAGAGCTTATAAAATCCTTGAAATTAGAAGTTACTTTTTAAAGATTTAACTTTTTGAGGGGTGCCTGCTTGACTCAGTTGGTGGAATGTGAGACTCTGGATCTTGGGGCTGTGAGTTTGAGCCCCACATTCAGTGTAGAGATGACTTAAGGAAAAATAAATCTTAAAAAAAAAAAAAGATTTAACCCTTTGAAAGTCATTTAACAATCTTACATGAATATTCATTTTAATTTGGCTCATTTTTAGCTCCTGAGATAAAACATTTTCCTCTAAGATAAGCCAATTGAAGAAGTTTAATTTTTCACCTTTCACAAAATCAGCATATACACTGACCTACTTTACTGTACCAAGTAACTGATAAGCAAAATTTTGGAAGTCAATTCTCCTCACCCCATCCACACCACATTGTTAGGTCCTTATGCCATTCACTGTGCATTTCATGACTCAGTGTGATGGGAAAGGAGACACTGACTGAAGAATAGGATTAAAGGGAGAGTGCCTGGGGGCCTGGATGGCTCAGGAGGTTAAGCATCAGACTCCTGGTTTCTGGTCAAGCCATGATCTGAGTCATCAGATCTACTGCACTGCATCCAGCTCCACACTCAGCCTGGGATTCTCTCTCCCTTTCTCTGCCCCTCTCCTGTACCCCCTCCCCATGTTCTCTCTCTTTCTCAAATAATAAATAAATTATTCTTTTTTTTAATTATTCTTTTTAAAAATAAAAACAAAGACAGAGTGCCTACAGCAAGCCCAAAATGAGGCTATTTCACATACTCCTTCTCCCAACAAAGTATTGTTTTGTCCTGAAATTGAAATAATTGACTTTGAAAGGAGGAAGGAATAAGGCACAGAATTTGTTCTAAACCGTATGTATTAGCCAATAGCTGAGGCAACCTTCTTTAACCAACAAGATTGTCCATCAATAAAGAATTTGAACACTTACTAAGCCAAGGAAACCTCTTAGGCAAAATGTCTAAAAATTACATTGTAACAAAAGGACCAAACTGAATCATTATGTCACTGGAGCTTAACTTCACAGATAAGGAGAAAAATTAAGGGGTCTGCAGTTGATCGCTAAAAAATAGGAGTCCATATCAAAGTCATTGCTGATGCAAAGTACCATCCCACCAGTAGGCAAACCTAAGCATAGCACACATCCAGAAATGTATATACTATGCTAGAATGGCATCCAGTTAAATTCACAACTATCTTTCAGCAGAAACTACCTCTTTAAAGATTTCTAGTAACCTTTAAAAAGTTTTGTGTATTACTAAACTACATCTGAAAATAACAATGTACTATATGTTGGCTAACTGAATATAAATTCAAAAAAAAACTTGTGGATCCCATCCTAAGAAGGTGAAGACTCCAATTTGGTTTTTTTTTTAATATTTTATTTATTTATTCATGATAGACATAGAGAGAGAGAGAGAGGCAGAGACACAGGCAGAGGGAGAAGCAGGCTCCATGCCGGGAGCCCCACGCGGGACTTGATCCTGGGACTCCAGGATCATGACCCGGGCCAAAGGCAGGCGCTAAACCGCTGAGCCACCCAGGGATCCCCTGAATACTCCAATTTGAAGAGTATTCCTGAGTAGTACTGTGGATAGAGGGGTCATAGGAAGTGGATCTGAACTTCAGTTCACTGTAGGAAGGTCATTAAGAAATGCAAAATTTGTACATTTGAAACTTACATGGGGTTAAATATCAGTTCTACCTCAAAAAAAAGAAATGCAGTGTTCAAAAAATTAAGAGTTTGACTCAGACCTCTCCACAAATAGTCCAGGAAACCAGCACACACAGCAAATAAAACTTAGAACTCCCCTCTGCTTCTTCTGAGTCTACGTAAACCTCTCACTCCATTCTTTGAAACAAGAGGCAATCTTGTGACATATAAACAGAATAGTCCATTAAATGTCCACCCTCAATAGTCACGTGAAGTCATCTAAGTGTCCATGGCACTCCTACTCCTACTATGTTGTCCACAAGCCAGATTCCTCCACAGATCGGGAAATACATTGAAACCAGCAAAGGACCTTTTGTCACATCTTACTAAAATCCTGTTGTGGATAAAATAAGAGTGAGATTTTCACCAGGCCCAAATGATAGCTCTAGCTTAGTAGAATGGTCAATATATCCTAAAAGTGTGATCAGTGGCTTTCCTCTAGGTACCATCAAGAGCAAGAACGTGCACACTTTACACCATGAGCTCAAATCAAGTGTGGGTCTCCAGACCCAAGTGGCACTGCCTGTTTCCACCCGCCTGCTTTATGATCTGAGTGGTGTGCTGAGAGTTGCCATTTTACTCAACCCTGCCTTTCTTTTCTATCTCCTCTGATTTGATCCAGACACCCTAGCAAATGCAAGCCTCTGGCTATGGCAACAGAGAAAAGATATCCTTACCAAGATGTCTCTGGCACGTCAAGAGCTACTATGTATATAGTGTACTAAATCTATTTCTTTAAAAAAAAATAATAACCTTTCCCCCGCAGAAAGTAGAATTATTGACTCCTTTACAGGGAGATCATGGTAGTTTAGAAGCAGACTCTGTTCAGGCAGTGCTAAGAGCAGTTTCCTGGAATTCTAGAAATTCTCTTTGGAGGTAGAGGACTGTTTTTATGCATATTTTGTCCAGAATCATTGGTACCCCCAAACCTTATCTCTGATCTTAAACAACCATGATTCCCAAAGCCACCTGGCCAGTTCTGGTCATCTAGATAACAGAAACTAGCAGAGCTCTCCAAAGCTTCTCCCCTACCCCAAGGCACACTGAAGTTGACATGCAAGCTTACTTTCTGGATCCTGCAAGCAGAGCTTGTAACTCCTCCTTTGCATTTTTTTCCTGGTAGTTTAGTGGGGTGACATCTTGGTGAGATTGTGCCCCATTGACCTGTTTTTCTCAGCAGTCTGCCTTTCACTAATTTCAATCATTGACCCCAGAGATGAACAACTGGAATGTCAACTTTCAATGAAGTTTTTAGAGCATCATTAAGAAAGGCCGCTTTGGGGATGCCTGAGTGGCATGATCCCAGGTCTGGGGATCGAGTCCCACATAGGGCTCCCTGTGAGAGTCTGCTTCTCCTTTTGTCTGTCTCTGCCTCTCTCTATGTGATTCTCATGAATAAATAAATAAAATCTTTTTTAAAAAAAGAAAGAAATGCAGCTTTGACCTTTGGATCTGGACATGTTAGCATTGCCCAAGTGAAACACCAAAGGAATGTACAATCACACCCTCCTTGGCAACAAAACAAAATGAGAACAGAGGTGGCATATTTCCTGTGCAACATCCTGTGTCTGCTCTAAATCCACAGTAGCCATTGAAGATCCATTTTGCCTAGAGAAAACTCAAAGACCCATAAAGTGAAGCAGTTGGGCAAATGATCTGGAGGGTCATTCAGGTTTCTAAATGGCAGGGTACCTCCAGTCACATAGTTGGTATATCCATACTACTAAAAGTTGGGTTGGTCAGTAAATAATCTGAGTGGGTCATCTATATTTAAAGATAAGAAAGAGACCTAGATCTTTTCCTACTAATCCCCATCTCAGTTCAATTACAATTAATAGCATTTACTGAGTACCTAATAGGTGCTAGGGCATGCCTATGCTTTCTCTTCCCCAGTGGTCCCAATTTTCACTGTGGATTAGGATCATCCAGGGGAGCTTTGGTAACTGTCCAGACTACCTGTTTGTTTCCTTCCAAGAATCAGATTCAGAAAAGTCTGCCAGTGATTATAACAGGCAGCCAACGTTGAAACCTTCCATGGTTAAAGCTACAACCAGTCTGCCCTAGTTATGTGGCAAATCCCAACAGGCCAGACTTACATAAGTGGCCTGTACCTTCCTTCACCCCAGAGAAGGTAGTACTTGAGATTAGATCATATTCCCTGTCCAGGGGGTAAATGGAAGTTAGAATTAGGGGTAAAAGATTAGAAAAAGAACAAAGAAAAGGAAAAGGAATTATTAGAGTGCTTTATGCTTATTATCTCATTTAATGAAAACCACCATCCCAGGATGAGGAGACTGCAGTTTGAAGCAGTTAAACAACCTGCTACATCATTCAGCCCATAAGCAACAAAATGAGAACTTAAATCAGACTCTCCCCTCAAAACCTATGTTCTCCCCATGCTATACTCCCTATCCTACAATCTACCTTCTAGGCTCCATACCACATGCACCAATTTCTCTGTCCAGTCCCACAGCTTTTGTCTCTTACCTCAGGCTACCGAGGACTAATACATCTTCAACTGCTGTCCTGTTGCTCCTGGGGTCCACCTTCCTAACTGACTAGCCCAGGACTGACAGTTTATAGAATCAGGACTGAGCCCCTTTGGATGCTGCAACTTGACATCTTTCTTGCTTATTTCTTAGGTCAGCTTTTAGCCAAATTGATTTCTCTTACTAGGTCAGGCAGGGCTGGTGTCTAGTATTGGACATATTGCCTCCCCACCTCCAGCACTACATTCGTGCCATATCCTCTTCCATGGCTCCAGCTGAATCCATAACTTCATGATAAAACAAACTTAGGCAGCTGAGACAGCAGAGTATAGCACAAAGAACCAAGGCCTGGGGCAAGACCATCTGAATTAGAATCCTGGAATCCTCCCCCATTTACTTGCTGTGTGACTTTTCTGGGTATATCAGTCAGGATTCTCCAGAGAAACAGAACCAATTAGATATAATTTTTTTTCACATAATTCTGGGGGCTGAGGAGCAGAGACCCAGGAAAGTCAAAGCTTTAAGTTCCCGTCCCAGTTCAAATCTGAAAGCAGGAGAAGACTGATGTCTCAACTTGAAGATGGGCAGAGAGAAAGAATTCTTCTTTATCAGTCTTTTCTTCTATCAGGCCTTCAACAGATTGGATGAAGCCCTCTCGCATTGGGAAGGGCTATTTGCAGATACACCCAGAATAATGTTTAACCAAATATCTGGACACCTTGCGACCCAGTCAAGGTGACATATAAAATTAACCATCACATATTTTTCTTGCATTTCTAAAATGGTGATAATAATAATTTTTGTCTCACATAGGTTTGATAAAATTTAAGAATGACAGCATATGTGGAAATTTTTAATTAAAAAGTATGAGCCCACTCTACAAATGTCAGTATGATTACAAATAGAAGATTACAAATAGTATTCACTTGATGCAGAAAAGAATATCTTTTAAAAGTAAGGAACAGGGATCCCTGGGTGGCGCAGCAGTTTGGCGCCTGCCTTTGGCCCAGAGCACAATCCTGGAGACCCGGGATCGAATCCCACGTCGGGTTCCTGGTGCATGGAACCTGCTTCTCCCTCTGCCTGTGTCTCTGCCTCTCTCTCTCTCTCTCTGTGTGACTATCATAAATAAATACAAATTTTTAAAAAATTTGAAGCATTAAATTTCAAAAATAAATAAATAAATAAAATAAAAGTAAGGAACAAGGGTGCCCAGTTGGTTAAGCATCTGCCTTTGGCTCAGGTCATGATCTCTGGGTCCTGGAATCAAGGCCCACTTCCAGCTCCCTGCTCAGTGGGGAGTCTGCTCCTCTCTCCACCCCTCCCCCTTGATGGTGCTCTACCTCTCAAATAAATAATTTTTTTTTTTTACAAAAAAGAGTAAGGAACAAATTAGCTAAAAAGAATCTCCTAGGGGGATCCCTGGGTAGCTCAGCAGTTTGGCGCCTGCCTTTGGCCCAGGGTGTGATGCTGAAGTCCCAGGATCGAGTCTCACGTCAGGCTTCTTGCATGGAGCCTGCTTCTCCCTCTGCCTGTGTCCCTGCCTCTATCTCTCTGTGTCTCTCATGAATAAATAAAAAAAGAATCTCCTAGTTTACCTCGTATCTCTAGGTACCCTCCCCTGGACTTTTTCCAAATCTTCCAGTCTATTTTCTTTCCATTCTGCTTCCTTTTCCTCTTTTCCTCTTTTCCTCATGGCAGTTACTCTGCTTGCCCTTCCTACACTCTTTCACACAGCTTTGCAAGAAAAAATGAGTGACATTGAAATAGAAAGTCTAGATGAAGAAATAAGTGCTAATTGTATCAGAAGAATGACACAATTCTGTTCTGCACCTGGTTAGCTCAGCTGGTAGAGAATGTAGACTCTTGATCTCAGGGTTGAGTTCAAGCCCAATGCTGGGTGTAGAGATTACTTAAAAAAAAACAAAACAACAACAAAACAAACTCAAAAACCCAGGTGCTGTCCTAAGGTCTTCATATATATAAAGTTGTATAATCTTCACAACAACCCTATGAGACAGGGTCTGTGGGAAGTAGCCATGTAGATAGCTCCCAGTGATCCCTGACTCCTGGCTTTGATGCCTCATATATTCCCCTCCCTTTGAGTGTGGGCTGGATTAGTGACTTGCTTCTAACCAATATAATACAGCAAAAGTGACGGAATGTCACTTATAAAGATTAGGTAACAAAAAGACTGGCCTATCTTGGGCTTGCTTTCTCTCTCTTTCTCTCTCAACTCTTTCCAGTATGCATGTACTGCCTGTTTATTCATCCTCTGAAAAGCCTGCTCATGTTGTGAGCTACTCTATGGAGAGGTCCACACTGCAAGAAACTGAAATAAGCCCTCAACCAACAGTCAGTGAAGTACTGAGGCCTTCAGTCAAAGACCCATGAGCAAGAAATTGAATCCTGCCAACAATCACATGAATGAAGTTGGAAGCCAATCCCCCACCCACCCACCCCACTTGAGCTTTAAATGAGACCACAGCCTCAGTGGACTGAGTTTGAGCCAGAGACACCCAGCTAAAACTGTAAAAATATTCCCACCCACAGAAATTGAGATGTTTATTGATTTAAGCTACTGATCTCTGGGGTAACAGCAAGAGGTAACTACTACAGGCTTATTGTTGTCATCTCTATTTTGCAGATAAAAGAACTATGTCTCAGAGAGATTAAGAAACTTTTAATGGTATAAGCTTGTAAGTGGCAGATTGGGAATTTAAACCCAGGAGCTCTGTTTCCAGAATCCATGCTTTTTGAGTTGCTTGAGTGATTTACATTTTAATAAATAGATGTCAAATGCTTATATTTTTTATATTTTACATAATGTAAAGCTGTTGATGCTAAAGATGTACAGGCTCTAAATCAAGTAAGAGATGAGTTCTCTTTTGCCACGGTTCCTATCGAAGCAAATGTATTTCCTACCATAAAATCACCCGAGCCACAGTTGGCATCACTAATGAGTTCTTGAGGAAAGTACAAACTAGTTGTAATACATTACAAACACAATCAAAGCCACATCAACACCGAGTTGAAGGACAACAAAGATATTGTATAAACCTAAGTCTGGTATTGGCCATATACCAGGTGCTTAATAAATATATATTGGTTCATTCATTGGGCTAAACTGCTCACTGAATGTCCATCAGAGAAATTGGAGATTGGCTTTTTGAAAGGCAGAGTGGAGTCGCAGTCTTTAAAACAGACACACAAGTCCATCCTGCCTCCTACACTAGCCACCCTTATCTAATGCATGGATAATAACACGTGGAGAGCATTGAACAGTGAATGGCATGTGACAAATATTCCACAAATGTTAGCTCTCCAACCTTACTGCCTAGCACCACAAATCTGGTCTCTGGACTTTACAAGAAAAGGCCGAGAAAGGGAGGAGTCACAATAACTGCTAATCTAAAGAAAAATCTCAGTGGATTACCCCCTGCTTTGCTTGAGCCCAGACACCCATCAGCCAGAAGCATGAAGAGTTCCAGCCCAGCAGCTGAGTTCCCTGTTTGGTGGATTCAAAAAGTGACAAGTTTTGGGAATGAGCTAAAGAGCAGAACTCTACTGAAACAAGATATAAGTAGAAAATTGGGAATAATAGATGCATAAGTCATAGATCTACTCAAATTCAGGGATCCATCACCTTTTGCTCACTGTCAAATCACTAAAGGAGTCCAGGAGACGACCTTCTCTCTATCAAGGAACTACTTCCATATTTATCCTCACTGACCTTCTTGCCATCTCAGCAAGATCTATACTTCTTTTACTGAGTCCTTTTCCCTTTGCTCTACAGTTTCTCTGCCCTATACATACACACACATTCTATTCTACTCTCGCTGCCAAGTTCTTTCTTCCATATCTTCCTTTATGAAATAGTCTATCTGGGGATGACATACACAAGAATATACAAATTGATATTCTGCTCTCATAGTTTAAAAATGTACACAGCGCAGAGGCACTCAGTAGGCCCTCAAATATTCGCTGAATAAAATCCTTCTGGAGTGAATCCTCCCAGGCTGGATGGAGACAGTATCTGACCAGGTAGGTGCTCAGTTCCCTAACTCTAGTGAGAGCTAGAGGAAAGAAGAAGAAATATCATACATCATCTCTATCAAGCCCTATTTCCTCCCTATCCTATAGGGTAGGAATATGAAGCTAGGAAAATAATGTAATACACATCACAACAGCTATTTAGAAACGGAGCCCAAGCTAGAAACCCCGTGGTCTGTCTTCCCATCCAGTGCTATTCACTTGTGGGTACAAATGCCCCTAACTTCTCAGGGGTGTGGTTTTGTCAGGCCTGGGAAGCAGCAGATAGTCTCAAAGGGGGACCCTGGATTCAGACCCAGGCCTCCATTTCTGACCTCCAGCAGACTACTGGCAGGGTTTAACATCCACATTTCATTAGGGCTTTCTATCCAGCACAGCAAGGGTGTGGGCTGTGCTGACTTTAGGTAGAAACATCCTGAAAGGGGGCCTAGACCTTCCCTCTCCTCTACCCCAGGGCTACTTGCAGGTTAGTATTGCCACCTTTCCTCTGGCTCCAGCAAGCTGAGCCGGCTCTGGTGCAGGTCCCTGCAACTCGGCTCCCAGCGCCTTGATGAGGCGTGTTTAATCTTCCACCCGGATTATTTAACCTCCGCATCCTTGTTAACAAACAGCCATTATTAACGAGATGAGAGACCACATGGGGTGGGCTTCTACAGACAATGCGCGCTCCCTTGGCCTTTCTGCAAGCAAATTCATAATCCTCAGCGACTCAGCCGCCCGAGCCCTCCTGCGAGGCCAGAGAGGGAGTCAGGAAATCGTAGAAAGCGTGCGATCTGGACCCTTAACCGTGACCCCCGCGCCTTCAGGATCCGGGGTCTGCGAGGCGGAGCTGTACCTCTCCCTTCTTTCCCTGCCTCCCTCGCTCGCTTGCTCGCTGTCCCAAGGGATTGCTACAGTGCGTTATAAATTTTACCTTTCCAGTGTGCAGGAGAGGCGAGAAGAGGCTGTGTCCCAGCTCCGGGCCGGCCTGTCCCCGAGGACACCAATTAAAGGCACTAATTGGACAGCAATACATCAAAGTCGCTCCCGGGAGTGGGTCCTCAGAGCGCCAGGAATCCATTAGTTGGGCTTTTGTTTCAAAACACAGAAATACAGAGGAAGAAAAAAACCACCTCGACGCGGATGGGAGTGGCGCGTGTGCTGTACCGCATGGACTCCGCTCTGTGTTCGCTGGGAGCCTCTCTCTCTCCCTCTCTCTCTCTCTCTCTCTCTCTCTCTCTCTCCTCTCTCTCCTCTCTTACTCCAGGCTCGGTCCATCGAATGATCTTTCCTGCTTCTCTGTTCCGACCCACCTCACTTTACATCCCTAAAGAGCGCCGCCTAGAAAAGGTTCTCTCTTCCCTGGACCCGCGCGCACACAGGGCCGGTGTAGACGCTGCACACGGTTACACCTAAGCGCGCCTGTACCGAGTCCGGAAACACCAACTCACCTCCCCGCGCACCTTGTTCTGGGTCTTTACCTAACTGGGCTGAGGAAGGGGAGGTAGACACCTCGGGGAGGCACGCGTCGCCTCGAAGTTCGTGACGGCCGCCTCGGCTGCCCCGGGTTCTCACGAAGCTGCGGGGACGCCTGCGGGAGGGGTCGACGGAGGGGGACTCGCCTCCCCGGGAGGGGTGACATCCGGATACCCGGACGGGGAAGGAAAGGGCTCTTCTTTGCAGAACCTGGACGCTGCTCACGGGCCCCGAGGGCACCCAGGGAAGCCGGCTCGGGGAGGGAGGGGCGCAGGCCCCCGAGGACCTGAAGTGACCCCCAGGGCACTGGGGACTTTCCGTCTGGGGACCCCAAGGACGAGGGGCCTTGCGGAAATGGGGCCCCTTCCCCGCGGTCGGCTCGGGAGGCCCAGCTTCCAGGGTCCAGAAGCCCCCAGGCACCCCCGCAAGGCCCGCGGAGCTCCGCGGCCGAGCAAGACCCCGTCCCTCCCCGGCGAGGCCGAGCGCCCAGCACAGAGCGGAGCACCCTGGGGTCTGCGTCCGCGGGGCTGCAGCGACCCGGGGTACCCGACCTCGGGCCCCCTGGGCAGCCGCCGCGGCCAGGGGGGGGGGGGACCTCACCCTGGGCCGGGGGCTCCGAGGGCCCTGCTGGGCTTCCCGCCCCACCTGAGCGGGCGAGGCTGGGCCGGCCCGGGGGCGCGCAGCCAAGGCGCAGGCTGGAGCGGCCGGACCTGGCCTCACCTGGACCGCGGGGAGGCCGGCCGCCGAGCCCCGGGCGCCCCGCGTGCTGCGGGGGCCGCGCCCGCTCCCTTCCCTCGAGGAGCCGGATTGGAATGACTGCTTTTGATCCCATTTGTTACTAACCCCGGCATTTGTTTTCCATTTTATAAACGCTTCTCTTTAAGTAATTGTCCCTGTTAACAGCGTATACCTTTCAGCAGCCCTCACTGCGCTATAAATAATCTCGATGAAGATGCAAGGATATGACTTTCACAAGATTGGACAATTGATTCAATCTGTGACCCGCGATCGCGAATAATATTGGAAGGCTATTTAAACAGATGAAGGCCTAAATTGTCTTGCTTGTATCTGAATTAATTTCTCATTCATCATCATTATGAAGTGATTGGTCTATCCAAGCTCTTCAGCCTGCTGGAACGGAGCGGGATTTAAATGAGATTGTAACACAATTTAAATGCTTGCCGACTTTAACGAGGCCAATTGAGCAGCTGCAATAAATACAAATATTTTTCTAAACAGCCTTGTTTTAAATAATTACTTAATGCTTTCATGTTATTTTTAAGTGGCAATCTTTCTCCTTCTGCTCCTGCTCAGAATATCACATACTTATTTGCTGAGAAGGCGATTTTTGAAAGGACTTTATGTTTCTGTTTGCTTTGTAGAAGGTAGCATGCTTTTCGTGGTTGGCTTTTTTTTTTTTTCTCACTCAGGGTCAGCATTTCGGGGTTCCACAAGTTGGCACACATGGTACACTGAATCTTGGTTCTCCCCCTAATGCAGTCTGATGTGCCTGCCCTGGCAGAGCCAGGGAGAGGCTAAGTGATGGGAGAAATTTGCCCTTTGGACCAAGTCACATATCCAGACGCATTTAGCAGGATCTAGCAAACGAATCCCAGCGATTGCACTTAGGAATGACACCCCAAAGAGTGGCATCCTTTCTGACTTGTTCTGATGACTATCATCATCTGGAACAAATCAGAATACCAGCATATCCCAAAGGTGTCCCTTAGGAAGTTCAATCTGCCAGCAGTTTGGCTCCCGCGCAAGTCGACTGGAATGGGTGGAGAAAGGCTGAGGATTTCTTTGTTTAGGGAATAGGCAAAGAAAGAGAACCTGGCTACAAAGATTGGTTGGGGGTGTAGTATTTAGAAGAAATCCCCCCCTTTTTTTTGCCCAACCTTCTTTTCCTCCCCCGACTCACTGACTCCTACTCCCTCTCACATTCTGGGGTGATGGTGCATGAAGAAGATGCTAAGAAGGAAAAGCTCTTCTCACTTTGAGAATGCCATCCTCAACCACCCACCGCCGCGACACCCACGCTCTTCCACCGACATATGGTGGCGGGTGTTTCCTCAATTGGGAAATAATGGAGGCAACCGAGCGGGAGAAGCCTGGGGGACAAAAGAATCTTTTAAACTTTGGCCAAAAGGTTGGGTGGGGTGGGGGTGGGGAGACATGTGACTTGCTGCAGGAGACCTAAGCTCCCATTTGTGGGGATCCATCAGGACCCTGTCCCTTTGGGAAGCCTAAGGTGAGAGGGTGCATTCTGAATCACTTCTCCCTCTGCCTGAGAGGGCGCCGGAGGACTCGACGCCTGAGGTGTGAGGATGCACAGTTAGTGGCTGAAAAAGCAGAACCAATATTGTCACTAGACAAGCCATTCGTGGGGCAGACCACACTGGGAGATGCGATCATATTGCAGGCCAGGGGGAAAAAAAAATAAAATGGGGACAAGGGTGGAGGAACCAAGTGATTTGCTATGTAACTGGGCAATTTAATGCCAGAGTTAGGGAGCTGCTGGCCGGAATCATTTTGTCTTCGGAGGCTCTGCCGAGCTCATCCTCTTTATCCTGTTGTTTAAAATGAGCATTATCCCAAACATATGCAATGCAATCAGTTTGGTCACACTTACAAGAACACGCTTTAATAAGGCAATCAATCACACGCTAACAAGCCGGCGACGGCCAGCGCTGAGCGTGCACTCCGGCTGCGGGGCGGCTGGTCTTGCCCGGCCAGGAGGACAGCGGCTGAGCGCGACTCTGCTCTCCCAGGCCCCACCGGGTCATAATGGGGTTGAGGAGCCCCGGGGAAAGTGTGAAGCCCACTTCAAGAGTGAAGTGTCAGACTTCACAAGGGGTGATGGTGGACTCCGGGCCCCAAAGGGGCCTAGGGGACTGGAGGGGAAGCCCAAACTTGAAACTCATAGCTGCATGGGACTCTAATAGTTGTGTGAGATCCAGAGCCTCCATTTTTCCACCTGCAAAATGGGGCCAAGATGGGGCAAAGCTAGGTAAAGGCTTTTAGAATGTTGAAATAAAAATCTCCTGCCAGCCCTGTAGCTTGTCTTAGCCTTCTTTTACAGATAAGGAGACTGAGGCTGTGGAGTGGCCAATGCCTTCTTCACCGTCATCTCTCATCCTCCCCCTCTTCCCCCAAAATGTAGGTATTAGGCCAGGTGTGGTTGCTGGGTACAGGCGGGCAAAACTTGTTTTTAGGTGCAGGGGTGGAGAAGGGAGAGCAAGAAGTGGTGCCTAGCGCCAAACCGCAAACCTTGGCAAAAGGGAAATTTCATTATGAAGTAATGAGTAATTCCTCCTGGCAAGATGTATTGTTATATCTTCCACTTCAATTTGGAGGAAGAGAGGCTCAATTACCCAGAAAATACAGTCAATTAAAGGCTGCTGATTGGACACGAGGCCGGATCATCGATCTTGTACTTTCCAATATCGCTGCAGACACCTCATTTTCCCTCCCTATTAACTGAAAATACGCCTGGCATTACGGCAACCCGCAGCCCATTTACCTGTCGCAAGCAATCTTAGCCTGCCGCGAAGTAACCGCGAAATTTGCCTGGGTTTGGCACTGCGAGCCTCCAGGCTGCAAAGGTAGCTACGGAAGGCTGGGGGAGGGAGGTAGTGGTGGAGGAGTGGAGGGAAAGGTGCTGGGAACCTCAGCTCAGGGCTTTGCGTGGTAGGAGAGTTTCTCTGGAACCCAAAGAGAGATGGAGGCCCATTAAGGATCCCCCATCTGCCCACTGATACACATTGGCAGAGGACCCTTGGAGTCCATGCAATTCTGAGCTCCCAGCCTCCTCATGACACCTATCTCTCCCCTGCATGTGCAGGACTCAGAGGCAGCCAGCCAGGGTGGCTCTCCTTTGGAACTGAAGATGGTGGTGAGGTGGCTGCTGGAGCACCATCTGTCCCCTTGCCCTGACCAGACCAGAATTCCACTCTTGGAGAGGACTTTCAGTTTGAGGACACTCCCATTCCCAAGCCAGGAATCCCCCTTGCTCCTCTCCCTAAACCCTAAGGTACTGCTTGACCAGCAAACCTAGCTCCCTGCAGTTCTCAAGCTCCACCCCCCCTCCCCCCCCCACTCCCCCCCCTCATTAGCCTCCACTTGGGGTTGGGGTGAATCAGGATCCCCAGAGACCACAGTCCAGGGTTCCCTTTCCTCCAAGGGTTGGAGCAACTGGAGAAGAAAACATTGAAGGGGTGAGCCCCAGGCGGGCCAGTTTGCCATGGAAGGCCCCAAATGTGCACAGAATTAAGAAAACATGCACCTCAGGGCCCCTTGGACCAGCCTGCCTTCCCCGTTTCTGTGCAATATCCGTTTGGAGCCTGCTAACGTCCAACGGGAAGTTTGGGAGACTGTCTGTGGGTCCATCGTTTGGTTCCTTCTCTAACCAAGTTTAGGATGGTGGCTGAACTAGCAATCAAAGAATCAATGCACTGCCTGCTTCCCAAAACATTAAAATGTTAAAGTGAGAATTATGTCCAGCTTTTATTGCAGTATGGTTAACAAATTGTAACAGCAAATTCTTTAGGCTTCAAAGGAAAACCAAACCAAATTCATTCCCTACAGGAAGAACCACTCCCTCTCAGTCAGAGTGAAGCTTGTTATGGAGGAGTACACGTTCTCCTATCCCTCAAAAACCGGCTGCAAGAATGAGTGTGAGAGTGAGAGTTTGGGAGTGGCTCCCAAACAAACCCTGGTGATGGGGAAAGACAAGGTCCCCAGAAGGGGCCGAAGGCTCCTGCTAGTATCTGAAAGCCAAGCCCCAGTGGCAGCTTGGGAGAAAAATGAGAGGAAGAAGGATATAAATGCCAACTGCAAAGGGAAGAGCCAGAAAGCTTTTGGTAAAGGGAAGATGAACAAGCAAAGGCTTGAAATAGCCTCTAATTTGCTGGTAGATACTGAAGGAGGGAGACCGGGTCCCTGCTCCCTAAGCTCTTCCCTGGGCGCCTTGTTAACAGCTCAACCCTGGGCTCGATGGCCCACCGCATGGTGATCATTATTATACATTCAACATTCAAAACCCCTCCTCGCACACATGACTTGCTAATCAGGGTGTGTATTGGGCCCAGGGAGATGAGAGACTTGGTAGAAAGCTGCCAAGAGGCCCTGAGGCTTCTGCAGCCTCTCTGCCAATGCTAAACAAAAAGTGGGGGTGGGATGGAAGCAGGAGTAGAGACGGAGTTGCAAGTTGAGAGATATCAGGAAGCTAGGAGAGTGGAAAGAGATCAGGTGCTGGTAGATGCCAGAACCAGAAAATGTGTAACCGAGGCTCCAGGAAGGCAAGAGAGCCCCTGGATTCCCTGGAGGATCAGGATCCTCCATGACAGTAAATCCCCCCTCACTCTCTCCGCTGGATGGCTGGTGCCACTGCCATCCACAAGCCCCTTGCCCTGCCTTGGGAAAGCTGGCAAAGATTAATCTCTATCTGCTCTGCATACACAGCATTTTGTTCAGAAAGACAGCAATTTCCTTTCCAGTGCTTGGGCTTGGCCTTGGGGTGGGGGTGCGGGGTCCCGGGTGAGGCAGGGGGGTGGGGGTGGGAGGAGGGATTGACCGGCTGCATATCGGTTGCTGTTGCTACTAAATTTGACTTTGGAGCCACGGCCTCAGCCCCGCTCAGGGGCAACGGGTCCGGTGAAAAACGGAGGGGCCGCCCCAGAGGAAGGTCTCTCGGTCTCCGCGTCCCCATCCCCACTCCTGATCCCCAAACGCGCCCGCCAGGCCGCTTTCCCGGGCGTCCCGATCCTGGAGGCCGAGTCCCTCTCTGGTCCTTTTCGGCCTTCTTTTCCCCCTCGATGCCCTGGGGGCGGGGAGGGGGCGCAGGCTGAGTCCCCGCGGGGGGCGGGGGGAGCCCCCCAACCCACGGGCGTCCTGGAGCCGGCAGCCCGCGGGCGGCCCCTTATCTGGTGAGGGGCACCTCCTCCCTCTGGTCCAGCGCCACGGAGGAGGCCTTGCTGAGCACGGAGGGCGCGAAGGTGAGGAAGGAGTCCGAGCGGGAGGTGGAGGCACAGGTGAAGTCCGAGGCGGCGGCGGCGGCGGCGCGGGGCGCCAGCCCGTTGGCCGGGCCGCTGTGGCAGGCGAGGCAGGAGCAGGGGCCGCCGGCCGCCGCGCCCAGTCCGTGAGCCGGGCCCGGGTAGAGCGGCGGGTGGCGGAAGGCGCACAGCAGTTCGGGCCGCGGGTAGGGCTGCGAGAGCACGCGGAAGGTGTCGAGCGGGCGCAGCGGGCCGCTGAAGGGCGAGGCGGCGGCGGACGCGGCGGACGCGGCGCCCAGGCCCACGGGCGAGTAGTAGGGTAGCGGCAGGTGCGACGGGAAGGGGTAGGGCAGGCCGCCCGCGGCCGCCGCGTGGCTCATCATGTACGTGTAGAAGGCGGGGTCGGCCGGGTGCGGCCACGTCATGGCCAGCCGCTGCCGTTTGTCCTTCATGCGCCGGTTCTGGAACCACACCTGGGGGGCGGGGAGGAGCAGGTTCGGCGGCGGCACGGCCCGAAGCGCAGAGCCCAGAAGTCCTGCCCCGCTGCAGGGTAGGATGCGGGCAGCGCAGGGAAGAGCCGCGGCAGAGCCCGGGGGGGGGGGGGGGGGGGGTGAGGGGAGGCGGGGGCGGGGGGCGCATCCCACCAGCACCACCACCACCACCTGGAGCTGGAATCCCGTACGGAGAGGTTCGGGGAGTGGCTTCAGTCTGCGTCCCTCCTTCCCTCGGCCACGCGGCCGGGACCCCTGGGGTGCCAGAACCCGTTGTGGTGCGCAAAGGAGTGAGATAGACTAAGATCTCAGCCCGTCTGAGGCCGCAGGCGGCGGTTCCCCAGAAACACCTCCCCTTCAGCCGCGCGCTCTCGGGGCAGAGGCACCCCATTGCCACTGTGTATTTGGCTAGAAAACGGACAGAGGCAACCGAACGCCAGCAGTTCCTGCTTAGGGACTGTGGGAAAGGTAAATCTGCACACACCTGGTGCCTTCAACAGACCTGGACACCCCCAGCCTAGCCACCACGTGGGCAGGGAGACCCCAGGCCCTGATTCTTGGCTCAGGATTTAAGGAGTGGACAGTCGGTATTTACTTCCTGCTGAGTGGGCACACCCCTTCTCCCCTGTGGCCTGTCGCCAGAGCTCATACCTTGATGGTGGTTTCCGGAAGGTTTAGGGCGGCGGCCAGCTCGCATCTCCGAGGCCTGGACACATAGTTCTCCCTGTAGAACTCTTTTTCCAGCCGGGCAATCTGCTCACGGGTGAAGGCTGTGCGGTAGCGGCGCATCTGGTCACTGGCGCTGCAGGCCAGGGTGCCCTGGGAGCTGCTGCTGCTGTTGCTCTTGGGGGCTTCACTGCTGCTGTTTGGACTGCTGGCCAATGCCTCTGAGCTGGGCCCTGTGTGGGGAGCCCAGAGCACATGCACACACAGAACACACAACAGACACACAAAACACTGCTGATGTGGAGCTGTAGGCCCAGTGTGCATGTGGATGGTGGGGTAGAAAGGCACCCCCCTCCTCTCAGTAGCCTCAGTTTCTGCCTCCGTTGGGGCACAGGAGACTTTGAGAACACAGGAAAAGAGGGATGGGGTCTCACCATTCAGATGAGCACAAAGCAGCCCTCAGGCCTGGCTGGACTGCTGTTTGGGAGACCTCTCTTAAGGCCTGCTGGGTACAGGAACCTCAGCCACCTTGGCCACCTGCCCTGAGACACAGATGAGATGCAGACTCTCTGAGCTTTCTGCCCACCGTTGGCAGGACTGGACAAGGATGTGCCTAAGTGACAGACGAGTTGAAATGCACCTTTGTGCTGAAGTGTAGTGAGCTCTGGGTCTTAGTGCATTGTAGGATACTGCACACAGGCTGGGTCCTTGCTTTTGTGTGGGCCAGGCTGCCAGTGTAGGTGTGGGAATGTGTACTAGGTTGCACTCGTTGCAGGGATGGCATAGGACTGTGTGTATGAATATCATTATTACCTTGGTATATTTGAGTGGCGTATGGTTTCTGAGGGCGTGCTATGGTTAGGAAATCTGGGTTGAATGGACAAGATGGTAATGTGGGTGCTCAACCAGGTGTTGGCTGCCCGGGCAAGAGGTGGTATTTCTTCCATACTAGGGTCTTCCCATCTACCCCCATAGCTTTGTGGAAGAGTGTCTGCTGGTGGGCTCTCCCTCCTACTAGCTTTCCACCCCTCTCCGGGGGACTCCCTGCCTGGCCACCTCCCCCACAAACTAGCCCCTGATCAGGGAGGGGTTCTCCAAGTGAAAGCAGTGTGACAGCATCCCTTTTGGATCTAACCCAAGGAAGGGTGGGGCTCCTGCCCCCTGCAGCTCCTTTTCCTTTGGGTGGAGAAGTGGGACTGGGAAGGAAAGGGGAATGGGGGAGGGCCAGAGCTCTGCCTTTTCAAATGCAACCGGAGACCAAAGGCAATTAGATCATTGGGACCATTTCCGACCTGGCGCCACCGAGCCCGGGAAGTGACAAGGTAATTTGGACCTCTGACCGACGTGCAAACTGGTCGGAGGGCCGCAGCACCCAGGCAGCCCGAGTCAGCCGCGGTTTTACGGTCCTTTATGGACTCCGGGCTTCCGCGCCTGGATGCGCCTTACACCCCGCCAGCCACAAACTGCCCCGACCCGCGTTTGATCTCGCCCACGCCGGGGAAGGTGTCTTGCCCGGAGCAGTTGAAGCAGTGCCACAAAACTCTAGGGGGTTGGGGTGCACTTTGAATCCCCCTCAAGCCCAGGGCTTGCGTCTCCCTCCTCCCGCAAAGCACAGCTGTCACCCTCGGTCCCGCCAATGCCAGAGCACAGAAGGAGACCCCCGCCAGGGCGCAGATATCAGGGGAGAGTTGCTCAGGTGGGTCCCCCCAGCCACCCTGCCCTGGGGGAAAGGAGTGCCTTCCTCCCCTCCAGAGCTGAAGTGCAAGGTGGGCGCGGTGGGAGGCCCGGGGGGAGAAGGGGCGCGGTGGCTACCTTTGCTGTGCTGGTACTCGGCGTTCCCCGTGGCGCAGTCCGGGGTGCAGCTCACCTCGATTTCTTCATAGAAATCCGACTCGGTGTCCGAGCTGCTAGGTTGCCCCTGAGCCGAGAGGCTGTCGGCGGAGGACACTGGAGGTCCGGGGCCAAGCACCGCAGCTCCGGCTGCCCGCGGCTCAGCGCCCGGCCCCGCAGCGCTGCCTGCTAGTCCGTCCACCGGCTCCTCCTCCAGGCCTCCCCCGCCGCGCTCCCGGGCGGCCGGAGGACCGGCCCGCGGGCTCAGGCAACCACGGGGCACCGTCTTCTCGGGCGGCTCCGGCAGCGGGCTGCCCACGGCTTCGGACAAATTGGAGACCCTCTTGCCAACCAGAGTACCAAGCTGACCCGCATCCAGAAACATAACCATGTCCTTTCGGCTCTCCATCCCGGGGCTCGCCGGAGGGGGGAGGGAGTAAGCCCCAAGTGACTCCTAGCCCCCGGCTCCCCGGTCCCCAGCGGTCGGACAGATCTTGGCTGCGGGAGGGAGAGAGAGAGGCCAGGCGACTGGGCGGGCGCGGAGCGGCCGGAGTGCGATGTCGACGGTGACGGCGGTGGTGGCGGTGGGGAGCTGGGGTCACCTTGTGATGCGAGCGCTCCTCTGTGCCGCACCGCCTCTGGGAGGAAGCCCCATTGCCCTCTTCTTTCTAAGCTGTCATCCTCCTGCTGCAATCGTCATTACAGTACCGCTGGTGACGCCACTCGGCGAGCGCAAGTGGATAAATAGAAACGTCTGCCACAGCGAAGATGAAAGGAGACCCGCAGCTAATGGCTCGGCAGTGATGCGCCAGGTGTGGGCCTCGCTCGAATGGGGAGGAGAGTGTGAAAACAGACAGAGAGACACACACACTGAGACAGGGAGACACCCAGGCAGAGGGCATGCAAATGGAATTCCGCAGAAAGAAAAAGAGAGCTTAAGGCGCGCGGCGAGTTCCGCAGGAGCTGCGGGACTCGGTAATTGAATAAGCTTCTGATTTTCTTTTTTTTCCTGATTGTTGTTTTGGCTTTTGTTTTCTTAACTTGGTGCCTTGATCTAACACTGATGAGAGAATCCATAACTGCATTTTAAAAGTGTGAAGGCCGACTCACAAGCCTCGCTTCTCTCGTCATTATTACAACTGGCTGTCCTGGCGAGCTAACCTCCTAGGGGCTCCAAAGTCTTTTTACAAGCTACCGAAAAACATATTCCCTCCTCCCACCGCTCAGTTGTCTGGAGAGCTTGAGCCTGGGGTATCCTCTCTTCCTCCTCCCACCCTCTACCCCCAGATGTCTCCTTCCTCCTGGAAACCAAGAGAACTTTGCTGTTTTTCTTCCCGAAGGAGCAGGAAATAAATGCCTTAATATTTTTTCTTTAAGGGCTTGTCTTAGCTGCTGACTCCAAATGTTTGCTGATTCTTTTTTATTCCCCTTCCCCCATCTAGGTGGCCTTAAGCTCTCCACAGCTCGGCTTGACCTCCAGGTGGCTATTCGTAGAAGAAATCGTTTTCCCATTTGCTTGGGCCTCGCCTGCACTTCAGGTATGTAGGGTGGGGAGAGGTTCTACCAGTGGCCTTTTTTCTTTTCTTGTCCATATTTTAAAGTATTCGTTCAGAGTCAACGAATTCCTCTGGAAACAGGTTTTGCGAGTGAAGAGGCACTGAGAAATGCGGCCCCTATGACCGCAGTGCCAGAGGCTGCTCGCTGGGAAACCGTGCCGTTCTCACCCAGTAACTGGGGGCAGGGGTTGAGAGTGCCCCAGCACACGGCATGGGGGTTCACCGAGCTTTGGCACACAGGGTTCTCCCCCAGGTCCTGCCCACGGGCTTCAGTGGCACTGAGGGTAGAAGAGAGCCGTCACCAAAAATGCCCTGAAATAGCAAGTGACTAGGGGCACTCCTAAATATTTGAGGACAGAAAGGGAACCTCTAGGGCAGGGCTGGGGGGAGTTTGGAGTGCTTGATGTCTTTGGGAGACCTTCTCAGGTCTCCTTCCAGGGAAGGTCTGACAACCCATTAGGAAACTGACCCCTCCTTGCCAGCTCTGAGCAGTGGGCTGGGGCCAGACCGCCATGGGCGGCCAGGTCTCTCCCCACTTTGCTGTGGGCAGAAGGTAGGCCCCTTCTCCCCTCTGCTATCCCTAAAACTCTCTTTTCTCTGTCTCTCCCCAGAGCTCCTAGCTCTCAGCCATCTGGGCTGCCCCCTGCACCCCGCCCTTCTCCAAGTCCCAAGGCAAAAGCCCCAATTTCTGAGATTCTAAAGAAAAGTCTGTCACTATCTTTTTTGTTTTGTTCTATCTCCTACTTTGTTCTCCTCCTCCTTTCTCTTTCTCTACTCTTCTCTCCCTTTCCCCTACCTCAGTCTAAGCCATCGGTGGGCTTGTGGAGGTCGTGGAGGAAGCAAGGGGTTCAGGCAAGACAAAAGTTCTCTTCTCACTCCTGCTTTCTACTTCCCCTCTTCAATCAGAAGATGCTCATTAACCTCGCCTGGGGTGGAGGTGGGGGGCGGGCAGGGGGATCCCGAAGGTAACGTGGGCATAAACATCTCCACTCCCGGGGACTCCCAAAGCCACCATCTGCTGAGCACTGCTAGTTCAAAACTCCTAGGGACTATTCTAAAGGTGACAGGAGCGACTGGGACTGGAGGGGATCAAACCCTAGAACCTTTTGCTGCATCGCAGAGTTGTCCTGGGTTTCTGTCACGCCCTGCCCTTCCCAGCCAGTAGCCAGAGCCAGAGGGAGCACCTGGCTTACTCTTTCCTTCCTGTCAAAGTCGAGCCCGCAGAGCCCGCGTTGGAGCTGCCTCGGTTGGGCCCTTCCTGCACCGAGCCTGAGCCTCGCCCACCCTCTGCTTCCCCACCCCCGCCCCCGCCTCCGCCCCCCGCCCCCCTGAGCCTGCCGCCTTCTCACCGCCGCCCCCGCTGCGCTCACCTCCTCCGGGCCGGGTCCGCGCTGGGACTCCCTGCTCCCCGCCCCGCCCCCAGCTTTGCATTCAATGGGAGTGCTCCGCGTTTGATCCTCTTTTCCTCTGGGTTTTCCCTGCCAGATGAAAGCGGAGTAGGATTGAGAGATCAAGAGGTACCACTTGAGTCTCCTTCCTGGGTCCGGCCCACCCAAGCGGGGCTTCCCCGGCTGTCCCGGGGAGGAAGGCGGCTGCAGTGGGGGCCTCAGCCTCTTCGGGTGGGGGGCTGCCTCCCCTGGGCTACGGATCTGAAGCTTCAGGGACGCCCCCTCCGCCCCATCGCTCTCTGTGCTTCTACCTCTGCCCTTTCAAAGCAGCCTCAATCCCACCACCACCACCCCCGCCCTCCTCCCCAAGTCTCTGGAGGCCTATTGCACCCTCTGGCATAGGGAGAAAAAACAAAAATGTTTAACCAAATGTCACTTCTTCCAAAAGCATCCTGTCGTCAACATCAGATGAAGAGAAGTCGAATTTTTAACAAGAGGAAGAAGGGGAGGGGGTGCTGAATAAGAACAATTTGTTTAGCCTTTTTGTATGGGGGGGAAGGACTATTTTAATAGCATCGTTATCACTGTATCATGAAGGTTATTACCGACGACACTGAGAAGAAAGGTAAATTCGCAAAGGGAGTGAAGTCCGCGGGCCCGCGGAGGCCTGGGAAACACCACGAAAGCGGAGAGGGGGTGATAGCAGCCTAAGTGGGGTCCGGCATGGGCTCCCACTGCTTCTCACCTCCCCTCGCAGGGAAGACCCTCTTCCTCCACCGCCCAGGGCCTGCTGTCCCCTCCCCCCGCTGGGAAAACGGGTTTAGGTCCAGCCGGCTCGTCTCCGATTGAAATTCTCTGGACTTCAAAAGCTCGAGGCTCCGCTTCCGCCCGGGCTGGGCTGGGCCGGGGCGGGGCGGGGGGGGGGGGGTGGGTGGGTGGGAACCCCCGGGGAAGAGACGCGGAGATAAGATGCGCGGCTTGTGTTAAATGGAATCGGAAGCCGGGCTTGGGTCACCAGACGCGTTGATCCGCTGGAGCCGCTACGCTTCCCCCCAAAAACCCCCTGGCTCCCGAGAGCAACGGCAGGGGGTGGGGAATGCCTCGGTGGCCTTCGGACCCCGCTTGGGTGCGGTGGTCTGCCGCCCGAGTTATCTGCATCAGACAGATGCGGGGCCTCCCGGCGGCGGGCGCGCGTCCCGCCCGAAAGGAAGGGGCGAAGGCTTCCGAAAGCTGGTTTGGCTGCTTCGGTGCCAGCGAAATTTTGATCAGGAAAAATTATTTTTGCTTCTCACTTCGGTAAAACCCAAGAACAAAGGGAGCTTGCTTTTAAACAATAAGCGTTGCCCAACAGTCGTGGATGTTGATCTTGGGCCCTTGTTCATCATCCAGGCCGTGTCTCCGGCTTGGACATCGGAGTTCCCGCGTGGCTGGGTCTCCGACGCCGGAATCATGGGGATGAGGGGACTTCTGGGGTTGGTCCCTGTCTTGTCCCTTGCAGCTGCCAACGCCCACGTGGAAACCCAAAGCGCAGAAGCACCGCGGAGCGCGCCCCTCCAGCAGCGAGGTCCCCTCTCGATCTCAGACGCCCAGAGGTCCGGATGCCAGAGGATCACACCTAGTCCACTTCCCCCAACCCCTCGCCCACCCCATAGAGGGGGTCCCTGGTGCACTAGCTTGCATGGGGGACCACAGAACAGTTTCTCCTGCAGGGAGAACCTGCAGCTTCTGGAACTCTGGTTTGGACAAGTGCCCCTTCTCTCTGCACCTCCCAGAGAGAAGGGCCAGGAGTCTGGGACAGAAAACTGAATGCTTTCTGCCCACTGCTCCTTAGGTCCTTGGACCCAGCCAGCCCTGCAGCGGCTCTTGCATCTACTCCTGTTAGCCCCAGGTTCCTATAGGTCTTAGGTGGCTTTCCCACCCTGAGCTTCAGACAACTGCCTGAGCAGCCCACATTCTACACTCACGACTTACCCATCCCAGGGCTGGAGGACCCAGGGCAGTCAGTATGGGAGGCCTGAGGACCTCCACAAGCTCAAGGCTTGCTTCTGCCTCAAGCCACCAACTGGAAGGTTTCCTTTTCTCGTGGAGGACCAATTCCCCAACATCCAGCAACCAAAGCCCAGGTATACCTCTCCTCTCACCCTGGCAGAGATAGTATGAGTTTTTCCTTCACCATTACTATCCTGAAATTTCCTTTCATTACAAGCCCATTTCTCGTTTAATCTACCCAACATTCCTTTATAAGTCCTCGACGTGCCTTAGTGCCTTTTCTCCCACAGTGATAAGGTAACCAGTGGTCTTGACTCAAATGGGCCTGGCTGAGTGCAAAACACTAGACCGGCCAGTCCCTCCCTGGCCTTCAGGGATGCCTCAACACCCAACAGTGCCTTAACTCTCTATAAAGCAATCCTTCACAAGCCTCCTGCCCCTTCTGGGATCTAGGTAGGACCAGGGGCCCCTCAGAGAGGTTGCCCACTTGTCTTCAGAACCGAAAGGCTCAGAGCCCAAATTTCTGGACTGCTCTCACTCTGCCTCATCCATGATTTCCCAAGAGGGCAAAGAGAAACCCTATCTGGAAATCTGGGGACCCCACATGATCAGAGTAATCACTGTTCTAAGCATTTCAGCTACATTAGCTTTTTCCACCCTCACAACAATCCTGAAGAATATAATATAAATCATCCCTCTTTTGCAGCTGAGTGATCTGAAATGCAGAGAGAAGGCCCACATATAACTGACAGTCAAGACTGAACTCCTATCCCTCTGGCCTCAAGTCCACACTCACAACAACTGGAGCTACTAGAAAATGCCAAGCATTGCCTTCTGAGTCTTTCTTTCCAAGAACTCCACTTGTGGTTTTTGCCAAGGCCTTTTCTCCTCCTCCTCACTCCCTAAGAATTCATTGGGATTGGAAGAAGTGGGGGTAGGGGGCCCAACTAACATCTGGCCATTCATTCTGAGCATGAAGAGTAAAGATAAAAAAAGTTCATTTGGAAATGTATCCTGGGGAAGGCCTCCAGGTCTTGCCCTCTTTTTAAGACAGGGATCAGAGGCTGCGTGGGGACTGTGTATGCACTCACAGGGAGGCTGCAGCCATCCTTAGGACAGTTGCGGTAGGAGAGCCTAAGTGTCCTGCCCTGAGCACAGGGGAAGAGTTTTCAGGTGTGAGTTCCAAAATACCAGGAAGATAACTTCAGCAAGTGATTCTGGAGACCCTAAGAGACAAAGTCCAGTCCCTCTGTGATCATAAAAATCCACTGAGGCCCTGAGCATCCATCTGGAAAGGGGGCAAAACTCACTAGAGTTATACTTGCCCACTTGAACCTCTTGGGAGTCATGACCCCTTCACATATCTGGCAAATCTCTGCCCCGGAAAAGTACATAGAGGCATTGAAGTTAGCTGTCCACTTCTGAGATTCCTCTCCCCACAATAGCCCCATGCCAACCAACAAAGCCCAGACACAATTGCCAGATCCTTTTGATAGGGGGTATTGCTTTACCAAGGTGTTTTCTCTGACAAGGCAGCTGCCTCTCTCAAACTGTCCTCCAGGATTGATTGACCCAAGGAACAAAACCTGAGGGTATGGCCAGGACTCCCCACCCTGCATCTTGACCTGAGCATATTCTTCAGGCTCTGCACTTGCCTCCATGGTGCATGGAGGCCCTGGAGGTGTATGTTGGGAGAGAGAATGGCCAGGCTGGGGCTTCTGTAAAAGACACAACTTGGTTTGGCCTAAGGGTAAGGGGGAAATGCAATGCAGGGAAGTGGCCAGTTATTATCAGGGAGTCCTGTACACCATGGGTTGGTTCCTTTACTCATGGAGAGGGACAGGGAGGAAGACAGTTTTCACTTTTTTGTGTTTGTAAATAGATTTTGTTCAGACACAAACCCTTTCCAAGCCCTGGACTGGCCAAAGGCCAGATGAGCCTGAGAGCCCTGCCCTTTCCCCAGCAGTGCCCTCTCCACTCTCATCCTTGTTCAGGAAGAGGGAAGTGGCCTACTGTGGCCTGGTCAGGGTGGTCCAACCGGGGGATGCGCAGGCCCTTATCTGGGTGGAATCATTTTACCCCATGGGATCGCTCTTCTACGACTCCACTAACCCTAAATGGCCCTAAATGCTTCTTCCCGGGTGCGGGTTTTCTTCTGGGAGTCTTTCTGCGAGCTCACTGACCCTACGTCTGTCTCTCCTGGTTCCCTGGCCAAGGAGCAGACCCACCTCCTTCCTCTCTCTCCACTCGGCGAAGCCGGGCCAGGAGACGCGGTGGCGCCGGCCTGCAAACGGAGTCGGTGTCCCGCGGTGGGGGCAGGAGAACCGCCCCAAGGCGAGGAAGTCCAACCGGTTGGGCGGGCTAAGCCTCGCCCTCCCGCGAAATGGAAAAACCCTCGTGGTGAGGAGTTCTGGGGCCTGATTTTTATAGAGCCCTCTCCTGACCCGGACTAGTTCCATTCCTCCTACTGAGCTTCGCAGAGAGCCCCGAGGGGGTACAGTTCCTCGCGTCGTGCAGCGGGAAACCGACTCTTAGAAAGGTTGCGGAACGTGCCTAGGGTCCCGCCGGGAGTGGCCCGGCTAGGATTTGAACCCGAGTCGTCCAGCCTGCAAAAGCCCGGTGCTCTCTGACGTTAGCGCTGCGCGCCCAGGGCCGAGACGGCGTCCCCTAACAGCGCCGACAACCGGGGTGCCTTGGGTGTGACTGGAACCCGCGGCCAGGGGCCACCCTTCCCAGGTTTGGCGGGCGCTGCCCCTGCTGCGGCCGAGGGTCGGCGGGAGCGGCGCGGGGCTGTTACCGTAAGTCTCAGAGGAGCGGGGCACGGGGAAAGGTGGCTGAGAACTGGAAGGGCCGGAGGGCGCCGCGACGTGGAGGGACTGCGTTCCCGGCTCGGAGGCCTGGCCTGGAGGGAGGGAGGGAGGCTCGCCCGCCCCAGTGAGCTTCGCACGGTGGGGTACCAGCTAGGAGGAGCCCGCTGTAGTGAAGGGAGAGCAGGAGGGATGTGGGCTCAGAGGACACGGTGTCCCCCGCCCGGGACTGGGGCGCGCTCCCAGGCTGGCTCCGGACGAGTCTCCGTCCCTTCCGTCCCCCGCAGGGCCCTGCCAGGTGCGGCCTGGAGCCGCCAGAGAGGCCCTTTCCGGCCTTGAAGCCGGTCGGCCTTCCAGTCCAGTCCCCGCGGCCCTTCCTGCGCCCTCCTCCCCTCCCTCCCCTTGCTGCGACGGGGACAAAGCGTAGCTCCCGAATTGCTGTCTCGGTGCGCCCCCCACTGCCGACCGCCAGAGGCGGAAGCTGCGGTGCGTCCAGCATCCGCGCTGGCTCGGATCCCGCGGCCCCGCCCGAAGCCTCCGTTCCCCTCCCCCAGGGCAGCCTACCTGCGTAGGGAGGGAGCCCGACCCCGCCCTCAAGCCCCCCTTCCGAGCTGGACCCCGGGAAGGGGGGTGGCGGTTCGCGGCCGAGGCCTAGGCTTCTAGGGGCCGGTCACCAACCATGCGGGGGTGAGGGGCTGGAGGGAGCTAGGGGCTCTCCTAATACGCTACCTTCCTCCTTTGAGAGGTGGCTTGAAACCCCGACCCCAACCTCTTAAGGCTTATAGAAGACGGGTCTTGTGGGGGGGGGGCGGGGGGGTTAGGGATGCCCGCGATCAGCCAGGATGATCAATCACGCCCCCAACACATGCGTGGACCCTATTCGTCGTGGGCACGAAGCCCAGGCATTGGGGAGCCTCTTAGACAACCTTGTCTCCACAGTCCTCAAACGCTTTTACTTTGAGCCTCACTTAGTTTTGAGGCCCACTTTATGAACAACATAGCAACGCTCCCCATTCCCTTTGGCAGGGTTTGTTGAAGTGTAGTCCCTGTACCGTCTGGGAACTTGTAAGAAATGTAAATTTGCAGGTCCCACTGCAGTATTAATGAATTAGCAACTCTGGAGAGGGAACCAGCAGTCTGTTTTCACAAGCCCTCCGAGTGATTTTTGGTGTACACTCCAGTTTAAGAACTGCTGCCTTTTGGATTCCATCAGCCTAGTTTCTAAGTTCCCATGATTTTCCACTGTGCCTGGAATATTTGTTTGCCTCAGTATAGAACTTTATGCCTCTGTTTATTCACTCTTGTTCTTTCCATCTTACTGCCTCCATGTATCTCTTTGTGCATTAACTCATTACCTAATGATGTCATTATCACCTAATGATGTCATTATCTAATTTAGCTCCTCACTCATATTCTCATTTATCCACTGCCTAAGTCCATGGCTCCCCTGGTTGCAGATCAGAAACTGCTTTGTAACTGCAGGAGTTGGAACAGAGTGGAAAACCTGCCCTACTCAGAGATTTCTCTCACAAAAGGGAGTCAGAGGCCAAGTTGTGATTGGTTCACTGGCTACAGAGGGGAAAAAAGCAACCCTTCCATGTTTGGGTATGCATCCTGATAGAGAACAAATGGAATGGAAAGAAGGGCCTTGGGAGTAACTGGGGACAAGGAAATTGAGGCACAGAAATAGACTTTCTTGGGGTGTCCCTCAAAGACTATGGGCAGGGACCCAAAGGACCCAGCACCAGCTCGAGATACACAAGTATCTTTATTGTGGATATCTCAAGATGGTGATTGAGCCATTTGTTGGTGGCTGGTTAAAAGCAAGCTGCTTTAGTAGGAGCCAAAAAAGCCTGAGCCTTGTAGCTATTGATATAGATGTGTTTTCATTCAGTCAGACTTTCCTAGTATCAGACATATTCTGGGATGCTATTTAATAGGCTAAATGTATAGCTAATATTATAAAGTAAGGGGATCCCTGGGTGGCGCAGTGGTTTAGCACCTGCCTTTGGCCCAGGGCGTGATCCTGGAGACCCGGGATCGAATCCCATGTCGGGCTCCTGGTACATGGAGCCTGCATCTCCCTCTGCCTGTGTCTCTGCCTCTCTCTCTCTCTCTGTGTGACTATCATAAATAAATAAAAATTAAAAAAAAAATAAAGTAGGCAGTGCGAGGCCACGGTGCTACCAAAAATACCCAATAAAGGTAGCTATCAAGATCTTCTGTGTATAGAGTGCTATTTAAATGTTTTACATGCATTATATCACTTAATCCCTACAGCTCTGTAAAGTAAGATGGAGAAACTAAGTCAAAGATGGGTTAAATGCTACTCAAGATCACATAGCCTGCTAGTGGCAGAGGTAATATTTGAATCCCAGTAGTGTGAAGCCATAGGCCAGGCTCCTATTCTACTTAATAAGAATTTCACCAGGCATTACTACCAGTAGTATTAAAAATAATTAACAGTTGGTCTTTTCCCACAGGTAACATTTTCAGTCACTGCTTCCATTTGATAAAATAGTTCCGTGTAATAGGAAGAATAACTATTAATATAATCCCCATTTTATGGATAGGAAACCAGGACCCAGAGGGGTTAAGTGCCTCTGCCCAGATCACCCAGCTAATGAATTGCAAAGCAAGGAGCACTGTTACTCCTTTTGACATCTTTGTCTTTGTTTCTCATTTTTCTTTCATCTCACTTTAGACACATATTCATGTATCATCATATTAATCCTTGACATGTCTCCATTAGCTTAGGATGCTCCAAAGGACTTCTCCATCCAGCATTTGGTTTGCTCCTCCTACCATCCCTAAGGAGGTGGCAGAGGTCAGAGTTGTTTTTTCCAGTTTCTAGTGGAGGAAGCCAGGATTTGGAGAGTTCAGAGGACTTGACCAAGGTCACAGAGCCACAGTAAGGATCAAAGCCTCAGACTTCTCACAGGCAAGAGTGGACTTTGAGAGAATCCTGCAGAATGAATGAATGAATCATTCTTACTCCCTGGCCCATCCTTAAAGCCTGGCAGTACCGACAAAGGAAATAATTTATAAGTATTCAAAACATACTGTGCTATTAATGCAACTTCTTATTATAATGGACTTACAGTTGTTTCATAACTTCTATTATTGGCAATATGTTAACTTTGGAATGTTTTCATAATTATTCTAGAGTCAGCCTTTCTGTTCTTGGAAAGAATTAGAAGAGGAAAGAAAGGTCACTGTTTTAAAAATAGGCATGAAAATAAATAAATAAATAAATAAATAAATAAATAAATAAATAAATAAATAAAAATAGGCATGGAAAGGGCCAAAGGAACCCAGATCCAGGATGTAACTCTGCCCTGGTCTTCGGCCCTGAGGAAGGGGTCTGTACTTTCACAAGTGTCAATAGTCAGGCCATGATTTTCATCTTAAATATGGCCTGTCAGCACCTGAAGAGTCAGATTACCTCCAAAAATGGACCAGTTTTCTTTCTATTCCTTTCTTCCATCACAACTCCCATTTTTCTCCCCAATATACACAGTAGAAAATGGAGAAGTTCATGTGCTCATGCTCTAAGGTAAGAGCATGATAGGTACACTTTCTTTCTTATGTCTCACAACAATCCTCAGAGGGGAGCATAGGGCTCCCCACTTCATAGGTGAAGAAACTGAGGCATAAGGAGGTTAAGCAACTGATCTGAGGTTACACAGGTAAGTGAATGAGAGCCAAAGGAAAACCCAGGCTTGTAAATATACAGCTTACCTTCCAATAGCTATAAATCCACTTTTCCCTATGGATGCAAATTCTGATATCTTCTGATCCAGCAGAAAGGAGCAGCAAGGAGCTGGTCTGCTGTGCAGTGAGGCCTGGATTTTGAGTCCAGGATGGAGAGAAACAGATCCCAGGGATTTTTGGGAAGATAGAGGACAATCTGCAGCTGCTATGAGAACAGAATTGGTGGTGGAAGAGTGCTCTCAAATTTGCCCAGCCAAGATTTCTTATACTTCAAAGACAAATGGTGACAAGGTAAGAGCATGCACTTGGAAGCCAGACAGACATGAGCTTGGACCCCCACTCTGGTACTTACTAGCCAGTGACCTTGAGCAGACCAAAGCTGCAAGATATCCGATCTAAGATACAGCTGCCTGCCTCTCAGCGCTGTTCTGAAGATTTGATGAGATGTGAAATGGAAAAGGCCTAGCACATGGAGCACTTGGGTGGCTCAGCTGGTTAAGTGTCTGCCTTTGGCTCAGGTCATGATCTCAGGGTCCTAGGATGGAGCCCCACATTGGGCTCCATGCTCAGCAGGGAATCTGCTTCTCCCTCTCTCTCTTTCTCTCTTTCTGTCAAGTAAATAAATAAAATCTTAATCTTAAAAAAAAAAAAAAAAGGAAAAGGAAAAGCCTAGAACAGTTCCTGGCCTATGATGAGTACTCAGTGAATGCAAATTCCCTCTTGTCCCACTGTGGCAGTGCCTCTACCTCACCTACTATGTCTGTGATTTTCCTTTCTCAATAGTGTACCCTTGGTCAGTGAGAATCAGCAGTGAATGTAACATGCAGGGGAATGGTGCCCAGAGAACCAATAATACGTTTGTGCCCCTCTCCCTACACTCTCATCAACATTTTACCAGTAACATTTCCCAGGAATAAATAACCACAGTGCATCCGTGCATTTGTTGGAGTTCAACAAATATGCAGATGGTAGGTGCATAATGAGGTAAAGAATTATCTGGCTGGCATATTTGTAGCACCATCATAGATGGCATCCAGGATCCTGCGTCCTTTCTGTAACTCCATCCACAGAGATCTAAGGTAATGAGAAGAAAATCAAAACATGCCTCATGTGCTAATAGAATTTTTCCTTTATGGTAGTTTTTTTTTTAATTTTTAAAAAATTTATTTATTCATGAGAGACAGAGAGAGGCAGAGAGGGAGAGAGAGAGAGAGAGGCAGAAACAGAAGCAGAAGGAGAAGCAGGCTCCATGCAGGGTACCTGACGTGGGACCCGATCCTGGGTCTCCAGGATCACGCCCTGGGCTGAAGGCAGTGCTAAACCACTGAGCCACCCGGGCTGCCCCTTTATGGTAGTTTAAAGGTATAGCCAGATGATCCATAAATCATAACAAATGTAGGGGCAGTTTAGTATAAGAGTTAAATGTACAGACTCAAGTTAGATTGTTTGAGTTCTAATTCCAACTCTGCCACTCACTATGCTGTGTGATGTTGGACAAGTTAGTCAACTTCTGAGAGAGAGCCTCTGTTGCCTCATCTGTAAAATGGGACCATAGGACAACAAAATGAGTTAGTACATATAAAGCACTTAAAAGAGTACCTAGCATATACTAAGCTCAATAAATGTTAACTATTATTACTGTGGTGTGTTACTTCCCTGAATGTGAGCCTCAGAGAGTTCTCTGAGTTTGTGGAATGAAGGGAAGATAAGTGAAGCAAGAATCCTCTGCAACCAGTAGGTTGCAACCTGTATTTAGGGTTTCAGTACTGGCTCCACCGCTAGTGGGCTTGGACGAGCTACTCAACCTTCAGGAACTCCTGTTTACTCCCGTGTAAAATGAATGTGAGTAAGCTGCCTCACCTTCTTCACATAGTTATGGCCCCAAATGGAGCCCTATTGTTATTTTAGCTTTTAACCTTTGAACACATAAAGGTTTTCTTCTGCTCATTAAGTAGTACACCCTCTGGGAGGAGCCACTTGGTAAGCCAACACCTGCTCAGTCCTTAGTGACACATCAGCACTTTACCAGTATCGTAGGAAATGGTGAGAGGGAGGCTGGAGACAGGATTGAGGAAATGAGGAGAGCAGGAGATGAGAAGACTTCCACGATTTCTCATTTCCTTCACAGGCTTAACCGAGGAGCATCCTGCCCAGTGCCTTACAGTAATGTCACTGGCTTAATGCCACAAATATTGTAAATTGCCAAATGAGAATGATTCCCGCCCATCTCTTTTATATTTTGAGGAAAGAGAGAATGTTTTGGTGATGTGGGACTTTCTTCAGTATCTATGGGTTGTGAATAGTATAAGCAATGAGAGGAAGACACCATGTTGGGCAGTTTTTCACGGAACTTTGGGAGATGGAAAGAATACATTACAAGGATTTCTCCTTTCTCCAGAAGGCTGACTTAAAGGTATAGCAAATTTGGAAAGCAAAATTACCTGAATCCTCACTAGCTTCTACTCCCTGCTTCTTGTCTCTGTGCCCAGCAGAAGATTCTGAGGTTATTAATCTTCCTGGCGAAGGTCCCAGAAACCCCCAAAGAACATTTTGGTTTGACTGAATTGAAATAATATTTACTGCCATCCTACTATGTGCCCTACACTGTGCTAGTCACTTGGTAACAGAGTTACTGCAACAGAAACAGCTGCCTCCCCTTCTTTCATGACGAAAGAGCATCCAAACTTCAGTTGTCCACATGGCTTTCAAGTCTAAAGTCTGCCTTTCCTGCAACTAGGAGTAGGCTTAGGACTAAATTCAGCAGACCAAATATCAGCAGAAATGTCATATAGCCGCTTCCAGGCACCTTCCTTATGAAACAGAAATATGTAAGCCCTTTGCACAGTCTCCTTTATCGTTCCTCTGTCCGGCTGCCCGCGGCTTGTGTCCTGACATCCTAGACCTAGGTATGGCACACAACAAAGTGGAAGAAGCCTGGCTCTCTGACATCATGGAGCACCACACAAAAAAGACCAAAGGCCTACAAGAGAACGGGAATCATAGGAGTCACGTTTTCTGAATTAAAAAGATCAATAAAGAGGGGTGCCTGGGTTGGTTAAGCATTGGCCTTCAGCTCAGGTCCTGATTTCAGGGTCCTGGATTGAGCCCCACATGGGGGCTCCCTGCTCCACAAGGAACCTGTTTCTCCCTCTCCCCAACCTCCCTGCTCATGCACTCTCTCTGGCTCTCTCTCTCTCTCTCTCTCAAGTACATAAATAAATAATCTTTAAAAAGATGGAGAGGGAAAAAAAGAGAAAGGCCTATAAAAAAAAAGTAGATTTCCCAAGTTGTTCTAGGTGGTGATACAGTGGTGTGTGTGTGTGTGTGTGTGTGTGTGTGTGTGTGTGGTATTTTCCACTGACAAGTTATATAACATCTTTGTAGAACCTCAGTCAATATTAAACGTTTTTTCTGGGCAGGCAGTGAACCAAGGAAAAAGTTGCTAAAGCATAACCAACGAACTAATTATGTTTTATGTATACATTATGCCACTTAAAATTTTGGGGGGCACCTGGGTGGCTCAATTCCTTAAGCATCTGCCTTCGGCTGAGGTCATGATCTTAAGGTCCTGGGATGGAGCCCTCCATCAGGCTCCCTGCTCCACTGGGAACCTGCTTCTCCCTTTCCTCCTGCCCCTCCCACCTGCTTGTCCTTGCTCTCTCTCTCAAAGAAATAAATAAAAAATATTTTTTAAAAATTATTTTACCTGCACAGTAATAATATCTAAGTGAGATATTGTTGAAAGGTTATGAAGAAGGCAAATGAGAAGTTTCTCTAGAGATAGAATGAAAATGAGCAAGCCTTTCTCTGAAGACCAATTCAGAAAAACAGCCAACTCTTTCTGTTTTTATTCTGTTCTCAATTTGCTGTGAGACTTTAAATGAGCCATTAAACAACTTGGACCTTATTAAAATGGGGTGGTAATTTCATATAGAGTAGGTATTGTTAAGCCTTCTTGTTTTTAAATCCAAACTGAGTCTCTCTCTCTCTCTCTCTCTCTCTCTCTCTCTCTCTCACACACACACACACACACACACACAAAATGTTGCTTTGGTAAGCTGTTCATTTACTGCTAGGGGGGTAAGAGGATATGCCTGAAGAGCTAATGCAGTTATGGATAGATATTCCATATGCTAACTTAACATAAATGCTTCAAACTTTTATTTCCTTGATGGAGAAACATCAGGATCTCTGGCCTATTTTACATGCTTTAGCCTTGGGTGGGAAATGCCCCTAAGTAAAATAAGAAGCCATTTCAGAAGTATTTCTCCTTTCCCACACCACTTATTATCTCTAACAACTCATTTTCCATCCACTGTGTTTCCTTGTACTGGTTTTACGATAGGGAGTCTCCAGCACTGTGAACCCTCTGCAAGTCTAGCCAGTTCTTTCTGGCTCCCTGCTGAAAAATGGAGGACAAAACTCAGAATTATGACAAGGCTGGCCATATGATATGGCCATTACTTTTCTGGTTTCCATCTACCCTGCAGGTGGTAGGTTTGAAGGTTTGGGGAAATTCCCTGATGACTAGGTACACCAATTTCCCGTGGGGTCACATGAGCATGTTCAAATATAATTGCCATAGTACTGGCCAGGTCTATTTTCAGGCTGTGCATAAGGATGAAGAACAGCTGCCCATGGGTCTCTAAAGTCTCTTATATAAGAACCTAGTACCTGAGAGCTGAAACTAAGACACATGCCAGGCCTTATGGATTCTCTCCATTCTATAAGTGTAGTTGGAGGCAAGGGAAGTTTGGCTGGTCTGACCAATGACTACTAGGTCAAAAGCTCTAGTCTAGGTCAGAGTCATGTGCAACATCTTTGGCCAATGGCTGTGCTGTCTTGAGGCCCCAGGCAGCCAAGAAAAGTGGTCCGGAAAGCCGGCTCTAAACCTGCCCCTGGGAGCAGCCCGGGTGGCTCAGCGGTTTGGCGCAGCCCTCAGCCCAGGGCGTGATCCTGGAGACCTAGGATCCAGTCCCATGTCGGGCTCCCTGCATGGAGCCTGCTTCCCTCTGCCTGTGTCTCTGCCAGTCTCTCTCTCTCTTTCTCTCATGAATGAATAAATAAAATTTAAAAAAACAAAACAAACAAACAAAAAAACCTGCCCCTGCCATTGCCTGTCTGGGTGACCTTGCACTAGTCACTTGACTCTTCTGTGAATAGATTACGGATCCCAAGTCTGCTACCCAGTGGGAGACCTTAGCCAATTCACAGCTTTGGGTATCAGAGGAAGCCAAAAGGATTTGTTTTCTGGCATGCCCCCATTATGGCATTCTGTGACTCCAGCTGGGACACAAACTAAAGCCTCTAGTTTTGTTTTGGTTTTTGTTTGTTTGGTTGGTTGGTTGGTTGGTTTTGTTTTGTTTTGTTTTGTTTTTGTTTTGCATGTTGGCAGCTGATTTGAATTGTTTTAAAATTCGGGATTGGCCAACAGCTCTAGGCCAGAAATGGTCTATTAGGCCAATTGCCGAGTCTTCTGCAGTCCACTGACCCAAGGAAGAGTTTGACTAGGTGGGGACCTGGGAGGGGGGAATATCCCATACGTGAAGAACACAGATAACTCTGGCCAACGGTGGGCTGGCTGGTCTGAGCCCCAAAGCTCTACCGCTCCTACCCCAGCCCACCCTAAACGGCAGAGGTCAGCCTGGGTCTAGTTTCCTTTTGCCACCGGTGGGACTTACTCTCCACTGAAAGGTGGGCAGGCAGGAAAGGAGTGCGTTGCCGGCAGGGACCGAGCCCGCGGCGCTCAGGCTTCGGCTGTGGGTCCCCTGCTCCCTGGGTGCCCCAAACCCGAGAGGCGCGGGGATGCGCGTCGGAACCCCGGCTGCGGGCAGGTGCGCGGCGGCGCGGGGCCAGCGAACCCGGCGGCTCCGGGCGCCCCGGCAGCGCTCACGGACCAACCCCCGGGCGCGCGGCCGCGGCTGCGGGGCGGCGGGCGGGGCTCTCAGTCGCGGGGGGGCGGCGGCGGGGCCCGGAGCCTGCGCCGAGGCCGGGGAGGGCCCCGAAACCAACCCGACGGACTTGTGGGGAGGAAATTCGATCCTCGGGCCCTTTGCTGCCTGAGCTTAAAAATGGATTCTCCATCTGCTGCGAAAGCCTCGGGCTCCGAGCGGCTGCATCCTGGCCCCTGGGAGTCGTGGGGAGCCCTGCAGGCACCCCGACCCGCGGAGTGCTCACCTGCCCCTTGCTCGGACACACACTGGCGCTCCCTGACGCTCGTGTGCCCTTCGAAGGCCGCTCATCTATTTTCAGCCAAGCCCAAAGGGGAGATGATGCTCTGTCAAGTTCAAATAAAGAAACCTGGAATCCCCGGGTGGCTTGGCGGTTTAGCGCCGCCTTCAGCCCAGAGTGTGATCCTGGGGACCCGGGATCGAGTCCCACGTCGGGATCCCTGCACAGAGCCTGCTTCTCCCTCTGCCTGGGTCTCTGCTCCTCTCTCTGTGTGTCTCTCATGAATAAATAAGTAAAATATTAAAAACACACAAATAAAGAAACCTATTTTCTTTTTTTAAGATTTTATTTATTTATGAGAGACACAGAGGGGGTTGCAGAGACCCAGGCAGAGGGAGAAGCAGGCTCCACGCAGGGAGCCCGACGTGGGACTCGATCCCGGGTCTCCAGGATCATGCCCTGGGCTGAAGGCGGCGCTAAACCGCTAAGCCCCCCGGGCTGCCCAAGAAACCTATTTTCTATATAATTCAGTTTGTCCAGAAGAACTTTGAAGACGGATGACAACATTCAAGGACACTGTTAGCCTCACTCTATTGGTGAAACGTAAACAACAACAACCAACCAGATAAAACCTCTTTGGAACAATTTTGACATTTATGAATTTAGTTATTATTTCGTTTGTCCCCACAATCTCACTTTTTGAAGATTTTCCTACACAATGCTTTCAAAAAGATTTACAATGCCATTTTAGTGATAATGAAAAAGTGGAACCTGACTATTCATCAATAGAGAAATAAATTGGCTGAATATATAATGAGTACACATATCAAGAAATACTGTATGTAAAAGACAAGCTCACAGGCAAACAGATCTAAGCTTACATTAAATGAAAAAGAAAGTGGATTATAAAAGACAGTAGATATGGTAGGACTCCATATTCGTTAAAATGCAGAAACAAATTGTGAGTAAATGTCTACAACTCACTCGGATAGGATTAGTGACTTATTTCATGGATGATTATACAGGAAATATATGTATATTTTACATGTACATACATCTGGAGAAATGTCTACCTAACTGTTACATTGTTTATCTTTGGGGTGATCCTGAGAGGAGGGAATGTGGAGCATTAACTTCCTACACTATATATTTCTTCAAAGTTTGATTTCTTTTAAAATAAGCATGCATTAATTTTGTATTTCCCACACACCAAAAACAATAAAGATTTTTTAAAAAATCATACCCCTTTCCATCCCAAGACCACCAGATGGTTATCACTTGTCCACTCTTCTCTGATCTTTCCATTACTATGTTAACTTTCCCTTCAAATTCTTCTCATCCCTGTACAGTATCCACTTACAAATTGCCTATTTAATGTGTGCAAATAGTTTTTTTAGATCCTTTAAACCCAAAGAATGAAAGAAGTGAGAATATTCCTTCCACTTTATCTATTCACACTATTCAAACAGAAAGATTAGGTGCAGTCTTGGGGGGGAGGGGGACTTGAAAGCATTGCAATTTTTAATTCATTACTTCTCAAGTTTTGTGTGGATGTGGCACATATTCTCTCTCAATGCAGCCAACCAGGAGAGATCTTTAAAACACGGTTTTTGTTTCTTTTTAATCCAGGAAGGCAGAAAGGCATTACACTCTGAAGGAAATACCACTGAAAAGTTGAACAGGATTTTCAGGGACGGGAACTGGAGTGGGAAAGGCACTCTTGGCTGAAGGAGGGTCACTGTGAAAGAGGCTAGGAAGGGGAATGTGACCTGCACTATGGGCTGGGATTCTGGGATTGTTTAAGCTAGCCTGAACGTCGTCTCAGAAACATGAGCTCAATTCATACTATGGGAAATAAGCATGGCCACACTTCAAACATGCAGAAATGAAGGGCTCGTCTGGCATTTTAAAATATTTATATAGAAAAATGGCACCCAGCAGCAATAAACTGAGTTGGGTTCACTCTCACCTAAGTGTCCGATAGGGTTTTTTTTTTTTTTTTGATAGGGTTCTTTATTACACATAAAACTACATCGTGGGCAGCCCCAGTGGCTCAAGCAGTTTAGTATTGCCTTCAGCCCAGGGTGTGATCCTGGAGACTCGGGATTGAGTCCCACATGAGGTTCCCTGTGTGGAACCTGCTTTTCCCTCTGCCTGTGTCTCTGCCTCTTTCTCTGTCTCTGTGTCTCTCATAAATAAATAAAATCTTTTTTAAAAAATCATATTTCCTCAGGCAAAGCCTCAGAATATTCCAGGATCATACATATAACTCAGTTTTTGCTCAGACCCTTGATGTCACTCTCCTCCTTTTCATATGCATTAGTAGCATCACTGTAAAATGCAAGTGTTCTGGAACAAAATACCTGGGTTCCGATCCTGATTGCCATGTATTAGCTTATGATTTTGGTCAAGTTATTTAAACTCTTCTGTGCTTCAGTTTATGACCTCTGAAATGGAGATAACACTACGTATTTTATAAGATGTTATGCAATTTATTTTTTAAATTTTATTTATTTATTCATGAGAGAGGCAGAGACACAGGCAGAGGGAGAAGCAGGCTCCTTGCAGGGAGCTCGATGTGGCACTCGATCCCTGAACTGGGATCACGACCTGAGCCGAAGGCAGACACTCAACCACTGAGCCACCCAGGTGTCCCAGATTTATTTATTTGAGAGAGTGTGTGTATGAGCAGGGGAGGGGCAGAGGGAGAAGGAGAATCTCAAGCAGACTCCCCACTGAGCAGGAAGCCCCGCTCCACTGGATCTCAGAACTCTGAGATCAAAACCTAGGAGCCAAAACCAGAGTCCAACTCTCAACCAACTGAGCCACCCAGGTGCTCCTATTTATTTATTTTTATTTTAAGTAGGCTCCATGCCCAACATGGAGCTTGAACTCAGGACCCTGAGATCAAGAGCTGCATATTCTCCTGACTGAGCCAGCCAGGGGCCCCAAGAATATAAAGCTTTTTAGAATATTGAAAGTTCAATAACAGTCACCATTACCACTTACTCTCTTACAACCCCCCAAAAACTTTATTCTTGCCCCATTCTCCCCTCAAGATACTGTCATTTCTGCATTCTCCAATTGTCTCAGTTCTATCCCTTGTTTCCTGGAGATTCTTTTTTTTTTTTTTTTTTTTTTTAGATTTTATTTATTTATTCATGAGAGACACACAGAGAGAGGCAGCGACACAAGCGGAGAGAGGAGAAGCAGGCTCCATGAAGGTGCCTGATGCGGGACTCGATCCCAGAACTCCAGGATCACGTCCTGAACCGAAGGCAGATGCTCAACCGCTGAGCCATCCAGGAGTCCCTTTCCTGAAGATTCTAACAGTAGCTCCTCCCCTGCTGTTTGCCTTCTCTCTCCCATCTAATGGGTTGCAAATGACTGTACCATAGTCTCAAGAATACCTAACGGAAAACCTGGAGTCTGTTCTTCTTCTGTGATAGTTTCTGAGTTTTTAAAACAACCATATTCACATATATTTTATATATCATAAAACTCACTTATTTGGGGTATACAACCCAACGATTTTCAGTTATTTACAAAGTGGTGTGATCATGAAAATAAATCATTTTTTTTAAAAATATGGAACACTTTATGAATTTGCATGTCATCCTTCAGCAGGAGCCAATGCTAACCTTCTCCATATCATTCCAATTTCAATATATGTGCTGCTGAAGCAAGCACAGAATAAATCAGTCTAAGATCATTTTCATCCCCCCCTCCCTACCATTGGACCCCTTTTGCCCTTTTACAGCTCATCTTTCCTACCTCCAGCTTCTGGCAACCACTAATCTACTTTCTGTTGTTATAAATTCGCCTTTTCTGGTCATTTTAGATACATAGAATCATACAATAGGTGGTCTCTTCTGTCTAACTTCTTTCACTTGGCATAATTTTTGAGATTTATCCATGATATAGCATATGTTAGTAGTTCAATACTCTCCGTTTTATCACCTGTCAAAGCAGAATGATTTCTGTCATGTCTATAATTATATCACAGAACATGGGGCCCCTGGGTGGTTCAGTGGTTGAACATCTGCCTTTGGCCCAAGGCATGATCCTGGGGTCCCGGAATCGAGTCCTGAGTCAAGCTCCCTGCATGAAGCCTGCTTCTCCCTCTGCCTATGTCTCTGCCTCTCTCTGTGTCTCTCCTGAATAAATAAATTTTTAAAAATCTTTTAAAAAAAGAATTATATCACAGAACAATATTGATAATATAGAGTTAAAGCTAACTATTATTTCACCTACAGTGCTCTAAGCACTGGCTAAGTGCTTTATTTGCATCATAGAACTTAAACTTCCCATGGGCTACTCAGGTAATACTATTTATATACATTTTTTGAGAACACTGAAGTTTAGAAATACGAACAGACTTGCCCAAGGTCACAAAGCAAGTAAGTGGCAGAGGGGCGGGGCTCAAATGTAAGTTTGTGTGACTCTAGAGCTAAAGCCAGAGTCACCTTCAAAATCAACAAAGGACCTTTGTATTTCATACCCTTCCATGATCACAAAAACAAAACCCAGGAAAGCGTTCATGGTAAGTCCACCAAACAGATGAAGAAATGGTCCATGCCTTGTCAATCTCCACTTGTGTGTAAGGAATTGTCAGTCCATCATTTTCTCCATACCTGATGCTGCTTCTGTGCTGAGGACATCTAACTCCTCTGGGAAGGAGCTGGTGTCATGAAGGACTCAGTTCTACGGGATAAAGATTTCTGATGTTTGAACCGATTTTCCTAGGCACTGTCTTGATGCATCCCCAGACCAGGCAGCCCAGGAAAACAGGATGGACCTTTACCCATCACCCTGTCTAACAGGAAATGAACATGTAGGAGAAAAACTTAGAATCCATGCTTCCCATTGTTAACAATTTTTAGGGTGGAACTCATGGCATTACATGGTAACAATGAAGGTGGGCCATTCTAATCTCCCACCCCGTGGTACTTGAGGGATTGTTCACTAGGAAGATTCTAGTGCCACGGGCTAGAAACACTCTTCTCTGAGGATTTCTAAAGAAATCTCCAGTTGTTATTTAGTCATAGAACCCCTTTGAGGTTTTATGATAAGCCTCAGGCCCCGCATTTATGAGAAGCCTCAGACTAAAGACATTCACCTTCAAACATGTGTTGTCATTATTATAAATTTATTAATAATATTGGCTTTAGAAATAAGAAATACTGTAACAGACCATGCTTCCAATCTGTCCTAGGATTTTTTGAATAATATTTAACCATTCTCACTAGTCACAGAAGGAAGGGTCCTCAGAGTGAAAGATCTTCATTTCACAGAGGAACCCCAGCGATCACAGGAGGTGCCTAGTTGTTCTGTGAAGGGGTGGGGGTGAGAACCCAAACCTTCAGTCCCTTGGAAAGATCCAGAAAAAGCAAGTACTCAGACAAATCCTATTCTGGCTCAGTGGCAACTAACTTAGATAATGGAGCCTCTTATTAATAGCACTTCATTGGTGGTGTACCATGCCCTTCCGGCATCAATTAGGCAACAATTACTTGTTGAATGAAAAGAACTATTTGTTGGTGTTAAATGTCAGGATCCCCAGCTCCCCTTGGGGGGGTTGTGAGATGCTGGCTATGTTCTGTTTCTCGATCTGCTGCTGATGACACGGGTGTGTTCACTTTGTGATATTTTGTTGATTCTTATGCACTTCTTTGTACATAATATTTCAATAAAATTTGCCCCCAAAAGACGCGAATAAAAAGAGAAATATTTTTAAAAGAGCCTAGTGCAGTGCACGTCATGGAGTAGGTGGATATCACAGATGCGTTCACGGAGTAAAAAGGATCTCATTCGATCCTATCCTGTGGGGTAAGGTTACCGTGGCCCCAGGAACCTTCCAGGGCGGACAGGAGCTCACGACTCTGCCCGGGACGCCGCTGGGTGAGTCGCAGAGCCGAGCCGGAACCCAGCCGGGGGGAGGCGGATCACTGCCCCCCTTTCCATCTGGCCGACCCCGCCGCGGCCCTGGGGCGAGGGACGCAGGAGGCCGCGGCCGCCGTGCCCGCCCCGGGGAGGCCTCCTCGCCACGCCCGGGCCTCGGCCGGACCCCGGATCCCGCAGTTTCTGGGGTTTGGGGAGCTCACCGTGCTCGCCCCGCCCCGCCTGTCTCCCGCGGCAGCGTCCGCACGTCTGTCCACCGGTGTCTTCATTGCCTCCGACCCACCTTCAGTCCCCGGTCCCCTGAACGATGGTGCCCTCCGACCCGTCCCGGAAAGAAGCCCCCAATTTACCATCACTGTTGGGTATCTTCCTAGCACGTGATGGTGGCCGGAAGTACAGAAATGTACCAAGAGCACAGCTTTTTCTTCTATGAACCATGACGAAAGCCTCCCACCTGGGCTCCCCTTTACCTGGACTAGAATGCACAGGTTCACCTGTGGACCCGGAGTCCCAAAGAGCCTAGCCTCTGCCACCCAGCTGTGGTACCTTGCACAAGACACTGATCCCATGCCTCAGTTTCCTCATCTGCAAAATGGAAATAACAACAATGCTCAACTCCTAGGGGTGTTGTGAGGGTTACATGAGACTATCTCTCTGCAAAGTACAGCATCCAGAACATAGCAGGTGCTGGACAATACTTTCCTTACCTTTCCCTTACCTTTAGCCAAGCTGTGTTCCCAACATTCCTCTTGCATTTGCACTGGTGAAAATCCCTCTCTCTGCCTGCCTGGGTCAGGGACACCCTATAGGATCGGGACAAGCACCTCAGCTCCTAGCCAGAACCAGACCCCCATACCAGCGCACTGCTCATCCTGCTGCACCCCTGGGTTCTTACCTCAGCCTTCAGTGCTTCCATCTACGTAGTTGTGTCTCCCCAACTTTTTCTCATACATGAACCCCCACACACGCTCCCCCACACTTTTAGACTGTTAATGCTGCTGAAGGTAAGTACCACCTTGCACATATTAAATGCCAAGTGCTGCCTAGCACGGAGCCTTCCTGACTCAATAAATGTCTGTCCTCCGCAGTAGGTAGGAAAGGTCTGTTCCACCTCTAGCCTCTTCCTCCCAACCACCCCTACTACCCCTCCCCCCATTCCTGCAGCTGGTGGTGCTAAAGACTAAGCCTCCGCCCCCTCCCCCCAACTCAGAAGCCGTATTCACCCCAGCCGTGGTGACAGGTTGATGACTCCTATAACAGGCCCCTTTCCTCCTCTGGGGGGTTCCTGCCTGCATGGAGTCTGGTGGAGGGGCCACCAGCAGGGCCGGAAACCTGGGGAGAACGTCTCTGGCTGCCACTGACTTCTGTTACTAGAATTGATGTTTTTCTCCAATTACAACCTTCCCTCCTTCATTATGTCTCCTGTGTTCTCGAGGTAGTAAATACTGGGGATATGTATTACACTCCCCATAACTTACTTTCAATGATCAGAAAAAGCTTTTTTTTAAAAAGACCCACTGTTGACAGGGAATCTGCCTCTGAAGTTCAGAGTGAGGCTTCAAGAGCAATATCTATCTGCTGAGCACAGAGATGATCACCTCCCCAATTTTTGTCTTCTGGGCCACCGTCTCTACCCAATGCATTAACAAGAGGTAGCAGAGATTAATGGTTGGAAATAATATCCCTGGATCCAATCCTAGTCCAATCCTGGGTTCAATGCTAGTCCATTCCTGGCCCTTTACTAGCTGGATGATCTTGGGCAAGTTACCAAACTGACTGTGCCTCTGTTTCCCCATCTGTGAGATGGAAGTGATGGCAATAATAGTTCCTAGAGTTGTTACACAGATTAAATGAGTCACTGTGAAGGGATTAGAACTCTGTAAGCACTCCTTCCATGATTTTTGTCAAATACCTAAACTTAATACATCTAAGACCCTGACTCCTAAAGATGTCTAGCTACTCCTAAGTGATTATAACCTGTTTTAAAGGAGATACTAAGGATCCCCCAATTTAACCCTGGGTGTATTATCAATTTTCAAGCCTGATAAAATTGTCCTTAGAATTAAACAATTTCTCTCATTCTTTACTTTTCTTCATTTCTGTTGTATGTATGTGGACACATTCTAGAAGGAAAATTCAGTGAAATAGGAAAGAAGGAAGGAAGGAAGGAAGGAAGGAAGGAAGGAAGGAAGGAAGGAAGGAAGGAAGGGAGGGAGGGAGGGAGGGAGGGAGGGAGGGAGGAAGGAAACAGAAAAGAAAGACAAAGAAAGAGGGAGGATTTGGTTGAAATGGCTGGATTGTAGTAAGATTCTTTGTTATTATTTTCCATCAGTGTTATAATAATAATAATCAGTTCAATAAATTACACCAAACTCATACTTTCCTGGACCTTACACTTTCCAGAAAATCTAGGTGAGAAGAAACCTTACACTTTCCAGAAAATCTAGGTGAGAAGAGCTTGCTCAGAGTCAGACTGGCTGAGCTTAAGAGCTAGAGGAAAGAGATGACTGCAGAGCTATTAGGCCACTTACTGGATCAGAATCTGCCTAACAGTATCCTAGAGGCCACTTCTCACCTCAATACTTGCAATGGGCTCTCTAGTCCCTGAAAATCTCAACAGCACAGGTTGAAGAAAACTCAGCCATTTCCCACTTCAAGACCATGTATGCTAAGGAGCTTTCTTCTATTCAAGGCTGCAGAAAAAAGGGAGTCCTGGATCTCCCTCCCCCAGCATCTATCCTAAACACACCTGCACACACACACATAGGCACCCTAAATTCGGTGTGTCTAAAGGTATGGATTATACGCCCTGGAAACTACATGCTTGTCCAAATGCTCCATGCAGGTATTGCAATGGAAGTTTAAGATAGCCCTTGAGGAGGTGTTCATGATCCAACTGGCCAGAGGGGCCAAAGGAAAAGAAGTCCACCATCCTTTGGCTCTCTGAAACTCCACACAGATCATTTCAAGCAAAGCACTCCACTTTTTCCTCAGAAATGCCTGCCTCATGGAGACCTAAACTGATGGTTCTTGCCTGGGGGCAGTTGTGCCCCCCAGGGGACTTTGACAATGTCTGGAGACATTTTTGATGGTCTCAATGGGTAGGTACTACTGGCATCTAATGGATAGAGGCCAGAGATGCTGATAAACATCCTACAATGCACAGGACAGCCTCCACAGTAAAAAAATTATCCAGACCAAAATGTCAATAGTGTCAATAGTAGAGATCCTGCCATAAGCCAAACTCCCACTGCCTCAGAGGAAATAACATCTCAGAATTCCTCCAGCTTCTTAAGCACAGAGCAAACTAGAGTATCAGGAGAAGAGCCCCAGAGAACCCTTTCTCAGGCCCCACACTAAGAATGGGGAGGTCCCAGCAGACTCCTTCCTCCTTCTGCTTTGCCTCCAGAACACAAAACCCTGGCATTTGAAAAGATTAAATAAAACCCATGATTCCCAGCCCCCAGCTGCATAACCCAGCCCCTCATATCCTATTTCCCTCCTGCACCCCCTCACTCTTGGAGCACAGTTGGAAATTCAAATTGCAATCTTTACTGTCCGGCCCTCAAAGGCTCGGCCTGCTTCCTCTCCCAGGGACAAAAATCTCCTCCACATCCTGCCTCCCTTTGAGATGAACCCCCCAACCCTGCCTCTCTCACCAACTGTAAGTTGTTCTCCCCACCTCCCTCTACTAGCCCTTCTCCTTCTAATTAAACCACATCCAGGGTGTTGGGAGGGCAGGGTAAAGGATCCCAAGACTTCCGTACTGCAGGTTCTGGGAGCCTACAGCCTCATGTTTTTTTGTGAGGTGCCAACCACACTGTGATCATTAAACCCTACAGTGGTGGGGGGGATTTTCTCGTTGCTGTTAACCTGGGAACCAGCTACATCTTGTTTATCAGACTTGTTTTAATTCAGCTTGGTCAGGTTCCAAGTGTTGAGGTGGAGATTAAAGGCAACTGAGGAATCCAATTAGCCGCCCAGTCTTCTTTAAGCCAAAAAATCAGGTCACAAACTAGATCAAAGTGAAATTATTTCTCGACAGCTCTGTTCATTAAGGGGAGGGTAGGAGCTCACACTGCTAAGCTGGGCTCATTACTGGGATTGGCATTTTAAAGACAGTATCTCCCCCAAATTACAAGTTTCAGAGGTTGGAGGGAGAAACTGAGATTATCTTACGTGAAGTCTCTGTTTGGCTAATAGAAAACAGAAAGTCGAAGAATAAGCATATGACTTCTAGGAAAAGAAGTAAACCAGGGCCTAATTTTCCCGGGCTGGAAAACCAAATCTGGAAACTGGAATTGGTAATGATCACTCCCAACCAGAGAATTCCTCCTCCAGGGGATCTACAGAGTGGAGAAATCTAAATTTTCCAGGTGGCCCTATTCACCCATCTTCCTGAGAGCCCACCCCTTTCCCTAGCTTGGAGCAGCCGCAAGGGGGTCCCCTGGCAACCCAGCACAGCCTTTCCCCAGCCACAGGACCTGGGCAGTGGTTGAAGAAAAACCACTCACCATTTCTGGATTCTGGGTCCCAGGCAGAGTTGTTTCCAGCAGCAAAAGACTCCCCCTGGGCCTTTCTGTGTTTCTGTGAGTTCTTTTGAGGAGCCTGGAAGACAGAAGAGGAGGAGAATTCAGGAAGGCCCTGATCAGATTCACTTCCCATAGGGAGGATCAAATAGGGAGGATTGCTGGGAAGCCATTTAGAACCCTCAATTCTACATGAGAGAGAGGCTGAAATATTACATTCAAGAGAGCAGTAACAGGGCACATGCCCTCCTTTTGTGAGCGCTGATTTTTTTTTTTTTTTTTTGAGCGCTGATTTTTAACAGAGCCAGGATATCTGCAGCAACAGTGGCCTTCCCCCCATATCCCATTCAGCTTACAAAATTCTGCTAAGCTTTTCAGGCAACTAGGAGCTTCCAGGTCAGAAAAATGGCCTTCTTCAGGTCCTCCAGACCACAAGCGTGTGGGACACTGAATATGGCTAAAATTTCCTTTGGGGGCTTTGGGTGGTAGTCACTTCCAGGGTCTCTGAAATCTGAACCATTAGTGAGACCCTTCCTCAAACTTCCCAGTCTCTCTGTCCCATCCAAGCAGGGCCAGGAGGGAGCACAGCCACGTGCAGCTAGAAGCCTGACCCCCTCAAGTGGGGAAAGGATAAGAGGGGTAAGGAAGATAGGAGGGGAGGGAGGAAGAACAGGAGGAGGGAGTCTGAAAGCTTTATTTCTTTTAAAGATTTAATTTATTTATTTGAGAACAGGAGGGAGGAAGGGCAGAGGGTAAGGGAGAAGCAGAGCCATCCACCCCCCAGCAGGGAGCCCAAAGCCGGCAGGATCCTGGGATGCTTGGATCCCGACCTGAGCCAAGGTAGACTCTTAAGCTTAACTGCCTGAGCCCCCCAGGCCCTCCAGGGGAGAGTCTGAAAGCTTCAGACCTCCTGCCTGGGTCTTGCTGCCCCAAATTTCTAGCGGCCGCATAACTAACCAACTCCCTCATCCAGATCTGGGAGCCTTGGCAGCTTCATTATTTGGAGGCATCCAAGGCATGGAGTTTACTTTGGGGCTGCAGCCACCCAAGACCCCCACTAGGTTTTCCCTTTCATCTCCTGCAGCCAGAGCCTGTACCCTCAAGGGGGAGGTTGACAGCACATTGGTAGGTAACTGTAACCCAGAGGGATTCTCCTTGGATGTTGCATTTGGAGCAGGAACAAATCCCGTGTGGTAGGTTTTGTTTTTCTTCTCGGAGTATTTCCCTCGCTGGGGCTACGTCATCCTCCCACCCAGATCCTTCCATACCCGCCTACTCTCCATACCCTGGGGTGGCCAACAGCACTGCCAGACTTCAGAAAATGCACCCTGGATCCCACACAGATATTCTTACGCGCGCCTACACACGAAATGACCGCCAAATTTGTTGTGTTGTTTGTCGGGGGCCTACAATGGGTTTCAAGCTCTGGGCGTTTCCGAAGGGGAACGCACAGGACCCGGGCCCACCGCGGAGTATTGCGCTCACCGGAGCCCAGCCCCGCTGATTGCCGTGGGGAGTCCGCGGGCCTCCGGTAAAGGAGCCCGGCCCGGGAGGGGGTGTTTCGCGTCAGGGGATCCCCAGCCAAAGGCACACCCCGCCGGGTTCTGGGGCTGAGCGCTGCCCCCGCACCGTGTCCCTGCTGCTGTCCTAAACGCCCGAGCTGAAATGGAAATTTGGGAAGAGGAGATCCGCTGTTGGGCAAGCGTGCGCCTTGGTCCCTCAGGGGCAGGCCACGGTCCGGGTGTCCCCCACTGGTCACTCTGGCTCGGCGGGCGGAGCCGCTGCCCCAATACGGGAACCGAGGTGGGAGGCGCCAGAACGAGACCTTACAAGGTTTCCAGAGCGCCCCTGCCGCGGGCCCTAGCCGGGTGGTGGCGGGGAGGTGGCGCTGGACCTGCCCCTGGGCGCGGACGTGCCTGCCCGGGGGCGGGGGCGGGGGTCCCCCGTCCCAGCTGTCCTCTTGGCCCCGCGGCACACGGGCCCCAAAATAGCAGGTTCACCCCGGGTCAGCCCTGTAAGAGCCGAGCCTGCCCCCCACCCCAGTAAAGGCTCGGCCTGCGCCTTTTGAGAACCGCTCCCAGGCTCAGGGCCTCGGCCTAGCGGCCGCATTTCAACCCAAAGCAAACTCGGAGTGGGGGACCGCGGGGTGCGCCGCTCGTCGTCGCCCCGATGGGGAGGTGGGGAGGTGGGGAGGTGGGGAGGGGACCGAAGACACCTGAGCAGCCGCAAAGAGCGGGAGTGCTCCCCTCTGCCTGGGTGGGGGTGCGGCAGCCGCGGGGGGCTCCAGGCCCCCAGCCCCAGGCGCCTCCCGAGGGCCACCGGCTCTGCGGCCCCAAGCGGGCAGCTCCGTGCGCTCCTCTCCGGCGCCTTCGCTCTGGCGCGCCCCGGAACCTGGCACAGAAGCCGCCCAGTGACACTTCGAACAATACGGGAGGGGGAAAAAGAGAGGGAAGGAGAGAGAGAGAGAAACCAGTTTGTCCGCGAAAACTCTAAAGAATCATTCTCAAAGTTTTCCTGGCTTCTCGTAAAGGTGGCCCGTAAAGGTGGCCGGGCCGTTTACAGTAAGAGCAGAATAATGTTTGTGACTGTGCGACATAATTATCTCCAGATTTGCCTCCCCTCCCTGCTCCCAGCCACAGTTTTCACCAGCGAAAGCGGCTAATGCATTTGCACACATTAAACATCTTGAACGCATAATTACAGGCTGCAGACAGGCGGGACAATAAAATATCTCCGCTCGATATTTTTGGAAGCCTTTTGCAACCGTGCCTGGAATAAATAATCGCTCTCTATCTAACTACAGTCACCGTTATTTCGGAACACCCCTGCTCCACCCCTGCTCCACCCCTGCTCCACCCCTGCCTGGGCTTTTGAGTGTTTTGGGGAGTGAAGAGGAACAAGTCGGGAGGATGCGACCACCTGGAAAGGTCTCCCAGGCCTCGGGCTGGGCTGCAGGTTCCGCCTGGAAAGAGGGGAAGAAAATATGTTCAGAGCCCCTGAGGCTGCCTTCCTCCTCATCCGAGGGCCGCCAGCTGGGGTCATCTAGGCCTCACAGCCTCTGGGCACCCTCTTTTAAAGAATTTCAAGAAGGTGCAGATTGTCAAATTCCCTCCTCACAACCCTGAGAAAGAGCATCTCTAGTTTGACACCTGAGATATGTGCTGGAAAAGAATAGGCTTTCCTCAGAAGCAGCAAGTTTGGGAGGAGGAAGCTGGGAGTGGTTATGTTTTCCCACAGAGGCCTGGGACACTCTAACTTCCCTTGAGCCTTAGTTGCCTTGTCTGTAAAATAGAGATGATTATAATAACCTCGGGACCTACTTCACAGGTCGTTATGAGGAAGCACTTTTAAAGAATTTTTTTATTGCCATATAACTTACATATAGCAAAGCATAAAAATCTTAAGCACCCAGCTTGGTGAATTTTTATATGTGTATACACTTGTGTAACTACTACCCAGATCAAGATATAGAGCATTACTAGCCCCCAAAAGGCTCCATGAAGAAGTACTTTTAAAACTAACTTTAGTTAGTGATAATATTACTGTCCCTAACTCAAGAAGTCAACACCTCAGGCAAGTATGTGGATACTTGCGGACAGGAATTGACAAACCAAATATACACATAAAATATATTTACTATTCACACCATGACTAGAAGCTGTTGGAATGAATCTCTAGCCTGAAGAAGCACGTTGAGCCCTTGTACTCAGCACTCAGGGGTTGAGGAAAAAAATATCATCAGCCTTTAATTCGTTTTGAGACAATGGGGTTCTCTTGCTATGAATGACTGGGCTTTATATGCTGGAGTTGGCATATTCGTTTCCAGGTTAGGGTGAACCCAGCACAGAAAGGCCTGAGATCCCCTCCCAGAGGACAGAAATCTGAGTGGATGTCTACTCGGCTAAGGTCTAAGCTCTATGGTGACTTATTTCAGTGTCTCCTCAAATCCAAGCCTGGATTGATGTGTGGAGGGAATTCCCCCAGAGGAGTGTTTGGTCCCGAGATAAACTCGGGACCCTATTTTCTGAAGAGTGTTAGCCCAAGGGCTAACACATGAAATTGGTATACATAACAAATAATGTAAACAAATTTACAGCAAGAAGTAAATTCTCCACCAGAGCCTCTGACACCAGTTCTCTCCCCAGAAGAAGCCAAGGTTATCGATGACTTTCCTATCCTGCCTTACATGTATTCCTCCTTTTTTAAAGCGCACTGGTTATTACTAAAAAATATGGGGGGTAACCTGGCTGGCTCAGTCAGTTTAGCATGAGACATGAGACTCTTGATCTCAGGGTCAGGTCGTGAGTTCTAGCCCCTTGCTGGGGATAGAGATTACTAAAAAAATTTTAAATCAAGCATACCAGTAACCTTCACTGTACCTGTTTCCCTAGCCTTGAATTTTCTTCCTAAATAACTTCTCAAGACAAGTCTTCATGATGAGTGTATTGGTTCAGGAAGTTATGTTCAGACCCGGTGACCCAGCTTTGCTGAAAGTCAAGCTAACTTTGTGTGGCCTGGCAAGGGGAAGGGCCACTATAGCCTGGGTTCTAGATCCTAACCTACCTGTACCTGGCTTGGCAACCTTCAGAATGATCAGCTGACTTAGCTGCATCAGTACCAGCAAGCCGCCACCCTTTCTTGAGTAACCAGAACCATGCTGGGGGAAATAATCAAGGTCCTGGCTATGACTTTGGACCTACAATTCTCTGCAGTCAGGGGAAATTGGAAGTGCCTCTTGGAATTTTTAACTCCTCTGTCTAGTAGCTATAAAAATAGTCCTGGGGTCATTAGCCCACCCTGGGTGTCTGCCTCCGATCCTATTTCCTCAGTCTTCTTTGGACCCGGTGGGATGGCCTTCATCCTGACTCGCATCCAGGCCTGGACAGAGGAGGGAGGGCACAGTGGGGCCCTCAGCCCCAGACCTTGGACCCCGCGGTGGAAGCCAGGAGACCTCGGAGGAAACGCGTTTACCACCTGGGCGACCTTGACTGCAGCCGATTAAAGTTTAATCCGAAGTGTGTACTCAGCCTAGCCATGTTATTTAAACACATCAAAGGTCATAAAGATTCCAAAGGCGTGAGCAGGTCCCGACGCGAGCCCGCGGGGAGCCAGCGTTTAATTCTGGTAGATTTCCAGAGCCAGGATTTGGAGCGCAGAGAGGGGAGGGCGCCTTAGGAAAGAAAGAAAAAGCTCTGCATTCCCGACGGATCGCGACTTCAAAAAGCGGCGGGGGAAACCGAGTCTGGGGCACCGCGGGCAGACAGCGCCTTTCAATTCCGATTAACTGGGAAGACATCTAGTGGGAAGAGGTCGCAACTGCAACGCGCCTGGCGAGCATCCTCCGCCTCGCCTCCAGCTACTCGACCGCCTCCGGATTAGGTGGGGGTGGAAGGGCAGGAAAGAGGAGACCCCCCCCTCCCTGGTTGCCCCTTCCAAGATTGGAGGGTCTCGAAGATCCCTGCTCAGCGCCCGAGGTAGTAAATCCAACTCGGCCAGGACAGGTCCAGCTCTCTTTGCCTATCCTCTCTCTAGGTTGGGGTCCTGGTTAGCCCATTAAGGGCTCACAGGCCCAGGATCCCCAGATTTCCGTCCAGCTCTTCCTGAGGCTTCTGAACCCAGAGAGAGAGTGGAGTCCTGGAGTGACTACATATGGATTCTCTTTGAGGGTCCTGAGTGACTGGGAACCAACAGATCACCACAAAACCCAAGTGAGGCTGGAGGCCATCTCGCCCAACAATTGCCTTTGCCCCTAACCACCTGCTGATGGCGAGACACACTGCAGAGCTATAGGAGCCCAGCTGCCCTGGGTATACAGGCTGTATTTTCACCCCATCTCTTTCCCGGGGCCATGGGACTTTGCCTGTCTGCTTCCTCTCACTCAGACTGTCTAGTTCCCGAGGAGGACCTGGGTTCTCTCACAACCCTGCAAGGATGAGCCCCACGTATGGAATGCCATCGCTTACCTCAGCTCTCCCCACCTCACCAATGCCTGTTTCACCTGAGGGCAGGCAGAAAGCTGGATGGACTCTGTGCCATCTGCCTCCCAGATGCCAACTGCACTTCGCTGTTGGCTGACTTCACCTGTTTTTAAAGCAGGGTCTCTCTCCTCGGGGCCTCCTGGCTGACCATTTGGGCTGGATCTAAGTTCTCCCCTCTTGTTCCATTTATTGTAGCATCACATCATCTTACAATTGTCAGGGAGGAAGAGCATAACCAGGATGCCTTCTGTATCATCAAGGGATATATACACACCTCATTTCAGTGTTCGAATGCCAGGACTTTGTGGAGCTACAATCAGGGGCCCACAGCAGGGGGCCTGTGGCTCCACTGAGGTTTCCAGACCCAGAGGTGGGGACCACAGGGAACAGTGATGACTGCCAAGAGTTGCCTTCTGTGGGAGGACCCCATATTATGCTCAGTCCACAGTTGTCCAAAGTGGCCTCTTGTCTCCTCCTCTTGCCCATCAAGTTGCCTTCCCCACACCTACTCCTACTCAGGGCTTAGATCCTCCCTGATTCTCAAAAGAAGGCTCTCAGAGAACCCCGTTTTTCTTTGGCTTTATGTTATCCTCCCCAAAACCTGAAAGTAACTGGAAATGGTAAATGAGATTATTCTAAGCCGATGTTTTATAACCCTTCACCAAGATGTCAGCCAGCCCCATCACACACTGAAGTACATCTCCAAAGGACTAGAAGGGCTACAGCCCCCTCTGCCCTCCCCTCTTCATCACCTCTCAGGTGGATGAATCTTGTTCCTCAAATAGGGAGACTCCCTTAGGTTGTATTGAATCTAATACAGACCATTAGAGCAGCAGTGAATGGAAGGTGGGAGGAAGGACTGCAGCTGGATTAACCAGTTCTACTTTCAGAGAATTGAAAACCTGAGACTTCGATCCTATAGCAAATGAGCCCAGGATTCAAGGGCCTGGAGCATGAGTTCAATGGTCTGATATGTGTGCTTGGAACAGAGCTGACCCCTCACTCCCCGGCACTGACACACATGAGTCTGAAAGCACTTTCCTAGTCCACCTGGCTAAGCCAACACCAGACCCATGGCTGGATCCCATCGTCCCAGCCAACCCTGCTCTGCTCCCAGCTCAGGCCCATGGGGACATCTATTCCTCAGGGTGACAAACGAGTGTGCTTGCTCTCAGTGACATCAAATTACTTTGCACTAGCCAAGGGTCCCATGACCTGACATAACCCCACATTAGGTCCTAGAAATGTAAAGAAATATGGCCTTTTTAAAAGTGGTTGAGAGCATGTAATTGCTAGCAGGCTTGAGGGGTTGTTCCAAGTCTGGCTCACGACCTGTGCTGGGGCAGCTGATAATCAGCCAGTATTCCTTGCTTGGGCTCTCTGGTGGGGATAAGTTCACTCCCACATTTAATTCTGGTCTATATTCGGTTTCTCAAAACCCAGATTATTTCTGTGCAGTTAAATCACAGGGAAGCTTGCAGCCTAAGCACCCCCTCCTCACCAGCAGCTGGGGGTGGGAGGGGGTGGGGACAGCCAGGCTTCAGAGAATTGACTTCCTGAAAGAATGGGTTTCTGCAGAGCTTTAAAAATACGGGCCTACTTTGGGCTGCTGTAGCTTGACTTTTTGCTGGGAATTATGGTTTCCTTGCTTCTTGTTTTTTGCTCTCCTGTCTCTCCCATCCTCTTTGTCTCTCAGCTTTTCTGGGGTATTTCTCTTCCTTTTCCCTCTTCCTTTGAACCTCCTCACTTCTACAGTCCCCACCCTGACCCTAACCCAGAAAGCCTGGTGAATTCCATCTTAGAGTCAGAAGACCAGGGACACTTAAATGAGCTGCTGTGCCCAAAGTACCAGTAGGATTCGATCTTGCTAATGCCCCACAGCCGGCAGGGAAGGGACTCATGACCAAGGTCTCCAGGGCCTTCTGCTGAGTGCAGTTGGAGCTATCAGAGACTTATATCAAGTCTGTGCACATAACTTCCCTTCTTGTTTAAATTACACATCCCTTATAAGTTTAGACAAATAGCTCTTTTCTAATACAACGAGTGGTTATTTTAGCGTGTATTATTAGTGCAAAAGCATACCAGAGTAAAAGTGTCCTGGATATTTAAGAACTCCTGGGGGGGGGTGGAGATAACTAAGGAAACATAAACAACCTAGATGCAAAATAACCCAACACTCTGCCACAGAAAGGATGACCAATATTCACTCAGAAGAATGGGGTTAGGATGTAAGTAGCTGTCTGGTATAGTACTTGTCAAATTCAACCATTTACTATTTTCTATGTTTGAATCTTTGCTTTCTAAAGTCACCAAGGCTTTTAGTGAGATCACCCTTCATAATTTGCTGGGGAGGATCATGCTCATTGTCAATTAAAACAAAGCAAAACAAACCACAATACCTTTACGAATTCTTAAAAATCTTTTACTGCTGAGATTTTAGAAAATACAAAGAATTGAATTTCTTCCTGAAAACTGTGGTTGCTGGGATGAGCTATCAATCCAGTACAAACATTTCCTTCCGAGCTCAATCATTAGAAATCCCTTTCAGAGCTCTACCCATTAGAAATCCCTTTTCAGATTTCTACCCGGAAGTGTGTTGAAATGGGAAATGGGAAATGGTCATTTTTCCAATAAGAAGGGATCTAGGCTAACTTGGAACCCAGAAAGGACTGAGGCATGGTTATCATCTCTCACCCAAATCCTACGCAGAAGTACAAATCTTCCGTTAAAGGATAAGACACTCATGGAAAAAGGTAACATAAGTCTCTTTCATGCATATATATTTTTGATAAAGAAGAGACATATAAAATTTCAAGCAAAATGGACTCACACCACACTCCAAACCCCCTTTTTGCCCACATTTCTCTGGGGTGGGCCCTCAAGTTCTTTCTAGATTGCAATCAGAACAATTCAAGTTCAAACACACTGACCCCTTTCCCTTAGACATAGCAAGAGTTCCTTTTTATTGAGCAACATCGCTCAACCTTGAAATCTATCCTCAAAATCCTGATGGGAGCGGATTGATTCGATATCTAGGACTTACTTTAAAATTCCCCAGGAAAAGGAAAAAGAAAAAAAAAAAAGAGTGGAAGTGGATGATGAAACATGAAAGACAAAATGATAATTGTGGATGAAACTAGGAATTGGGTATATAGGGGTTCATTTTGCTTTTGTGTGTGTTTGGAAATTTTCATAATAAAAAGATTTTTTTTAAATGTTGTGTTAGGCAGAGCTGAAAAAAAAAAATTAACCCTGGCTGGAATTTTGAATAAAAACCCGGTCCGTTGGGTAGCACCTGGAGTTACGCATTTAATCTTCTTTTTCCAAGAACGGAAAGCGACCTTACTGCCTTTTCATTTCTCCGGCATCAGCCGGCCATCCTCAGGCTTTCTTTCCGGCAAGTTCCCTTTCCCAACCCATAAACTGAGCATCCAAACTCGAGGTTGGGGGCTGATTAATGGAGCTTCCGTGCTCAGCTCCCCTGACTAGAGTGTAAATACCCATAAAAACTAATATCAAAAGTTTTTATTGAGCTGCTTCGTTTCCCTGAGCGTTGGGCTGAGTGTGGCTGGAGCAGAGGGACAAAGGAGCGGCGGCTGCGCCACGAGCAGCGGCGGCGCCCCCGATGGGCTCTGCGCGGGTCCCCAGAGCCAGCCTGAGTTTCTGGGGGAGAACACCCGAACCAGGTAAATGCCAGTCAGGGCCTCGCCTTCCACGGGGGACAGGTGTATTTACAAAACCACGGGGGTGAGGGGGTGATGGAGAAGGGAGGGAATGGAGAGAGGGTGGTCGGAAAAATCAGAACGGGTAGGGAGTCGCCGGGAACCCCAAAGTCTGTCGCCCAGCTGGTCCAGCAGGATAAAACCGTTTCCGTCACGACTCGGGATGCCTGTGTTTCGCCCACAGGACGTGGGATGTCCGCGTTCTCTGTGCGTGCGCGCGTTCCGTGTGCGAATCTGTGTGCCCACCCGGGCGCCCACCTCGTGGGGAGGATCGGAGCGCAGAACGTGCCGTAACAGTGTGACCACACCTCGGCCTCCTCCGCTCTGCGCCCCAAGTGCCCGGCTGCGCTGGTGGGCGTCCTTCCCTCGCCGGCTCGCGGCGTTGAGCATTCGCGTCGCCGGTCGGGGACGCAGGAGTCCGGAGGGTTCTGAGCCCCGAGCGACTCCCGCGGGCCCAGGCCGCGTGGCCGCCGGACCGCCTGCGCCGCGATCTCCGCCGGGCCAGGCTGCCGCCCCCAAACCCCATCCCCTTCCAACGCTCGCACGTCTTCGGTGCCTTTGTTGACCCAGTGACTCCGCGGCCCGGCGCTGGTTTCCTGTTTGGTTGCGGGCGTGAGCCTCCAGCGAGGATGGGGATGGGGGTGGAGGCCGGCGAGTGGCACTCCTGTCGGGCGGCGGCGGGGGCGGAGGGGGGGGGACAGACCGCCGCGGGGCCAGAGACCCCTGCCCTTTTCACACCGGCGCCTCCCGGGAGGCCTCCGGCCGTCCCGCGCTCTCCCAGCGCCGCGGCCCAGTGACGGGGAGCTCACCCCCTGGATGGCGGCATGCGCCCCGCGGCCCAGCGAGCCCGGCACCCCGGCCGCCAGCTGAGGACGGCGAGAAGGCGGTTCCTCCTTCTGCCTGAGAGATTCTCTGAGTTCTCTCGGCTTCTAACGTGCTACCTCTTTTAGGCGAATGCTGAGTTTCCAGGTTCAGCCCGGAGCAGAGCATGGGCGCCGTCGGGGCAGGCGGCGGCTCCGCCAGCCTCATCACCGCCACCGCCACCGCCACCGGCGGCATCACTCAGGCCTCGCTGAGCCCCCGCGTGCGGCGGAGACGCGCGCCCTCCGCTGCGAGTTCGCCCCAACCCCGGGGAGTCCCGGCTCCGGTGACTGGCACCCTGCAGAGGGATTTGCTCCTCCAGGGAGGCTGGGACCTGGGGCTGGTTGTTCTCATTGCGGAGGGAGGCTTTCCCCGCTCAGGGACTTTCTGGGGGGAAACATTGTGGGCCAGCGCCAGAACTGGGGTCTTCCCTGGGCTTCCGCTTTTGCCAGACACTACACTGGTGGCCTTTTGCAGGCCTGGGACTGGAAGGAACACACCAGGCAACCGGCGCGCTCCTCCAAAAACCTGCCCTCCTCAGAGTTCATAGGGTGGGGAGCGCTTGAAGGCAGGGGAGGGACTGCGTGGGTTTTTCTGGATCTTGCACTTCCTTCAGTTTTTACGGCATTAGCATTTGGTCATCACCGTGCCAGGTGACTTCCCACAGTCCAAAACTATCCTTACAGCCTTGGGTCTTTTGCTGTCTCATTAATGCTTCAAATGCACAAAAATCTAGAGTGAAAGCCTGAGCCAGTGACTCAGGATGAGCCATTTCTCTGCCTACTGACCAGCTACGTTTCTTCAGAACCTACTTTTTCCTCCTTAAGCTTCTGCTCTGGAGGGGATGAGGGTGAGGGAGCCTCAAAGCCCACCATGAACAGAGAAGCCCCACTTGTCTCTTTCCTAAACAGATTCTAAGATGCAATCTGGTTGGGTGGTTTTGCTTTATCCTCTTTCTCTTTCTCTCTTAGCTAGCCTCAGCTCCTCAGCCACTTTCCCCCCCTTTGGATCTTTCTTCCTTTGCCATTATCTCTGTGCCCCCCACCCCTCCTGCGGTGGGAGAGAGAGGGTTAAGATGTTCTGCAAATGCAGCTCGTAAAGCTGCTGGGATACATTAGAAACACATGAATATCCTGAAATACAAAGTGTCTTTAAAACCCAGGGAGGAATGTTTATCCTAATGCTGGATGGATGCAGAGAAACAGTGCCAGGGAGTAGTGCTGACAGCCTCCTTCAAGGTAAAGTGAGAGCAGGTAAATTTCATTTGCTAGTGAAAATCAAACTCGATTAAAGCCTGGTTTCTTTTTGTCCTTTTCTCTTCCAATCCTGAAAGCCCAGGGCCCCATGACCCAGGCTGGAAGCAAATACCCACCCACCCACCCCCAAAACCCACACAAATCAGCCAACGTCTCTTTCTTCAGCAGGAGGTTCCAGGGCAGCCAAAGCCCTGCAGGGCACCCTGGCCTGTACTAGGAGGTAAGAAGCCATGCCTGCCAAGGATCTGGCAAGAGAAAGGGTCTGGCAGCTTCTAGAACAAAGGCCAAGCCACTAGGCTGCCGCCTCTGATTTTGCCCATGCTGCCCACTCAGGGCTCCTACAAGGAAACCAGGAAGCCCCCAGACAGACAGCCCCCATCTCTATCCCTGCCGCCCTCTTGCTCAAGAGCCACCGCTGCCCGCGGATCCCAGTGGGTACCTTGACTTCCCCAGCCTAGCCCACAAAGGGTCTCAGGATAAAACTGCCATGTCCAGGATTCAGGTGGATGGCACCTCCCTGCAATCCTATAGGAATCCCTGAGTATGACAGACAAAAAAGCAGAGAGATGGCTCAGAGGGTCAGACTCAACTAGCTGGGTGGCAAATGAGTCTTGATCTTGCCTTTAGAAAAAGAGGAAGAGCACTGGGAGAGTCTGTGCTTGCTTCCTAGGGCACACGCCAGTTCTTCAGCCCTCCAACCTTTCTTTTCCCACAGAAAACCAGTTTGGTTTAGCCTGAAAGGCTAAGAGGCTAAGAAATAGTATTAAGAACCACTAAAGAATCTCTTGTGTCCCTGGGCAAAGGACAAGAAGGGGGAGAGATTTTCTTGCTCAAAGTGAGTAGAAATTCTAGAAACTGAGACCCAAAATTATTCACAGAGCCCATTCAAATTCTAGAAACTATCCCCACTGAATAAATATTGGCTACAACTCAATATCTAACAAGACCTGCAGATTTAAAACCAGTGAAGACACACCAGGACGCCAATGACTTGCCTGGTCAAAAAAAAAAAAAAAAAAAAAAAAAAAAAAGTCCTTTCGAATATATATTGAGATCCAAGACAAAAAAAAAAAAAAAAAAAGGAACAAGTAAGCTGCCTCCCTCTAAGTATCCATTTCTTGACAGTGTTTATAAGTTGATAGAAAGATATGGGGAACTAAGAAAATATCCAAATTGCTTGATCACTAGAGATCCACCACAAAGCTCAATAAATAATTCAGGAGCCGCCAAGTTTCCAGAGCAAAACCTAATTCGAGATGCAACCCAAAGTCTTCCCCCAGCGCCTCCCTCCCAGACAAACCTGCTTGTGGCTTCTCTGCAGACAAGATGAAATCTTGTCTCACCATTTTTGGTGAGGAGGGACCCAGTCGACTTTGGCAGTCCGTGGAGCTGGGGCCCTTCCTCTGCATGCAGGGCTCCGTCTCCGGTGAAGTGGGGGAGAGGGAGGGAGGAATGTGGAGCTGGCCTTGGCCGCTGTGTGCACCAGCAGCTGCGCCATGGCCAGAGGTGAGCTGGCACAGGCGCCGGCTGGTGGGGGCTCCCCGAGCTGTGTTTTCGTTTTTCTGGGTCTGGCTGGAAAACAGAAGAGGCTCGAAGCCCGGGCCAAGAGAGCAGGGTGGAGGCAGAGAAGAAGAGTCTGTAAACACCGCCCCAAAATCTCCACGAAGGCAGGGGGGGGAAATGCTGGGTAACCAAACAGAGCAAGAAAGAGTAATTCCAAAGGAAAAAGGAGTCAAGAGTGAGAGAAGGGAGATGGGCAGTGGGCCTTGCGGCAGCTGCCTGACTCTCCTCTCCAGGCTTGCATGGCAGTTCTCACACTGGCTAGACTGCAACTTTCAACTTGACCTTGGCCTCTAGCGGTGTCTGACCCGTATGTAAAATAGCCCTCAAGTCCTCAGGAACTGGGGCCTCGAACCCTACCCTGTCTCTTTGTCACCGTGAGTTTTACAATGCCACTTGGAGGAAGGAAGGGGGGTGATGGGGCCGGAAAGTAACACAAAAATCAAGTCCCTACAGAGGCTGGGGCAAATGTCTGCAAATGGCCATTCAGGGAGGAGGTAACCTGGAGGCAGATCAATATTTACCCCGAGCGACTAAAAAGGCAGGAGGGAAAGGGCACACTTGGGTATGTGTATGTTGGGAGGGGAGTGTCATAGACGGTTTTATTGGGCAACACTTACTTTGGTCCCAGCAAACCCAGGGATCAATGCAGATAAAAGCCGGAGCCCAGCCTCATTGGTCTGGACTCTGCAGGAAGACCAGGAGCCTTAGAGAGCAGACCAGAGCAGGGCTGGGGATATTTGCAATGCCCTGAGCTTCTGGCTGACTCTGCAAGCTAGGGACGGTAGGGCAGGTCCAAGCTTGGATGCTCATCAATTCACCTGGGATGAAAGGGAGTCTAGCGCTCTCCTCAAACTTGATGTTCCTACAGAACATACCCACTTTCACTTTGAAATGTATGTTTCCCCTTCTAAGGGCATCTGACCAGCCCACAGCCTCCAAGATAGATGGGAAATGGAACTGTATTACTCCAAAGCAGCGGGACCCCCAGAATCCCTCACCGAAACATAGTGGCTGCTTGGCTCTTCCAGCACCAACACACCCCACCGCGTTCTCAGGAAAGGGTCTGCATTTCCCAGATACAGAGGAAAGGCTTCTCCAGCTGGTTCTTGGACAGAGGAGGACTGGGCACCCTCTGCAGGTTGGAGACATGCTCTTCCCATTCCTACTTGGAGGGGAAGGCATGAAGTGGTCCCACAGAGCCCCTTTCTCGTGTCCCAAGATGGAGTGAAATGAGGAGTGCCCGGGGAACCTGAAGAATGAGCTCCTGGCCAAGATCTATGACGCCTCATTAGGCCCCAGAGAGGGGGCTCAAGTCCCAACCAGCACCGGGCAGTTCCTTTTAAACTCCCAGGACAGGCGGGCAGGGCTGGAGATGTAGGAGCACCGGGGAACAGCGCACACAGACTGCCCCGGTCTCTGGAGGAGGAAGAGCTGTTACTGGGGCAGAGTGTGCAACCGTCTCTATACCCGAGTGTGAGTAGGTGATCAGAGTACGCTTGAATGTGTGTGTTTGTGTGTCAGTGTGGGTGTGTGGGGGTCGTTCTGACCCTGTGGGCCTAAGTGCCAGTGTATGAAACTGCCCGCCAACACCGTAGACCGGAACGTCGTGAGAGCCCCTAAATACACTCCAGGCTTTCCAGCGGAATGTCCTGGGACCCTAGAGCCAGGCGCATCCGTAAATGCCCCGCCACGGTCCCCCTGGAAAGAGCCAAATCGTGACGCTGTCGACTCCAAAGGCGCTAGTGTCCACGCTAGGGTCTCACTGCAGAAAGACTCGCGGATACCTGGAAAGAAAACAGCCTCGGAGGCCCCAGGAAAAGACTCAGCCTGGACTACGCCCTGTTTTCGCTACTACCCCGTCCCCGCCCGCCCGCCCGCAGTTACCTGACCTACTCCCACTGCTTCAGGTCTCGACGCCACCGCGCGCCTCCGTCCCCTCCCCGCCTAACTCCGCTCTGGGCCCCGCCGGGATGGAGGAAGGGAAGGGGAGCTGCGAGGAAGCCGCCCTTTCCCCCCTGCCCACCCGCCGGGTCCCCCTCCCCACCCCACCCCACCCCACCCCACCCCCTCGCCCGGGTCCCCCGCCTCTCCCCGGGGTGAACGGTGAGCGGCGGCGCGGCGGGCGCTGGCGCTGGCTCTGGGGACGGCGCGGGCGGCGGCGGGGACCGCGGGTGCACGGCGCGGAGCCCGGGCTGGAGCCGCCCGCTTTGCATACGCCGTGGGCGGAGCGGGGGGGGGGCGGGCCAATGGGCGGCCGCCTGGCGCGACCCCGCGGGGCGCGATCCGCCCCCCTCGCTCGGGCCCCGGCCCCGCGCCGCGCGCTCTTCACTTCTTGGGGGCTTTTTAAAACAGCGCCACTGGGGTCTTCTCCATGCGGCTCGGGCTATGACAGCCTCCGTGCTCCTCCACCCCCGCTGGATCGAGCCCACCGTCATGTTTCTCTACGACAACGGCGGTGGCTTGGTGGCCGACGAACTCAACAAGAACATGGAAGGGGCGGCGGCGGCGGCGGCGGCGGCGGCAGCGGCGGCGGCGGCCGGGGCCGGGGGCGGGGGCTTCCCCCACCCGGCGGCCGCGGCCGCGGGGGGCAACTTCTCGGTGGCGGCGGCGGCCGCGGCGGCGGCGGCGGCCGCAGCCAACCAGTGCCGCAACCTGATGGCGCATCCGGCGCCCCTGGCGCCCGGCGCCGCGGCCGCCTACAACAGCGCGCCCGGGGAGGCGCCCCCGTCGGCCGCCGCTGCCGCCGCCGCCGCCGCCGCCGCCGCTGCAGCGGCCGCGGCCGCGTCGTCCTCGGGAGGGCCCGGCCCGGCGGGCCCGGCGGGCGCCGAGGCCGCCAAGCAGTGCAGCCCCTGCTCGGCGGCGGCGCAGAGCTCGTCGGGGCCCGCGGCGCTGCCCTACGGCTATTTCGGCAGCGGCTACTACCCGTGCGCCCGCATGGGCCCGCACCCCAACGCCATCAAGTCGTGCGCGCAGCCCGCCTCGGCCGCCGCGGCCGCCGCCGCCTTCGCGGACAAGTACATGGATACCGCCGGCCCCGCGGCCGAGGAGTTCAGCTCCCGCGCCAAGGAGTTCGCCTTCTACCACCAGGGCTACGCGCCCGGGCCTTACCACCACCATCAGCCCGTGCCTGGCTACCTGGATATGCCGGTGGTGCCCGGCCTCGGGGGCCCCGGCGAGTCGCGCCACGAGCCCCTGGGTCTTCCCATGGAAAGCTACCAGCCCTGGGCGCTGCCCAACGGCTGGAACGGCCAAATGTACTGCCCCAAAGAGCAGGCGCAGCCTCCCCACCTCTGGAAGTCCACTCTGCCCGGTAAATGGCGCCCCCTTCTCACCCCGGCCCCCCGGCTCTGCTCCAGCTTCTCTGCCGCTCGCTCCCGGGTCACCCTCCCGCCCCCTCTGCCCTCTCCCCGGCCTGTCCTGGGAGTGCTGCTGCCCGGTGCGCCCGACCCCGGCTGGCGGGCGCGGCCCCGCGCTGCCCCCGAGTTGGGCTGGCTCCTGTGGCTCTCCCTGGGTGAGGGATGGCTGGGAAGACGCTTGGGGGGACCCTGGCTGGCTCCCTTCTCCCTCTGCGCCCCGCCCTCCCCAGCCCTTGACATCGACTTCAGGATGGAAAATTGACCTGGAAGCGGTTTCCCAAATTGCCCGCATTCGTTCTCTCAAAAACTGGCTTCAGTGTAGAAGCATCAAGTGTTGGGGCTCGGGGTGTACAGAGAGGAGTCTGGCATAAAAGTGCTGTCCCCTGAGTCTGGCGCTAAGGCGCGGGCCGCTGGGCCAGGCGGTCCAGAGAACCCAGTGTGCTGTGCGGACAGGCTGGCCCGGTCGGGGTGGTCATTGGAGCCCCAGGCGATTTCATTTCAGTGCAGGACTACCCACCCTCCCCACCGACCCTCCAGGCTCCAGCGGAAGGCTGGACTGTGCAATGCATGGCAAGGGGCAGTTGAGCGCTGCAAGGCGGGTGGCTCAGCTCGAGCTGTCGCCTGTGTCCTGGCCTGGGTGTCCTGGTCCTTGTGTAACTTGCCTTCTTCCCTGTCTTCCAGACGTGGTCTCTCATCCCTCAGACGCCAGCTCCTACAGGCGAGGGAGAAAGAAGCGCGTCCCTTACACCAAGGTGCAATTAAAAGAACTCGAACGGGAATATGCTACAAACAAATTCATTACCAAGGACAAACGGAGGCGGATATCAGCCACGACGAATCTCTCTGAGCGGCAGGTTACAATCTGGTTCCAGAACAGGAGGGTCAAAGAGAAAAAAGTCATCAACAAACTGAAGACCACTAGTTAATGGATTAAAAGTGGAACACGGGGGCAACTTGAAGAAATGTTTCAGAACTCGTTGCTTTGCCCAGATAATGAACACAATGCTTAATAATAATAATTGAAGAATGGGAAAGAGAAAGAGAAAGACACTGGCATTTTGCTTTCCTAAGGGGGACCTCTTTCTCCTTGGTGGAATCTACAACTCTTTTAAAACTTTATTCTAAGAAAAGGTAAAGACTTCCAGTTCTCCCGCCAACCCCACCAGACCGTTAAATGACAAACTCTAGAGTCAAACGTCAACCCCCAAATACGCAATTTCAGATAAGTTACGCATTTACTGAAATCTTGTAAGTATTTATGTGACCATACTATTTCAGGATACTGTGTTATATGGTAATAATCCAAAAGTTGGGTTACAAAAGCAAGAAGCTGTTGTAAACATCTGTTTGTCCTTGGGTCGCCATTGCCATCCCCTTTGCATGTTAAGTGACTGCTCAGGTAAATCTTAGTGAAATTCCTACCATTGTTGTATATTCTGCAAAACGTCCTATGTATAGATTTAGAGGGGGGAGAGAGAAGAAGGTACTGAAATAATGATCTTGGGCTATTTACAGTGAAGGAAGAAAGGGAGAGAAAGCTTTTCTGAGGATCATTGGTCTTGGTAGTAAATACAACCAGCTGAGCCTTTAAGGCTACAAGGGAACCCCAGGTTGGGAATGTCCTTCTGACAATAATTTTAAATTGCTTATAACGAGCATATTTTGTGGCATTTGGATTATATTTCCTGCTCAATATCATTTACTTTCCGAAGAATTTAATGACTTTTAAAAAATAGTTAAAGCATCAGCTGTTTCATAGAATTCACTTTATCAGATCTCCTGAGAGGTCCACCCCGACATGGTGAACTTTGGTTTGAAAAAAATTCATGTTTCATTTAAATTGGTATTACCAAATATTTACCAAGCATTTTGCTGAAGAGTAATTTTGCTTTCTGATTTCTTAGAAGACTCAGAACAGAAATCCATTCCCCGAAACATTTAGATGTTTACATTCTATATTTTGATCTATTAAAGGATTAGTATTTTTTTCCTTGTTTATTGTGTTATAAGATTACATTAGGAAGTTTAGGGATTCATCTTTACAGCACATTTTAATCAAGCAATTATTTCAACCAGCACATTCATTTGTTCACATTCACTATAAAATGCTATCTTGTAAATAAAGACATTCAGCACACTGTGAAAATGTATTTGTGCACCTGCTTTTCAAACATTTCTACTAAAAATAATAATTAAAAAGAACCTTAGATCTGTAGATAGTGATATAGAAGTATTAATTATGATAATAAAATAGTCACTGCCATTGAAATCTGAAGGAAATACTCTTTATTTTCCTATGCTAAGTGTGCACTGTACAGAAAGAAAGGGAGCAGGTTTGTCCTATACAAACTGAGGATCATTTTTTTCTGTTATTCAACCTTTTTTTCACTACAATTTTTTTTTAAGCGAAAGGAGAAATCCCTCATAACTAAAATGCTAAAAAATTTAGATAAGTGCTTCAAGAGAGTTAAAGTGTTAGGCATCCTGAAAAGGAGAAAGAAGAAAGGAGGAAGAGATAGTATAAATTCCCAGGCTCACTGCGGAAAATGAAAACCAGTTGTTTAGTATCAGTGATGCCCAGGCTGTAGTATTTTAAAATCTGCTGTTGGGTCTGCATGTGTCTGAAAAGGCAGGTTTTGATATTTGTTGAAATGACAGGACTAGGAAAGGCCTTAAACCTTGACCTTGACGAAAAAAGACAATTTGTGACCTTGACTTTTGACAGCTCATGAATTGGCCTCGGCTGGATTAGTAGATCAAGGGCGCCACCTCGCGTTGACAAGCTTCCTTGTAATTCTTCAGCTTCAAGGGAATCCAAAGGTCTTACCTCCTTGACTCCTTGTTTTAGAGATTTAGTACTCATTTCTTTGGCTCCAGATGGAACAAATTTGAATATATGTAAGTTATACATGTGCCTGTATATATGTGAATATATATTATATATGTGTATACATGTATACATTTGCATATCGGTGCTCGTGTGTGCTTGTATATATACTTGTAGAATCTGTACAGATATAGTGTCACTAATTACTGATGACCCGGGATGTTGTAATTTAAGGTGATTTCTAGAGTTGAGGTACAAAATGTACTTTACATGATGAAGTTTTGCTCCTTTTCTTTAATGGCCAAGTTTGATTTGTCTTCACAGTGCTTGCTCTGCCTCAGATTTCTGCAGATCTGCTTTAAAGCTGTACACTTTTGTTACAGTCTAAAAGGTGTTCTTAAATAACCACTTTCCTGGCCCTCACCCTCCAAGGTGGTCTACCATCCTAATTAGAGCTATAGGAGAGTCTATACGGCAAATAAAAAGTTTCAGATGCCTTGCTAACTCTAGAGTTCTAGAGTTACATTTCAGAAATTTGAAGAAACTCACCTCTTAAGAGGTCAGTATGGAGAGCTTAAAGATCTCATATCTACAAAATGACCATAATATGGATGCAGAAGGAGAGTTATCCTGGATAACTCAGAGCCGAGTGCTGCTCTTGGGTGGTGTGCAATCTTATACCGGGGCTTGTGAAGCTGCCATTTGATTTGTGGAAGAAATAGATACATTTAATATTAACAATCACCATCAAAACTATAATAAATATTATATCTACTACTTATTGACCCCCCAGCAACACATCAGGTGCTGTGTTTAGAGTCATAAATAATACATGTGTACGCTTTATATTTAATATACACATAAGGTAATGTGTTTTTGTCAAACCCATGCTATACACACACATATATATAGTGTGTGTGTGTATATATATATATATATATATATATATATATATATATATATATGTTGGTGGAACCAGGAGCCTTAGGATGCAGAACTTTGAAATGAGGTTAATTTTATCTTTATGGTAGAGAAAAGTAATTGTGAATCAAAAAACCATATTCATCATTTTGTGGGGAAAAAAATATTGGTTAGAAACCTGGCTGACGGAAACCTCCCCAACCCGAAGACTTAGAGCTTCTTTATAGATGGTGAATTATAGAATCTCTAAAGCTATCTCAGGAACAGCATGGCCTTGAAAACATACCCATGGAATGGTCTTGTGAAGTGCAATCCAGTTTCGCTGTCCTGAAAGTGGATTTTCACTCCACTTGTGGAAACAAATGAAAATGATGCTTCAGATCAAGCTCCCTACATCGTGTGCCACAGCACTCCCTTTCTAAATGAGCTGCCATCAAGCCAAAGTAACAACTTTCTCCCTAAATGTTTAAAGTGGTGGAAAATCCCCTCAAAGCTGGATCATACTGTGTGTTTACGGAACAGCTCCAAAGGGGACTCTTCTGTTGACGGGGGATATTTTTCTTTAGATGTAAGAAATATTCTGAGCCTCAGGCCTAGGAAGGAGGCCAACAGCAGCTCTGCAGCCGGGATACCGCCCCTTCCACAACCCATCGCAGGAACTCTGGGTAAAGTAGTAGTTTTCTTTTTTTTCCTCTTTGGTTTTTGAAGCTAATGACAGAAGATATTGCAAGGGTTTTTTTACCCCCTCTGCTCTAAAATGGCTGTTGATGATGTCGATCTTACCTAACTCCCCCACCTTTTAAAAATTCCCATGGATCTACCAGATAACCTGAAGCAAGCAATGGATTATGATGGCTCCCTAATGCCCAAATAGCAATTAATCTAAACCTGTAGAAAAAAAGACATCCAAGAGGATTCCGGCCACCATATAGGAATAACACTGGACACCAGGACAGTGTTGCTGAATAGCTGATTCAGATTTTTTTTTTTTCCTAAAAGGGAAACCTTTTTCTGAACAAGAAACTCTAAATATGGAAACAGCTAGACATCATTTTCCTTTATTAAATTTGCAAAGATTTTTAATCCTGTAATGGCCTACCATTTAAAAAATTGTAAATGTGGGACTTTAAAAAAAAACACACACACCACTTTTTCCATATGCTCTTAATTCTGTCAAATTTATTAAGGTATTTGAAGTGGATGATTGTAAAATGTCACTTTGCATTTAACTACTATTTATGCCTGATGCAGAACTGAAGCCATCCGTTTACATTGTTTAAAAAAAAAAACAGAAGCAATAATTTTTAAAGAAAGGGGGGAAATTATTTAAAAAAAAAACTCAACCTAATTGAAGTGTTTTCTTAAAAAATCACGAGGCAGGGAAATTCAGCTGAGGGTGATACATATGCGTGCGGGTCGCTAATGACACAGATTTCACCGTATAATATGTGTGCAGATTACACCCCGCTGCGTGTGTTTGGAGGGTTCGGTGAAGATGCGGCGTCTCGCTTCCCCTCTACGAATTCCGGAGTTTCGGAGCGGAGACGAAGGCTGTCCGGGACTGCTAAGCCCCAGACCCGGTGGGTTCAGAGGCGCCCTTCCGGATTTGCGGACCTCTACGGGAGAGACGCTGGGGGCTTCCTGATTTATGCGCATTCCTTTAAAGTTGATCGAATGCGTGTCACCAGCCCCAGACCTGGAGAATCAGAGAAATGTGCAGCAAGTAGCTCACATCCCATTTTTCATAAGCAATGATGTAGCGTTATCCAAGCGGTCTGGGGAGATTTATGCCTCGATTTTCGGACCCGCGCACAATAATTAAGTTTTCATCTGCTAGGCCGCCGGGTAAATAACAGCCGGCCTCGTTCTTTAGGAAAACACCCACTTTCCGATCGGCCGCTGCAACCACCCTCGCACGTCTGCCTCGCGCCGCCGAACGCCTGAGAGGTGTTTGCTATTTTTAATCCGATTTTAAAGGGAAGAAGAAAAGACGCTGGCACGGGGGGGAAAAAAAAGAAACAAGAAATCCCTCCGTGAAAGCAGCTAAGGCCTTGTCACAGTTGATTTCATTTCTCCCGGCTCCGTCGCGCCGCTGGGGGCTGGGTCCACCCGGCAGAGAGCCTCACAGCGGCCTCTCGGAGATGCTCGGGCCGTGGTGGGCGGCGGCGCGGGGCCCGAGCGGGGGCGCGGGGGCGCGGGGGGCGGCCGAGCCCGGGCCGCGCGGCTGCGGGAGGGGCGCCGCCTGAGGTCGCGCCCCCGGGCAGAGGCGAGGCTCGAAAATCATCCCTGCTTCCAAGCGAACCGTCCGCACAAAATGGAGGCTCGACCCCTCGCAGAGCCGGCCTGGCTCGCGAGGCCTGTGTGCGCGAGGAGCAGCGGCGCGGAAGGCCCGGCCGGGGTCGAGGCCCGAGCGGGGCGGACCCGGGAGGGCCACGGGCCCCCCGCGCCGGGGAGTCGCCCCGCAGCTGCAGGCTGACGTCACGGTCGCCCCGGAGCGGCCCGGGCCGGCCTCTCCAGGCGTTATTTGATGAGCACAGGCCGATTCAAACGAAGGTTTTGTGCGGGCGCCCGCTTCTCCGCCCCGCCCCGCCCTGCCCTCCCCGAGAGAATAATCGGGTATTTAATCTCTCCCGGTCTTAATTCTTGGCAGCGTGGAAGGTGGTTTGCACGGGAAATAAAACTTGACAGGAGCATTTTCTCTAAGAGGGGTTCTGAGACGGGCTGAAAAGAAACCGTGTTTTTCTCCACCAAATACTTCCGCTTTCTGGGCCCCCCGGGCCGAGGGGTGGGGTGACATCCGAGGGAGAGAGAGCGAGCCGGGCACGCAGGACCGCGCCGTGGACCGCGCTGCGGACGCTCCGGGCAGCGCCGGGCTCCGCCGGAGCCTGGGCCTGGGCCTGGGCCTGGGCCTGGGCCTGGGCCTGGGCCTGGGCCGGGAAGCGGCCTCGGGCCTCGCCGCGTCCAGCGCCTCTGCCGCTCGGCTCGGCCGTAGCCCCGGCGCCGTCCGCAGCCCCGAGCCCGGACCCCGCTCGCCCGGGAAGCTGGCACGGGCAGGGGCCGGGTGGGCGCCCGCAGGAGCACCCTGGCATTGGCCAAGGGCGCGTGGGGTCGAGCGAGAGAAGAGGGCGCTGGGGAGAGCCCTGCGCCGCTTGGCTTTGGCTCTGAGCCTTTTAGCCAAGGGGAGTTGGGGACCTGGGCTGGCAGAAGAGGTGGCGAGGGCGCTGCTGGGGGCTTTGTTTCGGCTGCGGGGCTGCAGACACTGCACAGAATGGAGGGGGGCACGGGGGTGAGCGGCGCAGCATGCGTGGGTTGTCCGGGCTGCTATTGGGTGGGAGAAGCCGCAGACAGCGGAATCCCCCTCCCGGCAGCTCGGAGAGCGCCCTCCCCTCGCGCCGCAAAGGTCAAGTCCTCGGCACCAAGGCCGCTCCACGGTCAGGGCCGCGGCGGACGCGGGAAGGCGCCGCAGGACCCGCACTTGGCCGCCTGCAAACAGGTTCCGATTGCCCGGGCTCTCGGACCGGAGGCAGGGGCTCCTGCCTGGCTTCCTACTCCGTCGCTCCCAGCCCTACTGAAAAGGAGTTCCCGCAGCCAGGGTTGGCCCAGGCTAAGTCCCCGTCGAATCCTAGAAGAGCGGGTCCAGGAGACTTCGGAGCCGCGGAGGCCTAGCCCGGGCGAGAGGCAGCGCCCGCAAGCTCAGGAGAGACGATGTGGCTGGATCGGAGTTCTGGGCTCCGGCAGAAGCAAGGGACCGGCAGGGCCAGAATAGGATAGGGGAGCAAGGATCCTGCTGGGAACCTCTCTTAAGGTACTTGGGTTCACATCTGCTCCTTCAAGTGCACGCTGATGCTTTGTGCACTTGGATGCTCTTCTTCTCCTGCCTAAAATCTGGGCCAAGAAATGAGGTGCACTCTGCCAAAGGTAAAAGTCCCTGACTCCCGGGTGGGGGGCCGCTGGAGGGGGGGGGGACAAACCCACTCACTGTGCCCTGGATGGGTGGGAGCCCCTGCCCTCTGCCTGTAGCCTGCCTGTAGCAGGTCACATATCAGGCCCAGTGGTAAACAAATAGCTTAAGCGGGGTCTGCCCTGAACGCATTGCTCCAGGTGATTCAAAAAGGCCCTGCAAAGGAATTATCTATTTTTTTTTTTTTTTTTTTTTTTTGCACGGAAGACAGAAAAGCTGAGCTTTATCCCTAGAACTGCATGGGTGGAGCAGGGCTTGAGGAGACACTAGCTGGAGGAATTCTCCATGGATAGGTACCATCACAGAACTGCCTGGAAGGGCATGTAGGGGAGACTCCTAAGGCAGGGTTGCACTGGGCATGGGCTCTCTTTTTTCAAGTCTGAAATGTGAGCTATGGATTGCCACCGAGTAGAAATGGAGGAGCCTGGGGAACTGCCCTAGGAGGCAGCTGGAGCTTGGGGCATGGAGGCTTCCCGTGAGCCACAGCTGAGGGCTAGGGCTGGCCTTCTGGTTGGGCCGCCCTCTTTTGTCCTCTTTATTGCAGATACCCTTGGCTGCAGAAACCCGTTTGGGCCGAAGTTTCTGGGAGAATGGAAAGCAGACGCTGTGAACCAGGGCTTTGTCCTTCAAAGTTTCCCCTACTCCATGTTCCTATTTGATGGGGGGGGGAGGATTTTTTTTTTTAATGAACCCACCGCAACATAAAAATAAAAATAGTTTTTCTCAAAGGAAGTAACTCTCTCCCATCAGTTTGGGACCCACTAAACTAAATATAACTAGATCGCTAGGGTGTCTGAGACTCTCAGTTAAGCCCTATGCCCCACTCTTCTATGGCCAAGGGAAGGATGTGGACTTCTTCAGATGTTTAGGGACCTTGGAAGATTGAATCTGTGAGTCAGATGAGAACCAACCATAAGATCAAGTTCAAGACATTACCTGTTCCTGTGCTTTAGGGGAAGGTAGAGGAGTTTGTGGACAGGAGGGTGCCTGGCCAAGCCAAGGGGATAAGTTAGCCACTGTCTCCACCTTGTAGTGAAGAGAGGGTCTCCTGATATTTCATTGAGCCTCAGTCCTGCCTCTGGACAGCGCCTGGAAATGTGATAGATTGGCCATGATCTGCCGATAGGCTGTTTCTTGAAAACAAATACTAGGAGGTGCTTTGGCCTCTCCCAGACAACCCATTACCCAGAATCACCATGGAAGACAGATGCACCTCCAGACACCTCCCACGTGGAGGGAGACAGCCCCTAAATAAAAGCCTGACCTGCAACTCCAGGGAAGACTCCGTGGCTGTTTCTACCCTGGGCCACCAGTTGCCCTTTGCACCTGTGTGCATATGGTCACTGGGGTTGAAGTAGTCTTCTGTGGAGCTTTCCAGAAATAGGTGTGACATTTAGGGACAGAAGTAGCTAGAGGCTCAATCCAACAAGAAAAGGCAAAAAAAGTTGGTGCCCTAAGCCATCCCTAGATAAATGACTGTAGATCTTCGTGAGTGAGGTTTGGTTTGTCCGGTGGGCCTAACCCCTCCCAGGCTGGCTGCCGTCCAGGAACCAGGTCCAAGAAGAGAAGGAGGGAGTATTGCTGAGAGAGAGAAAGAGAGAGAGAGAGAGAAAGGACACGGTAGAGCCTTGGAAAGAGTGTTCAGAAGAATGAGGTAAGAGCATCTAGTTCAGGTCCCTGGTGGAGGCCTAAAACTGGTGTGTGTGTGTTGGGGGGGGGGGTCAGTAACCTAACAGCCCTCTTTCTCTGCGCTTGAGTGTTGGTGCCCTTCCAGTGGCACCTCAGGTCTTGCTCAGCGTAGGAGGGGCATCAGAAAAGGCAGAAGGCTGCAGAAGGGGAGACTCCACTGGCAAAAAAAGGATGATGGGGAAACAGGCGAGCAGGAGCTGCAGGGAGACAGGCTCAGCTAAGGAGGGAATGTGGTGAGAGGGCAGCCTGGTATTGGCACTCACAGTATTGACAACATGCTGAGGAGTGAAGAAGCTGCAAGTGCTGGCATTGGGGATTCTAAGATTTGGAGGTCAATAAGCCAGTCCCAGTGCCTGGGCAAGCACCAAAGACTTAAAGAGGGCAGCCCAGCAGCAGTGCCACTTGGGGTTGGGAACCCCAGAGTCTGGAGTTGCTCCCTGCCCACTGCTCTGTTCTCCCTTGGAGTGAGCAGGTGTTAAGCTGCCTATCAAGTGACAGTCCTTTCAGCTCAAGCCCCTCAAATGATTGCGCTGGAAACGCCCCCAGGATGACAACCCCCGGTTAAAGAGCCTGGAATTGCCCTGGTCCACAATGCACCAAGGCTACCCTGCCTGGGCACTGCCAGCAGGCACCCTTCTGCTACAAAAAGAAGTGGAGGCGGCAGTGCTGGGCAAAGGCACCTGGACACAATTTATTCCAGTATCTTGCCCAGGAAGGTGGGTGGAGAGCAGGATGCAGGAGTCATCCCCACCAGAGCGCACTCAGCCCGAGCAAGGAGGATCCGGGAGGTGCTGCCGAACCCCTCATCCCCCCCCCCCCCCCAATTTAGGGCCAAATCAAATGGAGCTTTGCAAAGGCTTGGTCTGCTTTGCTGAGCAAATCGCCTCGTTAGCCGTTTCCGCTTGACAAGGCAGGCGCGGGCGCCAGCCTTCTCCTCTCCGGGTGGCCATCTCCAAACGCTGCTTGGGGAGCGACAGGGCCCGGCCCTGCGAGGGCTGCTTAGACCTTGAAGTTTGGAAAAACAACAAGAAGAGATTGAAAAGGCTCCCTCCCTTCTCCGCAGACACACACGCACCGTCAGGCCGCCGCCACTTCCTGCCTTTGTTTTTCTTCCTTCAAAACATTTTTGGCCTTTTGCATTAGCTGCCGTGGGGCTCTAGGTGGAGGATAAAGGGAAATACATGCTGAAGACTGTTTTCTGGAGATGGCCCCCTCGCTGCGAAGCTCCTGAGAAAGAACAGTTCATGGGCAACCAGTCGCCAGGGCCAATGTCAGAGCCTTGCCGGCTTGATCTCTTCAAGAAATGAGACCCGGACTTGGCTTTGCAGGGTGGCCTTAGCACCGGTCAGGTCTTCCCCTGAGCCGGGTGAGCTCAGTTCGGCGGTTGGGCCTCCTGCAAAGCGGAGGAGTCCGTTGGGCTTAGAGCAAAGTCAAAACCGAGGCGCTGCAGCTCTGCCTCTCCACCTTCCCAGATTTGGTCTGATCCTTAGATCTGAGACCATCCCCAACTACCCACCCCCCACCCCCCACCCCCGCCGCCACCGCCGCCACCGCCGCCACCGCCACCGCCACCCAGAACATTCACTCTGCCAGTACATTCCAAGCAAGAGGGGCAGGAGTGGGCAAAGCTGGGAACGGTACTTAGCCTTGGGGACCTGAGCACCCCCTCCTGTCTCTGCTGGGGAAGTAAAAGCATTCACCACACCAGGCGTTTTCTGTTCTCCTGGCATCAAAAGCCTTTCCCTTCATCCATCTTCACTACAGCACCCCCACACATACCCTCTTCCAGCCTACATGTCCCTCTTGGCACCTCGCACTGGTACAGCCTTCTGAACTGCCCTGCCGACTGCTTTGGGGGAGCCTTCCTCCACCCCAGCCTCTCCTCGGAAATTTGCCTTTGTCTCCTGCAGACACCCATGGGATCCAGACCTGCTGGCACCCTCCCGGCTTGGCTCTCAAGGACATGGGAGGCATCGATCATGCAGAACAGCATATATCCCATACTGACCTTTCAGCGGGGACCCCCTCTCCCTGGCACCTAGGGGAAAAGCGATCTAATTAGGAGAGGGGCTGCGGCCGCTGGGGGAGGCGGCCTGGCGTCCCCCGCTGGTGGGCCACCGCAGCCGGTCTGCTCAGGCACAAGCTGAAGTTGACTGCCAAAACTGCTATAAAACCCCAGGTCTGTCTAGAACTGTTTTCGGTTCTTCTAGACGCCCCCGGGTTCAATTATAGTCTTAAAAGCCCTAATACAAGTGCAAGAATTTGTTTGCCTTCACCCAGGGGCGGGGCAAGCCCCGAAATGGTGGCGCCTTTGTTATGGCAAAGTCACTGAAACCCCTCAAGCATTCCTTTTGTTTGAGGGTCGGGGTGGCGGGGACTGGGTGGGCTGCTGGAAGATAGTTTGGGAGAGCCAAAATCAAGCTGGGGGACAGCTCAGATACTACTGTTCACAAACCTCTCTCCTCCTCCCTTTTATATTCTGTCTCCAAGAAAGATATGCTGTGGAGAAAAAAAATATTTTGCCTGGTTTGTCACTGCTGGAAATCGAAGTTTTTTCGCTGCAGGGCAATCCCGTAACTGTGATTCCCAGCTTTAGGAGGTCTCAGGCTGCCCTTCCCCAAATAACCTTCCTTCCCACCAGACCTTCTTACTCACACCGCTGCTGCCCTCTGCAGAAGCCACAGTGGACAAATATGTCAAGCTGAAGATGCACAAATAATTTCAAGTTCAACTCTCAGGGATTCAAGGGGTATGAAAGTTCTTGCAGCAAATCCTGAATAAAGAGTTCATTAAACCAATGTGTCCGAGCAGTTTGATTTGTGATAAGCAATGCTTGTAAAGGAAGGGGGTAGGAGCCACATAAACATTACTGCTAATAAATTAGTTTACTCCACTGCAGAGTAATTACTTGATATTATTGATATTTACAACGGGTATTCAAATGCAATGGTGGGCCATCATTTGCAGAAAATACATAATGAGAATAGTTCTTTTCCAGTGCAATACATGATTAGATTTGTTATTGAGTCAGTTACAGTCAGCTCAGCAATAAATAAATAAATCGATGTTGACACTTAAATACCAAAGATCTTAGAGTTTATACTCTAAATCTCCCCACAATATATAAATACCTTCGGCTATTTCCTGGATGGGGAAAGGGAAAAGGTTATCCTTTTTCATTTTTCGACTTTCCTTCAGCGACATCCAGCTTCTTCCAAGAAGATAGGTGCGGGAGGCCTCTGGGCCCCTCCCAACCCCCCCCCCCCCCCCCAGTCCTGCCTGGCTGCTCTGTGCCCTCTTCTTTCACTTCTCCCAAACGTTGATCATTCAATACTGCAGGATGGCTAGCGTTTTTCACCCACCTAATTTTTTTTCTTTCCTTTTCCCAAGAAAGCTAGACTCCTAGTTAAGCAGCTATGGCCCCTGTCTCTATCTTTGGCTCAAACCTAGCCTTTTCAAGGCGTTCTTGTCACCCACCGAGCGGGGAGTTTGGGAAGCACGGCTCTTTTCTTTAGCCTGGTGTCCCTTCCGTGGGATGAGTAGCAGAAAAGGCGCTGAGCCTTCTGAGTTTCTCCCTGCACATCCCTGGCTCTCAACGCTTTGCAAGGAAGAAGAGGAGCCGTGTTGCCCCTTAGCCACAGCTCTCCGGCCCTAGCCACCTCCTCCTCACTGCCTCCCCTCTCCTGCAGTTCTGCAGCTCCGCTGGCAGCCTGGTGGGCCCGGGAAAGGTGCAGCATACCCAGGAAAAGGCTCCTCGGATGTCAGCGCCTCTAAGCAGCCCAAGGCTCGCTTCAACTGCATGGTTTCCCGAGTCCTCAGCTCCAGAAGACCCGGCGGGCGGGCGGACTCGTGCACAGCGGCGCAGCCCCCACGCCTCTGGCTGCGAGGCGGAGTGACTCCGAACCCCGGCAGGCAGCGAGGAGGAAGGGGTTTCTTCAAGGGCACGGGGGTGGAGTGAGGAGGCCGGCAGGGAGGATGAAGTGGAGGTGGATCCCGGGTAAGACGAAGCCCCTTCCGGGACCTGCAGATGCCTGACAAAACCGCGGGGGAAGCCGCCGTGGTTGTTGGCGGTTTAGGGACGGAAGGCACTAAAGCGCTTCGGAAGTGACCATGAATGCGAGCGTGTAATCAAGTCACCGTGCAAATCAGGCAAGCCACGAGGCAGGCACATCCACGGCTGTGAACCCTGGCCCCGAAGGGGGTCCGGCCGGCCGGAGTCGGAGACAGAGGTGGTTCCCAGAGCAAGCTTGTGGGGGCGGGGGGTAGAGAAGGAGGTGCGAACGCGAGCCTCCAGGAGAACAGATTCCAGGACCGCGCACCGGCCACGCAGCGACGAGCTCCCACCCGGCCACCCTCAGCCTGGGGCATCCCTCACCCGGGGAGTGATGGGTGGCAGGAGTTGAGCTCTCTCACCGCCCTCGGCGCACTTGAGGGCCAGGACCGTGCAGCTGAGCACAGGCGAGCGGCATGGGGCGCACCCCAGCCTCGCCGCGCGCCGGGAGGCCCCCCAGCCAACATGAGTTACACCGGCGATTACGTGCTTTCGGTGAGAACACCGAGTGACGATCTGTTGCTTCCCCTGAGGTGGCTACAAAGAAAGGAAGCCGGGGAGGGAGGGAGGGAGGGAGGGAGGGAAGGAGGGAAGGAGGGAGGGAGGGAGGGAGGGAAGGGGGGGGGGAAGGAAAGGGGAAGGGAATAAAAAAAAAAAAAAAGGCCGGGACCAGCTCGCAGCTTGTCAATTTCAACATCAGGTCACATGACCAGCACCTCCCTGCTAAGGATGGGGATAGATTTCCACGTCAGCTTACGTCTCCAAATTTCTACTTCACGGATCCGCTTCAAAGAGGCAGCTGCAGTGGAGAATCATGTTAAGCTCGGCTACTGCGGAGAGCCCAAGGTAGCCCAATGATGGATTTTGATGAGCGTGGTCCCTGCTCTTCTAACATGTATTTGCCAAGTTGTACTTACTACGTCTCGGGTCCAGATTTCTCCAGCCTCCCTTCTTTTCTGCCCCAGACCCCGTCTTCGCGCCCAATGACATACTCCTACTCTTCCAACCTGCCCCAGGTCCAACCCGTACGCGAAGTGACCTTCAGGGAGTACGCCATTGAGCCCGCCACTAAATGGCACCCCCGCGGCAATCTGGCTCACTGCTACTCCGCGGAGGAGCTCGTGCACAGAGACTGCCTGCAGGCGCCCAGCGCGGCCGGCGTGCCTGGCGACGTGCTGGCCAAGAGCTCGGCCAACGTCTACCACCACCCCACCCCCGCCGTCTCGTCCAATTTCTATAGCACCGTGGGCAGGAACGGCGTCCTGCCGCAGGCTTTCGACCAGTTTTTCGAGACGGCCTACGGCGCCCCGGAAAACCTCGCCTCCTCCGACTACCCCGGGGACAAGAGCGCGGACAAGGGGCCCCCGGCGGCCGCAGCGACCTCCGCGGCGGCGGCGGCGGCGGCGGCGGCGGCGGCGGCGGCAGCGGCAGCGGCCACGGGCACGGGCACGCCGGCAACTTCAAGTTCGGACGGCGGCGGCGGCGGCTGCCGGGAGGCGGCGGCGGCGGCGGCGGCGGAGGAGAAGGAGCGGCGACGGCGCCCCGAGAGCAGCAGCAGCCCCGAGTCGTCTTCCGGCCACACTGAGGACAAGGCCGGCGGCTCCAGTACGTATAAAGGCAGCGCGCCCTGCGCTTTATGAAAGGGGAGTTGGAAATGTAGCGCAGCACCGCTGTTAAATTTTTATATGCTGTTTTATAAGCATATAAGGTTTATGAAGGGCCTTTAGGTTTCCCCCAACAAAACTTTGTTATAAAAGGCGGGATCACGTGGCGAGTGCTGAAATTGGCCGTGAAATACCCACCGGCCAAGGCATGCCTGCAAAAAAAAAAAAAAAAAAAAAAAAACCAAAAAAAAAAAAAAAACCAAAAAAAAAAAAAAAAAAAAACCACACACACAACTCCCTTTTACCCTTTTTCCCCCCCTTCTCAGTCCCAAGCCCAGCAGCTCGACCCCGCTCGGGGCCAGCTCGGGCTGGGGAGCCGGAGGTGGGCGCCTGTAAATTCCCCCTGCAAGGGCTCCGGGAGCCTTTGATAGCGAGGTAATCCGGAGATTTTTATAAAAGCCATGTGTTGCGCCGGGACTCCAGTCCCGGCCGGGATTCAAAGGCATCGCTGTTTAACGATGGCGCTAGGAGCGTGTTTAACAGATAAAATAGCCCGCTTAGCTAGAGCAATATATTAAAAGAAACAAATTAAGCCAAAGTTGGCCTTTTTATCCAAAGGAAGCCCTGTTCCTCGGGCGCGGGGGCAATTACGTGCCGCCTCTGTCCGACTACAAGTTACTCACAATTGTTATTCAATCTGTCAAAAGCGGGTGCTTTTTTTCTCTCTCTCTCTCTCCCTCCTGTGAGGTTTTATTGAAAAGGGGAGCAGGTCGAGCCTGCGGGCCGCTTTAGGAGGCCCCCCTTCCCTCCACGCCGTCTAAAACAGCACCCCTGCCCTGCTGGGGACCAGGATGGCCCCCTGGCCCTGGTGGTGCTCAGGCAAGGTCCGTGGCTGGGGGCTTCCGCTGCCACCTCCTCACCTCGAGGAAGCCGGGAGGCTGGTCCAGGAGGCAGGAGCTGGTGGCCAGGACTCAGGCTGACAAAGGCCGGGCAGCTGCCTCAGATGCTCCCGAGGGCCGAGTCCCGGCAGCAGCTTGGGCAGGACTGGGGTTGGGGTCGACTTTACTGCCTCAGGAACCCCCCGCCCAGGTGCTGGAAGGTGAAATGTCCGCACACCACTGTTTGTTTAGTCTGGAGGGGCCCGCAGGCAGCGGTCGACCCCCTCTCTGCGGCTTTGAAAGCCGCTTCTGCGGCACAAACTCGCCTGTTGCTGTAAGGAGCCCTCTTTTCTGCTCTGGGGGCAGCGTGAGCAGCTTCCCTGGGGGCCTATCTGGGGAGCTGGCTTTTATCTGGGGCTGAGTCTCCGCCTGCAGCTTGTCCCCAGCTGGCAGTAGGAGCCTGAAGGCAGGGGACTGAGGAGACCTTGATGGGGCTTGGACAGGGCCTCCAGTCCCATGGGCCAGCCCTTTACCTCCACTCGGGGCTCTGGGATGGATTGCAGCCCCCACACCTGGCTCATTCCCTGCTTCTTTCTCCCTCCACAGGTGGCCAACGCACCAGAAAAAAGCGTTGCCCCTACACCAAGTACCAGATCCGGGAGCTGGAGCGGGAGTTCTTCTTCAGTGTGTACATCAACAAAGAGAAGCGCCTGCAGCTGTCTCGCATGCTCAACCTCACCGACCGTCAAGTCAAAATCTGGTTTCAGAACAGGAGAATGAAGGAAAAAAAAATTAACAGAGACCGTTTACAGTACTACTCAGCCAACCCGCTCCTCTAAGGCTCCAGCCAGCTGGAATTGGGTGGGGGGCTTCATACACGTGAGATTATATGCAGATTTTGCCCTTGACAAGGTCAAGGCACGTGGTGACTTTTGAAGAAAAGAGGTGTGCAAAGGAGGGGAGGCTACACGGAGACAGCCTCTGAGAAGGCGGCCCGGGATTCTCTTGGGCATCTGTGGTTAAGATTCCTAACAAAAATTGGATTTGGAGAGTTGTGCATCAACTAGAATGAATGGTTTGGGACCCCTGGTGGTTCATTCTTGGAGACTGTGGAGCTTTGGGCTGGGTGTGGTCTCCATCAAGACTGGGCCCCCTGCCAAGCGCCCTGGAGATCGACCTGGGCCCAGGACCCTCCACGTGGAGCCTGCTCATCCCCAGGACCCCTGCGTCAAGAAGCTATTCAATCTTTAAACCCAGTTCAGCTTGGGGACAGGAGCAGGAGGAAAGAGGGAGGATTCCTAGATGTCTGGAGTGGGGCTGCTTTCCAAAGCCAATGTGAAAGACGGCTGGACTAAGAAGTGGCTATGAGGTGGGAGAGGGCTGCTGATCCTTGAGGGGAAAAAAAATCTAGTCCAGGTGGTATTAGCGGCTCTCCACCCCTCTTAGCCACTCACCGCACTGTCCGAGGCCTGAGCTTCTAGCAGTTGCCTCCTGCAGCCCACCTAGTTTTTCCGACCGATGAGGGTCTTCTTCCTGGACTGCCACTCAGGCCTAAAGCCTGGTCACAGAGCAGACCTTCCCCGAGGTGGAAGACATCCCGAGCTGGCCCCAAGATCTCTGCAGGAAATGCCTGTGGAGTACGGCAGCCTGGCAAAGTCTCCACCACACTTAACCGAAGCTTGGATTTGCTCAGCGGAGCAGTGGGCCTGGCCAGCGGTCACTAGCTATGAGGGGCTTGAGTCCCCAAAACACCACTCTGGCACCGCACTCTGCCCTTCGTGCCCCAGAACTGAGCTTGGAAGCTTCCGGCAACCTTCCAAGAGCTCAAGAGCGTTTGGAATTATTTTAAAAAATAAATATTATATTATATTATATATATTTCCCTGCAGGAACCAAAGCGAATTTTAAGAGATGCAACGTAGAGGGGGAAGAGATGATGAAGAGAATATTTAAAGGCTCTATCTGTTTACAGTGTTCCACGGTTAAACTCACTCACTGCTAAAATATTTGAATGTACGCTTCATACAGGGATGGTGTTCAAAAGACTTGTAAATAAAAGAACCATAACCTATTTTGTTTGAATACTTTTTAAAATTTTGCCATTAGTTGGCTTCCTTGGGGTGTTGGAAGGGTGGGAAGGGTGTTAGGAATGATCTTTTTAATTTCTTGCAATGTTTGGAAAGCTTTAGGGGGATGCTCTGAAGTAGTTTGGCCCTCCAGGGTCTGGGGACCTCAGCTGAGAAAGCCAGGCACCTTCCCATCGCATCTCCTCTGCCTCCCTGTTTTAAGAAGTGTCTGGTGGCTCTGTTTGTAGCGGGAGTGTTGGCCTGTCCTCCGTTCTCACCCACCACATATGTCGCAGCATGTATACAGGCGACAGGCACAAGGAAAATAAAGACTGGAAACTTGAGTATTGGGTTCTGGTGTGACATTCCTCTTCCTGTTTGCCTTTTACTGCCAAATGTCTGCCCCCCACCACCACCACCACCCCCCAAGGGGCAAGTTACCAGGCCCCTGAGGGGGTGGGGAGGTAACTTGGGATTTAACTCCACTAGAAGCCGAGCTTGGGAAGCCACGGTGACTAGCCAGGTCCTTTGGAGGGGAAGTGGGGGTCCCATGAATGGGGTATCTCAGGACCTGGAATTGGGGGTTTCATCCTTTCAGACTGGAGAGAGGGTTGGGAGAAAGCCCTAGGGCTTGAGGTAGTCATTGAGCTTGATCCCAGGCTGGGCTTACTCTCCTCAGGATTAGGAGGCCTGAAGAGGAACCACTCTAGGGTGCCCTAGGAATCCCCTTAGAAAGACAGAGACCCGTCTGGGTACAAAGAACAGACTCCCAGGAGCCTCTAGGGACACTTTGTCCCAAGCTCCCAGCTGAGGCTGTCTTTTCCCTTTGGGGAAAGAAAGATGCTGGTTTACTCTTTGTTTCCTGCCTTTGAACTTCTGCCTTAAATTTGGACATCACCCATAACCTTGAGGGGCAGGGCGGAGAGGCCAGAGCCTTTTGTTGCCCACCCCCCACCTCTACCCCCACCCTCTCCCTAGCCACCCAGGCAGGGCCAGAGCTGCAGAGAAGATTGAATTTGGAGAGAGGCCCCAGACCCCAGACCCTGCTTTGTTTATTTGTTTGTGTGTTTGTCTAACTGGCGAGACTGGGGAAATCTAGCTCAAAGGGAGAATGGGACAGACCCCCTAGATGAATGTCTAGGCTGATGAACAGACACACAGAGGTGAACAACGACTCTCCTGGGGAGCAGGGAGTGGTGGGCAGGGAAGCCCAGGGTTTAAGGAAAGACTTCCTTTGGGACGGTTAAAGATTAACCAAAGTCTTGCAAGTTGCTAGAGAGAGTCTAGCCAGGAGGACTGTTCGCCGGCGGGCGGCAAGCGGGCGCGGGTTTGATTTCTGAGCCCTATAAAAGCCCATCCTCCGATGGCTGTGACAATGTGGTCGTAAACCCGTCCGGGGCTGGCCAATTTGCATATTTGGAATGCGCCGCTATAAACCCGGCTGGGGTTTTGCAGCAATTTCTTAGATGTAAAAATGAGATCTCTTTAGCAGCGGGCTGGGCACATTCTTTCCCTCTGTCTATGCCTAGAGCCTGCTCCCCTCTCCGGGCTTCGGGCTGAAGTTCGGGCCGGGCCTAGTCGCTCAGCCGCCACGAGATGGCGCACGTTCGATCAATGTCAAAGCCGCCGGGGAGCCGGGAACCCCAGCGCGATTCTTGGCCTTTGTTCGCTTCTGATCCTAAGAGCAGCACGTTACATTATTTCACTTGTCCCGCTCCCCTTAGTATCAAAATAAGGGGGGGCCTCACCTTCAAGAAGTAATTGGTGTTGTAATTTTAAGCAACGCGCCTTCTCTAGGCCTCGCAGGCGTCGCGCCCGGGAGAAGCCTGCTGTCCCTTGGCAGTGATTTCGGAAATGTGTCAAGGTAAGAGGCCACAGGTTTAGCAATTCCAATCCGACTGAGGCGGGAGTGGGGAGGTGGCCGATGTCAGAGCAGGACTGGGAAAAGTGGCTGTGTCCGTCCCCTCCGGGTGACGCTATAGGCGCTCAAGCCACCCCCCTTCCTTCCATCGCTCCCTAAGGTTGGAAAGCAGGGGGAGGCCTAAGTGGAAAAGTTGATGATGTTAGCTCCTTGCGCCAGCAATTCACCCAAGGTGATCTTTCAATTTTGTAGAAATTTTCAGAATGGGATGAGCTAGGGATGGGGGGGGGCATCCAAGCAGAAAGGGTTCTGGCTGTACTGGAATGGGGGTTGTGTTGGCAACAAAAAGAGAGGGGGGGGTGAGAGAGAAAGAGAGAAAGAGAGTGAGAGAGATGGCGGGACTGGGGAAAACAAAGTTTCTACTCTAAACAATGAGGTGGTCAGCAACCGTGGCCGCTGGGGCCTGCTTATTCCCTGGGGCAGATATCCGGGAGGTCTCTGGTTTCCTACTAGGTGGGGTCTCTATGTCTGCCCAGCGGCCTGGGGAAAACCTTTGTTCTGAAAGAGGCCAATTCAAAAAAGTCGCAAATGATTTTTGAGGCTTCCAGAGAAGTCTGTATTTGCTTATTTGGAATGTACTGCTAGAAACCTGGCTGGGGTTTTGCAGTGATTTCTTAGATGTAAATATGAGGTCTTTTGAATATTTTGCAAATATGCAAAAACTATAGTGGTGTCAACCTATACATTTTCAAAAGCTGGCATTGAGGATAAACTCTGACCACAATCTCACCGACAGGATTGTCACAAAACAAGTTTTAAGTATTCATTTCACTTTACATTTCAGAGGTTAGATTCAATTTTCCTCTTTTCTTATATTTAAGTTTTTATTCTGATATGTTTTTATTAGTTTCTTGAAATCGCTAATTTCACAAATATATAGTGCATGGGTGAGTGGGGGGCATCTCAGAGAAAATAGGTGCTGCATGTGTGCATAAATCTTGCCTATCAAAAGTCACTAGTCTTTGTTGAGCATGGGCTCCCAAATTCTGCCAACATAAGGCAACCACAGGAACCACACCAAGTGGGCACCCACACTGTGCTCTCTGCAGCCCAAGCTGTCCCTAAAATCCCAGAACCACCTCTGCTTTCAGGGCCAGAGGCCTTTTATTATGGACAAAATTAAGGATATTGTAATTTAGGGAGTGTGTGAAAAGGCCCCAACACTCCCCCATCAGGAGAGAAGGGCCAGTTTAGTGGTTGGATTTAGAGAAAAATTTAAAGTGGGTTGTTTAGGGATAGATTGCACCTGATTAATTCAAAACAGACACATCACATTTCCCTGGAAATGATGACATTTTTAAAGATGAACAAGAAAAGAATATCATGGATTACAAAAAAGAAAAATGTCTAACCATGCAGTAAATGAGAGAATCAGAGAAGTCCAGAATTTTTGTTAAAGTGGATGTGTGAAAGTAGCTTTTATTTTTCCTCTCTGGGGCTGCAGCCCAACTCCACAACCGGCCAGATAGTTCTGAGCCTGGAAAGCACTGAGAAAGACTTTTAGATACAAATTGTTTCTTGGCTATCTCAATCTCAGTACCTAGTATTTTGAAAAAAAGAGGTGGGGGTTTGGGGTAGTAACAGTTTGTTATTTCTCGTCCTTTGCGAGGGCCTACTCAGAAGGAGGCATCCACTCTCCGGTGAAATGCATCGTGACCCTAGCCAAAGAGCTTACTCCGCTGGCCTGGCCTTTCCTTCGGCTCCAGAGCCACGGGGAGGAGGAGTGTTATTACCCAGGTAGAAATGGACGGTGTTTACTCCTAAATAAAACATGGGCCTTGGGGGTGCCACAGAACCGCTACACAGGCCTGGTTGAAGGAAGCAGACACGGAGATTTTTAGGTCAAAGGCACCCTGAGGGTGAGAGAGAAATTCAGCAGCTGGGAGGGAGACCGAAAGGAAGAGAGGGAAAGAGGGCAAATGGGCTAAAGGAAAGACAGTATCCTGGGGCCGACCCCGTGCTGCAACTGGATCGCTGTTCTTAATCTCTCGGGATGGGGAACCTCGGCAAAGCGCTGGCGATCGATAAACGGAATATTCTATTGAGGAAGTTAACACCTCGGCGTTACAGTCTGGGGAGTGCGGAGCGTTGGGGGCGGTCGCGGATGCTGGGAGCTCCGAGACCAGTTGAAAGGGCAGCAGCATCTAACTTGAGCTTGCGCTGCGTAGATATCTTCTCCACCGAACCGGCGGCAGCAGGCCAGTCCGCGTCCCGGGCGCGTAGGCAGGCTGTCCGGTGCTTGCTGCTCGGCAAGCCCCGCTGGGGGTGGGGCGGCGGTCCACGGCCAGAGAGGAACTCTCACACGGCCTTACACACTCATCATCGTCATTTAAAAAAAAAAAAAACAAAAAAAAACAAAAAAGCAAGAAACAGCATAAACTCAACATCCCATTTGGTTTATTACAAGGGGAGAAAAGAGGCTGGAAAAAAACATTCCACTTTCCCAAAGGTCAGTGAAGACCCAAGTGCCAATGCCATGGTCTGCGAGGCTGCAGCGGGCCTTCCACCTCCCCTAAGTCCTTTAAGTTCTTAAAACAGATGCAGTACCAAACTGCCTTACAATGTAACCTTGGTTGGCACCTGCCTGCTCCTGGATCCCATCCAGCCTAGGAGACCATTTGGTCACTCTACAGGGCCCTGACCAGACGGAGCCTGAGCTGCTTACAGCCGGGCACCCGGCTTGTCTTACCAGTCAAACTGGCAGGGCTGCTGAATTCCGGAGAGTCCTGGAACATTCTGGAGGGCCCAAGGAGAAGGCTGTGAAGGGTCTGGGGACTCTTTGAAAATGATGGGTCAAATTGTGGCAATGCTAGATGTCTATTTTTCACAGGATAAGAATCAGAGTTTGGCCTTAGCTTTTCCAAAGGGTCCTTAACTTTCAAAAAGAAAGATGGGTTTCGATCATTGACTTTCACTTTATTTTCTTAGCTTCTACCATCCCAAGCATTCTCTCCTATGGCCACTGGCCCTTCCCTTCCCAACCTACAGCCTTGGGAAGTTGCTTTCTGCCTTTAGTGTGGAGAGGAACCAGACCCTGGCCCAACAGGCCAGCCAGGACTCATTCTTCTCAAGGAACCCCTCTCTCCTTCTTGGGACCTGCTTCATCACTCTCTGCAGAACTTTCTTGATTGGCATGGACAGTGCTATGGGGGAAAACCCCCTTCTCAGGCAGTCCTCAGCTTTGTGGCATTTCCCAGTAGCACTGCTAAGTGCAACAGTCCCAATACGTTCCATCTTCCTGGAGAGCTGGATATGGACCAAGCCCATCTGGAGAGGGATCCTAGGTGTCTCTGTTCTGAAGCTTTTCCCTATTCAACTTTCTTGGCGTCTGGGCTTCACCAGGTTAGAATTTGCCTTGGTCTTGTTCGTGGGAAGGAGGTGGGGAGTGAAGGACAGTCCCTGATCTCTCCACACAGACTTGATTCGGCTCCGGCTGCTAGTGCAGCCTCAAGATCTTGTTGGAGAGAACTGGTTCTCAGACTCTCTCCCCTTTCTTTTCTCTCCCTCTCTCCTTCTGTTTCTCTCTGTCTTTCTCTATCCCCCTCCTCTCTACCCCAGAGGCCAGTCCGCGGAGCCAGTCACCGTGAAGCACAGGCTGGTTGGGTGGAAGTGGCTGGAGCGCAGTGCAAGCAGTGGTGCGGCCGCCCGGGCTGCGCGCCGAGCAGCCACAGCAGGCAGAGACCGCAACTGCTAGCATCTCAGAAGCCACCGTCAGGGTCCTTCCGCCAGCTCTCCCCGTGTACTCTCTGAGTCTTCTCAGGCTCGGCTTCCTTCTCGGACTAGGTTCACAATGGGAGGAACAAGGCCAAGTGCCTGGCAAAGCACCCGGGATGCAAAGGTCTTTCCCCGTTGTAGGCAGAGGCCTGAGCGGACTGCTTCCTGGGATCCCGGCGTTCAGCGGCCCGTCCAGGCCTCTGCAGGGGCTGGAGCTGGTGCGGCGGGCAGGCCTGGGGCATCCCGGAGAGCTGTGGGCCGCAGGCCTGGGGTAAGTCAGCGACCTCCTGGGCTCCACTGGATCCGGGCCGGAAAAGGTCGCATTTCCTGAGATACGGCTGAGGCCCACACGGGGGCTAGCGCCATGGGCCAGCGGTTTCCAGTTGACTAAGAGCACATCCCTATGGCCAGGGAAGAAGGAGGCCCTGGTGTCTGCTGAGCAAAGGGCCTGGCCTCCGAACGCTGCTATAACTGGGCCAGGAGCCCAGCCCGGCCTTGCCGGAACGGATTTCCTCACCGCGGGCCTCGTTAAAATGCGCACACCGCGGGAGAGAGGGCTGCCCCAGCCGCGGGTTTGGAGGGGAGGGGGGAGAGGGGAGGGGACGGAGAGGCAGGAGTGTGGTGACACTGGTTCTTGTCATAACCTCCGAGAGCGTGCGAATGCCAAGGCTAAAGGGAGAGCTTGAGGCAGAGATGTCCATCTGCCGCCCCCTCCTCCGAGTGTCCCCCTCCAGGTCTTCGCCTCCGGCCCAACTGAAGACCCTGAAGAGCAATGTTTCTTTCACTTCTCTGAAACGGGGTATAAGCTTGAAAGCTACCCGGATGATGGGGCTGTGGGGTGCCTGGATCTGGCTCTGACCTCCGAATAGGGGTAGGAGAGTCTTTCAGCCAAGGTTACCAGTTGCTTTCACCACCTCCACCACCACCCCCACCACCACCCCCAGCTCGGTTCAGCTCACCAGGGTCCACCGACAGGAGCTGCAGAGAAAGCAAGCCAGGTGAGCACACCAGAAGCAAAGATCCTAACGGGATCAACGACTGGCAGAGGAGAGTGTAGAGGGGCTGAGAAGCCAGGGCATTACATTTTTGGGGGAAATTCTGTGCGGGGTGCAAGGAAAACGTGGCAATAGCCAGCTTCCAGTGCGCGCTGGACCTCGGACACTCTAAGGGTCTTGGTGGCCTTAGGGCCAGGTCCTCCACTTTTGGGAGACAGCTCCAGGTCCCGAGCTGAATGGGAAGAGCCTGAGGCCCCGACAGGCCCCCTTAATGGTTAGAGTGCCTGGAGGGCTAGTGGCTGATTCCGAAACAAGAATGGGGAGCACCCAAGGCGGGCCAGGGTGCGCACCATAAACACCCCACTTGTTAACTGCGCGGGGGCCCAAGGGCCCTTCAAAGAGACCCCGCAGGAGAGCTCGCGTCCGAGCGTGGGCGGGGCTAGCCCAGGGGCCAGGCCCCCCACTAGCACGTTGGGGCAGCCCCCACAGCTCCTGGCCTTTGGGCTGAGGTATTGGGTGTGCGTCTCCCGGCCCATCAATACAGATTACATATTTATATCAATCGTGGGCTCAGAGGGCGCCCTCGGAGAGCGGCCCCGCGCCTACGAAACCAAACTGGGAGTGGTCGCGCGGAAACTCTGGCTCAGGATTGGCTGCGGGCACCCGCCGCGGTGCGGGGGGATTGCTAATCGTATTCAGCATGTTTTGCACAAGAAATGTCAGCCAGAAAGGGCTATCTGCTCCCTTCGCCAAATTATCCCACAACAATGTCATGCTCGGAGAGCCCCGCCGCGAACTCTTTTTTGGTCGACTCGCTCATCAGCTCGGGCAGAGGCGAGGCCGGCGGCGGTGGCAGCGGCGCGGGGGGCGGTGGCGGCGGCGGCTACTACGCCCACGGCGGGGTCTACCTGCCGCCGGCCGCCGACCTGCCCTACGGGCTGCAGAGCTGCGGGCTCTTCCCGGCTCTGGGAGGCAAGCGCAATGAGGCGGCGTCGCCGGGCGGCGGCGGCGGCGGCGGCAGCGGGGGCCTGGGTCCCGGGGCGCACGGCTACGCGCCCGCGCCTATAGACCTGTGGCTGGACGCGCCCCGGTCGTGCCGGATGGAGCCGCCCGAGGGGCCGCCGCCGCCGCCGCCGCCCCAGCAGCAGCCACCGCCCCCGCCGCAACCACCCCAACCCCCGCCGCAGGCCACCTCGTGCTCTTTCGCGCAGAACATCAAAGAGGAGAGCTCCTACTGTCTCTACGACTCGGCGGACAAATGCCCCAAAGGCTCCACCGCCACGGCCGAGCTGGCCCCCTTCCCGAGGGGCCCGCCACCCGACGGCTGCGCCCTGAGCACCTCCAGCGGGGTGCCAGTGCCCGGCTACTTCCGCCTCTCCCAGGCCTATGGCACGGCCAAGGGTTACGGCAGCGGTGGCGGCGCGCAACAGCTCGGGGCCGGCCCGTTCCCCGCTCAGCCCCCCGGGCGCGGCTTCGACCCGCCACCCGCACTCGCCTCCGGCTCAGCGGATGCAGCCCGGAAAGAGCGAGCCCTCGATTCACCGCCGCCCCCCACGCTGACTTGCGGTGGCGGCGGCGGGGGCTCCCAGGGCGACGAGGAGGCGCACGCGTCGTCCTCGGCCGCAGAGGAGCTCTCCCCAGCCCCTTCCGAGAGCAGCAAAGCCTCGCCCGAGAAGGACTCCCTGGGTAAGCAGGGCGCGCTGAAGGGCCGCAGGCAGGCGGGCAGACAGGCAGACCCAGAGAAGGGAAGGAGCGGAGAGCCAGGAGTCCGCGCAGCCGCCGGCGGGCCTTGGCCCAAGCTGCAGGCAGGCTGACCTTGTGAACTTGCTTTTTAATATTTGGGCGTGGGGACGCAGTAAAAATTCATGTCCTGCTTAGCGCCGCACACCGAGACGTCCTCCGCGCTGGCCTCAGCTCACCCCAGTTGGGGTCGAGGGCACGGACGAGCAGCCCCCCTCTCGTGCATGCCCTTCTCCGTGGCCCCGGGTACCCCAAACCGTGGTCTGGGCCCAGCCTCGAGGCGCGGCCCACGCGGGGGGAGGGGGAGGGAGGAAAGTGGCTCGCCCGCAGATAGCGCGGATGTTTGTAAGGCATCCAAAATAAGCAGCCGCCAGCACCAATAAATAAGCCCATTAACCGGCGAAGTTCGAGTTTACGATCCCCCATGCTTTTTTCAAAGTTGCTGGAGGGGCGGGAATCCTCCTTGCGGGGAGAAGAAAAGGCAAATCCGGCCCGGACGCCGGGCCCCTGAGCTGAGAGGCAGAGAGGGGCCATTTCGCTTCCCCTGGAACTCGGAGTCGCCCAGACTGCATGTCTCTGGCTCCTGGAAAGACGTGAGGGACGGCCCTTGACCCCGAATCCGTTTTTCGTGCCTTCCGCGTGTCCCAACTACGTCCTAGCTCCTCTCCTCATTGGGCCTTAGGCAATCAGGGTACAGGAATGGGACCCAAGCCCCGCTCCTCACCTCCCTTCCAAGTAAGCACCCATGCCCCCAGACTGGGGGCTGCAGGAAATGCTTGTCTGCCTTGGGGCGAGAAGCAAAGAAAGGTGTTAAGTTCAAGATATACAGCCTGCCCTCCCAGGCCGTTCTTTCCGTAGGCTAGCTCCAGACAGCTTTGTGCTAAAGCAGGTGTTTGGAAAAAAGTGGAGGAAAATGTAAATTGGGCGAGTTGGTGTAGATTGGAGGCCCTCTCCATCTTTGCACAAGCCCTTTGGAGGAATTGCTCTTTCTGAGCAAGCCAAAGGAGGGTGGTGGTTGTGCAAAACTCTCTCTGTGTGACTTAGGGCATCCCTCTTATGGCAGAGAAGTCCCAGGTTCACCCCTACGCACAGCCTAGGGTGGCCCCTATTTAACCTTCCCTTCCTTATTCTCTTAAATGCTAGGCAATTCCAAAGGCGAAAACGCAGCCAACTGGCTCACTGCAAAGAGCGGCAGGAAGAAGCGCTGCCCTTACACCAAGCACCAGACGCTGGAGCTGGAGAAGGAGTTTCTGTTCAACATGTACCTTACTCGAGAGCGGCGCCTAGAGATCAGCCGCAGCGTCCACCTCACGGACAGACAAGTTAAAATCTGGTTTCAGAACCGCAGGATGAAACTGAAGAAAATGAACCGAGAAAATCGGATCCGGGAGCTCACAGCCAATTTTAATTTTTCCTGATGAAGCTCCAGGCAATGCCATTTTTTTGTTTTTTTGTTTTCGCTGCCAGAGAGCCGGTCTCCTCCCTCTGTCTTCGGCCTCTGCCGGGAACTCGCACCTGTGCTGGAGCCCCATCCCTCCCTCCCACACTCGCCATCTCGCTGGCCGTTACATCTGTGCAGGGCTGGTTTGTTCTGACTTTTTGTTTCTTTGTCTGTTTGCTTGGTGCTGGTTTACTTGTGTTCTGGGGGAAAAGCCATATCGTGCTAAATTTCTATAGAGATAAATATTATCCTAAAGTGTTGAGTGGTGACTGGGCTGCTTTGCTATCTTGGGGTTCCTCTGCTGGAAATGGCTCCTGTCCTCCCGGTGGAGCTGGTTTCCTGCGGGGGCGGGCAAACCTAGCCCGGAAGGCCGAGGTCCCATTGTAGGCGCTGAGGTGTCTGGCCTGAGGTCAATGGTGCAAGGAGCCGCCACCGGACTCGCCTGCCTGGAGTGCTGGGCTGTGTTTAATCAGGGGACACAGGCCCCTGGCTTTCTTCTTTCTTTCTTTCTTTCTTTCTTTCTTTCTTTCTTTCTTTCTTTCTTGGCAAAGAGAAGGGCTTACAGGCATGGACATGCAGGCTGGCAAAAGGGCTTGGCTTTGGCTGATTAGAAAATTGAGAGTCAGAAAGATTAATCTTTCCTTCCTCTGTAAGATATCCCAGCTTTAAAAGAAAAAAAGAAAAAAGAAAAAAAAAGAACGATCAGGAGAAGGAACTTCTCTTCCAGTTTGTGTAAGGTCTTGCATTGTGGGACTAAATTATTTCACTTACCTCTGAATTTCCATACCCTTCTGGCTGTAGATAAATAATCTAATGTAGATTTGTTTATGCGTGCGGATTTAGTGGGGGTTTTTTGTTATTAAATAATTGTTACCATTGGTAACGCGACAAGCACACCACAATTCTCCCTATCTTGTGGAGATTTTTCTTTCTCATTTTCTTTTTTTCTTCTTCCTCTTTTATTTTTTCCTTTCCGAAATTCACAGAATCCGAGGAGGGCTGGGGCAAGCGGAATAGACTAGAGAAGGGAGACATTGTTTGGGTTTCCTTTATACTGTGAAGTTACATGCATAAAAGGGTCAAACCTGTAGGTGCAGAAAAAGAAAAATTATAAATACAAATCTGTATAAATGTCTATTATTATGAAAAATTGCCAATCTTGTTTTATGCAAATGCATTCTATCGTTATTATAAATGTTAGTTCTAGCTCTATTTACTTCTAAACTTAAATCAGAATAAATTAATATTGTAATGCTGCTGTGCGTGGAAAAAAAGACGATGTTTATGTTCTTATAGAAGAATAAAAGCTGTGGAATGAAGCTTTTTAATTTTACCTCTTTTTTTGACTTCTTATCTTCACCTTCCACTTTATCCCGTCCACCACTTTTACAACAGGAGGACTAGCCCGCGCCCCCTGCAATTACTTTAGGCATCTATTTAAATATTACCTAGACGGTCGTAATTTGTCTGGGCCCTATAGCCCTGGTGCCGTAAGGTTTGTCGGCTTTTGTTCAGTTTTATGACTTGCTAGTATATCTGGATTGTGGCTGTCTTGGACCAGTGGTTTCAGTTGAGAGGGGAGCTGCATAGACAGAGGAGGCCAAACAGGATTTCTTTCGGGAGCCCCAGGGAGGCTCGCAGACGCCGGTTGTTTTGTGGGTCCCCTGGTCTTAGATGACCCCCAGCCTAGAAATCAGGGGAGCAGGCTGGGCCCAGGGCGCGTCACTAGCGTCCGCGGCAGCAGTTAGGTGGACTGCTGCCGGCTGCAAGCCCCCTCCCCCAGCACGGCCTCCCCCACCTGGTCGCCCTCCGCGGGGCCACGCGTTTCCTGCTCGCGGGAGGTGGGGGGGGCGCGACGGCAGGGGGAGGGGGCGCGGGAGCGCGCGCCCCGGCTGGCTGGCTGGCTGGGAGGGAGAGAGGGGGAGAGCGAGCCGCGCGGGGAGCGAGCGCCGGAGGCCGCGACCAGACCGGGAGCCGGGCTCGGTGCCGTCCCAGGCGCTTTCGAGTCGCCCGGGGCTGCGGCCGCCTGGCGCCGGCTCGCCGAGGAGCAAGATTTGGGGAACCAGCACGCACACCGCTCGCTCTCCTTTCTTCTCGCTTTTCCCCTCTCCTTCCATTTTCCTCTCTCTCCTTTACCTTCCTTCCCTCCCCGCCCCCCTCCCAGATTTACCGTACCGGGGCCGGTGGCTTCTCCCTCCGCGACGCCTTAGCGGCAGCGCGGGACACGCAGTGGCAGCGCGGGCGCAGGTTGGCAAGGGGCCGGGCCGGGCGCGATCGCAGGGTTCTCCCTTGGCGGCGGCGGCGGTGGCGGCGGCGGCGGCGGGCGAGGCAGCCCCGCGCGGGCAGCACCAGAACTGGTCGGTGATTTAGGTAGTTTCCTGTTGTTGGGATCCACCTTTCTCTCGACAGCACGACACTGCCTTCATTACTTCAGTTGAAATCGTCTCCAGGTACCTGTGCGCGCGGGGGCCGGGCCGGGCGGGGCATCCGGGCCCTGGTCGTGCCAGGCCTGCGGTGGCAACCTCGGCTTTTCCCGCGCAGGAGCCTCGTCCCTGCCTGCTTCTCAGCGTTTTGCCAGGCTGTTGGCCGCATTCCCCATCCCCACCTGGCCCAGAGCAGGTACGGTCAGGTTAGCTGCTCCTAGGCGGACGCCAGGGGCGTGGTAGGGATTCTGGGCCCCGCGCCATTCAAGGTCAGGGGCGCCCGCTTCCATCCTGGGCCTCCCCCCCTCCCCATCCAGGTCATTCTCCTGCAAGGCTGGGATCCAACCAGCTCCAATCCAGGGCAGGAGATCAGGAAAGATCCCTTTGAGAGAGACTCAGGCCAAACTAGGAGGGACAGAGCAGAAAGGGGCTGGGATCCTGGCCTTGTCACTTACCCTTCTCTGTGTAAGCTGCCCTCTGCTCCCAGGAGTCGCCTTTGACTCGTTTCTTCCGTCTTTTATTTCCTCCTTTCTTCCTCTTTTTTCTTTTTCTTTATCCTTTCCTTTACTTCTTCCTTCCTTCTTTCTTTCCCTTCATTTGTCTTTCATGTTCGGTCTCTGTGCACCCAGTTTTCTATCTCCACTTCCTGTCTGCCCATATCTTCCTTCTGGTGGGACCAGACCTGGCTTGGGGAGAGCCTGGGGCCGTGGTCTTATTTTTTTCTGCGTGCTCAAGTTGGGGTTATAATCATCTGCCAAGGAAAGGCTCGCGTGGGACAGCTGTCGAGGGCTGTGGATCTGGGCCTGGTGTGTCGCTGCACAGACAAGGCCTCGGTTACGATCACGACCGGATGGCGGCGGCCTTGCGTTCTTACTCGGCAGGTCGGCAACACAGCCTAAGAGATCCGGATGAGGGGGGCATTCGCAGCGTTTTTGTGTGTCCACACGGAGGGCAAGGAGGCCTTCGCCAGCCTCACTGGGCACCTGAGGCTGGGACCTGGGCTGAGGCCATGCCAGGCTCCGTGGAGCCTGACTATGCGGGGAACTCCGCCTGGAAGCTTCCTCCGCTTTCCCAGGCCTGCCTGCGGGTCCCAGCCCTGGCTTTAACCGCGGTAGGGGAGCCCCGCTAGGGCAAAAACTGGTTGCTTGTTTGCCAGTAGCTTCTCCCAGGTTCAGACTCTGTTAGAAATGGCATCCTTGGTGCGGAATGGGTGCTGGAGAAAGGGACCCTTCCAGCTCCAGTCGGCTTCAAATAATAGGGGAAAGGTGTCCTAAATGCTACAACCATTGGATTACAAACTTGAGTCCTTGTTCCAAGTTGTAGTCCACAGTTGGAAGGCAGTCGAACCATTCTTGGTCTGGAACAGAAAATAACTTTCATCCCTGCCTGCTCCCCAAATGCACACTCGTGGGGCCTTGAGACTCATGCCCACTGAGCTGTGTGTGCTTCCCTTCCCAGCTCTGGCTGCCGGCCCTGGAACTGTTTCCATTGCTCTGCCTGCGGTTCTCTTATCTGAAAGGCCAGCACACCGCTTTCCCCTCAACTCCTCTGTGCCATTTTCCGGACCAGAGTATTGGATTTGTTTAGAGGCCAAGGTTTTAGAACTCTCAGGCGAAAAGAGGCGGTTTGTAATTACATCCATTTATTATTTTTTTATATACACACTCAGTCCCTTGCATTTCCAAAATAAAAGCTGACTCCAAAGCCTGAATATTTTCTCCCCAAGTCTCTGGACTGACGAAGAGGTAATATTAGTTTTTGTGTGTGTGTGTGTGTGAGATTTCTTCCCTTTTAGGCACCAGTAAGGACTGCTTAACACTCAGCGCCTGCTAATTACTTGGTAACTGTCCTATTCTGGGGACTAAGGCTCTTTAAATAGCCTTTCTATATATTTAAAAAAAATACTACTAATAATTCGAGTCTTCTCTGGGCACAAAAAGTCAAAAAGCAATGAGGGGAATCCAGCCTGCTTGCAGACAATTGCAATTAGGAGCGAGGTTTCCTCCAGGGTTAATGTTCCTTAATGAAAATCTCAGAGGCACCCGCGAACTGCCCAATATTTGGGATACTCCGGGATGCGGTGGGGGTGGGGATCAGGCGGAGGAATTTACAGGGAAAGGAAAATATTAGGGGGGAGGAGGCTGAGGCGACCAGGACCAGCCACGTCGGAGTTCACTGTGTCGGCCACTTCCCTCTTCCGGCGAGAGCGGATAAAGGGGCACCCGGTTGGTCTCCGCCAGGCTTCGCAGCCTCGCTCTGGGGGAGAGCCTGGCGTTCGAGGGTCCCTGTCCCGGGTAGGGATGTATCAGGCTTTGGGGGAGGATTACTGGAACTGCTGGGGAGCATGAAGGCAGAAAAGGAGATGGAAGCGCCCTCGCCGCCCGCCCTCGCCGCAAGGGAAGTGGGCTAATGAGAAACACACTCTTGCAGGCACAGTGTTCACACGTGAATTTAATTACCCCGTTTTTTGGAGTCGAGGCTTTCCGTTCGGATTTGGGGTGGGTTTTTTTTTCTTCCAACTACCAGAGGCCTTTTAATTTAACCCTGCAAGACTCTGAGGGGTGAGAAATGCCCTCCTCAATGTGGCCAAGCTAAGGAATGGGATTAAAGTCAATGCCCCGTGCCCCTCCCCGCTTTAATATCTAGCCCTGGACTTGAGCTGCGGTCGCCCAGCTTCGGGCTGTCCGGCCTGGTGAAAACCGAGGCGGGGCCCGGGGCAGTGGCCAGAAAGGAAGGAAGGAGGGAGCCCTGAAGAACCCATCCTGGGCGGCGAGGCCGACCGCTCCCGTGCGGGCCTCGCAGTTCCCGGAGCCCCGCGGTCTGTGCGGCGGGGCTGCCTTCTCGCAAGCCGATCTCGCCCTCCACGGAGGCTGCCTCGTGGGTTTTTTTTTTTTTTTCCCTGCAGGCTCGGGTTGGGGGAACGCGACAAACTTGCCGAGCTCAGCGTGAGGGCCTTTGGGGTCGAGGCACAGTTTTGGGTCTCCCGCTGCGTTCGCCTGGGTCTCCTCCTGATTCCCCGCAGAGGACTCGTCGGGCGCGGGGGCGCGCGGGGGCGCGGGGCCGGGACCGAACCCGCGGCACAACCAGGCCCTCCAACCCTTGGCTGCTGGGACGGCTGGCCGCTCCTCGGTGGAGCGCTCGCTGGAGGCGCAGCGGGCGAAGCTAGGAGCTAGCTGCCCGGGTGTCCTGGGATCCCATGGGGGCAGATTTCAGGGCCCCACAATAGGCAGTGCCCTCTCCAGGGCCTGTCGCTGCCCAGCGCACTCGGGCAGGGGCGGTGGTGACTCAGTTTGGGACGGATACTGCGTTGAATTTGACTTTTCGCGGCCCGTCCGGGGTAAACTCGCATCTCCCGGGACTGCAGGGATTATTTACAGGGAGCTCGCCGACCAAACACAACACTCTAATTTAACCTTTCCAAGTCCTCGTAAATTTTTACAGCTGGGAGCCACGGCGAAGCAAACGAATCTGTGGGTCGTTCCCAACTTTTCCACCGGCCTGTGTGGCTTCTGAAACAATAACTCCTTATGAAATATCATAAATATAGATTTAAATACAGTAGAGCGAGAATGCGATTTGGCTGCTTTTTTATGGCTTCAATTATTGTCTAATTTTATGTGAGGGGCTCCACTGGCCGCACTCGCACGCGGGACCCGCGCCTTGCTGATGGCGTGATTAATTGTGATATAAAATAGTCCGCTTAAGAAGTGTGTGTCTGGTGGTGGCGGTGGGAGGGGAGGGAGTACAGAGGCAAGGCCAGATTTGATCTTTTAATCTTCGTTGGCCACAATTAAAACAAACCCGATCGTGGAGCGCCGCGATCCCTTTGCATAAAAACATATGGCTTTTGCTATAAAAATTATGACTGCAAAACACCAGGCCATTAATAGCGTGCGGAGTGATTTACGCGTTATTGTTCTGCCGGGCGGGCACGTGACGCGCGCGGCCAATGGGGGCGCGGGCGCCGGCAACTTATTAGGTGACTGTACTTCCCCCCCCCCTGGTGCCACCAAGTTGTTACATGAAATCTGCAGTTTCATAATTTCCGCGGGTCGGGCCGACCGGCCAGGCGCGGGGCACAGCGATGGCCACCACCGGGGCCCTGGGCAACTACTACGTGGACTCGTTCCTGCTGGGCGCCGACGCTGCGGACGAGCTGGGCGCGGGCCGCTACGCGCCGGGGGCCCTGGGTCAGCCTCCCCGGCAGGCCACCGCGCTGGCGGAACACCCCGACTTCAGCCCGTGCAGCTTCCAGTCCAAGGCGGCGGTGTTCGGCGCCTCGTGGAACCCGGTGCACGCGGCGGGCGCCAACGCGGTGCCCGCTGCCGTGTACCACCACCATCACCACCACCCCTACGTGCACCCCCAGGCGCCCGTGGCGGCGGCGGCGCCGGACGGCAGGTACATGCGCTCCTGGCTGGAGCCCACGCCCGGCGCGCTCTCCTTCGCGGGCTTGCCCTCCAGCCGGCCTTACGGCATTAAACCTGAACCACTGTCCGCCAGAAGGGGTGACTGTCCCACGCTTGACACTCACACTTTGTCCCTGACTGACTATGCTTGTGGTTCTCCTCCAGTTGATAGAGAAAAACAGCCCAGCGAAGGCGCCTTCTCCGAAAACAATGCTGAGAATGAGAGCGGCGGAGACAAGCCCCCCATCGATCCCAGTAAGTGTCTCCTCCCTTCAGACCGGCCGCCGCCTCCACGCCGGCCACCAGGATCTGCCAGCCCTTCGGCTTTCTCTTGAGCCTGCCTTCGCCTGCGCCGCCGGGAGCCTCTTGAGCAGGGGCCGGGAACCAGAAGTTGCTGTTTAGGATGCCTCGGATGGGGCCCCAATTCCAGAGAGCAGTGACAAGCCGGCTACCGGGTTGAGGGGGGAGGGGAGGCGGCTGCTGCGGGATGAGAGAGAGAGAGAGAGAGAGAGAGAGAGAGAGAGAGAGGGCGGGGCGGGCGCTGCCGGCCAAGCCAAGACCAGCCGCCCCTCTCCCTGGCTGCCCGGTACCGAGACAGCAATACTTTGGGCCGTTCTTCGAAAGCAGCTCGGCAGAGAATCTTTTGTGCGGCTAGATTGTCCTGGAGCGGCGGCAGCAACTGCAGCCTAGACCCTGGAGAAGGCGGCCGATTCCCTCCACTTCTTGCCTTCAGCCAGTGGCGGCGTAAATCCTGCCCAGGATGAGGCTGTAGGCGACCGGGCCACGGTGGTCCCCTTGCCAGATTATTCAAATACACTGGAGAAGTGATCCGCGCCCTTGGGGCGCGCGGTGAGGGCTGCCGGAGGCTCCCACGGCCTTTCGGGGAGGTCAAAGAAGGATTGGGGAGAGAAGGAAAGGAGGGGAAGGGAGGCTACACACAGAGACAGTGTGTATGCGTGTGTGTGAGATAGTGAGAGGGAGAAGAGAATATGAGTGTTACAGGAACACAGGGCAGCGTGCTGTCCCTGTGCCTGGCCAGAAGAGGATCTATTTCCAAATTTCACTCCTTGCACAGTGTGCAGAGGGTGGAAAGAAGGAGAGGAAACGGACCAGGGGACAGAGGAGGAGAAAGGAGGGTCTCGTGAGGGAGGGGGAGGCCGAGGTTTTACTGCGTGCGATTGTAAGTGACCGGTCCTCTGTCTGTCGGCCACAGTTCCATTGTGTACGGGTTCCGCTGCCCTTCCCTAACCAATTCCGCAGCATCCTGCGCTTTGGCCGACGACTCCAGGAGGTTCCCTGGCCCCCAGTGGAGGGGGGAGGTGGGTGCTTCTCCTCGTTCTGAACCCCCTTGTCTGTCTCCCTCGCAGGCAACCCTGCTGCCAATTGGCTCCATGCGCGCTCCACGAGAAAGAAGCGCTGCCCCTACACCAAACACCAGACGCTGGAACTGGAGAAAGAGTTTCTGTTCAACATGTACCTTACCAGGGACCGCAGGTACGAGGTGGCCCGACTGCTCAACCTCACCGAGAGGCAGGTGAAGATCTGGTTTCAGAACCGCAGGATGAAAATGAAGAAAATCAACAAGGACCGGGCAAAAGACGAGTGATTCGAACGGAGTTCATTTAGAAAAGAGAGAGCGAGCGAGCTAGAGAGAACGAGAAAGAACTGCCCGATCCCTTCTCCCCCCCCCCCCCCATTCCACCCCAGGCCTCCACCACCCCGCACAAAGCGGCTCTAAACTCCTGGCCTCCTCTCCCCCTGGCAAACCCTGCTCTGGCCGGCTCCTCCGCCTGGAGGAGGTATTGTAAGCTTTCCATTTTCTATAAGATGAAAAAAGGTGGGGGGACATTAGCGCTGATGGCTGTGTGTGCTGGCTTGTATATATTTTTTAAACAATCTACCTGTTCCTGACTTCAAACAAACAAACAAACAAAAAAACTACCTTTTTATAATGCACAACTGTTGACTGGCGGGCTGTATAGTTTTTAGTCTGTGTAGTTAATTTAATTTACTCTTTGTGTGGCAGAGCGATCTGCCCAGATACTTGAACACTGTGTTTTATTGTGGTAATTATGTTTTGTGACTCAAACTTCTGTGCTGGGTGATGCACCCGTTGTGATTGTGAAAGCTTAGAATTCAATTTCAACTCAGGTTGTTGATGAGGGAGAAAAACAGTTGCATAGAGTATAGCTCTGTAGTGGAATATGTCTTCTGTATGACTAGGCTGTTCACCTTTGACTGTAAACTAGCTGTAAGGATTTCTCAGTGAAATAAAATTTTAAAAGAAAGAAAGTGTTCTCCAGGATGCATAGATTCATGGTTTTTCTCTTCTTTTGAAATGTGGGCATTTTAGTCTCTACATGCTCTATAGACCTGTCTTGTCCATTGTATATATAATCCACATATTAAAGAAAAAGTAATCAGACAAGCTTGAATATTGTTTTTGCACCGGATGAACATTGAGGAAATTCGGAGCTATACATATGTGCAGAAGGTTACTACCTATGGTTTACATTTAATTTTAATTGGGGGGGGAATGAATGCTTATTGTAATGGAGTTAATTTTATTGATAATAAATTATACACTATGAAACCGCCATTGGGCTACTGTAGATTTGTATCCTTGATGAATCCGGGGTTTCCATCGGGCTGAACATACACTGTATATTTTGCAATATTTACCTCAAGGCCTACTGACCAAATTGTTGTGTTGAGATGATATTTAACTTTTTGCCAAATAAAATATATTGATTCTTTTCTATTTATTTCGGGTCAGCTCTTTGCACCTTTTCCTCTGGGATCAGGGGAGCGTGGGTAGAGTCTCTGAATGGGGGCCAGGCCGGGCTGGGTTGGAGGAGGACAGAATCTGAATTTTACCTCCTGCGGGCTTTTGCAGCGGGGACCTGCGGCAGCCAGCTGCGCTCCCACTCCCGCCGCCGGCTGCCTGGGCCCGCAGCAAGGAGCGATGAAGGAAGGCTGGGAAACGAGGGGCAGCCAGGCCTAGCTCCCGGGGTTGACCTGTCCCATTTGCGGGGAGGCCCAGAGGCCTCTGAGGAGCTGGGCTGAGATCTCGGGTATCCTTGGCCAAGAGTAGTAAAAGGCCACCCTTTCATCTTGGCGCCCCCAGAAATTTCCACAAGCCGGGTCCACTGAGTCTCCGGGGCCTTCCTCTGGCTTGGGGTGGAATGGGGGGCGAGTGGAAGGGCAGGGCTGAGCCCTGAAGGGCCTGCCTCCTGAGGAGTTTCCACGGAGGGAAACAGGAGCCCGACTGCCCCGACTCGGCCGCCAGGACAGATGTTTGGGGGCTCCCAGGGGGCTAAAGGCTTGCACCCCGCACTTAAGGGCCTTTAGTCAGGCTGGCCTACCTGGGGGGCTCTGTGTTCTGTACCACACTCCCCTCCTGAGCACAAGTCCTGGCAGAGGCAGGGCCTAGGCAGCCGGGGAGCCTGAAACGCCATAAAAGCAAATGAGGGCTGTTGCCGTTTATGGGGTGTAAAGGGCTGCGGGGGGAATGGCTGCAACTTCGGAGGCCCGAGCGCCTTATAGATGTGGCCAGAGGGTTCACCTCATCTCTCACCCCCCTTTTCTTCTCTCGCTCTCCTCGCCCTCCCCCCACCACCCCGAGACTTCTGGAAAGTTGTCTGAGTTCCGACGCTTTAAGGGGGAACCAGGACGCCCGAGGGATGGGTCTTCCCCTTACACCCCCACCCCCACCCCGCCGCCAGGTTGGGACGCCCTCTGTTGTTGCAGACAGAAGGAACTTCAAAGAATGGGCAGTAAGGGTGTGCCATAAAGGCCGGGTCTGCGAACTGTCTGGAATTCGGCCCTTAATGAGTTTACAACTGTCCAGCCCCAATTAAGATTTTCCACCAAAGCCCTTTCATTTGTTTGCTCTGTCTGCACCGATAAAGCGGCTGCGGAAACAGCTCTTTTATGGGCACCGCGCTCTCGGCAGCGTAGATTCCGGGCTCCACGCACACACACCCCCCCTCCGCCCCAGGGACCCGGCCCTCGCCCACCTTTGGGAGTGGGGCGCCCGGCCCGCCTCGGCGGCCGACGAAGTTCAGGCCGGGCTGCCGGGGCTGCAGTGCAGAGATGCGGCCAGCAGATGGCAGTGTGGCTCCACGCAAGAGGCGCCCGCGCCGCCATCTCCCGCCGCCGCAACCCTGGGAAGTTCCTAAGATGTCGACTTGACGCTAGCCTTTCTCGAATGGGAGCCCCAGATTTGAATGCACTGCGCTCGTATATTTTCTGTGCTGCTCAGGCCGGGCCGCAAACCTCGTTGGGAAACAGGCAAGCGGTGGGGCTCTCCAGACCCGCACCGCTCCGGCCCCCCTTTCCTCTCCCCGATTCCGGAGGCCTAAGCGCTGCGTGGCTGCAGCTGTCCGGAGGCTGCGGGGCTGCAGCCCCGGGCGCGGGGGCGGCTCTAAGGTCACCGTCCCCAGTCCGGGACAGGCCTTGGGCCAGCGCGACGCTCGGAGAACTCGACTGACCGGCGGACACACCGCAGGACTGAGGCCTCCAGCCCCGGGACTCGGTGACCTCCCGGAGGGTGTGCAGAGGGCGCCTACCTTGGCCAAGGGTTCTGCGGCGGCGGCGGGGGAGGCTCCCTCACGCTGCGCCCGGGTACCCGGCCCCGGGGAGCCAGCACCCTGGAGAGCCAGGCCCCCAGGACCGCAGGACCCGGCCGCCTCGAATAAGTGACAGTAAAATCAGGCGGCTGAAAATGGGGGGTGCGGGGGGGAGGCATTCTTGCTGACTTTCTAGTGTGCGTTTGGCGGCTGAATTGCCCGAGACGGAGAATCCCTGGGAGCACAGCAGGGGCTGCTTTGATTGTTCTAAAAATAAATGCGATGCTTAAAATAATGATGATAACATCCTCGCTCCGGGCTAGGAGTTCACTTCGTGAAAGCTGCCGGTGCTTCTCTCGCCACGGAACTTCCTTGGCAGTGGAGCGGCTCAGGATGCGAGGAGGAGGGAGAGGACCCCAAGCTAGGCCCAGCCTATCCTGGACCGTGGGCGGGGAACACGCCCCAGAACCTTGCAGGAGGCGGCCGCGAGTGCGGGTGCGAGGATCAGCCCGTGGTGCTCAACAGTTTCAGAGGGAAAACGCAAAGCAAACAGAGAACCCCTCGGAGCACCCCGGAGCCCTGTGAACACGCCACGCGGTGTGTTTATTTGGGTTGTAATAGTCTCTGCCAAGCCCACAAAATGTTTACAACCTGCGTCTCCGCGCTGTACACGCTGTAAAACTGGGGACTGGATTTTGGCTGACATCTCCTGAGTGTTTCTCTCTCTCTCTCTCTCTCTCTCTTCTTCCTTCCCTCCCTCCCTCTTCTTCCCTCTCCTCCCTTCTTCTCCGTTTATAGACACACGTTGGTATTGCAGCACACGTCCTCATTATATTTCCTACATAACACACACTATTTGACAGCATCTGATTGTAAGAAGGGTTTTATATAGCTTCCCCGAGAGCCGCCCGTGGTCATGTATCCAAGCTGCAGGTAGAAAGCTCAATTTATGTAACTACAAATAAATGGTGAAGGAGCAGATCGGTGGCGACCGCTTCTCTCCACCAATGACGGAGGCTTCAGGTAGGTGCCGGCGGGTTGGGATCCCAGAGGCCTCACGGACTGCCACGCGCGGGGCCTCCCTTGCCCTTGGCCGGCTGGTTGGCTGGGAGGCGGCTCTCCTGGCCCGGCTGCCTGGGAAGCGCTTCCCTGGTTAGCTGCCAGCCTTCGCTCCTTTGCACTCGTCGGGCATGGATTTGTCCCCGCGCCGGGACCGGGGACTGCTCAGTGGCGGAGGAACCGAGCGCAGCCCGCGCGAGGGGCAGGGGCGCGAGTGGAAACGTTAAGAGAAGCAAATCGCCAGCCGCCAGACTCCAGGCAGGGTCCCTGCGCTCCCCCCACCCAGAGCTGGGCTTGCATTCTTAGCTGGGCTGCAATATTGAGCAGTTTGGTAACAAGAAGCAAGGGAAACACACTCCGTGTGATAGGTAGGAACCCAGCTCTCCAGGAGAGCGGTGAGGAAAAAAAAAAAGTCTTTATGTAAAGACAGCTCGGCTGATGAGAAACCCGCCTGCACGTGCCTGCTCCATCCAGGCTGATCGTCAACGAGTATTTCTGTGAATATGATCACATATAACCCAGTGCATTTGTGTCTTTTCAGACAAATAAGTAGGAAAGCAATGGATCGAGAACACGAGATTAAGGAGGCCTTACTGAAAGCCTGACTCTGTCTGGCCTTTTCGTTTTAAAACCCTGCCACAGGAGGCGGGAGGAAAGAGAGAAGCCCAGAAACGAAAGAAAGGATTCGGCACCCGCGGGGCTCGGCCCAGTTGGCTGACTTGGGCCCGGAGAGGCTGAGGCCCTGACGGCAGTATCTGGATTTTCCTTGGCCCAAGCGGAGGGGCAGTGCGTCCTGCCAGGACCGTTTGGACCTGCGCCGGAAAAACCCAGGCAGGGATGAGCCTGTGGCGTGGGCTCCGAGCCCTCTTGGCTGGGATTGCGTTCCTTCTCGCGCTCCCCGAAATGTATCCCCACCGGGTCTGGGTCGTTTCACTTCAGGGCAAGGTTTTGCTTTAAACACCATCGCTGTCGGCTGCTCCAGCCGCCCGAGTCTAGACAGACGGCGGCGGCGGCGGCGGGGCCGGGTCTTTCTCTTTGCATCTTGCTCTGTGTCACCCAGGGAACAATTTATTGGTCTAAAGCTGTCTAATTCCGTCTCTTTGATCTCCTAGCTTCCTTGCTTGCTTCATCTTCCTTAAACTTTTTTAGGTTTTTATTTCCTGCCAGAAAATGATGCTATTTAGAATATTTAGTTTTTCTTCTCTTCCCATGTTACAGCCTCCATTCCCCAACTGAGACAAGCTATCATCCCGGTCCTCCATAAAGGGCATCCCCGGATATTGCCTCCCCACCAGCCCCAGTGCCCCGAGGGGAAACCAGCAGGCGCCCACCTGCCCGGACAGCCCCCACCTCTCCACCCACGCCCCTGGGCAGTCCGCTAGGCAGGAACTAGGGCTCCGTTGCATCCGGGTCTGAACCCTCTTGCTGCCTTTTGTGCTCCTGGGACCCCCTGAGAGGGTGCAGTGAACAGGGGCGGCCTGGACTCTCTGAAAGTGATGGGAAGTGCTTTGTACACAAGGAACCAAACTCTATAATTTAGAGGAGAATTTCCGGAGCAATTCCATTGTGAGGTCGGGTTTATGGTGTGCAATCGAGCTGAGCAGTAAAAGGCATACTGACCTGGCGGCTGGGCTTCCAGCGCGGCCTGAGCAGTTTATGAGGCGTTTAGGGGAAGGGTTCGCCCCACCACACTCCACGGAGCGGTGGGCGGCAGGGGCTTCGGCTGGTCCAACCCTGCACAGGGTTGGAGGCTTGGAAAGGTAAGCTCCATGCGTTGGGGGCCTGGATGGGAAGGAGGGAGACTATTATGTGTTCCCTTCTCTGTGAGCCAGTCTTGGAAATGTGAAGCCTCCAGAGCTGGGTGGTCTTTCGAGAAGTGTCCCCCTATTTTGTTTTGGGGGGGTCTCTAAAAGAAATAGAGATCCATAATGGGCTGAGGTACCCAGGCACCTGGGCCCCTCTTTCTCCTCTCCAAACTGGCTCTAAAGTGTGTATTGCTTGCTCCCAGGCACTCAAGACCAAGAGGAGCTGGCAGAGGCCCATGATTGGCCCTGAAGAAGCTTTCCAGAGAAGTCCCAGCTCTAGGGGTACCTGGAAAGGTGTGGGACCTGAGGTTCCTCCAGCCTTAGGGAAGGAGATTTGGTTCCCCTGGAGCCAGGGGGAACCAGAGGTTGCAGGGAGGACAAAAGAGGAACTAGCCAGTTCTTAGGCTGCCAGAGGCCAGCCAGGTGCCCAGCAGCGAATGCACAGAGCCTGCCAGGACAGCGGTGTCCAGGAGGAGGGAGGAGAACCCCACGTTAATAAATCTGTTGGCAAATGAGGCTCATTAATAGATAAATATTTCACTGCTTCCTTTAAGGCGGATAAACAGTGTGCCGCCGATTAAGGAAAGGAAGCTGGGAGACGTTGACTTTATTCGAACCACATGGTTCCAGTTTGTGGTGCGTTCTCGCTGCAGCTGGAAGCGACGCTGCGCCGGCCCCATCTGGATCACAGTCTAAATGGGCCTATTGCCCAGTGGACCTGGACGGGGGTGGGGGCCGTGGGGAGGATGGGGGGTGGAGGGTGGAGGAAGATGAGGGCAAAGAACCGATTTGCCCAGAGCTGAGATTTGCCCACGGGCTGCCGTGGGGCGGGCGGGTGCGCAGAGGGTAGAGACCCTCGCTAGGCTGGGTCCGGAGACAGGACGGGGGCGGGAGGGCCCGCAGGCTCGGTCCAGAGTTCGGTAACAGGCAAAAGGAGGCTGTCCCCGGCCGAGCCCGCGCAGCCTCCGCGGGCCAGGCGTCCAGGTGGCGCTGGGCTGAGCGCTCGCGCGGAGCCTCGGGGTCCCTTCCCCGCGGGACGCGCCGGACCCGCGGGGCGCGGGCAGATTCGTTGGCCACATATTTGAGCCTCTTCCCCTTCCATTCTAGGCTGCCGCGGGCCCCGCGGAGCAAGACCACCTGTGAGGGCTGCTGAGATTGGCGGAGGCGGTCATGTGGGCGGTCACGTGCTGCGGCGAGCTCCGTCCAAAAGAAAATGGGGTTTGGTGTAAATCTGGGGGTGTAATGTTATCATATATCACGCTACCTCGTAAAACCGACACTGAAAGCTGCCGGACAACAAATCACAGGTCAAAATTATGAGTTCTTCGTATTATGTGAATGCGCTTTTTAGCAAATATACGGCGGGGGCTTCTCTGTTCCAAAATGCCGAGCCGACTTCTTGCTCCTTTGCGCCCAACTCGCAGAGAAGCGGCTACGGGGCGGGCGCCGGCGCCTTCGCTTCGACCGTACCGGGCTTGTACAATGTCAACAGCCCCCTGTATCAGAGCCCCTTCGCGTCGGGCTACGGCCTGGGCGCCGACGCCTACGGCAACCTGCCCTGCGCCTCCTACGACCAAAACATCCCCGGGCTCTGCAGTGACCTCGCCAAAGGCGCTTGCGACAAGGCGGACGAAGGCGCGCTGCACGGCCCGGCCGAGGCCAATTTCCGCATCTACCCCTGGATGCGGTCTTCAGGTAGGCGAAGCAGCCGGGCGGGCCGGCGGGCGGGGCGGCAGCGCGGAGCGCGGGGCTGCGGAGCGCGGAGCGCGGAGCGAGGCGACTGCGAGCCGGCGGCCCCGTGACTCCTGGCGGCGCAGCCTTTCTGGTTTTAATTAGAGTCAAGGCGCCATAGCGTGGAGAGCCCGTAGCATTGTATGTAAATGAGGCTCATAAAACTTTTTATGACCCAATTAATGGGTTCGATCCTCGTAAATTTATTTAACTCCATTTGCCTTGGAATTTTAACATTTTGTTCGCTATTCTCTTTCTCTCTCTTTCTCTCTCCCTTTCTTCTCTCCCTCCCTCCTCCTTTTCCTTTCGGCCAGGCTCTCCTTTTTCAAAAGCAGGAAGAGCCAAACCCTCCTTCAGGCCAGGGCCCCTCTGACGCCCCTGTGCCAGGGGCCATTTAAAGGAGGGGTGGGGAACGAGAGAGAGCGGGGACGGGGGGGGGGGGGGTCGGAGTGCCCCAGGAAGGTCCGGGGATGGGGGCGCGGTCTTCCAGGGAGGAAAGGCGCCCCTGGAGTGCGGACTGCCCGAGGGTCACCCACTTGCCTAGCAAGGGGCGGAGGGGGGGGGAAGCGGCCCAGCTCGCCTTTGAATGGCAAAAGCGCAGCGTCTCCCACTTGCCCACACTCTATATTTACAATTTCCCTTTGTCAGGGGGAAGCAGGACATTGTGGAAGCCTAGCCGGCTGGAAAGGGCGGTTGTAAAGTTGGGATTCTGCGCCTTTCCTCCTCACAGAGCTGCCTGCGCGTCTGGCACCGCAGTTGGGGTCTTCCGCTAACGCTCCCGCTCCTCCCCCAGCTCCGTTCGGGGGCGCGGGCGGAGGGGGGACGCGCGCCCGGGTCAGCGCTGGGAGAAAGGTGCAGGCTCTGGGACGGCGGCCTGGCTAATGCACTGTCCTGTCTGTGCCTCTGTTGGTTTATCTGTCCGTGTGTCCATGCGTCCGTGTGTCCGCATGTCTGCTCCCAGGGCCCGACAGGAAGCGGGGCCGCCAGACCTACACGCGCTACCAGACGCTGGAGCTGGAGAAGGAGTTCCACTTCAACCGCTACCTGACGCGGCGCCGCCGCATCGAGATCGCCCACGCGCTCTGCCTCACCGAGCGCCAGATCAAGATCTGGTTCCAGAACCGCCGCATGAAGTGGAAGAAAGAGCATAAGGATGAGGGTCCGGCCGCCGCCGCCCCCGAGGGCGCCGTGCCCACCGCCGCCGCCGCCGCCGCCGCCGCCGCCACCGCCGCCGCCGCCACCGACAAGGCCGACGAGGAGGACGAAGATGACGACGACGACGACGAAGAGGAGGAGGAATGAGGGGCCAAGTCGGGGCCCTGGCTGCACCAGACAGTCGGGAAAAGCGTCTTTAGAGACTCACTGATTTTATTTACAAAAGTGGAAAAAATAAAAAGAAAACGTAAAAACAAAAACAAAAACAAAAACAAAACAGTCCCCAACCTGTACCCATCTGCCCCATTACCCATTCCAGCTCCCATCTTTTCTGGACCGAGCAGCCGCCTAGCCTGGGTCCCCTTGGGGATCTCTCTGCCCCCAAGTACCCCCAGCAGACACCCTCCCTAACCCCAGTCGGACCAGCTCTGTGCTGGCACGGCTAAAATACTACCTAGCACAGGCCTCAGCGAGAGGCACCCCAAACTACCTATGGGCCCAGCCCCAGTAGGCCTCCACTCCCAGGAAGCCCCGACCTGTCCCCACACTGGCAAACACCCAGCACCTCCCCCATACCGACAAGGACCTGATCTTCTCAGTACTACCTACTAGTCCCAAACTACCTATTTTGTGCTCACTGGCTCGCCTGCTACCTAGTGCCGGCCCCTTCCCCGGCCAGGCCCCTCCTGCTTCTGCCTGGCAGCCTTGAGGGGTCCCTGAGGCTGCATGGAGAAGGCACTGGGGTCCGGGGACCAGGGTATTGGCTTCTATTTAAATTGAAAAATAATATATTTATTCCAAAGCATTCTAAGTGCTGCAACCTAGAATCCCTCCTTCTCTGGCCTGGGCATCCCAAGTTCAGGCCCACTACCCCCACTTCTGGAGGGGAGCATTCCCAAGCTAGCTGCAGATCTCTGGGTTAGCTTCTGCTTAGTAGGACTGCAGAGTTGCTCCCAGCCTCCCTGCACCTCCCCTGGCCCCCATATCCTACTGTCCAGCCATGTTGAATATATACACCCTGACTTTTCCTACAATAGCAAATATTGTATATTTGAACAAGATTTTTTTTGTCATTTATATAGTCTTGGAGCTCATTTGTAAGGCAATGTCTTGACTCGGGAAGGATGTGTTAATGGGGTGACTTTGTAGCATGGTGTGTTGTCTTGAGCTAACTTTATAGCTGGTGGGGAGAGCCATTGCCCTTCCCAATGCCCTTCATCTCTTGTGTTGTCCTGCGTCCCCCTTGTCCCTGTAGGCTCTAGCTTGGGGTTCCAGGAATGGGAAGGCACGCTTCCTGTCTTGCCCAGCTAACCGTGTTTTATGTAACAAAAATAAAGATGCTTGGTGACAAAGAAATGTGGACTGCTTTATACAGGGGGGCCTGGGAAAGAAAGGTAAGCATGACTGGAGAGCAAAGCCTGGCTAAGTCTGTATGTCCAAAGGGGCTTTGGAGAAGCAAAAGTGGAAGGACAAATGGGGTCCAAGTGTTGAGTGTCTATGTATTGGTGTATATGTGTGTCAAGTCCCTTTTGGTGTGGATCTGTATAGGTATGTGTGTACCACTTTTGTATGTGTATTTTATGTATGTGTGTATTGCTACATGAGTCAATAATTTTATGTGATTCTATGTCCATAACTGAGTGCATGTGTTTCTGTGTGTAAATAGTTGCGTGTATTTCCGTGTCAATAATTGTGTGCTTTTCTGTGTGTCATAATTGTATATGAATTTCTCCAAAGATTTTCATCTTCATTTTGTGTGTGTGTGTGCACAGACATCTTCCAGATCTCTTGAAAACGGAATCTTCAATGGATATGTTATAGTCTATGAACCTCCCTAAAAAAACCCTCCACAAATTCCATGAGCGAATACAAAATCCACCTTTTCCTCTAAGGCTGCGGGGTGGGCTGGGTTAGGGGTATTACCCTGCCAATGATCCCGAATTTTCCACGAGTCCTGAACAGGGCCCCAAGCTAGGAGGTGGGATTCAGGGCCTCTGACGCAGCCCCCCGCCCACCCTGCATTCAGGCAAAGCCAGGGCGCCGGGCACAGCGCTGCAGCTGAGGGGTGTGGGAAGGGGCAGGGACCGCAGCCCCGGGCTGCTGCCGAGCCTGGGCTGCTGCCGAGCCTTGGCGGGGGCGTGCGGGTGGGCGCGGGGAAGGTGGAGGGTCTGGGTAGGGGCGAGGGCCGATGGGGACAGCGCAGGATAGCCTGAGCTGGGCAGGCAGGCGGAGACCTCGACTGCGGCCTCCTGCCTAGGTCGGGCCCGCTTCTTATTGCTCTTTTAATAAAACCCGGCCCAACTGGGTTTGTAAAACCTGCGGCCCCCAGTCGGGGCGGCCTCGGTGGTAAGATGGCGCCGGTGTAAGAGCTGCCTCCTCTTAGTGATGGGGAAAGGGTCATAAATCCGTTGTTGTTTATGAAAATTTACAACTTTGCAATACAACTTTATGAGTTGTTCGGCCCTTCCATTGGCCGCTGTCGGTCATGTGGATGGGAACCGTGAACATGAACTTTTTTATAATTTCCCTTGCGAGAATAGAGCCGCATTCTTTTGCTCCGCTCGGTCCTGCCTGCTTCGGAGCTCTGCCTTCCAGCCGGGCTTGGCTGCGCTTTGTCCGGCGATGGCGAGCCAGGCGAGGCCCTGGCCCGGCCCGGCCCGGCCGCTCCCGCTGGAGGTGGGGCGCGTCCAGTTCCCGGCGCCTCGGCGGCCGCTTTGCAACTCGCAACCTGGCTAATTTCCTGCGTCCTCTGGCACCAGGAAGGAGGACAATTCGTCTCCCCGGCTGCCCAAGCGACAGCTGTCAGAGGGGCAGGAGCTTCTGGGAGCCGCCATCTGAAGGTGAGACATGTGGGGAGACAGGAGCAAAGGTGGTGAGATGGCAGCCGCGCCGGCGGCGGTGGGGGGAGAGGGCACCCAGGGCGGCTTGGAAGAGGGGCACACTCACCCTCGCCCACACTCAGCGCTCACACTTGCCCCCCATCACGCGCGCTCGCACACACACATACACACGAGCGCGCGCACACACGCGCACACACACTCCCTTTCTCTCGCCTGCCCCTGGCTCACCAGGGCGGTAATGCCAGCCTTCCTTCCGTGGCACAGCGCCCTGGCACGGGGCAGGAGCACTGAGGGCTTCTCTCTCCTCTTCCCCAGCGACCTTGCCGAGCCCCCAAAAGAAGTGGCCCTGCATTCTGCGTTCCCTAACCAGACTCTCGGGTTTGAAGGGTTTTTTTTTTTTTTTTTTTCATTCATGACCCAATTGGCTCGATTGAAATCCCCAACCACCGGAGACCATTCTGGACCTGGGGAGGTGGGAAGAGGTGAGGGGGGGGTGCAGAGGGAATTAATTGACATGCGTTTTATTAGTATCAACATAGCACCTTCTATTCGGAGGGACTAGGTTTGTGGAGAGGAAGGTAGAATGAGGGGAAAAAAACACAACAGAAACTTACTAATTCAGCCAGGTTCCTCTGCTGATTGCCTGCTTCCCTTCACTCGGTGTTCCGATGACAGAGGTGTCTGAAGCGCGGGGAGAGGGACTGGGTGCGTGGGTGGAACTCTGCGTTGGAGGAGAGGATGGGGTTAATTGGCTGGGTGTTGCTTGGCGGGAAGTTTCGGTGCTGAGAAATGTAGTGGTGTTATGGAGAGTGGCAGGGGCCGCAGCGAAGGTTGAAGGGGGGACGCAAACCGAGTCTGGGCGATAGGGGGACCCCCCACCCCCCCACCTCGGCGCAGCCGGCTGGCGACCGCACGCCCCACTTTCCGCGAGCGCGGAGGGGACCGTGGAGCCGCCCGGGGAGGAGAGGCACGGAGGGTGCCGTGGGCGTTGGCTTTATGGGGCGCGGTGGCACCGGCGGTGGCGTGGCCCGGGTGCGTCTCGGCCAGATTTGCCCCAGACGCTTCCTGGGACTGCGACCAGAAAGGATCCTGAGGTTCTGGGCTCGAGTTCTTTTTGTTTGTTTTGTGGCCTCGGTTGATGTTGTTTTCCCACCCTAAGACAATGCCTTGGTATGCATTAGAACGTCGAGACGCGGCCGCGGCCGTTTGGGACGGCCACCGGCGCCCCGGGTGCGCTCGGGGCGGATAAAGCGGCGCGTTTGCGTCGCAGGGCCGCGGGCTGCCTGACTGCGGCTGCCGCGGGCAGATTATTTATTGCGGCCGCGCCGGGCGCTCGCTGCTGCCACGCTGTGGCCGTCGCCGGGACCGACGCCAGCCGCAGCCCCGCGTCCTGCAGCCTGGCGCGACTGCTGCGCGGGCCCCTCAGAGATTCCCAAGCAGGCCGAGGAGAGGGGGGCAAGGGAGGACCCGATGGGCGGCCTCCCAGGGCCTGTCGGGAACCTCCCCCGCCTTGGCCACCCCTGACCAGAGCTGGACGCCCGGCTCTGCTCGGGTCCTCCTCCCACCCCCAGCGCCATGGAGACTGGTTGCACAGGCGGCCTGGCACGTCATGGCTGCTTCTGTCCAAACTGCGCGTCCCAAGGCGCCCCCGGGGCGCACGCTGGTGCGGGGAAGACGCCCGCTTTGGGATTTTGAGATCGGAGAGACCACTCCTGGTCCCGAGGCCTGCAGGCCTGGCTGGCCCTGAGGAGGATTGACTATGGCAAGAAAGGCGGGCTTTGGCGTCAGGCGAGGGCCTGTGACAGGCGGAGGCCGCACCTGTATGCTATGGGCTCTGGCCTGGGCTACAGATCCAGGCGGCCTGGGTGGCCCTCAAGGTCCCCCCCAACACACCGGCGGGCCGCTCTCCAGGCTGGCGGAGGTCGAGTGGGCAGCCCAGGGAAAGGGCGGACTGTGGGGCCCTGCACACCATCCAGTCCCCTTTGAAGAGCAGCTGAAAGGTAAGTGGACTTTCTCCGTGGCTTTGACCTAGAAGAGAGAGTCCTGGTAGCCGTTCTCACTATCCCAGGAGAGGCTCCCTCCAGCGTCTGGGGCTCCTATTCTTGCCTGAGCGGTGTGTGTGTCTCTCGCTCTGTTTCTCTCTCTCTCTCTCTCTCTCCATATATATAGGCACCTAATGCTGGTTGGAGAAATAAATTGGGCCGTTGCCAACATAATATGTACCAGCCTTGGCTAACACGTAGAGATTTAATTTATTTTTTCTATCTCAGTGCCTACAGAAGCTGGAAATACAGTATTTTTTGGCTCTTAGCTGAGAAATCAAATTCTGTCATTGTCTGGGGTAATTATTAGATCAAGAATCCAAGTCAAACCATGACAAATAGTAACAATAGTAGCATAGGTAGTAAACTGCCATCAGTCCCAATACTGTGTGAGACCTGGAGATATGAAACAGAAATTATAAATGTAAACATTTATCAACATCTCTCAACAGTTATTTTCGTCTTATATAATAATAATTTGTTTGAAATCACTGTCATCTGATGGTCTTGTTTAAGAAACAATAACTCAAACATGATTTTCTTTGGATCTAGCTTTAAAAATATGGTTTCCTTTAGAATTTTAACCTTGAGCTTTCATTTGCGCCTATCGTGTCTATTCCCTGAAGGAATTCGAGGGAAATGTTATATTCTATCTTCTCCTGCGGGGCCCTTCTTTATATATACACAGGGGAAACTTTCCCAGCTTGGATTGGTTTGGGACACAGGCAGAAGGCTTCTGGGTACAGCCCCCATCGGGTGGGCAGCAGCCACTTTCAGGGGTGCTCACGAGGTTCTGTGGGGGCCACCCGTAGTCCTGTAGTCCCGTCCTTTCCCAATTTTCTCCTTTTGAGGGAAGTGAGGGCAGGGGAAAAATTCAAAAAGCAAGGAAGAGATTAAGGAAGTCGTTGGCAGATCCCTAGGAGGCATTGGTATCCACCCCCCCAAGTCCTGAACCCCATCGGCCTGCATTCACCAGAATCTTACAGATCTTACAAGTATCCTCTGGAAATACAACCAAATTGTATAAATAGTTTTTCTTCAGCCTCCACAGAATTGAGGATTTTAAAGCTAATTCAAGGGTTTTACTAGCCCAACAAATACAGTTGTAAAAATGCCACTGGAAAGATATCACATTTTACAAAATGAGATTGATCCATGTGCTGTAAAAGTCAACTATCTGGAAGGCACACCTCTCAAGCAAGGGAAAGTAAACCAGGACATGCTTTTCACGTCCTGTCTGGGGAAGGCCAGGCCTGGGACCACGGTAAAAAGCAATGCAGAGGATTCCTGGAGCGGTTGAGGCAGCTCTTCCTGGTATAGGAGCAACTGCAGGCAGCAGACCCCCAACAGCCCCAGGAAAGGCAAGGAAGGGGTACACCCCAGGAAAGGGTGGGCTGTGGGACACCCTGCAAACCAAGCACACCAATGATCTCACGGCCTTGGAACATCCCAGCTTCCTTCTATGCCTGGCTGGGCAGAGACCTTGGGTGGCTGTGCCTCCAGAATGAGGACAGAGATTCCACATCTGGATCTGTCTCAGCTCTGAGCTGTCAGGGTGTCGGGTTGGCGAGTCCCAAGTGCTGGGCGAGGGGAGCAGGTCCCACAGCCGGCTTCCGAGCTCAGTCTCAAGACCACTCCTCTGTAGGTCCCTTTCTTGTTGAAAACAGTGGTTTCTGGCCTCTCAGCTCCTGGGTGCAGAGGTAGGACGGGGGATGCCCAGCTTGTGGGGTGCTTTGAGGCCACCCAGTCGCTGGCCATTGGAGGGGAGCCCGTCAGGACTCAAAGGAGGCGTGTTGTATGTGGGAGGATGGGGCCGGTCGGGGAAGAGGTTTGGCCGTATCCTGGTCAGCTGGAGGTGAGCCTTCCGCACCCGGCGGCGGCGGTGGCGGCAGCGAGGCCCAGGCCCTCGGTGGGTGTGGGGAAGGAGAGGAGAAAGGGATGCACCGATTGCTAAGGTGCAGGAGTGAGGAGCAGGGCGTGAAGGCCTGGTTTCTCACACCCCCTTCTCGAGCTCTGGAACCCGCACCCACGGGTAGGGGAGCGCAGAGGGAGGGGCAAACTCAGGGCCCTGCCGGGAGGGCAGGCCGGTGGGGAGCAAAGCCAGCGTTGTCACCGCCCCTCCGGGCGCGGGGCTGCCAGGTTTCCTGTTTGGAAAGAAAAACCAGCAAAATCCGACCAGGCAAGAAGGGGAGGAGGAAGGAGCGGGCCTGGCGGGGCCTCTGCGGCGGCCCGGACTCCAGTGCCCCTAGCCCGGCCCGATCCGCACGCCCCTACCCGGGCCGTGCCCGCCGCCGGCGTTCGGGAGGAGAGCCGGGCCGGCTGGCTGTGCGCGCCCATCAATCTGCCGGGCCGGCGGCGGGCGGGCGGGCTGGGGGCTGTTTGTAACTTTGCTGCCTCGGTCGCCGCGGTCCCCGGGGAGCGGGCTCCAGCGCTCGCTCCCATTGGCCGCCGCCGCGTCAGCTGGTGCGATTTGCTGCTGTCGCTTTTGGCGTTCGGCCATCCAGAAACAAACCAGTTCGATGACTACTAATAGTTATAGCCAGATGTACTAATACACAACAAATCACAGTCCTGCAGAGGGGCGCGCAAATGAGTTCCTATTTTGTGAATCCCACTTTCCCCGGGAGCCTGCCCAGCGGCCAGGACTCCTTCTTGGGCCAGCTGCCCCTCTACCCGGCCGGCTATGACGCGCTGAGGCCCTTCCCGGCCTCGTACGGGGCGTCGAGCCTCCCGGACAAGACGTACACCTCACCTTGTTTCTACCAACAGTCCAACTCGGTCCTGGCCTGCAACCGGGCGTCCTACGAGTACGGGGCCTCGTGTTTCTATTCTGATAAGGACCTCAGTGGCGCCTCGCCCTCGGGCAGTGGCAAGCAGAGGGGCCCCGGGGACTACCTGCACTTTTCTCCCGAGCAGCAGTACAAACCCGACAGCAGCAGCGTGCCGGGCAAAGCCCTCCATGACGAAGGCACCGACCGGAAGTACACGAGCCCCGTTTACCCCTGGATGCAGCGGATGAACTCCTGCGCGGGTAAGGCATTTCCCTGCAGCCCCCCCAGGAGAGTGGAGGGAGACGGGGAAAGGAGGAAGGAAGGCGGAGACAGAGAAAGTAGAAGGAGGAAATAGAAAGAGAGGAGGAAAGACTGAACAAAGTTTCTTTGGCTTTTTTAAGAGATTAAAAACAAAAACAAAAACAAACAACCCCAACCCATGCCCAGTGAGGCAATCAAGCTGTGGCCGTGTGAAGGCTCGGCACTAGTATCCTTGTAAGGTGACACCTTAGGGAATCGAGAGGGGTCACTGCCACTCTATGTGAGACTCAGTGACAGGGGCAACCTGAACAGAGAGCTAGGCTGGGTGGGAGGGAGTGCCTGCCCACACTTCACCCTGGTAATAACACCCTGCTCAGATCCCCAAGCAGAGATGGCCTTCTGCACCCACCATTGATAACTCCCTTTCACTCCCCAACCCCTCTCCTTTCTGCCTTTCAGAAATCCATATAGATTAAAGGCTCTCACTAGTGTCTCCCTAAAGCCTTGGAGGGCCACATCCCCAGCCTCAGGATTTTTTCTCTTTCCCCTCCCTCCCCTCCTCCCCCTTCCACTCAACTGCTCACTCTTAGCCAACTTGTGCCTCCTTTTGAGGCCCTGCCTGAGTCTCACACACCCAGCTTGGGGGGGGGGGGAAGCCCCCCACCCATGGGCTCCTTTGGCACCAGAACAGATAGCCCATCACAGTCCTACATTTCCAGAAACCCCAGATGGCCCATCGCTCCATCCCTTTGCCTCTGGTTTCCGAAAACTCGACAGAGAATCCTTGGAGCAGGGCAGAGCCTAGTGCAGATTTTTAGACTGATAGTGTTTTGCTTTAAGATCCACTTTTTTTTTTTTTTTTTCCAAGAGAGTGCTGTATTTCTCAGAAGGGCCATACAGTCTGGGGGAGTTTGCAAAGATTTGAGAGGGCTAACCATTTTTCATCTTCCAAAAAACCCCCATGTTGAGTCCTGACATGTGTGGCCACAGTAACACCTTCACAGAAATCCGTGTGTGAATTCCTAGGGTCCAACCTACTTCCAGGGTTCCGCACCCATCCCTTCCAGACACACACAGACTACACTCCCACAAAAGCACAACTCAGGTACCCTGAATTAAGCAGCTCATTCTCTTATTTTGCTTGTAATGGTTTTCTGACTGAGCAGATTTTCCAAAAAACAATAACTTCTCACTCCAAATTGTTTTAGGTGGAAAACATCTCGCTTGGTAGGAAATAATCTTCTCCCATCCGGCCGGCTTTTGGCCTTAGACATAGCGAAAGAGGCTGGAGCGGAGGCGAGTGGGCTTCCAGTTTAGAGGCCAGGGGCGCGGGGCGCGGGTCTGACTGGTTCGGCTGCCGGGATCCTGGCTCACCGGGCGCCCGGCCATTTCTGCCCGCAGGTGCTGTGTATGGGAGTCACGGGCGCCGAGGCCGCCAGACCTACACGCGCTACCAGACGCTGGAGCTGGAGAAGGAGTTCCACTTCAACCGCTACCTGACGCGGCGCCGCCGCATCGAGATCGCCCACGCGCTCTGCCTCACCGAGCGCCAGATCAAGATCTGGTTCCAGAACCGCCGCATGAAGTGGAAAAAGGAAAATAAACTCATCAATTCCACACAGCCCAGCGGGGAGGACGCGGAGGCAAAGGCTGGCGAGTAGACGCCTGGGCAGGGACCAGGCCAGCGCCGCAACCTCCCTCGGCTTTGCCCCCTTGCCTTCGCCTGCTCCCCAACTTTTCTCCCCCGCCTGCTCCTCCGGGGGGCTTCCGCAGCTTCAGGGGAGTTGGGAGCTTTGCAAACGCCTGAGCATTTATTTCTTACCAAAAAAAAAAATAATAATAATAATAATAATACTACACACAGCCAATCCCAGCGGTGGAGCAGGGCGCACTGCACACACAGTCCCGCTCTCCAAGGCTGCCCTAGCCGGCTCCGGATCCCGGGGCGCGCCCCGAATTCGTCCCTGGCTCTTGTGCTATATTGCGCCTTTGCGTGCTCCTGAGCTCGGGGACGCGGGATTGCTGGAGAGGAAAGAACCCGGGGCCGAGCCCCTTTCGGTGGGTGTCTGGGCGTTTCCGCCTCGGTCCCTCGCCACCAAGTCCCGGAGGGTACCACCAAATCGACTCGGGCCACTGGAAAGAGGGGGCCTAAAGGCCGGGGCCCCAGCACTGCAGTGGCATTCCAGGCCGCTCCTAGACAGGAAGAAGCGTAAGGAACAAAGGGGGCCCTGAGACAGCCTAGTCTCTCGGCCCCGCGCGCGCAACCGTCCGTGGAAGAGCAGCAGCCTCAGCCGAGCCGCCGCAACCTGGGCGCGGGTGGAACTTTACAGCCCCCGGAGAGCCTGGGCTCCCGAAGGCTCCAGCTCCGGATCCCGGACCCCGCCTCCGATGGTGCCTGCGCTGCTACCAGGGTAGCTTTCAGGACCAAAGGAAGGGGCTCGGGGCCATGGGGCAAGAGTCCTGGTTTCCAAATGTGCCAGGGGTGCCTGCGACGCTCAGCCTCCAGCGGGAAGTCCCCACCCCCCCCATGCCTTTCGGCTATATTCGTGATCTACTTTCGTCTTTCAGGACCCAGGAAAATACGAAGCTACTAGGCACTGGCACGAAATGCTTCCATTAGCACCCTCATTTTACTCCTGGAGGTCTAAGCAAGACGCTCATACCTCGGCCCAAGGATCCCCAGCCTCCAAGCAGCTTCTGTGGCTGCGGGGAGGCTGGGCCCACTGGCTGGGTTCACAGAGAACCCTCCGACTTGGGGCCCGGCTGCCTCCAGGAAAGGGACCTGGTGGTGAAGATTCTCCGGATTGGATACTTAAAGCAAATCAAATAGCGAACTAATGACACGAAAACCATATTTACACGAAAGAAAAATCGACTCCGGTTATAAAAGTGTATGGAATTTGACCTCGCCTCGGAGAAACACTACACAAAAGCTATCTTTAATAGACGCCTGTCATTTAAGAGCGGCAGGGACACTGTCCCTCATGCACTCACAGAAAAACAGAGCCGTAATTGTAGCTGCTGCTGCGGGCAGGATTTATTTCTCCAATTGGCTAAATGGCCTCCCCCCTTCCCCGAAGGTGATATCTGTATTTTCAAATTTCAGAGCTGCCGGCACGACGGGCAGAACCGACCCCAACCTCGACACAAAAATAAGAGGGGCTGCACAGCGGGGAAATAAAGTTGTTGTAAATAAAATCCAAGTCACCATCTCCCCCCAATCCTCTGCATCCTCGCCGGGCGCGCGATCGGCAGCTGACGGCCTCACAATTGGTACATCCTAATGGAACTGCGAGGGAAATGCAATAATTTTGCCATAATGGGCTGTAACCTCAATTCGACCCCGGCCCTTGCAGCCCTGGGTCGGAAGCGGAGCGATGCGCCCTGCCTCCAGCGGGTGGCGCTCGAGTCCGACTGAACGGCGGCGGCGGGTGGCGGGCACGCGCCTGCGGCGCGCGCGCCACCCCTCTCGCCTCCACCCAACTCCCCCATTAGTGCACGAGTTTACCTCTAGAGGTCATCAGGCAGGATTTACGACTGGACAACAAAAGCACGTGATTCGAAGTCGTACCCCATATTTGGGTGCCTACGTAGGAGGGAACCAAGTACATGTCCCAGTCATTTCCATAATTCATCATAAATTGTGCAAGGGTGCTATAGACGCACAAACGACCGCGAGCCACAAATCAAGCACACATATCAAAAAACAAATGAGCTCTTATTTTGTAAACTCATTTTGCGGTCGCTATCCAAATGGCCCGGACTACCAGTTGCATAATTATGGAGATCATAGTTCCGTGAGCGAGCAATTCAGGGACTCGGCGAGCATGCACTCCGGCAGGTACGGCTACGGCTACAATGGCATGGATCTCAGCGTCGGCCGCTCAGGCTCCGGCCACTTTGGCTCCGGGGAGCGCGCCCGCAGCTACGCGGCGGGCGCCAGCGCGGCGCCCGCCGAGCCCAGGTACAGCCAGCCGGCCACGTCCACGCACTCGCCTCCGCCCGACCCGCTGCCCTGCTCCGCCGTGGCCCCCTCGCCAGGCAGCGACAGCCACCACGGCGGGAAAAACTCCCTGGGCAACTCCAGCGGCGCCTCGGCCAACGCCGGCAGCACCCACATCAGCAGCAGAGAGGGGGTTGGCACGGCGTCCGGAGCCGAGGAGGACGCCCCCGCCAGCAGCGAGCAGGCGAGCGCGCAGAGCGAGCCGAGCCCGGCGCCGCCCGCCCAACCCCAGATCTACCCCTGGATGCGCAAGCTGCACATAAGTCATGGTAAAGCCAGCCTTTTTCTAAATCCACGCGGCCGCGGGGGCGCGGCTCTCGGTCCCCCCTCTCTTCTTTACCGCCCTCTCTTCCCGTCTGTCTCCTGGTCTCGCCTCTCCCAGCCCTGTGGAGTCTCTCCCCGCCGTTCCCTTCCCCTGCCTTCCTCCTTTCACCTTCTCTTCTCTGCAGCGCCCAAAGCTCGCAGACGGGGAGGGATGGGGGTGGGGGAGAAGGGCCGCTGGCCAGGCAAGTTTAGATGTTGAAACGGGGGGGTGGGGAGGAAAAATCCCATATCGAACCCCAGCGCCTCGGAACGCGCTCCCGGGTCAGGCCAGCCGAGCAGGGCGCAGAGAGGTAGAGGATGGCAGTAGGGGCCGTGAATTGGGCTTGTCAGGGCGGATAATTTATGAGGAGGGCTACGCTGGGGAAACAGCGTTACTAATTAGAGTCCCCGAAAAGGGGCTTGGGGGGGGGGGAATAATCGAGGCGAGAGCCGGCGGGATTCTGAAGTTTGGGAGCAGAAGGGACAGCAGAAAGGGGAAGAAAAAGAAAGCAGGCGCCCCAAGCGTGCAGGCTGGAACAGAAGGCGGCTCGCGGGGCTGGAACTTTAGGGGAGGGTGACCTGGAGGCCACTTGGGCGCTCAGGAAAGGGCCTTGCTTCCGTGGGTTTCTGAGAGGTGGGCTGCCTGGGAGGGCAGTGCCCCGCCTCGGGACGCCAGGGGCAGGGCCAGAGGGCAGGAGAGGGGTGAAGGAAAGCCGGGCGATCCTCCGGGACGCGGCTCCAGCCTCAGATGGGCCGATTGTTCCCAGAGTCCAAACTGTATTGTGTTCTCTCTAGAAAGGAAGAGGGAAGGAAATTCGGGAGGGGTGGGCCGGCGAGCAGGGAGGACTTGTTGAGCGTTTCTCCCCCGCTCCCTGCTCAGGACCCCAGCTCGACTTGGGCACCCGGGGGCTGCGGAGTTGGTGGCTAAATCGCTGACTTTTCTGTTGCAGACAACATAGGCGGCCCGGAAGGCAAGAGAGCCCGGACGGCCTACACGCGCTACCAGACTCTGGAGCTGGAGAAGGAGTTCCACTTCAACCGCTACCTGACCCGCCGAAGAAGGATTGAAATAGCACATGCTCTTTGCCTCTCCGAGAGACAAATTAAAATCTGGTTCCAAAACCGGAGAATGAAATGGAAAAAGGATAATAAGCTGAAAAGCATGAGCATGGCGGCGGCGGGAGGGGCCTTCCGCCCCTGAGTATTTGAGCGTTTAAAGTACTGAGCAGTATTAGCGGATCCCGCGTAGTGTCAGTACTAAGGTGACTTTCTGAAACTCCCTTGTGTTCCTTCTGTGAAGAAGCCCTGTTCTCGTTGCCCTAATTCATCTTTTAATCATGAGCCTGTTTATTGCCATTATAGCGCCTGTATAAGTAGATCTGCTTTCTGTTCATCTCTTTGTCCTGAATGGCTTTGTCTTGAAAAAAAAAATAGATGTTTTAACTTATTTATATGAAGCAAGCTGTGTTACTTGAAGTAACTATAACAAAAAAGAGAAAAAAACACACAAAAAAGTCCCCCTTCAACCTCGTTTAGTGCCAATGTTGTGTGTTGCACTCCAGTTGTTTAACTGTGCATGTGAGTGGAAGTATTCCTGTCTCAATAGCTCCAAGCTGTTAAAGATATTTTTATTCAAACTACCTATATTCCTTGTGTAATTAATGCTGTTGTAGAGGTGACTTGATGAGACACAACTTAACTTGTTTGACGTGTAGTGACTAGTGACTCTGTGACGAAAACTGTGACTCCGAGCGGTGTGTCCCTGCGTGCCTTTGTAGGACCCTTTGCACGAACTCTGGAAGTGGCTCTCCTAAGCGCAGCTTCAGTGATGTATGTTTTTGTGAACAAAGTTACAAATATTGTCCGAGTCTGGCTGTTTAAGCAAACTGTGATCAGCTTTTTTTTTTTTTTTTTTTTGTATTTGTTTTTAAGGAAAAAAATACTGACTGGAAACAAAAAAATAAACTTTCTATTGTAAGTTCTCTTGGTCTGGTTTGTGCCAAAATAGCAAGCGGCTCTTTCTGCTCTTCTGTCTGTCCAGTGCTGGGAGGCAGTGAGTCTGAGGCTACCTGAGCAGCCTGCCTGTGCTAGGAGACCTCAGACTAACTAACACCCTGACCCGCCACCTCCCTAACTCTGACCCATCAGAGTGCAGGGCAGAAGGTGGAAAAGCTGTATGTAGGTGGTTCCAAAGCCTGAGTCCAACCTGCCCATCTCTGAGGAAACCAAGTGAACTTACTGGGTACCAAAAAAAAAAAAAAAAAGGAAAAGAGAGAAAGAAGGAGCAAAAGCACTGGGCTTTGTTAGCAGCCCTCAGGGCCCACACAGATGCTGCCTCTTTGCTAAGGTCATCCTAGGCCTTCACTTGCTGAAGAGGCTGCTGCGCCCCATCATGGCTTCGAAACCCTCTGCCCCTTAACCCACCCAGGCACCCCTTCCCATTCCTTACCCTGAGCCCAGTTGGCTTCTTTTGCTACAATTAATTTGCTACAAATGGAAGGTACTTACCCCATCCTAGCTCGATTGGGAAACTCCTCAGAGCAGCTAAAGCGCAACTAGAGATTTGCACATTTACCGACTGCTTACACTGATGCCGTCTTTCCTTTTAAAAGTTATAAAACAGTAAACTTTATAAGCCCCAGTTCCGGCTATATGACATTTGGGTGCCAAATGAATAGGGTTTTGTCTATGAATTAGATCGTAAAATCATCCATAGCACAGACAGATCGGCTCACTGGCTATAAAACGTCACGTGGGGCCATTAAAGTAAGTTTTATGGTTTTGGGGAGTTGACATCCAACATTATATACCACATAACATATAATCTCACTGACGCTGGACTCCATTTGACTCTTTTGCAGGCTACGTGTGCCGCCTGGTCATTCAAATTGTCAATTTTAGGTCAAGAAGTGTCCAAACCACAAGTTCTCAAAACTCTCTGAAAAATGGCTCCCTCCGAGTTAAGGTAAGCTCGCCTCCTAAGCGCTTTCAAGTTTATTTGTACTCTGAAAACTTTCTTCCTCCATCTCTCTCTCTTTCTCTCTCTCTCTCTCTCTGGTTCAATGGCTCTGAGGTTGCCTCTGAATTCAAAAGGGCAGAGCCAACTTTTCCCCTGCCCACAGTAGCAGCGCCAGGAGCCAGCTCTGCGAGGCACCCCGGTGAAAAGCGCCTGTGGCCGCCGCGTCCCCAGGCCTAACTTTAATTGCTTGCTGCACGACCGCGAATGTTAATGACTTCCGCTGCTCTCGCCGGCGCGCAAAAGATGATTTTTGTGTGCGAACGGGCCCTGTGTGTGCAGACTCGGCCAGGCCGCCGCCCCCCCATTCCGGGGCTGGCGGGGCTGGCGGGGCTGGCGGGGCTGGCTCGTCGGGGGGTCGCGGAGCCCTAGGGTGGGGGCTGGGAGACAGCGGGGCGCCGGGCCGCGGGCGCCGAGGGCCGCGCTGCGCCGAGGAGTGCTTGGAGTTGGAAAGAAAGGCCCGGGCAGGGCCGAGGCCGACCCTGGCGGGATTCCTTATGGGGCTGTGGCAATATGTCTTCGCGGGCCGGGGTCATCTGGCAGCCCTGAATTGAGGCGGCTGCCTTCGGGGCCGAGTTTCAGGCTGGCTCGGGAGAGAGCCGGAGGGTGACAGAGGCCCGGCGAGGCGCCGGCCGCACCTCCAGGCTGGGCCCCTGGGTCGCCAGGCCGAGCCCAGGGCTCTGGGGACTGCGGGTCCCCCACCTGGGGCGAGGAGTGGGGGGTGGGGGGGCGGAGGGCTCACCGCCCCCTCCCCTGCACCCGGGACCAGGCCCTGAACCTTGTTTCCCTGCACGGTCTTTTTATTTCGGTGGGACTGTTCTCACCCGCCTGTGAGTCTGAAGCAATAAACTTTATGGCCGGATTTAACTTTAGTCTTTGAATCCCCAGGCTAAATGAAAGGAGTTAAAGCGCTTTCTTTTCTTCCGCCTTCCCTTTCTTCTCCCTCTCTTCTTTCCTTTTCCTCTCCTCCTTTGTAGAATTAGAACGTGCACACACGCACAGGACACTCAAAAGGCAACTTAGGGATTTCCCCCTAGGTAACACTAAAGATTAGAGAAATTTACTCCCCCTCAACACACAGAAAAATTCTGCCTTCCAAACTGTGCCCTAAAGTTTGGGGGGGAAGTGGAGGTGTCTTCAATGCCCAACTTAAAAGTCCCCAGAGCCATTAGGTTGTTTTTCCTGACACGTCATAAAGGATAGTTTAGGGAAGAAATTGGTCGTTTGTCAGTAGGAGATTTCCGCCTTTCTTTTGTTAGCTGCTCATTCTGTTTGATCCCAGGAAATTTACATAATCTATGATTTCCAAAACAGTTCCCAATATTGCACCAACAGTGAAGTAAGGTGAAATAAATTTTTCCTGGGTACAATTCTAACTTGGCCTCAGCCACCACCCTCTTTGTCCCCAAATCCTCATATAAGATCTTCAGAGGCAAAGTGACTGGGGATGCTGTGGCCTCTCCAAGGGTCTTTCTCTGGATGGGTACCCACAAGGGACCTAGCAGATTTCCCCTACTCCCTCTGAAGAATTAAGCCAAATTCTCCAACTCAGAAATGAACCAAAAAGAAAAAAGAAAAAAAAAAAAGATCTGTCTCCAGATGATTTTCTCCTTAGGAGTTGGATAGTTTTCCTGCAAGTGCTAATTGGTAAAGATATTTTTACTAAGTGCTTAAAATGAAAAAAAAAAAAAAAAGGGTATAGTTTTGGAGTTTCAACAAACTTTATTGTGCAGAGGCCACTTATACCCAACAGAAGAAGTCCAACAGTTGTCCCCAAAGTCAGAGGTTCAAAAAACAGACCTGGGAAGTTTTATGAAAAATCAAAACCCTCCCACAAGTCCCACTTCTCTGAAGTAGTGGCGAGGCAAATCTCTGAAGTCATCTTGTATGACCTATTAAAGTACTAATATTTCAGCACTCAGGAAGGTGTGTTGGCATCTTACTGGGAACCAGAATATAAACTCTATTTGGGTTCTCTTTTGTCATTTTGTGTGTCTGTGAGAATTCTAGAGTCTTTGTTTTGCTGCTCTGACTTTTGAGTTCTTTACTGGAAAATATTGGGTTAAGGTTTTATTTTAGTTACTCATTTGGTGATCTTGCTTGAGTGATTTCTTGGTGACTAAAATTAGTAGCAGAAAAAAAAGAGTGATAGGGCTTCTGGCAGGTTCATTTGAGTAACTTGCCCGGAGGAAGTGTCCACACCACCTCCGTGGCCACATCCCACCCGGGGTGTGGGAATGGGCAGAAAGGCTGTTGGACCCATATCCAGCATTACCCAATACAGAGAATCTTTCCCATGTATTAAAAAAATACAGGCTATAAATATTGTCAGCTTGCTTATTTCTGTCTCTTGTAATCTTCATAAAACTTCAGAGTTCTTAGCAGAGCAGGTTCACTCACAAGGAGTTAAATGACTTTTTAAAAAATACAGCATCCAGTCAGACCTGTGTGAGCATGATTGGAGAATTTCTTTTCTTCCTATTTTCATAGGAAGCATAGTAAAAAGGATGGCTGGTTATCTGCTCATTTTGTAGATAAGTTATTTCTTCTTGTGCATTCTTTGGTGTTGTTTTTGCAGAGGAACTTACTTAGGAGGAAAAAAAATCTCTGTCATTAAGGGCTTTATGAAGACATCCAGCCTCAGCCGGTGGCAGAAGTGTCTGTGCTCCTCATCTTGTAAAAGGAGAAGGTGTCCAGTATGTGCAGGGCCTCGTTTGTTTCTACAAGCTGAAGAGACAATATTTCCTGAACTATAAATATAATAGGAAGCTTCTGGTCACACTTACTTAGGGGTTTGTTAGGGTTTCCATGGTCTAATTTCACAACATTATGCCGAGATTCCTTTTCTCCAGCTCATTCCCCTGCTTCATTGTTGGCGGCTCTGGGAGAGCAAGACAGAATTTTCTATCAGAAACAGAGTCATGTTCATTTGTTGAGATGTGAAGAGTATTATATCCAAACAATTAGTGAGGGGAGAGCAAATTACATCCTGAAAGATGGGCTATTAAAGAGGAAGACAATCCCTTTAGCTTAAAAGATGCCCTTCGAAGCGTCTTCCTCTGCCTTAGCTTGGGAGTCTGTCTGAGGTTTGCCCACCATGGAGAGTGCAGAATGTTGTGGGCTCCATCCCTTTTTGGCTTCTAAGGCAAAATTTCTTTCTAGTCAATGACAAAACTGTAACGGGGCTTCCATACAAGGTTGAGGGGGTCGGTCTAGGGTCCCACCCACCTAGGAGAGGGGAACCACAGTCCTGGCCATTCTGAACCCCAGAACTGGATCTGCCTAGGTCTGTTTTGTTTGGTGTTTTTCACAAAGAAAGCTGTCCTTCTTCCACTAGGTCCCCTCCCCACAAACCGGTATTTTCAATAATAATATTTGTTATGAAGGTTATTGGGTAATTATTGCGATTTTGTGAAGCAGCCCTTGCTGGAGGTGAAGTCTGTCATCGCCTAACAAATGACGCCCGTGCAGTTCACTGCCGGGTTAAGTAAATGCAGAGAAGATAAATCTGCACACCCTAGGAATCGCCAGCAGAGCACGCTTTAGTACAAGTTCACAGTCAACTCGCTTGCCTGGGCCAGCTCTCCCAACAATTAGGACTGCGTCTTTATTTTTAAATAAAGGGGGGAAAATGTCTCCAACCCCCGCTGCCTGCTTTCTCCCTGTCTTCTTTTTTTCCTTCACTTTTTTTTGAGGTTCCACTGTCCTTATCCAAATTTTCCCTGTTAAATGCGATGATGAGTGATTTTAAAAAATAATCTCACTCTTCTTTAAGTGCTGACAAAAAGAGGTAGGAAGGAGGCTGATTTGACAGGAAATAGAGTCACAAACACCCAAAACTATCCAATCCACCCTCTTAATCCAAAAGGCAGTGCCAGAAGCAGGGTGTCCCTGAGATTCCTTGGGGGCCCCTTCCCCCTGAAAGAAGAGGCATAGCTTTGTGTATCTTTGTGGTTAGTGCGTTGCAACTGCAGGTCAGAAAGTTGAGGGTCAAAAGTTTATGTTGTGCAGCACTCTTAGTCATCTGCCCAGACGGAGTTTGATGTCAATGTTAGAGCTGCGATCTTGACTATCAGCACAAAAGATAAAATGGCTCGGAGTGACGCGTGTATCATGCTATGGACTCCAGGTGAACCCTGGTGGTTGAATGACCTCAATTACGGAGGAAAGGAGAGAAAATTCCTCTTTTCAAGAGTAATACATGCTGTATTTCATCTTGAATTATCGCTCCCATTCGGAGGGAATAGCAGCAGGTAAATAGGCACAGATTACTAAAACACCAACACCTTAGATGTTGGAGAACCAGGAGTCTGTGGGTTTGTCACAAAATTAAAAAGCTCTAAACTCATCGGTAGACATTTAAGAAACAATATATAGTTCTTGAGGTTTCATCATATCTTCAGCGGCAAGAGAACCTTTATTTGAAAATTGTTCTTTTGATTGGACGGTTTCTTTTTCTTTCTCATACATCCCCCAAAGTGTGTGAGAACAAGAGGCAAGCACAGGCACTTCTCCCAAAATGTGTTCTTTGCCATTTTCAAAAGCAGAATGGTCTTTCTGAAACCTCCACCCACTAAATGCAAAGAGTTCCCAGAGCTGGGAAGGGAGGGAAGGAAGTGGGAATGCTCCAGAAAGGGCAGGATTCTTCCAGCAGCGAGAAAACTCTTATTGGTACCATGAAAATTTTCCTGTTGTTGGAAATTTTTGCTTCTGTTTGTTGGTAACCCTAACTCCAGCGTAAGACAAATGCTACCGTCTGGAAGTAGCGGATAACTAAGCTGAAAAAAGCATGCCATTTGAACAGGAAAATGGGAATCCACAAAAGCCAAACCACTTCGCTAAGACCACCATGAGGGATTCTATTCTCTAGAAAAGACGCTTTAAAAATACATTTGGAATAAAGCTAAGGGGAAAGAAGGAAGGGTGGGAGAGTAGAAAAGAAAGGGAATAGTGTGTTAAGGAAGCCAACTGGAACCATGCCTCATGTGTGAGTTGCAACTGGAGAACTAAACAATATTTTATTTTTCATGCTCCTATATTAGCTGTACAAGTTGGTGCCATTAGAATCTGTTTTCTGGGGGAGGGGGGGACATGTTGTCCTTGCCTATGTATTGATCTTTGAGTAATCAGAGTAGGAAAACAGAAGAGAAAGATGAAATTTTGTTCTGTGTTTTTAACTTTAGAAATGAGTCAATTCAGCCACTCAGAATGTGGATTCTTGCAGGGATATTTAAGATCATCCCAATACATTCTGGTTGATTGGATTTGTTGGTGCCAGGTACGTTTAGTGGTAAAGTAAATATTTCCTAAGCACTGCCTTCATGGAAGTAATCAGATTGCTTCCACTGTGCAATGTGTAAAGTTTTTACTCTGGCCAAGAGCTTGAAGCCAAATGGGGGTGTGCCAGATGAAAATAGAAGGAAACAACCGTGGTGATTGCTGTTATAGCAGTGAACACTTTACCACATCTGGGCTAGCGAAATGAAGAAAACTGAAACCCCCTCTATTACTCACCAAGACAATTATGTGTCTTTTCAAGAAAACCTTGTTACTGCATTATTGGTTAAAAGCGTGCCACTCCTTAGAAACATGTCAACTTCAATAAACATAGACACCCCTTAGCCAGTATTTAAAGTTAAAAAAAAAAAAAGTACCTGCAGAAGTTACTGCATTGAGGATACCTACTTTTTTTTTATTTGGAGGATTTTTATCTTTAGGTCCCTCACACAATCCACACATGAAATTCATGTTAAATCCGGATACAAACATCAATCCTTATGTGTGGGTTGTGTTCACTATTATACACTACAACAAGAAAACTGCCCCTAAACAATTAATTGGTGGCATGGCTGATAAAGTACTGCTTCTCTAAAATCATATGCCTAGCGTAGGTGTCCGGGAAGCCCTCAAATGCCACCATCAGGCATTTTGAAATTCAGCTATTCCCGTGTGCGCTCCAGAGACTTGCCTCAGACAGAGAACAGTCTGGAGAACTCTCGCTCTAAAGAACAAAGGACAAATACAGTCAATACATTCCATAACGTTTACATTTCCTTTGCTTTTCCCCCTTGGTTTTCCCTGAGAAGGAATGACCTGGGGAAAGCACCCTGCTCTCTAAAAGACACTGTATAGACCTTTTAGAAGCGCAAAGTCCAAGGCCGAGGTGAACTTCAGGTCAGCGCGTCTAACAAATATGAAAATGTCGGCTAGTGAAGAGCGCGCCTTGTGATTTAACAAAGACTGTCAATGTGTAAGATTAATAAGAAACAAAATGCACACGGTGTCACTGTTCGGTCACTTTGAAACTTGGGACAGGGTTGCATTCAAGAGGGAAGGCTGTTCCAAATATATTCAAAATGATTCAAATCAGATTCAAACTAGGCTGCAAACACTGCCTCCCTCTTGCCCTCCCTCTCCCTTAGACTCTCTTCGCTCTCCTTTTCCATCTGGGATTCGAGGACATGATGAAAAGTTATTTCACTTAATGGGATTTTAAGAAAGCTTTTGTTGGGAATATATGTTATCTCTGCACGTGGAAATGAGCAAATGCGCTCACCAGTTTCCCAAGAAAAGGATAACGCTTTCACCCTGCTAGGGACTGGAGCCAGTTGGTGTGCGAAGATTAGCACGCTCTCTCTCTGCTCGGTTTCAGGGCATCCCATCTTTTCTCGGGCGAGATGCTGCTGGTAAACATCGGTTTATTTATTAATTGAGTTTGTCTCTTCCTGGCTTTACTTTCGTGTGTTGGATCTTAGGTAAAGGCAAGAGGCTTTGGGGGTTTTTTTAACGTTTTTCAAAAGATGATTTGATTCAATGGAAAGATGCTATGGCTTGCAAAGAGAGATTGTGGAAGGATCAGAAAAGGTACTGAGATTGTTTATTACAGCCATAAATCTTGCAGTAAAATGTCAAAATGTCGGTGTGTGAGATAACACTTGGTGGTCCTGGCTCCGTTTGTGTTTATGATAGGAACCACAAAGACAAGTTACAGGCCTTGGGGAATTCTGTATAAGCCCATCTTCCTAAAGTAATAGAGCCACATGAAACACAGCCACAGTTAACTCGTTTAGGTTAACCATATACAAAACAGTGCCTGTGCCTCGTTAATACTTTACAATAGAAACTCCGTAGAAGGTTCTGAGGCTAAACAACATGAATTTTGTGTTTTAGTGTCTGTAAATAATATTAAACAGATGTAGGTAAGACCCTAGTACTCAAGGGCTGATGACATGAGGGTGAAATTTCCTTGTCATGTTTTTTTTCTCCCCTTGAAGCTTAGAAAGCCACGTTTTGTAAATTACATTTTGTATGTATATATTGTTCATATAAAATAGTATATATGTATATATTATTTTTTTCTCGCTGTCGAGAAATACTGGTTTAGGTAACTGTATCACAGGCTAGGTTTCCCCCCACCACCACCGCCGCCCCCGCCCCAACCCAATTCCAGAGAGGATGTCTAAAGATTATACTCTGCGTTGATTTCTGTCTGTGGCTCAGATTTCATTTAGAAAAATTTCAGGGTGCCCATGTCGATGGACAGCACTCTTCAGAGACACACATACAATGTGGAAAACCTCTTTGTACCACTTCAGGGTGATTCCAGTTGGAAAGCTAACATGATCCCTTTTTTAACCTCTTTTCCTAAATTAGTTTAAAGATTAGTCCCATATAATAGGCTTTATGTGGCTAAGCATTAAATGACTATCCATCAAATGGATATATTCCAGCATTTAGTAACTCATATGAGTAGCCGATGTAAATGAAGATAGAATTGCCATTCCTTTTGAAGTGTCTCCAGGCTTAGGCTATAAGTTTCCTTGTCTGCAATCCAGACTCAGTTGTGAGAAAGCTGTTTATACTGCTCTTTGAAAAATCAACTAAGGTGCACCAGCTGAAAAATCCTTGCTTTGCATGCCAATATGAAAGTCTTTTTAGCCTGGTGACTATGCTAGTTTGCACTGCTTTAATCCAGCCTGCAAAGTAGAGGATCCAGGTGTGCCTGTTACTCGGAAAAAGGAAAGGGAAAGTACACACTACAAGCAAGGCATCAGTATTTACTTCAAAGATCAACATTAGGTGGAATTAATATGTAATTTATTTGTTAATAATGGCGTAATTAGTTTACCCATCAAATTTCAATTACCAAATGGCAGGCAACAGTCCTCTCTCCCCCCTTTCCAGAGCTACTGATATCGTTAATATGCTAATTTTTCAGCAATTCAGAAATTACAGACTATCCAGTAAATATAACGTTAGCCTCAAATACAAACGGAGAAAGCAGCATCCAAAAAAGACAAAATACAGAATTCCTATTGGGGGTGGGGGGGCGAAGACCCGTCAGCGATCAGGCTGGGCACAGTGCCTATTCCGTCCTTAGCTTGTTTTTGTTTGAGGATTGTTCTGAAATGGGAAGTTGTTGGTTCCAAAGCTCGATCTTGTGGAGGCGTCGCTGCTACCTATTCCCACCCTTGGGCTACCTTCTCTCTCACAGTTGCACCTAGTAAATGCAAGCACGTTGAACTCTCACATCGACGCCTCCATCAGATGAGATGCTATTAGAAAGGTTCTGATTTTTCTTAGGGAAAAAACCCAAGGAGATTCTGTCGCGAAAAGAAAGAAAAAATAAAAATAAAAGCACCCATCCGGTGATACTGGACCGGCCTTGCTCTGCAGGCTCCGGCCGGTTTCAGCTATTCCCCCCACCCACCCTCTGCGGCTCCCGGCCGGGGCCGCTCGAAGCAGGGGATGCCTGGCGGACTCGGCGAGCACGCTGCGGGGGAAGGGGATCAGCTGGTGAAAAAAATGGGCTTTATTCGTTTTATTCCGGGGCCACGATTTAGAAAAACAACAAAAAACAAAAAATCAGGGTACCTCCAAGGTCTCGACGCCATTCCCTCCCCCCGCCGGTCTCGAACCCTGGAAGACGCCAGGCCTGGCTAGCCTGGGCCCGAGGTCAGCGCTGGGCCGCGGTCAACCGGCTGCCCCGAGGCCTACGCCAGGAGCACGGCACGGAAAGGGCCCGGCCCGGGCGTCCGAGAGGACCAGAAGCCCAGGCGGGCCCCGAATTCCCAGCAGGACTCAAACTTGGGGGGTCGGGGGGGACCGAGAGCTCCAGCTCCCTCCCTCCGCCGGAGGCCGGACAGCGGCATTCATCACCCGCCCGCGCGCTTCCTGATCCGGGTCCGCGCGCGCGCCGTGCCCATTGGCGGGGGCTGGTCACGTGGTGGGTCCCGGGCGGGGGCGCGCGCGGGGCCGAGACGAGAGCGCGCGCGCGCGCGCGCGCGGGCGGGGGAGGAGGGAGGAGCGGCGCGAACTTTGGTGGCGTTGGCGGCGGCGGCGGCGGCGGCGGCGGCGGCGGCGGCGGCGGCGGGAGGGGGAGGGGGAGGGGTGGGCGCTTGACAGCGGGGGAGGGGAAGGGAGCGGAGGAAAGGGGGGGATGGGAAGCGAGGCAGGAGGGGGAGGGGCCTCGGCGAGCCCAGAAAAACGACAACGCGAGAAAAATTAGTATTTTTGCACTTCACAAATTAATGACCATGAGCTCGTTTTTGATAAACTCCAACTACATCGAGCCCAAGTTCCCTCCCTTTGAGGAGTACGCGCAGCACAGCGGCCCGGGCGGCGGAGACGGCGGCCCAGGCGGGGGCCCCAGCTACCAGCAGCCCCCAGCGCCCGCGGCCCAGCACCTGCCGGCGCAGCAGCCCCAGCTCCCCCACGCGGGCAGCAGCCGCGAGCCCCCCGCCTCCTACTACGCGCCGCGGGCTGCCCGCGAGCCCTCCTACCCCGCGGCCGCGCTCTACCCCGCGCCCGCCGCCGCCGACGCCGCCTACCCCTATGGCTACCGCGGTGGCGCCAGCCCGGGGCGGCAGCCGCAGCCCGAGCAGCCCCCGGCGCGAGCCAAGGGTCCCGCGCACGGCCTGCACGCGAGCCACGGCCTGCCGCCGCCGCCCCCGCAGCACCGCGCGGCGCCCCCCGCGCCCCCGCGGCGCTGCGAGGCGGCTCCCGCCACCCCGGGCGCCCCGGCAGGGGGCAGCGCCCCCGCGTGCCCGCTGCTTCTGGCCGACAAGAGCCCGCCGGGCCTGAAGGGCAAAGAGCCTGTGGTGTACCCCTGGATGAAGAAGATCCATGTCAGCGCCGGTACGTGGCGCCGCTGGGGAGGCGCGGGAGGGTGGGCTGGGGCCGGGCAGGGTTCGGGGGTCGGGGCGAGGGTCAGCCGAAGAGGCTGAGGGGCAGGGGGGCCTCTGGAGGGGAGCCCCCATCTGGCCCGAGCTACAGTGGGATGTGGGTGTGTGCGCGCCAGCCAGCCGCCTGATCCTAACGTGAGAACCCTTTTGTACCCGGGGTCCCTTTATCGAGAGATTTACGAGACGCCAAACTGTTAGGGCAGTAATTATAGCCCCCATAAATTTAATTGCCCTGGCAGAGGCTTCAGGCCATGTGTCTTTGAAGCTTTTCTTCAGCCCCAATGCCCAGCACCATTCTTTATGGCTCTCGGGTGTTTCCCGTTGTCAATAGCCTGTGAAACATTTTCTTTGCCGTTTTATGTATCTTGCGTGAACTTGGTGTCAGGTTATTATATAATGATGATGTCCAATTGCTCTTCCCCACCCCACCTTCTCTCTCCTCCTCCTTTCCCTCTCTTCCACTCCCTCCTCCTTGGCCTTCTCCTTCGGGGTTGTGGGCGTTCAGTCAACCCCAGTTATAACGGAGGGGAGCCCAAGCGCTCTCGAACCGCATACACCCGACAGCAGGTCTTGGAGCTGGAGAAGGAGTTCCACTTTAACCGCTACCTGACCCGGCGGCGCCGCATCGAGATCGCCCACACGCTCTGCTTGTCCGAGCGCCAGGTCAAGATCTGGTTTCAGAACCGGAGGATGAAGTGGAAGAAAGATCACAAATTGCCCAACACTAAGATGCGATCCTCCAACTCGGCCTCGGCCTCAGCAGGCCCGCCAGGGAAAGCACAGACTCAGAGCCCGCACCTGCATCCCCACCCCCACCAGGGTGCCTCCACACCCATTCCCTCCTCCATATAATCTTCTAGAGATCTAGACCAGTTTCATTCCCCCACCTGCTTACCCCCCTTCCGCCCTTTGCCCCATACTCCTACCTGTCTGGACCATAACAGACCCCAAAACAAAACCCAACTTGGTGAAAAGGATTATAAAAAAAGAAGACATTATCCCGGTAAGAGTGTGTGCTGGTTGCCACCCAGGAGAGGATAATAGCCAGGATGCTGGGTGATAGAACAACCTGCTTGCCTGAATAAGGCTGCCAGGTTTGGGTACCTGAGACTGACCTCTTGGCAACGAATACTTTAGAGGTGGCTAATGTCAGCTGGACAGCCCATGGTGACTGGGGACATACACATGTATATTTGTTGCAAGCAGAAGAAAACAGACCCCTTTCCCACCTTCCCTACCTCCCCCTTCCACATTAAGGCAGCTCATACAAGCTTGTATTGAACTGAATAAATGAGTAGACATTGTGGACCTCACCAGATTATTTAATTCTCAAAATGTATAGACCTTGATGGTAGATGTGACACATGTTAGTTTCCTTTCCTTGCATTTATTTAAAATATTGTTGTAGGGTTATTGTTGTCTTATTCTGAGGCACAATCTCTGGGGAGAGGGGAGTGCATTTAGACCTATGTGCAACTGTACAAATTGTGGTGTGGCTATATAAAAAGCCATGTGCTAAGAATAAACTCTGTTTTAAAAAACCATTAAAGTTCTAAGACACATTTGTGTGTTTCCTACTTTTAATTAAAAAAAAAAAAACCAAAAACAAACCCACAACCCGAAAGTTCTCTGGATTGAGATGTCTGACCTTGCATGTAAAATTTTGTAGATGGCTGGAGTTATGTTCACTTGGATTTTGACTGCTCACATCATTTGTGTGAGTGTGTTCAACTTCAGCTGAACTCTTGTCAAGTTTGACCCACTGTGGGAAAAGTTCCAAAGAGCAGGAAGGCTCTTGAGCTCTGAGAGGGCTCCTCTTCTTCCCAAACTTGGCCAGGCTTTCAGGCTTCAAGTCTCTGTAAGGCATAGAAACGTGTCCTTCCCTGCAATGAAAGGTGAAACCGCGCAATGCTGAGGGCCCAGGGGTTTCTGCAGCTGTTCTACACGCTGAACTCTGAGCACACTTGGAAAGAAGTGGTCCCTTTGGTATTTATTGCACCTTCACACTTAATCTGCCTGTTTCCCTGGAGATAAAAAATAGTTTGTGCAGAGTTGAGATTGCTTTTGGTTTCTTGGTTATTTTTAAGGTTTTCTTCACTACCTACAGCTTGGGGATTTTTGTTTTTCTTTCTCTCTCTCTCTCTCTCTCTCTCTCTCTCTCTCTCAGAAGCAGGAGCTTTCAAAATAAACAGTAAAATTTCCCAGTAAATCCTCCAAGGTTTCTCTGAGGAAAGAAAAAGCATAATGACACTCTCAAAATGTATCCTAAGCAAGGTAGACCTGGGAGTATTCAGTGCTGGAAAAAAGCCAATCTCTGAGCGAGGGTCACTTTTCTCCAGTGCTCCTGGATCTTTCTATCCAACCTAAAGATCTAGAGTCAAAGGTTGAAAATCAAAACCCACATTGCAATCTCTGTAACTCTTGTATTTCCTGGTATCAGTAAAGAGAATTTAGACTTGGGTGTCACTTGAACGGTGGATTCTGCAACAAGATGCAGAAAACCAACACACACCAGCCCCAGAATATAACTGTCACCTGGCCGTGAATGTGTGCAGCGTTTAATTCATGTTATAATTTTAGTAGAGATGGGAGGGGGCGCTCACCTACCTTTGCTATACCAGAGGAATTTTAAACACATTTTCCCATCAGTGGCAAACCCTTAGCCAGTGGTCAGTGCTGTTCCTTTTATCGCTGTCGCCTTGTGTGTGATACAGGCAAGGCTGAGCAGTTCCCTACCTATGAACAAACCATATCTGAGAGGAGAGTGGTGGACACCAGTCTCAGAGGGGCCTCCACTTCTCCCCAAGAAAATTCAGGGGCAAACAAATACACGCCTTCCCAAGTCAGGCCAAAACTGGCATAAAGTGCATTTTAAACGGTATGAACGGGTGCCAGGGATTTCTGGAGGCACTGCAACTGCTGCTGAAACTTATTAACCCTCCCCCTACAACACGCACTTGTAAAACGAAATTAAATCACGCTGAAAATAGCAATTTTCCCAGGAATCATTAATCACCTCATACAATAAATACTTCTTTGTAATTCAACAGCAATTCTGAAAGGCATTCTCTGGGAAAAGTCTGTGGAGAAGCGAGGGATCTTCTTGCAAATAATATGGTCTCGGGCAAAGACGCAGCATCTTGGCTGTCTGCTCAAAAAATGCCTAGACTCTTGGTGGAAATTGAGTGTCGAGCTGCAAAACCTCAAATGGCAGATTATCATCATTTAAGGTAAATTCTTATATTTCTCCTTTGTAGGGAAGCAGGGGTATAGGGGCATTCGTTAGCTTCATCCCAGAGGCAGTTGTATGGGGATGAAACGGATAACTTTATTTCACATACTCTTATAATCTATCCAGGAAAGGAAGAGAAAGGATGGAAAAATTGTTTTTGTAATATACCAGAACAAAATGGCATTTTGGTCCAAACTGTCTTGATTATTAAGGTATTGTTAAGTTTTTGCAAAGCTGAAATTATCCAAAATGACCCAAACAATAGTCATTTCTTTATAATGTTTTGCCTGTTTTCGATTTGGACTTTAAGGGACCTTGTTATAACAGCTTAGAAAATCCCACTTTGGGCTTTAAAATCATGCATTGTCTTCCCTTTGCTAGGGCAACCATAAGAGTTCACCCAGAGGACAAATTTTCTATCTCATTAATTGTTTTTTTTTTAAAGCGAACCCTAGTGGCCCCTCAAACCCTTGACCTTTAAAGACAGTATTTTGTGTAAGCTCTATAATTCTCCTACCAAAATGACCCTTATGCATGCTCTCCTTTTCTCTTTCTCCCTCTTTCCCTATAATACATACTCCTTTGCTTTAGTCACAGAGCCAAGCTGTGCATGACTCTGGAGATAAAAGTTTTGTCAACATCTGAAATCAACCTAAATCGGATAGGAGACACTTTAATGGTCACAGTTTGAATTAAGTACTTAACACTCTCCCCCTGAAGAAAAATGGCACTTTGCAGGCTCTCTTTCCTAGTTTTGCTGAAATCTACGATATACCCGGTGTTTTATTACAGCGGGAATTCAACTGTGACAGGCATAGTAGAGTACTTAATACCCAGGATGGAGCTCATGGGAAGATTACCTAGATATATGGGGAGTAGGCCCTCTGCACAGCATCTCTGATTCTATACCCAGCTATCCCTGGGTGCCCATGTTCCCCCCTACCTCTCAGCTTCCTCTCCAAGGGGTGGGGACCACCATTTCTACTGTCTCCCTGCTCTTCTAAGCTTCCAAACTGTGCTGCTCTTCTCACCACTTTTTCCCTCCAGCAGTTTCAACAGAAAAACTGATCAAGGACTCTTAAGAATGAAGGGAAAGAAAGACCCCAAAGAACCAATATGGCAAACAGAAACCTGGAGTTTCCCATCTGGATTGGTGGGTTCTGGGCAGGCTGTGGTGCTGTTCTTTGCATTCCCTTGGTCTGCATCCCTAGCCTGTGTCCTGTATTGAAGAACATAGGCTCAGCCTTCCCAAGGGCTGTTCCTGTTGCCCTGTCTCTATATTGTACACCATGGGCCCAATAATAACTCTGCTTCCTCTCTCAAAAGGCTATGAGCTGGGAAACACAGGAGGAGGAAAGGATGTGAGTTCTAACTTCTTGACAGCATCAGGGAGGCTGCTTGGGGCTGTTATGAAACCTTCCAGTCTGAAACTTCTGTCTTGGAATTCTGGTGTCTCTTCTTCTCAAGGCCCCAAACTCATGGAGTAACTCCCCCCAACCCCTCAGGTCAGTTCCCTTATCTCTGAACCTGATTTCTGGGGTTAAAAAGATCCCTGTTTGAAAGAATGTCAGAGGTGAAAGAGATTTGGAAGCCATTTTGGCTCAGTCTTCTCAGTGTACCCAGGAGGAAACTAAGGCAGCTGAATGTCCCCCCAGGTTCATATTAATGAATGTGTAGGTTGGATAGAGCCTTTGGTCTCACCGTGGAGAGGGGTGAGTGCACAGCTATCTTCCTCCGCGGAAGCCTATTCAGCTTGGAATGGATGTGTGCATCGTGCATCTGGGCTTACACTTGACATGGATGGCCACAGGTACTGAGCCAGGGGAGAAGGCTGGGTTTTTGCCCAATGTGCCATCAAAGCAGCCCCGGGAGATCATGTAACCAAAGCGCCTTAGCCAAGGCTCTGGGACAAGTGGACTCTCCTCTGGGCTCAGGAGGGAACAGATGCCAGGGTGTCTGGGAGAGTAGTGGGCACCCCACTGTCCACAATGCTCATAGCTCCAGAATGACTAATTCTACTATGCTGGCCCTGGGATTTTCATGACAGTCGTTTGCCTCAGAGTCCAGCAAGGAGCAAGGGTGTCTGCTTCCAGAGGCCTGAGAACTAAAAGAGCAAAGGAGGACGAGGACGGTGGTTGCAGCAGATAAAGGTGTAGCGCCAGTTCGAGGGAGATATTGAAATTGTAATCTTTTGAGGTCACGTGACTCATTAAATAATTAATGCGGATCGTCAGGAATGGATCGGAGTCGTCAGGGCCTCACTAGGAATGAATCTCTCAGAAGTGAGACCCCAACTTCCTATTTGATTTTTAAAAACACACACCCTCAGATTTATCTCCAAAGGCATTTAATTCCTTCAGGAGGGCTGAAGAGAGCCCTTCGGCGGGGAGGACCAGAGCTGGCGGGCCCACGCTGGGTCTTGGGGCTTTTTCTTCAGGGTTTCTGCAAGTCCGGGGAGCCCGCCGTGTCCGGGGAAACGTGAGTTTGGGGCTGGGTTTTCTGCGGTCACATCCTAGCTTTAGTGATGAAGTGGGACGGATGCGCAGACAGTTGGTAATGTTCTGATTCACACTGGGGAAGGCTGCGGAGATACCACAGGACCGGCGCGCGGCTTTGTTCAATTTTCCCGGTGTTCATAAATCACCCGCGCCGGGCGAGCGAGGGAGCAAGCGAGCCCAAAAACGCCGAGAGAAAGGCCACGCGGCGGCGGTGGCGGCGGAGGCGGTGGCCATTGCAGAGGGAGAGACCTGGGCAACATCTCTTTGTGACTCATTAGTCTGAACGATTTATGGGGAACAGCAGCCATGAATATTTGACTTGGGGATAAGGAAATAGCAACAACAATAATAACCATAATAATTACAATACTCCTAAGCGTCGTTGGAGGGAAGGGGTGGTGGATGGTGGCAAAGCAGATCTTTCTGGAGCAAAGTTGAATGGCAACAAGAAGGGCAGCTAAGCCCCACCTTGCTCAGACTCGCTCCAGGAGCCCCAAGGCCAGGGTCACTCCCTTTGGGGATACAGAGGAGAGTTTGAAACAGAGAAAGGGGCCCAGCATGGATTCTGAGTCCCAAGTGCCTGATGGAAGGTGGGGGCTGCAGGTCGAGGTGGTGGCAGAGGGCAACTAGTTGCTGGTTTGTGGCCTCTTGTTCAATGTGTTAGGGAGTCCTGAAGCCTGAGGGTCAAGGGGCTTGATGGTTATTTGGTAGCCTCTCAGGCTCTCAGCAGGATTGCATGGGCTGGAGACTGGCATCGAGGGCTGGTTTTGGGCCGGCTGGCATGTGCGAGGCTACCCCAGCCTGGGTGAAGGGGGGGATAGGGTTGTGGAAGCAACGTGAGTCCCAGCTAGTGGAGAACTTCTCCCAGCCTGGGTTCGGACGGAGGATGATTCTTTTACTCCCTTCATCAGCATCTACTCTCCATCCCGAGAAAGTTGACTGACCATTTATTTGCTAATTAGAGAGCAAGAGAGGGTTGCAAATATCCCGAGGGATGAGTTGGCAGCAGAAATAGGGCACGCAGGGGCTTGTCACTCGTGCCTAAGGCCAGGCTGGATAGGACCCCCAGACCGGGTATTGCGAGATGTCTGTGTCCTTCCCAGTTTCCCCCTACTTCCAACAGCCATAGCTGGCCTGCTCTGAGGGACTGGGCGCTGCAGTAGTCCCACCAGCCCACTGGGACTGAGAAGTGACGCACCCAGGGCTTGAATGAACCAGAAGACAAAACCTCTCAAGACTGCCCCCCAGCCCAAGAACTGAGCCAGGGTCTAATTTCGCGCCAAACAGAAATGAACACTATTAGTGAGGTTTCAAGAGAGTCCGTGATTGAATGCTCTCAGACAGGGCTTCCCTTTGTTAGCGGAAGAAAATAAAGCGTGCATTCACATTCCCCAAGTTGAGGTGCGTGCGGAGCTCTCGGAGCAGAGCGGGCACCAACGGCAAAGCTTCTTCCACCTTCCTATCTTCCTCTGCCCGTCTGTTTTCTTCCCCCACCCCCTTTCCTCATCCCACCCCCTGTAAAAAGAAAGAAAGTGGAGAATGTGGGTGCGGAGATGGGAGTATGTATTTATTTTACAAAAATAAATCACCATCTTCGAGCCATCCTTAGACTGGACCCTTTCGAGCAACGAGTGCGCCTCATGGACCAGTGCCCTGGCGACTCCTCCGTGTCCGCGTCAGCCGGGGGGCCACCCTGGCGCCCGCGCGGGCCGCACTTCCAACTCCGGTTCTCCAACTCGCTTCCTTCGCAGCCACCATTTACCCTTTGCTGTTTATTTGTCCGCAGAGCGCCAGGACACCGGAAAAGGCGACTCCCTGAGTGCCAGGAGTTGGAGACAATCACTGGATCAGTCTTAAACATCTTTGGAGGTAAGCGCTGTGCTAACTCTTCACTCCGCTGGGCTTTGCTAGGGCCTTTGGAAGGAGTTTACTCTTCCAGGGAGCTGCAGCCCTCTGAAAGAGGTTCTGGTCAATATTTAACTTCGGAGGCATTTTGGAGCTGGGTTCCCTTCAGCTGCACTCCTTGCGGATGCGGGGCTTCGGGAAGACAAAGAATCTTCCCCGAAAGCTGAAAGCCGGCCGGCCTTGTGCAGGAGGGGCGGTTGCTGAGACCAAAGATGAGTGTGCGTGGGGGTGGGGGGTGTCAACGGGGTGTGTTTCTTTCTTCGGGAAGCTCCAAACAAACCGCTGCACCGAGCAGCAGGGCAAAAGCAAGTAGAGGCCATGGGCGCGGCGGCTGCCGCGTGGGCCGCTCTCCCTGTCGACTGTTTGCGGCGCGTGCGGAGACTCTGAGCTCAGGAATGGTCGTCAGTCACAGATCTGCGTTGAGGAAACTTGTCTCGCCCCCTGTAGTTTCTCCTATCCTTCGGCCGCCTTTCCTTGGCAAGAGGGAAGTTACTGCCTTTCAAATGTGTAGACCGTCGCAGGCGGCGGGTCTTCTCCATTGCTTTAGCCAGGCTGATCTTCTGATCTTCAACAGGAAAAGCACCGGTGTTCCAGGTCTCTGCGTTTTCTTTTCCTATTGGAAACAAGAGAAAACTCTTTAAAATTCTTTTCAAGTTCTGGCTTAATTTGTTCTCTTAGTTTGGGAATGCAGGGAGGTAATTACTGTGGTTTATTACCTTGTAAAAGATCCATAAATTTCGTGCCTATTTGGGGGAGGGGCTGCTGGAATAGCTTTTAGAAGCTTGGTATGAAGGAATGGGTTTGCTTTGTTCTTTCAGGAGTTATTTATTTTAAAAAGTTTTCTGAGTTTTTGTTTTCTATTCCCTAGGCCTTTGTCTTCCTTAAAATTTGCTCCCCAAATAGATATCATGTTGTTAATTAATTGCAGCATGCTATTCAGCAATACTCTAAGGCTTATATGGTATTCTGGATACGATTATTATTTTATCAGATGGAAAGTAAATAGGGTAATAGTAAAGCTGGGTTACTTTCTCAGCTACTGTATGTCCATTTATATCAGGTATAGGTGGAGTATTTCAGGAATTTGCAACTCAGTATGTACATATGATTTGCATCTCTGTACACAAGAGAACCATTGGATGTATACATAGTTGCAGGAGTTTTAGACCATGTGTATAAAATGATATACACATCCATTTGTATCCAGAGAACATGGAGCCCATTTGTATTGCAGTTGCACCCACAGGAAATATCTCATGTTAAATAATGATCTATAACCTCCACCAAAAAAAAGGAGAGGAGGCTAAGTGAGCCTTACCTGATGTTAAGTAGAAAAACCACTACAGTTAACTGAAGGGAGTAAAATGTTAAGTGTATTTTTGACAGAGAAATCAGATTGCAGTGTTTGAATACAGATATATCTAATCTGCCAACAGCCTTGCAAATATTGACTAAAGCTCACCTGCTCCTTCCAAAACAACTTTCCACCTATTTTGGCTCTGCTGAAATGGATCCAGGGCATGTGTCCCCAGCACTGGCCAGGTTGGGGTCTGAAGGAATAAATGGAAGGGGACTGGCAGCTAGGTTTCCCAGCCTGGGCCTACATACTTGAGCATCTCTATTCTTGTTCTCTGGAACTGAACTTTAAAAGGCCCAGAGCCTTATCCAAGGAGAGCGGATTTCAGAGTGGTGAGGGAGGACTCTCAGCTGCTGGTTCCCTGGTGGCCTGCCCAGACCAGGGTCTCTCTTAAGGAAGCCGTTTTCACCTCAAAAGCTAAATTTCCTTTGACTTCCTCAGATTTTTCCCTTCACGTCCCACCAAATCACTCCATTCCAACCCAAGTCGTTAATGTTAATTGTTAAACAGCAGTTGGAGCATTAACTGGGCTGTTAATAGCGGCAAGGAGGCTCCTGGCTAGAGCTGAGATGCCGCCGCCGCCGTTGGGCCTTGCTGGCGTTAAGGCATTTCTCTGAAGCAGTACCGAATACTTCTCCCATTGATTTATGGCTTTGGAGTTTTTATTTGCTCCAGACTGTTCTGAGAGTTCTGAAGGGGGCCTCATCTAATTTTTGAGCTGAAGTTTCTGCAGAAACTTTGGTTGAGGGAGAGGGTAGTTTGCTAGCAATTTGACAATACTTCCAGGTCCTTTCTAGGCTATCAGGAGAGTTCAGTGTGGAATATTTGGCACTCAGGGTGGGGGGTGCATATGGGGAGCAGAGGACAATATATTAGTGATCTGAATCCTTGGGGACCTGGAGAATGCTTTTTGAGAACCAGCCTTTGGTCCCATCGCCGCCCCCCTCCCCATACCTAAGGATGAAAACTCCCTAAGAGAAGCAGGTTTTCACTTTGGGTTGTCACTTTCCAGCCTGTGGCTTAGGTCAGAGTTGGGACAGTTCACAGAGAGGTTCTCTCCCAGCTCTACCACAGACAGAACTTTGTTGGAATCTTGCCACCAGCACAGGCCAGGGCTCACTTCCAAGGGATTAGGTCTCCTCCTCTTTTATTGCCCTTCTGATGTGGACACCCCCATGACCAGGCCCCCTTACTGAGGGCCTTACATTCTCACCAGGCCCCTGCAGGGGAGGAGGGGAGGAGCAGAATCATGCACAGCCTCCTGCAGCTGCTATAAGTGAGTCTCACACTTAGAGAGGCCTAGCCAGCTCAAGATCCACTCTCAGAAGGAAAAGAATAAGGCATGAGGATTTCACCACTTCTGAGCACTCCCAAAGTCTGGAAACTAAGACCTGAAAAGAGGAACTCTTTTGGCAACTCGTGAGAGGGTGAAGTGTTAAAATCAGTGGACAGTGTCACCAAGCAGAAGTCAGTAGTAGAATGGGGTGGGGTTGGGGGTGGCTTATTTGTTTCAGCCAGGTTTGTCCAGAACAGAGTTGGTCCAGTTCATTTTCTGCTGGCAGGCAGACTTTTCTTAGGAGAGGGTGAACAAACCCATGTGCAAAGAGAGTCCCAGATTATTTCGTAGGTTAATTCAAGGGATGCCAGTAAAAGCTGGTTATATTTATATTAAATATATATAATGCACTGTATATATATATGTGTATATATATATATATATATATACACATATATATATGTAGAGAGAGAGAGAGTTTTCTCTTGCAGAGTCAATTAGATCATTCCCCCTTACATTTTCCATTGTTAGAAGCCTATAATTTCATGTATCACTCCTGCTATGCACTGAGGAAATGAATAAATGTAGGTTTAGCCAGGGCACTGAGTCCCTCCATATTTTGCAAAACACTGACCCATCACTCTAGAGCTAAGTACCTCTTTTCTAGAGGATTCCCACTGAACAAAATCAACTGGACTTGGAGGAGGTGCTTTAGCCTTTGTCAGGTAATTTGGGGCCTTTTGGGTTTCTCCAGTGGCGTGGTGTATGGCGTGGGTGTTAGCAAACTCCATACAATGGTAGGCCATGAGGGAGTCCACCAACTAATAAGCCAGTTATTGCTGGGTTTTCTTCTGGAAAAAGTCCTGGTCTTTGCCTTTTGATGTATTGGCTAGTGGGCCAGAGGAAACTAGAGTGCTTGGGTGTGCAGGCTTCAGCTTGTCTGTGAGTGGAAGACTGCAGAAAGTTACATGGACCCTAAGCATGGGGACAGCATTACAGTTCCCTTCTGTTTGGATAATTTGTAAAGAAATATAAGTGGAGATAAGTGGCCTAGTATGGCACATGTTGAGGGGGGCTGCCCCCATTGTTCTACTGCCCCAGACCTAACTCTTCCCCGCTGCTGGCCAAGGCTCCCCAGTTCCCCTCCCCCAAAGCTGAATGTTCTGCTTGGAAACCTAGTCCCTTCAGTGATTCCCTATTTCAAATAAAAGGATTTAAGTTGACGTATGACCACGTGAGCACATAATACAGCGCATTATTGTGGCATTTGGAGCGGAGACCCGGGCGGGCTTCGCCTGTGATTACGTTTTCTAGATTCTCTACAGAGCGAGAGCTTTTTTTCCCCCACCCCCACGCACCCACCTCCTCCTTCTCCTTCCCCTTCTCCGGAGAGCGCTCTCCTAGCGGGTTGCAGTTTTCAGCGCTCATGGAGCGGTTCTGGGCGAGCTAGCCGATGGGACTCGAGGCCACACCAGGAGGATGGAATTTATTTTAAGGTATTTCCGCTGATTGTTCATATCTAGAGTGAGTTATGGCTGTGAGAGACAAAGGTCAGGCGAGGAGACCCTGGTTCACCGACAGGACCCTCAGCCCCTCTCTTCCTTTGTTTCTCTCGTAGAACCGAAACCGTTTGAAAGATCCCCAGTATCGCCTCAGACTGAGTTTAATTCCCTGGAAAGTGTTGGGGGGTATAAAGGAAAGGGCACTTGGGGGCTGCTAGGTAAGCCCAGCGGCCTCCAGTGCTCTGGCGGCTTTGTCCATTGCAGCGGGCTGGAGTCCCAGGAGCTGAGCCCCAGGCGGAGGGAGGGTCCCGAAGCGCCGGCTCAGGCCGAGGTGGCCCGCGCTGCGCTCGCTCGGCAAGACTGCCCGGAGGGGGTGGAGGCTGGGTGGGTGGGAAGGGGAGATCGCTCCCGGGTTGGTGGCGTTTGCCGGCGGCTGCGGTTAGAGAGGTAGGGCTGACCTGGGCAGCCGGAGCAGCTGGGGGAGAGAAATCAATGAGTGTGCAGATGCGCTGCCATTTTATTGATGATGCTTCGGGCCACTTTGTTCAGTGCTGGGTTGTGGGACACGCTTCCCCACATGCAGGACCAAAGGTGCCAGACCCAGAGGACGCGCCATTGTTTCCCTAGCACCCTCTCTACCCGGGCAGGGGTGAAGAAGGACAGCTCAGACCTAGGAGACGCTTAGGGTGGGAGTAAGCCTGCCTGATGCCCAGAAGCTCAGTTATTCTAAATTTTGGGAGACAGAGAAGGAGGGAGCCAGACCTCGGTTTGAGCTTCATATTGTGCACGACCTGGACACTCTATTGTAATGCACCCAGCCAGCTTGCAGAGTTTTAAGGGCTGGCTAGTGCGCCCTGGGCTGGAGAGAATTCCAGAGGCAGAGTCTGCAAGAAGCAGAGGCAGACATGTCTCTCGGGCTTCCGACCCCAGAAACAGTGCTGCAGCCAGGATAGAGGCAGATGAGAGTTAAACTGTGCTTCCAAATTACCGGGAAAGCTCGCAGTAATTGCGCTTTGGGAACCCAGCACTCCTGGGAAGGATGAAAACTCCCTGAAAAGGTGAAGGAAACTTCGCTTTCCTCTGCTCTTGGAGATCTTGGAGTGCAGGAAAAGGGTGTCTACAAGGAGTCGGGAATCAGATTTGCCCATGACTTAAAAAAAAAAAATCTTATTTCGTTCTGTACTTGAAAAAAAAAATCAAATCAAGCTTCCCCTACTTGAGTGGGATTTACATCCCCAGAACGGAAGGGCTGCTTCTACCCTCCCCCGCTGCCGGCCTCCACGCTAACCGTGCTTAACTGAGGCCGTTTCAAGTGCTCTAAAACACCCCTTGGAAATAAAATGTAAGCTTTAATTGCTGTTCAATTACTTGTCAGCATTTCATATGATTTATGACCCAGTTCTGGCGCATTTTTGACCCAGTTAAAGACTCATAAATAATATAGTTTCGCTAGAAAGAATGAGAGAGGGAATAGAGGTTTGTTAAAAGCATCTTTTTATTGTCACTTCAGTGCCAGCAAGCGGAATAAATATCTAGGGATGGACTCTCAAACTGGTTCTGTATAAAAGTATGCACGGTGAGAAGAAACCAATAGTCCAGTTTATAGAGCACCAGTTGGTTTTTCCTTCATGGAAAGAGCTAAAGGTACTCTATTATAGATAGCTAAGCTATAGCTATATATATATATATAAAAGCTAGTCCCCTTTTACCCTCAAAATGCCAAAAACTCACCCTCACAGGCAAGTGCATTTCCTCATTAATTTTCCTCCCCATTCCTGGATTTCCATTCTTCTTTTTTATCTCACCTTTCTCCCTGGCTGCACAGAGAGCCTCGGATCGACCCCAGGCCCTCCCCGGCATGTTCTCAAGGAGGCCCCTGTAAAGGGTAGAGAGGCACAAATGCACCTTCGCTATTCCAGATATTTTTATAGTGCTGAGAAAATGTTTTCTTCTAAGTCCCCAATGGGTAAGACATATGGGAGCACAGGGGCTGGAGGCGGTGGTTTGGGGGAACCAAAGGGTCTTCTCCACAAAGAAAACCTCAGTGGTTTTGGCCGAGCAGGGTGAATGGCTGCAGGATCTGCCTAGAAGGGGCACCGCAGCAGCAGTGGTGGGTAATTCCCGGTAGTGGAAATTGACAGGCAATATTTTACTCTTAAAAAACAATAACAAATTTAAAACCTTCAGCAGTCATAAATTATTATTTTTAATCACCTCGCCTGCCATGTTCCAAAAGCCATTCCTGTGGATTTCAGAAGGGAGGCCCAAACCCCGGAGGTCTACATGCCAGGGTGTCAGGACTCTAGACTTGAGGTCAGAGCTCCATTTCTGCCTGCTGTAGCCCGCCACCCAGAAGCCACCTAGTCTTGGGACCAGCAAAGACCCAGTCCCGAGCTCCCACCCCAAGCTTTCCCTCAACTCCCGCGGCTCCAGTCCTAGCATTTTGCCCGGCACAGTCTGGAGCTGGTGAAAAGGTATGCGCCCCAGATGCCCCAGCCCTCACCTCGGCGCCCTCGGCCCTCTTGGCCCAGGAGGTCCCCTCCCCTGGCAGGTTCTCACGGAAAGCTGGCCTTCCTTGCAGCTGGCTTAGCTGAGAAGGCGGTAAGAGTCGTGTCAGCAGTTTGGAGGAGAAAGTGCGGGTTGATTATTGACCCACGCCTTCTTTCTTCAAATGCCACATCCGACCCGGCCAGTTTGAAGAGAAAATGCAGCCGAGCGGATTTTTGCGGCTTCTCTCACCTCCTACGCTGCCCGGCTCCCTCTTTCAAGTTGCGCTGCCGCAATATGCCATAAGGAGCAAGTGTTTGCTGTTTTGTGCTCTGTTTACAGCTTTGGGGCGCCGAGTCATAAATCTTGCCCAGCCATAAATGACAAAAACCATTGGTATGCATGAGGCCACCCTGGCCAGGAGTGCTTTTTGATTTCTCCCTTTTCCCTTGGCTTTGTTTTTGCTCTAAGGTGACACTTTGGCTCCCTGACAGTTTAAACATACTACTTATATTTTTAACACCTTCCTTTGAGAAGGACTGGCCGTTGACACCTTGGAATTGCACGAAAGCTCCATTTCTCTTTTTGCCACACACATACCCTTGCAGAGTTCGCTTCTGAATCTGGAAGAGTGAGGGAGGCATTAGAAGGGAGGGAGACCATCCTCCTTAAAGTTGTGGCAATATTACCGGCGCACTCTGGCCTTTCCTCTGCTTAGCGTCTCTGTATATCACTAATTAGGGGGGGGAACCTCATAGATTTGGTGGGTGTTGGGGTCAGAGTTTTATCTCTTTCCCTGTGAGTGAGTTGCCTATCTGTACTGGGCAATGGGCACAGAAGAGCTAGAGACCCAGGTTTCTAAGGCACTCTCATGTGTACCTGAGCCCAGAGCATCCCATTTCACTGCCTAGACTTAAGTGCATTTCCCCCAGGCTACCTCCCTCCCGGCTGCAGGATTTTAAGGGTTTCTGCCTAAAAATATAACCAAAGATAGCCCAGTTGGCTCTTGGGGAGGTCTCTTGAGAAAGGAGGCCCTACCCCTGTCCCCCAAAGATTGGCTTTGAGGTTCTCAGATTGGGGGTGGCCGATGTAGTAAAGTGCCCAAAGTCTGGGGAACTCTGCTTCTGGTTCTCTTTCCCCTTGCACCCCAACTGGAAGTGTCCAGGGCAGAGGGTTATGTGGTTTCTCAAATGGATTCCTAAGAAATAGAGCCCGGCAAGAGAGCCCCTTTGTGAGAGCCGTTTGTCCTCATTAGCATAATTTTCCTGGACTTTAGTGACGCCTAGAAGCGAGGAGAGGGAGGGCGTTGGGGGTTGGGGGGAGGCTGCCCTCCTCCCGCCGCCGCCGAGTTCCCCCTCTCGCTCCTGTCCCTCCCCTCGCCTCAGCCCCATCCCCCACGCCGCCCCGCGCTTCCCCAGCCGCCTCGGCCTCCCCTCCCGCCCGCCCCCAGCACCCCCCACCGCACCCCCCGACCAGACGCTGCTCCGCGTGTAATATTCATAAGAAACATACCCAAGTCGGTGCCACTAGCCCAGGCAGAGAGCCCTGCGCCGCGCTAGCGCTTATCTCCGGGCCGCGGCTGCTGCCCTCGGGAAGGGCAGGGGGCGGGGGTGTGGGGGAGGGGTGGGTGGGTGGGGTGGGTGGGAGGGGGGGTCCAAGCCGCCCCAGTCCGCCCTGGGCGAGCCGCGCCGGAGCAGCGAGGCGGCCACGCTCTGCGCCGCGGCGTCCGGGCCTTGGGGTCTCCCTCCCGCCCGCGGTCTCGGCTGATGCTGAGGGTCGGTGCCCAGCCCGCGCCTAGGGGACCGGCCGGGCCGCCGAGCCGGGCCGGGGGCCGGGGGCCGGAGCCCGAGCCCGAGCCCGAGCCCGAGCCCGAGCCCGAGCCTGCGCCCGCGGCGCTCGTCAGAAGTTAAGGTAAGCAGGGCCACAACCGGCGGCTCTCGGCGCTGAATGGCGGAGTTTACGTCTCGGTGATTTATGGCTGCAGACTTAAATCTCGGTTCAAGAAGAGTTCACAAGCCGGAGCTTCCTTCCCGGCAGTGACTGATACCCTTACACTTCGAGTTCAGGCGGCTTTCTCATCCCCGCCCCCACCTCGTCCCTCTCCCCTAGCCCAGCCCCAACTTTTCTGGGTTGGGGTGGGAGGGAGGGGTGGGCAAGGGGACGCGGGGGCTCTCACCCGATATTCCCACTTAAACTCGGGGTGAGGGCAGGCTGAGGAAGGGGCGGGAGTGGAAACGGGGAGCGGTGTCTGAAGGAAGGAGGTTGAATTTGGGCAGATCTTCCAGAAAGACAATAGGGCTTGCTTTCTGCACTCAATTTAGCCTCAACTCTCTTTCAGCTCTTGCACCTGGGGGTTATTGTCCAGAAACAGATCTTTTTGGAGGAATCTCCTCCCATCCCCAGCCCTTGCTGGGGGTGGGGGGTGGGGTGGGGGTGCAAAGCAAGTTTCCAGACTGGCGGATCTCCAACTTCTTTACTAGGTTGCAAACTTTGGGGGCTGAGGTGGGGCGGGAGGGGGGAAATGTGTGGGCCCCACGGTGGTTGTCTGCTAACCTCAAACAATAGGAAGGACCTTGGTGGGATCACCGAGGAGAATTCATATTTTGAGTTTATGGGGGCTGTTGTATGTTCTTTGGTTTTTCACGGCATTTTTATTATTTACAAGACAATGCACAACTTGATGAAAAGACTTAAGTAAGCAGCCGGCCAATATAGCTTGTGATAATGGATTAGTAAGTCACTTGAAATGCTGCACGTTCAAAATCACCTTAATTTTGTTTTATCTAATATCTTGCTGTTCAAGTGTCTGGAGTAATTTTCTTAACCTGACATTTTATTTTGCACAAGCCTACTATCTTAAAATTTTATAATGGCAGACATGAACACTGCCAAATGTAATAGGAGCTGTTTTCAGTGAAAGAACAGGAAACTGAGATATTCACAACTGCTATTCAGTTTTAAGTTTTATTTATTTTCGATCATGGTATCTGTTGGTTCCTATCTATTTCCAACATAGAAACAATACTCCAGGGCTCAAGATTACACACAGTAACTTCGGATAAGGGAAGCTGTGATTTTTTAATTGAGGTTCTGGAAAATTAATTGTGCTTGTTTTCCAGATGTTGGTCAGATTGTTGCTTTAATAATGAAATCCAAAGGAACCCGTTATTAAAAACAAAATTATAATCATACGCTGGTGGATGGTGTTTTCTAGTTAACAAAGTGTCGGCTAGTCCTAGAGAACTTGAATGACTCCAGGACTCAAATATACATATACATAGTTGGGGCATGAACTAAACCATTTTCTTCATGAATTTGTCATTGCATTTTTTTTCTTAGAGAAATTATCATTCTGTGTGTGTGTATGTGTGTGCATGAACTCACATGGAACTTTTCTCAGCTGAGAACCAGAGATTGACCATGAAAAGGTTGAAAACAAAATAAAACATAGATTTCACTTTTGCAAACTGCTTTCTAAATAATAAATTTTTAAAAAGAGTTGAGAAGGCTTTTTAGTTGCTTTTAACATTTCCAGGGTTGACCTTTACTTGGTGTCTCTGAAGCAGGTAAATAGGCCAAGTAACAAACATCAACAACAACAGCACACAAAGATCAGGGAACTCTGGCAGGATTTTATGGCTTGTGCTTCCATCCCTCGTCCGGAGCCAAATGACCCCCATACATCAAATTACATAGCAGTTTCTAAGACAGAACCTATTATCGTTAAGTTGGAAGGAGAGTTCAAGCCGTGGTCATGGAGATGAACGCTGGTTTTTCAGGTTCCTGGTGGGTTGTTTTTTTCTCTAATCCATCATGTTTTAACAGGTAGAATTTGATAGTTGCCCTGAATAACAGCACCTCAGAAAGTCCAAGGCAGGAGAGTCTGGGAACCTTCTGCAACAGGGGAAAAGAGGTGGGAGTGGCTTGCTGGGTCCTGCCTGAGAAATAGGGAGAGGAAAGGAGTAAAGAACTGTCCAGGATTTGAGTTTGACTTGCTAGAGCGAGTGTTGTTGTTGGTCCCTTCCCACACAGGATGTTCCATCCAAAGTTTTCTCTCTCCCCTTCTTGGCCACAAGGGGCTCATTTGGAGGAGGTAGGTCATATCCCTGCACAGGGATAGATTAACTGCCTAACAAGCTCAGCTTCTGAAACCCAGCGGGGTAGAGTAGGGCAATTGCCTGAAAATTTTTTATGCATACCTCTGTTGGGTGCTGGAAGATCCAGGCAGGGGCTGGATGGGAAGTCACCTCGCGTCAGGGCTCTTTTGCCAAATATCAGTCGTAAGCAAGGATTGGAGAACAGATTGTCAGCCTAACCTCCCCTGTGCCCCCTTGCCCCTTCCTCCAAGATCCTGAGAGGGAAGGAGTCGCGGGGCTCACTGGACAAGGCTAAAGAGCGGTGATGAAGGGACACCCCCAAGTTTCTCCTTCCCTGGAAAAGAAGAATCCCACCCCAGTTTCTTTCTAGCTCATCAGCCTTTCTTCTTCTGGACTCCAGGTCTGGAGACCCGACTTCCAGCCCTCGCTGACTCTCCTCCTCTCTCCCCGGAAAACCCCCCAACTCCAGACGCAAGTTAAGCAAATATTTGTAGCTGCCAGTAAATTCCAGCGGCTTTTTATAGCGCGGCTCTCTGCGCCCGGGGCCAAGTCGTGCTGCTAAATATTGCTGACCACTTTTTCTTTTATGGCTTTCATGTCACTTAGCTATTGAGAGTAAGATGGATTTGCGCGGAGCCCTCACCGCGCTGCGATTCTCGCCCCCCCAGGTCTGCGCGGGGCGGCAATTGGCGGCGGAGCGTCACGTGACCGCGGGGGCGTGCCAATGTGCGCCCTCACGGGTGTCAAGCCCCTGTCAGTGTGTGCGATCAAGATCGTGAAACAACGCGATGCAAAAAGCGACCTACTACGACAGCTCCGCGATCTACGGTGGCTACCCCTACCAGGCAGCCAACGGGTTCGCTTATAATGCCAGTCAGCAGCCGTACCCGGCGTCCGCGGCCCTGGGCGCCGATGGCGAGTACCACCGGCCTGCCTGCTCACTGCAGTCGCCCGCCAGCGCCGGGGGCCATCCCAAGGCTCACGAGTTGAGCGAGGCGTGTCTGCGCACCCTGAGTGGCCCGCCCAGCCAGCCCCCAGGCCTGGGCGAGCCACCCTTGGCCCCGCCACCGCCCCAGGCCGCGCCCCCTGCTCCACAGCAGCCTCAACCCCCACCGCCGCAGCCCCCAGCACCTGCTCCGGCCGCGCCCCCTCCCCCCTCTTCGGTCTCCCCACCTCAGAATGCCAGCAGCAACCCCACCCCCGCCAGCGCAGCCAAGAGCCCCCTACTCAACTCACCTACCGTGGCCAAACAAATCTTCCCCTGGATGAAAGAGTCTCGGCAAAACACAAAGCAGAAAACCAGCGGCTCCAGCTCAGGTAAAGCGGTGCCTTCTGGAGGAGGGTCCTCTGGCCTGGCCAGGCCACTTCCAGCTGCGGCCAGGACAGTCTGGGAGCCCTGGAACATTTTCAAGAATTAACTGCTCCTTCTCCCTCAAACTAGGGGGTTGGGGGGGTGACAGGACTCTGCGTGCCCAGGAACCCCCAGAGAGAGACCTGATGGGAGCCTCTCTCGAGTGCTTCAAGAGCAAGTGGGGCCTAGTGAGTTTGGAATCCCTTCTTGCTCCACTCTTGGAGTTAGGACCTTTGGACACAACAAACCTGAGCTCCACTCTCTCTCTTTAGCACAACTCCTCATTTCTAATGAAACAGTGACATCCACTCCACACTGAAATGTGGAAGAATAAAAGCAGGCCTAGTCAACCATCCAAGGGAGAATCAACACTTTGCTTATAAACAGAGCCTATTTTTAATTTTTTGCTCCAGTAGATGGAGTGGCTGCCCTTCCTCTGGGAAGGCCCTACTCAGTACAATGAAGGCAGCCAGGGATCTCCTGGGGGAGGGGATTTGGCCTTGTCATGCTAATAGGAACCACATGGGCCTCCTGGAACTAAACTGGAGGACAGGCCTTGGGTCTGGGGCTTCCCAGCATCTTGGTCACTGTTGCCCCTGCTTTCTCCAGTTGCCAGTACTCTGTCCTGAACCTGAGCATCTGGAACCCTCCAGAGTCAAGATTTAGGGGTGGGGTGGGGATAGGACACAGGATTCGTGTACAAAAATGGGAGGCTGCTTGATGACATGAAGAATCCTAATAAATAGGCATCAGAGGCCTGGGTCACCCCACTAGAAATTGATACTTTCAATGGGATCTCTTCCTTTGGGCACAGAAGGCCTTCCAGATTGGGGCTTCCACTCCAAAGCATCTCCACTGGGTAGACAAAATGAGTGGCCAGTTGAGGCAAATGTCCAGTCCTTCAGTCAGACAGTGAGAGGGGAAAGGTTTATTGAGTGTGTATTAGGTGCTCCACATTCCAGGTGCTGTGAAGGGAGTGATAGGAGACCTGCCCACAGGGAGCTTGTAGTTCTTGATAGGCCTGAAGGGATCAGCAAATGATTCAGAAAGTGATGAGCTCCAAGAGGGAAATACAGACCAGAGAAGCAAACTGGGGGTTCTGCTTTTCTGTCCTTACCTCTCCCCCCTTAGGGAAGCTTCTGACTTGCAACTTGACTGAAGGAAGGACTAGCTACCCAGCTACTGGCACTGTTTCCCCACCAGGACAGAGGGCAGCACCTAGTTCCTCCTCCTCCTTTTTGGGCCCTGACAGATGGAGGGATCTTGGGGCCTGGAGCAAGGAGGGGCCTGGCTGGGTCAGGGGCTAGGCGGGGCCTGGGGCCGCCCCTGACGGCACTCTTCTCTGTCCTCACAGGGGAGAGCTGCGCTGGCGACAAGAGCCCGCCTGGGCAGGCGTCGTCCAAACGGGCGCGCACCGCCTACACGAGCGCGCAGCTGGTGGAGCTGGAGAAAGAATTCCACTTCAACCGCTACCTGTGCCGGCCACGCCGGGTGGAGATGGCCAACCTGCTGAACCTCACCGAGCGCCAGATCAAGATCTGGTTCCAGAATCGCCGCATGAAGTACAAGAAGGATCAGAAGGGCAAGGGCATGCTGACGTCATCAGGGGGCCAGTCCCCAAGTCGCAGCCCGGTGCCCCCTGGCGCGGGCGGCTATCTGAACTCTATGCATTCGCTGGTCAACAGCGTCCCATATGAGCCCCAGTCGCCCCCGCCTTTCTCCAAGCCTCCCCAGGGCGCCTATGGGCTGCCCCCCGCCTCCTACCCCGCCCCCCTGCCAAGCTGCGCTCCCCCACCGCCCCCACAGAAGCGCTACACCGCGGCGGGGGCGGGGGGTACACCCGACTACGACCCACACGCGCATGGCCTGCAGGGCAACGGCAGCTATGGGACCCCACACTTACAGGGAAGCCCCGTCTTCGTGGGGGGCAGCTATGTGGAGCCCATGAGCAACTCTGGGCCTGCCCTCTTTGGCCTAACTCACCTCCCCCACGCCGCCCAGGCCGCCATGGACTACGGGGGTGCTGGGCCACTGGGCAGCGGCCACCATCACGGGCCCGGGCCAGGGGAGCCGCACCCCACCTACACGGACCTTACCGCCCACCATCCTTCTCAGGGAAGAATTCAGGAAGCCCCCAAGCTCACCCACCTGTGATGGTGGGCTCGGGGCTGCGCGCCAGGAGAGTCCCCCTGCCCCCACCTTTCTTCTACGTTTACTTTTTTTTTTTTTTTTTGGTTTTGTTTTAAGGTTCCTCCGGTCCTCCCTTCTCTCTCCTCCGCCCCCACTACCTTCCCCCCACCCCGTTTTGTTTTCTTTGGTAACGCGTTTTTATAGTTTATGTGACGTAGCAATCTTGGTTGCTGGAATGGCTGTCAGTATCAGTAGCGATGTTTATCTCCTCCCACCCCTCGCTCGGCCGCTGGCCCTGCATCCTTTACCTTCTCTACTCTTTGATCAGAAACAGGGTATATGAACAAATTTTCTAGCCGAGTTCTTCAATGTGAATTTGTTCGTACATTATGGCTCCCGAGGGGAAGCAATTACTTTTTTTTTCTTAATTTTTAGTTTTTTTTTTAATTGCACTTCTTGTAAAGAGCGAGAAAAAATCAAAGGCGCTTTGAAACAGGGGCTCCCTGTGCAAGGATGACTAAGTGTACGTCTTTCCGTGTGTGTATGCTGGTGAACAGTCAGATTTATTTATATTTTTTTTGCAAGCATTGAATAATCTAAGTTTTAAGTATTATTTATCCCCATCCGTTCGTATTTATATTAAAGAAATTCTGTACCCTGATTGTTCAGAAGGTTTCTTGGGCCTTTTGTTCAATAGTGTATTGGCGTACATAGAAAAAATTTTTTATTTGAAAGGGAAATATAATTCCTTTATAAAAACGATAATGATGCAATAATACCAGAGAGGATCCAGCTTTTGAAAACAGTGATTTAGGTTTGTAACATCCGGCGAAACTGAAAAAAAAAAATCTGTAAACGTGAAAAAAAAATGCTAGATTTGTTTTGAGAGTTCTACATTCCTTGCTGCTCACATTCTGAGAAAGTAAACAAAAAAAAATAAATAAATAAAGTTTTTATTCTGAATAATATCCGTGTTCAGAAGGGGTTCTTTGGCCGAAGAAGGGGGTCTGCGTGAAATCCAGGCAGAGGCGAAGTGGCTGAGCAGGCCGCGGCAAGCCTTCCAGCCCGGAGTGGGGCCTGGCCAGGCGGCGCGCCTGGGAGCACGGCAATTCCTGGGAAGGCTGCAGGAGCTCCTGGAGGCGGGCGGCTCTGGACGCGCCGAGCGCCAGCCCGCTGGGCTGCCTGGTTCCCAGCTGCCGCCGAGGGGCCTGCGCGGGCGCAGGGGCTGCGGAGCGCCGAGTGCGGGGGAAACAAAAGGCAGCCGGCCCGAAGCGCGGCGGGGCCGCACAGGTGCCCGAGAGGCCCCGCCGGGGAGTGACGCTGGGCCGTCTTCTCCAAGATCTTCCTCCAGGTCAAAGCGGACCAGCCAGTGCCCCAACCCTGGGCATCACCAGCCTCGCGGAGGATGCCGAGCATTTTCTGGAGCAACCGGACTCTCTGTGGATGCTTTTTCCGTCCCTCATCGCTCCAGGAGGAAAGAATCAGTCCTAATATCGCCCCTGGGAGCTAGGCGGCCTGAAGGAGACAGAACCTCGCCCAGGTCTCCAGCAAAAGAAAGGCTGACCTCCCAGGAGCCTCCCCAGCCCTGCCCTGGACTGCTAGACTCCCAGCGTCGGCTTCCTCCCGGAATTTAGGATTTGGCATCCTCTGGATTTATTTCCTCTCCTTCATCCCTCCTGGCTCTCCTTTTATGGCCCCAGGGGGAGGAGGAGAGAGAAAGGAGATTGGTATCTTTCTAATAAAAATGCAATTTTATAAGTACTTCTTTCATTTGATGCTGCAAGAGCTAAACATTACATTTCTACTCCTGGATTTAGGATAGGGCTGCCTACTGACTGGCTGGCAGGGGCAAAAGCAGGCACAGGAAAGGGAAATATTTTTACCTTCAGAGTAAAGAATTGCTTGGAGAAGGAACCAAATTCAGAAAGTGAAAACCTCAGAACTGTATCCCCATCAACATCTCCTTTCTAAATTGGAAATGAGGAACCACCTGCGTCTCAGGATCAGAAGCATCTGATGTGAGAAATAAATCCTCCTTCTCCCTGGATTGTATCTTTCAGAGACGGAGGTGAAAAATGTCGCCATTTTGTTTGCAATCCAAAATATCCATCATCATGGCCTCTATCTTTCCCCTGAGAAGCTCCCTCAGGTGATCTTTAGAAATAGGCACTGGAGCCATTTTGGGGGTATCTCTTGGGTCCACAGGAGCTGCTTTTAGGAAACCTTCTCACATTTTAAGAAAAAGAGAAAGGCTCAGAAGATGCAAAGCCAGGCAGCTGTAGAGATCTGGGTGTTTCTCTCACAGCCAGAGATGCTTCTCCCACATCTGTTCTTGGGCTCCTGATACACATTAAAAAAAAAAAAAAAGAGTTTGAGTAGATTTGCTCCTCACCCCACCCCAACCTCCCTGCCGAAATATGGCGCACCTCAGAAATGCAGAGGCTGGAAAACCAACCTTTGTGAGGACCGGAGCTTCCAGTCTTTTGCTTGTTCAGATATGAACTGAGCAGGCTAAGCAACCACAGAATCCTCTTATGAGTAAAAATTTTACAGAACTGTATAAAATTACCTAGTAATATAAGGAACAGTGGAGAGAGCACACGAGACAGAGCGAGAGATCGAGAAAGGGAGAGAGCCAGTGAGCGAGTGCTATCCATTCACAGAGCAAAATCTTGCATAGATACCACTATTTGAACCCATTTCTAAAATCTGCTGTTTATTTGAGAGGGGACTGGTTTGGAGGCATCCTCCTTCCCTCAGGGCACAGATTTTTAAATGAGATTCCAATATCATTTCCCATATCTTGGCAGTCAAAACATTCATTTTGGGTTTCAAAGAGAAAAAAAATATTGATCTCACCTCCAGCTTCAAAGATATTAAAAATAAGTCCTTATTAAAATATTCCTGAGTTAAAGTAACAGATTTGGGGAAGATTTCAATGTTGAATGGGCAAAGAAAAGGGTTTGCTTCCAGATGGTATTTGAATTAAGGCCGCTGAGGCGAGCAGAAAGCTCTCACCCACGCAGCCCCTGACAAAGCCTCAGCGATATGGGGGCAGCGCTGCTCCCTCTCCATAGCTCCCCCTCCCCTTAGCCCCTCAATATTATTTCTGGTAAAAGCAAATGCCAAAAGCCACTATCCCAGAATGTGCAAAGCACCTTTCCTAAAAGCAGCCTTATAACTCTTCCTGCTGCCAAAAAGATATCTTTAAAAAGACTAGTTTTCCTTGTTTACTTGCGTTTCCTGCTCTCCTCTTTGCTCGGCCACATTTGATCTTGGAAAGAGCTCGAAGCTGAAATGTGTTCTTAAGGGCCAGAAGCTGTCAAGGCTTTTGGTGAGCAAGATTGATCGCGCCCAGACTTCCTTCAGAGCTTTGTTTGGAATAAAAGCAAGAAAACTGAAAAACCTCACATTTTCCAAAATAGCATCTCTATCTGTAAGGCGATGCTCTGGGCTAGTCAATGATGGAGGCCGCTTTATATCTAATTTCCAACCCAAGCCTCCTTTGATGCTGGCCTCAGAAATGGAGTCCTAGCCTTGTGCTGCGGTCGGCCTTTCTTGTTTTCTACGTAGATTTTTCTCCCCCACCAACCTCTCTCTCCCTGGCCATCAGAATGATTTATTTTCCTGCCACGGATGCCTGCCGGCCTGGGGGAGTCTGATCACTTGGTCCATTTCAAAGGAAGCAAAAGCGAATCATCATCCTCAGGGTTTGAGGGAAAAGAGATACCTTCAGATTTCTCTCTCAGCCTCCTCCCCTCCTTCTGGCTTGGTGGATTTGTAAAAAGTTACTGTTTGATTCCTAAAGGTGTTATCTTTTGAACCCTCCAGCACAGTCCAAGATGCCCTCAGTCTCAAGTCTCCGAATTGGAAAAGAGAGCGAGTGAACAGAGAAAAGAGAACCTTTATAATTCCTCCTGAGGTTGCCCTCTCTCACCTGCGGTGCTGTTTCCCACAGCAGAACCTGAGTGCAAACATCGCTGGTGGCCAAGGAGCAGAAAGGTGCGGGAGACGATTTGGGCTGCCAGGGAACACACATTGCATCTGAACGCACAAGCCCCCAATCAGAGCGAAAAGGACCAGGAGAAGGAGAGGAAAAGAAAAAGAAAAAGAGAAAGAAAGAAAGAAAGGAAGGAAGGAAGAAGAGGAACAAGCGCCTTCTCCCTCCCTGCTGCTAACTTCCAACAGACTTCCTGGAAATCAGAAATACTCACCGCACCCGAGCCCTACGGGTATGAAACCCAGAATGCCAGGAGCCGCAGGAGCCTGCTCCGGGTGGCATTGCTTTGGTTGGCCGCCGCCCTGGCTACAGGGATTTGGACACATGGACCTGGGGTTGTTGTCTTGCTTGGCACATGCATCTATCTTTCTCGAGCCACTCCTGAAAAGTTGATGGCACAGGAAGGTTGGGAAGCTTTGAGAGCCGCCTCCCGTCTTCCGCTTCCCTCTGGAGCCAGATGCCTAGCTGCCCTGGAAAAGCCGGCTAACAATGGGCCGGGTCCGGGTCCGGGGGCGAGGACTCGGAGCTGGGCTTTGGGAGGGGGGCGAGGGCATGCGGGAGGGGTTTGGGGGAAGGAGAGGTGGACAGAAGTGAGAGGGAAGGGGAGAGGGGAGAAGAGGGAAAAAAAGATGAAAAGAGGTAAAGACAGAGAGGAAGGAAAACAAGGATCACTTGTGAGATCCAGGAACTGGTTAGAAAAGGCGGAGGAGGAAAAGGGGAATAAAAGAGGGGAGACCCCAAAATGAATCCTCTCTTCTGTGGCTCCTCTCTTCCTCTCCTTCTCTCTCCTTCTCTCTCTCTCTCTCTCTCTCTCTCTCCCCCCCCTCTCCCTCCCTCACCCTCTCTCTTTCTTCTCCCTGTCTCATCTCTCCCTCTGCTCCTTCCTCCTGCCTTAACAGAACTTATGTGGCTGGGATGCGGGGCTCTCGGGTGTCAAAACTTTGAAGATTAATGGATTACTTTGTTAATGACTGCAGGCGTCAGACTGAGGTGCTTAAATGATTTGTGAGGTGCGAGGCGTCTTCCCGACAGTCCCAAACAATGCGCGGAGTGTGCGGGGGAGGCAGAGGGCAGCCGCCGGCGGGCCGGCAGCAGGGCTCACACTCGCACACACTCACACTCCACACACTCCCAGGCGCGCACACCAGATCTGTGCAGATCAGGAGGCAGGCAGGCACCCTGGCCCCCACGCACTCCCGGGCATCCCCACCCACACCCACCTATATGTATTTTTGCCCTGAAAAAAGTGTAAATAAAGCCTCGCTGGCCCCCAATGAGGCGTTCCTTCCCGACTTTTTTGGATCAATCAAACAGACAGTGGCTTCTTTTGATTAAAGCCCAAATTGTCATTGGGCAGAAGCAATCATGTGACAGCCAATTCGGTCCAATTTCAACCTTGTCTCCATGAATTCAATAGTTTAATAGTAGCGCGGTCCCCATACGGCTGTAATCAGTGAATTAGAAAAAAAACACCCCAGCAGCGATCTTCTATGATAGATTTTTTTTTCCTCTGCTCTCGTCTTTTTCTTGGGCCTTGCCCCCCCAAAGCCCCTCCAGAAGAGGGAACTTTTTCTCCGAGGGGGCTCCAAGGAGAAGGCCATGAATTACGAATTTGAGCGAGAGATTGGTTTTATCAATAGCCAGCCGTCGCTCGCTGAGTGCCTGACATCTTTTCCCCCTGTCGCTGATACATTTCAAAGTTCATCAATCAAGACCTCGACGCTTTCACACTCGACACTGATTCCTCCTCCTTTTGAGCAGACCATTCCCAGCCTGAACCCGGGCAGTCACCCTCGCCACGGCGCTGGCGGCCGCCCCAAGCCGAGCCCCGCGGGCAGCCGCGGCAGTCCGGTGCCCGCCGGCGCCCTGCAGCCGCCCGAGTACCCCTGGATGAAGGAGAAGAAGGCGGCCAAGAAAACCGCGCTGCCGCCCGCCGCCGCCGCCGCCGCCGCCGCCACCGGCCCTGCCTGCCTCGGCCACAAAGGTCAGTCCAAAGACTTGGCCCCAGGTCCCGGGACCCCTTCTCCCCGCCCGGGCTGCCCGGGGAGCCGCTCTGGGGGAGGGGAGCGTGGGCTGGGAGAGCAGGGGGAGAGAGGAGAGATGCTTGGCTGCCTTCCCTTCCCCTGTGGGCTCAGGAGTGGGTTTGATGGAGAGAAAAGGGATCCTGCGCTGCACAATGAGACACACATATATTTTTAAGAAGAGGGGGGCGAAAACTTTCCCTAACTTGTGTAATGTGGGATGATTTATTTGAGTTGGAACTGACCTCCTCTTGTCTAGTTGTCCTAGAGTTTGGCTTTTTGACAGTAATGAAGAGTGATAGATCGCTCTTGCTCAGCTAAGCAGCTGATGCATTAATTATAAATTGTGGTGTGGCTAATATAAAGTTTGCTCCCGGATGGAGAGGTTGGGGGGAGCCACAGGCAGGAATTTGATGGAGGTGGAAGAGATGGGGTCTCCCCGGGCTGGGCTCCCAGGAAAGGCAGCACAATAGCTCTCCTGCATCCAGGGGCGGCCATTTTGTTGCAGTTGATCTTTTCTGCTATATTTATTCTCCAGTGGAATAACCCCGCTCGGACCCCTCCACCTCCAACTGTGCGTGTGTCTCTTGTTGGTTTCCTTTTCCGCAGAATCCCTGGAAATCGCCGATGGCAGCGGCGGGGGCTCCCGGCGCCTGAGAACTGCTTACACCAACACGCAGCTTTTGGAGCTGGAGAAAGAATTTCATTTCAACAAGTACCTTTGCAGACCCCGAAGGGTGGAAATTGCAGCGCTGCTGGATTTGACTGAGAGACAAGTGAAAGTGTGGTTTCAGAACCGGAGGATGAAGCACAAGAGGCAGACCCAGTGCAAGGAGAACCAGAACAGCGAAGGGAAATTTAAAAGCCTCGAAGACTCTGAGAAAGTGGAGGAGGACGAGGAAGAGAAGTCTCTCTTTGAGCAAGCCCTCAGCGTCTCCGGGGCCCTTCTGGAGAGAGAAGGTTACACTTTTCAGCAAAATGCCCTCTCTCAGCAGCAGGCTCCCAATGGACACAATGGCGACTCCCAAAGTTTCCCAGTTTCGCCTTTAACCAGCAATGAGAAAAATCTGAAACATTTTCAGCACCAGTCACCCACTGTTTCTAACTGCTTGTCAACAATGGGCCAGAACTGTGGCTCTGGTCTAAACAATGACAGTCCCGAGACCCTGGAGGTCCCCTCTTTGCAGGACTTTAACGTTTTTTCCACAGATTCCTGCCTGCAGCTTTCAGATGCAGTCTCGCCCAGTTTGCCAGGTTCCCTCGACAGTCCCGTAGATATTTCAGCTGACAGCTTTGACTTTTTTACAGACACACTCACCACAATCGACTTGCAGCATCTGAATTACTAAAAACATTAAAGCAAAACAAAGCATCACAAAACAAAACCCCCTTTGACCAGGTGGTTTGGCCTTCTTTTATTCTGAGAGAGTTGATTTTTATTTTATTTTCTCCTAGACCTACCCTGTCTCTCCTCTAAATGTGGAAGATTTTCTGTTTAGTGATTCTCCTGATCCAGTCTCAGAGCCATCTTTACAGATTATTTTGGAGTTTTAGTTGTTCTAAATCTAATCCAACGACCCTCTATGTGATTTCCTGAAAGCAATATATGAGGCCTGCAAGAAAGTGATCATATAATTGTATCTTCACTTTCTTTTTATTTTTGTATTACATTAGGATGCATTGTCATGAGTATTTTTGGTAGAATAAATTCTCCTTTGCTATAAGTAGCTTCTTATTTTTTTCTCCCCCCTCTTTCTCAAGGCTCATAACGGTTTCTTTTTCTTCTTTTAGTCTAACTTGGTAAATAAAATTCTGGTCACAATCCATCTTCTTTTTCCATTTTAATATATTTATTAAGGGGGCATGTTCAAAGTCTTCAACAGACAACAACAAAAAAGAAAACCAGAAAATGGTTAGGACTTCTGAGAAGTGTTTTTTTTTTTCTTTCCTTTTTTTCTTTCTTTCTTTTTAAAGGGAATGGATTTGGTTTTTCAGTGTAGAGGTTCAAGCCATAGATTTAAATTGGTGATAGAAACAGAATTGGGCAGCCCCAGAGCTGAGCCAAGCCCAAGCTTTTGAAAGTGGCGAAATAAAGTGCCTACAGAAACCCCCAACTCCAGGAAGGAGGAACATGGAGTTTCTTTAACAAGCTACCAGTCTTCAGGTCAATAACTAAGTTATCAAAATTCATTTATTTATACACATTTGTTTCAAACATCTACATTCCAACCCCTCCCCCACAATCCCGGAAACATTTTCAGTGTGGTTGATTAGTCTCCCAGCTGTTGATGGGTCCAGGCAAACAGACCTAAAAGGTAGAGAAAAACAAAAACAAAACAAAACAATGGTTACTAGCTGGAAAATGCACTTCAGAAAGGGTTCTTTCCAATCCTTTGGTTCAGTCATTCTAGGATTCTTTTTTTCAGGGTCAGAAAAATCAATATTTCATTCTTAAATCTGTTTACATGGCAAATAATGGATCATTAAAGCTGTGAAGTCAGGTTACCAAGTTGAGATTTTAAATGGAGAGTTTCTGCGCCCTAGGTTATAAATTAACCCAGTTTCTAGAAAGAAAGAGAACAAGCACTTTAAATAAAATATCAATAAAATGTGATCTAGGGCACGTTACTGGGTTGTTCTGGTTCTTTCCCCCTTCTTACATCTCCCCATGCTGATCTTTCCCTTACTGAGCTCTGCCGCGATGGCCACTTACCGTGAGAAAACGCAGCGTGTAAGCAACATGTGTGGGGGGCGGGTTGATTTAGGAGCCCGGCTCTTAATAGCTAAGGCTCGGAAGTTACAAAGAAATCGCGATCTCTCTCCATGGGTTTGCACCCTACCTTCCTCCACCCTTTTGCCCCCTAAATCCTGGCAGCGGCCGAGGCGTGTGAGGACCCGGGCGGGTCTCCAGCTCCAGGCGCGGAACTGAGCAGGGCGGCCCGGCCGCAGCCCCGGCTGAGCCGCTGCTGTTTGCGATTCGTCCTACGCTCATAAATCAAACGCTTTCTATGAATGAGAATGTCATCAAAGAGATCAATTGCAGGAACACATGCACAAATAAAAATCCTCTTACGTATTTGCCGGGGATCCCCGTCCGAAAGCATTAAGTTAGAAGGCGTTTAGTCATAATTCATTTTTATTGCTCTTTTAAAACAACAGCTTGGCTGAGCCGCGGATGCCATGAACAGCTCCGGGCCTCGGCAGCGTTTTGTCTCCTCCTTGCTCCTTCCCTTGCTAAGAGCAGAGCCCTGGAAGAGGCGCTTTGAGCCCAGCAAGCCGCTCGCAGGTCCTCGTTTAAATAGCGATCGAGCTCTCCTCTCGCCCACTCTCTCTCCCGGGGCATTTAAAGGGACTTCAGCTCGAGTCGTGGGGCGCTGGCCTACACGCCCCGAGGCCCAGGGTCTTCTGCAAGGCGGAGTGAGCCCCAGGATTTCGTGGGGGTGGGGAAAGAACCGAGCTACGGAAGCCTTACGGGCCCGAGGCCAGGGGAGCCTGCCTTTGTAAGCCACACCGGAGAGCAGCGCTCCGGGCGGCCAACCGGGGCGGAGCCGGCTGGGCTGCGAGAGTCCGGCGGGCCGGGAGCCGGGAGCCGGGAGCCGGGAGCCGGGAGCCGGGAGCAGTGCGCGGAGGTGGGTCGGTCGCGGCCCCGAGCGCTTGCGGGCCCGTGTGCAAGCGCATGCATGTGGTCCCAAGAAAAACACCCCCACCCGTGCTGGCTCTGGAATGAGGCCCGGAGGGAGGAAGAGAAGTGGAAGGAGTGGAGCGCAGAGGCCGAGAACTAGCAGAGGAAGGGAAGCGATTGCGGCCCGGGGCGCTTTGTGGAGCGAGCCCTGCGGCCAAGGGGGTTGCGCAAACCCGGGCTGAAGAAGCCAACAAAGGAGTGAGGCCAGGGGAAAGGACGTCCTTTGGTTCGGAAGGCAGATCGTCCGCAATGCCAGCACGGACCCTCTCACGTTCCACCTCCTTCCCGACAGGAGCCCCTCCTCTCCCCGTCGCTGGAAGCCTGGAGCTCCCAAAGAAGCCGCCTCCAGAAGGGCCGCCTTTCCTTTTCCCTTCTCGAAGATGAACGTCCCCAGGTGCTGAAATTGGGGCAGGAGTGACCTTTCCTGTCCATGCTCTCTCTTAACCGGGGTTGGGGATAGGTCAAAGGTCATTGAAAAATACCATTTCAAAAGGAAATGTTGGGGGGGAAATGTTTCTTTGCTACTGAGGGAATCCGTAGTCTGACTTCTGCAAGAGTTTCCCCTGGGGGAAGGGGCGACTTGGGAGGGGGGAAGCCTTCTATAAGTGGAGAACAGGATGGAGAACCCTGAAAGGTTGACTAACACACTTGAAATGTGCCTGCCTCGAGCAAAACTTTCTTCTTCTAACTGGGGAAGGAAAGCTAGAGGGGAGTGGGAACCCCATCCTCAGATTACTTTTATCTGTTCGATTCCGATGTGGTACACAGGGTCAGAGACAAATCTATGCTGCATTGGCTGCAAAGCTTCTTGGATGATCTCTGGATTTCTTTTACCTAAGAATGCATCAATCCTCGGTCTCAGTTTGGCATTTTCTCTCTACAAGCCAAGGGTTGACACGAAACCTAATAGTAAACAGCAATTAACGACCCCGTCAGCATCAGGGTAGGATGAGGGTGATGGAAAACAGGACCCCTGGCCTGGGATGACGCTCAGATTTGCACGTGTCTCTCTAGGGAAAGACTTGAAGGTTCACACAAGGAACTACACAGGCAGTTACAAAGGGGAGGAGGTGTTGGGGAAGAAGAAAATATCCCGTCCACCATCAGCCATCTGTCCCCCGCCCCTCCCACCTGCCAGCCCCTACCCCCCACCTCAGACGTGCAGTAGAAAGGGGAGGGGGCGGTCAGTGGATAAAGGAGGCCCTACCACTCCCAACATCCCCCCTGCAGAAAACGAGCACCGTTGCGGGGGGAGCTCAGCGTATTTTGTTGGAGCTGCGGGCTCGCCCTTTGAGGCCCCTGCCGGAGCGCGCAGACTCCTGGGTCCGGGGGAGCCGGCAGATGGCCTGCAGCGCACCGCCCGGCCCCCACGCTGGCCACGTCCGCTAGCGTCATCTTTCTCCCCCGCCTCCAACCCTTCAAAATCCCGCGGCCGAGCTGCTCCGGATCCCGTAGGGCTCCCGGAGCAAAGCCGAGTGGGGAGGAGAAAGGGGCGGAGAGCGAGGAGAGAGGGAGGGCGAAGAGCCCGGCCACCCCCGGCCTTTTCCGGCCAGCTGAAATACTACCAATCACCCGCTCCCGGGCGTCGAATTACAGAAGCTTCTCATTGCCTTGCTAATAATGTTAGGGTGGAGGGAGTAGGGTTCGGAGACCCTCCTTGGAGAAGGGAGGGTTTTTTTTGTTTTTTTGTTTTTTTTCTCCCTTGCTCTTGTCCCCTCCACGCCCACCTGGGGTCCTGCAGGCCAATCCTCTGCCCACTTCCCTCTCCCTTCCGAGCTTGAAGAGCTGGTGGCCCAGCCTCGTCCTACGCCACTGTCCCCTGGGCTTCTCGCTGCCCCGGCACCGCAGCAGGGACTGTGGACTGAAAAGCGCCCGGGGAGCTGCCGTTCCTGCTCCGCGCACGGCGGGCTCGGGCCCCGAGCTGGTGGCAGGGCGGCGAGCTCTGGCCCGCTGGTTCCCGACCCCGGAGAGACGGAGCCCTCTTCCCTTCTCACCTCTCGCCAGTTCATCTTTCTGTGCTCGGTGGGGAGGGGGCGGAGACGGGGATGCCTCCCAGCCCCCACCTCCCGGAGGGGGGGAGAGCGCAGTCGGCGCGCGCAGAGGGTGGCGGCTGCTCCCCTTCGGCCCAGCGCTCCGAATCTGCCCCTGCAGCCGCCGCAGCTGCCGCCGCCGCCTGGGCTGCCTGGGGGGGCGACTGCGCGTCACCTAGACTGAGCAGCGCCGGGGATTTAAATGCCACTGAAACGGTGATCCATCACCGCGGGAGCCAGCAAACTTTCGCAGGAGGCTCCGCCATTGGCTGGCGGAGTCACGTGCCCCTCCCCCTGCGCCCTCCGCCCTCGCGCCCCCCCTCTTGCGCACTGTACATTCATATCATTTTTCTTCTCCGGCCCCATGGAGGAAGTGAGAAAGTTGGCACGGTCACCCAGGGCTTCGCAGGACCCGGTCCCTCAGTGACAGATGGACAATGCAAGAATGAGCTCCTTCCTGGAATACCCCATCCTCAGCGGTGGCGACTCAGGGACCTGCTCAGCGCGAGCCTACCCTTCCGACCATGGAATTACAACTTTCCAGTCGTGCGCGGTCAGTGCTAACAGCTGTGGCGGCGACGACCGCTTCCTAGTGGGCAGGGGGGTGCAGATCAGCCCGCCCCACCACCACCACCACCATCACCACCCCCAAGCGGCCACCTACCAGACTCCCGGGAACCTGGGGGTGTCCTACTCCCATTCGAGTTGTGGTCCAAGCTATGGCGCGCAGAACTTCGGCGCGCCTTACAGCCCTTACGCATTAAATCAGGAAGCAGAAGTAAGTGGTGGGTACCCCTCGTGCGCTCCCGCAGCTTACTCTGGAAATCTCTCATCTCCCATGGTCCAGCATCACCACCACCACCAGGGTTATGCCGGGGGCGCGGTGGGCTCGCCTCAGTACATTCACCACTCATATGGACAAGAGCACCAGAGCCTGGCCCTGGCCACGTATAATAACTCCTTGTCCCCTCTCCACGCCAGCCACCAAGAAGCCTGTCGCTCCCCTACATCAGAGACCTCTTCTCCAGCACAGACCTTTGACTGGATGAAAGTCAAAAGAAACCCTCCCAAAACAGGTCAGTCTTGCCATTCTTTGGATGTTCCTTGATGGTTCTGGAAGGAGCTAGTTTGCTTAGTTGCCAAGGAAAATTAATACTTAAGAAAAGTTCTTGCTTCTTCCCACCGGTGTTGTAGGGTGTGGAGAGAGTGCCCAGGTGTATCGGGGCAAAGGAGCATCTGGGAGTGTTGTGTTTCCCAAGAGGCTGAGTTTTAGAGGTTCTGGAGTAGGAAGTGGGTAGGGGTGTGTGTTTGTGTGGTGGTTGGGGGGTGGTTCTGTTAATATCTCCAGGCTCCATTAATCACCAGTCTGACCATGCAAATGGTTGACTTCAGATTAACACTTTACACCTCATCAGTCTCCTTTCCCAGCCCAGTTTCTGTTGAGAAATTCTTGATCTCCCCTTTACCTGAATGTTGCTCTGAAGCATATAGGGGATCTCATATGGACGGTAAAAATTTTTATCTTTCTCTCTCATCGCTCCCCACCATGTCCCCAGGGAAAGTTGGAGAGTACGGCTACGTGGGTCAACCGAATGCAGTGCGTACCAACTTCACCACCAAGCAGCTCACCGAGCTGGAAAAGGAGTTCCACTTCAATAAGTATCTGACCCGCGCCCGCAGGGTGGAGATCGCAGCATCCCTGCAGCTCAACGAGACCCAGGTGAAGATCTGGTTCCAGAACCGCCGGATGAAGCAGAAGAAACGAGAGAAAGAGGGCCTTTTGCCCATCTCCCCTGCCACCCCGCCAGGAAGTGAGGAGAAGGCGGAGGAATCTTCAGAGAAATCCAGCTCCTCGCCCTGCATTCCGTCTCCGGGGTCTTCTACCTCAGACACTCTGACTACCTCCCACTGAGGCCCACCCAGCCCCAGACTCCGCAACCCAGGCTACTCTGAGGGCTGGGGACTTCTTACCCAAAGCACATTCTTAGCTTATCTTCCCTTCCATTTACAGTCTCTCTCTTCCTTTCTGATCCTATCTGGGGAGCTCCTGGCCAGAACAGTGTGTTTCCAGAGAATTCTAGATTAGAGGCTTGATTGAGGTGTGTGTGTGTGCTAACTCCTTGATGCAGATTAGGTGCCATAATCAATTTTTTGACGGCTCCCAACACCCCTCCCTACTTTTGGAAGATTTCCACAGAATCTGTTCCTTTTAGATGTCCTTTGGAATATAGTCTCCTTTGCCAGCAGAAACATGTCAGAGGGAGGCCTATCTTTTACCTATCTGTATATTAACAGTTCTCCCCTACTTTGCCCTTAAAGTAGGATAGAGAGAAAGGAGAGTCCAGGAGCTCATAAAGAAGAGATGCACTATGAGCGTGTTTACACAATTAATTCATCCCTTAATTTAATTCAATTTCATGTGTGTGTTTGCTGGTTGTAAATACTTTGTCCTGAGAGATTTATCTTTATACAGATTTTCTAGAAATGTTTAGATTAAGTGATTAAAACAGGGTGGGTAACTCAAAGCTGGTACAATTTTATATGTGATTATAGGTTAAAGAATAAAATTGCTTACTTAAACTCAGTCAGATGCCTCAGAGGGTAGCCTGCATTTGTTCTTTTGGTGAGTTAGGAAGACCTAAAAAACACAAGGTTCGAAAACCTTGCTTCCTGTGCTAAGTCTCTCCCCATCCCCACCCCATTTATTGTTTCTCTGGCCACACTCTATTTAAAATTTGTGCTGGGTTATTCAGAACCTAAAGGTATTATTCAAGCCAGCTTCTTCCTTCCACAGTTATCTTTGCTGGATATGATGTATTTTCAGCTCACTTGTTAATGTGATGGATGGCACAATGAATGTATATTTTGTGTGATTCGTGAATAGTCTTTTGCATGTCGCACAATGTTTTCATGTCCCTGAAGTACCACACTGAGTTATATCAGTTATTCTTTGTGAGTCTATGATATTCCCCCTTTCCTGTACAATCATGAACAGCTCTGTGATCCTGGAGTAATGTGATCCAGAGCAGAGTTTACGGGTCTTAAGATGTCTGTAATAAATATATTCAAGTTTCACATATGCTTAAGCATCCCTGTATTTGGCTTGGCTGCAATTTGTTGGTTCCAACAAGATTGGCTCATTTCACATGGTTGCTGGGGAAGGGTGGTGTGCACTTTCAGAGGTGGGCCTTTCCTTGAAAAAAAAGTAAATGGCTTTCCATTATGTAGCTGAAACTTCCCCTGTGAGTGTCATGGCACCTAGCGAATGCCTATTTAATAGGTTGACTTTGTTTAAAATAACAATAGTTCCTTTATTATAATCCAAGTTCATAATGGAAAAAAATGGATGGTGAAGAAATTTATAAGGCAGATCTATTTTTGAAAGAAACATGGATACTTCCTGGGTCAAGTGCTAACCTTTTCACCTCCAACTGAATGTTGACGTATGTATAAACAGAACGCCCTTCAAAAGCCCAAACTCTTCAGTCCGTCTTTCCTCACATCAGTGAACCAAGAGCTAAGGGATTCACATTTAATGAGCTCCAGTATAAAGCTGTTTGAGGGCAAGGCCTCCACTTTAACCCTCTTCTTTTTCTGCTTGTCAGGCAGTGTTCCAGTATATTCCATCCTCTAAATCGAGTATGGTCTGTTTTCAGGAAACCCTTGCCTCTCTCCTCCTGTCCCTCCTGTCAGTACCCTTCCCTTCCTGCCACTCTCTACAGGCCCTCCTGCCCAGCTCCTCTGGGTTACATATCTCATTCCCATCAGATTCAGCTTTGATTTCATAGCCTCCTCGGCTGTAATGGGTCTGCTCTAATCCATAACCCAGTTCTAATCCCCTAACCCAGAAAAAAAGTTTCTATTTTCTTCTCTGGGCTCGACAGATGCTTCCAGCAGTTGGAATATAGTCTCCTTTGCCAGCAGAAACATGTCAGAGGGAGGCCTATCTTTTACCTATCTGTATATTAACAGTTCTCCCCTACTTTGGCCCTTAAAGTAGGATAGAGAGAAAGGAGAGTCCAGGAGCTCATAAAGAAGAGATGCCTGGAAGTCCTTCAATATTCAAGTTGTTTCCAACCGAGGCAAGTGTCTGCTCTCAAACAGAGGAAGCCAGCAAATCAAAGTGTTCAAAATGGCTCTCCTCCCAGATCTCTTACCACTTTTCCTTCGCCTTCGCACATTTTCAGAGGCTTTAATTGAGCTCCAAGGGTAGAGCAGAGATACAGCATCACAAATACAGGCATATGACCTTCTTCCTCTACAAAGGGTGTTTCACAAAGGATGGGCTGGCAGTGGGAGGAGAAATCCTACAAAAACTTGGAATTTGCAGGTCTCCTCGAGCACCCATGAGACTTCCTGTACTTCCCTGTCAAAGGGGGCAAGCCTGGACTTTGCAGGCGCAGTTGTGCGGCCATATCAAGGGCACCCGCTGCCCTCCCCTTGGCTCTTGGATCCTGGGCTCTGCGGTTGCCTCTAAAAGACTCAAGTGGATGGAGAACTTCAAAGTCGGCCAACTCTTTCTTTCATTTCCCACCCTGGCCTTATACAGTATCTTTTGTTTATTAGTGTAAGGCCACACAGCAAAACAGATGGCTGGTTTCCAAATTCTTTAATGTGTTAAAGTGTCATTTGCATGCCACTGCCGTAATTTCAATATCTAAAAGCAGGGCCGGACCCGCTGGAATCCTGGAGATTCCAGTCTTCGAGGTGCTGGTTTTAATGCAGCCGAGAAAGGGGAGAACAATAAATTATGGCTAAGCATCCAAAGCCTTCTCTAGGTCGTGGAATAAATCAGTTAACAAGCAATGCATTTAGGAAACATTAATATACCCTTCAACAGGAAAACATTTGTATCTTTTTAGTTGTCCCAATCGATTAAATCAGAGGCGCTTACCACATCCTATTTCTAGGTCTCTTTTTTGTTTTGGTCTCTCAGGAGCATGGTTGGTTAGCTCCCTGAAAAATGACAGCAATGGTGACTGAAACAACAAAAGATAGAAAACACAAAAATAGCACTTTAGTGATATATATTAAAAAAGGCCAAGAGTCTCAGTAAGGGACTGGGGGTAATTGTAAGACAAAATTCCAGTTTTCAATCGCTTTCTCCTCACTTCCTTCACACTCGTTCAAAGTACTCCCGAAATTCAGGGTGTCCCCAACCTGGGCTGAGTTGAGATCTTGCTCTTGGCTTCACCTTTGAAAGTTTACTTTTGGAGGCTATTCAGATGCGGTGGTGTTTTCCTCTGGGGCAATCAGATTCAAACCGATCAATATTTACTCAGTCTGAAAGGGTTGTTGAAAAGGCTGCTAACAACAAACTGCTTAGCTGCTCACCCCTGTTTAATCTCAGGTTCACTGAAAGTTCAAGAAGAGATGAATGCAGTGATGGGTCACTTTAGAATGAGTCCCAGCGGTTTATCTGAGCTCTCAGCTAAAGGCAACAATTATAGTTCCATCCCTCTTTGGGAAAGGGGCAACTTTCCTATTATTCTTTTGCTAAACAGTGTTTACTAGAAACTTAAAACACTTTCCTCTCTCTTCCTGGCTTTTTTTTTTTCTTGTAGGTGGGGAGAGGATCTTCCAGCTGCCCTCTGCCTCTCTCCTCTTCTAGCTTTCTGCTAATCCACTAGGTTTCATTTGACTTAAAATAAATTACATTGAAGATTTTTAAAATGTTAAATTAGCCTGACAGAAGACATCAGATTTATTTTAGATGCCAGGAGCTATGAAATGAGGCTCTTTGGGCCGTTAGAGCTTATCTTCTTTGCGAGAGTACAGGGCAAGATTGAATTGAAATCCATTTGCGTTTGAGTAATATCGACAGAGCCCCAATATCCATCTGAGATGACTTTTTAGACAGGAGGTGAGAAGAGGAAGGGGTAATCCACTTGTGCAAAAAGCAAGTACCTCAGGTAGAAAGTCAGCTTTAAAATTTTATGCTCGCCTAGTGCAGGCTATTGAGACAAGAAAGGAAAGACCCAAGGAAGCCAGTTGGGAATGGTGGGAGAAGATGCTGGCCACTGAAGCTAATTGCTACAGCCCTTCAGAGGTCAAAGTTCATGTAATCACTGCATAAATGCATACTAAATAGGGATTTATTAAGCTTTTCTGATGGCTGAGCACGTCTGTGAAAAAAAAACGGTCACTGCTGTTTGTGCTTCTTCTCGAAGAATAATCATTCTATCAGTAGAAGCTCTAGTAGCCTGAGTCTTTAATTTACTGTCTTGAATGACAGGATACCCTTCTGTTTTAAAAATTTGAAATCAATGCACGGACATCTTTCTTTATTTTGGATGGGACTGTAAAATAACTCGTTCTTAGAAACGTTATGATTTTTTTCAATACACACAAGAACACAAGCTAGCTCGTCCTTATCAAACTACTCTAGATGGCTAACTTTGGTGACTTTCTACTGTAGATAAACCTACTATTGCCTACATTTCTGAGAGCACACACACAAGTTCTGCCTTAGGACTTCAAGTGCCTAGATGATCAAAACTGAAAAGGACCCATTTACCCAATCTCTCATTTTAGGAATCAGAAAGATAAGGCACCCAGAGGTGATTGATTTGACATAGTATCATCACCCTTATTTCCTAAATAAAAACCAGAGTAGTTTAGAATCTGAGGCCAGTGCACTTCTTGATTCTAAATTCCTGATTTGATTTTGCACCTTCCCATTTATTCTATGTGATTTGTTTCAGGCTGGATATTGTTCACATTTTCCCCCTTCTGGTTTATTAGCCATCCACTAAGTCCTTGACTTGGAAGCCACCAAGATTACTTGAATCTTTGAAACAACCTTCCAGTTGAATGTATCTGCCATCTTGTTGGAAGAATAAAATATTGGGCTACTTGCTGTTGAAGGCAAACGTTCTTAAAATAGAAAAATAGAACAGGTAAAATTCAACACATTTTTGTTGTTGTTGTTGTTGTTTTTGAACCTAGACTGGGGAAGAATAAATGAAAGAGGAGTTGCCTGTGCCCAAGTTCAACCTCCATTAAATTGTCAGGAGGTATCAGCTAGGAAGGGCTTAGAGATGTAAGGAACATTCCAGGGGTTGTCTTAATCTTGAATCTTTCTCCGTGTTTGTTTCTGTTTGGTTTATGACATAGCATAGCTTCCGGAACTGTTCTGGTCTGTGTTTCTTAATTTCCTTCACGATTCACTCATGTGCCAAATACATATACATTAGGATAAAATTTCCTTGCAACACAACTTTTCACATTTTCCTTCCTTGGTGGGGTCCTACCGATCTCAGCAGAACCTGCTGCCCAGAGGGTCACCTATGACTGCCAGTGGAATCCCTAGCGTTTTGGACGCTTATTTTTACTAACACCAGCCATCAAATATAGCTAAACTTCGATTGCAGGCCGGCAAAGCAAATATCAATCAAGCAATCCTGCTGGGAGAGCCTCGCCTATGAACCTCCCTCCACCCACTCTCAAACCCCAATCTCGTCCTGCATGCAACATATTCTGGAAGGGCTGCTTTTGGGGTTTATTGGAAACAAATGAAAAGACCCGACGGTTTTTTTTTCTCTCAACATTTCCAGGCACAACTAAACACGCGTCTCCTTTTTAAAAAACAAAAAACAAAAACAAAAAAGCCCAATTACATTTTTTTTCCTATTAAAAAAAGGTGGTGGAAAAAACGTCCCAGTCACAAAATTGATCTATATAAAATCAGGCTGTTTTTGCGTTTTCATTTTAGGCTTGGGCGTGCAGGGGGAAAATACGCGACGGCTTGCAACCGAAAAGAAAGCCAAAAATTATGCACTTTTTTCCCCCTTTTTAAACTGGGATATTTCTTAGCTGCACCGGACACTTTAGCGTGCTTCCTTGGAAAAAGGGAGAATCGCCACGGAACCAGAGCGAGAAAGCAGAAAGCCGCGATTTAAACGAGTAGGGACCCCTCCCCTCCCCCCTCCCCTCCCCCCTCCCCACGCCGCCAAATATCGGCCATTCGGCTCCGCGAAGCTTCCCACCGAGGACGCCGGGAGCTGCCGCAGGCCCGGGGACCAAGGCTGCAGCGCCAGCTCGGGCTCCGCGGGCTCCGCGTCCCGCCCGCCGCCGCGGGGAGAGGCCGCCGGGCCCTCGGCGCCCCGCAGCGGGCGAGGGGAGCCCCGCCACCGGGTTCAGAGGCTTCCCTTCTGCCGAGCGTCCCCGGCCTCGCCCCCGCCCTCGCCCTCCCAACTCCCCGGCAGACGCCGCCGCCTCCCTCCGGCCGCGCGGGCCCCACGCGGAGCGGCCGGAAGCAGCGTCCGGGCCCATCGCGGGTGCGCGGCCGGCCCGGCGGGTGGGGGCGGGGCGCCGCCCCGGGGGCTGGCTCGGGGCACCGCGGGCCTCCCGTTTCCTCATTCTTGCCCCGCCGCCGTCGCCTCCCCTTGCTGCCAGGTGCTCCGGGACGTGGCTGGAGCCCAGAGGTGCGGCCCCCAACGCCTCGGGCGCCCGACTCCTCTGGGTGGGTGGAGTGGAGTGGGGTGGGGGTGGGGGTGGGGGGCTCGGGCCTTCCTTCCCCCCCCAACTCCGGATGAGCGACCCAGGAGACACCCAGCCCCCTAGTTCATCTCTTAAGATGTGAAAGGGGGAGGGAGGATTTACTCCCTGCTTGCTTCCTCCTCCCAGCTATTTCCAGAGTCTTTTTAATAGAGTAACGTACTGGTTCTAGAAAGTTCCACGTAGAGGTTTTGAAGGGTCGAGGTCGGGGTTGTGGGGGTGAGGAGAAGTTTCTAGACGTTGGATGTTCTAGAGAGACTAGTGCTTCTCTGGTCAAGGGAGCTCCTTGCCTCTCCAATGTCCTCTCCGCGTTTCAGTTGCAGAGTCAAACGGCCGGCTGGGGCCTTGCCTCAAGTCTCCCTTCTTTTCACAAATTTTCCTGTACTGCTTCCCACTCTTTGAGGGGAGCCCCCCCCCCCCCAACTCCCATCTTTTACACATGAAGCTTTGTTATACAGCTCCTACCTGGGACGGTGAACTCAACTATCCATTTGTGTTAGTCTTTGCTCCCCAGATGGATCTCAAGCTTCTTGAGGGCAGCCAGGGCCCTCGACTTCTAAGGACCTGAGGAGAGACAGTGCCTTTATTTATTTAGTTTTAAAGATTTGATTAATAAATAAATATTCATGAGAGACACAGGGAGAGAGGCAGAGACACAGGCAGAGGGAGAAGCAGGCTCCTTACCGGGAGCCAGATGCAGAACTCGATCCCAGGACCCTAGGATCACAACCTAAGCAAAGGCAGGTAGATGCTCAACCACTGAGCCGCCCAGACATTCCCTGAGACAGCCTATTTATTTATTTATTTATTTATTTATTTATTTATTTATTTATTTATTTATTTATTGACAGTCCCTTTAGAAGGAATTCTGGACAGGAATTCAGGATATCTGTGTTCAGTCTTTTCTCATTCACAATATGAGCTTGAGCAGAACTCAACCTTTCTATACTTTCAGATTCTTGAATTATAAAATAAGGTGATTGTTCTTGTTGGCTTTTAAGTAATTCTCTAAAATTTATATGGTTTTTCAGTATTCTTGAAAATCTGATATTTAGGATTACTCTGCACGAAACCCAATGTCAAATACTATACATACATTAACTCATTTAATCCTCAGCCCCCAAAAGGAGATATTTTTATTATTTTGATTTTAAAACTAAGGGAATGGAAAGCTCCAAGATGTTTAAGTAACTTGTCCATTGAATCCAGAGCCCAGACTCTTATCCACTGAACTCTAGTACTTCTCTACAGGGCCAACCACTTAAATCCTATACAAATTGTTACCAGCCTATCTCTGTTTGACACAGGCACTATAGTGGAGTAATTGCTCATTGGCAAAGAATTAGAGAGCTGGAGAAACTGATTTTAAAATCAGACATGTATGCAAACTGTAGCTACACATTCTTGGGAAAATAAGCAAATGACAGATACTTGAATGAAAACAAAGCCAAAGAGAGATCAAATTTAACAATAAAGTCAATGAGAGGACTAATTTTTTTTTTTAATTTTTTTTTTTAATTTTTATTTATTTATGATAGTCACAGAGAGAGAGAGAGAGAGGCAGAGACACAGGCAGAGGGAGAAGCAGGCTCCATGCACCGGGAGCCTGATGTGGGATTCGATCCTGGGTCTCCAGGATCGCGCCCTGGGCCAAAGGCAGGCGCCAAACCGCTGCGCCACCCAGGGATCCCGAGAGGACTAATTTAACAATATAAGACTTTTTTTCCATATCTGACACTAATTGATTAAGAGAATAATTTGCAGGGAGAAGAAAGATACCCTTTATATTCACAATTTATGTCTGTGACATGCCTAACATGGACAGAGATGGAAATATTCAATATGAAATACAGGTGTTTTTTGTCTTTGAAAGCTAGCATCCATAGGATTGGAAACATTTGAATGTGCGATATTCCATCTCTCAGTTTTCATTTAGTCATTTTATTTATTTTTTAAAAAAGATTTTATTTATTTAATCATGAGAGACACATGGAGAGAGAGAGGCAGAGACACAGACAGAGGGAGAAGCAGGCTCCATGCAGGGAGCCCAATGTGGGACTTGATCCCAGGACTCCAGGATCATGCCCTGGGCAGAAGGCAGGCGCTAAACCACTGAGCCACCCAGGGACCCCTCATTTGGTCATTTTATATACTGCAAATCCAGTCACAATTCCCATTTGAAGGAAAAAAATAATTTATCTTCACTCAAAAGCCCTAGTTTACAACTTAGCACCTCTTGGGGCCTTGGCTGGCTCAATCCGAAGGAGCATATGACTCTTGATCTTAGGGTGGTGAGTTCAAGCCCCACATTGGGTGTAGAGATTACTTAAATAAATAAAACTAAAACAAAAAACAAAACAAAAAAACAACCCGACAGCTTATCACTTCTTGATTGAGAAGAGGAACCAGGTTCAACGAGAACTTGAAGGTACTCCTTTATTATAAGCCCCAAAGAGAGTCAGTTTTTAAAAGCCAATTTTTTCCAGTACTCAGTTTGCAGGAAGTCAGATGAAGAGTTGTATGTAGAAGAACAAACTCTATTTCTTCCTACTTTCCTAACTTTCATAAGTGGATAGGGACTTGACATTATTACAAACATTATAATATTACTGATATTTTTTAGTTATAGAATCACAGATCATCTAATCTGTTCTTTCTATTTTATAGGTGAAGAAACTGAGGCCCAGAAAGGTGCTAGCAGCAGTAGTGGTAAGAAAAAATATTTGCTTATATCTTTAATATATACTTAAGTGGATATTAAAAATGGCAGGCAAAATTAATCTCAGGATAGATACATTAACAACATCAATAATTAATTATTATATTCAGTATAGTAATTACAGTAATTATACTAATAATTAAATACTGAAGATCTAAATGTTATTAAGAATAAGCAGATTTGAATAACTAGATATATGGCCAGAGGGTTTCTTCCTTCCTACTTACTTCCATGAATCCTACAGACAGGGTGGCTGCTCAGATTCCTCTTATCCCATGGGTAAAGAGAAACTGGATAATCCACTTTATTTCTTCCATTTTGGAAATTCTTTGTATGGTTTGATAGATGAGACAGAGACAAAATCAAGAAGAAAATCAAGCTTAATCGTGCTGCCCAAGCCACTCAGATAGCATGTTAGCTAGCTGCAGCTTGGTTCAGGCGCCCTGGAACTTGAGGGCATTCTGACAACACTGATGTATTTCCTATGGCATAAAGACTTAATCTGCAGTTCATTATGTATATAAAACATAATACCTCTACTAGAGAGATCCAGACTTTGGCAAGTTGTGACAACTTTATTTATTTATTTTATTTTATTTTTTTAAAGATTTTATTTATTTATTTGAGAGAGAGAGAGAGAACAAGCAGGAGAGGGGCAGAGGGAGAAGGAGATTCCCCGCTGAGCAGGGAGCCCAATGTGGGACTCGATCCCAGGACCCCGGGACCATGACCCGAGCCAAAGGCAGATGCTCAACCAACTGAGCCACCCAGGCGCCCCTATATTTATTTATTTAAAGCTTTTATTTATTTATCCATGAGAGACACAGAGAGAGAGGCAGAGACATAGGCAGAGGGAAAAGCAGACTCCCTGTGGGGAGCCTGATGTGGGACCCCGGGATCATGCCCTGAGCCAAAGGGAGATGCGCAACCACCGAGCCACCCAGGCATCCCCATGACAACTTATTTTTTATGTTAACATTTATTGAAAACTTTCTTTGTGTCAGATGTTGACCTAAGAGTCTTCTATACATTTTCTCAGTTGTTCTTCACTGTCGCCTTATGATGTGAGTTTTATTTTCCCCACTTACGGATGGGAGAAACTGAGGCTTAGGGAAGTTCTATAAGTTTCTCACCATTACCTAATGAGTGGTTAGTAAAGTTAAATTTGTAACCTGCTACAGTTAGTCCTCATATGTTGGAGCCTCATATTTTAAGAATGAGAGATAAAATATACTTTCCATCTCAAGCTAAAAGAAATAAAAGAATGTGGGAATAATGTAATTAAGATTAACTTTAAATGTAACTTCAAGTTGAAAGTGTCTTTATGTTAGGTGTTAGGGAATTTCCCACTGTGAGTCAGAAAAGGCCATTATCATTGCTTTCTTGGTAGCCCCATCTGTTTTAGTACAGCCATAGTGAAGGTGCTAGAGATGGCAGTACCAGGTCTAGAGCTTTGGCAGGGTCGGTGGCAGCATAGGGTTCAGGGCAGAGGCAGTTGTCTCACCAGACTAGCTCCCTGGTAATATTCAGCTCTGGCTCTGGATGCTAAGCTTTCCATTTATCTAGCTTGATTTTCATTCTTCCTAGCATTTTTCTGAGCTACCTGCATGTTCCTTTTCCAATTAAACTACCAATAGTGGGGCAGCCCAGGTGGCTCAGTGGTTTAGCGCCGCCTTCAGCCCAGGGTCTGATCCTGGGGACTCGGGATCGAGTCCCACGTTGGGCTCCCTGCATGGAGCCTGCTTCTCCCTCTGCCTGTGTCTCTGCCTCTCTCTCTCTCTCTCTCTCTCTCTCTCTCTCTGTGTGTGTGCCTCTCATGAATAAATAAATAAAATCTAAAAAAAAAAAACCACCAATAGTCACTTTCTGTTGTTTACAACTAAGAATCGTGATTCATGTACCATGTGATATACCAAATGATGGTGTTTTGAAATTTCTTTTATTAAAAGACTTTGTTTTTTAAGTAATCTCCACATCCAGTGTGGGGTTCGAACTTACAGCCCTGAGATCAAGAGTCACATACTCTACCGACTGAGGTAGCCAGGTGCACCAAGGTGCTTTGAAATTTTTTAAGCCCAGTGGACTGTGGCTGGGAACTGTGGGAGGGAAGTTGGACTCGTAATGTGGAAAGTATCTATATAAATGGGATGGGCCAGATGACAGCTTCTTCAAATTCTATTTTCTCTTTTTCCCCAACTTTGGGCTCTTTTTTTTTTTTTTTTTAAAGTTTTATTTAAGTAACCTCTACACCCAAGGCGGGGGCTTGAATTCCAACCCCAAGATCAGAAGTTGCATACTCCTCTGACTAAGCCAGTCAGGCACCCCGGGCTTTTTTTTTTTTTTTTTTTTTTAAGATTTTATTTATTTATGAGAGACACAGAGACAGAGAGAGGCAGAGACACAGGCAGAGGGAGAAGCAGGCTCCATGCAGGGAGCCCAATGTGGAACTTGATCCCAGGACTCCAGGATCAGGCCCTGGGCTGAAGGCTGTGCTAAACCACTGAGCCACCTGGGCTGCCCACCCCTGGGCTCTTTTTAATGCACATTCATTTTGTTTTGTTAAACTTATGCAAATATATTGGGGTGTCTGGGTGGCTCAGTTGGTTAAGTGCCCAACTCTTGATTTTGGCTCGGGTCCTGATCTCAGGGTCATGAGATTGAGCCCCATGTCTGGCTCCAGACTCAGTGCTCCACAAGGGCATCCACAGGCAGATGCCTGAGATTCTCTTTCTGCCCCTCCCCCCCTTAAAAAAAAGGATACCTAGGTGGCTCACTTGGCTAAGCGTCTGCCTTTGGCTCAGGTTGTGATCCAGAAGTCCTAGGATTGAGCCCCACGTTGAGCTCTCTGCTCTTGGGAAGTCTGCTTCCCCCTCTGCCTCTTACCCCACTTGTGTTCTCTCTCTCTCAAATAAATAAAATCTTTTAAAAGAATAAATCTTTAAAAAAACTGAATATATTTAAAAAGCCAAAAATGGTCCTATACCCAAGAAAATGCAAAATTATCTAATTGACTTGTAGAACACAGCTTACATTCTATTTTATTTTACAGCTTTCCTATCTTATCTTGAGTAGTTATTCTTCTGAAGCTGGCCCTTTATGTACAATAGTGGCTGACACTTGTTGATAACTCACATTGTGCTAGGAGCTATGCTAAGCACTTTACATGCTCATTTCTATCCTCTGCACTATGAGGTGTAGGTCGGTATTTTTATAACCTCTATTTTAAAGAAGAGGAAACTAAGGGGAGAGCCCACTCGGGTAGAAAATAGCAAAGCTCACTCTTAAACCTAACAGTCTGACTTCGAACACTCATTCTTCCAGATATTGTATATACCCTTCTCCTGAAGTGGTTTGACTGACCCATCTTTTCTTTTTCTGACCTTTCCTCTTTCTCATTCTCTCTCTCTCCCTAGTTTTTTCTTTCTTAATTGAGAATGACTTGAAAGCATCCAGTCCAGTCCCTAATTGAGCATCTGTAACTGTGTGAGGTGACTGGTTCCATATCTATCAGCTGCAGGTGCCTTTGAGAAGCACCTATAGGTTTGCTCTTTTGGCCTCACGAATTCCTTCTAGCTTCACCTTTTCCTGACCTCCACTGTCCCTTTCCCCTCCACCCCTCACGTGGAATTCTTGTTCTCATCTCCTTATTCCAGTTTTTCTTGCTGCTTTATATTTGAATCCTGTCTCATGACTTTGCTTCTTTGTTAATTAAGGCATTTATTAAGGGATGATGTAAAATTTTACAGAGAGAAGATACCACTCATTTTCAAGGAGTTTATAAAACATTATGAAGCATATAATCTGTTACCTAATTTATGCTATATTATGTATTAATATTTTTATTAGAATTTAGTTAGGCATTTAAGGTTTTAGATTTTTTTAAAAGCTTTTTTATTTTATTATAAAAGTTCTGTTGAATGGGGGCACCTGGCTGGCTCCATTGGAAGAGCGTGTGACTCTTGATCTTAGGGTCATGAATTTGAGCCCCACATTGGGTGTAGAGATCACTTTAAATAAATAAATAAAACTAAAAAAAAGTCCTATACTCTCTCTCTCTCATGATAAATAAATAAAAATTTTTTAAAAAGTCCCATAGAACAATTGGAGGTGACATTCTTTTCTCTTCAAAATGTGTAACTTGAGATTAAGTCTTTAGTTCTGGTTGGGGGCAGTGATCAACATGTGATTTGGGTTGAATGCTAAGGTTTTATGATGACATTTGCTGGAGAAGACAAGGTGTCTGGTAAATGTTAACATAAACTACATACCCCTAGTTTGACTGTGAAAGACAAGGGAATGGAAGAGAAGAGAGTAAGAATTATAGAAATGTGGGGGCTTTTCAAGTACTTGTGAGTCAGAAAGGCTGAAAAAGAGGAGGATAAGATAGATAGAAATGACCCTGGGGAGATTGTGTGTTTAGAACAATGGGAATCTAATTTTGGGCAAATTCTGTAGATGGAGTCCAAAGATGCTACCAAGTTAGACAGAATTCTTATGGTTTCAAGGTGATCAGTCTTTCTAGATCCAGGGCTGGAATATGTGAGAGGTGAAGAAGTTAAAAAACAAACAAAAAACCCGACTCTGGTTTTGTTTTAAAAAGGAAAACAGGAACTACTGTCAAAGCAAAGATAACTTACCCCTAATTTTAATGTGTCTGTGCAATTATATATGTATATGCATAGGTCGCTTTAGGAAGAACCTTTCCTCCTGATGCCACACTGTTCACATTGTTCACCTGCCTTCTTAAATTCCCTCCAAAGAGCCATCCTTTTTATATCCCCAGGGAATTTGTGACCTGGGATGAGTCCCCTGTCTCTATTTTTTCCTAAGACCTTGAAGCCTTAGCTAAATGATGTTTCCTCGGAGAGGCCTTAACTTAGTACCCCGTTTGTTTCCTTTACACGCTTACCACAGTTTGCAAATGTAGTTTTATATTTTTTGTCTCTCCTTCTCAACCTATATCCTGAGAACTTTTCTATCTATTCAACACTTTTTGTCCACCCACCAACTCCCACATAGAGTTCCTGTTAGTAAGTGCTTAACAGACATTGAATGAATGTTTATATTAATGAGGGTCTGGCTAGGCTGCTGTAACAAAGAAATCTAAAAATATAGTGGTTTAGGGGCACCTGGGTGGTTCAGTCACTTAAGCATTCAACTCTTGATTTCAGCTCAGGTCATGATCTCAGGGTAGTGAGACCCACCCTGGGGCTCCATGCTGGGCACGGAACCTGCTTAAGATTCTCTCTCTCGGGCAGCCCAGGTGGCTCAGCGGTTTAGCACCGCCTTCAGCCCAAGGCCTGATCCTGGGCACCCGAGATCGAGTCCCACATCGGGCTCCCTGCATGGAGCCTGCTTCTCCCTCTGCCTGTGTCTCTGCCCTCCCCCCACCCCCCGTGTCTCTCATTAATAAATAAATAAAATCTTAAAAAAATATTCTCTCTCTCCCTCTCCCCCACTTCTGCTCACTCTCTCTGTAAAACAAAACAAAACAAAACAAAACGAAACAAAACAAAACACCAATAATGGCTTAAATATGGCTGAAGTTTAACTCTCTTGCATGTAAAATTTCAGAGGAAGGTAAGAGCCCAGGCGGTGGAGTGCCTTAGCACCATGAGGTCATTCACAATCTGAGTTTCTTCTACTGTGCTCCTCCAGTATTCCTTAGGTCTTGGCTGCATGGTTAAATCTTGGCCACCTCCACATTCCCATTCTGTCTGTTCGTAGGAAGAGGGATAGAATGAAAGTGGAAGGCAAGCAATTTCCTATAAAGCAAGTGACTTGAAAGCACACCTCACTTTCATTCATGTTTTGTTGTGATAAACTTAGTCATAAGGACACACTTACCAGTAGAGAAAACTAAGAAATGTGGTCTCTGGGTGGGTAGCCACGAGCTATCTAAAATAGAAGAAGGGAATGACTGGGTAGCTCAAGTGGTTGAGTCTGCCTTTGGCTCAAGGTGTGATCCCGGGGTCCAGGGATGGAGTCCGCATCAGGCTCCCTGCAGAGAGCCTGCTTCTCTCTCTCGTCTATGTCTCTGCCTCTCAAGAATAAATAAATAAATAAATAAATAAATAAATAAATAAATAAATAAATAAAATCTTAAAAAAAAAGTAGAAGAAGGAGATAATGAGAATTGGGGATTAACTAACCATTTGCCCTATTGTTGGGTAAATGCTTGTTGAAAGAATGAATATTCATTCTTATATTATCAGAGGTTGGAATAATATAGGAGCTTGGGGGCTATGTTTTAGAACTTCAGAAAACAAGGATGTGATAAAAAGAATATTAGACACTAGGATAGCATCAAATATATTCAGCGATACAACCGCTCACCTGCAAATTTGGGGCAAGGGAGAGTTAAGGATCAAGAAATTGAGCAAAGCAGGTGCAGGGCAGCTCTGGGTCTTGTGATTACACACCTAGTTTTGTTAGAATTTGGGTATAAAATCTCTCCCTTCAGCAGGCTTCCAGAAACAAGCCTTTAGCTAGCTCCCCGGTCAAGAGGAAGCTGTTTTGAGGCAAAGACATTACTTGACTACTGACCTTGTCTCTTTATCATCCTAAATTTGACACTATCAATGGCTTTGGAAGCTTAAGGCCCAAACCAGAGCCAAACCAAATAATAACTATTTCAAAGGATGTGGATAAAATTTATTTTCCACTGATATATCCTGATACGAAAATAACATTTTAATGAGTGAAGGCTGAGTATGGAGTCCTATGACAATGCTTGTACCTGCCCTCCTCTCTGAAGGGCAAAGGGCATCTCGGAAGGCTTATCATCTACTGGCCTGACCACATCAGTGCTGAGGAGAGGAAGTGGCCCAGCTGCTGCCACAGCCAGAGCTGTCGTCATGTCTGTGGCTGCAGGAGACACTGGGCTCAGTGTTAGCCTCTTTTTCCTTAAATTTCCTCAGCACAAAAAAAGCTAACCATTCCCATTTGCCCTTTTGACAAAAGATTAGAAAACCTGTTTTGGGGCTGTCTGGGTGGCTCAGCGGTTGAGTGTCTGCCTTTGGCTTAGAGGGTGATCCCCGAGTCCTGGGATCGAGTCCCGCATCGGGCTTCTTGCATGGAGCCTGCTTCTCCCTCTGCCTATGTCTTCGCCTCTCTCTTCTCTGTGTCTCTCATGAATAAATAAATAAATTCTAAAAAAAAAAAAATCGTTTTGCCCCTCTCTCTGCCTTTTGCCTTGTCAAACTCCTTGAGCTGAGTTCATGGGTCTGTCCTCTGTGAAACCTGCTTCACAGAGAGTGAATCCCTGCTCTGCTCCCTTTGAATTTTCTACTTTTTAGAGCAGTTAGCACTTTTGGAATTGAAATTCTTCTTTGTGCCTCTTTGTAAACTTCTCCAGGATAGACATCATCTTATCAATTATTGATTCTCTCTGCCTTGTACAATACTTGGGACATGGTAGGCAGTTGATAAATTTTTGTTGAATGCATGAGTGAGGGATGGAATAATTCTTTGGGTTCTTTCTGCAGCTTCTTAGCTATACTAATATGCTTGCAATTCCCAAGGTTTAGCAACACCAAGTATGATTCCAAGTTCTTCCAAAATGTTGTGGGTTTTTATTTTAATTTCAATATTACTTGCTTACTGATGTTAAATGGAAGTTCAAAATTCTTTAATAGAGAATTAACCTTTTGTTATGGAATGAGGTGTAAAATGGTTTAAATGTAAATGTTGTTTGAATTATCATACTGACTGAAGCTCAATGAAACTAAAGTGTAACCAAGCAGTCAATCAAAAAGTGTAAATAACTGATACTTAGAGTCTTTTTTGTTTTGACAGAGGGGTGGAGGTCAGAGAAAAGTTGGTGCTTCGGCCTTAGTGGGGGTGGAAGAGGATGGGAGGTCAAAGGGTCACCCAGGTAGAAACAGAGGCTAGAAAGGGAAACTAGGGGCCACTCATTTAGTTCTTCCGTAATGTCTCCATTTTAGGGAGAAGTATGACACAGGGTGCTCATGTTTGCAATTTTGTGAGAATGGTGTTGGGAACTATAGGCACACACACACTGCTTTATAGGATTTGTTATGATTTGGGTGTTTATGCATGTGTGCACTTAAAAAAAAGTTGACTTTGTTGCAGAAGAGTTTTTCAGAAGAGTTAATTAAGGGTTATATAACCTAGATAATACTCAAAAATACCTCTGCTGGTAGTAGAACAGTTTAGATACATTGCATGATTGACTAGGTGATATTGGGGATGGGCCTGGACAGGAATGGGTAGAAGTTATGCCAAGATTTGATTTTGAGTTGGAGTCCCTGGAACGGGGATTGCCATAATCTGTTTCATGTTACCAGAGGATCTCAGAAACCTCAGATTTTACAGATAGAGCTGCTTAATTAAATAGCTCCAGGCACTTTGTAAGCTTCCAGTTAGTTCTCTCAGTATGTTTGGAAGTGGAGAGCAAATATGTGCAAACAGAGGTCCAGTGCTACACAATTGGTTTAAAATTTGCTGCTTGTGCAATGCCAAATGATCAGTTTGACCTTTTTTTTATTATTTTTATTTTTTTTAAAAGCTTCCATGAAATGGAATTGAGCTAGAGTGCTAGAGTATTAGTTTGAGAGTCAGATGTCCTAGGTTTGTTTCTGGCTCCACCCTGAATAGCTTTGTGACATGTCACAGATCTCATAGATCACTTCTCTCAGGATGGAGGTGAGATTCTTTTTTTTTTTTTTTTTAAGATTTTTAAAAATTTATTTATTCATTCATGAGAGACACACACACATACAGCTAGAGAGAGAGGCAGAGGGAGAAGCAGGCTCCATGCAGGGAGCCCGACATGGGACTCGATCCTTGGTCTTCAGAATCACACCTTGGGCTGAAGGTAGCACTAAACCGCTGAGCCACCCAGGCTGCCCTGGAGGTGAGATTCTATGAACCTCAGGGTTCATTTTAGACCTAAGACATTCTGTGTTAATATTCCATTACAATAAGTAGAGTGTTTGACATAGCAAACTTGTAGCAGAATTTGGACTGGAACACATTTCTTATAACCTATTTAACCTCTACTTTTGTTTTGTTTTACTTTTTAAATTGAAAGATAGCATGCACATGGTAAATGCATAAAGTACACTAATCTTAAGGGTACAGATTGCTGAGTATTTATTTATTTATTGCTGAGTATTTTTAAAGTAGGTATTAAGTTATAATTTAGTTATAACAAGATTCAGCCTTTTTAAATGTATAGTTTGATGTGTTTTGATAACTGTATTCCATCACGTAACACCACCCAAATCAAGATATAGATGATTTCCATCATCCCAAAAAATTCTGTTGTGGCCCTTTGCAGTCAATCCCCTCCTACCCCAAGCTTCTTGGCAACCACTGATCTGTTTTCTATCCCTATAATTTTGCACTTTCCAAAGTGTCATGTAAATGAAATCATACTGTATATAGACTTTTACATCTGACTTTTTTCCCATAATCTTTTTAAGATTCATCACATACCCATATAATTGCGATGTAGATCAAGATATAGTACTTTTCTGGGACCCAAAATGTTCTTGCACATCCTTTTTTAGTCAATAACCTTCTCCCACTCCTCTGATTTCTACCATTGTATTAGTCTTATCTATTTTGTGTCTCAGAAAAATAGAATCATACAGTAGGTACTATATGGCTCCCCCCCCTTAATGTAATATCTGTAAGATTCCTTCATGTAATAGCTGGTAGTATGTTCTTTTAAAAAATCACTGTGTGGCATTCCACTATATGAATATATCACATTTCATTTATCCATTCTACTGATAGAATTTGGGTTGTTTCTAATATTTGGCTATTTTGAGTAAAGCTATTATGAATATTCTTTTTTAAAAATATTTTATTTATTTTAGAGAGAGAAAGCTCAAACAGGGAGAGGGGCAAAGGGAGAGGGACAAGCAGACTCCCTGATGAGCAGGTAGCCTGATGCAGGGCTCAATCCCAGGACCCTGAGGTCACAACCTAAGCTGAAGTCAGATACTTAACCAACTGAGCTACCCAGGTGCCTCTGTTATGAACATTTTTTGTTGATGTTCTCTGACAATATTTGTTTGAGAATATGCATTCATATGTCTTGGTTACATTCCTAAGAGTGGAATTGCTAGATCATAGGCAAGGTACATGCTGTCGAATGGTTTTTTTGAAGTGGTTGTACCAATTTATCCTGTCACCATTAGTATATGAGAGTTCCAGTTACCCCACAGCTTTGTCAATACTTGGTATTGCCAGTCATATTTTACCTTTCTGGACAGTTGTAGAGTTACCACTATTTTTCCCCATTTTTTTAATTGTGGTAAAATACACATACATAAAATTTATTTTCATAACCATTTTCAGTGTACAGTTCAGTCATATTAATACATTCATAATGTTGTGCAATCATCACCACCATCCATCTCTAGAATGTTTCATCTTGAAACATTCTAAAAACTGAAACTCTATACCCATTCAACAATAAATCCCTTTTCCCTTCTTTCTTCCAGCCCCTGGCAACCATCATTCTACTTTCTGTCTCTATGAAGTTGGCTCTGCTAAGTACTTCTTATAAGTGGAATCATACATTATCTGTCTTTTTGTGGCTGGCTTATTTCACTTGGCATAATGTCCTTAGATTCATCCATGCTATAGCATGGTTGCAGAAATTCCTTCCTTTTTAAGGCTTAATAATATTCACTATATATTGTTTAAGGCTAATTAATATTTATATCCTGCTTATCCACTCATTCAATAGCAGACACTTGGGTTCCTTCCATGTTTTAGTTATTATGAATAGTGTTGGTATGAACATGGGTTTATAACTATCTTTTTGAGACCCTACTTTCACCTCTTTTGGATATATGCTCAGAAATGGATTTGCTGGATCCACTCTTATTACCATAATAGATCATTGTATTTTAAATTTTTTGAGGAACTACCATACCGTTTTCCACGAGGGCTGTACCATTTTATATTCCTACCAGTAGCACACAAAGGTTCCAATTTCTCCATATCCTGCCAACATTTGTTATTTTCTGTTTTTTTTTAATAGTAGCTATCCTAATGGGTATAAAATGGTATCCCATAGTAGTTTTGATTTGCATTTCCCTGATGATTAGTAATATTGAGCATCTTTTCATGTGTTTATTGGCCATTTGAAATCTTTTTTGGAGAAATATCTATTCAAGTCCTTTGTCCATTTTTAAATTGGGGTATTTGTTTTTTTTTTGTTGAATGTTAGGAGTTCTCTGTTCTGGATATTAGTAAATAATACTTTTAAATAGAGTGAAATTGCACGTGCAACCCCAATAGTACAATTCAGAGGTGTGGAGTAATGAGTAATGAGTAATGAGTAAGACAACAAACAGGGTTAAGCAGTGGTAGAGACACCTTTTTTTTTTTTTTTTAAAGATTTTATTTATTTATTCATGAGAGAGAGGGGGGCAGAGACAGAGAAGAAGCAGGCTCCATGCAGGGACCCTGATGTTGGACTCGATCCCGGGAACATGCCCTGGGCTGAAGGCAGGTGCTAAACCGCTGAGCCACCCAGGGATCCCAGAGACACCTTTTGTTAGCAAAAAGACTCAAGTTAAAAAAAATTTATTGTATCTGTATCACTAAGAAATAGTGGTGGTGGTGATGGGGAACCTTTCCTTCCTGATTCAATCACCCCACCTCCCCTTTAATATTTATTTAATTCCAGTTTCCCCTGTAAGGTAATATCTAGGGTGTTGGTTGGTGAGGACCCCTGTACTTTGACCTTATCAAAAGAAATAGATGAGTTTTTTCCTCTTCATTTGAGATGGCCTTTGGAAGTCACTATCAAACCTCCACTGAAATCAGGGTGATAAATGTTCAAGAACAGCAGGGTAGTTGCAGAAAATCCATGAATGGTGTGTGGGTCTGTATGCGTGTCTGGAGCAAAAATATACTTCATATCTTCAAAGATAGCAGTTTCCAGGAAACACAGTGAGGCCAAGAGGTTCGTTTAGGATTCCACTGTTATTCTTGATGTTGATAGCACCAGGCAGGTTTGAGTTGGTGGGCTATGGGTGGGCCTTGCAATGTGGTTGTTCATCTGATAACATGCCTGTGAAAGTACAGCTCAAACTGTCAGGGTTTTTTGTACTCTATACCTAATGTAGACTGTATAATGGAGTTTTATGTGTACCTAAGAATCAGTATGCATTTTAGAGTATTTCTGGCCGCTCTACAAATACATGAATCAGATTAAAGAATAGTCAGTCAGACTTGTATTAAATATATATTCCCATAATGGTAATTATCTTTTTTTCTTGGCTTGACATTATTATAGCAAGCTAAAATAATAGGAGATAAGTAGCTATTATAAATGAACCATTAAAAGCAACAGTGAGCCAAAGTTATCATTGATCTCTCCCTGTCTCTTACTTTATAAAAACTAATGTAGTGAATTGCCTTGGACTTACCTACTTTAATAATAAATCTGTTGTGTCAGGGCAGGGACCTGATGTTTTCTTTTACTCGTAATTTATAGTCTATTGATTTAATCCTCTGAATATCTCACCCAATTTTATAGCATAAAACCATTTCTTAATTGAAAGACAAAGGAAGCTTGGATGAGACCACATGGCAGAATGTTTTTATTGAAGATTTCTACTTGATCAATAAATAGCCAAATAAATATGAACTTACTTTTCAGTGACAGTTTCAAGTTGAAAAGACAAAAAAAGACAAAAAAAAAAAAAAGAGACGCTTTGATTCATCATCTATGTGGGTAATCAATTTATAGATATATTTAGAAATTTAGATTTTTTTCCATGGGCAGGAGAGAGAGAGGCTTCTGGAAACATTTTAAGGAGAATACTAGCTTCTTTTTTTAGTGAGTCATAAACAAGAACGTAGAAAATGAACTCAAGTAGCAGACAGTTTAATGAGACTACATAAAACATTGATGTTGTACTGCTAAAGTTCTTTCCTCAACTTGTGGAAAAGAAAGCCAGCACTTTATGCTCCTCCAGCCAAAGACTGGCACCTTTCCACTTGGCTGTATATGCCAGGATGCCAGGTGCCACACCACCACTTGCCCGGCCACTTGAATAGAACTAACTGCCGACTTCCTCTTACTGCCAGTTTTAGATTTCTGGCAATGAGGATTACATAGCCCTGCCCTAGCCCTGTCCATCTGCACAGATCTTGAGCTTAGTGTCCTGCTCCTGAGCTTTCTTCCCCACTTGTCTCAAGCAAAAGTGTAATGAATACCATCAAATATCACTGAGAAAAGGCTAAGAAATAGCAAATTCAATAGAGATGAAACAGGATTCATTTGACAGAAGGCTTTTCTCTATTTTTGTCTACTTGCCTACTTATTTATTTGTTTAATTTTCTTTCGATGTCATAGATCTTACCCAGGTAAGCTAAGAAAAAAAAAAAAAAGACCATGCATCATTGTCCTGTCACAAGCATAACTCAGCTTGGAAGGAAGCAATTTGAGGATGGCTATCCTATTTCCATGCTTTATTTTTTCTTCACCTAATGCAGATAGCTATAGAGAATATGGAAGAGTACCTTAACACTCACCCTTTGAAGAGAAAGCAGTGATTTTTTATGGAGCTTGTAATTCATGCCATCAATTTCATCTGTGGTAGGTCCATGTCAAAATCAGAGTAATTAGATGGAATGGCAGTCCTGTTAAATGTGTTCATGCCATTGCATTGGCAATAAAGCATGTGCAAATTTACAATTAAGGCCTGTCTTTCTCCTTAGCCATAGAGAATTGTGACAAACATTAAGTTGCACAGGCATAGGAATCCAAATGGGTATTCCTCAAAATAAAAACACCAGGTGGATAGTCTCAGGATTATAATATCTTCTTATGCAATTACTCTTTTTCACTGCATATTTTTTGACTGAATAATAATTACTTTTGCACTGAGAAAAGGCAGGATCAGCTAGTTTCACCTTGTTTTATTACAGTCTCCCTTTTTAAAATTTGTAAAGCAGCATAGAGCCATAACTGTTTATTCAGGTAAAAGTATATTTGTTCCAGTTCTTAGCTTTCAAATAGTGACAGACTGTTTCAAATACAGCATACTGAGCTTTTTAATACAGTCACTTTGGTGCTGCAAAACACACCATTAAGATGCATATGGATGGTGTGGTTAATTTCCTAGCCTATCACTAGGAATCATCAATATAACAGAGATAAAGGAGTTCTGAAACCTAGCCCAAGCAGTGAATTGACAGCCATCTTTAACCACCATGACCTAAGAATGACCCTGAGCTCCGCTGGGTGCAGGAGTTAGATACGTTGCAGAGCACAGGAATCAGATATCTAACAGGCCTATAGGCCCCCACTGTGTGGCAACTGCAGAATAACTTGCAAGGTCTGATATACAGATATGTGACAGCAGTGATGCCAACTTTAGGCTCTTTCTCCGAAATAGAATTATGCATATTTAATGTTTACTACAGTTGCTCCTGCTTTGTAGACTTAAGATTCATAAAAGAACAATTATCAAGTTTTTATATTATTTAGAATATTCTAATTTGACCACAAATTTGTGTCTGCAAATATTGGTACTGTGTGTATACACATTTTATGCATACACTCATCCAGAATTAATTTTATAGCAATGGAACAATATATTCTACAGTGCTTAAAATAACCCATGGCATTTTATGATAAAATGTACGGTTTGTTTTGTTTTTGGTAGCTCTTTATCCCTAAGTCTTACATCTTAAATTTCTCACTTACATCTTTAGAACTTGGTCAGTAATGATAGGTTTGGGGAAACACATACTGAGCTGCAGAGTATGGATTTAGGCTCAAATGCCATGCTACCTTGTTACAGGAATGCTACTTGGAAGAGCTATGGTAATAAAGCAGAGCTTTTTTTTTTTTTAAAGATTTATTTATTTATTTATTCATGATAGACAGAGAGAGAGAGGCAGAAACACAGGCAGAGGGAGAAGCAGGCTCCATGCAGGGAGCCCGACGCGGGACTCGATCCCGGGACTCGATCCCGGGACTCCAGGATCCAGGATCCAGCCCTGGGCCAAAGGCAGGCGCCAAACCGCTGAGCCACCCAGGGATCCCCCTAAAGCAGAGTTGTTAATGAGGGGATAGACATTTGGAGGAGCTAAGGAATAGGAATGCAGATTACCTCATTAGTTTTCAGTGACTGCAGTGGAGTTTCTCTTTCATAACACTTTTACTAGGAACTAGGATTATCATGAATGAAAAGTACATACACTCACCTTAAAAAAAAGATGTAAATTAAATTATTTGTGTTAGTAGCGTATGCATAATGACTAAAATGTTTACCTATCCATCAGGGAAAATGCAGCTGGGATGATATCTATACAATTTCTTCCAACTGTAAAATGTATTTTAAAAATTATTCACAAATAATAAATAATCATAATAATCTGCTATTCCTCTGAACTTTCGCTGATTTTCAGGTTTTTTTTTTTTTTTTATGATAGTCACAGAGAGAGAGAGAGAGGCAGAGACACAGGCAGAGGGAGAAGCAGGCTCCATGCACCGGGAGCCCAACGTGGGACTAGATCCCGGGTCTCCAGGATCATGCCCTGGGCCAAAGGCAGGCGCCAAACCGCTGCGCCACCCAGGGATCCCTGATTTTCAGTTTTTCAAAGACCACTGTAGCTTTGGAATTTCCCAGAGTCACTTTGGAAGTTCCACAGGCAGCACCACAGGAGCTGCACTGTCAGGTCTTTGTGGGTTCTATGACCCCGAGGCAGTGCCAAACACTGCATAGAGCTGGAGCTCCCACCCTGACTCCACTGCATGAGGGTAGGGTGGGAAGGGAAGCCCTATGCCCCCTAATTGCAATGCTGAAAAATAGTAGAGATTTTGAATCAAGTCTTCACAATACCAAATTTTAGTTGAATCACCTCCCCTCCAGGATCATCACAAAATGCCAAATTCAACTGCTACATTTACTCCCAAGCCCATGCTTTTCCCAGGATGGCATTTCATGGTTGTTATTATTCTTTGCTGTGCTTTTAATGAAAGAAACAGGTAGTGATATGCATACTCTAATTGCTAATGCTTTCTAATAATATTGTAGTCTGGGTTTCTGTATTAGTTTTGTGAAAAGTGTGGAGGGATCTATGGCTCAGGGAAGAGTATTACTTCCCTGGTTCTGTGACAAATGAGGATTTTAATCTGATTCATAACCTTTTACAAACAGCTCCATCTTGACCAGAGCACTGTATTTGGTGACCTATTCAATTTATTAATGTTACACATTGGGCCTAAGTGCCTACAATGGGAAAATGACAACAAGTAAGTACTGGTGACCTCATTAACTTGGCTAATACCGCTGAATGGATGGCTTTGCATTATGGGAGTTTGCCCCATGGAAACCCTTCTACCTGAGGACAGAGATAGTAAGATACAATCTTGCTGTTGGCTGCTGCAGAAATTTATATGTTTCAGCCACTCTGCTCATTTGCATATACCCCAGTGCTTTTTATTTTGTAATACTATCTTTTGTGCCCAGATGACACCTCTCTCTACATAGGATTCATCTTTCGTTTGACTTGTTTATCATCACACATCTGTAATGTTTTAGGAAGTAGAATGTTTCATGGTTCAGTTTCAGGAAACAGAGACCATTCTAGCTCTTTTAAGAAGAGATTTAAATATGGAGAATTTTGTCCTTATACAGTCGAAGTTTTGAGCTCAATGTTGGGCCTACAGAAATGACTCACAGAGCTGTACCGCTGAACTAGCCTGAAATTTTATTTTATTTTATTTTATTTTATTTTATTTTATTTTATTTTATTTTATTTTATTTATTTTATTTTATTTTTATTTTATTTTATTTTATTTTATTTTTTAGAGAGAGACACAGAAATAGTGAAGGAGATAGCAAGAGAGAGCATGAAACAGGGAGAAGAGGGAGAAGCCAGCTCCCCACTGAGCAGGGAGCCTGACACAGGGCTTGATCCCAGGACCCTGAGATCATGACCTGAGCCAAAGGCAAGCACTTAACTGACTGAGCTACCCAGAAGTCCCTAGCCTGAAATTTTAACTGCTGTTTGATTAGGAAGTTAAAGAATCAGGATGCTGCTATGGAACTGTGGAATTCAAAAGCTCACCACAATAACCTCACAAGACTAGTGACTGGGTGCTGGAACTTGACTGCAGAAAAGTCCAGTATCTCCCTTCCTTAGCCCTACTTGCCAGCCCCAGGAGAAAGAACAGCACAATGATTGCTTCTATCTCCTTTCCACCTTCCAGATCTCATGTGATTATATCTACTTGGTGGGTCCTGATTCCAGAACTCTTGCTGCAAGGGAAGGTAAGGAAATATGTTTTTTTTAGGGGCGCCTGGGTGGCTCAGACATTAAGCAAGCCATCCTGAAATTTCTGCCTGGTTTTCAGTTTTCCAGGCCACAGATCCATTTGATAATCTGTAAGCATCCCCTCCCCTGCCCGCCCCCCCACCCTCGCCCCGGTCTAGAATAGAACTGAGATGGAGAGAACTATGATGGAATACATTCTGCAGTTCTCAAGAATGATTCAAGACTCTGGGTATACTATTTGTCTGCATTTCTGTTTTTAATTTGAAATTGTTTTTGCAATAATGTAACACTTAAAAAGAAAAAAAACCCTCAAGCACACAGAAATGTAGACAGATGGTATAATGAACCCCCATCTATTCACCACCCAAATTAAATTGCTATATAGATTTTGTCATTTTCTTCATCAATCATCTTTTTCCTCCTTTGCTGAAATATTCTAAAGCATATCTCAGATATCATGCCATTTTATCCCTACATTTCTCAGTATGAAATTAAAAAAAAAATAGCCTTTATTTACTACAACTGGGAATGATTCAGCTAAAAATCAAAATATTCTGGGGCATCAGGAGCTTAAAATCCTTTCTCCTAAAACCATAGATGCCAAATACACCTCTGACTCAGTACGAAGCCTACTGAGTATTCACAATACTAAAAAGATTGCAGCATTCCAGGCAATATGAAAGGAATTAAAAAGATAGGTGTGTTCTATGCCTACATGGACAGAAATTTGGCTCATTTCCTATTGAAGCAGTTCAGACATTTGAAAGGTACCATAGCTGCCAGGTGGGTGGATCTGATCATCTTTAACAGTGGTCCTTTTATTAAGGACTTAAGATTTTCTTCTTTGAGATTTCTTTTTTTTCTTTTTTAGATTTTTATTTATTTATTCATGAGAGAGACACAGAGAGAGGCAGAGACACAGGCAGAGGCAGAGGGAGAAGCAGGCTCCATGCAGGGAGCCCAATGTGGGACTTGATCCTGGATCTCCAGGATCACGCCCTGGGCTGAAGGCAGACGCTTAACCACTGAGCCACCCAGGCGTCCCTTCTTTGAGATTTCAACATGATTGAAATTGATATCTCTGGAAAACTACTTATAAAATGAGTGTGAAGCTCAAAGTTTATTTTAATGTTACTAATACTATCTTGGGCTTCAATATAAGCACCCCAATCTGGTTAGCTTGAGATATTTTCTTACATACAGTTTGATATGCAGGGATAACTGTATTCTAAAAGAAACTTGTGGTTAGAATTTTCACATTAAAAAATTCAATTGGGATTGTTGTCAGAGAGATTATAAATCAAAGTTTAGATATGTGGTTTAGCAGTTTCTCTTTAATTTTTTATTTATTTATTTATGATAGTCACACACACAGAGAGAGAGGCAGAGACACAGGCAGAGGGAGAAGCAGGCTCCATGCACCGGGAGCCCGACGTGGGACTCGATCCCAGGTCTCCAGGATCACACCCTGAGCCAAAGGCAGGCGCTAAACTGCTGCGCCACCCAGGGATCCTGCAGTTTCTCTTTAAATAAAATATCTGGTGTAGTTTCTACAAAGTTTCCAGTGAACCTTGTTCTCTGAACCCACAATTCAGAAGGTCTCCTGAGCCCTTGATCTCTGGCAGCATTGCCATTGCTGTTGATCTAGGTGAAACAAGGCAGGGGTAGAAAGAGCAGCTGGAAATAGCTATTGATTTATTTATTTGATATATATTCATGGAGTTTCTGTTATGTGCTGGGCACTGTGCTAAGTACTGTGGGTAAATTAAAGAAGAAATGACAAGGACCTTGGTTACAAGATGCTTATAGTCTACTGAAGGTAAGACCTTTACACAAAGTAGAACATGAAAAAAAAAACCAACAAAGTAGAACATGAAGTATAGAATAAATATGGGAATTCTAAAGAGGAAAAAATTTGTTCCTTTTAGATTCTGGGATCTGAGACAGCTGCATGGAGAGATGGTAGATGAAAGGAGCTGGAGAGTATATTTCGAATTTGGACATGGTCAGGAAAGAAAAGAAAGTTTCCTCAGACTGTTCCAAAACACTGTATTTTTTACAGAAGAGCCTCAGAAGCTGCTGCCCTCAGGTGTGCAGACAAGTGATATTGCTGTTTTTCAGTACATGTCTTATGTGTTACTTATGTATTGTGTATAAGTTATATATTATTAATTATGAAAGGGACAAAAGAAATTACTTGTCAAATATTCTATTTTTAAAAAATATTTTATTTATTTATTCATGAGAGAGAGAGAGAGAGAGAGAGAGGCAGAGACACAGGCAGAGGGAGAAGCAGGAAGCAGGCTCCATGCAAGGAGCCTGATGTGGGACTTGATCCTGGGTCTCCAGGATCACAACCTGGGCTGCAGGCGGCACTAAACTGCTGCGCCACTGAGGCTGCCCCCCCCCTTTTTTTTTAAAGATTTACTTGTCAAATATTCTAATGCTATACCTTATCAGTGTTCTGTGAATCTCTTGTAGCTTTGCTTCTGTAACCCCTCTAGGATTTGGGGATGAATAGGGAGCAAGCTGTTGCTTCCATCAGTCTTTAATGTGAAATAACTTTAATTCATAAACTTTCCAACCTACCCCCATATGTAAAATGCACAAAGGTATAAATAAAAGGAGATAAAATATAATAAATAGCAATAATTGTGTTCTGTTTTACCTCCTTAAGTCTTTCTTTAGTCTGTCTTTCCACATGTTCACCATCCAATTCCAGGTTGGTAGTTCTCACTTAGTATTCCCTGCCTTTAGCTCCGTTCTCTTCCATTCCAGTCTATCCTGCAGAGTGAAATTTCCACAGCTCCAATATTTCTTCTTGCTTAGGAATCCTTCAATGACACTGCATTGCTTCTAGTATAAAATTTGAATTCCAGTTTATCAAGCAAGGTCTTCCACAATCATTTGATCAGGATTGAGGTGTTTGATCCAAGAGTATTGAAGTACAATATAAGCAATTGATAAATATAGTTGAATGTTATGTTATAGGGTAAAACAATAATTGGTATAACATGATAATACATTTACTCTTGACTATATCTTGTTTGGTATTTTTTTTAAAGATTTTATTCATGAGATACACAGAGAGAGAGAGAGAGAGAGAGAAAGAGAGAGAGAGGCAGGGACACAGGCAGAGGGAGAAGCAGGCTCCATGCAAGGAGCCCGATGTGGGATTCAATCCAGGGACTCCAGGATCACACCCTGCACTGCAGGCAGGCACCAAACCGCTGAGCCACCCAGGGATCCCCTTGTTTGGTATTTTTCTTATCCTATTTCTTACATGAGCCATTTAGCTGAACCTTACTTTATGGAATAGATTCTTTATTCTATGAAATTAATTTCTGAATTTTAAGAAATTTTAAGAAATTTCCACACTAAATTCCTTTACAGAATTAGAACTTGATCCTTCCATAATGTCTCTTGATCTTAAAATTTAAAAAAATTTAAATTTTCGGGATGCCTCAGTGGCTCAGTGGTTGAGTGTCTGACTTTGGCTCAGGTAGTGATCCCAGAGTCCTGGGATCAAGTTCCACATTGGGCTCCCCATGGGGAGCCTGCTTCTCCTTCTGCCTATGTCTCTGCCTCTCTCTGTATGTCTCTCATAAATGAATAAATGAAATCCTTTAAAAGCAATTAAACTTTCAAACATCTTATGTTTAAAGGAAATTAAGTCAATCTTTAATATATAAATTTATGTGTATTTATTTTTTATATTTTTTAAATTTATTTTTTATTGGTGTTCAATTTACCAACATACAGAATAACCCCCAGTGCCCGTCACCCATTCACTTCCACCCCCCGCCCTCCTCCCCTTCTGCCACCCCTAGTTCGTTTCCCAGAGGTAGCAGTCTTTACGTTCTGTCTCCCTTTCTGATATTTCCCACACATTTCTTCTCCCTTCCCTTATATTCCCTTTCACTATTATTTATATTCTCCAAATGAGTGAGAACATATAATGTTTGTCCTTCTCCGATTGACTTACTTCACTCAGCAATTTATGTGTATTTAATATACATTATATAATTATGTTATATATGTTACACATAAGTTATATAATTATAAATATATAGCTTATATACAATATATATTTAATACACAAATTTACAGCAGTTAGGCTTTTTACTAGTCTTTTTTTTTTTTTTTTTTTAATTCATGAGAGACAGAGAGAGGCAGAGACATAGGCAGAGGCAGAAGCAGGCTCCCTGTGGGGAGCCTGATGCAGAACTCAATCCCAGGATCCTGGAATCATGACCTGAGCCAAAGGCAGACACTCAACCACTGAGCTAACCAGGTGGTTACTAGTCTTAGGACAATGAAATAAAGGTCATTTTACTAATCTTAAGACAATGAAATAAAGGTCATTTTAGAAAGATGCCAATGACTTGATTGAATATAATGCAATGCATCAGTTTCCAAATCTCAATAACCTACAGCAAGGTGGTGTGTGATTTTCATATTCTGTTTCTTGGTACCTTTAAAAATTGCTGACATTTGGAAACACAAGTTGATCTGGACAAAAGAAGGAGTAAGTTACAGAAAAAAAGCCAGGGCAATGATTTTTTTTTAAACATTTTATTTATTTATTCATGAGAGACATGGAAAGAGAGAAGCAAAGATGCAGGCAGAGGGAGAAGCAGGCTCTATGCGGGAAGCCTGACGTGGGACTCAATCCCAGGACCCCAGGATCACGCCCTGGGCCAAAGGCAGGTGCTAAACTGCTGAGCCCCCCAGGGATCCCCAGGGCAATGATTTAAAATCAACAATGACTTTAAAAATGGAACAGTGGATGGGCACATAGGTGGACCAGTTAGTTGAGTGTCTTACTCTTGGTTTCAGCTCAGATTGTGATCTCGAGGTCATGAGATTGAGCCCCACACCAGGCTCTGCACTTGGAGTGGAGTCTACTTGGGATTCTTTCTCCCTCTCCTTCTGTCCCTTCCCACCACTTTCTTTCTCAAAAATAAACAAATCTTTAAAAAAAAAAAAAATGGGCCAGTGCATTTACTGACACTTAAAGGGAAATCATATGATAAGAAAGTAACATCAAAAAGATGTTACTAGGGGATCCCTGGGTGGCTCAGCGGTTTGGCGCCTGCCTTTGGCCCAGGGCGTGATCCTGGAGTCCTGGGATCGAGTCCCACGTCAGGCTCCCAGCATGGAGCCTGCTTCTCCCTCCTCCTGTGTGTCTGCCTCTCTCTCTCTCTCTATCATAAATAAATAAATAAATCTTAAAAAAAAAAAAAGATGTTACTAAAGCATAGGTTAAGGTGTCTTGAACTTTTATTTTATTTATTTTTATTTTTTATTTTTTATTTTTTTTTTTTGTCTTGAACTCTTAAACAGTCTGCTGGGGTGATGCTTTTTATTCATTTGTTCATTCATTCATTAATTCATTCAAATGCTTATTCAATGTTCATTCAAAAATATGAAGCATGCTAAGTAGGCCCTGGCAATGTGATGGCAAAGGAGCCAAAGTTCTGACTTCCTTAGAATTTTCAATCTGGTGTGAAGATATAGGGAATGGTTGGGTGGAAACAGACAGTAAGTAAGTACATAATAAATAAGAAGGTTAACCTTGGGGGCATTTAGGTGGCTCAGTTGTTTGAGCTTCTGATTCTTGATTTCAGCTCAGGTCTTGATGTCAAGATGATGGGATCAAGGCACAGGTTGGACTCTGTGCTCAGCATGAAGCCTGCTTGTCCGTCTCCCTCCTGCTTCTTTTTTTTTTTTAAATATTTTTTGGTAGCATGAGTTTTATTTATTTTTTATTTTTAAAAGATTTTATTTATTTATTCATGAGAGACACACACAGAGAGAGAGAGAGAGAGAGAGGAAGAGACACAGGCAGAGGGACAAGCAGGCTCCCTGCGGAGAGCCCCTTGTGGAACTTGATCCTGGCACTAGGGGATCACACCCTGAGCAGAAGGCAGATGATCAACCACTGAGCCACCCAGGCTCCCAAACGTTAACTTTTGATAGAAGTAAATTCCATGAAGGAAATAAGACAATGGGAGGTGATAGAAATTGCAGAAGGAGTGGTTATTTTATATAGGCCTGTCAGGAAAGAATTTCTAAGAACAGAGAATAGATTTATATGATGAGAAAGAGCCATAGGAATAAAGGACTAGGAGAAGAATGTATCTAGTGGAGAGCACAGTAAATGTAAAGGCCTATAGGTTGTAATAAATTTGGCATGATTGCAAGAAACTCAGGAGCAAGAGGAGATGTGAGGTGGACAGGCAGGGAAAAGATTATACCAGGCCACTGAAGCCATGGTAAGGAGTTTGGATTTTAATTCTAAATGAAATGATCAAAACCTAGTTTGCCAAGTGCTGTCTTCGAGGAGTTCACAGTCTAGTAGAGGAGACAGACAAAACAAGAAATAATGACAGGTCAACAAGAAGTAGTTGACTTCCATGTCCTATCAGTGGTTTCTCAACCAAAGTGGAGAAAGTGGAGAAAGTTAAGAACTACATATGCATGAGTGCCATCCCCTAAATTTCTGATTTTAATGGAACTGGGCTGAGATTGGGCCTCCGTAAGCTGATTAAGAAGGTGATTCTAGGGGATCCCTGGGTGGCTCAGCGGTTTAGTGCCTGCCTTCGGCCCAGGGCCTGATCCTGGAGACCTGGGATCGAGTCCCACATCGGGCTTCCTGCATGGAGCCTGCTTCTCCCTCTGCCTGTGTCTCTGCCTCTCTCTCTCTCTCTCTCTCTCTCTGTGTGACTATCATAAAAAAAAAAAAATTAAAAAAATAAAAAAAGAAGGTGATTCCAATGTCATCAAGGTTCTGAATTACTGATGAGAACAAAGGACAGATGTTGGTAGTTTCCAGGCAGGTTCACTCAAGAAACCATAAGTATAGGACTGGAAAGTTTCCCTGAAGATCAAGGCTGGAATCAAACAGCTTATATCATGTCCAGAAGTTCATATTGTAAAGAAATGTGTTTAAGCCATAATCACAAAGCCCAGAGCAGGTAGCTTGATGAGTCTTGTATATAGAAAAAAAAAAAATGAAAATAGCAGCTTTTCAGTAGAAAAATGATACAAAGAAAAAATAAGGGGTAACATACATATTTTAGAAGAGAAATAAAAATGAAGCTATCAATTTGACAGTCAAATTACTGAGTCCTGATGGTTAGCCACTATTTGATGTTCTAAACCATGTGAGACATCTGCCCTACAGCAAGGGAGGAACAAAGGGAGCTATAGAAATGCTGGCTCTTAAAAATGCTTGGCAGATGCTGTCTTCTGCAATTCAGTGATTCATTCCATGATTTGTAGAACTGCTCTTGGTACACACACACACACACAAAATATATATAACAGAGTTTATCAGTCTTTACCTTTTCTCTTACTGTATACCCTGAGAAAGTCAAAGTAGTGACCACTTACATTCGGGTCAGTGTCAGGATTCAGAATACTAACTCCGTTTACAAATACATCAAATAGATGATAATACATCATAATGGTTTGGAAAAACACTTTAGAACTTACTCTTTTCCTTAAATTTTGTGAAAAATAGAGTTGAACAGGATGTGCATAATGTGTTGTTTGTTGGTCCTGATATCTCAGTTTAGTGCACAAACACATTTTTCCTTGGTTGTATGGATGTGTGTGTGTGTGTGTGTGTGTGTGTGTGTTTGGAAATAGTTTGCACCATTTTAACTTATATCCTGCTTATTCTATTTATATTTAATAGTTTCTATATTAAATTATTCTATGTAATACTTTCTCCTTTTTATATATTTTGAATTTTTTACATTTTACTAAATTAATCTATCAAGGAGATGTCAACAATTAATGAGCCTCTAATCTGTCACCATTAAACCAATCCTACCATTCTGCTACTTAGAGACCGTTCAGTTGGTTATGGAATTAAACATATACTTTTTTTTTTTCTAGGACAGTGATTTCTAGACTTTTGAATCTCACATACTTGTAAAATTTTAAAATAAAGGAGGGAAACTCAAATGTGGTTGCAAATGTTTTGTTTTCCCAATATAAGGCCATAAAGGAAAGTAAAGCTGCCTAACAGAATTACCAGTTCATTAAAAAAATGTTAACTCTGGAATATTACTCAGCTATTAGAAATGACAAATACCCACCATTTGCTTCAACGTGGATGGAACTGGAGGGTATTATGCTGAGTGAAGTAAGTCAGTCGGAGAAGGACAAACATTATATGTTCTCATTCATTTGGGGAATATAAATAATAGTGAAAGGGAAAATAAGGGAAGGGAGAAGAAATGTGTGGGAAATATCAGAAAGGGAGACAGAACGTAAAGACTGCTAACTCTGGGAAACGAACTAGGGGTGGTAGAAGGGGAGGAGGGCGGGGGGTGGGAGTGAATGGGTGACGGGCACTGGGTGTTATTCTGTATGTTAGTAAATTGAACACCAATAAAAAATAAATAAATAAAAAATAAAATAAAAAAAAATGTTAACTCCAAAAAAGTAAGAAATGGCTGCCATAATATTCTAATTCTTTTTTTTTTAAAGATTTTATTTATTTATTCATGAGAGACAGAGAGAGAGAGGCAGAGGGAGAAGCAGGTTCCATGTAGGGAGCCCGATGCAGAATTTGATCCCAGGACTCTAGGATCATGCTCTGGGCCGAAAGCAGGCGCTAAACCGCTGAGCCACCCAGGGATCCCCTCTAATTTTTTTTTTTTTTTTAAGATTTATTTACTTATTTATTCATGAGAGACAGAGAGAGAGAAAGGCAGAGACATAGACAGGGTCCTTGAAGGGAACATGATGTGGGACTTGATCCAGGAACTCCAGGGTCATGACCTAAGCCAAAGGCAGATGCTCAACCAATGAGCCACCCAGGTGTCCCTATTCTTTTTAATTCTGAAGTTCTATTTTAAATGCTGATTGTTTAAGTGATAATTACCTCTCTACATTCCTTTATAACAATCACCACCATACTTAGCACAGTGCTAAATACATAAGTGGTGTCCAGTAAATACATATTTTTTCCAGGAAATATTTTATTTTATTTTTTGAAAGATTGGATTTTTAAGTAATCTCTATACCCATTGTGGGGCTCAAACTTACAACGCCAAGATCAAGAGTCACCAAGAGTCACACACTCCACCAAGTAAGCTAGCCAGGTACCACCATGAAATATTTTAAAACATTCTAGTTGTTTTATTTATTTGTTTTTAAATTTTTTAAAAAAGATTTTATTTACTTACTCATGAGATACCCAGAGAGGGACAGACACAGGCTGAAGGAGAAACAGGATTCCCACAGGAAACCTGTTGGGGAACTTGATTTGGGTAACCAGGATCATGCCCTGAGCCGAAGGCAGGTGTTCAACCACTGAGCCACCCAGGCGTCCCTATTTTTAAATTTTTTTTAAAAAGATTTTATTTATTTGGTCACGAGAAACACAGAAAGAAAGTGAGAGACACAGGCAGGGGGAGGAGAAGCAGGCTCCATGCGGGGAGCCCGATGTGGAACTCGATCCCTGGTCTCCAGGATCATGCCCTGAGCCAAAGGCAGATGCTCAACCACTGAGACACTCAGGCGTCCCCTATTTTTAAATTTCTAAAAAATATTTTACTTTTAGGTAATCTCTACATCCACTGTGGGGCTTGAGCTGACAATCTCAAGATCAAGAGTCTTATGCTCTACATGAGCCAGGTGCCCCATTCTGATTGTTTTAGACTCACACAATATCTGGCAAAGCAGTAGCTCCTCAGTAAAGATTTGTTGAAGGAGTGAGTAAATGAATGAATATTCTTTTTTGCTTTGTTAGTGTATCCAGAGTTCAGACAGTGATTCTCATCATTTTGAGCAGGTAGAAATGATCACCAAGCCTGATGAATAGATTATTCTCTACATCTGTTGGTGTGTTGCTGTAAGTAAAACAACCATACTTAATGGAAATATACATTTTAATTACAAATGATTGTATTTATACTATTGATTAATTCATTTTATGTAGGTAATTTTAATAAATACTTAACATGTTTCTAATTTAGTTTTTATTCTTTTTTTTTTAAGATTTATTTATTAATTTTAAAGAGACATTGGGGTTGGGCCAGAGGGAGAGAATCTTTAAGCAACCCCCCCACTGATTGTGGAGTCTGACCTAGGTCTTGATCTTAGGATCCATGAAATCATGACCTGAAATGAAACCAAGAGTTAGGAGCTCAACTGACTGAGCCACCTGGGCATCCCTAACTTTTATTCTTCAATGCGAACTGATCAATAATTTTGTAAGTGGTTTTGATATCTTTTATTTATTCCATTCTATCCCTAAGTACAATGATCTTTTCTTTAACTACTTAACACATTGACATTGAAAAGTTGATGTGAAAGGTCAGGTAACTTCTTAGGGAAATGACACATGTATTTAAATGTTTTTCAGTCCTGTTTTGATCGGCAGCCTGCATGGCTTTATTGACTGCTGAATTGGATACATGTGACTTAGCTCATTACTCTTTCATTGAAAGTTATAGCAATTAGGAACAAGAAACCACAAATGGATCTAGGTTCCGCCACAAAATTAAAAAGAAAAAAGATATAAAAGTGATATTGGCTCACACAAATATTAAAATTATACAGAAGTATTTACAGTTAAAGAAGTCTCCTCCTGACCATGACCATCCCCTTTCCCTACTTTTTTAAAAAAATATTTTATTTATTTATGAGAGACACACAGAGAGAATCAGATACATAGGCAGAGGGAGAAGCAGGCTCCATGCAGGAACCCCAATGTGGGACTCGATCCTGGGACTCCAGGATCATGCCCTGAGCCAAAGGCAGACACTCAAGCACTGAGCCACCCAAGTGTCCTCCTCTTTCCCTACTTTTAAGAAAACTCTTGTTAACAATGTGATATCTTATTCTGCTACACACTCACATACATAGAGATTTTTACATAATTATATATTTTTTAAAATTTGGTAAAAAACATAACATAAAACTTACATTTTAACTACTTTTAAGTGTATAGTTAAGTAGTATTCAGTGTATTCACATGGTTTGCAGCACCTCCTCAGACCTTTCATCTTGCAAAACAGAAGCTCTGTATATCCATTAAACCAACTCATTTGTCCCTGCCCCCTTGTTCCAGTAACTACCATCTTACTTTCTGTTTCTATGAATTTGACTACTTCATAAGCTTAAAAAAAAAGAATCAATCTACATCCACTTTTTAAGTAATGTGCTTTTTAAAATTTGACAATGTATGAAGAATTTTCTTCCATGTCCCCATTTTTTTAAAAAGTAAAATTTGGGACACCTGGGTGGCTCAGCGGTTGAGCATCTGCCTTTGGCTCAGGGCGTGATCCTGGAGTTCCAGGATTAAGTCCCACATTGGGCTCCCTGCACGGAGCCTGCTTCTCCCTCTGCCTGGGTCTCTGCCTCTCTCTGTCTCTCATGAATCAATAAATAAAATCTTTTAAAAAAAGTAAAATTTATTTGCTTTTAATTCCTAACCCATTAATTTGTTATAATCATAAAAATACTACATTCTCTGGGTGCATGGATGGCTCAGTTGGTTAAGCATCTGACTTTAGCTCAGGTCATGATCTCAAGGTCCTGGGATTGAGTCCTGCTCTGGGCTCTATACTCAGCAGGGAGTCTGCTTGTATCTCTCCCTCTCCCTCTGCCCCTCCCCTGTTTGTTCTCTCTTTCTTAAATAAATTAATTAAATCTTTAAAAAAATTTGTGAGTAGCTCAGCGGTTGAGCATCTGCCTTCTGCCCAGGGCATGATCCTTGGGTCCTGAGATTGAGTCCCACATTGGGCTCCCTGCAGGGAGCCTGCTTCTCCCTCTGCCTGTGTCTCTACCTCTCTCTCTGTGTCTCTCATGAGTAAATAAATAAAAATTAAAAAATAATTTATTTACATAATTTTTTTAAAAAGATTTTATTTATTCATGAGAGACACACAGAGAGAGAGAGAGAGAGAGAGAGAGAGAGAAAGAGAGAGGCAGAGACACAGCAGAGGGAGAAGCAGGCTCCATGCAGGGAGCCTGGTGTGGGACTCAATCCCCGGTCCCCAGGATCAGGCCTTGGGCCAAAGGTGGCCCTAAACCTCTGAGCCACCCGGGCTGCCCATATGTACATAATTTTTAATAGCTGCAAAATATCCCATTCTTTCTACCACCATAATTTGCTTTTGTTGAGCTTTTAGATTGTTTACAGAATTTTGCTACTATAAACAATGCTGGCACATCTATGGGTATAATCAACATTTTACATTACTTCCTAAGGATGAATTCCTAGTAGTATTAATACTGGGCCAAAGGGTGATATGATTTATAAGACTTTTGATTCATATAACCAAATTGATTTCCAGAAAGGACCAATTTATTTCCCAAAATGAAGTGAACATAAATGTCCATTTTGTTGCACTCTGGCCAATATTGGGAATAAAAATAAATTACAGCACTTACCTATTTGTTTTTGGAGATGGTATTTCATCATTTCCAATATTTTAAAATATAGAGGTTACTCTCTTCTCCTCACTTGTTCTTTTTATATAGGCACAATTTATGTTTTATCCAATTCCCTACATAGAATCTAGTACATATAGGAAGAAAGCTAACAAATTTAGGATCTAAGATTTTTGTAAATAATTTGTCGAAATTTGAAGTAAATAGCTAATAGTGCTATATTAGGAGTAATGTTTGTAGCTAGAATGGAGTCCTCATGTATTCAATTGCAAATACTGCTAAACTATATTAATACCTTTCTACTACTATCTCTATAGAAAAGAAATCTGAAATGGCACTACCAGGAAAATTTTGCATAAACTCCTACAATAAAGAAGCTAGCAAAAGCAAGGTTGTTTTTTTTTTTTTAAAGATTTTATTTATTTATTCATGATAGACACGGGGTGGGGGGGGGGGGCAAAGACACAGGCAGAGGGAGAAGCAGGCTCCGTGCAGGGAGCCCAACGTGGGACTCAATCACACCCTGGGCTGAAAGCAGGCACTAAACCGCTGAGCCACCGGGGCTGCCCGCAAAAGCGAGTTTTATTGTGAAGTAAAGAACAAGAGTTTTATTTAAATGGGTGAAACATTTCCATTTAATTTTAATGTCTTTAAATGATACATTTCCCACTGTTAATAGCAGTAATCCCCATGGAGAGTAACGTTCTTGTTAAAGTCATAATAGATCTCTGTTCACTCATTTCACAGCTTGAAGGTACACTTTTTAGACAGTAGAATGATAATTAATCTTTGCTGCAATATTTCTCAATGACTTGTGAAAAAGCAGGATTTTTGTTAGAGTGTCATTACAATTGGTGAACCTGTGGAATTACTACTATACATTTTAAAGGAACTTTAAAAATTTTAACTAGAGATAACCATTTACAAATGGACAGAGTCACATTTACAAATTAACCATTTTTTCTTTACAATTAAAAATCCTAACTTGTGGCTACAGAAAGAATTACATGCCTTTACATGTCCACACTATGTTTCTCATTTAAAATATATGTCAAAATGTTGTTTGATAGTCAGCAAAATGTTTTAAATATCCTAATAGTCTAATTTATATTCCATGACCAATAATCTTAGTTATAATCCAAGAACACATTTCTATCAAAATAAAATTTCATGTATTATATTAGAAAAGTAGGCTAGCTGAACTGGGTCTTTATATTAGTTTACATTCATTTCTAATTTTTCACTAAAGTCTCTTAATATGTTTTATGGTTATTTTCCTAATTCAACAATTACTATTACTTGTTTTAAAAGAGAATCCAAAGTGATAGATGTTAAGTGGCTTTCCAGGGTCATAGCGCTAAGAGGAAGATATTAAGATTGCTGACTCAGTCCTTATCCATTAGACCAAACTGTTAGTATATAATGATGTATAACAGTTGTTAACCTTTTGGGGCCTCTGGAAAACACACATGTGCATATGAAAGGGGGCATGTTCTAAATCAATACACAGCTAAACCAAGATTTGATTAAGGAAGAGCTCATTAAAAAGGAAACATTTAACTATAGTAGTTTTCATTAGCATACTTGGAAAGTATTATCTTATAAATAAATACTGCAATTTCCTTTTCCTTATCAAAATGCAAGAACATATATTTTTAAAAAGAAAACAACTCCATATTTACATTACTCTGACATTACTCTCACTTGTATATGAGGTGCATTGCTGTTTGTGGATTGTTTTTCAATCCACATGGATGGATTGCTCACATCCATGATTTTTAAAACATAATCACAATTATATATATATATATAAGTTTTACTATTTTTATAATATTATTTTACATTGAGGTTTAGGTAATTTCCTAAGGACCCATATAAATTGAAAATTCATAAACTCACAAACAAATCTAGGCATGCCAATAATCTGTTACACACTGAAACTATTTTGCAATACAGAGTATTTTGTAAGGCATTTTTAAAAAGATTTTATTTATTTATTCATGAGAGACACAGAGAGGGAGAGAGAGGCAGAGACATAGGTAGAGGGAGAAGCAGTCTCCCCGCGAGAGGCCCGATGTGGGACTAAATCCTGGGACTCCAGGATTACACCCTGGGCAGAAGACAAGGGCTAAACCGCTGAGCCACCCAGGGATCCCCCACCCAGGCATCTCTTGTTAAACATTTTTTACTTCATACTGATAACCTTCTGGAATCATGTACTTAATTCTTTAGTAAGAGTTGTGAAAGGAGAACAGCAATACAGAAATTCTCGATGTTTCAATCTTTTTTTTTTTTTTTTAGGAGAGGTAGATAGTGGGGAAGGAGTAGAGGACAAGGGAGAGAGAATCTTAAGCAGGCTTATCCCAGGATGGAGCCTGATGTGGGGCTGAATCTCATACCCCTGAGATCATAACCTGAGTTCTAAATCAGACACTTACCTGAGTCACCCAGGTGCCCCTCAATGTTTCAGAATAGAGTTAGGCATGAACCAGCCAGCTGCAGCAGAAATGGCAGGATGAGAAGAAATAAGACAAATCAAACTGAGGTTTTTGAAAAGGTCATTATTGTGAGACTCTGGGTGGGTCTAAAGAGGAAGTCCAGGCTAGTGGGCACTCTATTGCAAATGGGGTTGAAGACACGTCAATAAAATTATATGTATCTTGAAAATCCCATGATATTGTTCTTCAACAGCCATGTGTAGCATAGGTACAGAGAATCCAGGAGCATGGTCAATTTGGTATTACAATCCTTGCCTCAGGATTTAGGATCTGTTGCAAGATCCTCTTCCCTGAGAGGGGCCTGACAAGAGCCTAGCAAGATTACAACCCCCAGGAACTGATACCAACTCAGATCCAGAGAATGAGACCATCAAGGATTCACTTACCACAAATGGACATCTGGATAGATGCAGACCAAGGGAATAAGACCAAAGTGCACTTGACTAAAGTGGGCCAGGTAGGGTGGTCAGAAGGGGTAAGTTGAACTTGGTTCTTTACTATTGAGTCAAAACTCATTAAATCATTATTGTCTAAGGTTAGGATTGATTGTAGAGACAAGGGTCAGCATTGAGCACAAGGATGGGAGAGTAGGGGAAGGGGATGAGGACGAGAGTGGAATGCAGGTGAAGTCAAGTTAAGCTGTCTGAAAGGGTGAGAGTGGATGGGGAACCTGTCAGGGGTGGAATGCATAGATGTAGCTGAAGCACCCTGGATGTCTTTAATATTTTTTACAACTCAAAATGGAAAGTCAGAAAATGATTTCTTAGTTTTGGAGACATTTGGAGTAAAAATTACCTGAGATTTTTTCCATAAAGATGCACAAGTATTTAGGCAAGTAATATAATTATTATAACCAGCTATATGAAAGCTGCAGTTGTCATTTTTAATGGCTTGTCTCTGCACCCAATGTGTGGTTCAAACTCACAAACCTTGAGACCAAGAGTTGGTCTGAGCCATTCTTCTGACTGAGCCAGCCAGCCACCCCTTTTAATGGCTTGTCTTAATGATCAAAACAGCTTCTAATTTTTTTCTGAGATAATCTCTTTCTTTCTAGATAAGTACCTGAAGTCCTTTTTATTCAGTGATTATTAAAATGATGCCCATGATTTGACTTTCTTCTTTTTTTCTTCCTTTTTTTTTTGACTGAGATATAATTGATGTATAACATCACATTAGTCTTAGGTGTACAACATAATGATTCCATATTTACATGTATTGTGAAATGATCACCACAATAAATCTAGTTAACTTACATCCCACACATAGTTAATTTTTTTTTGGTTGTGATGAGAACTTTTAAAATTTACTCTCTTAGCAACTTTCTTTTTTTTTTTAAGATTTCAGTTTTTTTTTTTAATTTTTATTTATTTATGATAGTCACACAGAGAGAGAGAGAGAGGCAGAGACACAGGCAGAGGGAGAAGCAGGCTCCATGCACCGGGAGCCCGATGTGGGATTCGATCCTGGGTCTCCAGGATCGCGCCCTGGGCCAAAGGCAGGCGCCAAACCGCTGCGCCACCCAGGGATCCCAGCAACTTTCAAATATACAAGATAGTATTAACTACAGTCACCACGCTGTACATTACATTCCCAGGACTTATGTTATAACTGGAAGTTTGTACCTTTTGATCCCTTTCACCTATTTCGCCATCTCCTATCCCCCTACCTCTGGCAACCACCAATTTGTGTTCTGTATTTATGAGCTTTTTTTTTTTTTTTTTTTAAAGATTCCCCTATAAGTGAGATAATGTGGTATTTATCTTTCTCTATTTGCCTTGTTTAGCATAATGCCCTTAAAGTCCATCCATATTGGGGGATCCCTGGGTGGCTCAGCGTTTTGGCATTTGCCTTTGGCCCAGGGCGTGATCCTGGAGCCCCGAGATCGAGTTCCACGTCAAGCTCCTGGCATGGAGCCTGCTTTTCCCTCCCTCTGCCTCTCTCTCTCTCTATGTCTATCATAAATAAATAAATCTTAAAAAAAAAAAGTCCATCCATATTGTCACAAATGGCAAAATTTTCTTCTTTGTGACCAATATTCCATTATATAGATATATATGGATATATACAGATGTGTATATCACATCTTTTCTTCAACTGACATTTTTTATGTTATTTAAAATCAATTAACGTATAGCGCATTATTAGTTTCAGAGGTAGTTTAGTGATTCATCAGTTGCATATACCACCCAGTGCCATACATCAGATACCCTTCTTATTGCCTATCACCCAATTATCCCATTCCCCCCACCAACCTCCCCTTCAGCAACCCTCAGTTTGTTTCCTATAGTTGAAAATCTCTTATGGTTTGTCTCCCTCTCTGATTTCATCTTATTTTATTTGTCCCTCCCTTCCCCTATGTTCATTTGTTTTTGTATTACATCATCCATATGTCTATCCATCCATATGTCTATCTTTATCCATATGTCTATCAATGGACACTTGGGCTGTTCCCATAATTTGGCTATTGTAAATAATGCTACTATAAACATAGGCGTGCATGTATCCTTTTGAATTTGTCTTTTTGTATTTTTTTTTTTTTGGTAAATATCCAGTAGCACAATTAGTAGATTGTAGGGTGTTCTATTTTTAATTTTTTGGAGGAACCTCCATATTGTTTTTTTTTTAAAGATTTTATTTATTTATTCATAGAGACAGAGAGAGAAAGGCAGAGACACAGGCAGAGACAGAAGCAGGCTCCACGCAGAGAGCCCGACGTGGGACTCGATCCAGGGTCTCCGGGATCACACCCTGGGCCGCAGGCAGCGCTAAACAGGCTGCGCCACCGGGGCTGCCCTCCATATTGTTTTTGATAGTGATTGCACTAATTTGCATTCGGACCATTGATGCCCGAGGGTTCCTTTTTCTCCATATCCTTGCCAACACTTGTTTCTTGTGTTTTTGCTTTTAGCCATTCTGACAGGTATGAAGTACTATCTTGTTGTAGTTTTGGTCTGCATTTCCCTGATGATGAGTGATACTGGGTGTTTTTGATTTTTTGAGGAAGCCTCATACTTTTTTCTATATTGACGGCATCAATTTGCAATCCCCACCAATAGTGCACAAGGGTTCCCTTTTTCTCCACATCCTCACCAACTTACTTTCTTTCTTTCTTTCTCTCTCTCTCTTTTCTTTTTCTTTCTTTCATTCTTTCTTTCTTTCTTTCTTTCTTTCTTTCTTTCTTTCTTTCTTCTTTCTTTCTTTCTTCTTTCTTTCTTTCTTTCTTTCTTTCTTTCTTTCTTTCTTTCTTCTTTCTTTCTCTTTCTTTCTTTCTTTCTTTCTTTTCTTTCTTTCTTTTTCTCTTTCTTTCTTTCTTTTTCTTTCTTTCTTTCTTTCTTTCTTTCTTTCTTTCTTTCTTTCTTTCTTTCTTTCTTTTTCTTTCTTTCCTTCCTTCCTTCCTTCCTTCCTTCCTTCCTTCCTTCCTTCCTTCCTTCCTCCCTAACTAACTTCCTAACTAACTTCCTAACTTCCTAACTAACTTCCTTCCTAACTTCCTTCCTTCCTTCCTTCCTTCCTATATTTTATTTATTTGACAAAGAGAGTGAGAGAGAGCACAAGCAGGGGGAGTGGCAGGCAGAGGGAGAGGGAGAAGTAGGCTCCCCACTGAGCATGTGGGAGCAGCAGGCTCCCCACCAAGCAGCCCCTCAATGAGGACCTCTATCTCAGGACCCTGGGATCATGACCTGAGTTGAAGGCAAATGCTTAACTGACTGAGCCACGCAGTCACCCCACTCTTATTTCTTATCTTCTTTATTAACTAACCATTCTCACAAGTGTGAGGTGATATTTTATTGTGGTTTTGATTTGCATTTCCCTGATGATTAATGATGCTGAGCAACTCTTCATGTATCTATTGGCCATTAATGTGTCTTCTTTTTTTTTTTAAGATTTTATTTATTTATTTGTGAGAGACAGAGAGAGAGAGAGAGCGCACGAGAGAGAGCAGAGACACAGGCAGAGGGAGGAGAAGCAGGCTCCATGCAGGCAGCCAGATGTAGGACTCGACCCTGGGACTCCAGGATCACACCTTGGGCCGAAGGCAGGTGCTCAACCACTGAGCAACCCATGCATCCCATGTCTGTCTTGTTTAGAAAAATGTCTATTCAGATCCTCTGTCCATTTTTAATTGGGTTGTCTGTTTTTCTGCTATTGAGTTTTATGAGTTCCTTATATATTTTGGGTATTAACCCCTTATCAGATATGTGGTTTGTAAATATCTTTTCCCATTCATTAGGTTGCCTTTTCATTTTGTTGATGGTTTCTTTTGCTGTGCAGAAGCTTTTTAGTTTGATGTAGTCTCACATGTTTTTCTTTTGTTACTTTGGCTTTTGGCATCATACCCAAAAAATCGTTGCCAAGATCAGTGTTAGGGAGCTTTCCACCCATGTTATCTTCTAGGAGTTTTATGGTTTCTGGTCTTATATTCAAGTGCTTAATCTATTTGGAGGTAATTTTTGTTGTGATGTTGACCTCTATTCTTGAACCATTGACCTAAACTGTTGAGATCATTACTGCTCTGTCCAGGCAGAGGAATTTCTTAAGAATTTTAAATGTATAACTTCACGTCCAGTTTGGGATATTTGTGAGAGTGAAAGGGGGTGCTATTGATTATTAAACTTGGACAATAGATGATAGCCTGGGCTGTTCCAAGCAAATCAAGATGTATGGTCACCTTAGTGTGAGAACATAATTCTCCTTGTTTCTCTGAAATTCTGCATGTCTTATGAGCATTGCCATTGCCAGCCTTTTGTTCAGGACTATTTTTTCAAGAATGTTGGTTTAGCAAACAGCTTTGGAAGAGGGTATCTCTCTCTGGAGCAGAAAGAAAAGATTAAGTTTTTTTTTTTTAAAGATTTTATTTAATTTATTTATTCATGAGAGACATAGACATATACAGAGAGGCAGAGACACAGGTGGAGGGAGAAGCAGGCTCCATGCAGGGAGCCCGATGTGGGACTTGATCCCGGGATGGGGATCATACCCTGAACCGAAGGCAGTTGCTCAACTGCTGAGCCAGGCATCCCAGATTGAGGTTTTCTATCTTAGAGTTCCTCTTCTTTCACACAACAGGTGTCTCTTGGCCCTTCTTGTGTCACTCTGTTGTGTCACACTACTGCTGTTCTGCGTGTAATAAACTATCCTTTGTCTCTGATCCAGGAGTCTTGTGTCTTCTGCTAACATCCATGAAATTGTGGCATGCTGACTTGTTTGTCTGCAAATAGGGTAAGTCTCAAACCTTTCACATTTATTGCCGTCTGATACTCTAATACTTTTATAAATAACTATATAAACGTGTCACTACTAAAAACAAAAACTCCCAAATATGTCATTAATATTACTACTACTACTACAATTATGAATTCAGTTGAAATTTCATTTTGTGTATCTGAAAATTTCTCTTCCAAAGAATATTCTAAGATGAAAATCAGCAAAAGCAAAGGTAGGCATTACTGTATCTGGTATCATTGATTTCAAGATAGACTTTTAATCTGTCAGATTAAATATGTAATTATTATAATTAATAATTAAATTATTAAAAGTAAGTTATAATTTTATCTCAATGCACCAGTTAATTGTATAATTCTATTGTATAGTATTGATTTCTTAAAACAATGTAGCATTTTAAAAAAATATTTTATTTATTTATTCACAAGAGACACAAAGAGTGAGGCAGAGACATAGTCAAAGGGAGAAGCAGGCTCCCCGCAGGAATCCCGATGCAGGACTCCATCCGAGGACCCTGGGATCACAACCTGAGCCGGAGGCAGATGCTCAACCACTGAGCCACCCAGGTCTCGCTATGTTACTCAAAATGTTTGTGGCTAGAATTCTTTTTCCTAGCATAATGATCCACATTTTCAAGGAGTATATAAGTTTTTTTTCCTGGTGTGATGATGAGCTGGATTTATTATTTTTATAATAGGTTTATTGAGATTTAATTCACAGAACAAGCAATTCACCCATTTAAAATGTAAAGTTCTGGGATGCCTGGGAGGCTCAGCGGTTGAGCATCTGCTTTTGGCTCAGAATGTGATCCCGGAGTTCTGGGATTGAGTCCCACATCGGACTCCTGTATGGAGCCTGCTTCTCCTCCCTCTGCCTATGTCTCTGCTTCTCTCTCTGTGTCTCTCATGAATAAATAAATAAATAAATAAATAAATAAATAAATAAAATCCTAAAAAATAAAATATAAAGTTTAGTGGTGTTTATTCTAAGAAGCATGTAACTTGGTGTAACAAGAAGCATGTAATAAAACGTGCCAAATTCCAAATTTCCCTTTCTTCTACCCTAACTTAGCCCATGTGTTTTTTTTTTAACCTCTTGAACTTTCCTTAACCTTCTTTTAAGTATTTCAGGAGTGAGACACCCTTACTATCCATAGCATTTTAAGGTGGCAGATAATTGCAAAGAGATATACAATGCACCCTAATGATTTCATTTAGCACTTAGGCAGTGCTTTAAGAACATTAACCAATTGATTTGCACAGTGCCCCCTGTGATGAAGCAGTAAGTAGCATTTTCTTTACTTTCACAGTGAGAAAATGTACAGACAGAAGCTAGTTGACTTTCCTGAGCTATTAAAGCTACTGAGATCTTAATACAAATTAAAACTCTCCTGTATTCAAATTTCTGAAACTGGATCCATTCGTGATAGTTTATTTGAGAGTTCTTGGAAAAGGTATATTTTTTAGGCTGTGTGTCTCGTGTATGTTCATATTATGTATTTGTTTTGCAAAGCATAATAGTGAAATTCCCTTATCCAAAAAATAGAAGCTCTTTTATTGGCCAAATGCTTTGAATCAAATGATCTATCATAGCAATCATAAGATTATTGTCTTAAGTAGACCTGTGTGAAAAACTATTTTAGTTATAATAAAATGAGATGGGCTCAAATATTAGTTTTCATTAGTTTAAGGAGAAGTAGTTAATGTTACTATTTTTTTACTCTTTTTTTTTTAAGTAGGCTCCACGCAGAGCCCAATGCAGTGCTTGAATTAATGACCCTGAGATCAAGAGTTAGATGCTTATAGGCACCCCTGTTTTACTTCTAACTAAGTTTAACATACTGAAATATTGGAACTTTACATATCAAAATGATGCAAAGCTCATTTACTATCAGTTTGATTTGTAAAAATTTCTGAGGTGCCTGAGTTGGTTAAATGTCTGCCTTCAGCTCAGGTCATGATCCCAGGGTCCTGTGATGGAGTCCCATATTGGGTTCCCTGCTCAGTGGGGAGTCTGCTTCTCCCTTTCCCTCTGCCCCTCCCCTCTGCTCATGCTTTCTCTCTCTCTCTCAAATAAATAAATCTTAAGAAACCCAAATATTTTCTGAATTGTCTGTTTTGGAGTGGTGATGAATTGTGCTAAACTATTTTTCTCTCTCTCTGTCTCTCTCTGTCTGATTCTCCTTGCTTCGGAGAGAGATGGGTTATTGGAATAAGATACAAAATTGTGACTAGAACAAGGCCCCAGAAGCTTTTTTGAGAAGTGAGCCCTTGGCTCCTTATACAAGTAAACTGAGCTAATTAGCTGCAGTGCTTATTGCAGTATGGTACAACTTGGCAATTGCTTCTCAATAAGCTGATTATGTTACTGTGTCACTGGTTTAAGAAACATTTATTAAACATTTATGATCTGCCAGCAAAGTGCTATATACTGAATATTGGAGGTAAAAGAAGCATACTTCTTGAAAGAACTAGATGATTATCTATAGCTAGCAAATAATTTCAAAATTCCTTAGTTGTGAATCAAAATATAAGACTTTATATATATATATATATTTTTTTTTTAAGATTTTATTTATTCATGAGAGACACAGAGAGAGGAAGAGACAAAGGCAGAGGGAGAAGCAAGCTCCCTGCAGGAAGCCTGATGCAGAACTCGATCCCAGAACCCGAGGATCATGACCTGAGCCAAAGGCAGGCGCTCAACCATTGAGCCACCCAGGCATTCATAAGACTTCATATATTAACTATATATATATATATATATATATATATTTTTTTTTTTTTTTTTAAGATTTTATTTATTTATTCATGACAGACACACACACAGAGAGAGAGAGAGAGAGAGAGAGAGAGAGAGAGGCAGAGACACAGGCAGAGGGAGAAGCAGGCTCCATGCAGGGAGCCTGACATGGGACTCGATCCCAGGTCTCCAGGATCAGGCCCTGGGCTGAAGGCAGCACTAAACCGCTGAGCCACCGGGGCTGCCCTATATATATATATTTTTAAAGACTTTATTTATTCATGAGAAGACAGGGAGAGAGGCAGAGACAGAGGCAGAGGGAGATGCAGGCTCCCTGCGGAAAGCCTGATGTGGGACTCGATCCCAGGATTCTGGGATCACGCCCTGAGCTGAAGGCAGATGCTCAACCGCTGAGCCACCCAGGCATCCCATATTAACCATATTTTTGTGTAAAAAGTTTCAGTGCATATCCATGGACAAAATAACCAGACTCTTCTCTAGGAATGAGCTACGTTGTCAGCTCATCACTGTTTCTCCTGTTAGTGTACTATAACATGTATGTACCAAAGAAGTGGTGGGTTTTGACAGAATAAGAGCTGGTCTAACTTCATAACTTTTTGTTTCTTCTTAAAATAGCATCACTAGCAGCTCTTATCCTTGGCCTGATTTGGGTACTTGATAAGACATTTGGGTTAGTTAGATGTGAGTGGACAAATTTAATGAAGAAGCATATTAGTAAGATTAACTTGGGAAAGAACAATGACAGTGGTGAATAACACAGTTCTTATTCAAGTACTCTAAGTGGAAGATTTAGACTTGGAATTAATTCAAGGGTTTGACTTCTTTTTTTCATCTGTAAAAACAACTCTCTATGTAAGTTAAATCAGTATACATGTTACTAGAAAGAGAATGGGAATTACAACCTTCCTGAAGAGATGCATTGTATTATTTTTATTTTGTTTATGTTAAAGATTTTATTTACTTATCTGAGAGAGAGAGACAGAGACAATGACAGAGGTAGCAAGAGAGGTAATGACAGGGATAGCAGAGAGCTCAAGCAGGAAGGAGAGGGAGAAACAGGATCCCCGCTGAGCAGGGAACTGGATGTGGGGTTCCATCCCAGGACCCTGGGATCATGACCTGAGCTGAAGGCAGATGCCTAACCAACTGAGCCACCCAGGTGCCTCAAGAGATGTGCTTTAGAAAGTACATGAAAAATACCTGAAAATGAGAAACAAATATTTTGAATTTTATATTTAAGGTAATATATAAATTACTTACATTCAAAATGTGACTATATGGAATGAGATTTCTGACCAATAGAAAGGAGATATTTTTTTTTTCCTTAAAAAATTTTTTTTTCTCCTACTATGAAACATTCAGTAGCCTGAACTACAGTTGAAAAATTTGTTAGCCTTGGCCTCTGGTGGTGACCTAGAAAAATGCTTAAACTTGCTGAATACATGGGCAAAGAGGATTCTTTCAAACAGAACAATTTTATTTAAGAAGGATGTTTTATTTTATTTTTTTTAAAGATTTTATTCATTTATTCATGAGAGACAGAGAGGCAGAGACACAGGCAGATGCAGGGAACCCGACTTGGGACTCAATCCCGGGTCTCCAGGACCAGGCCCTGGGCTGAAGGCGGCGCTAAACCACTAAGCCACCCGGGCTGCCCTAAGAAGGATGTTTTAGAAGTGAAAGTAAAAGATAGCTTTGGATTCTAAAATAGGCTGAAGAGAACATCAGCATTTATGACTCACCTATAGAGCAAGAAGACAGGTCCTCATAGTGGTTGACAACATATCTGAATAACAAAAGGGGAAGGAGTGACTTTTCATATTTACTGGTTATAATTATTGGGGTTATTTCGAGTACAGGCAGAAAAAATCTGGTTAATTTTTTTTCTTGGTTATGTAATAAGCTATGTGTAAAATACAGCATAATAATAAATAAATAATTTAATTGTTATTTTAAAAAATGACCAATCATATAGCCATAATGAAGTAATATATCTAAAGGCAAAATATTCATATCTTTTAAGTGGCTATTTTATGCAATTTATATAGTTTTTAAACTAATGTTCAAAATTTATTTTTCTTTTTGTTTTCAAAGTAATATGTACTGATTAAACAATATTTGAAAAATACAAAATAAGAAGTAAAAATACTCATTGAATGTTTACTCTCAAATAACCATAATTAGTATTTTGGTATACTCTTTCTAATCATTTTTCTTGTGAGTAGATGTTTCCTTTTTATATACTTGTCAGATTAGATGTATAATTTTGGTGGTCAATATTTATTTATTTATTTATTTATTTATTTATATATCTACTTATTTATTTTAAAGATTTATTTATTTATTCATGACAGACAGAGAGAGAGAGAGAGAGAGAGAAAGAGAGGCAGAGACACAGGTAGAGGGAGAAGCAGGCTCCACTCAGGGAGCCTGATGTGGGACTCAATCCCGGGTCTCCAGGATCGGGCCCTGGGCTGAAGGAGGTGCTAAACCGCTGAGTCACCCGGGCTGCCCTTTATTTATTTATTTTAAAAGATTTTTATTTATTTATTCATGGGAGGCACACAGAGAGAGAGAGGCAGAGACACAGGCAGAGGGAGAAACAGGCTCCATGCAGGGAGCCTGACGGGGAACCCAATCCTGGGTCTCCGGGATCACACCCGGGCTGAAGGTGGCGCTAAACTGCTGAGCCACCGGGACTGCCCTTGGTGGTCAATTTTAAAAAATAGTTTGTATGTTTTAATTTTTTAAATATTTTATTTATTTATTAGAGAGAATGAGCATGCATGTACCAGTGTGGGGAGGGGCAGAGAAAGAAGGAGGGAGAGAATCCCAAGCAGACTCTGTCATGTTCTGGAGCCCCACTTGGGGCTTGATCTCAGGACCCTGAGATCATGACTTGAGTTGAAACCAAGAGTTGGACATGCAACCAACTGAGCCACCCAGGCTCTCTCTATTTTATTTTATTTTTTTAAAGTAACCTCTATGCCTAACATGGAGCTCAAACTTGCGATCCTAAGATTAAGAGTGATGTACTCTGCTGACTGAGCCAGCCAAGTTTTCCTGTTTTTCTTTTAATACTACATCTTTAACATTTCTCATGTTGTTAGCTATTACATCATCTCTTAAAATAATTTTCATGACTTAACAATGGCATATAATGTTTTATTGAGTTAGCTTGCAGTAATTTACTCAGCCATATTATTTTGTTGGGTGTTAAAATTATTTCATGTTTTTTGCCATTATAAATAATGTTTAAACAGTGTTTTAAAAATCATTCTGTTTACAGTTTTTCCTTGAGGTAGATAACTAGAAGTAAAATTATTGAATAGGAAAAAATGAAAAAAAGGCTCTTGATAAATACTGTCAAATTGCTTCCCAAAGAATATGTAGAACTTAAAAAAATCCTTTCATATTTATTATCTAGCTTGATTGCATAGCAAACTACAGTTAGGCAGGACAGATATTGTTATCCTCATTTGGTAGATGAAGAAATTGAGGTACATAAAGTGTGAATGTCTCACCCAAGCTAATTTACCTGGTTATTAACTGAGTTTCAGCTAGGTGCTATGAGAAATACAAAATAAATTCAAAATTGAGTTGTAGAGATAGATGTAGACACCAATAACTGTAAAACAAAGTAACTTGGGAGCAGGTGCGGAAGAGGTTAGAAGGGCCATAAATGAGTGCCCAGGGTATGGCCTTGCAATTGGCTATGCAAGCCTGGAAAGAATTTTCATGAAGCATGGTGTGGAGATAGAGGGGGAGATGGAAAGGTGAGGCATGGTATTCCAGACAGGGAAAGCAAATGGATGAGAGATTGCAAGAGGTGATATTTAAAGAATAATTTTTAGCAAAATAAACAATGACTTTTGTGTTTTAAATATATACTTATTCTCTTCTTAGGCTCTATTAGAAGGATTTTTGCTAAAAATATTGTTTCATCTTATCCTGTTGTTGCCTTTAGTAAAGCACAAAGCATTAATATGTGATACTTTATTTTTAAAAATTATTTATTACCTTAAGATACCTAGAAATAGACCTAACCAAAGAGGTAAAGGATCTGTACTTTTTTTTTTTTTTTTTTTTTTTTTTTTATGATAGTCACACAGAGAGAGAGAGAGAGAGAGAGAGAGAGGCAGAGACATAGGCAGAGGGAGAAGCAGGCTCCATGCACCGGGAGCCTGATGTGGGACTCGATCGCCAAAGGCAGGCGCCAAACCGCTGCGCCACCCAGGGATCCCCAGAATCTGTATTTTGAAAACCATAGAACACTCCTTAAATAAATAGAGGAAAACAAAGAAATGGAAAAACATTCCATGTTCATGGGTTGGGAGACCAAATATCATTAAAATGTTTATGCTACCCAGAGCAATCTGTATATTCAGTGTAATCCCTATCAAAATGCATCACTGTTTTTTAGAATTGGAACAAATAGTCCTAAAATTTGTATGGACCCCGAATAGCCAGAGGAAAGTTGAAAAAGAAAACCAAAGCTGGTGGCATCACAATTCTGGACTTCAAGCTCTATTACAAAGCTGTAATCATTAAGACAATATGGTATTGGCACAAAAACTGATGCATAGATCAATGGAACAGAATAGAGAACCCAGAATGGACCCTCAACTCTATGATCAACTCATCTTTGACAAAGCAGGAAAGAATATCCAATGGAAAAAAAGATAGTCTCTTCAACAAATGGTGTTGGGAAAAATTGAACAACCACATGTACAAGAATGGAACCGGACCACTTTCTTACACTACACCATATAAACACCATATAAACTTTATACATCATATAAACTCAAAATGGATGAAAGACCTAGATGTGAGACAAGAATCCATCAAAATCCCAGAGGAGAACACAAGAAGCATCCTCTTTGACCTCAGCCACAGCAACTTCTTGCTAGACATGTCTCCAAAGGCAAGGGAAACAAAAGCAAAAATGAACTATTGGGATAAAAAGCTTTTGCACAGCAAAGGAAACAGTTAACCAAAAGATAGACTACAGAATGGGAGAATATATTTGCAAATCTCTTATCAGATAAAGGGCTGGTATCCAAGATCTAAAAGAACTTATCAAACTCAACACCTCCCCAAGAAAATTCCAGTCAAGAAATGGGCAGAAGACATAAGCAAACATTTCTCCAAAGAAGACATACAAATGGCCAACAGACACATGAAAAAGTGCTCAACATCATTCAGCATCAGGGAACTACAGATCAAAACCACAATGAGATACCACTTCATACCAGTCAGAATGGCTAAAATTAATAAGCCGGAAAAAAACAAATGTTGGTGAGCATGCAGAGAAAGGGGAACCATCTTACACTGCTGGGGAATGCAAACTGGTACATTGAAAAACAGTATGGAGGTTCCTCAAAAAGTTAAAATAGAGCTACCCTATGACCCAGCGATTGCACTACTAGGTATTTGCTGAGAGGATACAAATGTAATATCCAAAGAGGCACCTGCACCCCAATGTTTATAGCAGCAATGTCCACAATAGCCAGACTATGGAAAGAGCCCAAATGTCCACTGACAGATAAAGAAGATGTAGTATAGGACACGTGGGTGGCTTAGTTAGTTGAGAGTGCCTGCCTTTGGCTCAAGTCATGATCTCATATCCTGGGACTGAGCCCCATGTTGGGCTCCCTTGCTTGCTGGGGAGCCTGCTTCTCCCTTTCCCTATGACCCTTCCCCCTGACTTGTGCCCAGCGCTCTGGCAGAAGGGCAGAGGGAGAGGGAGAGAATGAATCTTAAGTAGGCTTCACGCTCAGCATGGGGCCTGATGTGGGACTCAATCCCATGACCCTGAGATCATGACCCAAGCCAAAATTAAGAGTTAGACACCCAACCAGCTGAGCCACCCAGGTACCCCTATTTACCCCTATCTTGGCTCTTATAAATAGTGCTGCAGTAAGCAGAGCGGTGCAATATCTTTTCAAATTAGTGCTTTTATTTTCTTTGGGTAAAGTCCCAGTAGTAGAATTATTGGATCATAGGGATATATCATTTGCAAATACCTTCTTCCATTCACTAGATTGCCTTTTCATTTTGTTGATGGTTTCCTTTACAGTGCAAAAGCTTTTTATATTGGTGTAGTCACTATAGTTTATTTTTGCTTTTGTTTTCCTTGCCTGAGGAGGCATATCTATAAATACATTGCTAAGGTCAGTGTCCAAGAGATTGTTGCGTATATTTTCCTTTAGGAGTTTTATGGTTTTGTGGATTAAAGACACATGTAGATCTTTAATCTACTTTGAGTTTATTGTTATATATGTTATAAAAAAGTGCTCCTGTTTCATTTTTTTTGCATGTAGCTGTCCAGCTTTCCCAGCACCGTTTATTGAAAAGACTATCTTTTCTCTATTGTACATTTATGCCTCTGTCGTAGAAAAATTGTCATAGAAAAATTGATCATATAGGTGTGGGCTTATTTCTGGGAGATGATACTTTTCTTTAAAAAAATAAACATCCCTGGATTGTTTTCATCACGTTTATTAATTGACATCTGAGCATGGTGCTAAAATTTTGGGCTATTTTGACTTGTACATGGCCAACTCATATGTTTTGAAGCACTTAAAGACTTTCCTTGAGGAGACTGAAAGGCAGACAATCACTAGTACAGTGTGTGCTCACAGCAACTCACAGCCTAATAAGCACTGTCAGGCAGCAGTGCATTTCAGCTGTTCGTTTTGCTGAAGGCAGATAATTTATGCTGTATCCCACAGCACAGATCAAGTACATAAAACCAGAGAGGAATGTTAATGGAAAATGTTACAAATTCTTAAAGTGACAGAGTTTTAAATATTTAACTGATTTAATCAGGTTGCAGTATTATCAGATAAGGTAAAAATTTGAATGGAAGTAGATAAAGATAAATGAAAGAACTTCGTAAGAGTGAATGAATATAGTATATTTGATTTAAAACATAAGGCAGTGTCTTCCATCTAGTAGGCAGTGACTTAATAAATGAATGGATGTATTTATATTTTTTAATGTGCTTAATATACATTTTAATTTTTATTTATTTATTTATTTTTTAAAATTCCAGTTAACATACAATGTTGTATTAGTTTCAGGTGTGCAATAGAGTAATTCAACACTTCCATATATCACTCTGTTCATCACAACAGCTTAATGTATTTTTTAAAATTTTGCTACTACTGAATTTTACTGAATTATCAAACTTTTAAAATAAAATATGCAGAATGAGTTGTTTTTTGGCTGATACACCTAAAAGCTAATGTGTTTGGTCTTATTTTTGCTAGAATTTTTGAGACATTTACTTTATTGCTTTTATGACTATGACTTAATTATAAAATACACATGAATATGGGCAGAATATTTATCATAGCTCTCAGAGACAACTCAAATTTTTCAATTTCCTCAGATAAATTTTCTGCTTAGTTTAGTTAAGCCACAGTATTAGAACCAGATGATATGGTAGACCAATCTAAAAGTGTTCAGATGCCCCTAAGTATTTACTTCTTAGGAAAGACTAATAAATTGTCCTAAAAGGGAAAGTTCTTTCTTTTTTTTTTTTTTAAAGATTTTATTTACTTATTCATGAGAGACACACACAGAGAGAGAGGCAGAGACACAGGCAGAGGGAGAAGCAGGCTCCATGCAGGGAGCCTTAGTGGGACTCGATCCCAGGCCTCCAGGATCAAACCCTGGGCTGAAGGTGGCGCTAAACCTCTGAGCCACCCTGGCTACCCAAGGGAAAGTTATTTCTAATGATAGCAAGAACTGATTTCCAATAGACAGTATATTTTGGGGCACCTGGAAGGCTCAGTTGGTTAAGTGTCCAACTCTTGATCTTAGCTCAGGTCTTAATCTCAAGGTTATGAGTTTGAGTGCTGTGTTGGGCTCCATGCTGGGCATGGAGCCTACTTAAAAAAAAAAAAAAAAAAGAGGTGCCTGGGTGGCTCAGTTGGTTAAGGGTCTGCCTTCAGCGTAGGTCATGGTTCCAGAGTCCCGGGATGGAGCCCCACATCAGGTACACTACTCATCAAGGATCCTGCTTGCCACTCCCCCTGCTTGTGCACATTCTCTCTCTCTCTGTGTCAAATAATAAATAAAATCTTTAAAAAACAAAACAAAAACAATGGATATATCCAAAATATCCAAATATATCTATATTTGGCTTTCTCTACTCAAGAGATGGACTTTAATGTAAATAGCAAATAACCCTCTGTGTCTCTTTTTTGTGGTGAAGAAAACAATAACAGCTATTAATTATTAAGAACTTCTCATGGGTGGGGGATTGTACCAATAGCTGTACTACCATGTGCGGTCTCATTTTATCCCCTCTCCAACATTATGAGGTAGACACTATTATTATCATCCTCATTTACAAATGTGGAACAGAGGCATAAAGTTTATGTGACCTGTGTAAGGTCACGGAACTAGGGAGAGATGGATGGAGCTGGGATCCAAATCTAGCTCTGATTCCAGGTATTTCATAATTGCATTTGCTGCCTTTCCATACCAGTTTTCAACCTGTTATCTACAACAACTCATGAAACAGAGACACTTAAAACTTTTTCTCCATTGCCAGTGAGTATGCAAGTTCTGTTGTTTCATTTGATGCTACAGGAAAGTTTGCACTTTCTTTCACCCTGATTTCCTATTCTCTAAGTCTTTGGAACTGAGGTAAGCTAATAAACTCACCTTTTGAAACAATGCTGTAACAGCCAACATTTACTGGCTGCTTACTGTGTGCCAGGCACTTTTTTTAAAAAAAGATTTTATTTATTTATTCATGAGAGACACAGAGAGAAAGAGGCAGAGAGAGAAGCAGGCTCCATGCAGAAGTGGGACTCGATCCTGGGACTCCAGGATCATGCCCTGGGCTGAAGGCAGGCGCTAAACCACTGAGCCAGCCAGGGATCCCTGCCAGGCACTTTCTAATCACTGTATAAACATTATCTTATTTTATCATTGCAGTATCCTCCGGACGGTACTAATTATTAGCCTCCATTTTATAGATCAGGAAACTGAAGGGAATTTTGTGATTTGCCCAAGTTAAGCAAATTACAAAAGATGAGCAACTCAAAGTCACAGAAGTTAAGTACAGACGCAGAGAAGTTGGGATTTGAACCCAAGTAGTTTGACCAACAATCAGCTTACTTTTAACTGCCTCACTCTACTGCTTTCCTAGATCACACGCAGTAAGCCTGTCTCAGAGCAGGTTTAGACACCAATTCCCCTCCTCTGGGAAGCATACCTCCTGCTGACATTCCCAATCCAAGTGAGAAGTCTGCAAGAGGCAGAGTCCCATAGAACATTGCTCTGAGCTCTATCAGGCCTCCACATGTTGGAATGTTCTATATGGATTTTTTGTTTTCTCATGGCTAGAACATTGACATCCTTCACAATTTCCCTGAGGGAGGACAAACTTTTTTCTGACATGTGAGCCTCTCTCTGACTGCAGATGGAGGGTGTGGATTGCATCTGTCTAGGGCAGCTTCTTTCTCTCTCACCAGCTGAAATGCCCCAAGCACTTGCCTGTTTCTCGTGTTTTCCCACTATTTCCCACAGTTTTTTTTTTTTTTTCAAAGGTAAAACATAGATCTTTCTGTTTCATGTTGCACCAGCTGTCTGGTTTGCCCCCCTTCACCTCCTACCACCAATTGGAGCAAATGGAAAGGAACACATTTGCTAAAATGGGACTGACCCAGGCGGCCTACCCCTGTTGGCTCAGTGGGTACCCTCGGCAGGGGAGACGGTGTGAGTTTTTGTAATCTTGCTACTCTCCCTGGGAGATCTTTTAAGGGCTGGGGACCTAGGGATGTTTTTCTATCAGGCCTTCTTCTTTTTTTTCCTCCACCTAGGTTCGATCTTGGATTCTACTGCTAAATAAGGTAACAACACTAACTAATATCTACTATGGAACTTTACAGTTTACAAACTTCTTTTTTCAATCTCTCATTTAACCTTTACAACCACCTGGTTGTCACTATTATTACTATTATTTACACACTGAGGGATGAGAAAACAGGCTTAGAGAGATGAAATTGTTTGTCTGAGATCACGAAGCCCAAGATCTTTAGCCAGGGAATCAGTCCCTGGTCCTTTCTACTATATGATGTCACAGTAGCTTTTTTTTCCCCCCAGAGTAACTTTTAAGTAGCACAATCATCAAGTTGAGTGAAACCCTGAGAGATGTTTCATCCCATGGAAAGTCTTTGTAGTAGAGCGCATTTTGGAATGTGGAGGTCAGCGCAGTGCCCAGGCCTTAGCAGGTGTTCAATAAATTGTTGCACTAAGCTAGTCAGACATTGTCACTGACTTGCAATATGAAGTTTGGCCTCAGGCAACCCTTTTAACCTCCTTTGTCCTTTTATTCTCTGTCTACCCTGATAGTCTCAGAGGGTTGTTGTGAGCATCAAATGAGATGAACGTAGAGCTTTACAGAGTGATATAGAATTGTAAGGAATTAACTTTAGGCCACTTAAAAAATTTTATTTATTTATTTATTTATTTATTTATTTATTTATTTATTTATTCATGAGAGACATGCAGAGAGAGAGGCCGAGACACAGGCAGAGGGAAAGCAGGCTCCATGCAGGGAGCCTGATGTGGAACTTGATCTTGGGACTCCAGGATCACACCCTGAGCTGAAGGCAAATGCTTAACCTATGAGCCTCCCAGGCTTCCCAAGGCCACTTTTTAAAATCTGAATTTCTCTGGTGGACTCCATACTCTCTGTTTCCTTTATTAATATCTTTCTTTGGGATGATCTTGTCTCAGAAACTCTGTGGAAGTATTTTAATGACCAACTGCATACTTCTTTTAACAAGAAAGGGAGAAGGACAGGAGAGAAAAAAAAAAAAAACCTTCTCAGGGTAAGTATTAGCCCAGGGAGACAGCACTTTTAAAGAAAGATAAACAGCAAGGCAGTTGAAGAGCAGGTAAAGGAGGAAACATAATGCAGATCTTTCTTAGTGTGAGCCAGGTACTGTTCTACATGCTTCTTGGGTATTACTTAATCCTCACAGTGACCTTGGGAGGAAGATACTACTCTTAGACCCACTATCCAGATGATGAAACAAGGACTCAGGTAATGTGCACAGACCGTGCAGCCACTGCATGGTAGAGCGGGCATTGGCGCTAGTAGGAGTCACGACAGAGGCTCAGGCCTCCACACCTCGCCTCTGCCTTTGGAATCAGAGATGTGAAGGAGGCAGCACATGGGATATCTTCTGAAGATTGAGGCAAGTGCTGATTGAAGCAAGTGCTTAAGGAGTGAGCATTCCATCCTGCTGTGACATATTTCCTCTTCAAAAATACTTTTTTGCTCTCTTTTAAACACAGATGCAAATTGGTAAAGGAGGCATAGGATTAGTAAATAATATTTGGAGGTCTTTTAGCCTGTTCTTCAACCCAAATCAATAGTAGTTTCTTTCACTGATGCTTTTCTAAATTTTTTTTTTTTGCTTTTCTAAATTTTCTCTATTTCCTGTTAAATTCTTCTCTCCATTGAACTAGAGTGCTGATAGCATAACAATGAGACTTTCCCTCTTTTTCTTTCTTTCTTTCTTTCTTTCTTTCTTTCTTTCTTTCTTTCTTCTTTCTTTCTTTCTTCTTTCTTTTCTTTCTTTCTTTCTTTCTTTCTTTCTTTCTTTCTTTCTTTCTTTTTCTTCTTTCTTTTCTTCTTTCCTTCTTTCTTTCTTTCTTTCTTTCTTCTTTTCTTTCTTTCTTTCTTTCTTTCTTTCTTTCTTTCTTTCTTTCTTTCTTTCTTTCTTTCTTTCTTTCTTTCTTTCTTCTTTTGTTTCCTTGCCCTGAATAAACCTATTTCTTTTTAAAAATTTAAATTTTTGAATAGGCAATATAATCATATAGTTAAAAAATAAATAAAAACATATAAGAAGTTATAGCATGAAAATTGTCCTTCCTACTCTCCTTTTTAATTTTTCCCCAAAGATCCTATTCATTTATTCATGAGAGACACAGAGAGGGAGTGAGAGGCAGAGACACAGGCAGAGGGAAAAGCAGGCTCCACATAGAGAGCCCGACGTGGGACTCGATCCCGGGACTCCAGGATCACACCCTGGGCCAAAGGCAGGCGCTAAACCATTCAGCCACCCAGAGATCCCCTCTCCTGTTCTTTATCATGCCTACTTCTCACACACTTCAATTCCAGTAACCAGTTAAATTTTCAGTTTATCTTTTCAGAATTTCCTTATGAATGCAGAAGCATTTTGAACATTTTTCAACTTTTTTAATGCAAAAGGTAATACTAACCTTAGCCTCCTTTTCTAGTTAATATATCTTGGAAATCTCTCTGTTATTAGTACTTAGAGAACATCCACATTTTCTCCCTCCCTCTCTCCCACCTTCTCTTCCTCCCTTCCTTCTTTTCTTTTTTCTTTCTTTCTTTTAAACAATACATAGTAATTCATTTTATGGAGTATCATAATGTATTGGATGGGCTTTTTTTTCTTTATTTGATGGACTTTGAGTTGTTTTAGTCTTTTCAAAGCTGCCATTTTAAATGCCTTGATGAGGGAATGTGAGGGGCAAAGGTAAAACTAGGACAAGAAAATCTAGAAAATCTCCAGATAAGAAGTTGTGACCTGGGAGGCAGAATTTTAAAAAGTTCTGGCTTTGCACTGTGATGAAGCACATCTGGAGTGCCAGAGGCTTGCATTTTGACTACACCTGTCCTACTTAGAGAAAGAAGGAAAACAATCAATTTTTGTGCAGCTTCAATACACCTGAGTTTGGTTTGCTGCAAAGTCTCAAGGTGAGGACAGATTGACAGCTGGCGTATGAGCTGCCCAAAGGTAAACTCCTGTAATAAAGAAATTGATACTATGATAGATAGAAGTGAGATAAGGACTATTATGCACAGGTAAAGTTCTTTCAACAGGCTGCTACCAATTCTCATATATAACTTGCAGTAGAAAAAAAATGGTTCAACAGCTCCATTCTTAAACTTTTAAGTGAGCTCCGACATGTTATCAAAGAACAAGAGAGAAGATTTATCTTTGTATCTTTGACACATGTCAAATAAAAACCTCAGTAAAGAATACAGTATTTAAAATACAAATGACATATCTTAAATATATGATATTTAGCAGTTTATTAAAGGCTTATTTGAATGACAAGATCAAGAAGCAGTTTAATCTTAAGCTTTCCTTTTTTTAAAAGATTTTATTGGGGCAGCCCGGGTGGCTCAGCAGTTTAGCACCTGCCTTTGGCCCAGGGTGTGATCCTGGAGACCAGGGATCAAGTCCCACATCGGGCTCCCTGCATGGAGCCTGCTTCTCCCTTTGCCTGTGTCTTTCCTCTCTCTCTCTCTGTCTGTCATGAATAAATAAATAAAATCTTAAAAAAAAATAAATAAAAGATTTTATTTATTTGAGAGAGAGAGCACAAGTGGAGGGGAGGGGCAGAGGCAGAAGCAGACTACCCACTGAGCAGGGAGTCCAACATGGGGCTTGATCCCAGGACCCTGTGATCATGACCTGAGCTGAAGACAGGTACTTAACTGACTGAGCCACCCAGGTGCCCCTAATCTTAAGCTTTTCTAAGGTTAATAATTATATATGTGGGATTTTATGTCATAGTTTTGATATAGATTCATGTTTTTCTCTTTGTTGATGAGTAAAGAATAATTGCAAGAATAATTGCAATAATAACAGATTATCTATCACTGTACTTAAAAAATGAAATATACCTGAAGTATGGAAATATATAATTCATGTCAGTGTTACACACTCTTTTATGGATTGATAGTGAAATGGAAGATACTTTTAATTGATTATTGTTGCAGAGAATATCATCATTTGCTTAGTTAAGGAAGAAAGTATTACTACTGATGTTCGGATGTAAACCTAAAGGTTGTTCACTTGTTCGTTCTTTTCATTTCTTTCCTTCTTTCTTCCCTCCCATCCTTTCCTTCCCTTCCTTCCTTTGGTTTATTCTCTTTTTTTAATTTTATTTTTTATTTTTTTATTTTTTTAAAGATTTATTTATTTATGATAGACATAGATGAAAGGAGACAGAAATGTCAAATAAATAATTGGTTTATTTTTATAAATATTTGTCCCAAGTGAGGATGATAGTAAGGCAGATACAAAAAAGAAGCTTAAGTATCAAGTCATAAAATCTGATTTTTCTAACTTTGATTTTCTATAGTAACTTTTTCAAGATGTGCATTCTACAAATATAATTACTGTATTAGAAATAGCAAGGTTCTTTAACATTTGGGGTTAATTAAATTATAAGGAATTTATCAGGACCCATATTGTGTTCTTTGTTACTTTGGGGATCTATTCTGAAGTTCATTGAGAAAAACATTTTTAAACTCTAAATAACTGTGAAATACAAGTAACTCTGGAAAGAAAAGCAAATTGAGTAACTTGTTTTCTCATCTGTGAAGATTGAGAAGGTAAAACTATAACCAAAGCACCTTTTTTTTCTTTTAAAAATTTGACGAATAATCTTGGACAAGATTCATTTTAAGTTCAATTCAGTTTAATAACTTTATGCTTTTTTAAAATGCTTTTTTGAAGATTTGAAGGTGACAATTTCAGAAACATAACCGATTATCTTGCTTAGTCTTTTTTTGTGTGTATGTTAAGAAATATTAGTTGTATTTAACCAGTTTTCATAGCTGAATATTTATTTTACAAAAACTTTACATATTGTACCATTTATTATATATAGTTCAAACTACTGAACGAAAGTAGGTCCCACAGATGCAAAAATACTGTACCAACCAATCTAAGGTAAAGACAGATTTATACACTGAACAGCTCTCCATGTGCCTGGGAGGTAGTTGGTTCTAAGTGCAAACTTCAAAACTATACAACAATAAGGTTTTCATTTTATTTCATTCTCCATACATTCATTATGATTGCAAGCCCAGAAGCCTAGCTAATAATAGGCATCTGTGATCAGGAATCAGTCCCTGCTCCTGAAAGGAATGTGAATGTCTATTTACACAGGGCACTCTTGGACAGCACACTGTACTCTGCGTATTGTGTAGACATGAAAGCAGTGACCAGGAACATTAAACATTTAATATAAGAGAGTTAATTCTTTTAAAAAGGAGTTTCTGCATTTAATAGTATGCCAAAAGAATTTTAACTTATTAAATAAAATATATTCTAAGTAAACCTAACAATTACATTTTATAAACATAAAAATACTTTTTTTAGGTATAATACCTCAATCATATCTGCAAATAGGAAACCAAAACTGTATATAAAGTAGTATTTCTCACCCAGAAATAAGCACTTATCTAATTATTTTTTGAAGGGTCAGAAAAACTATTTCAAATCCACCAAGATTAACTTATAACTTAGATATTCATCTTTAAGCTATTCAGTGATTCACTAGTACTGCCAAACAAGTTTCCTTCTAGATAGACAGTGGTTTTTGCATGTTAACTGGATAAGAACTGGACATATTAAAAAAGAAGTAAGAATCAATGAATTTTCCAGCATGAATCCTATTGCTTATTCTTTTTAAAAAATGCTTATTTAAGTAATCTCTATTCTCAAAGTGGGGCTCAAACTCACAACTCTGGGATCAAGAACCACATGTTCTACCAACTGAGCCAGCCAGAGGCCATAAGTTGCTTATTCTTGAAACAAAAAAAGTTTGAAGCCATGATGAAATAAATCAAGTTATATCTTCCTAAGCAGTCCACTTGGACACTTACTACCATCTTCTACAGTCTACCAGTTCACTCTTTCTAAAGGTGTGAACCAGTTATATTGGGATCACTTAGGGTCTTTAAGTATGATTATTGTATTGTAGTCATGTTAAAAATATAAAGTCATTTTAGAGACCCAAATTGAAGTATTAATGGATAAAATATTAAGATCTGGGGTTACCTTCAAAATAAATTAGAGATAAAAGGGAAGTAGTGGCATATAGATGAAATGAGACTGGTTTGGTTGTCGATAGGAGCTGGGTGATGGAGATGTGGGTAATCATACTATTCTCTCTAATTTTGTATGATTTAAAATTTCCATTGCAAACAGTTAAAACAAGAATCTCTTGTGGTCTTGTTAAAATTCAGATTCCTGGATTCCACTCAAGATATCCTGAGTCTCAGGGGTGGGACAATAGATAAGACATTTTATGTAGCCTGCTTGTACTCACTGAAGTTTGAGGACTGCTGATGCAAGGTTACTTTGTGCATCGGATTCAGGGTATTTATGCCATCCACACATGCATTTCCTGCTTTCTACACACTGGCCCATTTCAGTTCATAGAATAAAATCACATATTAAAGCAATTACTGTATTTGGATAACTGACACTTTAAAATTTAGTTTCAAAGAATTTATAAAGTGAAACAAAATAAAACCAAAATACATCTGCTTTGAACTGAAATAAGTTCAGGCAAATAGGTTAACTTTCTTTCATTTTTCAGCTGAGAATGGATTATTTTTATGAATGTCTTAAATTCCTTCTCTTACCAGGGCACTAACATCCTATTTCAGACATCTACTTGCTCTTCCCACTAATTCCATGTTACCTGTCACCTCTACGACTTTCCATATGGGGTTATCCTCGATTGAATCATTCCTCAATCCTCTCTTAATTTTTATACCTTTCCCCCGCCCCATTACCAAGGTTGTGTCCTACACAGGAAAGCTTTTATTGTATGTATAAAGAGGATTAGGTGCCATTCCTTTACGGTTCCACAGTCTGCTATAATGCCATAGTGCTATAATGCTATAATGCTGAATACACTGTCATGGCTCTTCAAACTTTGTTATAAGGCTCTAGTTACCTGCTTCTTCTCTCTCCTCCACTAGACTATATATTTCTATTGGTTAAGGATTGTGTTTTGTTTAAGATTGTATCCATACTGCTGAGCACTGTGCCTGGAATGTGGGAAATACTGAATAAATATTTGATGAACAACTGAATGAGTCAAAAAATACCTCAGTGCTATTTTCTAACATGAAAGACAGTCTTAGGAAGTGTTACAGTTGTCCTTTAAGGAAGAAAACCTCTCTGGAAAGCACTCCATGGCCATAAATATGTATCTTGAAAAAAAGTTCCCCAGAAGGAGACAAAGATGGCACCAAGAATTTTTCTCTTGGATACAACAATGTTTATAATCACTTTGCTTCTGTGATTAGATTTTTGCATATGTACTTATTAGTTTACCATAATTAAATTATATCTCTTGACCCCAATTTTTCTGTGAAAAATTTCAAACATATAAGAGTCAAGAGAATTTTATAGTATACCCATATATCTACCACATGGATTCTATAATTCATACAGGATGTTCAAAAAGTCCTAGTGAAGTTTTAAGCTTTAATAATTTCATAGGTATAAATGCTAAAAATTTATAAAAATATCTTGTAAACATTTATTTCACTTTATATTTAATTTTGTGAATTTTAATATTTTAATTTTGTTTTCTTTGTTTTGCATCTTCGGAGGCACTGAAAGAAAAATTAAAATTGAAAGTTTATATGTCAAAATTTATAAAACTAAAGTCTAGACATTTGAATAATTAAACTTTTAAATGATAAAAATGTATAGCATTAGATTATTAAAGCTTAAATAATTATTAAAGCTTGAAACGAACACTAAGGACATAATCAACAGAGTGAAAAGGCAACACATGGAGTGGAAGAAAATATTTGCAAATCATATATCTTCATATAGAATATGAAGAATTCCCACAACCTGACAACAATAAAACAATTAAGAAATGGACCAAGGACTTGGTTGTTTCTCTGAAGAAGTTATGCAAATGACCAATAAGCACATGAAGAGATGATGCTCAACATCATTAATCATTAGGGAAATGCAAATCAAAATCACAATGAGATCCTACTTCACACTTATTCAGATGGTTATTATAAAAACAAAAGATAAAAAAACCCCAAATAACAAATCTTGATGAGGTTATGAAAAAATTGGAACACTTTTCAACATTTAAATTAAACATAGAATTTCCATTTGACTCAGCAATTCTACCTCTGGGTTTTTACCCAAAAGAACTGAAAGCTGAGATTAAAATAGCTATTGTATACCCATGTTCATAGCAGTTCTTCACAATAGCCAAAAGGTGGCAGCTACTCAAGTGTCCATCGAAAGATGAGTGGATAAACAAAGGGTGGTGTTTACATACAATGGAATATTATTCAGCCTTAAAGAGGAAGGAAGGACTTCTGACGTGCTACACAACATGGATGAACTTTGAAAAGATTATACTGACTGGACATAAGCCAGTCACATCACAAAAGGACAAATACCATATGATTCCATTTATATGAGGTACATATAGTTGTTAATTCATAGAGACAGGAACTAGAATGGTGGTTCCAGGGGTTGGGTGGGTAGGAAGGACTGAAGAGTTGCTATTTACTGGATAATTTTAGTTTAGGAGATGAAAAGAGTTCTAGAGATGAATGATGGTGCAGGTTGCACAGCAATGTGAATATACTTAATGACACTGAACTGTGCACTTAACAATGGTTAAAATGGTAAGTTTTGGACACCTGGGTGGCTTAGTTGGTTGAGCATCTACCTGCTTTCTGCTCAGGTCATGACCTCAGGATCCTGGGATCTAGCCCCATGTCAGGACTCCATGCCCAGTGGGAAGTCTGCTTTTCCCTCTTCCTCTGCCCCTCTCCTTGCTCAGGCTCTCTCTCTCAAATACATAAATGAAATCTTTAAAATGGTGCTATGTTAAATATTTTTACCACAATAAAAGTGCTGTTTTAGAAATGTTGAGCAAATATTCATAATGAGTAAAGCAAATTTGTTTGTTAAGATAATAAAAGAAGGGGTGGGGCACCTGGCTGGCTTAGTTAGTGGAGCATGTGACTCTTGATCTTGGGGTTATGTGAGTTTGAGCCCTACGTTGGGTGTAGAAATTACTTAAAAAAATAATAAACGAAATGGAAAGACTCAATATTTAAAGAAAATTAAAAGAGAAAAATACATTGCTTCTTCTCAAGGAAGACATTGCATCAGAAATGGAATTGTCAAATGACTGAGTCAGATGGCAGTTTAGTTTCATCTATAACCATTTGCTATGGTGAGATGAATATAGAAAGAAAGTAATGGGGAAAAGTTACTGACTGGTAAATTTTTCCTATATATTCCCATTAACTTATCCCTTTCTTTTGTCTTTCTTTTTTGTCAGTTCAAATGTGTTCAGATATAAATAGCTTGTCCATGGAAGCAAATAACATAACACTTTCCCCAAAGGCAGAATTTGTGCATATGGTAATTTAAAGAGACAAAAAAGAGATAATTTAGCTCCCTTGTGTAAATTGCCATGACTACCATGGATAAGCTTCCTGGTATTAGGGATAGATAAGGTTGAGATTATTATGAAATCACTAGATTTGGCCTTATTGAATTAGCTTTATCTAAAAGGATCCACAATTGAGTTTATTACTTAGCTTAATTGGAGGACAGTTAAGAAGAACCCAATAAAATCTCACAAAAGTCTGTTTAGTGTGCACTAACTGCTACAGTAATGATGAGCTGAATGGAAAACAAATTTAAGCATTATAAAGATATGGATTTATAATGTTTGAACATTCTAAAAACTAAAGATCTAGAAGACCGGAATGCAAATTACTGTAGAGATATACTTTGTGTTGACTGCTCCACAGAATAAACACTGCCTTAGAGATCATTGTCATGTTTCCTTGAACTTCAAAACAAATTGATAGAATATGATACACCGTCTTCCTGCCACAGGCAAGCAGCAGGAAATACAGATAGTTTATACTGCTTGGGCTTCCAAAAAAGAAGAGAAAATACCAAAAGATTAATGGTTAACCCAGCCTTAAAATTTGAATATTGCCCCTTTGCTGAGCTATTTTCTTTTTTACCAAACCCCAGTCACCCAATTCAAAAAAATCAGGCTTTTATGGAGAAGGGATTGAAGAAAGGGGAATGGGTGAGAACTATTTTAAAGAAGGGTGAAGGGAAATATGTTTTCTTGCCAGTGAAAATTCATAGGTAATGAATTTATATTGTACAGAGTTTTATTTACTTCAAAAAATGCTTTGAAATTGGTTTCTAATGTATATTTGAAAACTCAGATATATTTCCTTTGTTTTTACATGTTTCTGAATTGATCTGCCACCTGCGTGGCTGTAGGATATACCAAATTGCTTGGGTCATCATCTGTTCAATAGGCTTCCATCTTAAATTAGGGTCAAGCCATTTTCTAGCCTTGCAGAGGATTCTTTGTGATTTTGTTCACATCTTTTTCCCTGTGAATCAAAACAAAAATTTGAGCTCAAAATTCCTCTTAAGTAGTAAGGTTCTTAAAATAAGCAATAGCGCTGTTGTGGCAGTGTGTATGTGTATATATATGTGTGTATATATATATATATATATACACACTAACACACACACACACAGACGTATATATGGAATTTTAAAAAGACTCTCACTGTTTAAAAACAAAATCTGAAGTAATGTGTCCCTCTAGATTTTATTTGGAATTAGTAACTATGGACTTCTTTCCTTTATGGGCTACGATCCCTGAATATGCTGACCCCTCCTCAGAGAGCACAGTGGAAAACTCCTCTGAGTGTCAGTGCTCCTGTTATTGATGTTGATGGCAGAGTCTTCTAATTCTAACCCCTGCTGAGTCTTTAGAAACCTGGTGGATTGTTAACATGGTTAGCAGGAGTTCATGAACTCTGCTCTGTATAAATGCAAAATCCTGAGAACTTTGATATGGAATTGGTGGTAAAAGATTTCTCTTCATATTTCTTAAAATGTTTTAATAGTTTATATTTTAAAAGGACAAATTTATAGAAGCTTGTTGGGTTTTCATATTATAGTTTCTACTGTATAAATATTGCATTTTCAAACATAATATGCTTAGAGAATTGTTATAAAACTCATTTTTTGGCAATATGCTTATAACCTGCCCCTCAGCCATTTAAAAATAAATAGCAAATGTTTTTCTATATGTTAATGGAGCAATTTAGAAATATTCAGTTATTTACATAAGGGAAACATACGGTAGCAATGCAGCGAAAATCAGTCATTTGGAAATGATTCGAACATATAGTCATTAAAGGGTGTATTTATTACTCTCATAAAATTAAGGAAATATCTAAAGGAACAATCATTACATTAGATTTACAGTTAAGATACCCTGTTGTATGTGTTGTGGTTGTAAATCAAGTGTATTTTTCCAGAGGGTATTCGAGTATAGAGGCTAGAAAAATTTCCTGGTGGGCACTTTAACTTTTCTTTGCTTGTCAGGAATGAACTCAGCTAAATAAAGTAAAAGAGAGTAAGGAAGACAGAGAAAGAGAGGGAGAGGGAGAGGGGGGAGAGAGAGAGAGAGAGAGAGAGAGAGAGAGAGAGAGAGAGAGACTGGAGAAAGAAAAGCTAAAGTGAGAAGATGAATTTTTAATTTCTAATGGAAATTTCCCACGAACTAGATAGTATTCGCCTGTGGATTAATTTATTCAAGTGCTTTTTCTACTAAATACAGAGCACTGTGGGAAGGTTCTGTTGAGTCCTCAACTTTGTAAACAAGGAGTAAGTTCTCTCTACATAGGACAAGTACACTGAATCATTAAAGGAGTGGTCATCTATTCCTCTTTTCCTCCTTCTCTATCTTTCCTACCCCTTCTCTGTTCCTCTTTAAGCTGAAGGAAAATATTCTCCTATGGGCTGATACATAGAGTAAGATTCCATGGGCCTGAAGAGCTCTGTCTGGGAAAGAGGAGCACTTCCTGGGGAGCCCTAGGGTTCCTTTCTTGTGTGGAAAGCTGATTGTCTTCATAACCATTAGCATTTATTGAGTGTTTGGTGAACAACTGAGAACACCAAAAAATAAGAGCTGATGTCTGTCTTTCAGAAGCTTACAATCTTGGTCTCACTTGTCCAGGGACATAAATATGTAAACCAGTACTTGGCAGTGCATCTTGAAAAGTACCCTGATAGAAAAGATATTTGCAAATGACATATCTGATAAAGGGTTAGTATCCAAAATAAAGAACTTGTATAATAACACCCCTAAAATAAATAATCCAGTTTAAAAATGGGCAGAAGACATGAATAGATATTTCTCTAAAGAAGGCAGACAGATGGCCAATAGACACATGACAAGTTGCTTAACCTCACACATCATCAGGGAAATCCAAATCAAAACAATGAGATATCACCTCATACCTGTCAGAATGGCTAAAATAAAAAACACAAGAAACAGCAAGTGTTGGTGAAGATGTGGAGAAAAAGGAACCCTCCTCACACTGTTGGTGGGAATGTAAACTGGTGCAGCCACTGTGGAAAACAGTATGGAGTTTCCTCAAAAAGGTAAAAATGAGCTATCCTATGATTCAGGAGTTGCACTACAGGGTATTTACCCCCAAAATACAAAAACAGTAATTCAGAGGGATACATGCATCCCTATGTTTATAGCATCATTATTTGCAATAGCCAAAGTGTGGAAGCAGCCTAAGTGTCCATCAGTAGATGAATGGGTAAAGAAGAAGTTGTATATATATGCAATGAAATATTACTCAGCCATAAAAAAGAATGAAATCTTGCTATTTGCAACAACATGGATGGAGCTAGAGAGTATTATGTAAGCGAAATAAGTCAATCAGAGAAAAGCAAATATCATATGATTTCACTCCTGTGTGGAATTTAAGAAACAAATGAGCAAAGGAAAAAAAGGGAGAGACAGGGATCCCTGGGTGGCGCAGCGGTTTGGCGCCTGCCTTTGGCTCAGGGCGCGATCCTGGAGACCCGGGATCGAATCCCACGTCGGGCTCCCGGTGCATGGAGCCTGCTTCTCCCTCTGCCTGTGTCTCTGCCTCTCTCTCTCTCTCTGTGTGACTATCATAAATAAATGAAAAAAAAAATAAAAAAAAAAAGGGAGAGACAACCAAGAAATAGACTCTTTTTTTTTTTTAAAGATTTTATTTATTTATTCATGAGAGAGAAAGAGACAGAGAGAGAGAGAGAGAGAGGCAGAGACACAGGCAGAGGGAGAAGCAGGCTCCATGCAAGGAGCCTGATGTGAGACTCGATCCCGGGTCTGTAGGATCAGGCCCTAGACTGAAGGCAGCACTAAACCGCTGAGCCACCTGGGCTGCCCAAGAATAGACTCTTAACTATAGAGAACAACTGATGGTTACCAGAGGGGAGGTGGGTGGGAGGATGGGTAAAATAGGGGATGATGATTAAAGAGGACACTCATCATGATTAGCACTGAGTAATGTATAGAATTGTTGAGTCACTATATTGTATACCTGAAACTAATATCACACTGAAATTAAAATAACTCAAATAATAAACTTAATTTAAAAGAGAAAGAAGAGTATCCCAATAAAGAACCAAGTATCCCATAGGTAGATGTGAGTAATTTATTAGGCAGTGATCGAAACTTTATAGAGTAATGACATTTGAGCTTAATCTTAAAGAATGTGGAGGAGCTCACCCAGAAAGGAAAAACATTGCATATAGAGGGAACAGAACATGCAAAGGCAAAACATCAAGGATCATGTGCTTGGGGAATGATAAGCAGTTTGGTGTGGCTGAAATGTAGGGCTTGAAGTAAGAGTTGTGGGATGCAGTGAGGGGAATTGCAAGACATGAGTATGTTAAAGAAGACTAAGCAAGGTTATAAAGAAACTTGTTTGGATTTGTTTATTTATTTCAGGAAGCAGAAAAGAGCCATCAGAGGTATTATTGAGATTATCAAAGGAGCATTACATTTGTGTTTTAGAAAGATCACTTTGATACAGAAGAAGTTAGAAACAGAGAAGTTAGTTAGGAGTCCAGGTGGGAGATGATGGGAGTTTTATTTAAGACGGTGGGCTATGGGATTGGAAGAATAGCATAGTGTGGAGAGATTCAGGAAGTAGAATCAAGAGCACTTGGTGATAGATTAAATTTGGGAGTTGAAGTAGAAGAAACATCAAGAATGACTTTAGAGCTGCTTTTACTTTGAGAACTGGTGGATACCATGTGGACGGTGGCAAGAGGTTTAGGAAACGTGGAGGTAAACAACTTTATTTTAGACATGATTGCCAGCCTGCTGACTATGGCCAGTTTGGCTTGTGGGTTTTAGAAGAGAGAATGGGTTGAAAGGTGTGTGTTTGGCAGTTGTCATTATTTAAGGGGTAGGAAAAGCCACAGAAATAAATAAAATTGTTCAGATAGAACTTATGGAGTGAAAGCTCCAAGGAGTGAACTCTGGGGACTAATCAGGGAGGGCATTGGGGTGGGGTGGGGGACACATGAGGGATAGAATAGAGATGTGTCCAAAAACCTAGGGGGCTGAGGAGCTCCAAGAAGGAGGAAGCAGTCCACAGTGCTGCCCAGTGTAGGCAAATCACCCAGAAGTACTTTCCTCCAGGCTGCCCAGGCATTCTCTTAGAAGCTAGAAAGAAAGAGCAACTACTCTTTGAGGTGTTTCCTTCTGTCTCCTCCTTCCTTTTACTTATTTGCTCTCTCCTACCCCTTCACTCCTTCTTTTTTTTTTAAGATTTTATTTATTTATTAATGAGAGACATATAGAAAGAGAGAGGCAGAGGCACAGGCAGAGGGAGAAGCAGGCTCCCTGCAAAGAGTCTGATGTGGGACTCAATCCCAGGACCCCAGGATCATGACACGAGCCGAAGGCAGCTGCTCAACCACTGAGCCACCCAGGCATCCCATTCCCCCCCACCCCCCGCCCCTTTTTTAAAGATTTTATTTATTTATTTGAGAGAGAGAGAGAGAATGAGAAAAAGAGAGAGAGAATGAGTGAGGGAAAATGGGGAGGGGCAGAGTCTGAGGGAGAAGTAGGTTCCCTGCTGAGCAGGGAGCCTTACGCAGGGCTCCATCCCAGGACCAGAGGATCATGACCTGAGCTGAGGGCAGACCTTAACTGACTAAGATACCCAGGTGCCCACTCCTCCTTTAAAAAAAAAAAAAACCATGGTTGCTTCCTGAAATGAACTTGGGGTTCCTTCCCCCCTCACCCTGCAAAATAATTCATAGTATTTGCATTGCTAGTTCAGGACCAAGAAATGCTGGAATTTGAGTTATGACTCACTAAAAGCAGAATTTATTCTTCTCTATGAATGCAATTCAGGTTTACCATTCTGCTCTTGAAATTTGCTTTTAATAAAGCAGTCTCCCAGAGCCCAGGTCTCAACTGTTGCATAGGAGGGGACACAGGAATGGACCAGGGCTCAGGCTGTTCAGTGCCTGGGGGTCTCTGCCTGACTGCTGGATCAATATTTGACAGGGAATCCAAGTATAACATTCTCTGATTAAGAAGAGCCAGGCATTCTTCCATTCTAATTCCCAGATTCCTCCAAACTTCCTGTATTGAAAATTGCTTTTTGTCTGGATCAGCAGGAAACTCAGTCTTTTGGGATTCAGACAACCATGAAGTTTATCAGCCCTTGCGGCTGAACATCCCATTTACTCCAGGGGTTGGGAAATCTTTCCATCCACAATCACCGATCCACAGAAAATGAAAAATGAAACAAAGGGCCCAGAGTTCTAGCAGATGTGAAAAAAAGTTAAAAAAAAGAAAAAGATTAAAAAAGAGAAAAAAAAAAAAAAGAAATGTAGACTCAAAGATAAAAGAAGAAAGCTGCTAACATGTTTTTAAGCACCCACAATGAGCCAAACACCTGCTATGTATTTTATATAGTCTTATTCCCCCCTTAACAGCACCTCCATGAGGTGAGCGTCCTTCTATCCATTTTACAGATGAGGAAGGTGGAATGGAGGGATGTTAGTGACATGACCAGAATCACACAGCTGATATAGGATGGGCTGAGATTCAAACCCTGATAAACAGCTCCAAAGCCCATGTTCTCACCAAGCAAACAAAGAAGGTAGCAAGAGGACTAAAAAGAAAGATCTAAAAATGAGTAAGAAAGAAAAAGCAGTATTTCTCGCCTTCTCCGCTTGTGCTCCCTGCAGCTCCAGTTGCAGAGCTTTCAATCTTTCCCTTCCTTCGTGTCAGCTGTCAGAATCTTCCCTGTTTGCTGTCCAAGAATCGCCACCCATCTGTCTTGTCTCTTCTCTTACTGGGTTAGGCTGGAATTCACCTTCGCCGACATCTCATTCCGCTTTGAGGCTGCTGACTCAGGATCGTGCACATGTCTGAAAGAGAATTCCCCCAGGAAGAGCCAGGGCATGCATCTTGCCACAGGAACACACATTCCTGCTGTTTGCACAGCTGTATTTGTTGCTCTTAATGGTAGAGGAGGGAGGCTCAAAAGACACTTGGTTTTAGAAAACTTTTCATGGTCTAGCTAGAAGAAATTAAACTAAGGGCCAGAGGTTTCCCACTGCTTTTCTAGGGGCCAAGATTCTTTTCTTTTTGAATTCTCTCTTGTCAGTGAGGAAGCATTATAGCAACTGCTATATAAATGTTACCATTTATTTTTGAGATTTGCCTGAAGGAAGTTTCTCCCTAAAGAAATTATTTTTTTTCTTCCTCAAAAATCTTTGAGTTCTCTTTCTAAAAGGAGTATTTATGACTTTTCCGTGACCAGAACTAGGTCATTGTATTCAGTGACCACATCGCTCACCAATGCTGAACCGTCCTCTTCCTCTGCCTCTCTCAACAATCTGGGTCTGTTTTTCAATTTAAAGCAACTGTTCATGGAAATCCTGCCATGAAGGAAAATATTGTGAGTCAATACATTTTGGGCCGAGTCCAAGCCTCAGATAATGAAATCAGTAGTAGTACTTGTGCAAGAAGTAATTTGCCTCCTGATAGTAATAAATCTGTTATTTGTATGTCACAAACATAGCCTAAATGTATTCCAAGGTCTTGCTTGGAGTTAGTAAAATGGACTTTCTGATGCATCCATAACTAATTTTGTGACTATTTATAAAACTATTTTTTTACATAAATCCTAATTACTAGAGAGTATGCTTTATTTAAGTACTAAAATAGGGAAGATATAGTCATTTGTTGTAAATGTAGGGCCTCATCAGTATTTCCTTGTGTCATTTAAGTGTTTATGTGTTATGGGACAGAAGTGATGATACCTTCCCTTAGGTAACTCAAGGGACAGGCTGAGTGATTAATAGTGAAAATATTGGGTTATGTGGTAAAGAAATGGTAATATTGCGTTGACTAGAAAATGGTTGGCGTCCTCATGAAATGTTGCTACAAAAGTTCTTTTGAGATAGGTGACCTGTTTATGTGCCGTCTCCAAAATAAATGGATCTCAAATCAGATTCTGTGAAGTTTAAACCACATTAAAAATTATATTTGGACCAAAAGCCCCTCTTCCTTTGCACAGAAATTACAATTTTGATCAAATCAATGTTGGAAATACTACTTTTTCTTCCTAGCAATGGTGTATCTAGAAATAGTTTGTGACAGCAAGTCTTTTTATAGCTTTGCTTTCAACATGCATTTAAGTTTTAATGATACATTCTTCTCCAGTAAAAATGTAATTGTAACACACAGAAAATCAACACATTTTAAGCTTTCTGAGTATATTTAAACTGTCAACAGTGTGCTGTCTGACATACACTGTTGCTTTGCTTCCGCCTTTAATGGCTAAGTTGTTTTCTAAAGACAGTCTAATGACACAAGACTCCAAATCCTGTCGGACCATGTGAACTAAGAATGACCTGAGTGGATAGGGATGCTTTGGCCATCTGTCATTGAGAGCCATATTGATCTGGAGATGGTAGCTGAGGGCACTGTGTACTGAGTGTATGGCAGTTTGCTGAGGTGATGATAACCATCACTGATACCTTTGTGATGGGTTTGATTTCTCATTGTGTGTTCCCCAGCTATGGAACCCTTGGGCAGTAAGTAACCTGGTTTTAAAAGTACTCTTCTAGGTCAAAAGGGTACATCAGTTCTCATTAGGTCACCCTTTAGCATGTTGTAGTAAAGTACAAAAAAGAGCTTCTTTTTATGTTTTTATTTTGAATTTTTTTCTATTTTGAAAAAATGTAGTATTATATTTTTATTTATTTTAAAAAATATTTTATTCATTTTTAAAAATTTTTATTTATTTATGATAGTCAGAGAGAGAGAGAGAGAGAGAGAGAGGGGCAGAGACATAGGCAGAGGGAGAAGCAGGCTCCATGCACTGGGAGCCCGACGTGGGATTCGATCCCAGGTCTCCAGGATCGTGCCCTGGGCCAAAGGCAGGTGCTAAACCGCTGCACCACCCAGGGATCCCTATTCATTTTTTTTTTTTTAAAGATTTCATCCATTTATTCTTGAAAGACAGAGAGAGAGAAAGAGAGAGAGAGAGCAAGAGAGAGACAGAGACACAGGCAGAGGGAGAAGCAGGCTCCATGCAAGGAGCCTGACGTGGGACTCAATCCCGGGACTTCAGGATCACGCCCTGGGCTGAAGGCAGGTGCTAAACCTCTGAGCCACCCAGGGATCCCCTTATTCATTTATTCATGGGAGACACACACAGGGAGGGACAAAGACACAAGCAGAGGGAGAAGCAGGTTCCATGCAGGAGCTTGACGTGGGACTCGATCCCGGAGCCTGGGATCAGGCCCTGAGCCAAAAACAGACACTCAGTACTGAGCCACCAGGTTTCCCTATTTTGAAAAAATTTAAAGCATACAGGAATTTATACCGTCCCAGAGTCACAAAATTTTAATAATTTGCCTTATTGCCTTTATCTATTTATCTGTCTGAATCATTTAAAATAAAGTTTCAGTGGGGCGCCTGGCTGGCTCAGTCAAGTGGAGCATGCGATTCTTGATCTCAGGGTTGTAAGTTTAAGGCTCATGTTGGGTGTAGAGATTACTTAAAAATAAAGTTTCAGATATCATGACAGTTCAACCCTAAATACTTAAGCAAACACTTCCTAAAAGTAAGGAAATTTTCCCCTATCCCTAATACTAGTATTAAACCTAAGAAAATTAACAATAATTCCCAAGTATCATCTAATAGCCTATCCTTATTCAAATTACTCCATTTGTCCCCCAAATGCCTATAATGTTTTTTTCAAACTAGGATCCACTCATGGTTAATGTATTACATCTGTTTCTTAAGTCAAAAGAATTCCCTTTTAATGTTCAAGAAGCATGGCAAAAGTGAAGAGAGAAGTACTGGTGTCAGGTTCTATTATAGGTAGAAATAGATAATTAAAGTGTTTTGTTCACACACATTCTACCCCCTAAAGTCTAAAGCAATTTAGATTCTAGCTGGTGAAATTCTTAACAAGTTTAAATGTTAGAGTAAAGTTCTGTGACTATTTCAGGAGAGAATGATTTTTCTATTCTATTTCTATCTTCTTTTTCAATCTGTGCATGGTGAAAAGAAGTTACTCTTAAAAGTCTGACTTTCAGTAGGTTTTTAAAAATCTATATTTGATAAATAAAAATTTTATATAAAGTATACAACATGATGTATACCTCTCAAGTATACAACACCTGTATCAGTTATAAGATGAATAATATCTGGAGACCTAATGTATATGGCATGATGACTATAGTTAATAATCACATACTGTATACTTGAAATTTGCTAAAAATGGGGACTCCTGGGTGGCTCAGTGGTTGGGCGCCTGCCTTCGGCTCAAGATGTGACCCTGGGGTCCTGGGATCGAGTCCCACATCGGGCTTCCTGCATGGAGCCTGCTTCTCCCTCTGCTTGTGTCTCTGCCTCTCTCTCCCTCTGTGTCTCTCGTGGATAAATAAATAAAAATCTTCAAAAAAAATTTTTGCTAAGAGTAAATCTCAAGTATCAGGAAAAATTGAATAACCACACTGGTGCAATGAAAACATGAATATGGTAAAAAGTCATAGTTGTGAGTGACAGATAATTTTTAAAATGGTATTTAGTACTAAAGTTGATACATGGGGCACCTGGGTGGCTAAGTCAGTAGAGCATCTACCTTCAGCTCAGGTCATTATCTCGGGGTCCTGGGATCGAGTTCTGTTGGGCTTCCTGCTAAGTGGGGAGTCTGTATCTCCCTCTCCTGCCACTCTCCCTGCTTCTTCTCTCAGATAAATATATAAAATCTTTTTTTTTAAGTTGATACATAATGGGTTTATTTAATTTTTTAAAAGTAATCTCTACACCCACTTTGGGGCTGAAATTCACAACCCCAAGATTGGTCCATGGACTGAGGCAGGCATCCCAGCACTTGAGGTTGGTCAGTGTGGTTTGGTTTTGCATGTAGTGGCAGCATGCTCATTTGGATTAACATAGTAAGCAAGTGATGGCAAGTATATTAGAATTAGAGCATGTAGTAATTAACACAAATGTGATGAAATGCATTCTCTGTATATGGGAATGACCTTAGTTTTTCATCTGTGGTCTTCCTGTGGTTTCATAAAGATGTTTCTCAGTAAATAACACTCTATGCTATTGTCTTATATATTAAAAAGAGTCCAGCAGAGTGCTGTGTGTTTACATAGTGAGCATTCTATAAATGTTAATTGTTGATGATATACAAGCCTCCCTTCACCTTTGATGTAATTTCTAGATCACAAAACAAGGCAATAGGATTAAAGAATTAGATAATGTACAAAGGAAACATACACTAAAAAGACCCAGGAAGGTAATATAATTTTTCAATGGTTACAGTAATTCACATTGGAATTCAAAAACATTTGCATTTATTAATATACTTTATTTAGCATATGTTTGTCAAGAATTTTTGATGTGCTGGGCCCTATGTAGAGACATTACATTAAAGAAAAAACCTTTCATATGGAAAAATTCAAACATACATAAAAATAGAGAGAATAGTATAATGGATCCCTGTGTACCTGTTATTCAGCTTCACTACATCATATTATTTGGCCAATCTGGATTCACCTGTCCTTTCCACTATTTGGGAGGGGTGGTAATGAAGTATTTTAGAGCAAATCCCAGATATCATGACCTTCATATATAAATACTTCTGTCACTTAGACTGTGTGTTAGACTCTGAAGTTTTATGAAGGCTATGAAATTTGGATTTCTGGAACATTTTGACTAGAGATAGATTAGTAACTTTAAAAGATTCAAACCTGGGGTGCCTGGCTGACTCAGTAGAGAATGTGACTCTTAATTTCAGGGTTGTAAATTCAAGCCTCACGTTTGGTGTAGAGATTACTTAAAAATAAAATCTTTTGGGGATCCCTGGGTGGTTCAGTGGTTTAGCACCTGCCTTTGGCCCAGGGCATGATCCTGGAGTCCCAGGATCGAGTCCCACATCAGTCTTCCTTTTTTTTTTTTTTTTCCCACATCAGGCTTCCTGCATGGAGCCTGCTTCTCTCTCTGCCTGTGTCTCTGCTTCTCTTTCTCTCTGTGTGTCTCTTATGAATAAATAAATAAAATATTTAAAAATAAAATAAAATCTTTAAAAAATAAAAGATCCAAACCCTACATTTAGTACTTAATCATTAGCCTATATTTATTTAATAAAGGTAGTTGGTCCAGGAGTGCCTGAATGGCTCAGTCAGTTGGGCATTCAATTCTTGATTTCAGTGTGGGTCATGGGGTTGAGCCTGGCTTTGGGCTCTGCACTCAGTAGGGAGTCTACTTGAGATTCTCTCTTTCTCTGCCTATCTCCCCACTAGTGTACACACACACTCTCTCTCTCCGTCTCTGTCTCAAATAAATAAGTAAATGAAATCTTTAATAAAGGTAGTTGGTCCATGACAAAGTTGAATAGTTTGGAAAAGTATTATATGTTTCCCTGAGATATAAAATATGAAATGTTAAATAATAAGCATTTTCATAGACTTTGGATTACAAAGTATTCATCAATATGTTATTTTAAATAGTAGTAGAAGATTATGATTTTTATGAGGATATTTGTGTGTGTATGTATGAGAAGGGAACAGCATTAAATTTAAGACATACACACATATAAGCAATGGGGAAATGGTCTATAGGTCCTTCAATCACATTATGTTCTCTATAAAGCCTAGGAATAATAATGATGCAGAATTCCTATATAATTTATTACTTTATGATGAACTTATGACCCTGAAATAAAATCAGGTATGGTTTGATTAGAGGCAATCAGGAGAACACAATGAAGCAGAGACTCAGGTAAGGTTCAACTCAATAAGGTGACTTTTAAGAGTAAAGGTTGAAGAGGGTCCTGTGCTCATCCTTTGATATGCTTCCATCATTTCCTGGGACAGGCCCATGGGTGGGTTTACTGCACTGTCCTACTTACATGCAAAACTTATTTCTGAGTTTGTATTGCTTCTTGAAATTTCCCTCATTTTTTTAAGCTTTTATATTTAAGTGATCTTTATACCCAACATGGGGCCTGAACTCACAACCCTGAAATCTAGAGTTGCAAGCTCCACAGGCACCTGGGTGGCTCAGTGGTTGAGCATCTGCCTTTGGCTCAGGTCATGAGCCCGGGGTCCTGGCCTGAGTCCTACATCGGGCTCCCTGCTTCTCCCTTTTCATGAATAAATAAATAAAATCTTAAAAAAAAAAAAAAAAGAGTTGCATGCTCCACCAACTGAGCCAGCCAGGTGCCCCTCTAGTCCCTCATTTTATAATAGAATCATATAATATATTATCAAGAAGAAAAGGACCCGCGAAAACATCTGGTCTAACCGACTCCCTTGTTTTAGAGAAAGAATACTGAGGCCCAAGTTTCAGTGACTTGCAAGCCTGCAGAGTTAGGACTATAATCCAGGTTTTCTGATTTTCTACTTTCCACTTCATCATGTAGCTTCTCCATATGGTTTCATATTCAGAGGTTCAGTCTTAAGGTAAATGAGTACCCTCTAGGGTCTCAAATGTGTAAAGGTTTTTTCCTAGATCAGCACTTCAAAATAAGTAGAAATGAACATTCCATCTGGTCTAATGTGAGGGACAGAACATTCCATCATTCCAAGTAATGGTATAGTTGACTTGCGGTACTGGTGTCTTTACTTTATAATGTGCATATAATCTCATACTTTTTAGGGAGGCAGCCTGACTTACTTTGCTGTAAGAATGTTTTGTTTTGTTTTTTTCCTCTCTGGAGCAGTTAGCACTGACTATACAAAGGAGTGAGCCATCTAAATATTTTTGATTAGTTGATATCCTGGACTTCCCAGGGCATCTTGGATATGACTCTCACCTTTGCTGTCTCACTGGAGCCATCCTGGTACAGATTTAATCTATGGCAGCAGCTGCCTTAGAATTCAACCATGTGTAAATTCCAAGGCTTTGGAGGATGGCATTCAGATATTTGTGTATTATATATGTGCATTTGTATTCATATATATGCATGTATATATACACATATAGACACATAGTATGTGTTTTATGTATGTACTGCAGTCAGGACTATAATCCAGGGTTGGTTTTTTTTTTAAAGATTTTATTTATTTTATTTGTGAGAGAGCACAAACAGGGGGCAGGAAGAGGGAGAGGGAGAAGCAGACTCCTTGCCAAGCAGGGAGCCTGATGTGGGGCTCGATCCCAGGACACCAGGACCACGTCCCGAGCCGAAGTCTGATGCTTAACTAACTAAGCCACCCAGGCACCCTAATCTGGTTTTCTGATTTTCTACTTTCTATTTCATCATGTAGCCTCTCCATATAGTATATGAGTGTATACACATATATGTGTTGTATGTATGCGTGTGTGTATATATATACACATTTAGAATTTCATGTATATATAGAAATATATATATTATACAAACATATATAAATTATATATAATTTCTATATATAGAAATTCATATATATATATATATACACACATATACAGGATGAGTTTAGCATTGGTGTTAGGTTAGGGATAAAATGCTGAAATGTTTGTCTTTTGCCTAAGCCATGAAGGCAGGGCTTTGCTCCAATTAAAATGTCATTTTTCTGTTCAAAAGTTCCACATTTATGTTTCTTACCCTAATATTTCAGTACCCAAATAAAATATTTTCTCTATTAAATAATCCCCCTTATTTCTGTAGACCTTTGAAATCTACAAATCTTTTAAATATCCATTATCTGGCATAGGTACTAAATTCCTGCTGATGAATCAACAGATGAATTTCATCGACTTCTCAGACCTATAAGGTATGCAGAACAAATAGTCATAGTAAATATAATTATTCCCATTTCTCAGGAAACTGAGAGCTATTGAGTTAAACCATCTCATTCAGAATCCTACAACTAATAAAAGGCACAGCCAGGACTCAGCTTCAACCTTCTGATTTCCAAATCAGTGCACTTTCACTACTATCTCTGATCGTAGGAAAGACATTTAAAAAAACTTCACTACTTAGGGAGAGATCATGTTACTGCAATTAATTCTCCTGCTTTCATACCAGATAATTTGGGTTTCTAATTACGACTTACTTGTATATCTTCTTTATATTATACTTTTAAGACTCAGTTTAGTCCTTACTGTGAAATATTTTCTGCCCTAAAAAATATTGTAAGAATGGAACACAGCTACTGATCAAATCCAATACCTACAAAGCAGTACATTTGGTATGTATTAAATCTAATATCCAGATACATTAGTATACATGCTACCTTCTTAACTAACATCTGTCTCTCATACTTCACTGAAATTACTAGTGAAACTATGACTAATAAAATTGGTTTAGAACCAAAATTCAATAAAAGCAAAGTTAATTATGTGTTTGTAAGAGAATAAGCATACAGTTAGATCAATATGCAAATTGTGACCTTCAATGGTCTTTTCTGTCTTCTTTTAAGCCCTTAGTCTTGCAAAGATTAATTTACTACCTAGAACTTCATTTTATGAAGCCACTCAGACTTAGATTACTAGATTTTTAATTGTTTACATATCAATGATACATATGTATATCTGTGTCTCAATCTTTATATCTTTGTGTGGGAGCCCTGTTTTAATAGAAGAAACAGTGCATGAGGCAAATAAATATGTTCAGTTTCATGTTAACAAAAGAACAGGCCAATTTAGAAAATGAAGTTCACATCAACATTTTCTAGGCACCATTGTTTGACACTATGGTTGACACGGTGGGAAGTACAAAGTCAAATAAGACATTTTCTGGTCCTTAAAGAGTTTACAGTTTAGTGGAAGAAATAGTCATGTTCACAAATAATTAAAATACAACTAGCATTTTTTTTAAATTTTTATTTATTTATGATAGTCACAGAGAGAGAGAGAGGCGCAGAGACACAGGCAGAGGGAGAAGCAGGCTCCATGCACCGGGAGCCCGATGTGGGATTCAATCCCGGGTCTCCAGGATCGCGCCCTGGGCCAAAGGCAGGCGCCAAACCGCTGCGCCACCCAGGGATCCCACATTTGTTTTTTAAATAGAGACACACACAAAAGCAACAGAACAGAAAATGGAGAGGTTTATTCTATACTGGGGAAGGCTTCACTGAGGAAATGGCATTTGATCTGATCTTGTGTTGGATTTTCACTGGAGGAAGTAGGGAGGCAGGGTTGGGTAGAAGAAAGGAGAGCAAAGGCACAGAGGACATAGGGACTACAGTGAGTAGTCCCTCCATCACACTTTCCAAATATATGACAAAACAAGATCTGTCCCTATAGTTTCAGATCCTGACATTGAGTTAGTTTGTACAGTGGGTGGTAGATGTATTCTTGAAAGTCATTCTTGTGTTGGGAATGGCTGGTCATAACTTACTTATTCATGGAAGTAATTGCAGACCACATAACTATCTCACTAAGCCCAACCTAAATGTATACCGATTTATCTTCCCCTTGGATCTCAAAATGTTTGTGGCTTCTTTAAGGTGCCTGGATGAGAAAGTGTGATGGAAGCAAAGTCAGAATCAAAGAGACAGTGGTCTCCTCTTATTAAATATAAATATATCTTATTTTTGCAAGTTTTACAAAATCTATGACCGTATAAACACATTGCTAGAAGCTTAAACTTCGTTAATGTTATAATAAATTAATTTGTTCGTGTCCCTAATGTTAATTCCCTTTCTATGAATTCATGAGGTGAGTGCTCTTTAAACACCTGCTAATAGATTAGAGATTTCCCAAATGTTTCTGAAGATCTTAGAGCACACTTGTAAACAAAAGCATCTGAGCCTCAAGGTGATATGCAAGAATAAAGCAGGCAGTGAATTCTCAGCTTTGTGTTTGCACTCAAGCTACTAAAAGGTTCAATCTGAACCAGTATAGAAGACTATTTATGTTCTTATTAAGAATATGCTACGTATGAGGGATGCCTGGGTGGCTCAGTGGTTGTGCATCTGCCTTTGACTGAGGGTGTGATCCTGGAGTCCTGGGATCGAGTCCCACATTGGGCTTCCTGCATGGAGCCTGCTTATCCCTCTGCCTATGTCTCTGCCTCTCTCTGTCTCTCATGAATAAATAAATAAAATCTTAATAAAAAAGAATATGCTACGTATGAAAGAAAAGGGGAGGCTTTTTCTGCTGTTTTTGTTGCATTTTGTTTGCTTTTAGTCTGAAAAGTTGAAATGGCTTGTTTAATTCCCAGATAACTACTTTTTCTTGGCTCCCTTCCTCAGTTAAGCTTTCTTCATTATTTTCTTTTTAAACAAAGGAAAAGTTACATTTTCTAGGTTAAGATTCTAAGGTCACTTTTCTTTCAATGCCAATTATGTCATAGGGAATAAAGAACTTCTGTCTTAAAGGCTGTCAACTAACTGAGACCCTTTGTGTTATGAAGAAATGTTGCATTTTGAAGAAACAAATTATTTTTGTGAACTTCCTGCTCACTGACCAAGGCAGGCTTCTCACCAGTGCCCCATTTAGGCCCCTTTGGCTTGCAGGGCTCTTCTATCTGTAGCCATCAAATGTCTTATGCTAAGTCATCTGGGACAGTTACATAGAAAAGTAATGAAAAGGAATTCACTAATTCTGTAAATATTGAGTGAACACTTATTTGGTGTAGATCCTGTAATTAGTTTCTGAAAATGCAAATATGAGGAAGACAGTCTCTGCCATCAAGAAACTTAGAATTTTATAAATAGGTAAACCCAGTTTTATAAGAGAAATCCAACTGAGAAGAAAAGTGCAAAGCATGCAATAACTTTCCTTGCCTGGTTGGCAATATGGAAGTTTCATTGATGCTGGGTCTGAAAGGATCCTTGGGAGTTTATAAAAACAATAGGTAAGGCATTCTGGGCAAGAGATTCTAGGTAGGAGGAAGAACATGTGTTAAAAACCCTTTTTTGGAAAAATGCCCCAGGAAGTGAGAAATGTTGTACAACAGGAGCATGTAGTGTATTTAGGGGAATAGTTGGAGATACAACTGGGAAGTTAGCTTAGTGTTGACTGTAACTAAGAAGATTTGATTTTGTTGTGTGAAATAATACAATGTGAAAAGCAGAGAAAATATAAACTTGAGGATTATTTTTAAACATTTGTTTGCAGATGATCCATTAAGTTCTGATCCACAGAATGATCCACAGAACTAAGATTTGGTCACTTAAACAATGTAACCTTTGCATGATGCTTCTGGATTAAAACAGATAATTTCATTGCATGCTTTGAGATTATCTGTAGTTATTACAATGTGAAACATATTGACTGTATCCTTTATAGAGCCAAGATATAAAACATAACTTTCTCATGTTTTCCTTTAGGTGAGAAGAGTCATTATAAGTATGATTACTACAGTAATGGGAGCAAGCTGGAGGGGGGAGGTGTTGAAAAGGCAATGAGACTTTTTTAAGGCAAAAAAACCTCATTCAATGACTTAATTCAAGTTCTCTATTAGATTAGATGCCATTTATTCATGGAGCCAGTGAATTGTACTTTAGCTTAAAGTAAAAGTGGTTTTTTTGTTGTTGTTGTTGGTTTTTAATCAGACAAATACTTATATAGAGGGACAAATTACTAGTCTGAGAATTCTTAAACTGGTCCTATTTTCTCCCAAGCTGCATAGTGAATATGCAACACAGTAAAATGAGTAAAAGACAATAAAATAGTTTTTACTAAGTATGGTAAGTGGTTACTAATTATCAGTAAGTGGAAAATAGACCAGTAGCCTTTCTGTATTCATGAAAATTCTGAAAGTTGTAAAACAAAAATGTCATTACTTTTCTCTTATTAAAAGAAAATAAACATTTACACTGAACCTCATATTTTCCTTAAGCCAATTCATTTTTTTTGTTTCAATTTTTAAAATTTAAATTCTAGTTAGTTAACATATAGGGTAATACTGGTTTTGAGAGTAGAATTTAGTGATTTATCACTTACATATAACACCCAGTGCTCATCCCAACAAGTGCACTCTTTAATCCCCATCACCCATTTAGTCCCTTGCCTGCCCACCTCCCTCTATAAGCCCTCGGTTTGTTCTCTATAGGTAAGAGTCTTCCTTAAGCATATTCAAATAAACTTAGAAGAATTGTAGCTGTCACCTTTTATCACCAGTCTTATGAGGCATAAAAGTATTTGTCTAATGGTATTATTGAGTGCTTATTCTGGGCACACTTGGTGCTGTAGAGTGTTCTCAAACTACTTAAATAAAAAATTAACTAATAGTGTAAACACTAGAAAACAAGTCATGAGATGATCCATGATTATGTGTCAAAGATGGGGCCAGACATAGGTGGTAGGATCCGCAAAATGATTCCCGAATATGAGTGTTAATATTATTTATGTAAGTGACATATTTTACATAAATGCTATAAAAGGTATATGTCATTCGGTAATTTGTTTTTTGACTCAGCAGTATGTCTTAGAGATCTCTCCATGTTAATGCATAAAAAATTTTGTTAATCCAAAGTTGCGTAGTACTTCTGGGTATGTGTATATCGTAGTCTGTTTAGCTATCCTCCCATGTTGGTTAGCATTTAGGTCGTTTCTAATATGTAAATGAACTTTAATAGGTCTGGAGCATCTAGTGGGTGGAAATAAATTTTAGCTTTATCTGTTATGTTTAATTTTTAATTTATTTTAAAAGATTATTTATTTATTTGAGAAACTGAGCAAGTAAGAGAGAGAGCGAGAGCACAAGCAGGGGGAGAGGGAGAAGCAGACTCCCCACTCAGCAGGGAGTTGGAGGCAGATGCTTAACCAACTGAGCCACCCAGGCACCCCATGTTTAATTTTTTTAAATAAGGAGGATATTATAATGTACTACTTGTAGTTAAAATTTTAAAGTCTTTAAAAAATATATTTATTTAATTATTTATTTTTATTTGTTGAGAGAGACAGACAGACAGACAGTGTGAACCAGTGTGGGGAGGGGCAAAGGCAGAGGGAGAGAGAGAATCTTCCCACTGAGTGAGGAGCTAGTTGAGATGCTCGAGCCCAGGACCCTGAGATCATGACCTGAGCTGAAACCAAGAGTTGGAAGCTTAACTGCCTGCCCACCGAGGCACCCCTAAAATTTTAAAGTTTTAATGACACTTATTTTGGGGCAACCATTTAAGTATTTGCCCCCACACTCATCATTCCTATGACATCCTGATCTACCTGCCCTGCCTCTGATATGTAAAGCCAATCAGTCTGCTTGGAGGGGTGTCTCAACTTTCCACTGGGCACTGGTATCCTTTGGAGTTGAAGCTGTCCCTAAATTCTAGTCCCTTTGGCTGAAGCTTTGATTCCCATGTCTCCTTGCTGTCAGCCTCTGCTGCCTCCAGCTAACAGAAGGTGGTATGTATTCTCATTTTTTTTTTTTGAAGATTTTATTTATTTATTCATGAGAGACAGAGAGAGAGAGAGAGAGAGAGAGAGAGAGAGAGCCAGAGACACAGGCAGAGGGAGAAGCAAGCTCCATGCAGGGAGCCTGACATGGGACTCCATCCCAGGTCTCCAGGATCAGGCCCTGGGCTGAAGGCGGCGTTAAACCACTGAGCCACCCCGGAAGCCCTGTATTCTAATTCTTAGCATGGTTGGTTTTCTGAGAAGTAAATCTCGATTAAAACTGTCATAGATTATTTTATTTTTTAAAGGTTTATTTATTTATTTGAGAGAGCAAGAAAGAGAGCACGTATGATGGGTGGGGAGGGGATTAGGGAGAGGGAGAGAAAAAATCTCTAGCAGGCTGCCCGCTGAGCCTGGTGCCCAAAGTGGGGCTTCATCTCACCACCCTGAGATCACAACCTGAGCCGAAATTAAGAGTCCCATACTCAACCGACTGAGCCACCCAGGTGCCCATGTCATATGGCTACTTTAGATCGAGCTTTCTATTTCATCTCCATTAAAAACAAAAAACAAAAAACAAAAAAACAACTAAACTAAAAGGTAGTTCTTGTTTTATAATTTTTTTAGTTTTCAACATAAATTTTTTCTTTGATGGTTTTCATTTTGAAAAATTTAGTCTTTATTCTGTGCGCACCTGGCTGACTCATCAGTGGAACAGGTGACTCTTGATCTTGGGATTGTAAGTTTGAGCCCCGTGTTGTTTGTAGTGATTTCTTAAAAATAAAACCTTTTAAAAAAATAAAGTAGTCTATGAACTCTATTTAGTATGAGCTTATATTTAATAGCATAGTAAGGAAAGAACACTACCAACACTATAAATTCTAAATATTAGAATTGCAATTAAATTTTCTGGGCTGGTTTCTTTTCATGTTGTATTTTCAAAGTCATCTATTTTCTTGTGAGGTAAAAATACAAAGAAACTGAAAGTGGTCACTCAAACACATATAAAGCACATTAAGCACATATAAATGTTTCCCAGTTTGTCTGAGATTTTTCAGAAAAATAAACAACTGTAAGTCTGTTGTAATCTTTGTTAAAAAGAAACAAGTCAGTTCCTTTCATCTTGACTTCACTTTAGTAAATTAAGATTAGGCCATAATGGCAGCCCCGGTGGCTTAGTGGTTTAGTGCCGCCTTCAACCCAAGGCGTGATCCTGGAGACCTGGGATCGTGTCTCACGTTGGGCTCCCTGCATGGAGCCTGCTTCTCTCTCTTCCTCTCTCTCTCTCTTTCTCTGTCTCTAATAAATAAATTAAAATTTTTTTTAAAAAATATTTTTTAAAAAAATTAATAAAATCTGGAGTATTTTTTCAAGTACAATATAAAATGATTGGTGTCTATAAATGGGATTTTAGAACAATGCCATTAAAACATTGACTTGTAGATGGTGATAAGCATTGGGTGATGTGTGGAAGTACTGAATCACTGTATTGTACACCTGAAACTAATATTACACTGTCTGTTAACTAACTGGAATTAAAAAAAAAACTTTAAAAAATGAAAGATAAAAATAAAAAATTGCCTTCAGCATATTTCTAAATACTCAATTCTATTTACACAATAACTATTTATATATTTGAGACAGAAGTTTAGCAGAAAAATTTTTAAATGAAATATTTAAGAGGATAATCTCAGCTGCTCCTTGCTGTTTTAAGAGTTATTTGGGGAATGCCCAAGTCACCATACAGTGCTAGAATATCATAAACATTGCTAAAGGTCAAGCCGTAGTAATCCTGACAGCTTACTCTAAAGCTCTGTGTTTGGCGTCTTTTTCCATAATGAGAGCAGATTGTGGAAGACTTTTGGCACTTGAAAAATATCCCTTTCCAGTTTATGGTTGTAGGAGCTTGAAGAAAATGCATTTATAACTTTCACATTTCTTAGCAGAATAAATTTCATCTCCTGCCCTCTCATTGTTGTGTTTATAGATGAAATAAAGAAGCAGGTAGAAAGGAGGGTACATGCAGTAACTAACCTGAGAAATACATGGTCATTGAAATCTAAAAGGCAGGGAGGTTTCGATCTTTGGGCTCACCTATAATTTGTGCACCATAAATGTAGAAGGCAGTCAGCAGGGACTTTTTAATGACAGTGCTGTCTATAACAGGATCATCAAGCACGACATTGGCATAAATCATTGGCACTTTGCAAAGTGTCACTTCTGTCAACCTTCTAGTGATGTGATCTTTAGTCTTTCAAATCCATAGACTGGCATTTGGATCAGCTAAGCATCTTACATCCTGTCTTGCATATTAAAGCTGTTTTAGCCAATATTGAAATGCTGAAGTCATGCTTGTTCTAAAATATTTGTAAGCAACTGACCTAATACCTAAGCTTTGCTCTCAGTATAGCTTGCAGAGTTTCCTGTTTGCAAATGAGGCTGTTACTCATTTTAGAAAGTTCCCAGGACAAAAAGATAATGAAGTACTGGTGATTTTTATATCACTTCAAAGGTCTTTTATTAATAAAGCTTCTATTTTAAGTTCAAAGGCAGCTTTACTTTTGGTTTAAGTTTACAAAAGAAACTGCTTGTTAAAGTGGCTGATGTGCAGTTGCATGAATTTTATAAAAACAATAATAATAACACTGATAAATGTAATAAATTTCCCTTGCCTTGATGAGATAAAATTAATACATATCTGTACATAATAAAAGGGAAAATTTGTATGCTCTACTCCAGTGTAATTTGAATGAATGCTTGTAGTCAGCAGGATTGCTGTTTGTATCTATGGATCTCGGGTCCTATACAACTTGCACTGGTGTTTAGTGATTATGAAGTTAAACTGAAAAATATTAGGATGCCTGGTGGCTCAGCGGTTGAGCGTCTGCCTTTGGCTCAGGGTGTGATCTCCTTGCATAGAGCTTGCTTCTCCCTCTGCCTGTGTCTCTGCCTCTCTCTCTCTCTCTCTCTCTCTCTCTCTCAATCTGTGCTTCTCATTAATAAATAAAACCTTAAAAGAAAATAAACTGAAAAATATTTTCAGAGGCATAAAGCTCATTCACACCTCCTTATTAAATTTTCATCATCAGGAGCAGCCCTGGTGGCTCAGCGGTTTGGCGCCGCCTTTAGCCCAGGGCATGATCCCGGAGACCCAGGATCGACTCCCACATCGGGCTCCCTGCATGGAGCCTGCTTCTCCCTCTGCCTGTGTCTCTGCCTCTCTCTCTCTCTGTGTCTCTCATGAATAAATAAATAAAATATTTTTAAAAAAGTTTTCATCATCATTCTCTCCCCAACTTTATGTCCTAAGTACAGTGTATTGAGAAGACTGAATTTAGGGTAGTAAAACTTTGGTAATACTAGATCAACTCATTCATGGTTTGGGTTTTCCACAGCAGTGTTAATTTCATTTTAAATTCTTTCAGACATAGGTATTTATCACCTCAGGAAGAGACATTGGGAACTGTAAAACCACCAGCATAACTTCTCATTCTCTGGTTTCACACCCCAGGAATCTAAGAGCCCTTCAAGCCTAAATGATGAATTTACATGACACAGTGTCTTTGGAACAGTCAAATCCACCTTTGTTCAGCTCCCCAAGATCCCAAGTTGAGCAGAGAAAGGTCCAATATGAAATCTCCAGGGAGGCTGCAGACAAGACCAATAATCTAAGACCTGCTATTTCAACCCAAACTGAAGGAGCTTCCAAACTTTTCCCAATTCTTAGAGTGTTGCTAAGACAGCCAGAATCCAGTGACCCAGTAACACAAGAAAGACCTAGAATGAGAGGCTGTGGTGTTCCCTGGAGTTCGCTGAACTTCTAGAGGACCTTTGCGGTAAAGATACCTTCAAGAGGCTACAAGACTCTTAGAAAGACAAGACATCGTCTAAAAAGCTGTTAAATGTGTCTGTTTTTCTACCTATATATTTGTGGCATTTTCCCACTTGAGTCTTGGCTGCCTGCCTCCAGTGTCTGAACACTAACAGGAGCTACATAATGTTGGCTCCTCTGCTTGTAATTTTTGTTTGTTTTCTTAAAATGGGTGGACCTATAGCTTTGTTCAGAACAAATCCTGGCTTTTAAGGAAAAAAGCAAACCACTCTTTTCCAAAGCTAAGTTTGGCAGAATAATAATTTTTTTTTTTTTTTAACAAGGCACGAGGCTCCCAGTTTTAGCTCCCACTCTGTCAGGAGCCCTGTGCATAATTAAAATGGAGAGAAGGTTGAATAACAGAAAGTAGTGCTGCAACCAAAACAGACCATCCGTTTTCCCCTGGCCCCATGACCGACCTTCTTTGAGATCTCATACAAACAGCTCTCTCTATTTCAACCTGCCAGTTAGAAACTGGGAATGATTATTCATGTTTATCGCAGAAGGTGCTTATATAAAATGGTTTTAAAAACTCCAAGTAAAAAAATCCTCAACAATCCGCTGGTTTCACCCAGATGTAATTGTGCATCAGACTAGAAATCGTTCTAAAGAGATGGCTTACTGCGTAGACCCAATTGCCCCAGATTCATCCCCACCCTTGCCCTGCTTGGCCGGTGTTACAGGAGGGTAGTCGTCTGCAGGCTGCATTTCCCTGGCTTCTGAACAGAAGTGGGAGACTAAAGGGCAAGAGGAAGGAAGAAGCCTCATGTTTCTCTCTTCAGCATGGTTCTAGCTGCTGTGAGGTGACCCCATTCCCAGGCTCAGGTAACCGCCTCCTCCCTCCCTTAGCCTTCTAGGTCAGGGGTGATGATGCAGTGGCCTCCTGCTTCTGCCTCTCTCAGGATGCCTCACTGTTCTCTCGTTTGCGTTTTAGCTCTTCTATCTCTTGTGTTCCCAATTTCCTCTGTTTCAGATACTCATAGTAGCTTGTTGACCCGATTAGACTCTAATTCACATACCTGTAATGTTAAGAATAATCATTATGCCGTATCCTTTCCCAAGAAGAGATAAGGCAGGAGACATGATGTGGAAAGGAAGGAAGGAGAAGGGAAGGAAGGGAAGGAAGGGGCAAAGGCCTTCAGGGTGCATTTCTTTTTTTTTTTTTTTTTTAAGATTTTATTTATTTATTCATGAAAGACACAGGGAGAAAGAGGCTGAGACACAGGCAGAGGGAGAAGCAGGCCCCATACAGGGGGCCCGACATGGGACTCGATCCCAGGACTCAATCCCAGGACTCCAGGATTACTCCCTGGGCCGAAGGCAGGTGCTAAACCACTGAGCCACCCAGGGATCCCCTGAATTTCTTTTTAACCCTTTCCCCTTATTCCCCCTTGCTCTGTCTCTACTTAAAACCATGGGGGTGGCCTCTTTGTGAGTCATATCCTTTCAGGACTAAGACTGAGAGGTTAGTAGGCTGAGGGTGGGGGTGGTACAGGGAGGAGTTCAAGAATCACAAATAGAAGGATCCCAGGTGAACCTAGTTTACTCCAGAGCCGAGAACCCTCTGACTTCCAGCTAGATTCGGGCTCCTTCCTGATGGCTCCATATTTTCATTCCCTATTTCTTGTCCATCGCTCTGCCTGCTCACCCCTCCAAACTTCTCACTACCCCTGCCGTGTTCTTTTAAATAAAGCTTTTAATTTGAGAATAATTTAGATTTATAAAGAATTGCAAAGATAGTACAGAGTTCCCATGTACCCCATATCCAGCTTCCCGTTATTAGCATCTTACATTAATATGGTACATTTGTCACAGTTAATAAACAGATATTGAAATAGTATTAATGACTGAAGTCTGTACTTTGTTCACATTTTCTTAGTTTTCCCATAATATTCTTTCGCTGCTCCAGGATTCCATCCAGGATACCTTATTACATTTTTTAAAAAAAGATTTTATTTATTTATTCATGAGAGACACAGAGAGAGGCAGAGATATAGGCAGAGGGAGAAGCAGGGAGCCTGATGTGAGGCTCAATCCCTAGACCAAGATCAAGCCCTGAGCCAAAGGCAGACACTCAGTGTGTGCAGTCCACACTTAAGGAGTAGGGAGTTATCCTTCTTTGAGGGTGGAGTATTTATATAAACTGTTGGGAATTCTTCTAATCAAAAGATGTGTCTATTCTCCTTTATTTAATCATTGATTTATATTAGTATGGACTCATGGGTATTTATCTTATTTTTTCAGTTATAGTCCAATACTACTTTATTTACTTTGTTGCTCAAATTGTTCCTGCTTTGGCTACTGGGGACTCTCTCAGTTGGCTTCTTTAGCCCTTTGACATACCTAATCATTGTGGGTTTTTTGAGAACTTCCTTACTTCACGCTCGTGTTGAATTTATTTCCTGACCCAGTCCTAGAATTAGCCATTTCTCCAAGGGGTCCTGGTTCCTTTTATTTGAGAATAGTATTAGAAACCTAGATCTGGGCTCTAAGTTTGCTTATTGCAACCTGGATGTCTCCATTCCACTTACTTCTACCTGTTTGCATAGTTAATCAGTAATTCTTCAACACAAGTCTTTATGGTTTGGTTTACTCCTGAATTTGCACAGCAATAGAGTTCAGGATGAAAAAGCAGAAAAAAATAGATGCTCAGGTCTAAGTTGGGTCACTTTTGGAAACTCATAAATTAGGAGATTAGATCAAATGATCTGAAAAACCACATTCAGTGACAAAATTCTAAGATATTTTATTCTAATGATTTGATGTAGGAGGACATTCCATTGATTTTCCAGGTGGCCCAAGATGAGTGAGATGGGAGTATGCATGGAAATAGGGAATATGCTAGTCTGTTTGGAGTGGTGAACTTTTATAAGCAAGTGCTGAGAAATGTTGGAAAAGAAGATTGGGACTGTGTACAGGGTGTGTGTGTGGGGGTCCTGCCCTTAAATACCAGGCTACATTCTATAAGCTGTGGTGGTCAGCTTATTGAAGAACCAGGTTTATATGCACAATGATTTGTGATATACATAAGGTAAAGATTATTCAGTGTGAGGTTGGCCCTACAGGGGCAGGGAGATATTAATGATTTGCCATGCAAATTACTAGGACTCATGGCTGGGTGTGCCAATTCCTTTTCTGTTCCATAGCCATTACATATTAATCATTCTCTTTATTACCTACTGAACATAGGTATTCAAGTAAATTACGGGAGCATTTAAATATATTGTATGAAAGTAAGCCTGAAATGGACTGTACAGACTCATTTTCTTTCATAACATTCTGGTCCTATTAGATTTCAAGCAATGCTAGGAAGCCCTAGAGGAAGTAAGAAAATGGTATATGTAACCAAATTGTCTCACTGGATGATTGTATGTGTACATATAATCTCATTGTCTGAGGCTAGATGATTATAGGAGAGTGAGAACAATTCTGAAGCCTTGGGCAGGAAATATTAATAGGTCTTAGTCTTTAAACTGACATAATAAATATTGCCCCACTTACCTTTTCCTTCTGAGTTTGTGTTATGTCTTAATTCCTGCATCTCTTTGTACTGTGAACTTTGATATTTATTCCTCAACAAATGTATTCATATATTTGTATGTATATATATGAATATATATGAATATATGTATATATTTCCCCTTATCCCACTTATGATCCATCTTTCTGTATCTGAGTTTGGGTTAGTTGGTTGACCTATTTGATGGGGGTAATCACTCTCCACAAGGAGAATGATTTATACAGAGGCAGTTTACCTTGCCCCAAACCTCCACTGAATTGATAACCTTGAAGAGGGAACTCTAATCCTCACTTTTTTATTTTATTTTATTTTTTTTTTAATTTTTTTTTTAAATTTTTTTTTTTAATTTTTATTTATTTATGATAGTCACACAGAGAGAGAGAGAGAGAGGCAGAGACACAGGCAGAGGGAGAAGCAGGCTCCATGCACCGAGAGCCCGACGTGGGACTCGATCCCGGGTCTCCAGGATCGCGCCCTGGGCCAAAGGCAGGCGCCAAACCGCTGTGCCACCCAGGGATCCCCTCACTTTTTTATTTTTTAAGTATTCAATGACCTCATCTTCTTTTTCTTTCCTTAGCTCTGTAATTACCTACTTTCGTCTAACCCCTAATCTGACTGTTTGTAATTACCTTTTGGCAAGTGATAGTTGTTCAGATGAAGGCGGTACTCATTTTTACTAAGAAAACCAAATCTTTCATCTTTGAACCATTCTATAATTCTTTTTTTTGGTAAGGATTTTATTTATTTATTCATGAGAGACAGAGAGGCAAAGATATAGGCAGAGAGAAAAGCAGGCTCCCTACGGGGAGCTCAACGTGGGACTCGATCCCAAGACCACGAGATCAAGGCCTGAGCCGAAGGCAGACACTCAACCACTGAGCCACCTAGGCGTCCCCATTCTGTAATTCTTGCATAAAGATATGGACCCTTAGATATTTCCCTCAATACCATTTAGATGACAAAAACATTTTAACAAGACTAGTGTCATTTATCAAATATTTTAGGAGCATGTCACAGTGGGATTAAGAAAACCACAAAAAAACACCTCATTCTGCCAATATTGTATTTCCCATAAAAAAGAATCACATTAAAACCAAGGGAGAGAAGCAATGTTCTAGAGGCAAACCAGAGCACCAAAGGACTCGACTGCCAGAATTATAAGGAAGTAGAGGTTAGTGCTGAGAGAGAAAGAAAGGATTTTGGAAGAACAAGAGTGATGGATGATTTTCACTTGGAGGGTTGGTTACCTCTTCCTTCCTTTGCTGGAAAGTATCACGAGGTTTAAAAAAATGAAAAGTGAATAGTTTGGCAGAAGACTTTTGGGGGTTCAAAGTGGTGAGAGGAGAAGGAGAGAGTCAAGTTCACCAAGCTCAGTGATGAATTTGAACTGTGTCAGGTCAGGAAGACAAAAGGAGGATGCCAAAGGTAGATCACCTACTATTTACCTGCTTGTTGATATAGGTACATTTTTATGTAGTTTATTTTTAAAGATTTTATTTATTGGGCAGCCCGGGTGGCTCAGCGGTTTAGCGCCGTCTTCAGCTCAGGCCGTGATCCTGGAGACCCAGGATTGGGCCCCTGTATGGAGCCTGCTTCTCCCTCTGCCTGTGTCTCTTCCCCTCTCACTCACTGTGTGTGTCTCTCGTGAATGAATAAATAAAATCTTAAAAAAAAAAGATTTTATTTATTTATCCATGAGAGTCACAGAGAGAGGCAGAGGCATAGGCAGAGGGAAAAGCAGGCTCCCTGCAGAGAGTGGGACTCGATCCCGGAATCCTGGGATCACGCCCTGAGCCAAAAGCAGATGCTCAACCACTGAGCCACCCAGGCGTCCCTTAATGCATTTTTCATTTAATAATTATGAATACCCCCCTTTTTTTAAACAGATGGGAGATAAGTGCCATTAAGCCTTTATAGGTCAATTAGTGGGAGAATAAGGAACCCACAGACTGACTCTGAAATTTGTCTGCAATGACTAGACTTCCCTTCAGATGATGGTTTCCTGTTGTCATTTTCATTCTTGTTTCTACTAGCTCAACAAACTATTGGGAAGATGATATTTGAAGTGGGTGTATGATTTGGCTAGAAAGAGCTATGCATTTTCATCACTTCCCACCTTCCTAAGCATCACAGTGTAAGCCTTTGCCAGATGCAAGCGGAAAGGAAGGAGCCACACGGACATTCTCCGGCTGGCCTTGGACAATGCTGACAGCACACATCAGCCACTCAGCACTTTTCCAAGTAGCAGCCGATGCCCGGCTACTCAACTTTAACCCGGGGAAAGGAGGTCAACGTAGAAAAGAAAAGCATGTCAGAGATTGTGCTGGTGGTCTGCTGGGGAAGATCGTGGTCTGCTGGGATGGCCGTCTTGTGAGATTTCCTTCAGCTCACTGTCAGCACCCTCTTTGGGGGTAGTAACACAAGTGCTTACCTGACAAGAAATAAACTTTGTGTAGATTCATCATTGCAAGCTAAGAGGAAGAAAATAGTTTTTATTTCAAGTATTGGAAGAAATCATAGTAATCAACATGTTTGAGGATTTACTCTTAGAAACTATGCTTAATGCCTTACATAAATTGTCTCATTTAATTCTTAAAATAATCAGAGCTACACCTCATTTTTCTCCCAAGATTAGTTTTTCCTTTAGTAGACATTGTGCTTAAAATGCCACTTATTTAAAGTTACATTTTTGTCTCTGATCTGTACTTTATACTGATTGTACCACATAAAATACTCTGTGACCTGAGTTTCATTTATGCTCAAATATGCCTTATTTTTCTATACAGCTCTCTTACACCATTGTGTATTATTGTGAACTATGAAGACAGAAAATGCCTATTTCAGTCTCTGCCCCTTGTACACTTGGAACCATGTATGTGTGGTTGGTAGGGCTTCAGAGCTACATGAATGGGAGAGTCCATCTCACTTCCACAGCCTCATCATTAGTCCAGACCCCCCCTAACCCAGTGTTGAAGACTGAAAAAGGTTCCCAGGTATGTCCATGCTCTAACTCAGGGAATGAACCTGTGCCTCTAACCTTATATAGAAAAAGGGACTTCGTAGATGTGATTGAATTAATTAGGAGATTATCCTGGATTATCAACGTGAGCCCATCGTAATCACTGGTCCTTCAGAGGAATGCAAGAAACAGAGAAGGTGTGGGGGGATGGGGAGAATGCTACATGGTGATGACAGAAGCAGAGTCTGGAATGATGTGCTCTGAAGATTGAGGAAGGGACAACAACCCAAGGAATACAAGTGACCTCTAAAAGCTGAAAAATCAAGGAAATGGATTCTTCCTCAGAGCCTCCAGAAGGAACCAGCCTGGCTGACACCTTGACTTTAGCCCAGTGAAATTGATTTAAGATTTATGACCTCCAGACCCATAAGAGAATAAATTTATATTGTTTTAAGTGACTTGACTTGTGGTAAGTTATTATAGCAGCAGGAGGAAACTAATACATGAATACATGTAGTGAGCATAAAATTTAAGGCTGTGAGACAGCAGTTACATGGATCTTCTGTAGAAATTGATGTGAACACAGTGCAGAGCAGAGGACATCACAGCTCTGAGTTATCAAGATTAGCCATTGCTGGGTAGCATCCACTCTGGGACCTCTCGTCCTTATCTTCCCGTACCACTGTGGGCATTCCTCACTGAAGCACACCTACAGGAGCAAAACAGCTTTTCTCTGCGTGGTTAGTTAGTTTTCATTCTCAGGATAAGAGTTATTTTACATTGTTTCAAGGGAGGTCTTGGAGCGAAAAAATATCTTTGATTTCATCTCAATGGCTACTTTATCTTCATTTTTGGTGTTCTGAGGGATCCGTTCAAAATAGAGAGCTGAGGTGCCCAGGGTAAGCAGAAAGGAAGACCTATTTATTTGTCTTTTGTTAGCTTAGGATAGTAAAACTAATTAATTTGATTACCCCTTGGGGCATTTTTATGAGTGAAACTTTGGAGTGCTTGATATTTAATACTATTTGCAATCTTTGCACTCAGGGGCGACCTAAAAGCCTGTGGTAAATTCTATGGTTGATCAAAGAAGGATCCCAGGCACTGTGGTAAAAGGAGAGTCATAATCTTGATTAGATTTTGTTTTTAAATTTTTTATTTTATTATTATTTTTTAAGATTTTATTTATTTATTTATGAGAGACACAGGGAGAGAGGTAGAGACATAGGCAGAGGGAGAAGCAGGCTCCCCACAAGGAATCTGATGCGGGGCTCGATCCTGGATCCCGGGATCATGGCCTGAGCTGAAGGCAGATGCTCAACCGCTGAGCTACCCAGGTGTCCCTTTTTATTATTTTTTTTTTAAGTAATGTCTACTCCCCAATGGAAGGCTTGAACCCATGACCCTAAGATCAAGAGTCCCATGCTCTGCTGACTGGGCCAGCCAGATGCCCCTCAATTAGAAACAGCATCTCAAGAAATACATTAAAATGAAAGAATAAAAAGAGACATTTTTGTAGAGTGTCAACAATCAAAAAACTTTTTTTTGAGAGAGAGAGTGTAAAAGAGAGCAAGCAGGGAGTAGGGCAGTGGAAGAGGGAGAGAGAGAATCTTAAGCTGGCTCCATGCCCAGCGCGGGGCTGGATCTCACCACCCTGAGATCAAGACTAGAGCTGAAATCAAGAGTTGGCCACTAAACTGACTGAGCCACCCAGGTGCCCCTCAATTACCAAAGTTTTGAGGAGCATTTTATTGCTTGCATCAACTGTAATAGGCAGTTAGGAAATAGAAGTTATTAAAGTATTAATAACAGTTTTTAAAGTATTCGTATGATTGAGTGTAGCTCTAGATAAACAATTGATTTTCAAAGATTGTAATAGATTAAAATTCAGTTAATGCTGAAGCTAAATTGTACTTAAGTTATTAAAACTCCAGTGATTTGGATTTTATACAGGATTATGTTATGCACCTAAATGTCACTGAAATGTGGAGGTACAGAACAGTGTCTGTCTTTACATTTTGGTTCCTCACCACCACTAGTAGCAGATTTAGTGCCTCATTGGCCCTGAAGAATCCAAAATGGTGGAAAGCATTTCCTTATTGTCATTGTTATAAATTTAAATCAAGGTAGTTACCTTTCCTCAGAGAAAGGTATATGTGGGTTATAGCAAATTCCGGAAGAAAAGAATAAAATTATTAGCCTTTTCAGAGTTTGTGTATGACTTCTCCCTCATTCCATACCCCACAGCGGGTTGAAATGGTGTCATTGAGCTAAGGAAATAGGCTTGTAAATTTTCACTAGCATCTTAATTTGAAAATAGAGTTTGAGAAGACTAATATTCACACTGCTTTTAAGAATTGTTCTGTGCCTACACATACTCAATTAAAATGCCTGTATTTAGGCCAAATCACTTCATTGTGGTTATATTCCTGGAAGTGCTCTCATTCCCCTGACTGGCATTTCCAGGAATAATGTTACAGCCCTGGCCAATCAGAGAAAAACAAACGGAAATGGTAAAAGTATTTCTACTAATTGCAATAAACAGTCAAAGAAAACATAAGGAAAGTGAATGACAAATGCTCACGCAGAAAGTGAACCACTAAATGCGTTTCTTTTGGACAGTTATTCCCCCTAAAAGCATAATTTAGTATCCTTCAGTCACCAATCATTGAGTCATTGAGTGTTGGAAACTAAAAATCTGCAGGCATGAAATTGCGCTGATTCAATCTCTTCAGGAAATATAAAATTGGAAACATGAGGATAAGTAGTACATATTAGATACAGGAAATCGTAGAAAGTAAACTACCTAGGCAAAATTCTTTGTCACTTTTTATTATCTCCTGAATAGAAGGGAATGTTTCTGGGTAGACTAGTTGACAAAACAAAACAAGACTTGCATTTTAAAAATCGTCTTTATGCTTTTCTTCTTTGGTAGTGTTAATTTTTGAAGTAGCTTGATCTGATGATAAGAAACGGTATAGCTATCTTTATCATTGAATATTTCAAGGCAGAAAATGTCAGTTGCTGTGAAAATCCTGCCAATTCTGAAACCTGAGTTTACAGAGAACATTAGCCAGACATAGGATCATTTGGGGGGTTGTAGATGGTACATGACTTCTAATATTAGACTCATTAAAAAGTCTAAATATTTTTGAGAGGTGTTCATATAACACCTATATGTTTATAATATAGTTCCCTATAGTAATTTTCATCTTTTATCATTTAGATGAGGTTTTAGAAAATAGTTAATTAGAAAACCAGCCAGGCAAAGTGAGTTTTGATTCTTTTTGTAAATGATATTTTAATAAACTCATACAGTATCTGATATACTTGATCTCAAATGCTGAAATCGTAGGTCTCTTCATGGTGTTGATTTAGTGTTGTCTTGAATGGTATCACTGGTAATTGAGTCATTCTACAGTAAGACAGGCTGATTTAAAAATGCTATTTATATCTCTGTCTTTCAGCTCATTGCTAATTTTAAGGATAAATATACAGTAGTCTAATTTTACATATTATTTTTCAACAGTATTGGATGATCAAAGTAACAGCTGTTACGGAAAGTTTCTTTGGGGACTTGAGTGATTTAAAATAATGTACCTAAAATACCAGCTTTCCCACTTAGTTTACCTCAAGTTATGATCCTCCAGGCAGACTCTACATCCGTCTTTCAGAGAGAAAAAACAAATTGATGTTTTTATATGCCCTTTTAGCTTTGAGTAACAATTACATTTATATTTTAAGAGAGCTGATGAGAAAAATATTGTTCATGTTCACCATTGAGTTTTAAGAAAACTTAAAATTAATGTCATGTTTTTTCCCCCTGTTAAAACAAACCTCTGAGATTTCACCCTCAGGCTTTGACAGTTAACAATTAACAAGGGTTTGAAGAATGCTCTTACCACCATTTACCCTGGAGAACTTTGTAAGCTTTGCATGTAAATGCAAACAAAAATTTTAAGGCTTTTGATCTGGGGGATTTGATGAAATCTCCAAATCTCCAGAGCAAATTTAAGGATTACAGGCTACGACAAGTACACATATGAAAGCATGACAAATTAACAGTAAATATGTAGTATTGATCCCAAACGGGAATATGATGGATTTATTTCTTATGACGACAGTCTAGCCTGAGTCACTAAAAAAATAAATGTCACTGGGATGGGTGGGAGTGGGAGGAAGACGGCAAAAGTCTGTCTATTGACCGTATTCATATTCATTTATATGCAAAAGAAAGAACACAGCTCAAAGGTTTCATTTACTTTAATCTTTTTTCTTTCTTTCTTTCTTTCTTTTTTTTTCAAACTTGTTCTAAGCAGAGTGAAATTCAATTTTGATCAGACCTGGGTCACCAGGGAGCTGATATCCCAAAGGCCTTTTTGTTTCCCTTGTGTCAAGATCTGAGTGAGCTGGTATTTAGCTGTGGGAGCACAGGAAGCCTCTTGCTAAGCAGGACAATGACTTGGGGCTTGTGGAATTACCATAGCTCCACATAGTAATTGTCATTCTGAGAGGTGATCTATGCATTCCCTCTCTACTTGGTAGCAGTGGTAGCAAGTTGACCTGGTCATCCCAGGTTCAAGTGTCATTGATTGGCCGATGATGGACAAGGCAGGACATGAATCTACTTGACATTTCACTCAACAAGCATCTTAGATGTATTATCTAAATCAGTCTTTCTTTTTCCTTGACTTGGCTCACAGTTTAGCAACAGTAGCATGCAGGGACATATCACCTTGTTTGCATCTGGTAGCAGCTCTAGGAAGAAAAAAAGGTCTCCCACAATCTCATGTAGACATTTCACATTCCACAACTATTAGAGAAGTTGATTGAACCATAGCAGGTGCTAAAGTGATCAGGAATGGTTGCAGTTGTCTCTAAAGAAGAGGAACAGAATATGAACCTGATGCCCTTTCTTTTATGCCTGTGGATATCATTGCTTTCCTTCCTTGCACGTTTTAAATACAGAGGAGAATGAAACTTAGTGAAGTGATAGTTTCTCTTTGGAGTTCCCCCATGGAATGTATACAAATCTGCATATGTGCAACTTGAGAAATTTCTTTAATTTCACAAGAAAAACGTTGTAAAAAGGAGCCTATTTTGTTCATATGCTGGATGCATGCTTTTATTGTCTTCCATAAACCTTGATGTCTAAACTGAAGTGAAGACTTGCCAGGTTCAGTGGTGGGGGGAAAGAAAAGACTCAAAATGTGGAAAATTGAGATTTATACGGAAATAATAAGGCAACTGAGAATAAAGTCTAGGAAGAGGCCAGAAGCATAAACAGGGAAATTCTTAATGAGGTGGTAATCACACTCTTTGGCTTGGGCCTCTCTGGATGATGTCTATAGAACTGGAGAGACTTTGATCTCAAGTTCTATACCCACTTTTCTGGATGACATGATTGATAATATGGAGAAAAACAGAATTCACATTAAAAAATTTTTTGGCCCATTCACACATATACCTTCAGTTTTCAAAAATATACACATAAAGCCTTGCAATGTTGATTTACATTGTAAATCATTTCTAAAAGAAAATTTGTTAATTACAGAAAGTACTATCTGCTGCACACTACAGGGTGTAATTCCATATGATACTAGATTGTTAAAGGTCTCAAGTCAGAAAAATTCAACATAGAAGCTCTCAGTTGAGGGTTGTTTTTGGTTTAATTTTCTTTGTAACCTTGGCTAAGACAGTAGTTCAAAACTTTCATCTTCAATAGGCATTCCCAACAATTCACTGATATACTGCTGAAAACTTTTAGAAGAACCTGTTGTAAATATTGAAATTATAGAATAAAGGTTGATAATATGCCTAAGTTAGCAGTTAATATTGAGCACATAATAGTGTATGATTAAATAATGAGCCCCATGTTAATACATTGTATATAAGATGAGACTTACTACTTAAATTTCACCCTAAATATCCTTAGGCTTGATATGACCTCTCTTCATTTCCATCATTTACTTTAGGGAAGAACTATTTTCTGGGACACGAACTCACTTCAGCTTCCTCTGTTACTGATAGAACTGTAGTTCTAGTTTGAAGCCCTTGACTCAAACAGGTTGAAGACCTCTAAGTACCCAGGAAATACCCTGGGATTGCAAAGGAATGATCAGGCAAGGGAAGAGTATAAAAGTACCACTCATCCACAAGTCTTAATTTTTATCATATAATAGATTTCTGATAAAACTGTTTGTAATTCAAGAAACCCAGTGGATAAAGAGCGAATGGACAGCAGTATAAATGCAGTTAGTTTACAAAGTATTAGTAACAGTTTCTGAGCAATATCTTATTGTGATCAACTGTATTATTTTTTCCCCAGTAACTTTTACTAAAAGAGAACATCTTCCCATAAGCAAAGAAATCTTTAAGTGCCACATCCTAGTTTAAGACACACTATACATATCCAACAGCTCTTGCTCTTTTCCCTCTGCCATGAGAATGAGATGACCCAGGGCATGAACTAGAGAGGAGCTACTAGCTCAGCCTGGGCCTTGGAATGAAGATCGCTGATGCAAAGCCACAACTAATCTGCAGCTCATGTAAAAAGTGAGCAAGAAACAATCTTTTTCTCTTAAGTCCTGAGAGTTTTTTGGAGTTGCTTGTTATTGCTGAATAATATAGTTAAGAGCTGATTGATAAACTTATCAAAAATAAAAGGTTTAAATGTTCAAGTCCCTTTGAAATCTTCAGTACTCATTCATTCATAAATGTTACTCGGCGTCTTCTATGTTTGGGATATCTGCTACATCGTGTCAATACAATACTTCAAGAAGTTTCCAGTGGGGAAACCTTCAGTGGGAGAGAGAGAGAGACAAGAGATTAAAAAAAAATTGTGCAATTAAGATAATCATGGCTATAATAATTTCGTGAAGGAGAGAAACAGAGTGCTGTGATGCATAATAACTAGAGATAGAAATCGAAGAAACTACTTTATGAGGAATATTGACAATAGATATCTGTAAGAAGATGGCATTCAAACAAAGACTTGCAGAATAAGAAGCTGGCCATATGAAGAGTCTTTTGGGTCAGGGAACAACAAATGCAGAAGCTCTGTGTTTCTTCAACTTCCAGCTTGATTGATGTCTAACAGATAATAATCTGTTGTATTCTGAGAGATCATGGTGTAAATCACTTCAGGAGATAGACCTGAGTTTAATCCATCAGAAATACATGGGGCTGGGGTGCCTGGGTGGCTCAATGCTTGAGCATCTGCCTTTGGCTCAGGTTGTGATCCTGGGGTCCTGGGAGTGAGTCCCATGTTGGGCTCCCCACAGGGAGCATGCTTCTCCCTCTGCCTATGTCTCTGCCTCTCTCTCTGTGTCTCTCTTGAATGAATAAATAAAATCTAAAAAAAGAAAGAAAGAAGGAAATGCATGGGGTTGCACTGCTTCCTTAAATAAAGCAGAATCTAAAAAGCATCTTCTGATTGGTTATAACATGATGGACATAGGATTCTAGAAGGGATAATGGTGGCAAATGCACAAACCAGAGTGTGGTTTTACTTTTTCTCTGTGGACTATTCCAGCCTGCTTCCTTGTTAGCCATTTCCTAGCTAAAAGTTTGAAAATTCTTGTCCTCCCAACAGTACTCTGGAACAGACCTCTCTCAGATTTCAAAACTGTATCAACAAAGCACTACTTGTAGACTGTCAACAATATCCAAGGTCCCATGCTCAGTGTAGATCTATACTTCTGGGGGTTGACTCTGAATTGGTTTGAGAAGAATGGGCCACTGTTGCCCTAGTGTTCTGTTGGATATTAATAATTTAATCACATCACACAAATGCTTCCAATGGAATCGTGTTCATCCTGCGTCTGGACCAAAGCTGAGGAGCTGCATGGCTTACTTAACCTGCTTTCTAAATTCTAGATTTCTTTTATATTTTCATTGACTTGGAACAGTGAGGACATGGAGGACTCTCACAGCCACCTGTCTAGGCAGAGAGAGATCCACAGGAAAAGCAATTAAGTTCATTTCAATTCAGATAACTTCTCCCCATGTGCCATCCCCCACCCTTTTCTCTCCCTTAAGGCAAAAGGTGCAGGAAAACAGTTGTGTTGCTGTCTTTAAACTCTAAATTCTGCATTTCTGTGATTCCTAACTCGACAAGTACATTTAGAAATCAAAACTCAAAGCGGGGTTGGGAAGACAGCCAATTCTTTGCCCATTGCACCTGGTCCCTTAAAAGATAATTTATATATGAGGTAAAGAAGGCATGGGAGTGTTCTCTCTAAAAGGAGAAAAATGCTTTTATCTTTTACAGACATAATCTATGGACAGCAGCAGACAATTTATATGTATAATTCCCAATTTGATGTAGTAGTTAAACTACTTTATCTGGCCTTTGCAGTGATGGAAAACACACTCCTGTGCAGCTCCCATATAACAACATAAAGCAGAAATAGAATATAGACAGATAAAATTGCATAATGCTCTCATGATGGTGATTTGAGAAGCAATTGCTACATTTCATTTAGAATGGGGAAAATGCCTACAGTCTTCTTAGAAAAAGCTATTCTAGTCTAATTAGGGATGCAGGTAAATACTTCTAGCCATTCTGATTTTTCAAAGTTATTTTCTAAATGAATTTCAAAGCACAATTTTAAAATACAGTTAGTATTAAACTAAATAGCATTTTTTCCTCTTTAGAAAATGAATGTAAAAGGGAACAGTTTGTAAGCCATTTCCCTGTCTGAAAAGCTAGTTGCTACAAACTGATCATCATTTTTTAAAAAATTTTTTACAACTGATCATCATTTAGATGAAGAATGCTAAAACTGAAAAACAGAGAATACCAAGGTAGGTGTGTTAGGGAATAAAATTGCAAATTAAGCCAGTTTTAAACTGGTTGTCAAATATTAGTATAGATCCTCAAATAAAAGCCCTGTATGCAATTCATTAAAATCTAGGACATTTAAAAAATAGGTGCCAGGTTTAAGACACTTTGAAAGATACTACTGAAAACACAAATTTGGGATATACTGCATGTCTAGTTACTAGCAGTTTTCATTGTTTTATTTATTTGTAATTGTAACACTAGCGTGTTCATTTTGTATTTGTTTATATTATATATATATATATATATATATATATATTTATATTATGTATATTTAGAAACCAGAAGTACTTAGCACATACTTTCCTTTGGAAAACCTGTTTAATAAGATAGTTCATTCTTACATTAACTATCTTACCATATTATCTTTCATAATATAAACACCCTTCCATTAGATCTTTTAAGTAATTTTATGTGATCAAGTGAAAGGGTTAGTATTTAGATGAGTTGTTCTTCATAGTAATGACCTAGAGTAGAGCAGCATAAAGGAATTTTGAGTACTTTAAAAATAGTTTAAAAAATATTTTATTTATTTAAGAAAGAGAGCATGAACATAAGCAGGGAGAGGGGCAGAGGGAGAAGCAGATGCTCCACTGAGCAGGGAGCCTGATACCGGGCTCTATCCCAGGACTGTGAGATCATGACCTGAGCCAAAGGCAGATGCTTAACTGACTGAGCCACCCAGGTACCCCTAAAAATAGTTTTTAGAAATGCCTTCACTTTTATTTATCCACTCTATGTTGGTAAGTAAAGTAAGATCTCTTATTTCTGAAACAGTTTAAAATTCTCAAATAGGGATGCCTGGGTGGCCCAACGGTTGAGCATCTGCCTTTTTGCTCAGCTCAGGGTGTGATCCTGGGATCCGGAATCGAGTCCCTCATCCAGCTCCCCGCGAGGAGCCTGCATCTCCTTCTGCCTATGTCTCTGCCTCTCTCTGTGTGTGTCTCTCATGAAAAAATAAATAAATACATAAATAAAATTCTCAAATCAGGTGCAGTTATAAATATTATTTGAAAAACAGAGCTGGTGAAGTATACCATACAATCAGAAATCTAGGTAATTTTCTTTTTTTGGCTTATGTATCAAATTTAGTTTTATTTAAATCAAGGTTATACGTGTATATAGTTTAAAAAATTAAATAGTTCTACAAGCCTTACTTTAATAAACAACAGGCCTATCCCTCCCTCTTGACCATCAAAATGTTATCTTCCAATTACTGGAGGAAATCACTTTTACCTCTTTGAGCCATTTTTCTTGGTATCTACCTCTATGTCACTAAATGTTCTTATACTGATACTTCTTAACTTTTTTTTTTTTTAGGCACTATCTATTGTGGAAAATAAGAATTTATCTTTCTTTCCTTCTTGTCATGAGTATTCTTATTCTGGCCTGGTACATTTCTAGTTTTCTCATTTTCCTCATATAACTACATTGTAATTTTGTTTAATGTTCATTGCTTATATTCTTATGACTATATAAATGCTATTCACAGTAGAACCATGTAGTATACTATAATAATTATTCATCCTGTACCACTATTTTAAAAAATAACTTAGTAATGCTCTTATTTTTCATTTGATTTTCTGTGCAGTTATAAGCAATTTTATCCCCCAGTCCTAACCAAGTCATACAAATCTCCTTTCAATTCAGACTTTCCAGCAATTCTATTAATTCTATTTTTTTGGAGACCACCTCTCTTCTGATTCATTCTAGTTTGGGCCATTTGCTGTCTGTGTTTGCTGTATAGCTATTATTCTGAGATCTTCCTTCACTGGGCAAGGTAAATTTTTTCTGTATATATAAAAATTATTTTGGGTTTCTTAGGCCACGTGGTCTTGGGAACATTTACTCACTTTTGGCATTATAAAACAATGTAGCCATAGACAATATATGAATTAGTGTGTCTTTTTCCAATAAAACTTTATTTACAGACACTAAAATTTGAATTTCATATAATTTTCATGTGTCACAAAATATTCCTTTTTTGACTTTTTAAAAAAACCCACTTTAAAAAGCAAAAACCATTCTTAGCTCCTGGGCCATATAGAAACAGGTGTGAGGGTGGACACAGCCTTTGAGCTATAGTTTGCTACCCTCTGACTCAGGGGATTCTCTTTGCTTGGCTTTTGTGTATGATTTCCTAGTTTCCTAAATCTTATGTCTTTCGTTGTCATATTTCACATTCTTATTTTGATAGATCACATCTTCTGAGAGCTTCCTGAAACATTTTTAAGATCTTGAATTACGGGATCCCTGGGTGGCGCAGCGGTTTGGCGCCTGCCTTTGGCCCAGGGCGCGATCCTGGAAACCCGGGATCGAATCCCATGTCGGGCTCCCGGTGCATGGAGCCTGCTTCTCCCTCTGCCTGTGTCTCTGCCTCTCTCTCTCTCTGTATGACTATCATAAATAAACAAACAAACAAAAAAAAAGATCTTGAATTACTGAAGGCCATTATTCTACCTTCACATTTGTCTAAAATTTTAAAATTTTGAAGACATTTCTTTATTGTCTGCTAGTTTCCATTATTACTGAGGAGTCTGATACCATTTTGATTCTTAATCTTGTGTGCTTATGGGTTTTTTGATCTGATCTTTTAAAATATTTTCTTTGTGCTAGGATTCTGAACTTTGATAATGATTTATACATATAGATATGGGACCATTTTTATCCATTGTGCTAGATACTACATGGATCTTTTCATTATGGAAACATGTATTTCAGTGCTGAGAAATTTCTTAAATTATTTCTCCAGTGATTTTTCTCCAGTCTCTTTTTGGAGCTCCTGTTAGCAAACTTCAGACTTCCTGGATTGATTCTTTTCCATATTTCATCTTTTCTCAATTTAAAAAAGTCTATTTTCTTCCTCTCCTTTCTTGGAGATATCTCAACTCCTCCATGGATTTTTGGTTTTTAATTCCCAAGATCTCATTTTTATGCCCCATCTTCAAAAAAGATCACTCTGTTCTTTCATGGATGGAATAACTTCTCATATCTTTCTAAGGTGTGATAAGAGAAGATAGCCTGTTTGTGTTTTGGAGGTTTTCTTCTCTATGCATAGTCTCCTTGCTTTTTTCTCTTCATTTTGGTAGTTGACTTTAACACTAGAGATTCTTTTTTTTTTTTGGTGTGTCTTGCCTATCTGTTGGTGATTAAGTATAGCGAGATTAAAAAGCCATTTGAAAGCTGCAAGCACATGAGGGAGCTTGTTGGCTTTGAGCTTTACTGTGGGTTGATCTCTGCGGGCTCTTTGTAGGGGAACACCCCAGTGTCAGAATCTTTAGGCCTGTCATTTTGGGCTGGTCATACTCCCCAAAAAGGAACCATACATTTTTTTCTTAGAAGATATAAATGTAGCTTCCAAATTCTAGCAGTGGAATAGAGCACAAGGGCTGGAGGTTTTAAAGTTCTGTTTATAAACTTTCATTTAATCTCCCTATTTTTAGTATGATACTTCTATCTGACATGTACCAGAATTCCTCTAGTCTGGAGTCCCTCTATTTTATCCCTTTCAGAGAATAAACCTCCTGTTGTCTAGTGAGATTGGAAAGGGTTGGTTGTCCAGCTGCATGGAATTGAGGAAGGAATAGCTTTACATTCATCTCTTCACTTCCTTGGCGACTTGGGATGTCAGTCCCTGGGCTTTTTGGGAGTTCTTAGAAGCAAATTACATTGCTTCCTAGCTGCTGGTTGTTCCCACTACCAGTTTAGGATTCAGCTTTTTGAAGTCTTATTGCTTGTTCAGCTGCCCTCTAGTTTTCAAATTTTGTGACATCATCCCTTCTTTCATTGTTGTTCTCCTGTGGGTTTGTCTTAAAAACACTCTACCATCTTTGGTGGGTTTGGGGGAGGAAGTGAAGATAAATGAAGTGTTCAATTTGTCATTTATTTATTTATTTATTTATGTAATATTTTATTTTTTTGACAGAGAGAGAGCATAAGCAAGGGGAGTGGCAGAGGGAGAGGGAGAAGCGGGGAGCCCAATGCAGGGCTGGATGCAGGGCTCATTCCTAGGACCCCAGGATAGGTTCTGAGCCAAAGACAGATGCTTAACCAACTCAGCCACCCAGGTACCCCCAGTTTGTCATTTTAAACTGGACCAATTTTTGTGAAAATTTCTCCCCTTATGAAAATATATTAACTTCTTTATATATTTTAGTCAGATATCACTTGGTTTATAAAATATATGCCCATATGAAATACAGAATGTGAAAAAATAGGTTAATTCTGAAGAGGATAATAAGTGAATGGTTACATATACTTCCAACAAGTACCTGGAGTTAAGAATTCTGTGTTTTTTTTTTTTAAGAATCCTAAGTTTTTACATAATTTAAATGTATAATAGTGAATATCTATAGGAGTTGTACATTATGTGTTATTATATTGTTATGAAGATTAGCCTATTAGGTTTAGTTGATATTGACAAAAACTCTCAAATAACAGTGGTTTGACTAATATATGAATATATTTATTTCTTACATAAAAGCCATCCAGAGGTAAACAGACAAGTGTTTGTAAGGAGCCGCAGGATTAACAGGAACTTAGATTCTTCTGTATTGTCACTCCATCATCCTCCATATATGACTTCCTCCTTATGGTCTAAGATGGCAGCTTGAACTCCAGGCATCATGTTCCTAGTTTAGCTGACAGGTAGAAGGCAGGGGGAAGAAAGTGCACATCTCCTCCTTTTAGGGACACTTTCCAAAAATTGCATGCATTCCTTCTACTTATATCCATTGGCCAGAAATTAGTCATATGGTTACATCTAGTTGTAAAGGAGTCTGGAAAATGTAACCTTTATTGTAGATAGCCCAACTATTACAAAGAAGAAGGGAGGAATGAATACTGGGATGTAGCTATGATGTTGTAACTGCCACCTTCTACAATAATATCTAAGATCTTATACGTAGAAACTGGGCCTAATAAGGGCATATGGTCCCTGGAAGTAGAATGTACTAAAGAACAAAAAGAGGAGGAACAAGGAGAAAGAAAGTAGTGTTTGAAGAGAGGATGAAGAGGGTGTCTAGATAAGGGAGCAAAGGAAACTGTGATGTGATAAAGAAAGCTGTGGATAGATAGTTCAGAGACAAGGTGCTACTCTTGGTCCTATAATTAATTCTGTTCTTTTAGGCAAGTCCCTTAGGTCTTTGTACCTTGTTTCTCTATCAGTATGTTGAAGATCATCTAATAATAAATACTAAGATGGGAATGCTCTGAGAGGTAGTTCCATATCCATAGCTTTACTCTGCAGATTCAAAGTCTGTGGTATCTACTTAAATTTAAGAACATGGACTAACTTCTCAGTACTTTCAACATAACTTCTTCTTTTGACTTAGTTTATAATTAGCTGGATGATCTTGGAAAACTTTATTCTCCGTGTCATTTTGTGAATTCATGAAATGGTCTACTAGTCTAGACTCAGTTACCAAACTTTGTGCTAAGGTGCCAGAACTCACAGGGCGATGGCAGGATATCTTAAAATTTTAAGAGAAACAGTGATACTTGACATTTTTCAGATGCCAGGCAAATACTAGCTTGAGAGAGTTCACATTAGCTTATGCTACTTTCTTTTGATGCCATATCTTTCTAAAGCTGGGTTTTTGTCCATTGCTTTTTTTTTTTTTTTAAGATTTTATTTATTTATTCATGAGAGACACAGAAAGAGAGAGAGAGAAGCAGAGACACAGGCAGAGGGAAAAGCAGGCTCCATGCAGGGAGCCCGAAGTGGGACTCCATCCCTGGTCTCCAGGACCAAGTCCTGGGCTGAAGGCAGCGCTAAACCGCTGAGCCACCCGGGCTGCCTTGTCCATTGCTTTGAAAGTCACTGTAGAACAGGATAAAAGGTGGTGGTGTCCAATTTGATTACAAGATTTACGATGTGCAGCAATGTCCACAATAGCCAAACTGTGGAAGGAGCCTCGGTGTCCATCGAAAGATGAATGGATAAAGAAGATGTGGTCTATGTATACAATGGAATATTCCTCAGCCATTAGAAATGACAAATACCCACCATTTGCTTCAACGTGGATGGAACTGGAGGGTATTATGCTGAGTGAAGTAAGTCAATCAGAGAAGGACAAACATTATATGTTCTCATTCATTTGGGGAATATAAATAATAGTGAAAGGGAATATAAGGGAAGGGAGAAGAAGTGTGTGGGAAATATCAGAAAGGGAGATAGAACATAAAGACTCCTAACTCTGGGAAACGAACTAGGGGTGGTGGAGGGGGAGGAGGGAGGAGGGTGGGGGTGAAAGGGTGACGGGCACTGAGGGGGGCACTTGACGGGATGAGCACTGGGTGTTATTCTGTATGTTGGCAAATTGAACACCAATAAAAAATAAATTTATTATAAAAAAAAGATTTATGATGTGCAGGGCCAAACAGGCATACACATCTCATTAGGAAGTAACTGTGGTTGTTTAAGAATTAGATAGAAGCGCCTGGGTGATGTAGTTGGTTAAGCATCCAATTCTTGGTTTAGGCTCAGGTGCTAATCTTGGGGTCAAGAGATTGAGCACTGTGTTAGGCTCCCACTCAGTATGGAGTCTGTTTGAGACTCTCCTTCTTCCTCTACCCCTCCCCACCCCATGCTTTCTCTCTCTCTCAAATGAATACATAATTTTTTTTAAAAGATTTTATTTATTTATTCATGAGAGATACAGACAGAGAGGCAGAGACATAGGCAGAGGGAGAAGCAGGCTCCATGCAGGGAACCCGATGTGGGACTCGATCCTAGGTCCCCAGGATCACACTCTGGGCCGAAGGTGGCGCCAAATCACTGAGCTACCCAGGCTGCCCTGAATAAATAAATCTTAAAAACAAAACAAAACAAAACAAAAAAACAAAATAGGGATCTCTGGGTGGCTCAGAGGTTTGGCACTTGCCTTCAGCCCAGGGCCTGATCCTGGAGACCTGGGATCAAGTCCCACCTCGGGCTCCCTGCATGGAGCCTGCTTCTCCCTCTGCCTGTGTCTCTGCCTCTCTGTCTCTCTGTGTCTCTCATGAACAAATAAATAAAATCTTAAAAAAAAAAACAAAATAAAAATATAATTTTCTTTTCCTCTATGTATTTAACAAATCAGCTACTAAGTTGTTAGGATATAAACACGTAGGTGTTTGTGCCTAACTACCTAATAAATGAGGCTGTTATTTGTTGCTTTTGGCCTGGAGATACTATGGAAAAAATTACTAACACATTCATAGTGCTATGAACCAGGAAAATTTGGGCATCTTTGGCAGTAGATAATCTTTTTTTTAAAAAAAAACTTTATTTATTCATGAGAGACACACAGAGAGAGGCAGAGACATAGGCAGAGGGAGAAGCTAGCTCCTCTCAGGGAGCCTGATGTGGGACTCGATCCTGGGACTCTGGGACCATACCCTGAGCAGCTGCAGATGCTCAACCACTGAGCCACACAGTCATCCCAGTAGATAATCTTTAAGATTTTTACAAATTGCCTGATTGTATTACATGTTCTAGCCTTAGAACCATCCATAAAATATGGTTAAAAGGTTCCTTTCCTGGGACCTGAATGTTATAGGGATGAGAAACTAGAAGGTGTGACTCAGAGGAATAGGTAGGGCTGCCATGTACTCTTTTTTTTCTTTAAAGATTTATTTATTTATTTATTCATTTTAGAGAAAGTAAACGCAAGTGGAAGAGGGAGGAACGAGAGGGACAAACAGACTCCATGCACAGAGCCCGAGGCAGGGCTCCATCTCACAACCCTGAGATCATGACCTGAGATGAGGTCAAAAGTCAGACACTCAACCCACTGAGCCACCCAGGTGCTCCAAGGTCAAAAGTCAGACACTCAACCCACTGAGTCGCCCAGGTGCCCCAAGGCTGCCATGTACCCTGAAGAGTAATGACAGCTTGGTGTCACTACTCTTATACAGGAATGTGTGGAAAGTCTGTCTCCGGACCCCTCTTGGATCACAGTTTGTATTACCTTTGGGGAGTATGAGCCTTAAAGATTTTCCTTCCCATTTTCAAATTTAGAGTTAGGTTACTGGCTCTTAAGAATATCTACATCTTGCTGAGGGAGCTGTCTTGCTGGGTCATCAGCCAGATTGTCAGCCGAGGGACTAAGCAGAGATTTGTTCCTGGCAAGCTAAACTGGAACTTGGAATACATTTTCATAAAGAACAATGTTATGAGCACTTTGATATTGTTTAAGCAGTCCAGTTTTTAGCATTTATCATATGTGTGAGAATATATTTATTACATTCATATTTTTGGCATTCCATAGATAAAACATCCAAATCACTGACTAAAGTCTTTTCTTGGAAATACTTAGTAAACAAACCCATTGCATCATCGGAAGCTTTCTTATGGCACCTTTCTTAACCCTATTAACTTTAAAAAGTGGCCAACTACCAACCAAAACTCTGGGAAAATCAAACAAGCTTTAATGTTCAGATATGCTGACTGATTAGAAAAAGGAAATTTTGTTTATGTAAAGAAAGCTTTGAATGGTTTAATGACAATCTTAGTAATAATGAGTTGCTAAGTTGCTGCAAGTTTGAGAAGCATTTCTTTGAATTGGTTTCTCAATCATGCAAGAACTCCTCCTGAATGGAGAAGCTGCTCTCTTGTGTATAGCAGTTTAATCAAACAAGAAAATTAGGTGTCCTTGTCCAGATTATCTAAACAGTTCCCAGCAGATCTGTGTGGTGCAAACCTAAAAAGACACAAATACAGGGCAAACCAGCCTACTATTTTTGATTCTGCATTGGAATTTTGGGTGTTAAAAAAGAAGCATCTCTTCTCAGCTGAATCAGTGTGGCTAAGAGTAATTTTTCTTATGCACAAATAGGGTTGAGATGATATTTCTCACTTATTTACTATTTTAGTATTTTCCTGAGAGGTATGTGTTTCTCTGATACATAATCTTGCTATTTTTTTTTATACAAAGAGAATGATTCAGATCTATTTAATTGATCTGCAAATACCTTGCTATATGTGTGACATGTTTATATACCCTATATTGGATAGAAATTTTTTTTTAGGAGAAATATGTTTCAGTGAAAATGAAAAGCACTTAATTTAGAAAGTCATTCCTTTATGGTCTACTGTGCTACAGACTAGCTATCGTCTTTGTCAAGTATTTAACTTTTTTGTGCCTTAGTTTCCTTATCCACAAAGCATTAAAAACTGGCTGCCTATTTGTTTGTTTTGTTTGTTTGTTTGTTTGTTTAATGCAGGGCTTGAACTCACAACCCTGAAATCAAAACCTAAGTTGACATCAAGAGTTAGACTCTTGTTGGACTGAGCCACCTTGGTATCTACTAGTAGAGTCTTGAGAGTGTTGCGGGGGGCTCTAAGGGGCAAGATCCACTGTAATCCCCAGGTATTTCAGAACCCAGAAAAATTTAGATCTCAGATTCTAACAAAGCAATACACATGTATAAGGAAGGAGTCACAAGAATCATCGAAGCATGCCTTACGCCAAAGGAAAATACAGTGATGCCTGCTGAAACTAAAAGTAACGTTTAAAGAACAGCTCATTCTCTACAAATATGAACTGGACTTTGCCAGTATCAGGAAAAACTTGGGTTACACATCCCAGGAAGGCCCAACATGATGGTTTCAGCTATTTGGGGATAAATCAAGATCACACCTTCAAACGTGCAGTCCTTTTGTTGTATATGTTTTTTTCAGTGATTTTCCTTCTTGGTCTACCCACTGGTCTTTGCCTGTTTTTCTTCATTCTCTACTGTGTCTTTAGACAGTGCTGTCTCTGACAGCAGGCTGGGTAAGTCATCAAGTGCATGCTGATGAGCTGGTTTGCCTTCTTTTGCCAGATTAAATCAGGACAGCCTTCGCATTTGGAAAAGAGAGGATGCTCTGTGCCATTACTTCTGACTTTTCCTTCCTTTTCTTTTATCTGAGACTTTTTCCACTCCCAAACTCTTCTGTTATGTTCTTAATTTAGGATGCTTCCTTTCCGTCATCTTTTCTGCTGGGAACATTACTGTTTTGTCCTGCCAGTGTGTTTTCACTGATTTTACTTTGTGTTCCTTTTAGTAAGTAAGTATATAAACTTATGAAAATTCTAAGGGATTTCAAAAGTAAAGTTTAAAGTCTATTTATTGACATTCTGAGTCAAGAACCAATGTTTACAAATTCAATTTTCATATGAGATGGTAATAAGGAAAAAAAGACCCATATATACATATATACATATATGTATATAGTACTGCCCAAAGTTGTTTGGAGGAACACATTCCAGGACCTTTGATATACTAATATACATTGTAAATTTCCAAGAGGAGGATATCTATGTTATTTCTCAAACTTATTAGATGTTAGATTTTTTTTCATTTTAAAGATGTATTTATTCATTCATTCATTCATTCATTCATTCGTTCATTCGAGACACACAGAAAGAGAGAGAGGAAGACACAGGCAGAGGGAGAAGCAGGCTCCATGCAGGGAGCCTGACGTGGGACTCAATCTCGGGTCTCCAGGATCAATCAGGCCATGGGCTGAAGGTGGCACTAAACCGCTGAGTCACCCAGGCTGCCCCTAGATGTTAGATTCTTGTTTCCAAAGGATTTTCAGTGGAGTAGTGTTCCTAGGAATGTACTCTTGGAAATGTTGCCATATTCAATTTTCCTATGATTTATTTTATAATTCAGCTTTATATGTAATTTGGTAACTAATCATAATTTCAAAGAACCACAGACTTCATATCGTTTAATAGTGATCTTTGTGGGGAAAGTTTGGCCTGAGACTGGATAGGGATTTATTGGGATTTGTATATATTACAATATTTTAACATCCTAGGAATCTTTCAATATCTATTTAGGCAGGAAACCTTGCTTCAATTTTAGTTTCATGTTTACTAGAAGTGTAGAAAGAAGTGTGGCTGGAGTTCAATTTTTTCCCCAATCTTACTTATTTACTATTTTATAGACAATAGTAAGAAGTAGCTGCAGCCTTGGATACAAATACTGAATTTTACCTGCCAATATGAGTCCTGATTTGTCAATATTTCAGAACATTGCTCTTGGGGCTCAGCATGTCCCATTAGCATACAATGAAGCCTCCTTTCTCTCCCAAAATATGTTCTGTATCATGATGATGCCCTAGTCAAGGCCCCAGTCATCAACTTTAAACCCACAAGGTCACTTGGTCATCTTGTGATTACAACAGCAGCTTTACTGCTTGTAATTGTCCTACAGCTGTGGCAGGTCAATGGAAAAATGTTCTTTAAACACCACAAGCATCTGATTGTGCAATATACTGAAATGAGTGTCATTGATTATTCACACTGCTGGCCGGTCAAAGCTGGGGAAGTAATTAGGGCTTTTTGTGTGGATTATCCACTGAGAAAAGGTCAAATAACTACAAACAGTGCCAGCAGAGAGGAGCCACCAAGGACCACAGCATCCGTGATCAGTTAAGAAATGCTAAAGCAAGGCTTAATAATGATGTGCTTATGCCAGGTTCTACAGAATGTGATCATTCTGTCATAGAAATCCAATGAAGCATGAATGATGGCTACTTTTTCCCTGGAAGCTCTGCTTCAGGTCCCTGATGCCCATCAAACAGGTTTGTCAGGGACACTAGACAGAGAAGAATTTAAAAAGCAGAGTTTCCCCCCTCCCTTTCCTTTCTTTAAATCAAGAATAAAGGACTTCAGCTAGCAACCTTTCTTTTTATCTCCCCCTTTGAAGCACCACAGCAATGTTGTTTTTCATATTTGCTGATTAAATATCCCATCAAATGGTCAGGTGTTATGGGGACTTGAAACTATTCCTTTGCTGATTTAAATCAGGATCTTGGAAAAAATCCTCTTTGTAGTAATGTAATGGTGAAAACGTGTTTCAGTGTGCTAGAGGGCCTTTCATATTTTCCAAACTTGAAATGTTTCTTCTATATCCACTTAGTCAATCTGGGGACTCACTTCCATCCTCAATAATGCCTGAAATTCTAAAGTTAAATCTTCATTGTTTTAGTTTAAATTATTGGTTTCTATTAAACCAAAGCTATTCTGGGAAAGCCAGCAATCGAGCCATTTTTTACCCTCGTATAAATTAAAAATCTGAAAGTCAGGCTTGAGAAGACATTAGGGAAATATATTTGGAAAGTAAAGTAAGTAGTTGGGGATACCCAAAACAAAATGTTTTGGGGTTACTTTCTAGTTCTGCTTGGAATTTTATTAGTATAGTGGGGAAAAATACTAGATAGTAAGTAAGAACACCAACTTTGTGAGAGGTCCAGTCCTCTTACTCTGTGGTATTGGGCCAATTGCTTGAACATTCTGGGCCTTAGTAGGGGGTGGGCAGAATTTTAAAAAGCAGTCTTTTTGTCAGAAGTAGCGAACAGACTATCCAAAAAGACAGGGACTCTAGAAACCACCCTGAATTATTGTAGAATGCAGAACTTCTAGGGTCTCCTAAGAAATAGGAGTTGTGACCAGTGATCCTCATATGAGGACAGCCTCTGGGGCCAAACTGACAGACTTGACATTGTATTCTCTTGTCTCTTCTGCAAATCCTTGGTCCATTTGTTTTAAATCTCTGCTCCCAGAATCTCTGATGTTGAGGTCATGTTTGATTATGGCTGAAGGAGGCTCCACCTTCTAAAACCAGACAGAAAAGCCTTCAAAACCTCTTTATGGAATTTCAGGGAGTGTAATAAACCCAAAGGAAGGTATTTTGGAGCAGGCATCCTTAACTCAGTTTCCCTGTTGGCTGCCCTCTTTTTCTGCTCTTGGTCCTTGTCACACACTGGAAGTCTCCTAAGGTGAGAGACTCAAGAATTGTGATGAGAATGAACTAAGATCATTGTGAAGTGTCTGCACAGAGCCCAGCATGCAGTAATAAGACCCGACAACAGATCCCTAGATGCTGGAAGCCCAGGAGGGCAGGAAAATTTGCTGTTAAAACATTAAAACATTTCTATTTCCGAAGTACTGTTGTAAAAATTCTGCCAAGTTCTGAGTGATAGAGTTGTGAGTCGTCTGCGTTGCTGTACTAATTCCCTTCCATTGATCATTTAAATAAGGGATTATCTTGTTTTCCCCTTTTAGACTGAGGATTAGTTATTGAAAAGCCAAGATGGGATACCTAATGGCTCTGAAAGTTAGAATGTCCAAGGAACCTTGCAACGATACTTACTTATATTTTGTAAGAGGAATTTTCACCGTTTAGCAATAAGGGGAAGCAATATGGTTTAAATGGGGGAAAAATTAAAAATTCATAAATCAGATTGCCATTATCTTTAAGAATATATATATTTTTTTATTTATGATAGTCACACACAGAGAGAGAGAGAGAGAGAGAGAGAGGCAGAGACACAGGCAGAGGGAGAAGCAGGCTCCATGCACCGGGAGCCCGATGTGGGATTCGATCCCGGGTCTCCAGGATCGCGCCCTGGGCCAAAGGCAGGCGCTAAACCGCTGCGCCACCCAGGGATCCGTTTAAGAATATTTTAAAGGTCAAATGAAAATGTTTGGTTTTAGTTTTTGTTTTAGTTCATAGATGAGATAAAAATTTTTACATTTCCAGTTTGCATTACTGTCATTTAGGAGCAGAATGTTGTCCTAGACAAAGCTAAGGCAGAGGCAGCAGTTCTGGGGGGCAGAGTTTGTCTCTAACTTTTTTGGGCTCCTGTAGTGGGAACTTGGTAAAGTGGTTTTCTGCTGCTTCAACTGTTACTGTTTCTAAGTGCTGCTGATAGAGCAGGTGAGTGCCTGGGGGCAGCAGTGACAGTGATTGAGTAGTAGGAGACCATAGGGGGAAGAAGTAGACCAAGTTTTCATCTCAGCCCCATTTTATTTATTTTATTTTATTTTATTTTATTTTATTTTATTTTATTTTATTTTATTTTATTTTATTTTATTTATTTTATTTTAAAAAAGATTTTATTTATTTATTCATGAAAGACACAGAGAAAGAAGCAGAAACACAGGCAAAGAGAGAAGCAGGCTCCATGCAGAGAGCCTGATGTGGGACTTGATCCCGGGTCTCCAGGATCACACCCTGGGCTGAAGGTGGCGCTAAAGCGCTGAGTCAAGTCTTCTAGGGGAGCCCTGGTGGCTCAGCGGTTTAGCGCTGCCTTCAGCCCAGGGCCTGATCCTGGAGACCCAGGATTGAGTCCCACATCAGGCTTCCTGCATGGAGCCTGCTTCTCACTCTGCCTGTGTCTCTGCCTCTCTCTCTCTCTGTGTCTCTCATGAATAAATAAGTAAAATCTAAAAAAAAAATAAAAGTAAAAAAAAAAAAGATTTAGTCTTCTAGCCCTCAGCCCCATTTTAATTAGTCTTCTAGCCCTAAAAACATTGTAAAGGGAGCAGGTTTGTTGTTACTAATATTTTGTTTTAATGTAACAGCTTTTTGAGATATAATTCATATACCATAAAATTCATTAAAGTGGGGGTGCCTGGTGACCCTAGAATCACGCCCTGAGCCAAAGGCAGACGCTCAACCACTGAGCCTCCCAGGTGTCCCTCTCTTTGTCTTTAGATAGTCTGATTATAACGTGTCTCAGTGTGAGTCTTATTGAGTTCATCCTACTTGGAAATTTTTGAGAGTCTCAGATGTTCAATTTATGTTTTTCATCAAATTTGGGAAGTTTTTAGCCATTGTTTCTTCAAATATTCTCTCTGTCCCTTTCTCTCTCTCTGTCTCTCTCTCTCTCTCTCTTCTTCTTCTTTTGGAACTCCCACAATGCATATATTGCTCAGTTTGATGGTGTCCCACAGGTCCCTTAGACTTTGTTCACTTTTCTTCAGACTTTTTTCTTTCTCTTCTTCAGATTTTATAATCCCCATTATTCTAACCTTCAAGTTTACTGATTCTTGTGCCTACTTTAATCTGACCTTGAATCCCTCTAGAGAAATTTTCATTTCAGTTCCAAAACTTCTTTTTGGTTTCTTTTAGGTTTTCTACAATTCTTACTGATATTTCCATTTTGTTCATATATCAGTTTCTTGATTTTCTCCACGTTTTCCTTTAGTTCTTTGGGCATCCTTTTTTTTTTCCCCTTTGGGCATCTTTAAAATAATTGTTTTAAAGTCTTTATCTAGTAGATCCACCATCAGATCTTTTTTTTTTCCCCCAAGGGTAGTTTCTGTTGTTTTATTTTTTTTCCTTTAAGTTGTCTATACTTTCTCGTTTCTTTGTATGTCTTGTGTTTTTTTTGTTTGTTTGTTTTTGTTGTTGTTGTTGTTGTTGAAAACTGGTCATTTAAACCTAATAATGTGGTAATTCTGAGCAATCAGATTCCTCCCTTTTTCAGGGTTTGCTGTTTTTTGGGTTTTATAATTTGTTGTTTTGCTGTGTTTTGATTGTTGTAGGCTGTCTCTGTGCCAAGGATCAGCCTTACGACTGATTATGGCTTAAGTTTTGACTAATGCTGCTCAGATCTTTTCTGTACCTATGCTTGCCCTTGGGCAACCATGGTGACTTTCTAATTTCTTTTATATATAAAGTTGCTTTTCAATGTCCTAACTCTTTGATGTTAGGTTTCCAAAAGGGGAAAAGAGAAAAATGAAGGGGGTAAAGTCACTGCCCTTTAAGTCCCCTGGGAAGTCACTTCAGCCAAAGAGGAAGGAGCTTCCAACAGTCAAAGGCTGAGCAACAACAATGGTCACCACCTCTTTATCTGCACCTTTGGGACTAAAGCACAGACCCTGATGTTTGGAGGACAGCTTTTGCCCTTCCTGAATCCTACAAGCTGTGGGCAAGATGCTCTAGTAATATGCACACTGCCTGCCACTGGGTGATGAATAGCTATTACTGTGATAAGAGATGAAATTGACTAAAATTAACTGCAATTTACCATCCAACCATTGCCAGTCTTCTCCAACTGCGGAAGTTGCAAGCCTTTAATAGATTCCAGCATTCCAAAATAGTTACATCAGACAGATTCTATCGGTATAACAGTTGTCTAGGTGGGAAGACAGATTTCTGGTACTTCCTACTCTGTCATCTTCCCAGAATCTCCTCTTTTTGGCTGAGTAACATTCTATGGGTGGGTTAACCACATTTTGTGTATCCATTCATCAGTTGATGGACATCTGAGTTGTTTTCACTTTTTGGCAATTATGAATAATGCTGCTACAAACATTTTTGTAGTTTCCATAGACATATGTTTTCCTTTCTCTTGAGTATATACACAGAAATGGAATTGCTGGGTCATATGTAAGTCTATATTTGGGGATCCCTGGGTGGCCCAGTGGTTCAGCACCTGCCTTTGGCCCGGGGCATGATCCTGGAGTCCTGGGATCAAGTCCTGTTTCGGGCTCCCAGCATGGAGCCTGCTTCTCTCTCTGCCTGTGTGTCTGCCTCTCTCTCTCTCTCTCTCTCTCTCTCTCTTTCTCTCTCTTTCTCTCTCTCTCTCTCTGTTTGTCTATCATGGATAAATAAATAAAATCTTAAAAAAAAAAAGAAAAAAAAAAGGTAAGTCTTTATTTAACATTTTGAAGAACTGCCAAACCATTGTCCAAAGGGCTACCATTCCTATGAGCATTGTTTAAAGTTCCAATTTCTCCACTTCCTCACCAACACTTGATATTTTTGGTTTTTTTTGATTGTTCCCATCCTAGTGAGTATGAAGTGGTATCTCACTGTGGTCTTGATTTACATTTCCTTGGTAGCAAAGGAATGTTGATCATCTTTTCATGGGACTCCATTTCAACTGCTTGGAGAAATGAGGGACAAGGTTTATTTTCAGTGTTCTATTTTTTAAAAGAATTTTTTAAAAAAGATTTTATTCATTTATTCATGAGAAACACAGAGAGAGAGAGAGAGGCAGACAAATAGGCAGAGGGAGAAGCAGACTCCATGCAGGGAGCCCCATGTGGGACTCGATCCTGGGACTCTGGGATCACACCCTGAGTCAAAGGCAGATGCTCAACCACTGAGCCACCCAGGCGTCCCAGTGTTCTAATTTTTTTTAGGTCTTCTGCCCTTTTATGATGTGATCATCTCTCTAAGGTGTCTCATTTATCAAGGCGTATTTTAGGCAGGCTCAGCTGAGAGCTCTGGATCCTGAATAGGAGACCAATGGTGAGGAGGTGTCCAACAGTCCATATTGTGTTATTTAAAGAGATAAGGAAACTAGAAATGGGCCTAGATGGATGTTAGTACCCCACAAAGGTCTGAGCTGGTGATTAGGGCACAGTAGCAGAAATCTCTAGTTAAGGATAGCTCTCAGTCATTCATTCATTCAACAAATATTTATGAAGCAGTTGTGAATCAACCAGAATCTGTTTTATGTGCTAAGGATAGCTCAGTAAATAAAATAGCAGTAACTTCCCTGGCTTCATATCACTTACGTTCTAGGAGAAGATCAAAATCAGTCTAGAACAGAATTTAGTTTAGAACAGAAATTCAGTCTATGAGTATAAGAGATTGGTGAAGGGAAGGTAGCAGAAGAGACCTAAGATTTGAATAGAACTCTTGTTTCAGCCTGGGTTTCAGACATCGCATTTGATCACAAGGGGGAAAAAAAAAACCCACACAAGGATGAAAGACCAGAGGGCCATATGTGGGCATGTTATTTTGACGTGATTTTTTGCATGATTGGTTCAGGAGAGCAGTGGTGCTGAGTAGATACTAGATCATTAGTGTCTGTAGCAGAGATAGACTTAGGGGAGCAAGAAAATGACATCTCTCCTCTAAAATGAGGATCCTCTAAAATGAAGGTGGCTCAGTCAGTTAAACATCTACCTCAGCTCAGGTCATGATCTCAGGGTCCTGGGATCGAGTCCTGTGTTGGGCTCCTTGCTCAGTGTGGAGTCTGCTTCTCCCTCTCCCTCTGTCCCAACCATCGCCCTTTCACCCCTGGGCTTGTGCTCTCTCTCTCTCAAATAAATGAATAGATAAAATCTTTTTAAAAACTGAGGGTCCCCTTCCTCAGAATCTCTATAGTACTTTTTATGGAGATGATATAGCTAGTAAATGGCAGAGTCCTGAGCCTTCCAGAATAGAAGATACCTGAAATACTACCTAAGGTCATCCATTTGTAAATCATTAGAGTAATATAGCAGTCATTGCTATGCAATTGGTGGTGGCAGTTGACATAGAAAAGAGACCCTTACACAAGTGGCTCATCCTGCTCCATCTCAGGGAACCCAAATAGTTGTACATTTTTAGCATACTTTTTGCATTACAAAAGTAGTCCTTTCAAAAATAATGAGATAGTGTCCCTAGTGTCTCTTTGGAGCTAAATGCTATAGAGGGAGAAATGAGAAGCAAGTATGTAGGAGACTTTGGGACTTTCTTGCCTTTCTGCTTAACCTGTGTTCTAAAATTATAAATGAGTTGAGTGCATTCCTATAGGACATGATTGTTTCCTTTTATTTTAGAGCAATGGATCAACAGACTGGTTTCTTCTGGTTGATTACTAAAATCTTTGTCCAAATGAAGCCAAATAAGAAACCCTATCTTTTAGATGGTTCAGACAGAAGTAAGAAATAAGCACTGTGCATGAATGCATTTGACTGTAAGAAATAGAAAACTCATCTGTAGGTGGGATTCCATATTTCTTATATATAACAGGAAGTCTGGAAGTAGGCACTTGCCTGTGTTTATCTAATGATTTCAGGGCCAACTTCTTCTTTTTTTTTTTTTTATTGGAGTTTGATTTGCTAACATATAGCATAACACCCAGTGCTCATCCCATCAAGTGCAGGGCCAACTTCTTTGTCATTTTCTTGTCAATTTATCATTATGTCTGTAGCCATCACATGCATGTTCAGGATGAGAAGAAAAAGGACAGGTGGAGACTCTCCTGTGAAGTCTTATCTTTTTCTTTAGGAAAAAAGCCTTCCCCCATGGACTTAACCTATGTCTCGTTGGCCAAGAAGTCATGTGCCCACTCTCTGGGCAATCCCTAAAGAAGGGAGATAGATGACTATGACCAATTTAGACAATTTCATCTCATTCTCTGTGGCTGAAATAGGGGCCTAACCTTCTTGAAATCAAGGAATCTCTGCCAACAGGCTGAACACAAGTAAGAGTTTTGTTACTAGGGAAGAGAGAAACAGTTGTACCTTAGCATGTCTCAATGCCTTGCCCATGTGCTCATGGGGATCCAAAAGTGGCTGCTCACCCAGACTGGGGTGGGGGATTCCTGGATGCTCAGTGCAACAAGATCCACAGGACATTGCCATGGTAAGCTAGAAGGCTGTCCCTGGCTAATCTTGTGCTCTAGTGCTTCGATTGCAGACTCCTATGTGGTTCTTCTCATTCTCACTCTAAATTAAAGATAAAGGATTCTTCAACCGGTACACACCCCACGGGTTCCTTAGGTGGCCTCCTACCTCTTTTTTCATCCTTTCTCTCTGCCTGGAGAGCCTCTTAAGGACGTAAGGGGAAAAAATCGCTAACATCTGTCAGGCTCTTTTTGTGTGCCAGGCATGTGCTGAGCACTTTATATTCTTTATCTCATTTAATCCCCCTAAAAGCCCTTTGAAGTAGGTACTATCAGTATCAGTCTTGTTTTGTAGTTGAGAAATAGGTTGACCTTCCTAGCCTGGAGCCACAAATACCCAGAAGCTGTGGACTGCTCCAGTTCCCTGGCTAGGATCTACTAGTCCTCCATTTACCATTTAGCTCTCTCACTTCCAATAGGCTCAATGTCTGTGTCTGTCACTTTTATAGTATTTTTCATACTGTCCAGAAAAAAGCTACTATATAAGTGTAAACCGACCCAGGTCACATAGCTAGTAAGTGATGGGACCAAGTTTTGACTCCAGTATCTGTGCTCTGAGTAGATGTGTGTGGCTTATCTAATCTCTCCAAATAGAAGGTGAGTGAAATGGAGATAGAAAAGGCTGATCTAAATATCTCACACATGGTGTTAATCCCTACAGATGCATATGTATAATTAATAAGAGCTTTCTGAAAACATAATGCCCCAATTTAATGCTAATAGGAGAATCTTCATGCTCTGAGAAATGTTTGTGGGGGCAACTGTCTGGGGGGACAAACAGGTTCTTGTGACTTCCTCCAGCAATAGCCCCGTTAGCTCTCAAAGAAATATTGATGTTATGGGTGATCATTCATTTTCTAAATATCTTCTTTGTCTGAAGCTCTTGAGCTTATCAGAACAGTGCCTCTAGAAAGGAATAAAGATCTGGGAATCTCACGTTAGGTTGAAAACCCTGCCTCTTACAAGTGGCAGAAAATGAAACACACCTACAGTATTTGAATGTTATTGTTTGCACTCATTTTGTTTCTTGGATATTTTTGTTGAAGCTGAAAAGCTTTTTCTGAACAGTAAGTGACCTTGACAAAAATTGGCTTTGCGCCGCAGATGTTTTTAAGTTAAAGTGGTGAGATGGACATACCTGATTAATATTTTTTTCACACTCAATTCTCTGTTGTTTATTTTAACTTGCATAACTTGCTTGCATTAGCTTGTACTGGCTCTAACTGCCAGTGGAGCATTCTGTACTAATTTTTTTTATGGCAGTCTTCATACAAAAGTAATTCATGGCATGGTTTGAGCCAAGTCAGTACATGGAAAACTAAAAGGACTGTTGTTTATTTAAGATTGAACTGGGGGAAGACTCCAGAGCACTGCCCTTGCAATGCCACGCAGTGAAGCAATCTAAACATTCTGTCATCATCGATATAAACTTCATTTAATGAGTACTCTTGTTATGCATAAAGAATATAGAAGAATTCTTTTTTCCTTTTCCATTTACATAGAATCTAAAAGCACAGGAGGCCTTGCCAGATCAAATATGGTCCTGTTTTTGCTGGCTTATTGATTCAGGAATAAATGAATAACCTTTTTTTTTTTTTTTTTGGAGGAAATTTCTTAGCATTTCATCTTTTGTTGAAATACCATTCTTATTTTGTCATGTTAAAGAACTGTGACAACTTTTTGTTAATGATTGGATTGGGTGGGGTGGGGTGGGCAATAGGACTGAGGAGCATATCAGAGGGTATATATTTGCCTTTTCTATACAATTTTAAATTAGACCCTTGTTCACAGATAAATTTTCCTCATGGAGAAAACACACTGGAGTTTCCACATATATTTAAATAACTTTTCTTCCATATGCAAAGTATGGCACATAAGTTAGAATAAAAATTTCCATTCTGTATGCTTATGCATCCAGGTATGCAAAGACTGGTTCAACAGCTAACAGAACAAACAATAAATGCCTTTTTCAAGGGTTACCTATTACAGTTTGGCTATTAAAAGAATCATGTGATTACTGCCAAGGATCTGAACTGGCCTAGACATGCTACACTAGTTATGAGTCATCCTAGTGATAGCAATGTACAGTGGAAATTCATAATTATATGTAAAGAGTTGCAATTTGGGGCACTTTTTGCTTCAAATGTTCTCAAGTGTAATAAATTGGCATATAACACAACCAATATTACTAGAGAGGTAATGAAAGAGGAGAGACAATGTACATATTCTTTGACAGGAAGCTACCCACTCAAAGAGTAAAATAAAGTCATGTTTTAATCAGCCCCTTGGTGATTGCTGGTTTGGATGTTTACTTCTGGAGAAAAGGGTTCCAGTAATTTCTAGTACAAGAACAGAGACCCATTAAACTGGCAGCATTTAAATCACAGGTGAAGGGACCCCTCCCTGGGTGGCTCAGCGGTTGAGTGTCTGCCTTTGACCCAGGGCGTGATCCCAGTCCAGGGATCGAGTCCCACATTGGGCTTCCTGCGAGGAGCCTGCTTCTCCCACTGTCCATGTCTCTGCCTCTCTGTCTTTCATGAATAAATAAATAAAATCTTAAAAAAAAAATCACAGGTGAAAACTCCTTCTCTGAAAGCATCCTAAAATTGGATGGTGGCAATGGTTGTACAACCCTACAAATATACTGAAAACCATTGAATTGTATATTTTATAGTTTTAATCTATTTATTCATTTAAGTGATCTCTGTGCCCAGTGTGGAACTTGAATTCATGACCCCTAGATCAAGAAGTTGCGTGCTCTTCCGACTGGACCAGTCAGGTGACTCCCATTGAATTGAATTGTATATTTCAAATGGGTGAGTTGTATGGTATGTTAATCACATCTCCATAAATTTGCTTAAACACCCTTTCATTTTCACAAAGTAGAAGTCACTACTTTTTCGTTGGGGTCCCCTCTCCCTTTTTCTCCTTAGATCTCTATTAATTAGTTTTGCTGCTGTGTAATTTTGTCCTGACTGGCATCAACTTGGAAGTTGATAATGTACTATTTGTTTTTTTTTTTTTTAATTTTTATTTATTTATGATAGTCACAGAGAGAGAGAGAGAGAGAAAGGCAGAGACACAGGCAGAGGGAGAAGCAGGCTCCACGCACCGGGAGCCCGACATGGGACTCGATCCCGGGTCCCCAGGATCGCGCCCTGGGCCAAAGGCAGGGGCCAAACCGCTGCGCCACCCAGGGATCCCCAATAATGTACTATTTGGAAGTGATAATGGCTACTTGGGAAATATTTTTTCTCTTTTATTATTTTTTAGTATTTAAAACAGTGTGCCTAGTTCTTTCATTTCCTCAGTTCACATTCATGAATTGCTTTAAAATCGTATTCTAGTGCAGCAGTTCTCAACTGGGGTGGGACGGGGCATTTGGCAATATCTGAGGATGTTTTTGATTGTCACAATTGGTCTGTGGGGGTGCTATGGCACTGTGTGGGGCATCTGTCAGGGGGGCTGCTACACATCCCATGATACACAGGACAGCCTCCCACTACAAAGAATTATCTGGCCCCAAATGGCAGTAGTGCTGAGGCTGGGAAACACTACTCTAGCAAAACTGTGACATGCTGTGAATGTGTGCTGTCTGCCTTGTGGAGAGACTGAGGCCTACTTCTGAACTCTGAAGTAGCTTAGTTCTCCAGAAAACCAAGCTCCCTGTCCACATCTGACAACAGTTTTCTGTTGGGGTCGCAGATGACATTTTTCCATGCCCATGGTCAGTATAAATGTTAACAAGCAAATGGATTGATTGTCTTCTATTAACCCAGCCATATATTTTCTTGCTTATAGAGAAAGTAGTGACTCTTTGTACCCCACTCTTTTATTCTCCAGCTTTAGATATCTCCTTACATATGTAAAATACTTTTAAAATATCTGTAACATGGGAGCACCTGGCTGGCTCAGTCGGTAAGCATGGGACTCTTTTTTTTTTTTTAAATATATTTTTTTAAGATTTATTTATTTATGATAGACATAGAGACAGAGAGAGAGAGGCAGAGACACAGGAGGAGGGAAAAGCAGGCTCCATGCGGGGAGCCCAATGCGGGACTCGATCCTGGGACTCCAGGATCGCGCCCTGGGCCAAAGTCAGGCGCTAAACCGCTGAGCCACCCAAGGATCCCCCCAGCATGGGACTCTTGATCTTGGGGTTGTGAGTTCAAGCCCCACCGTGAAGGTAGAGTTCACTAAAAAACAAAAACAAACAAATAAAAAAATAACTGTGACATTTATCATTTCATCTTGCCCATGAAATTATCCTGTGGGACAGACAGGAAGAAAATGATTCTTCAACCTAGTATCAGGAAATTGAGAACCAGAGACGTGGGTGACTTTCCAAGGCCATGTTTCAGGTTACTAAAAAAATTGACACTAGAGCCCCAGCACCCCTTCCATGGAGTCACCACAGGCAATATTAATAACTAAGGACTTGGACCTTGATTTCATGCAGACCTAGGGTTTTTATTAATTTCCAGCTCTTTTAGCTGTGTGACCTAGGGAGAGTTAAATAGCCCCTTCTAGGCTCATATTTTCTTCTTGGCAAAATGGGGACTTTTTTTACAGGGTTGTTTTGAAGGAAGAAAGAAATAGTACACGTAGACCTACTAGTGGTTGACTCATTAGAAATGTTCAATAAAAGTTTGCAGTTACCGTTGTTCTCTTATTTCTGAATTAAGACAGAAGTGCCCTTACTGTATCTGGCTGTTAAATATTGTCAAGTCCATAATTGTTTAAAGGCCTTAGTTTTGTCAGCTCTACAATAGAGGGTTGGATTAAGTTATTTGAACTTCCCTTTCAGCCCCCAAACTCTATGATTCTTTACTGCTCAGTGACCAAGAGAAGTTGTATTTCAAAAATAATATAATGAAGTTCTCTGGAATGGTTTATCACAGAGGTTCCTGCTGAGGACAGTGCAGTTCTCCTGGTTATATTACTGTTGCTCTTACAATTAATGTTTTTAGATCATGTTCACTTATAGGACCATTTCTGGACTTTATTTTCAGCCACCCCCTATTCATTATGTACAGAAAGAAATTTAAATCACTCATTCAAAAAAAGAACTAGCAAATATGAAAACCCTCTTAGTATCATGATGCATATTGTGGAGTAATATTTGCCTCTGCTTCACATCCAACAATTTCCTTGTGGGAATCCAAATAAGGGAAAGGAGCTATCAGACATCTTCAGAGGTCATTATTGGTGTGTTTTGGATACTCTCACTGAGTTAAGTTCTATTCAAAACATTTTAGAAGTTATTTAATAAAAAATAGTGCCCTCATAAAATATGCATCAGATAAACTGGAAAGATGATCTCTCACCTAGTGCTACAAAAAATGCAAAATGTATGGATGACGTATCCCTCTTTTCTTCCTTTTTTTTTTTTTTTTTAAAAGATGTATTTGTTTACTTGAGACTGAGAGAACAATCAGGGGAGGGGCAGACTCCCCACTGAGCAGGGAACTTGATGCAGGCTCCATCCCAGGACCCTGAGATCATGACCTGAGCTGAAGGTAGACACTTCACCAACTGAGCTCCCAGGCGTCCTTCCCTCCTCTCTTCTTAAAAACATTTCCCTCTGTTGTGTCCACTCCAACCCCCATCCCGAAGCCCCATTACCCCATCTCCACTAGTTCCATCCTCTCTTTCCCTTTTGGGCCAGTATTTCCATAAATCTCCAACATGCCAAATATCCTTTGTTGCCTTCTCCCACTTTGAACTCCGCAGGAGACTCTGCTTTGCCATAGTTAAAACTTAAGGGGATGCCACTCTTCAGGTCTATACTACCTATATTTTGTGAGAGGCCAACTAGGAGTTTGGTATGATTGAGAGCTTTCAGACCTCCTCTCAGTTTTGATCTTTACTGTAAATAACATTTTTTGAACATTGATGTCAAATTAATCCTCATAATAACAACCCTAAGAAATGGTTACATTTGGTATTCCCATCTTAGGCCTGGGGAAACTTAGGCCTGGTTGATTCTATTACTTTCCCAAGGCCACACAACTAAAAACTATTAGAGTTAGGATTCAAGACAAAAAGTTTGATAGAGCCCATGCTCCTGACTATTACTCATGCTACCTCTTAAAAAAAATACATATTAGGGACACCTGGGTGGCTCAGCGGTTGGGCGCCTGCCTTTGGCTCAGTTTGTGATCCCCGGATCTGGGATCGAGTCCTGCATCGGGCTCCCTGCGAGGAGCCTGCTTCTCCCTCTGCCTATGTCTCTGCCTCTCCTCTCAATCTGTGTCTCTCATGAATAAATAAATAAATCTTTAAAAAAATAAAAAATAAAAATAAAAAAATACCCATTTTGTTAATTTGGGAGAGAGAGTACACAAGCATGAGCGGGGGAGAAACAGAGGGAGAGGGAGAAGCAGGTTTTCTGCTGAGCAGGGAACCCAGCGCTGGGCTCAATCTCAGGACCCTGAGATCATGATGAACGTGATGCTTAACCAACTGAGCTGCCCGGGTGCCACTCATGCTACCTCTTTAGTAATAACATTTATGGAGTCCTTACTATGAACTGGCATTGTATTAGGTACTTTAATACAGTTTCTCATGTAATATTTAAAACTGTCCTATACTATTAATATTAATACTACTGAACAGTTTGCTTCTCTGTAAAATGAGGCTATGATGCCAGTAACCCAATGTTGCTTCAATACTTCATCATATCTGCATTGTAACATGTTAGAATGATCTAATGGCTCACATCTTACTCTTTGACTAGAAAGTAAGCTTGCTGAGAATGTGTCTTATTCACCATAATTTCCCTAGTACAGAGTAAGATACCTCACACCTAGGAGGCATTCATGAAAATCTGAGGAATAAATAAATACAAGCCGTCCTTCATACAGCAGTTGAGACAGGGTAGGTGACAGTGCCATGCAACTTAATTGTTACGCAAATGTGATAGATGTGTTTGACTCTGCTTAACAGAAAGTAAGATGTTTTCCTTTTTGTGGAGCTTTATGGGTGATGACGTGCTTTTTTACCGTGGTTTCTTGAATAGTTCCATTTGCCTGTGCTGCCCAACCAAAGTCAGACTCTCTTCTGAGTATTTCCAGGGAAAGAGAAGAGCCACTTTGTCTTGAAAATCTACACCCTACTTAAAAGGCACATATAATCTAATTTTTAAAAGTCTTATGCCTCCCAGTTATAAATGCCAGTAAGGTAAGGTCTTTATTATAGAATAAGCATGATGAATAAAGCACAAATGTATTTTTAGAGAGCTGGAATAGCCTTGGATGACAGGCAAGTAGATCAGAACAAAGTGTTGCTAATGATTCCCCCAGATACTTTAGGAAGAGTGCAGAAGATCAATAGATCCACAGAACACTAATCCCTCTTGAAACTGTGAGCATCCTGGATTTTATTTATTTAAGATTGGTACAATTGAGTTATATTTCTGAGAATCTAATGGAAGAGAATCACATCATCTGTCAGGAAAGCAGTTCTCTCAGCTTGCACTGGCCAACCTTCATCCTGATAATCCTTTTGACCAATGAAGTAGTTGGTATATTCTTGTAAACTTTTTGGAAGCAGTTTGTCCCTTATTAGGCCTGAACTTGAAATAGTTGGAGAAAAAAAGAAATCCAACAGCTCCTCTTGCATCAAAATAATACAAGTGAGTCTCATATTAGTAAAACCCTAGGGCATAGTATCACCTAGCAAGTTACAGGTACTCAATAAATGCTCTTTGAATAAATGGATGAAAATTTAAATTTGTGAAATGGATCAATAAATATGTGATCATTTACACTCCCAAAAGATGTATCTGCTCATTTGCATCTGAGTGTTAACTTTAAATATGGATCTTTAAGCTAGTATTAAGGATTAAGAAGGTGAGATTTTTCTTTTGAAGTTACTTAGTCCTTTTTCCCATCTGCTGGGACATAGCAAACCACCTCAGTGGCTTATCACTTTATCTATCACATGTATGATGAAGGAGAGGGTTTCTAGTTCCTTCATTTTCCTAAGTACCAATATCTAATTTTTTAAAAGTAAAAACCTGCTGGACCACCATGATTTACAGATTTCAAATGTGCTGTAATGTATTATGACTTTAGCATACATAGCTTTCCCTCCAACATCTGTATCCTGATTTGTAGTCTAATAAACCTTCCTGCTGCAGATGGCATGTGCATAGTTGTTCCAAGGTGTAATACATCAACACAGCATTTCTAAACACAGAGCAATAATGTATTCAATTAAGGGAGGAAATAAAACATCGAGCCGTTTCTTATAATAAATCTTTTACTAAGCTTCCCACATCACATGTTTGCGGAGGAAATAATACGTGTCATTCAGACTAAGGGTTATTGTAGACTGCTGAGGGAAACATGAAATTCTGGAGGTTTCAGCAGTCCTGTGAAACCCTGAAACATGGAAAGTGTACAAATTAGAAAAGGATGTAATATGTGACTAATGATACCTCTTGGGATACCTTTAGAACCCATATTTACTGTTATGATCACTAGATTCATTTAAGCTACAGGAGTTGAAAAGCAATACCCTAGTAAGTGAAAAACACCTCTGAGTTCATTAGATGTGGTTGTAATTTAAGCTCTAAAGGCTTTTTTCCTTGCTGTCATTCTTCATATTTCTGGAAATGTGGTACTTGAGCTCCTAATAAAAGTGGTCTACATCATGACCATATAATCTACAGTTCCTGGAAAGCACATTTACACCTCCACATCTGTAGCTAAAGCCAGGACTGAACTGAGACTTAATTTACCCCAGATGTCACTCAAAAGAAAGTTCTGGAGAAGGCTGCTGCTTTTAGGATTTTCTAGTGCCCCAATATGCCTCAGGCACTGCTATGAATATGCAGCCCAGGCCCCCCAGGCCCAAAAGTTGGAACCTCTTTTTGTAAACCATGCCACGTACAAAACTGACTGAATTTCACACAGTAAATCCCCAATCCTGCCCTCCATTTGTGGAGGGAAACAATGGCCATTCTGACCTTATTTACACAGATGATACCAGGTGTTTCTGTCTTAATCATCTGATCAAGAACTTTTGCTCTTCTGACTTGGTAAGACATCATCCTATAACGCTTTCAAGAAGATTATGTGACAGTTTCCTTGAAAAAATAAAATGTGTATATGTATATGATTTGAGCTGCTAATCACCAGAGTAGCGTTTGATGGATCAATATAATCAGGCAATCCATTTCTATCTAGTGATCTAATAATACTCTTCCTTCCTTAGCTTTGTGTTTCCCTGACCAGTATCTCTTTTCCTTCATGATGGATGAGTTGGCCTAAAATCAGTTTTCTCCCATTCCCAGATGATATGACTGACTGGAACAGCTTTATGGGTGAGAAAAGATCAACACATAAACCATACAGTTCTCCACAATGTGCAGAAATCAAGTCAGACGAGACTCCAGTCCCGCTCTAACCTATATATAGTTTTAGTTCTACCTCTTAAGCTCATGTATGTGTTGGCGCCTTGCTTACGGTTACCTTCTTTCCACTGGGGCCCACCAGGTGTGGGGGGGGGCAGTGAACCCTCACAGTTTCCCCAGAGGCCCCGCTGACTCAGGGGGAGTTGACGGAAGGCTGCTGCCAGCACATTGTGCTTTATAAATACTGGAGATTTCTCGAGAGGAAAATCATTTGTGGCTGTGTCAGGTCAGATACAGAAGCCAGATCACCTAGGCTCAGTTGGTGTAATGCTCATAAAAATTACTATTTAATAAGGATATCCTTACGATTTATTAAGGGGACAATGTAAAAATGGCCATGTGAAATATAAGTTTACACCTTTGTAAAACTGCTGTTAAAGACATTGTTCATTCAGTGTTTAATTATTAATCAAAGATCCATCTACCTGACAAATTCCCCTTAAAATATGTTTCCTGAAAACCTGGTGTGTATTCTCTATTCAACATGGACATCTATATAACCCATTGCATTTTCCTTTTTGCTTTGGCTACAAAGATTAGAGATAAATTCTATGCTTACTTGTACTGATAATTTTATTCTAACTTCCCAATACACAGTTTCTTTCTCTTTCCTCTGTGGTGGTCTATGAAATGGTATTGGTGGTCTCTGAACACCTGAATTTGTATGCAGAGGGGTGTGTAGGATGTGTGTGTTTACTCACTTGCATTTTTCTGTAGAAAAATCCCACAGTTTTCAGCAAATTCTTAAGGGGATGTATTATCCAGAAAAAGTTAAGAACCATAGTACTATATGATGTTTTATATTTTTAATCTCACTTTTAACTGTTTTGTCTGTATTACAGATATATTTCAATATAAACAATCTAAATCACTTTTTTCTGGGAGGAGAGAGAAGGAAAAGGAAAAAAATATGTAGACATAAATACAAGAACATATTTTGTTGTCAAGTACTCAGCCTGTTAGTAGGTAGGATGTCAGAGGGCATTTTTGGTTTGTTTGTTTATCTGTGTTTTTCAGAAAGAGTGGGCTGAAAAGAATGTCCCTAAATGGAATACATCTGTATGAAAATGTAATCTGGTATCTTTTCTCTTTTTATTTTTCTCCTATCTTAAGGATAAACAAGCAGACAACTACTTGGACAAGTCTGTATAGACAGCTCCCTATGTAAATGTCTCCTAAATACTGTAGGGAGGTGATAATATACATAGAAAATTTCTTCACCACGTGGCATTGATACATATTGGCCTCAGGACAGAAAAAGTCCACTGTGTTGTACATATTAATATGGGATTTTTAAGACAGCCCCACAGGAGTATGCTTGCTAATTTGGAAACTAGATAAGTCCAATAAAATGAAAACTTGTTCAGAGAAAAAGCCTTGATGAGAAAAAAAATCTCAGGAGATCAAACAGTAACACCAAACCATTGAAGGAGCAGATACATTTCCCCCTAGAACAAAAATATCGTCCATCTTGATTTTTCCAAAATAATTTTTTATGAACATATTGTGAATTACACAGGACACCAACCCTGCTGCTTTGGGAGCAAAAAGGCAGAGCTGACAGATGTAGTTATTTGCCAGGAACAACCATGTGAATTTATAAATATTTTACAAGTGCAGCTTTCAGAAGAGTGACTTTTACTGCCATATTAATGCAACTTGCAAATTTATAGTCTGGGCATTGGTGGGTTATGAATGTCCAGCATTCGAGGCTAGTGCCAAGAATATGGTTTATGTTTGGAAATTTTTTTTTTCTCTGAACACAGACTTGTTGGCTGTTAAGACCTGTGTTATAATTCAGCTGCACATAGGTGCAAGGCTACATAATACATCAGTTCCCACTCCCAATGGCTGGACTCATAAATACACTCATTACAACATACTCCATGTGACAGAATGACACACAAAGCATAAAAATATCTCTAAAGAATAGAGAATTAGTAATGGCAGAAGCAATAGTGGCATGACTCCAAGCTTCTGGCCAGACCCATGATATGTGACCTAAAGTTATAATTATGTGTCACAGTGTAAAGAAAACTGGAATCCTGGGTTCGGAAGTAATATTTTAGTATCTATTAGATCAACACTCTCGTCAGTGTTGTCTGATGCATTGACAGTGCACTACCGAACAGGCTGTCATTACTCTACTCATCTTTTGGGCAGGAGGGTGGAAGGGAGGTGGTCAGAGAGGAAGGAGCATCACTGCAACTCTTTCCTTGTACATTTATTTATAAGTTGCTTTTCCCATTGATCATGTTCATGGTGAAGTAGTCTTTCTAGTGTTCCAGATCTTGAGAAAGAGGAGCAGATTTCTCTGAACTTGAGCATACAAGGCTTGCAGTGAAATCTTAAAGTGACCTGTCACGGTTCACATGTTGAAAGGTCCCCCTGTTGGAGATGTTATGACATAGGCAGAATTGTTGGCCATTGATGAAAGTCACCACAATAGCCTGACCTTTCTGCCTTCCACTAAGTAGCTGCATTATCTTGAATACATCACTTCTCAAGCTCTCATTTCATCTTTTGTAAAATGTTCACATTGTACCGGATGATTGCAAAATCCTTTCCAGCCTATGATGATTTTTTAAAAAGACTTTATTTATTTATTCATGAGACATAGAGAGGCAGAGACACAGGCAGACGGAGAAGCAGGCTCCCTGCAGGAGCCTGATGGGGAACTTGATCCTAGGACCGTAGGATCATGACCAGAGCCAAAGGCAGATGCTCAACCACTGAGCCACCCAGGTGCCCTCATGCTTTTTTTCTAATACATGTGTGTCAACCTACGTAGATGCTGATGAGCAGTATATCATAATTTGCAATATTAACGGTTTTTCAGTGTGCACACTTTTTCATCTCCTAAAAACCCCAGTGCCAAAATGCTTCATCATTTCACATGGGTATGTCCACCATTTCTTGCCCTGTATTAAGACTGTATGTAATCCCTAAAAGATTTAATTAGAAGTCTAAGCTTAAATAATGGGGAATCTTGGGTTCTTACAAAGATTTGTAATTAGTACAGTGAAGAAAGTTCTGAATTGCCAATAACATGTAAATAAACAAACAATCCCTGTTTGTTCCAAGGCTTAATCCCACTGAGGCCCCCTGCAACTGATGAATCATGCAGCAGGCAGCAGACTGCCCCTTACCAACTGACCTTACACATTTCAATGAAATGGACTACATCCTGTGAGAAATGACACACACACACCCAAATCCCATGCAGTTATTGTATTAAAAAATACTTTGTTAATAGGTTTTAAAGATGACCTTAGCCTTAAGAATAAGAGCCTGTCAAGAGCAAATCCTTCTTCTTTTCATTTGCTCTAACATCAGGGACAGAAAGAGTCAAATGCTGTTACAGTTCCCTAGGAAAAACTTAGCTTTAAAGAGGATTGAATCAATTTCCTGATCTTATCATCTTAGAGCCTAGCAATTTTTAAAAAACTCGAGTAGAACGATAGTGATCCACCGTCTGGATGGTCTCACATGTTCCTTGTTTGTTTTCCTTTTCTCCTTTTCCCTTTATCTCTATCCTGACGTGTCTTCTCTGTCCTCCTATGACGGTAAAAACCTAAAAGGAAAAGAATGAACTATTTCTACCCTTCGAACCCAGCCGCATGTTCACATGATAATTGGCACATGACCATATAAAATGACTAAAATGGCATCCTTAACTGCAGGCTCAATTTACATAATTTTGTGTCTTCCAAATATTAAGACAAGGGTCACTCATTTTGTAAAATTAACAGCTGATATAAATTTAGAATACAAAAAAAGCACAAGGAAAAGATTTTTCCTTTTTCACCCAGTTTATGGCCCACCTGTGGAATTTACTACCCTGGGAGGCTATAGATTCAGTCAATGGATGAATTAGAAGGGGCTAGGTAATTTTATGACCAGTCATAATACTGCAGTTATGAATATTAAGATAAAGGTAATAGAATCTCATGCTTCAGGCCACAAACAGAGCATTGTGGGAGCTTTTGCAATTCTCTATTTCCTTATGATGCTCTGAGCAAGTGGCGAGATTCATATTGAAGTTTTACCTCCTTTTGAAAGTATCGACTACTGCTGTGAACAGGATACCACATTTAGGTCACACCGTTTTTTTGTTTTGGCAATGAAAATTATGAGTGTCTGCTAATATGATGCCAAAGAACAATGTAATGACAAAAAAATCAGTTCTTTCATTCAGTGAATATTTATTGAGGGCCTACCAGAAACCTGTCAGGGTTTTTCGGTGTTTGGGATACAACAGTGAGAAAAACAGAAAAAAGTCCCTGTGTTTATGAAATTTACATTCTAGTGGGAGAGTAATCATCAGCCAAACAAGTAAGTTATATAGTACATGAAAGGTTTTTAAATACAAAGAAAAATAAAGCAGGCAAGGGAAATAGGAGACAGTTTACAATTCGAAGAGGGTGGTCAGGAAAAGCATCGCCAGAAGGTGATATTTGAAACATGGAAATGCACAGGGGAAGAGCGTTCCAGACAGACAGAAGAGCAAGTAGAAAGGTTCTAAGACCTGTTGAAAGGAATCTATTAATTAAATATATTCTTTTTTTTAAAAAAGATTTTATTTATTTATTCATAGAGACAGAGAGAGAGGCATTGACACAGGCAGAGGGAGAAGCAGGCATCACACAGAGAGCCCGACGTGGGACCCCATCCAGGGTCTCCAGGATCACGCCCTGGGCTGCAGGCGGCGCTAAACCGCTGCGCCACTGGGGCTGCCCTAATTAAATATATTCTTGATAAATTAGAAGACTCAAGGGAATAAGATAATCTGATTATTTTTTTGTATAAAATGTTACGACCCTTTTTATTTCTCTCCTGCTTGATGAAAATTTTTCTAAGAGTATGAGATAATTTTCCTGCTTCAGTATTATAGAATCATGTACACAATTTAACGATCTACTCACCTGAATTGGGGATGAAAATTCCAATTGTCCACTACTGCAGCATGTAAGACTGTTGATGTACGAACTGAATATGTGTAGATTCCTAGGTGGACTCTGGCTTTTATTTTAAAAATCAAATTCTGGGCATATCAATTATACTTCCTTTTGTTTTCCTCTCCATTGTATACCCTTTCCTTTACTGTATTTTCTTTTAGAAACTTTTCTGTAAAATCTTGCTCTATGTTACATGCTCCTTTTTCTTTTCTGCTCTTGCTATAATCCCAAAAAACAAACTTCCTCTTCTTTTTTTTTTTTTAAGATTTTATTTATTTCTTCATGAGAGAGACACAGAGAGAGGCAGAGACACAAGCAGAGGGAGAAGCAGGCTCCCTGCAGAGAGCCCAGTGTGGGACTTGATCCTGGGACCCTGGGATCACGACCTGAGCCAAAGGCAGACGCTCAACCACAGCCCACCAAGGTGCTCCCCCCAAAGAACAAATTTCTTTAGGAAGAACCCCTTTTATCCATGGAGTTTTTCTTGCTAAAAACCATACCTAAACTTGGTGGATTAAACAACATTCATGATTTCTCATGGTTTGGTGGGGGTGGGGAGCTCTTCTCGGCTGGACTGGCTTGGCCAAGCCAGATGTGGTCTGGGAAAGTTTACCTCACAGGATGGGAGGTGTTCTGTGTCACCCTCTGTAAAATAGTGAAACAGGGACAGGGTAACCCCATTAACACTCCCAGGTGAAGTCCTACGTTCCTCAATTTTTGTATCCTTAATCCTATTGCTAAGGACACTGGGCCTGAACTTGTGCTCTTGTGCTTGGCAAGATTAACATGATTTGCTGCTTCTTTTGCGGCCCTTTGCAGTGTACAATGGATGTGACTTAGAACAATTGGAGAGCTATTGGTCCAGGAAGAACTTGGATTATTTCTGTTTATAGTCAACAAATACTAATTTCAGAGAGCCTATTATTTTCCTCCCAGGAGCTACCAACACAAATCCCTTTAGATTCAACATAAAAAATGAAGGAGGACACTCAGATGAGGATTTGGGGTCAAAACATATAGCGTATATAGATTAGATTACAGAGGCAAAAAACCTGCAATTCAAATTAGAGAAACTGGCACAATTTCCATCAAAGCTTACGATTCTGATAATCTAGAATTCCAGGGTTGCTAATTAAAATGGGTAACCTCACATAGTTTCTAATGTGCAAAGTTGCAGACTTCCTAAGATCCAAGAAAGAATGTAACTGCTATTTTGGGTGAGCTATTTAGTTGTGGTTCTAGTTTCAATTACTAGGGATGGAAGCTCTTACCTCTAGAACGCTTTATATACTAAAGGTCTTAAGCAGTAATAATCAGAGGGGCACCTGGGTGACTCAGTTGGTGGAGCATGCAACTCTTGATCTTGGAGTTGTGAGTTTGAGCCCCATGTTGGGTATAGAGATTCCTTTAAAAGAAAAAAAGGAAGTAACACTCAGAATAATAAACTTTTGCTAACATTTAAAAAACATTGTCCACAGCAATTCTGAAGTTTAGCGAGGCACATGTTGCTAGATTCCCTCTATCCAAGAAGCAGGTAGCATTTCTTGATTAGGTCCAGATGTTTTTCCTAGAGTTGACTCTCTCTGGCTTATTGTCCTCTCAGGCTCTTCTCAGAGGAAGGGGGTTTATTGCCTTCTGGGCACTTTCTTCTCCCTTCTGAGACACTCTTCCACTTCAATAAAGAATAACTCATGTTTGTAGTTGGGTTGCTTTCTCAGCTTGCATCTTGCATGTAGAAAATTAAGGGCCCAGAGAAATTTTTTTATTTCAAATTCTTTCTGTTTTAGTCTAAGTTGGCCAGAATTTAGTTAGGGCAAGTCTCTTAAAAACTTGTGAGCTTCCTAGGAATCTAATTTGGGCCTACTCTATGCCCTAGAGGCACAGGACCCAACTCTTTGAGAAGGCCACTTTCGACTTCAGGCTGTGCATCAGCTGTGATACAGCATCCTTAAGATTCTAGGTATCACTGTACACCATTCAGTGGTTTAATAAGGAGTCTTTTAGCCACCCCCTTGATTTGGATCTTTACTACTGACCTCAGTTCTTACTTTGAGAATCTTTAATGGCTAGAGAGACCAGAGATATATAATTGTTTTATTTCTAAACTCTCAACCCCTGGCTCTTTTTATAATGCCTATAGAATTCTGCGGGAAAACTACAGTTCCCTCTTTTGCTCATCTCTTTGTTTTATACCTTATCTTACACAATTAAAAAATAAAAATAAAACCACTCCCTTAACATTTTTGCCAAGAAAGCTCCTTAGCCAAATCTACAAATGCATTAGGTAATTTTCTATCTTTCAAATTATCATGGACATTAACTTTGCCATTGTTTCACTACTATATGACACAGACTCCATTTTTTTCCAGGGGGCTGGAGCAGTATCTTCATTGATTGTCTGGCCTCTGTTAACAATTTATGCACCATTTTACCAATTTTGGCTACCATTTATTTTTGCCACCTTTCCAATCAGTCTCCCACCTGGTCCCAAAGTAAGTGCTGTGTATTCTAAGTTGCTGTCACAGCAGCTTTCCAGTTCTCATACCACTTTCTCTATCAGCTCTGGCTGCACAATGCACTGTCCAAAAACTTTGGATTAAAACAATAGTGGGGCACCTGGGTGGCACAGTCAGTTAAGCCTCTGCCTTTGGCTCAGGTCATGATCCCAGGGTCCTGGGATGGAGCCCCTCATAGAGCCCTGCATAGGGCCACGCGTGCATCTGGGCTCCCTGCTCAGTGGGGGGTCTGTTCTCCCTCTGCCCCTCCCTGCTGCTCATTCTCTCTCTCACTCACTGTCTAGCAAAATAAATAAAATCTTAAAAAAAAAAAAAACCAACAGTAGCTATATTTCTTACAGTTTTATGGGTTAGCTGGGTTTTTTTTTCTCATCAAAAGTGGTTTGGCCAGGGCTGAAAGGCTCTACGTATATCTGGTGGTTGCATCTGTGTTTGCTTGAGAGCCACATGCCTGTCATCATCAGGAGGCTTGCCCAGGCTCATCCACATGATACAAAGTCATAGTGTATAGAGGTGCATATACTGGCATGGGAGGCATTTGTGAGCCCCTTTTGCAATCTATCATATTTCCTCTCCTTTCATTTCAACTTCTCTCATCTTCTTTAGCACTGAGAGGACTTGGCTTGGTTAGCAGCTTGATTGGACTGCCTTTTCGGTCTTTGGCTCTCTTAATGCTACTTGATCAAGACTGAGTGAAGATTTACTAAAACCATGCATTTGGCATAACAGTTGTTCAATACATGGAACTATGTTGCTTTGCATCTTCTTGGCAAGTCTAACTCTTCCCAGTTTCTATTTGAGAATTTCAAACTCAAAAATGTTCAGTTATTCGTAACTATTTGAGATGTAGTTTTGATTAAAACTGTCATACTTTGAGGGGCATGGCTTACCACTTATGGGCGTTTATATGCCATTCTTTATCATTAGGGAACTAACATTTTCCATGAAACTTACCTTGTCCTTAAGTAGACAGATACTGAATATAATCATGAATTTGTTTGAAGAGTTAAATATTGTAGTGGTGGGTTATATGAAACTTATTTTTCTTCAATATTCTGTTTTCTCTATATCAGGATTAGTAGTTATAAAGAAGGAGGGATTTGCAAGAGGCCAGGTTTGGCGATGGAAAATGGAATTATGTTTTGAGGAAAGCATCTACTTAAGCCTTCTGCATTCTTAAATCTATCAAAGGAGTCATTTATTTCTCTCATAAATCTGTAATGATGGCACAGTTGCACATAATGGTTTGTAATTTCCTTTGGTCAGCAAAGAGAAAAATGAAAGAAGTAAACAAGCACATGAACCTAGTAATGTCCACCCAATATTTCTTAATAGCCCCTGAGATGGCAAACCTAAATGATCTTGCTTGCTGAAAATCATGGCAATATTTGAGAGGATGAGTTTCCAGTCATAAAAAGAACACAAATAATGAGGTGATTTCTTCTGTCCTGCATAGCCTGAATAGCCACAATTTCCTGCAACTGGTGAGCCTTCTGCATTTACACAGCCCTGCAATAGGATGCTCAGTGTATTCCTATTCTTACCCTATTTCTTATTCTCGTTGTATAAAAAACTTATTAACATGTTTATAAACTAAAAGCTTAAGCCAAAAATTTGACTTTGTTTCACTGAACTCTTAAATTCATGTCTTGTCTTTTCAAGATAATTTTTCTATCCTCCTCCCTCAAGACTGGAAGGTTGGTGTTAGAATAAATAAAATTTACTTATTTATTCTAAAAGTGTGTTTTAGGGGCACCTGAGTGGCTCAGTCGGTTCAGTGTCTGCCTTCAGCTCAAGTCATGATCCTGGGGTCCTGGAATGGAGCCCTACCTGGGGCTCCCTGCTCAGCAGGGAGTCTGCTTCTCCCCCTCCCTCTGCTTTTCACCCTGACTCATGATCTCTCTCTCAAATAAATAAGTAAATAAAATCTTTTAAAAAGTGTCTGTTTTAGGCCAAGTCACATTTTTATATTCATGTTATTAAGAGTGATATGTGAAAATATCAACTACCTGAAGGAATTATTTTGTGAAGTGATTACCAGGGCGACTGTATGATAAACACATTATCATCTGAAGGGTAAATGCTCCTCATTTTCCATGAGCAGTTCATAGCCAGTAAGAGATTTTTTGACCTCATGTCAGGTCCATCAATACTACCATCATTATCTGAATGTCTGATGCCTCTGCTCTGGAATATTTAAATTGCTTCCTAACCAATCTTTCTTTTGCACTCTTTAACCACCACCAAATCATTTCATTCATTGCTATGAGAGTAATTTTCCTTAAGCTGTCATTCTCCAGTTTAGAAACATTAATGATTTCCTCATAGAATAAAGCCCAAATTCCCTACTTGGCATTCAAGGCTATCTATTAGCTGGTATCACATCTATTTTCCACCTTCATCTTAATACAATAATCTCAGGAAGGAGGTTAACTTTTCTTAACTTTAAGAAGCCCTTTAGGGATACCTGGGTGGCTCAGTGGTTGAGTGTGTCTGTCTTTGGCTCAGGTCGTGATCCTGGGGTCCTTGGATTGAGTCCCACATCGGGTTCCCTGCATGGAGCCTACTTCTCCCTCTGCCTATGTCTCTGCCTCTCTCTCTCTGTGTCTCTCGTGAATAAATAAAATCTCTTTTTTTTTTTTTTTTTAAGAAGAAGCCCTGTACATAAGGAAGAAAATGTCTCTTATTTTAAATAGAGTCATCAGGTTTTTAGTGGGTCTAAGGATTCTGTATCATTTTAATCTGGAAAGCCAAGCACTGCTCCAGGCCTACTCTGCAATTTGGATTCAACAAATATTTATTAAGAGTCCTGTATGTGCCAGAAATTTGCACATTTAACATTAACTTGTGATCTTCAAGACAATCTTGTTGGGTATTACCACAGCTAGTTTCCAGACAAGGAAGTTGAGCTCAGAAAAGGTAAAAATCTATGCCCAAAGCTTCATGACTGGTTAGAGTGGAGCTGGAATTTGAATAGCATTCTCCTGAATCCGTAACCTGTGTTCTTTCCCCTTTACCATAGCTCTAGCAGAAAAGTTCATCAGAGGGACTCCTGGGTGGCTCAGCGGTTTGGCACCTGCCTTCAGCCCAGGGCATGATCCTAGAGTCCCGGGACTGAGTCCCACATAGGGCTTCCTGCTTGGAGCCTGCGTCTCTCCCTCTGTCTCTCTGTGTCTCTCATGAATAAATAAATAAAATCTTAAAAAAAAAAAAAGAAAAGTTCATCAGAGTGTGCTTTCCATCTGTCCTGGAGCCTTCCTCTAGTTTTCTTAAGTGTGCTCTACATCAGGATGACTTTGGGAGGTGACAGCACAATAAATGAACTTTTTAGAATTACAGTGTACAAGAGACTTACTCTCATATATGCTTGGCTCTGAACTGTTCTTTCTCACTGGGTCAGAAGTACATGTTGCATGATGGCAAACAGGTGTTTTCTTCTTGATGCTGTGTTTTATTCTGTGTATTTCAAGTGTGATGTGATGATGAAGATTACTTGCAGTAGTACTGAACTTGAAGCACTTTATAAGGTCAGAGTTCACAGTGTTTAATGCATTCAGTGATGTTGCTAATGATGCCAAAAGCAGGAATGAATCACATGTATTCAAAGATATTTCCTGGTATTATGGCTTAATTTGTTAAGGGTTTCTAAGACATTTGAAAGATTTTATTATGCTTTGGCTCCACAGAAAGAGTTGAAATAGCCCTTGAAGACTTTAGTTAATTGTAAGAGATCCTTCTTCCTGCTACCTCCCAAGTGGTCATATCTTAGAGAATAAGTGTTTTGTGAAGAGCTTTGAGAAAATAGAGAATGCTAATCATAGAAATATCGAATACTTACAAGAAACATAGGCACCTTAGATGCATTGCAAAATATTTAACTTGTTGAAGCCAAATTTCAAGTATATTTTATTTTTAGACTTCTACTCTGTGGTTGGGTTTGAAAACTGTATTTCCAAGCCAAAAAAATTATTTTTATAGGAAACTATTTTTTAATCCATATATCTCCCAAATGTTTCTTCTATATATTTTGGGGTATGTCTCTTTCAAGAACTGCAAGGGGTCTGACATTTTATTCTACTTGCAAACCAATAAGGTAGCCTGCCACAGTTTTGTGTGATGCTCTTACGTCAGAAACCAAAGACAGTTTATTACTCACAGCACCAGCAGTAGCCAGAATGTCAGCATTTGTGCCAGGTCCCTGAGCCTCTACTCCCACTGGGCAATGTAAAGATGATCAGATGACACCTATACATGCAATGAGGAGTATTACAGGTGAGTAACCCGGAGTTAGGGAACCTAGATTGTTTATAATGGGCAGTAAGCATGTCTGGCTTTCTTTTAAAAAAGATTTTATTTATTTATTCATGAGAGACACACAGAGAGAGGCAGAGACATAGGAAAAGGGAGAAGCAGGCTCCCTGTAGAAAGCCCGGTGCGGGACTCGATCCCAGGACTCTGGGATCACGCCCTGAGCCAAAGGCAGACACTAACCACTAACCCACCCAAGCGTCCTGAATATGCAATTCTTTAAGTTTGAGCCCCATGTTGGGTATAGAGATTACTTAAAAATTAAAAAAATATTTAAAAACAAAATAAAACACTCAATTTCTGGAGTCCCAAGAAACTTTAGGACATGCTACCAGCTTGACACAGTGGGTGGTAATAAAAGCTGTGCCCTATGATTTGAGTGGTCCTGTCCCTCAAATTAACTACATATCATTGGTAATTTTACCATTATGACTTCAATCCTTCAACTCAAGCTTTAGGTTTACAAATGAGCTCTTTATGTAATTACAAATACTGCTGGAAGTAGTTCCATTTTATCCCGCCACGCTTTGGTAAATAGAGGCTAGGTTTTATAGGGGAAGAATACTCCCAGCATTTGAATTAAAGAGATGAGATCTTGGGACACCTGGCTGGCTCATTTGGTGGAGCATGCAACTCTTGGTCTCAGGGTTGTGAGTTCAAGCCTCACTTTAGGTGTAGAGATTAACTAAAAATAAAATCTTAAAAGAAAGAGAAAGATGTGACCTTGAGGCTTGGTTTTGCTACTGAGTACGCTGGCCTTCAGTTTCTCTGTCTGTTAAATATTAAAAACTAGAAAACCATGGAGAAATGCTATAAAAAATCTGAGAGAAAATGCTTACCAAACAAAAATTCTATACCTGTCTAAACATGAGGGTAAATGTGTTTTCAGATATGTGAGGTCTCAACAGAGTTACTGCCCCTACATCCTTTTTCAAAGAAAAAAATATGGAAGGATATGCTTCATGAAAATGAGTAAGTAAAATAAGAAAGAGGAAGGCATGAAATAAAAAAGGTACGGGATCTAACACAGGAAGGAGGCAAAGGGGATTCCCAAGATGATGCAGGAGGAAGCCCCACAGTGGTAGATATCAAGAAACCTAGAAAACAAGTCGTCCAGATTGTAATGGAAGAACAGAGGAGTTGTTAGAGAAGTCACTGGGAAACAAATTAAACTGACAGATTACATGAGGTATTGACCACATTGAGAGGAGTTTTCAGTTCTAATAGAGAGTTTGAGAATAAGTTGATGATAGGTATATAGAAATTCAAGCAACCAAAAAAAGTAGAGGAAAGTATGAACTTTTAGGAAATGAAAAGTTGTACAAGAAATATAATATATTGTAGGACTGAACTGTAAACAAGATTAATAGATTCATAATGATGTAATCTTCAATTATGGGTTTAACTTAAAAGTACACCATCGTTACACTGGGAAGATGGAGAAGGGGAAATATGTGTTTGTTTTTGGGTGTGTGTGGAGATGTGTTAAAAGAGGTAATTCCTCATCTCCCATAGCAGGAAGCAAATAATGTTTAAAATACAAAAATCAAGAAATAACAGCATACCCACATTCTTTATAAAATGGATGCAAACACCAAAAGGCACAACTAAAAGGATGGAAAGGGGTTACCACGAGGAAACAGGAATAGGGCTGGGAGCATGTGGACAACAGGACTGCTTTTTGTCAAGTTCTAGTTTTCAAATGATGTGCATGTATTACTTTGATCAAAATTTAAATTCACAATGTAATGTATTAATTGGCCTATCGCCAGAGAAATGTTGAGCAGAGATTAGTTGAAATTAGAAATGGGATGGAGCCTAGTGGAATAAAGGGGGCACATACCACAAGCAGAAGGTGATGCTATTAGGAGAGGTGAGAATTATATTTCTGCCTCTCCTACATTTTTTTCTAGGGCCAACCTGGGCTACATCTTTGATCTCACATCATAAACTCTGTTAAGGCATTAATCACATTTAAAAACTCTACTAACTTGTGTGGGACACCAAGGTCTATATGGCAAGTCAGTACTGCAGCACACTAAATGCTGTCGTCTCAGCCTAATTAACTTAATGCATCTTTGCTGAATGCCTCATGCAGTATCCATGGGTCCTTTGACTCACTGGAGGAATATTGCTGCGTTGCTTATTGAATACATGTATGGGTGGGAGACAGAGGAGAGAAGGCGATGGCCGTTCTTAGGTTCCTGTAGGCCTAAACTAGCAGTCTCCTAGGTAAAGATGACGTCCAATTCAACATTCTGAACTGCATCTAGCAATTGTTATTGTCCCATGAATATTATGATAGTAATGCTTAGAGGGTGGGAATCTTGCAGCTTAGATAAAACGGTTGCCACTTGTGTGGAAGTTAGCTGGAACTGTTGTCGTATTTCTAGCTGCCTCTCAAATGTTGAGCCTCTATTAGCCTGCTCATCATGTGGTACTTGCATCGCTTCACTTCTCAGGACATTTTAGCTAATATCGGTTTCAGAGCTATGTGCAGTTTTGGTACTCTATACTAACATGGTGGGGAGGTGGATGATAGGAAAGAAAGGAGTGGTGTAAGAAAACTATACTATATTAGAGTTGTCAAATTTCCACACCCTCTCTTCTGTTTACTTATTAAAGAATCTGAGCACAAAACTTTACGTACAAAACACAGTGCTAGACACTGCGGGGATACAGAGCTACAAAGATACAACCCCATATATCAAGGAACTTATAGTATCAATGGAGAGACAGAGGCATGAATACTAATTATAGTGTCAGGCAGAGGGCTCTAAGATAACATTGTCTCTGGAGTTAGGGTATCTTGATTTCAATTCCCCACTTCCTAACTGTGTGACTTCAAATGAGTTAATCTTGAAAAAAAAAAAAAAAGAATTAACCTTGTAGAGGCCTCTGTAAGATGGAATAATAATGTGATGACTGAATGAGTTAATGTTTGCTTAGCAAAGTGTCTGGCACAGAGTAAGGCCTCAATAATAGCAATAATAATAATGATGATGTTATTTTAAATTGTTATAAACAAGCAAAATATCTTGGGAGCAAGGTGAAAGGAGTTCATGATGATATTGAGATAAAGTTAAGTGAGAAGGTAGCACTGGAGCTGAGCACTAGAAGGTGAAAGGTGAATAGAAAGAAGGAATTGGAGTAAGGGGACAGTATTTCAGCATTTCAGATTCAACAATTGGTAGGGACAATGACACAGAGAGATAAATGTTTTTAACTTAGTTAGGGTTCAGGTATGCTTGGGGGATTTGTCGTGAGAGGTGATGCTGGAGAGTGAAATGAATCCAAATTGGGCTGCACCTGGAATGTCATAGGAAAGGAACTCAAATTCCGTTGTGTTGGTAGAGGGAAAAGTGAAGAAGCTATTAGTTGTGACCTTGTTGAGAGGAGATGAGGAGGGCACTGTGAGCTTCTCTGTAGACACTGGAAATGTGCCTGGGAAGATCGTGTCACCATTCACAAATGAGGGACTCAAGAGGTGGTCTGGTTTACAAGGAAAATAATGACTTGTCTTTTGGAAACATCCTTTTAGTTCTCATGTTCATTAAAAAATTATTTTCTCAGGAAAAGATTTCTTAAATCAATGCTGCTATGAAAGCTAAAGTTTTGTGCAACTTTGGAGGCAATAACATATAAGTAGTTTGATTTTCTCTTTTTTTTTTGTAATTTGATTTTCAAGTGGCCTCCTATGTGCCATGTTTGGATGTCATAACTATGTAATGAATTAATTGTATGCTTTCAGCACAAGAATCCATTAGCAATATTAGGCTGGACACTTTCTGTAATCCCTCATATCTCCTCACACCTTGGTGGGCTCTCACTATTTAAGGTAAGATCTTAGGATCTTAGTATCTAAGGAATTATTATTGATAATTTAGCAGGAGGAATATCTCTTCACATTTGTGTTGATTTAACTTTGCATTTGCTAGAATTACCTCCTATGCATATTTAAGGGATTTGTTCCTGGCTTGTCCATAAGACATGCTTCAGGAGCTGTTATTGAAATTTATATAATGCTAAATTTGGTTGAAAAGTAAGCAAACTGAATTTCGAATAAGGTCTCCCTTTTGGATGGCAGTGCTTTTATTCTCTTCTCACTGGGATGTATGCTTGAATTCAGTGTGTATCGTACTTGCCTCAGTTGTAAAGAAGAGAGAGAACGATTTACTTCCAACTGTTTTTTTTTTATATTCACTATTACAGTCTCAGTTGGATGATTTCTGTTAACACCATCAACTGTTGCCTTGAACTCTGAAGGTTATAGGGAGATGAGCTGGTCAGGAGTTTGGACGAACAGGTTTAATGGAGCTTAGTGGTACACCATTTTTCTGAAGAAGCATATGCCTGCACCCTGAATCAGTCCTCCAAGATTAAATGAGTTTAGATAACAATCAGGTATTTTCCCACTAGCTTGCAAACCATCTTTTTGTCCCCCTGATATTTTAATGGCCGCCCCCCAGCCATTGTCAAGTGTTTCTTATTATTTCCCTGCTGGGCTCCTTCAGCACTACAGTTACTGCAGGGTCAATCATTCAGTCATTCACCATTTTTTGTCTTCTCCCTGTGTGTCAGGCACTGTGCTTGGTGCTGCATACTGGATGCTGAGGTAAACAAGTTCTCTGCTCTCATGGGACTTCAATTCTGTTGGGGAAGACAAATTATAGGGACAAATAATTTTAAGTAATGATAGACTAAAAAAAAAAGGTGAGAGACATAATGTCTAAATGAGAGGCTGCTTTAAATAGGGGAGTTCAGGAATGGCATCTCTGAGGAAGCACCATATGAGTGAGCAGAGACCTGAATGAGAAGCAGGAGCCAGCCATATGAGGATCTGGGGAAACATAAAACTTAGTCTGGCTTAACCAAGCAGTACCATGTGCTTGGTTAAGAGGTAAGCATCATTGATTTAAGGAACTAGTTACTAGATTGGGGTGAGTGGAGAGCCTGCAGTTAATATGGGTTTAAAAGCATAAACAACCACAAACGGGTTTTCATACCCTTAGGAAAAAAAGGCAGTAGTGAGGCAAAAAACTGCGAGTCGATTTCCTAAATCCCTTCACTCACTCTCAGTAACAGTATTTCTAGGTAGACCCATAGTTTAGAAGCACCATATCAGCACTGCACGGTTTATATTTGGACTGTCATATGAAAGAGAAATAAACTACAATCTTATTTAATTTGCCAATATATTGGATCTTGTTATGCAGCTGACTCTACATGCTAACATAGGTTAAAACAATACATGGGGTAACAAGAAGATTTAAAGAAACTGTGGGAAAGGATAAAAAGACCACCTGTAATCCCACTTTTTGAATACAACTAAAAATTTGTATATTATCTTCTGTGCTTCATCCACATGCATGTTTTTTATGTAATTGTAATGCCTTTATGTACCATTTGGCATTCTGCTTCTTAATGATTTAATCTTATTTACATATTCTTCTTTTTGAAAAAAAGGAGGGGAGAGGAGCAGAAGAGGAGAGACTCTCAAGCAGACTCAAAGGTGACTGCAGAGCTCAACATGGGGCTCAGTCTGACAATTGGGACATCATGACCTGAGCCAAAAACCAACAGTCAATAGGATGCTTAACCAACCCAGGCACCCTGTCACATATTCTTCTATGTTTTATTATAGTTGTCAGTCATTTTCAGCAGCTTTATATAATTATAAAGTGTTGTTGTACTATAATTTATGAATCTACTCAAGGGGTAAATTTTAATTTATTTTTATTTTTTTAAAAGATTTTATACATTTATTCATGAGAGACACAGAGAGAGAGGCAGAGACACAGGCAGAGGGAGAAGCAGGCTCCATGCAGGGAGCCTGATGTGGGACTTGATCCTGGGACTCCGGGATCATGCCCTGAGCCAAAGGCAGATGCTCAACTGCTGAGCTACCCAGGCATCCCCAAGGGGTAAGTTTTTAAAAATTAGGTTTACAACGGTGCCTGGCTGGGTTGGTTACTCAGGTTTGTGAGTTCAAGCCCCAACTTGGGTGTGGAGCCTCCTTAAAAGTTTTTTTGTAAAAGGTTTATTAGTGATCTAGTTTTGATTTGTTGTTGTTGATTTTCTAATGAATCTGAGTGGGTCTATGAGTGCCTCTAAATGCTAGCATGTGTCTGAAATATATACTTGGCAGGAAATGAGTATAATAGACCATCGACTAATGTTAGCTGGCATCATTATTTTTGTTATTAGGCTTGGACTCCATTGTCTATCCCTAGAGATGGGAAAGTAGAGAACAAGATCTGGTTTGAAATAGCAGCTGGGGCAAGTTGGAGGACAATGATGCAAAAAACCTTAAATGAGCTGTAACAAATCAATTCTCTTGTACCATTTGTAAGACATCTAGTTTTGTGAGTTGTGCTTATTCTTCAGATATTCTGGACTGGAATGCCAACTCAGACTCTTCAGTTCTTCATCTTTAACTATGTCTTCTTTCCCTTTACTTTGACTGCTTTACCCCATCTTGTGCGGTGTCAGGGTCACTTGTGGGCTTAATGTTTTGGATGTTTTAATAGAACTGAATCACTAAGAAGAGTATGCCACTAAAAGGCTTTGAAATCTCTAATTCGGTATTGTTACAGCTAAAATTAATGTGGCATTGAGTGACGATGGTAGGGTTCTCATGTGAGTGGGTTCTGATGGTAATTAATTTGGGTGTACTTCTAGTAAAAAGTATATTTTATAATTTTAAAATTTATTTTTATAAAAGTTAGATGTTAATTGTATATAGGTAATCTAATCACATTACTTCAAAGACCATAAAGTATAAAAAGTATGCAGCAGTATGTTTCCCCCAACATTGTCATCTCTCCAGTCCCCCACTCCTCCTTGAAATTAACCACTGTTTATAACTTCTTCCTTCCAGAGTTTTCTGATTTTATATAAGCAAATATAAATGTAGGTTCTATTTTCCCTCTTTTTTTACATTCTTCTGTATCTTAAGAAGCATCCTTAGAAGAAATTGATTTTCAGTACATTTTCAAGACCTAAAATTTGATAGTAATTTCTGGTAATATTATAGGTGTGATTAAATTTCAAGGGCATATTCAGAGCCTAGAACTTATATATATATTTTAAATTCACTGAAATGTGCCTGGGTGGCTCAATCGGTTAAGTGTCTGCCTTCAGCCCAGGTCATGATCCCATGATCCTGGGATCGAGTGGCATCAAGCTCCCTGCTCAGTGGGGAGTCTGCTTCTCTGTCTCCTTCTGTCCTTCCCCCAGCTTGTGCTCTCTTTTTCTCTCAAATAAATAAATAAAATCTTCAAAAGAGAAAAAAATTCACTGAAATAACACTAAGTAAATTTCATGTAATGTAATTTATGCTGCTAAAAACAAAAGAACATGGTCAGGATACAGCTGGAAAATGCATCAGATTTCAAAGTCCAGGTTTTCACAGCTGTGCAGCACTTACAGCCCAAGTGTTTATGTCACTAAGACAATATTGTTGCTGTGTATCCTATAAAAGATGTCACATTTCAGGTTTGCACTTTGCCATTTTTGGTCTGGGATCAACAAGATCTAAAATCATTTATTTTAAGAGCATAGAGGGCTGATTATACGATACTCTTGGAGGTAACAGAAACTCCAAATCAAAGTGGCTTGAGTGATAAATTTCTTGGTTCACATGAACCTGAAGTCCAGTGATAGATTAGGCTTCTGGACTGATTGATATAGTAGTTCAACTCACCAAGGACCTGTCTTCTGTCTTTGCTCTCTGCTATCAATGGTGTCTATTTTATTTTCAGGCTAATTTTTCTCATACCTATACTTACAAGGAGGAATTTAGATTATTTATTCTCTCAAAATGGAGTGGTGTAGAGTTGGGAGAAACAAGCAAGGGATGCTGAACATCAAGGAATTCTGGGGAACTACCCCTCGGTTGAAACTCAAGAATGAACTACCATGAGAGTGCTCAGTGAGTTTCACAATGAATGGAAAAAGAGCATGTGGGCAAGTATGCTTGTTTAGAGACTACAGTATATCTTGTTCAAGGTCAGCTGTTCTCAACTGAGGATGTACACTGGAATCACTGTGGAGACCAAAATTGAAGATACTGATGCCCAAGTCCAGTTGCCAGAGATTCTGATTCATTTGTCCAGGGCTGGATCTCAGATTTTAGCATTTTAAAAATGTTATTCAGGGGATTCTACTGAGCAGCCAGGACTGAGAACCATCTTCTAAGAATGAGAGAAGACTAGTGTTCTTAGGAAGAATAAAACAGAGAGGTCAAACATTGTGTTAAGTTTTATTTTATTTTATTTATTTTTCATAGGTGTTAAGTCTTATTTTAATTCCTAATGCAATAATATTGGCAGACTATAAAACTGGTTGTCAAGTATCCCACATTTATTAAGCGATTAACATAAAGCTAACAGTCCATTATTCTCTTTATTCTAATGAAAATAAAGGCAAAATCAAGCAATATAACAAAATAACAAAAATAAGTTAGAAACACCACATTAGGGATCCCTGGGTGGCGCAGCGGTTTGGCGCCTGCCTTTGGCCCAGGGCGCGATCCTGGAGACCCGGGATCGAATCCCACGTCAGGCTCCCGGTGCATGGAGCCTGCTTCTCCCTCTGCCTGTGTCTCTGCCTCTCTCTCTCTCTCTCTCTCTGTGACTATCATAAATAAATAAAAAAAAAAATTAAAAAAAAAATTAAAAAAAAAAAAAAGAAACACCACATTACCCTCCTTTCTTTACTAATTAATAGCACATATGCTAGTTCCCCCAACTCTTGAGTCCACTCCTTCCCTTTTAATTCCATTGCTCTTACCTGAACTCAACACATCACAATTTTTTACTTGTCTCACTGTGCAATCTCCTCATTGGATTTGGTATTTCTTTCTTCCACTTGTTCTTTCACAAAGCTTCCAGGTCAACTATTTTTTAAAAAAAATTTATTTATTCATGAGAGACAGAGAGAGAGAGAGAGAGAGAGAGAGGCAGAGACACAGGCAGAGGGAGAAGCAGGCTCCATGTGGGAGCCCGACCCAGGACTCGATCCTGGGTCTCCAGGATCAGGCCCTGGGCTGAAGGCGGTGCTAAACCGCTGAGCCACCCGGGCTGCCCCATAGGTCAATTATTAATAAAGCTATTATCATATCAATCATATTATCCCTCTGCTGGAAAAAAAATCTCAAATTCTTTAGCCTCGCCTCTATGGTATGATCCAAATCTACACTTTTTTTTTTTTTTTAATTTTTATTTATTTTATGATAGTCACAGAGAGAGAGAGAGAGAGAGGCAGAGACACAGGCAGAGGGAGAAGCAGGCTCCATGCACCGGGAGCCCGACGTGGGATTCGATCCCGGGTCTCCAGGATCGCGCCCTGGGCCAAAGGCAGGCGCCAAACCACTGCGCCACCCAGGGATCCCCAAATCTACACTTTTGGTCTTATCTCACACTTTCCCCTTTCATTTACTCCATGCTTTAGTCAATTTGAATTAGTCACTATATCATAAACACACTCTATTTACCCACTCTGCTAGCACTCTGTTTAGACTTATCTTTTCCATTTAATACTGTCTGGTAACTAAATTGAAAGAAATATTTTCTTTCTCAAAGGTCCATCACAGTTTAACTCACTTTATCTTATGGCATGTATCTTGTTCTACTGTGCAAGATAGTGATGTGTGTATCTGATTTACAGACTGACATCTTTGTGTCCTCTTTGCTTATATTTGAATGGATGAATGAGCTTACCAGTTTCTTCTCTTTAGGAACTTTAGACTAATTCTGCATGTTTCTATCATTCCAGACCATTTGAATGAGTTTAATAGGAGAGACTGGTGATAAAAATGTCTCATGTCTCAGCTGGCAGCTTGGTAATGTTTACTATTTTCTGACTAGCTCTATAGATACTATATTTTTTAAGGTTTTTATTTACTTAAGTAACCTCTATACTCAAATGAGGCTTGAACTTACAATATCCATTTCAAGGGTTGTAATCTCTTCTGATTGAGCCAGCCAGGTGCCCCCTCTATATTTATTATATTTTGAATGCCTGTTGTGTGTGTGCCATATATATATTTATATATTTTTTATATATACATATATATGTATATATATTTTATATATATATAAAACCTATAATTCCTATAACAATGATCGGATTCTCATCTTTCCAATGAGTAAACTGGTACTCAGAGTAAGTAACTTGCCCAGTTCTGGTATAAATTGTCAGAGCTGAAATTCCAAACTTGCTTTGTTTCTCTCCAGTATTGTACAGGACAGGTTTAAAGCTGAAAACGAGATGGTGGCTAGGTATTAGGTTTCCCAGCACATCCAGAAAAGGTCAGGTTCCCACCTGCTAATTCACACATCTAGTCTATTCTGACTCTATTCCCAGGTCTACTAGGAAAGCTACTTCTTATCCAGATGTACAACCAAGCAAAGAAAAGCCAAAGCTGCATTAGATACCTTGAATCTAGCCTAATCCAATCCTGCAGAAACCATTAAGATTTAATAACAGGGACTGAGAGGCATCAAAAGGAGAGAGTACAGAGCTGTTCAAGATGAAATTTCATGGGGTAAACAAAATTGGTATGAAAGCTCAGCCTATGCATTCAGGCTCTCTGTTGCTTTTTACATATTCATAGGACATAAAGGTTGTGCCGGCATGACTCAAACTTTCAGTTTCAAAGTGAATTTGGATTTGTTACCTATTCCCAAAATAATCAAATTTGTTTTTAGTTTTCAAGATGTTTACTTAACATTTTCACTTCTCATCCAGAGAAAACCTTCAGGAAATTATGAACATCAATTGAAAAAACACAATTCTAGGGACACCTGGGTGGCTCAGCGGTTGAGCGCCTCCCTTTGGCCCAAGGCATGATCCTTGGATCCCAGGATGGAGTCCCACATTGGGCTTCATGCATGGAGCCTGCTTCTCTCTCTCCCTGTGTCTCTGCCTCTCTCTCTCTGTCTCTCATGAATAAATAAATAAAATGTTAAAAAATAAACACAATTCTAGTCCTATATATTTAGGTCTAGAGAATTAAATTTAATAGGAATTTGACAACCCAGTTTTAAATTGTTCCTAGAATAGGGTTATTTAGTTCAACAGAGAGGCGGACATCCATTTTTCTTACTCAAAGGTGCCCCACAACTACAGATTCCTATCCTAAGTCATTCATGTTGTGGTCAAGTGTGAACCCAAGAGGTCACAGCAGCAGGCAAAGAGACTCTTTTTTAAACATCTGAGTGAGAACTATCACACTGGTTTGATTTGACAGCCTAAGGGAGATTGGCAGAGATAGTTTTGGCCATCAGATTTTTTTGTAGACAGCTCTAACTTTAATCCTCACATAAGCTTCATCTACTTTCTGGATGCTCTATAGAGAGACAGCTGAGGTCAAGACCAAGCCTTCCATGGGGTGCCTGGGTGGCTCAGTCAGTTAAGTATTTGCCTTCGGCTTGGGTCATGATCTTGGGGTCCTGGTATCGAGCCTCCCATCAGGCTCCCTGCTCAGTGGGGAGTCTACTTCTCCTTTTCTCTCTGCCCCTCTCTGCTGCTCCTGCTTTCTCTCTCTCAGATAAAGAAAATTTCTAAAAAAAAGAAAGAAAAGAAAAGGAGAGAAGAGAAGAAAGAGAAGAGAAGAGAAGAGAAGAGAAGAGAAGAGAAGAGAAGAGAAGAGAAGACAAAAAAGAAAGACTAAGCCTTTCAGAGTCAGAACCACTATATACCAGAGATGCTTTTTTTGTCTCTCAAGTAATAATGCACAACTAGACACAGTGGCTTCCCAGGTACCACAGAGATTTTATGATGAGATGTAAAACTAAAGATAAAGCATTTCCAAGAATCTCTAAAATAGAGGAACTGCACCGTTTGCAGTGTGCTGTGCCATTTACTAGTGGACACCTATATTAGTCTCCATAACTGTTGGCTAATGACATATATAGAAACAATATCAAATTGGTCATAAATGTGACTTCTACTCTACGTCAGAGAAAAAATTAGGTGACCAGAATAGTAGGCTGATATTTGACGCTTACCAGGTTCTTAATATTTACATCTTTTCTAAGAGTTTTCTGTAGGTCTTACTTTTGTCTTTCTCAGTTAGCCTGAGAGTATAGGTCAGTAGCTAGATAATGTTACTACAAGGTAGGAAATTAAAGTTCAATTCCTAGCACATCATGGAGTTACTGTTGAGCAACTTAAAGTCTCCTGATTTTTCTCTTTTGATTTATAAGATTGGGAGATTAATATCTTTAACTCATAGGAAAGCTATGAAACTAAATTAAATTAATAACCAATAAATATGGAAAGGCTCTAAGCAAATGAGTAACAAGTTATTAAGTGCATTTATTTATGGACATGTTTCAAGAATAGTGGAATGTAAATAAGTACAAACCTTTTAGAAGGCATTTTGGAAATATCTATTAAAATTCAGAGTAATAATATTGGGGAAGAGGAAAGGTACTTTTACTTTCTTTTTAACTTTATTACCAGTTTGATTTGTTTCTTTGCATGAGATTGTGTTACATTATCACTTTTAATTAATTAAAGACTACTGTGCAGTTTTGAATTTAGAAATGCTCTAAAGGGAAGTGAATCATTAATATTTGTTTTTATTCCTTAGAGGAAATGAAAACCAATTGGTTAGAGAGTTCAGGTTTGATTTTTATTTTAGAATGGTGACATATTAATGGCTGAGTGTGCCATGGTGACAGCTTCATCATAGGCCATCATATGCTGTATTCTGAGCATAGGACATAGTAGCTCAAGTAAAAATGCTTCTGGCCAGCCTCAAAGCACTTTCAAGAAACCCTCTTTCCATCTCAAATTTCTTTAAATTGTACTGTAACTGCTAATGTCAGGGATAGCAGCAAGAAGAACAGAGCAAAACCTGCCTCCAAATCTTCATCAATGAGTTGGTAAGGAACCTTCCTCAAGTTTTTATTGTTTTAGGAAGTGCTGGAAAATCTTGGGGGAAGAGAAAAGAAAAAAGAAATAATTGAATCCAACCTAAGAAAGGAGCAGCCTTGCAATATGGCAATAATAAACTGCTTTAGGTCTCTGCTTTAATTTTGTTCTCTGAAGATACTTTATGCTGGAAAATTCTGCTTTGGGTTTACTGAAGGCTTAAATTATCCTGTGTCAGTGAGTGCTGAATTAGTTTTTCATATAAAAAGCTTTATAACTCTTTTTTCTATTTTATTTATTTATTTTTAAATACTTTATTTATTTATTCATAGAGACACAGCTAGAGAGAAAGAGGCAGAGACACAGGCAGATGGAGAAGCAGGCACCATGCAGGGAGCCTGATGTGGGACTCGATCCCGGGTCCCCAGGATCACACCCCGGGCTGCAGGCAGCGCTAAACCGCTGCGCCACCAGGGCTGCCTTTTTTCTTTTTTCTATTTTAAAGCAAGGTATTTTTACAAACATTCTAAGTTATTTATTTTGCATAGTAATGTTCAAAACGCAAAATTAGGTTGTATTGACAATATGTGAAAGTTCAATTTCAGTTAAATTTATAATCAATAATATACTTTCTTTGGTAAGGTAGTTGATTAGCTAATGCTCTGCTTTTAGCTAACAGGCAGTAGATTCTATAGTTAAGCCCATGAGAATGTATTAATAACAATCACTATTTCATTTTTAAAATATTGCAAACCCATTTCTGGCATATATGAAATAAAGTAGATGTAGATTAAAAATATATAAGTATATATTATATATAATAACAAAGATATATACATTATATATAAATATATATATAAAATATAAAAATATTTTAAATTTCCCATTCTAGATTTTTAAATTCTTGCCAAACTCTGGCATAGATTATGTCTTGCTGTTATTCAGCAAGAAGAAAACACATTCAACATTCATGGGAGACTGCTAGTCATTTCCTAGTATCTGTTTTCCTCTTCTAGACTAACAGTTTTTACCTGAGCATGGGACCACCCCCAAATAAATACTTCCCAGACCCCTTTGACCTCGTGTTGCCATGTAACTTAAGTTCTGGCCAATAAGAGTGGAACTGTCCTGTGTCAGCTTGAGCACCATACCACCTGGACTGTCTGGCTAGACTTTAAAATGACAGAAAGATAAACATTTGTTCTGATTATGCCAGTGTACTTGGGGCTTTCTGTCATTCCCGGTCAAATCTAACTCTAAAGAATATACCAGCTTTCAGGTTCACTGAGTACACATTGGGAGCAAACCACTACCTATTTAAAATACAATGAAAAAGACACGATTGTCTTTGTTTGTTGTGGATAACATAGATAAAAAGGCAAAACAAACAAAAATAGACATCATAGTGGAGAATATTTTCTACAAGTCAGTTGAAATGTAAAGTGAGGCCAAAGTTCTTATCCCATTTGTATCACTAATTTCTACTTATTGTGTAACGAAATAAACTAAATATATAAATCATAATACATAGAAATTAGCACGTTATTTATTCTCCAGAGTGTGTGAAGTCATTTCATTCTGTGATGTCATAAGAGCACATTTACTTTTATTTATATAGATATAAAAATATCCCCATTCCAGATTATTAAAGTCAAATTGAATGCTAGCTGAAAGCTAGCTAAAGATATTGCTACTAATCTTTATTAAACATTAAAAAAATCAAATCTGAAATTCCTCCTCTTTCCTACCCCCAGCACACCATCCCCTGCCTCACTACACACACACACACACACACACGCACGCACACACACTCAATAGATGATCATGCGTTTTCTCAGAGAAAATAGAAGCCTTCAGATGGAATGTTCCTCAATTTTCTAATACCAGATTTCCAAACTCACCTGTGTCTATCATCCTGGCTTCTTTTCCTCCTGTTACAATAGAAGAGATGTGTCTTTTCCTATCCAAGCTTCTCCGCCTGTTTTGAGTCCCAACACCTCTGCCTTCTCAGGAAACATATGCTATAGATTATCACTTCTCTCTCCTGTATCTTAAATATTTTAAATGTCTTCTCAACTAGATTATTACCATCTGCTTATAAACAAGCTTGTTTCAACCACTAAATGAAAGTTTCCTGGCAAAGGCTCTCTTCTTCCTAGTGTTTAGGTGAACACTGTCAATGCTTGCCTCTGTGATTCTCTTTTCTATACTTTTATAGTTGACCACAAGGTTGAAAGGTAGGTCTCCATATTTAATCAGGTTACAGCCAAGTCTTCCGGACTGAGGAGACATTCTGTTTCTTTTAAGTGGTTGCAAATATCTGCTCCTACCCCTTTCATGTGCTAATTTTCTGGTTTAATTCTCAGAGGGCAATCTACTTTCCCAGTTTCCTTATTCCTAGAGTACCTCACCATGGCTACCAAATATACAGTGCTAGTTTTCGCAGTATTTTTCTAAGTAAAAGAATTCCTCAAAACTAGTATACATGCTTTCACTACACATCTAATAGTAGATTTTGATCTTATGGTTTTCAAATTTCATATATAAAACTAAGAAGGGTGGGACGCCTGGTGTCTCAGCGGTGTGATCCTGGAGTCCCAAGATTGAGTCCCACATCCGGCTTCCTGCATGGAGCCTGCTTCTCCCCCTGCCTATGTCTCTGCCTCTCTCCTTCTCTCTGTCTCTCATGAATAATAATAATAAAAATCTTAAAAAAAAATTGAGAAGAGCAATATTAATCGAATAGTTCCAATGGAAAGAAATGAATTTACTTCTAACAGACTTTATTGAAATAATTGGAATTTACATCAAAAGTTTATCAAGATTTCCTATTTTACAAATCAGCATTTAGCTACTTACATGGAACCCACTGCCACAGAAGTTAACAATATGGGGCTCCTGGCTGACTTGGTAGAGCATGCGGCTCTTGATCTTGGGGTTGCAGGTTCAAGCCTCACACTGGGTGTAGAGGTTACCTAAAAATAAAATCTTTAAGGACGCCTGGGTGGCTCTGCAGTCGAACGTCTACCTTCAGCCCAGGGCATGATCCTGGAGACCTGGAGTCCCACGTCAGGCTCCCTGCATAGAGCCTGCTTCTCCCTCTGCCTGTGTCTCTGCCTCTCTCCCTGTGTCTCTCATGAATAAATAAATCTTAAAAAAAAAAAAAGCAATGAGAAAAAAAGATACACTTCTGATTTAAGCTGATCAGATTATTTATGCATTTTAGGAGCACACTTTCATTTACATGTCCCCAAATACCAACAATGAACCTAGGCATTAGGAATGGCTGTCTCATCTGAATTTTATGATGGCTTTCTGATTTGTTGCTATTTAAAGCAATCACATAAGGACAGCAAATCCCAAAAACATCAAAAAACGTAGTACTCAAAAATTCCAGTGTTAATTTCCTTCAGATGAACCTTCACGAGTAGGAATAATAAAAGATGGTCCTATGAACATGTGATGAGTTAGTAAAGGTCACTATGATTAAACTGGATGGTTTTCATTTAACCCACATAGTAAGTCTTAAGTGGCATTTTTTCGGAGAATCAGCACTGCACAGGTACTGCATTCAAAGGCTTTCGTCATCAAAAATAAACTACTGAAAATAATTTTCAATGAGAGTTCACTCTAAAAAAAGCTAAGCCTTTTCAAAGACTGAGGCTTGGGTTGCTTTTATGCATTTTATAGAACCACAACATAATTTTAAAAGTCCCAAACAAGCACCATGCAATTCAGGTTTTAAAATTATATATTTATACTTGGAACGTTTCTTAATTCCACCTGTGGAAATTTTGTTCTAAGCCTAAATAAGAAAAAATGAAGCCATTTTGGCAATCAGGAAGGACTTCAGAGATTTCTAGATGATTAAGTAATGAAATGGTGTCCTCTGACCTCAGAGTCTCATTAAGGGGATGAATATGAGAACTACCCTGGAACAGGTTTATTAGTGAGTGGATGGTAAAAACAAACTGGAAGGCAGACTGGCATGAGTTTGGAAATGGAAAGAAACTCAGGGAAGTTCTTCAGGGCTGGACTAACACAGTTACTGCCTTTGTAAACATGATGCTGTCAAACTACATGCATTATTCAAATATTAGGGATGATGGTCTCAGTAGTTTTTGTCAGGAAATGTGTTTGATGTATGAAGAAAAACTAACAGTTATTTACATTAAGGAAACTAATGTCATAAATATTAATATTTTCTACAAATAGTCCTATTAACTAAAATCATATTTAGTTAGTATGATCACATATGTTGGTTATATTGATTATTTAGAAATCTGTTACTCGGTTTATAGATTTTATAGCTGTGTATATTAGTTTCTGATTGCTGCTGTAACAAATTATTACAAATTAAGGGGCATAAAAGAATACAAATATATCATCTGGAAGTCAGAAGTTGGAAATGGCATTTATTGGGCTCCAGTCAAGGTGTCAGCAGAGCTTCATTCCTTCTGGAGGCTCCAGGGAAGAATCCTTTCCCCTGCTTTCTCTAATTTCTAGAGGCTACCTGCATTCCATGGCCAGTGACCCCTTCCTCTATCTTCAAAGTCAGCAGCACAGCATCTTTATATCTCTCTATGCTTCTGTTGTCACATCTCTTTTACTCTGACCCTCCTGCTTCCCTTGTATAGAGGTTCTTGATACTACATGGGGCCCACATGAGTAATCCAGGATACTCTCCCTATTTTAAGATCCTCACCTTGAACACCTCTACAAAGTCCCTTTTGCCATGTAATATTAAATATTCATAGGTTCTGGGATTAGGATGGGAACACACCTGGGCAGCCCAGGCGGCTCAGTGGTTTAGCGCTGCCTTCAGCCCAGGGTGTGGTCCTGGAGACCTTGGATTGAGTCCCACATCAGGCTCCCTGCATGGAATGAAGCCTGCTTCTCCCTCTGCCTGTGTCTGTGCCTCCCCTCCCCCGTGTCTCTCATGAATAAATTAAATCTTTAAAAAAAAAAAAAAGGCTGGGGACACCTTTGGGTGAGGGTTATTATTCTATCTACAGCAGTGTGGTAGACTGGAATATTATTCCGACTTTTCATTCTCTACAGAAGGACATTATATATCTGTATTCTTTGCAGTAATTTTGCAGTGTCTGTGGGTAAGGGGTATTTCCCCACTGGTTGGCTCCAACTTGCTTTGGCCAATGAGATTTTAGCAGTTGTGATGCAATCAAAGGCTTGAAAAGTGCTTATGTGACTAAGCATGCTTTCTTGCACCTCTATCATTGCCATGAGAACATGCCCAAGGCAAGCAAGTCATGTGAAGTAAGACTGAATTGCCCTAGCTGAGCCCAGCTTGGATTAGTTAATCTTCAGCTGACCATATGCCACTCCAAAGATCTTGGAAAATAAATTACTGTCGTTTTAATTCAGTGAATTTTGAGATAGTTATACCTCATTTTTGTGGCAATAGCCACCTGAAACAGTAGAGTTCTTAGATATTCCTCTTTTGTGATTTTAGTTTTCACTTATGGTTATTTTACTGCTAGATAGCATTTATTCACCATACGTTCAGTAATTATTTAACTCCTAGGTGCCAGGTATTATGCAAAGTTCTGGGCAGACAGTTGGAAGTTAACCCTCTGTGCTCCATTCATGTGGAGCGCACAGACATTCTTTAAGGAGAGGAAGGGCAGAAGTAAGAGATGAAATATAGGCTAAAATGACCGAAAATTTCAAAGTAACTGAAAGTTCAAATTATGAAAAATGGTTTTCAAATATTTTCAATTGAGAGGGGAATAAAAAACCCAAAGTAAAAACCACCACAACAAAAAAGTGAACCACAGGGGCACCTGGGTGGCTCAGTCGGTTAGATGTCCAACTCTTGGTTTCCGCTTAGGTCATGTTCTTAAGGTCGTGGGATCCAGCACTGCAGCTCTGTACTAATTGGGTTGCCTGCCTGAGTGTCTCTCCCTCTGCCCCTCCCCCACTTGCACTCACTCTCTCTCTCAAATAAATAAACCAATCTTAAAAAAAGTAATGAACCACAAATATTTGATAGATCAAGTTTATTTCAAGTGGGGAAATAAAATGAAATAACTTTAATATGAGAGCTAGAATTCTTATTTAAATCTTGAAGAGTAAGGAAGGCATCAGCACAGAATCTAAGATATTACTGTGGCCCGTTGCTTTTTCTGGTGCACCTAGATCATTAAAAAGTACATGCGTCAATGTGTTAATAAACACATTGTGGTAAACATTGTGTATTATACACGTATATCAAATCATCACATTGTACACCTTAAACCTACACCCTGCACCATGTTACATGTCAATTGTATCTCAATAAAGCTGGAAAAATTAAAAGTAATGATAATAACAATAAGAAAGCACATACCTTACCTACTTGTATGAGGATGAGGAGAAATGTGCTTAAATTGTTTTGTCACTGCACTTAAGGTTGTTTATATTCAAGTGGACTTGCCCAGTAGTTTTTTTTCAATCAAAGCTGAGATACATGAGAAAAGGACAAAAATTAAATGGGGTGGGGTGGGAAAGGGATAGCAGAATTAGAGATTAATAATATACAAAGGAAATTATAGGCAAATATAATAAAGCAGTGCCTAAAGTCCTGTAATTTTTTTTTCCCTTTCTGTTTGCTTAGTAGTGGGACACTATGGAAAAAAGGGGGGAATTTGGCTGAGACTTTTAAATTTTATTTAAATTTGCTCTTATTGGTCTTAGAGTAGTCATTTGTAAAACACTACTGTTTAATATTGACAACTTTGAAAGTCACCAAAAAAATTAAATGGCAATTTAATGTTAACAGCTGCTTATGGTTATCAAATCCATCAAAGCCCTTCATGAATATATTAAGCACAAACTCACTGAATTACTGTTGCTGAAGACAGCTTGGTATTTTAAAATTGCCAAGTGAGAATAGATGTACTCTAATAAGAAGAAGGACTCTGATCACAATTTACTGTTTTGTCTTTGTATATAGAAAGAAATCTAGGCCTGTTTCCAATTATTTAATGTTCTAAAAATCTCTGCCAACTTAGCTGTAAAATGATTCTAGCAGTGTATTAGAAAATTGTTTCCTCAAAATTTGTGGTTTTTTAAAAATTTGTGGTTTTTAAAAATAGCTATAACAAAACAAAAACAAGATAAAACTCCTGTAACAAAAATAATTAACAAAAATAATTAAAATTGAAGTAGTTCATATTGAGCCAATTAAGACTCAGACCAAATGTGAGTCTTCCAAAGTTTAATTAATAAGGCAGTCATGCTCTTCAGTTTCATTCTTCTAGAAGACTATCTTCTCCTTAAATGTTGGTAAAGATGCTGGGGGGACTGACTATCCTAAAGAGCAGGGCACAGCATAAAATATACCCATGAAGACCTTGCTTGCTTTACACAACTAGTCCTGAAATAATTCCTTGGAAGGTTTATGCAGTCTGCCTTCTCTCAGGATGTTTTAAATTCCAAAACACTGTTTCAGTTATCTTTCATCCAAAGCCACAGGGTGCTTAATCCAGGTATTAGAAAACTGAGGTGCACAGGGCGATAGCTATGCATCCACTCTCTAAAGTCTCTGATAGAACATCAGAGAGGGAGTTCAGGGTCATCCTAGAGAGTGGGGTGGACTGGAAAGGCTTAAATTATACTGAATACTTTTAAAAAGTAATCTAAACACCTGATGTGGGGCTCAAATTCATGATCCCGAGATCAAGAGTTGCACGATCTACTGACTGAGCCAGACAGGCAACCCTGGAAAAGCTTAAGTTATACCAGTGACCTTGCACATTATCTCTTAGTTTAAGCTCAAGGATAATTGTCTAAGTCTCTTCTGAGACAGAGTAAAATGGAATCCTTAAGGTCACTCAAGTGGGACTCTAAAGTAGAAAGTAAAGATTTTGAGAAGAATTAAGGGGGAAAATCTAAAGTTCTTGTCTTTTAATGCATCTACTCACAGTTCAAGGTAACCTCTCCAAACTACAGAGGAGTAAAAACAGTTTACATGGAGAGGAGGGGGAGGGGTCTGCATTCAAATTTATATAGTGTAAAGAATAAGCATTTTCTTGGCATGTTTTTAGTGTACGTACTCTGAGGACCAAGCCTGATTAGTAGAAGGCAACACAAGGATATCAGTCCATCCCTTCTCTGGAGATTCACTTCGAATAGAACACTGGACTCTAAATCAAGACTGTGGAGAGTCAGACAGAGTCATAGTCCAAGAGGGCTAAAAGTAATCAAAACAAATATGTCCCTTTACTGAAAGCAGGCATGCTAAAAGACTTGGTTTCAGAATCCAGGCAGGATGGGACACCTGGGTAGCTTAGTGGTTGAGCATCTGTTTTGGGCTCAGGGGAAGATCCTGGGTCTGAGGATCAAGTCCTACATTGGGCTCCCTGCGAGGAGCCTGCTTCTCCCTCTGCCTATGTCTCTGCCTCTCTGTGTCTCATGAATAAATAAAATCTTTAAACAACATCATCAACAACAACAACAACAACAAAGAATCCAGGCAGGAGAAACTTAGTTGCTAGAACTAGGATATAAGGCCAGAGCCAGATTACCATGAGAGTTGACCTTACAGTGGTGAGGTCTCCAGCACTGAGTCCAGATAGGGGAAATTCACTTCAGTTAAAGGGGGAAGAGGGATGTAACCTGGGGAGAGAACCAGGTAGCCCCTGGCAAGTCTGGAATGGAATGGACATTCTCTTACCTTATTCCTAATTTGTGGAATCCTAAAGACAGATAATATTTTATTAAGAACTCAAACCTGGTCTATATTAAGTTGCTTATTATTCTTCTATTAAAATGATTGGCCAGGGCAGCAAAGGGCCTAAGCACATGTTTGTGTATATGCAAATAAAATGGAGAGCAAAAGAGAATGAATGTGTTTCCTTATTTTGTTAATAAATGATATTAACAGGATTAATAATAACTATGCCCTAAAAACTGAAAAGACAAGTTAGTGAGCTCCATCTATCAGAATCTGTTGGTTTTGGTGGGATTGTGTCATATCTTTTAAGGCTAATTCCAGTGAGAATATAATTTTTTCTAGCTGGCACCACACAATGATAAACTCATACTTACCAGCCCTAGATGATTCAAATGAAGAGAGGGATAAGGATTTAGAAAATAAAATAAAAACAAACATTCATTTCTGAAAATTCTTAAAGGAGCCCTTACGGGATGACTTGAAAGACATTAAGAGGTTTAAAAAGTTTTTTTTTTTTTTTAAGATTTTATTTATTTATTTATTTATTTATTTATTTATTTATTTATTTATGAGAGAGAGAGAGAGAAAGAGAGGCAGAGACACAACACAGGCAAAGGGACAAGCAGGCTCCTGACGTGGGACTTGATCCCAGGACTCCAGGAGCATGCCCTGGGCCTAAGGCAGGCACTAAACCTGAGCCACCCAGGTGTCCCTAGGTTTAAGAAGTTTTTAAAAAGTATTAGGTTGCAAAATAATGCAAGATTTCAATTGCTTCTTTTGTCTAATCCACTCTTTACACTGTTAATAAATAGTACAAATGTGTGATTTGGTGGCTTTGCAATCTGTCAACTTACTTTTCCTGGAATTCCCTTTTTTTCTTTTTCTTTTTTTGTCTGTTTCTGGCTGGGGTGGTCCATAAAAGAGATTCTTGTAGGAGATTTACAGAAGTGGCACAGTAGTCACTTTGTGGCTCATATATGTTGTTGCTTATCTGCTGGTTCACCTCATTAGTATGTGGCAGCTGCCAGGCCGGACAGCCAGACAGCCAGAACAGGGCAACTATTCTGTCTTCTGCTGGATCCTTCCTTAAGTTCTGATTCCTGGGTCAAATGGTGTTTAACTCTATAATGAAGGACCCTGACTTCCCCAGGACATCCATACCATCAGAATTAGCTTTGGTTTCAGGCAGTCCTCATGAACATGGCTTGTGCTTCTCATGAATCTCCTCTATCTTCCCTTCCTGACTCTCTGCCTTGTGGACATTAAGTTCCAGCAACAGATGCAAAGGTAACCATCTTAGAGAGACAGTTTCACCACATTCCACAATTATGGAGGGCTAAATATCTGTAACAAATTTTATTTCTTTTTTTTACAGATTTTGAGAGAGAGAGAGAGAGAGAGAGAGAGAGAGAGAGAGAGAGAGAGAATGAATGAGCAGGGAGGAGGGGCAGAAGCAGAAGCTCTGCCCTGCTTATGTTCTCACTCTGCTGAACAGGGCGTCTGATGCAAGGTTCAATCCCAAGACCCTGAGATCATGACCTGAGCCAAAGGCAGCCACTTTAACCAAGTGAGCCACCCAGGCCCCCCTGTAACAAATTTCTTTATATTATATATCTCCATCACTATATCCATTCTGGTAGTTTTGCTTCTCTGACTGAACCCTGACAGAGACTGAGATAGTGAGAGTACACAATGAAAAGAGGTCTTTGACCCCCAAAAGACCACTGACAGAAAGCAGGTGGAGCAAAACTCTGCAACTGAAAGTGTGGGTTATTTTTTACAGACAAGGAAAGATGACTGATTCAGGAGATAAAACCAAGATCCGTGGAGAAGTTATCAGGTGGGAATAGAACTGCTTTTAATCAAAGAACTTTCCACATTTTCCTGAGTTTCAAAACTGCTATGAACCATTGATCTCTGTATACTTCTTATTGTCCCTAACCCTTCTGAATAAGAATGTCTACAGTGGTTACCTTATGTCTGTCCTACTGTTGCATGTTACATGGAGAGCAGATAACTTGCCTTTTACTTCATAGGTCTATAAATTGAGATAACTGTACTCAAGGAGCTGTATTTAAGGAACATCATCCATACCTGGACTTGATTCAGATAATGAGATGCTGGATTTTGAGCTGATGCTATAATGGGATGAGACTTTATATGTGGCTTTGGGAGGGGATGGGTATATTTTGCACAGGAGAGACAAGTGAATGACTGGGGGCCAGAGGGCTGACTATGGTAGCCAGTTCCCAATATGGGCCCAATGATTCTGCTCTCCTGGTATTCACAGCCTTGTATAGTCCTTTCCTTCCATATACCAGGCGTGGTCTGTGTGACCAATACAAGGTAGCAGCAGCAATGTGATATGATACCGCTTCTGAGATTAAGTGATAAAGGCATTGCAGGTTCTGTCTTAATTGGGCTATCTCTTGGATCACTTGCTCTAGGGAAAGCCAGTTACCATGTTGAAAGGACATTCAAGCAGTCCTGTGGAGAAGTCTATGTAGTGGGGAACTGAGGTCTTTTGCTAACAGCCAAAGAGGAATGAAGGACTGTAACCAACAGTCCTGTGGGTCAATTTTTTTCAAAGCTAATGCTTTAGCTATGGTCAAGTCTTCAGATGACTGCAAGCCAGCCCTCAGCTTGAATATAACCTCATGAGAGACTGAACCGGGGCCATCCAGCTAAACTGCTCATGGATTCCTGACCATTAGAAACTATGTGAGACATTATGTGTTTAAAGCTAAGTTTTGCTATTTGGCAACAAATAACTACACAATGCCTAAGTATAAAATATAATCTTTCTCTCACATGCCTATGAATGCCAAACTAAAGGAAGATAAGCGGGGCAGAGAAAAAGAAGCAAATTGTGTTTTAGTTCATTGTTTTTCTTCAATGCTCATTTAGATTCTTTTAACCCTAGGCCCATGGGCAAATACTTATTCAGCGAAACCGAATTTGAAAAATGTACGGAAAGGGGTTAGCTTCAGTTATAGGGATATATATCTCTATATATCTCTATACATCTTCTTTGAATTGAAGGATCTACTTTTAAGAAGACAAATCATGAGATTTTTTTTCTCAGAGTCTAGGTCTCCTCTTTGTAGAATGGTAGGGAAGCTGTTATTCCTCTTACAGGTTGAGATTTAAAATTTCGTTTATTTTTCTTTTTTACCTAATATGACTAGTTTAAAGAATGTAAAGTATGATGTGATTTCCTTCTCAGTTTTTGTTATGGAAACATTTGGAAACAAGAGAAATAAGAATATATTTCTTCTAGCCTCTCTTTATTTCTCTTTCTGTCTTATAATCAATTTCAGTAACTTTAACAATAAACAGTAAAAATGATAGAGTATACAAAGCATTGCCCAAGTGAATCCATCACAGACCTGTATCTGAGAATGGTTTCCTAAGTAGGGGAAATGTGTTTCATACAAAAAGTCCATTTTCTGTTATTGCCTTTTTTATTTGGACTACTGGATGCTATATATTTTAAGGCAATCTTAATAGTTTCCTGTCTCTCACTAACAAGAATGACTTGTCATAATGAGCAGTGTAGACACTGTCCATTTGATCCACTCCAGAAAACTGTCTACTTGATACAAGAGTAAATCACTTCAATTCCTTTGTGGAATGAGTGGAGTATAAATAAATAAATGAGACACAAGAATAAAGAAAAAATGTGGTCAGTCTATCAGAAGGAAACAAAGGATAGGAACATTTGGAGGCCTGGTTTAATAAAAAATGTGACAAGACAAAGAATTATTTGTGATAACTGTAAAGGAAGGAAGAATCCTCAATAATATAAAACGTCCATGAAATAGTTTCTTCCTTCTTTAGGGAGGAAGATAATTTTGTAGTTTAAGAATAATAATTCTCAGCTCTTTGAAGTTGGACCTATGTTGTAAAATGACTATTTACTTTTACCTCTACCATACGGAATTCTAATTTTCAGCGCTTTTTCTATAATTCATCACATTTCTAAATCTGAGTAGGAATTTCAGACTCCATTTTAGGGAATGGGTTTATTTTTGGGGTGTCTTTTTTGTAGTTATTTTGTATGTTTTACTTTTATTATAAAGATTTTATCTTTTTTTTTTAAATTTTATTTTTAGTTTATTTGTGTGATCTCTACGCCCAAAGTCGGGCTCACAACCCAGAGGTCAAAAGTCACATGTTTTTCTGATGAGCCAGCCAGGAGCCCCTGTGTTTTGTTTTGTTTTGAGAGGACTCCAATATGTTCTAATTTTTCCTTTTCCTTTTTTTTAAAATTAATTTTTCCTTTTCCAATTAGTGTTTGTTGTGTCTTACAGAATTATGCAAAAATGTAATTGCATTTGACCACTTAATTTTTTACTATTACTGAGACTTTCTTTCTTGTACGAAGTATTAATAGAGCCATAACTCTATGTCAGATTTAGGGTTCCAAGTGAGGATGAAAGATAAGTTATGACAAATTTCAAGCTCTATAGGAGCTGGAAAGTGGTTAAGGTGATTCTCAAAATCAGATCTCAGGATGTCTAGAATAAGACCTACCCGAGGGCTTATTCAAAATATAAGTAATGAGGTCCCACGCTAAAAAGACAGAATCTCTGGGAGTGGGACTTGAGAATCTGCATGGTTAAGAAGTTCTCTCTGTCATTCTAGTGTAAACTGAAATTTAAGGACTATTGATCCAGTGAGGATGGGAGGATAGAGGAATAAGCAATTTACATTGTGCCTGGAACCACAATACAATCTTCAGAATACAATAGTAGCACGAAGGAAAGAGTTTTGTCGGGGCAACAGTTTCCATAGGAAGGGGAGGATGGAGATACACATTTATTCAGAATATACACACATATATAATACACATATACAGTATAGAACATACACACGCACACACACACACACACAATTTTAAAGGCACCAGGACGTGTCTTTTGGATTTTAGAGAACATCTGTAATAAGATTTATAGGTAGAAAAAAAAAAGATTTATAGGTAGAAGACATGCAATAAGTATTTGTGGAATAAACGGATCAGGTTGGAGTGAACACATTTTATAATTCCATTCTACTAATAACCAGCAATTTTCTTTTTGATGTTTAGAGATGGGACCGTAGTATCTAAGTCTATTTAGCTTAAAAAAAAAAACAACTCAGAAAAGTATAGTGACTACAACTTCTCTACGTTCGTAGTGGGGGGAACTCGCCCCAACAATAAGAACTCGGTAGAAGAGTAATCTGAGAGCCAATCAAATAGCTCTCTGGAGCAGCTCCAGGCCGGCTTCTCAGGGAAGACTGGCGGAAGACGGGACTTGGTTACTTCGCTGAGTCGGACAAAGAAGGCCATAATAGTTTGGGGCGGCCCAAAATTCCTCGTGGGTTACTGCGCGCGGTGTTAAACGTCGGCGGGGCTGACCTTTGGCCAGAGGCCCCTTAATCGGAAAACTAAGGGGCACTACGGACACCTTAGTTTTCGGGATCCCGGAGAAACACTCAGCAGTCCCGGGCGTGCCAGTAACCAAAATGGCGGCAAGGCGCTTCAGGCTCCAGGTCAGGTGACGCCGCCCGCGTCGGCTCCCTTCCCACAGCCGCCCCTCCCGCTTCCTGACGTAGACGTGGGCGCGGCCTCGGCTCCGAGGCTAGGAAAACCGTAGGATGCACATGCGCACTTGGGCCCCTCGGGCGCTGCGGGTCCCCTCCCAGCCCATCGCCCCGCCCCGATGCGCCGGGCGGGGCTGGGCCGAGAGTCCAGCGGCTGCGGGCTGGGGCTTCAGTGACTTCCTTGTTGCGAGCCCCGGCCCGGCAGTGTCCGGGCTCGTCCGTACCGGGACCGCTAGCCCGAGTCTAGGTCGCAGCCGCAACCCCAGCCCGCCGCTCCCCCGTTCAGCACAGGTCTTTGCCCCGCACGTCCCGCGCTCCCTAACATGCCCAACCCCAGCAGCACCTCCTCTCCCTACCCCCTCCCCGAGGAAATTAGGAACCTGTTGGCAGGTAAAGCGTGGGGAAGGGGGCGGGCATCGCTACCGGAGCGGGGGGGGGGGGGGGGGACGGCGAGCCGGTGGGGACAGAAGCGTTCGGAGCCTCTGCCCTCCTTCCCACGCTCTCCCGAGTCTCGGGGCCAGTGGGAGCAGGGCTGGGAAGGGGACGGGGGCGCTGAGGACGGGAGTGGGCGTGTGTTGAGAGGTGGTTCGAGGATGGCGGGGAAGCCCTGCCGGAGGGCCACGCTGACGGGGTCTGGACGAGTCTCTGCATCCCGAGGACGTCGTGTGCATGTGTGAGAGAGGGAGGGAGGGAGGGGAGAGGGGGTGATGATGGATGCGCGTGTGGGATCGGGGAAGGAAGGGCTCAGAAGTCAAAGAAGTGGATCTTCGGTGGCCTGGCCAATGGAAGTGGAGGGTGTAAAGATGCACAAAGGTGTCCGAGCTACAGGTGTTGGAGGTTGTGGGACGCGCGTTTGGCCGTTTCTAAAAGTCTTCCCTTTTCTGAAACATCCATTGCGGTCCTATTTAAGACTTTCCAAGAGGGCCTAATTCTCAAATAGCCACTTGTCTTCACCCTGAGTAGCATATGAAAAAAAAAAAAAAAAAAAAAAAGGAAGTATGTGTTATGGTCCAACTTCCTGTGTCACACGATGAAAGAACTTCATCTTTGCACCCTCATCTTCCCCTTTTCATTTCTAAGTGACCATTTATAGGAACTGACGTTGGGGAGTTAAAGATGCGGTTCTTCAAGGATATTACGAATGCACCACTAGTTCTTTACTAGGTACCGAGGTGTGTATTTCTGCACAGAGTAGAAAGTACACATTTTCAGGGCAGCACAGAACTAACCCATCCTGATGCTCTGGAATTCTTACCATCATTCACTTTGTCATAGATAGGTACATCAGAATTCGGGAAACTGAATTTTGGTGGTTTTACTTTAGTTGTCTCTTAAATATTTATCTTTAAATATTGGCCATGATTAAATCATGAAATCCAGCTGGATTAAAAGAGTTTCTTTTAGATGTCTATTCCAAGTTGCTTATTTTGACTCTTAAAAATTAGTCTCGAAAACGTGACATTTTAAATGGTAAGTTGCTATTATAGATAGCAGTGTGAGACCAAGTTTCCTAATATGCTGTTTTGCTGGTTAGCATCATGAATAGGATCAAGAGAATTCAACCAATAGTGTATGAACGCAGACTTAACGTTTGTCTGGACATGATTACAGTTTGATGAGTGCATTTGTGGTGGGATAGTATTTTACTCTAAGAAATGTTTATTGTCGTTAATGGGTACCACTAAGAGAAATATAAGGAACGGTAAAGGCTGATTTAAGGCAGCTTTTATTTCATTATATGAGAATTTCGCATGAATACTGATTTTGTTTTACTACAGTTAGCATTTTCATTGTTACTTTGCTGAAATTGCATGACTATTTTAATAACCAGACCAGAGAAGTGTTTGTCATTACTCCAGAAGTAGATGACACCACTTTCAGGATATACTAGTTAATGAATTTTTGAATTTAAGAAATAAAATACAGACCTCTGGGTGCACACCTTTAAGCTGTGAGAGCTCTAACAGCAGGCAGTTTGCTGTTTGGGTCCATAATCAGATTTTGGTAAATAGTATGACATGTAGGTTATGAAACCCCATATTTTCTGATTCCCATGGATCACAAATATTTCAAGTGGCTCTTATGTGTGTAATTTAGTTGAAAGCTTAGAATTACATAATATTTAAATTATCTACCAATGCTAACTTCCTATATACTTTAGTTATTTCTCTCTTTAGTCAGTTAATATGCGTGCATAATGTCTGAAGTGTTTTAAAAGCCTTTTTATTTATGTTTTCAATCTCATATTAAATCATATTAAAACACATGAAGTATTAAAATATTAATTAGAAATTAATATTAAAATTTGGCTTACACTATTTTCAGAGGACAGTTTCAAGAGGTATGGATTTGAGGGACTATCTATACTTTTTAAAGAAACGAAACAAGCGAACCAATGTTTTTCAGTTCTCTTTTTTAACTTACTACTCAAAGAAAGTTGTTAACATTTTATGTTTGAATGTAATTAAAATCTTTTTAGAGGTAGGAAAGGTTTAAAGGATAAAGGTTCTCAGCTGCTTTTTCACATTTCCCATCCAAAAAATTGTTGGGATTGTGCATGATTATTTGCATAATTCCAACGTGTTGGATAATAAGTAGTACATGGTTAGACTTAAAATTATTAAAACTATAGAGGGAGAGCATTGGTTTGAATTTTAGAGATTGCTGGTTACCCAGTACTTTTCTTTGAAACTAGGGAGATACTGGTAGTGGTGGTGGTAGTTAACAGTGGAGCAGTCTGAGAATGCTTGGCACTGTGCTAGAATTTCAAGGTAGAGAAGATAAGGAACTAAACTTTAAAGGCACTTAAAACCATTGCCTGCAGAAAAAAAGGGCATAAAGTCAAAAGATAATACCTATCAAAATAACATTGCTCGTACAGTTCCCTTTGTGTTTCATGTGCCTATTATCCAAATCATTGTATGTCAGATGTGTTAAATGTTTGACATTTCAACTGCTTGATAGAGATAGGTGCTCAATGTATTCTTACCAGTTTATATTATTTTCTTTCTTTTTATTTTTTTTTCTGATGAGAGCAGTTTTAGGCTTCCTTTGGTATTTGTTCCCCTCTCATTCCTTCTCCTCTCAAACATTCTATTGAAATGCAAAAACCTACAGATACTATCATTCTTAACTTGCATTTAATGATACTCTTGAAAAAGTGGCTATATAGTTTTGACTATTAGAGATTTATATTTCTGTGGAATCAGTATATTAAATCTTGAAAGCCTATACTCCTTATAAGTGTTGTATTATTCTTTTGTTACATGAATAGAAAAAGGTTTATAGATTTTGTTAAAAGCAAATTTCAAACTGTCATATGTACTTCCATTAAAGTATGCACTTTTTTTTTCTTCTATTGTTCTCTCCAGTGGAAGAACAGGTTTAGCCTGGATAATTGGAATCAATGGATAATTCCAAATCTTGTCCATTTAATCTTTCCCTACATCCAAATATTTTGACTAGGACTAACAGCAAGAATAACCTTGATTTATGTGAGTTTTTTTTCTCCAGGCAGGCAAGAAAGTGAGAGGGACTAAAACCATGGGCTCCCAACCCCCTTCATTTGTTTAATCACCCTTCTGAATATTGGAGTGTTAGTGGTTTGCAGTCAGATATTCTCATTCATTTCTTTTAGGACATATTTGAAGGGAAAAGCTGTATGGGATGTAAATTTCTTTTTATTAAATTAGAAAGTAAACCCAGCAGTAATAGGAGAAAATACTGGTTGTCAGTACTCTGAAAAATAAGAACCAAATCAAACAAACAATAAACAAAGTGGCTATATGGTTTCTGCAAAGTGACCTTGAGGTTTTTTCACAGGATAGTCTTGATTAGAAATATTGCATTTTTCCCTACTGGGGATTTCCAGAACATTTTTTTTTTTTTGAACTTCACACATTAAAATTGATAATCCCTTTAGGGGCACAAGGTAAAGAATGCAATTTAGTTGAAAGAGAGGGAGAATTTTTCCAATGCTGAGAATAGTATGGTTTGATTTCCACCTTTCCTAAGTTCCATTTATAATTCGGTCAACATTTTGGGTTTATTTTTCCTATGAGAATTACTTATGTTACATATAGTGTCCCATAATTTGCTTCTGGGGCATTGGCTGAGTATGTAAAGGGAAGAGTGCCACCTACTGAGTCACCAATAGTCACCTACTTCTTTGGTACCTGGATTTTCCTACAGAGCAAGAACAAGCCTGCCCCATTTTGGCAGTAATAACTAATGAGCATAAAATTGCTATAAGGACATTTGATCTCAAAGTGAAATCAGTCTATGATACCTCTAAGGTTTTCTCTTCTAGCAACAGGAATATGTGTTAGTAAATCAAGAGATCAAAAATGTATAATTTCTTGAATGGGTTGAATAACATAGATGAATTAAGGTGTGATTTTAAGAAAATTATGTGCCTATATTAAGTGTATGCTATCCTACTTTTTCTTGGGAGGGGATCTTTGGCTGGCTTGTTTTCCAGCATCACTTTCCATTGAAAGTATTTTCATCTCAGATTACTGAAGAAGGCTCTTGATAGTACAGTTTTTATAGTTATTCAACCCAAATCCTCACTGAGTTTCTTTAAAAAAAAAAAAAAGAAATCTAAATATATTAAAAAATGAGAAGTGTATAAAAAATTTCCAATGGGTTTATCTCTACATTATCAGCATTAAAGTATTACTAGAAGGAAGATAGAAACAACAGCATAGGAAAAGCCTCTGGTGATTTGAAACACACTTCAGTTGTCTCTCATAAATTTAAGATTAAGTGTCATATATGGGTGATAAAAGTGGCATAGGCTAGTTTTTATATACTCATTATTCACTTAGTTTGTCTTTTTCAATTAAAGCCAAGTCTATCTTTTTCATTCCACCGAGTTTACATTTCTTTTTCAATCACATACTGAACACATTACAATAGATGCTACCTAACAGTGAATATACTGTAAATCTCAGACTAATGTGTTACTCACTGTGGTTTCTTTGAAAATGCGTGGTAAAAGATTTTGATTATTATAAGGTGTTATTTATCAAGAGCCATCTTTTAGAGGTGAAAGATGCTCATCTGTATTCTTCAGCCCAGTTTTCTATCAAAATAAATCATTTAGCCTCCAAAGCCAATTTTGAAAATTTTGTCAGATGATTGGATTGTAAGACTCAGGGATGTTTTACTTACTGTACTGTGAGAACTCCTTGTACTTGTTCATGTCTCTTCTTCCATGTTTGGAAGATCCACAGTTCAACCGTAACCTGTAAAAATGCTAGGTAATCAAGGGAAGACATTGACCAGAGAATCAATAACTTTTCACTTAGCCATTTTCCAACTTTGGGCATTGGCTCCATTGATCTACATATGCCCAGTCTAATTGATTTTTATGTTTTTTTTTTTTTTTTTTTTTACCAGTAGTGTTTGGTCAGACTGTACCTTCCCCTTTAACAGAGAAGAAAAGCTTATTATTATTATTATTATTATTATTATTATTATTATTATTATTTCTGATGTCAGCTTAAAGTTTGGCTAAGATTCTTACCGTATTAAGTCTGGCAATAGTACCTTAGTGAATACATAGTGAAACCGGGCCCAATTCATAAAGTAGAGAAGGATGTGGAATTAAGTAAGTAAAGCCATTTGCAGGTGAGGTGTAATTGGTTTTATACTTATGTTATTGATCTGGAGCTGAGCAAATCAGTAGTGGATTCAGTCCAATTCTTGTCCCCCCCCCAATACAATTCAGGCCATCACAAAGGCTGTGTGTGTGTGTGTGTGTGTGTATCTGCAGGCGTGCCATCTCAGGGTGGTATTAGGTGGCAGAAGGAGGCAGAAGGCATCAGGTGTTACCTTTGTGACTTATTTACAGCCTCCCAGGAAGTCATATTCCAGGCTGCTTGCTGGTGAAGGATGGTGAAGGCAAGTGGCCAAATCTCAGCTTTCTTCAAAAGTGGGAACCTGTGTGCTGAGCTTTGAAAAGGTGGCAGTTTATTTTTTCATTTGCAAGAATTTAAAAACTTTGAACCTTGTGTGGTTTCAAGTTTTTCCCTGTGTGATCCATATGGACGGTGGTAGAAAGCAGTTAACATTCCTGTGTGTGTGTGTGTGTGTGTGTGTATTAAATACCTGTCCTTGTGTGTGTGTGTGTGTGTGTATTAGATACCTGTCCTAGCTCCTTGGACTGTAGGGGAAGGTGTGGGGGTTGGGCAGTTTTTCTGGAGATCCAGACCTACAGAAAAAAGAAAAAAAAAAGGGAAAATTAGAGTACCATTCGGTGGTTTGGTGTGTGCTGTGTTTGCCTCTTAGGGGTTGTGATGGCTTTTGAGAGATTTCTAACTTAAACTGCTGGAAATTGCTGAGCCAAGACATGATGTCATCTTTTAATTTTGTTTTCAGACCTTACCAGTTAGCTACAGAGCAGTTGTACGTCTCATCTTCTCAGATCTTTACAGTTGAGCTGGGAGATAAGGTTTATTCTTGACAGTGTTAAGGTGTAAAAGGAGCAAAACCCACCACCACGTTTACAGCCCCCGGGAGAACTTTTTCCCCGGTGATGGTGACTGGGGGCAGAGGCTGACGGAGTTGCGGCCCCTTCTGGGGCTGGTGCCCGGCGCCGACCTGCGGAGTGCGCGGCCGCGGGCGGGGTGGTGGTGTGGGTCCGACCTGCCGCGTCGGGGCTCCCGGGAACCCTGCTTTCTCCACGCCGGCCGGCCGGTCCCCAAGCTTCGATGCATGCGTGCGTGAGTGGAGACCCCTCCCTCCGAGGAAGAGGAATTCTAACCCGCCAGGCCAGAGGCTAGGGAGGAGGCAGGCTGACCTTTTCTCGCAATCGGATTAGGCTTCCCCGAATTGCAGGCGGTCTGCAGCCAGGGAAATCTACGGAGTAAGCGAGGGGCACGACCCCCAAGGGAAGGTAGGAGAGGGCTAACGCGCTCGCTAGCTTGTGGTTTGCAGGGCTGCTCCGAGCACGATAAAAAGCTTCAAATCTCTTTTCCAACCAGCCAGAGGAGCGCTTGATTCGTCCAGGACTTTTATTGCCCGCTTTTGAAATATTACCCTGGCTCTGAGCTACAAAGCCGCAGATCCAGTCCCATTTGTCTGGCGAGGGCGCTGCCCCAAACCCAGGGCTCCGGGCTCACAGCTCCGATGACGGGAACCCTGGGGTTCAGCACTCCCAAGTGTCCGGGGTTCGAGGACCGCAGAGCCGAAGGGAGGGTCTCCCAGGAAAGCCCCAGCAACTTCTCTGCGCTCGCCGGGTCTTGGTGCAGGGCGAGCGGGGTCCCTGCTTTGCGCAGGGTGGCGGCCGAAGGTCCCCTCGCACATCCAGGGGGTGTCCGGTGCCTGGGAGACACTGGTTTTGTTCAATTCGAAAATAAATGGGCACAATGTGGATTTTAAGAAAAAATCCAGATTTTAAAAAACTTCAAAACCGACTGAATCGGTGCACACCAACAAAAATTTCAGGAATCAATTCTGCTTTAAAGTTCTTATATGTTCAAAAAGAGGGGAAAAAACCCCCACAAGAAAGCAGCAAAAACAGTTCTTACACTTTCACGTCTCCTTAGGAAATAATTTATAGCCCCCCCCCCCGTGTTTATTAAATCTTTTTAGTTGCCTTATTCCCTTTCAGGGATTAGTTTAAGAATAAATACATCAAGACTGCTCGGAAAATATAGATCTTTTCCCTTGCTCCATCTCTGAATCTCTCCCCCCCCCCACCAAACAAATAACACGATTCTTCTTGCAGTCTCACACACTCTTGCAACAAGCATTTCCTTATCACAGAGCATGGGTCACAGTTTTAAAAGTATTTTTTTGGAGCATTAGGAAGCCCTATGTAGAGCATTGCAGCTTTTTATGTTTTCTGAGTTTCTATAGAACTGAAACGACCTTTTAAAGAAATAACTCTTGGGCTGTAATTCCTTCTGTTATTGCTTCCGGAGATAGAAAATAGATCCTGTTTGTTTAAATTTGGATTGTGTAATGAAAATGTAAAATAGGCAATTAAATACTTGTGGATAGGGGAATTAAAGACAAACACTGAGTGAAAGTAACATTAAGCAGACCATTCACCAATCATTGTGCCCGAGTCTCCCAAGTATTGAGTCCAGCTGGAAGAAAGAATCAGCAGTAGTGATGCTACTCCTTCCCTTATTCCACTTTCTTAGTAGATTTATTGTAACCATCTCAGAAAACCCAGTGATCTTTTCCATTTCAGCTGTGGTCTGAATGTCCCAAGGTTGCTCATTTCTCTGGGTACAAAATTTAAAGAGTTTAGAGGAGGTGCTTTTTTTTTTTTTTTTTAAGTCTCATTTTTTTTTTTTTTTGAACTCACTTTAGAAGTCTGAGTCTAATTTGGACTGGTTATGGATTATGTCTCTATGCCCCCTTCTTCAAAATATAGCTGGCTCAAGGGAAGAGAAGCTGTGGCATTTTGCTTTCATTTCGTTTTGATGCTTACTTGTAACAGTCATTAATGGACTTTAAAACAGAAAGCTATTTAAAAAAAATTATTCCAAGATTAAATTTTAATTCTTTCACTTGTCATATTGATTTAGTGAAAAATTACCTTATACATTTATTATGACTGTATGGGATAACAGTTTTATTGCCTATTGGATAAAGATACTATTGTAATCAAGAATTTAAAATCAATTACAACATTCTATCTCAAATACTAGGTTTTAAATTGTTAATTATAAGTACAATTGAAAGACTGTTCTAATGCTTTGAATTAATTAACATATACTATTATCATATGCTTTGGTACCGTCTTTTTATCAGTGTGTTAGGAGTCAAAGTAGTTAAATAAAAAGAAAGTAAAACATACGTATGTTTCTTTAATATGAAATATGGATGGTTTACAGTCATAACTACTTTAAATTTTTTATGGTATCCTTTATATTAGATATCTCAAAGTAAGATTTGAACTTCAGAATATGGAATTAATTTAAAGTTGCACAATGATTCATGAACAATATGAATGGAGCTATTATAAAATCAAACAAGTAAGGACTAGTTGGAATTTTGTACTAGAGAGAACTAGAAAGCAGAATAATTTACAAATTAACTAAATTAAAAAAAAAGAGGCCTTGTGGAAATGTTATATGAAGCCATGGAAATCTTATTATATAGTCGTGGTTACTATATTTTTAAATAGTTGACGAATCTATTTTTGCTACTTCTTTCTTTATTTAAAGAAATATTTCCAGGTGGTAATACCAAGGCAGGAAGAAGAATGCACAAAGCCACATAGAAGATTGTCTTTTTTATTTGAAGGTGGCAGGTCAGAATGGGTGGGGCAATAGGAAGGAGGAGGGTTTGATTTGGGAATCTTGGCTAGAAGGGATTTATTTTTTCCTTGAAAACATTAACTATTGCATATACCTGAAAATGGATTACACTGGGAAAAACAGGTCCTTGCCAGAGACATTAGCTTATATTGATATAATATTGTGAATGACCCGTTCATACAGGAGCTTACAAAATACTATAAAATGATAGTAACACATGCATAAAAGCTCTGTGCTTGCTTTTATATGAAAGAATTTGTTTTATGGGCACCATAGTTTATTAAAACTTGTGTGCTTCTCCCTGGTTTAATGATGCCAAACATCCAAATAGCATTTGCTGTGCTAAGCATAAGTAGAGCATACAAATTTTATTAGCTAAGTGGTGAACAGATTTATCCAACTTAGTATTTGAAACATATTTCAACTGTTATGCTTGGGATTGATAAATAACTGTAACAAATTGTACAGATATTAACACTTATGGGTAGAAACAATCATTGTCCTATTTGTCTTCACAAAAAATGATTCTTTCCTATAATTTGTATTCTATTTCTTATATTTCATGGTTTAGATGTTGAAACATTTGTGGCAGACACACTGAGAGGGGAAAATTTATCCAAGAAAGCAAAGGAAAAAAGAGAATCCCTTATTAAGAAGATAAAAGATGTAAAGTCTACGTAAGTCACTTACTTGCTGTTTTATTACTTATTTCTTACTTAGAAGGAACTTTGTAGTTAACATTTTAATAAAGAATAATCATGGAATTACCTTTTTTATGTCCTAATTTAATTGGTGTTAATTTTTTTAAGGACAAAAAATATGTCCTTTATAATAAGTTTTTAAAACCGACATGCTTATCATATTATCCTTTTTTGGTGAAGGTTCTTCATTATATATTTTTTTCTAAGCATTCTAACAAAATCCAACTGTTTATTTTGATTATTTGAGGATATATTTGGTTTAAATAATAGGATAAAGGTAAGTTGAAAATCTTAGTATAAATACCTCTAGATATAGAAATGAATAAATGTAAGGTATATTGTGGCTATTAAAGATTTTGATTTTAAGAATACTTTAAGACTAAATCCATAAGCCTTTTGGAATTGTCATTTCAAGATAAGAAGTACTTTTTTCTCTAAATGTGTATTTATAATAGATTATAATATAGATTTTAAAATAGATTTGAATTATTGCAAACAAATAGACTTTGTTTTGATTTGTCAACCCTCATTTAAGATAGAATATTCTTGCTTTATTTTCCAGCTATCTTCAGGAATTTCAAGACAAAGGTAAATTTTCAAGTTTGTCAAACTTGAAGTTTTTTTACCTTGTGGAGATGTTCAATAGGGTAATCTAAAACATACTGAAATTTGATAGTTGGGATCAAAATTTAAATTTCCATATTGTATACTTAGACTTTCAAGATGAGAGTGCTAGCTCCCCCTGCTGAGAAAAAAATTAAAAAGCATATCCAGAATCTACTCTGCACAATCTCCTGATGCAGAAATTTTAGGTATTTAAAATTTTTAGGTGTTTTAATGTTTACAAGTGGCAGAAATTTTTAAAGAAAAGTATATACTTGCCATTACACGTGGAATAATTTGGTAAAGCAGAGGTGAGATACCATGCTAACATTACTCAACACATATCTATAGGTGTGATGGGATCAGGAGGGCCTTGGGGCTGGGGGCTCATAGGGAATGTTTTTAAAGGATAATTGCCTTTTAAAGAGTATCAATTTAAAAAAATAATAAGTATCAATTTTTGTTAAAAAACATGAGTAAATTCTTTTTCAAATGGTGATTTTTATTTATTGTGATTCTTTTGATATGAGTCCATTATGCTATAGAAATTTTCAGAGAAGGGAGTTCAATGTAATTTTTTCAAAACATGTGAGAGTGCTGGTAACCTGATTGACTTCTTGTAGATTTGGAGGATAATTATTTAGTGGATTGAAAAACCAAATGTGCATAGAAGTTCCTACTTTTTCATGTCTTTGGTTCTATAAGGGAAACTGAGCATGGCCCTTACTTCCAAGATGCTAATTCGCAGGTCATGACCTGAAGCTTGTGGATGCTGGTATGAGGGTCACAACATGAGGTCAGCTAACCTATGTGGAGTTAGGATCTGGGTTTGGGGAAAAATAGTATGGCATCTTCTAACTGGGGTTAGCAGATACCACAGAGTAATTCCTATCTCTGCCCGCTGATAAGTAAGAGAGTAATGACAGTTTCCATAAACCAAGTACTTAACCAGACAAACCTAAATCCAAATAGGTAAAAGGAAACCATAGTTTCTTTTCACGTTAAATCATCAAGATCCTTGTGACTGGAGGGAATGAGAAGAGATTTTTTTTTCATATCAAATTTGTAAAACTGTTAAATAAAGAGAAGAGGAGGAAACTCCTCTTCCCACAAATACCTACTTCTTTGTACTCCACAACCAATACTCAACTGTGGGTTTAATCATACTGCATTTTGCTTAATTTAATACAGAAATAATGGATTTATGCATTCTTATTATAACTTTCATACAGTGTGCTATTTATAGAGGAATACTAGATTTCAGGTTCTGTCTTAAAAGGCATATTCTGTTCCAGTGATTATTTATTAAAACTCCTTGTGACTTAATTTTTTGTACATTAAAAAATTTTAAGCTAAGAAAGCATGATAATGAAGTCATTGTAGAATTGTATATGATTCAATAACAATGGAAACTTTGCCTTTGATATTCTGGTTTAGGACTTGTTCAGATGTGTAGATATTAAAATTATATTGCTGAGATAGCCTTTGTCTCTAAAGAGAATGGAAATTTATATAGTATTTGATAGAAAGTGAAAAATGAGCCTAGAATAAGAGTTGAAATAGCACAGAAATCAGATTCCCCATAACCATCTTTCTCTGATAAGTCATTTGTAGTTCATTACTCCCGTATTGACTTAACTAATCACCAAGAGTGCCTGCTTAAAAGTAAGCCTGTGGATAAATTAGGTGTATACCTTGGAAAATATGAGAAGTGAAGTAATTTTATGCCATTATACTCTCAAAGTATATTCAGCTTTGTCCTAAAATAATTATTCCTGTAGTTAGAAGTAGCAACGCTAGTACAGACTTAATAGTTGCAAAATAATTATTCAAGACACATCTTTTTTTTTTTTTTAAATAGCAGATTAGTGATTATCAGATCCCTGCATTGAGTGGGTTCATCTAAATATGTTTCAATAGTGCTGGTTTTTTTTTTTTCCTTACATTTTCTCTTTAGGGTTTTAGGTTGTCTTTATCCAGGGAGACCTGGGCAGAATTTCTTTTGGCTGTTTTCCTGCTCTTTCTCTCTCTCTTTTTCTCCCTTTCTCTTAGGTCAATATGGGCTCACAATGAAGTAAAAAGAGGGTATTTTCTTCCATTTTATTTTTATATTCCTATTTATCTCACCTGTTTTGTCTTTTTAATGTGGCAGTTCAATACCATTTTAATATCATTAATGGAAGAAAAAAGGACCAGGTGAACAGTTCTTAAATAAAATGAATTAATTCAGTTATTCATTTCTAATTAGTGAATTATTAGTTTGTTTAATGTACATGGATGTTTATTATCCTTCCTTACTCCTCTATGTATCTCCTCCCTCCTCTTACACTGTAGGTACTACCTCTTTATCCTGAGATTTAACAATACAGAATTTATAGTTTAATGTTTTTCATTCTTAAAACTAGTTGAATTGATACAGTTGTTGAAACACTGAGCTGCATAGGTCTTAGAGGATTTTAAAAAAGTATTATTATTATTATTTTTGGTTAGAATAGTTTGCACTTGTAGAAACTTATTTTATTACAGTACTTTCTAGGTATTGAAGCTTGTTCAATTAAGTTAATTTTCTATTTGCTGTTTATATTCATTTTCAGGTGTTGTCTGAAAAGTTCCCATTTCATTTCTTTATTTTATTAAGGAATCTTGATTGTATCTCCTTCTATACTCAAGTCTAGATTCTCCATTGAGGTCTGATAAATTGTGACTTTAGAATACATTATTAGTTGATTTTCTAAGTTCCTTAATTTTACTTGTATATAAGAAAGATTTGAATCTAAGCAACTAGAACCCATCTTGCTTAGACTGGTCTCTGTTACTTATTTGTAAGTTTGCCTATTCTATCTAGAATAGAGAGCTCTTTCTTTCTTTCTTTCTTTTTTTTTTAAGATTTATTTATTTGAGAGAGAGTGCGCTCACTTGGGGAGGGTCAGAGGGAGAAGGAGACGGAATCTTTTTTTAAGACTTTATTTATTTATTTAGAGTGGGTGGGGGCAGAAGCAGAGGGAGAGAGAAAATCTCAGGCAGACTCCATGCTGAGCATGGAGCACAACTGAGGGCCTGATCTCATGACCTTGAGATCATGACCTGAGCCAAAATCAAGAGTCAGATGCTTAACCAGCTGAGCTACCCAGGTGCCCCAGAGAGAGCTTCTCATATCCTTCAGTGATTGTACATAATGGGGTAACTATCCCTAGTTTCCTGTTCTTAGTTGCAATATAGGATAATAGTATAGAGTGTACTCCTGAATTTAGGCTTCATGCACTAATTATGCTACTTTCAGAATTATTTTGGAATGGAATTATGATTATTTTAGAATTTGTTCCTGTCTTGTGACATAGTCCTAAGACCCTTAAATGTGACCTGAAGTAATTCTTTTTTATTATTTTATTTTATTTATTTTTAAAAGATTTTATTCATTTATTATGAGAGAGACAGAGAGAGAGGCAGAGACACAGGCAGAGGGAGAAGCAGGCTCCATGCAGGGAGCCCAATGTGGGCCTCAATCCGGGGGCTCCAGGATCACACCCTGGGTCAAAGGCAGACGCTTAACTGCTGAGACACCCAGGCATCCCATAATTATTTTTTAAATGATAATATATTACTAATTGAGTAAAGACTGTTATTGACTGAGTATAGGACAGAATTTTCTAATATATGTTAGGTATATGATAAAAAGTTTACTTGTATCTTGCCCTTATATTAGTCTTTTTTTTCCTCCAGTGATAATTTAGATATGATTAATTTCTTTATAGAATGATTAAGATAATGTGAAAATCCTATCTATGCATGACACATGTCTACTGACATTCAGTAAATATTATATTAATGTATATTCTCAAATTCAATTCAATTTCATTTATCAAGAGGATTTAAGTTGATCTTGATTTATTTTTCAGTTTTAAAATAATTTTGGGGGAAAGAAGGACATATTAACATGAGATAAATATTTCAAGAGAATGTTTTCAAATTTGTAAAATTTTACTGTCTATTGCTTAAAAACATGTTTATATTGCTTTCAATTCCCTTTAGATGCTATAGCTAAAAAGCTCTCATTTTCTTCTTTGAAACATTTTCCTCTAATTAAAAAAAATTATGTAATCAATTTTGTCCTTGAGACTTCATTGATATTGTCAAATATTCAGATTTACTTAACAATTTCCTTTGACCTAATTTGTATTATTAAGTTTATTAGTGGACTAAAGTGCCTTTTTAAAATAGACTGTTAGGTAAGGAGGGATTCATTATAGTTTGTTCTTTAAGAACAGTAGAAAAGTCAAAAGTTTGGATGATGTTTAATTTCCTTTCTTTTACCCTTTCTAACATAGTATATCTGTTCGGTTGAAAGTTATCCCACCAATGAAATCTGAGCAAATAACTTGAGCACCCTTCTGCCCCCTTCCCCTGCCCATCTCTGGCCTTGTACAAATATGTTAAGGATGTCTGAAATTATGGGTCCTATAGTAGTAGAAATATATTTCAGAGGTAGTGCTTGAGAAATATCCTTATTGTAAAGCTCCACCTCATATTTGCATGCTATTAAGCTCTCCTGTTGCAGATGAGTTATGAACAGAATCTCCTTCCTTGTGATCTAAATCTTTCAAAGTTTTAAGAATTAAACTACAGATTCCCTTAAGAAATGACAAGTTGAATGTTAAATTCTGTTTAATTGTATGTTACTACTTGAGAAATTAATTTGGACTACTGAACAGAGTAGAGAATTAGAAATTAATTTGTTTTCACTCAAGTCATTTTTCTCCTCAAGTTTGTCTTTCATGTTCTAAAGAGGAAAAGACTATCACCTAAGTTTTAGGTATATTATTTAGTTTAATGCTTACCTGATTGTGTTTCAGCTAGGACCGTTTTTGACAAAACAAACCGTAAATTGGTTCAATCACCTTCAGCAGTGGTAGAGGCCATGACTGTTCAGCTGATGGTGGGCTTCATTTACAGGCATTTAGGAAAATGTTAATTGATAATGAACAATGTAACAAGGAAGGAATAATGGTGATTTGAACTTAACTATTATAAACTTAAAAATGTTAATCAGAGATATATGCAGCTGTGGTAAGATTCAGCTTTGATTTTGCTGTGATATTTAAGTTGTCACTGAAATTATAGAAGGGGAAGTCTTGGATCATTGTCTTTTAGACTGTTAACTTTGTATCGTTAATTAAACTTTTAAAAGTTGTGGGATAAATCAAATGGTTTTCTAGGGAAACAAGAAACAGTATTAATGAGCAACAACCCCATAATTATCCTTGTGAGTACATAACAGGGACACATTCATGTCTTGTCTTTGCGCAATAACTTTTACAAAGAAGTATTTTTAAACTGATCATTAATTTTATGACCACAGAAATGAGATGCAAAATTTATGCTGTTGTCATTGGCACAGGCTCAAGGCACCACTGACATTATGTGTGATTGTAATAGAATGGCTGCCAACTAATGATTCTGTAGACATTTCATTTGAGCATGCTTTTCTTTTAGATGTCTGATTAGGCTGTAATGCTTTCAATTATGTCTGTAAATTGTATTGGATACGTTTACCTGATGCCCATTGTTGCTTTGGAGTTCAGTTTTCTATTACATAAACACAAGTTGAACATTTACCTTTTAATTTATAGAAGTCTTTGCAGGTATAGCTGCAAATACTCAGCCCCTGGGGAGGAAAAAGAAAAGCTTTGCACTACTCAACAGCGACCCCTGTGTTCAATTAAAGGTCCTGATAGTACAGCTCTTTCTTGGGTTGAAAAAAAATAATTGGGAAGGAGGAAAAGGGATGGATCATCATTGGAACAGCAGTAAAAAGAAGAAGACCATTTTGAGCAATGATGTGTCCTTTTAACTTTATGCAGGTTGGAAAGGGAATAACCCTATGTAGATACTACAGAGATTTAAAAAAATCGTGTTTTTTACTTTCTGAGTTAATTCAACGGAATTTAAAAATGAGGAAAAAAAGGAGGGGAGGTAGGGAAATGAAGTCAGCAGCATTTGATTTATTTTATATTCGATAAATATAAATTATATTAATTACAAAAACATTTGAAATGAGTTACAGTTCTTAGAATGGTAAACTAAAGACAATTTCACTTTAATAAATAATACAAAAGGCTTCTTTTTTTTAAAAAAAGCATGAAAACCACAGAAGTCTTTAACATGTTAGTAACCCAGTTGTATAAAAGTATTCTTAAGTTATATTAAATATTATTTAATTTATGGCTTTAATAATGATCTTTTGATGTGATCATATATATAGAAATATAGATTGGTGTGTGCATGTGTGTGTGTGTATATACATGGATACACTTATAAAAATATGTAATGGATATTATCAAAAGATAACATCTTAATTTTTCAAAACTTTTTAACTTTTATTTTTTTCTGTGTATTTCCACATAGAGTTTAATAGATGTAAGCCTGAACATATGACTCTTTTTCAAAATCATTTCCATGTGTTCATTGGTTTTACTCTTGTATTTTTATATTCATAATAATATAATATGCTGAGTGCTAAGCTCAAGTAATATATTTGAGGTATTCTGATGCTTTTTTCACAACAAAATTTATTTTATAGTTCATGATATGAGATATCCTTAGAAAATTCATACCATAGTAATTCTTACTTTATTAAGAATATAAGGATATTCCAGCAACAAAGAGCAATTGAGAATTTTGTGATCTTTACTGTATATTCCACAAGCTGTCGTTCCATGTCTGAACATATTGTTACTAGCACTTTATGAAGCTCTCTCTTACCTCATATTTGAAATCAGAGCATTTTCCTTTCCATAAGAGAAATATTGTAAGGGATCATTGAAAGTTCCAAAAAGTACTCGAAACATTTTGAAAGAAAAAGAGATTAAGATCTAAAGAATGAATAGTATTTACCCATGTTCCTTGGAATTTTATTTGGGGAAGAAACATCAGCCTATGGTACCTGGTGGTGGAATTACTAAGAACAGTAAGCTAGTTTTCTATATTCTGCTCTTTTTGCTTTGATGGGAGATATCCCTATCTTTTTCAGGATAAGGAAGATGGATGCCGATGAAATGCGAAAATTATAAAGAAATAGAGATGGATATTGATTTTTAAAAATTACTTTGACAGTGTTTTGAAAGGAACTATTTCCTCTACCAAAAATATGGTGAAAAATAGGGTGCCACCCATTAAATGGATGTCAGAGGATATAGATTTTTTTTTTTTTTTTTTTTTTTTTTTGAGAAACTAGTAGCTTTAATCTGGATCTACTCAGCAACCATGGTCTAAAAGTAATACTGTAGGTTCTCTAGGATTCCCATGGAGATTTTCATCATGCTTTTTGGGTAACCCCTGAGGTAGCCAGTTTCCTCTTGAATTGTTGACAGACAACTGATAACAGTATTAAGCATACATTTTTTCAATTTTATTGAATTTTCTTTGGATATGGTTATATATGGTTGAAAAATGAGTGCTTATATGTAACCAGGCTAGCAAATATATGATTCACTCTTTTTTAAAAAAATTATTCTAAATGACTATGTGGAAAAACCCAAACCACAACATTTTATGGTAGGGATTAAATGACTTCAAACCAACCAGCCAACCTAGGATTTGGAAATCATGTAGAAAACTGGCTAGAACATTAAAAAAATGGTAATGTGTCACTGAATGAAAATCGAAGGTGTCAAATTGTAAATCACTTTTTTTGAACTTAAAAGGGTTATATGAGTTTTAAAGTAGTTTTTCCCATAAAGAATTCCTGCTCTTGAAAATGAAACTGAGTATTTTTAATCTACTGTAATGTAACCCTGTGATTTTTCATGAAAATATAAGATGTTCATATGGCTTTGAATTATCAATTTCTCATTACAACTTTTCAAATTATTGAGTAGATAAGTGGACTTAACTTGAATTATTTTCTTTTTTGTACTTTCCATTTATTATCATTATTTTTTGCTACTTGTCTTCATTACTTTGGTTCTGTTTCTTTTGTTTGTTTGTTTTGGATACACTGTTTTACCCTGCTTCTACTTTTTTGTATTCATCTTTGTAGAGACTATCATAATTTTGGAACTTGTATCCTTTTGTGTCAGAAATAAGCAGTTGTCCACTGATTATCAGAAACTCTTACTTTATTTAATTTACTCTGGATATACATTAAAATAGAACCTGTTTTTACTCTGTTTTTCCATGGCAATGACTAGGTGTTAATAGTAAAATTTACCTCTTTTGACAAAGTAGCATTTTCTTTAAGATGGCTAATTTATAAAAGGCTCTTCTCTGATTCTTCTATAGGTGATGCAGAAGATGGAGAAGAATATGATGACCCTTTTGCTGGGGCTTCAGACACTATGTCATTAGCCTCAGAAAGATATGATAAAGATGATGAAGCCCACTCTGAAGGTATGTGATATTTTGCTGTCGGATATACCTCTTGACATTCCAGCACAAGACAATACAATGTGTAGAGGTGATGATCTTGTCAGAAAGCAGTAAGTGCAGAGGCTTCAGTTAACTTACCTTTACCAGAACCTTTTAAGGAACAGAAGAGCTCTCTCTAGTGGTTTTCTTAAGTATGTAGTTCCTTCCTTTCCTAGGAAATTTTCTTTACTAGAATTTTTAAGAGTGTTTACATCATTGTGTGAATATTATTACTAAGTTTGTTGGTTAATTTAATATTATCAGATTCTTGCTTAATTTTATTGTGCTGCTGAATGGCTTCTTGTATTATTTATTTTATAAATAATGAAAAAGATTTTTGATCTCTTTTTTTGAAAACTCCATATAAAATGAGTTCATAAAATATTAAATTAATTATTCTTACATTGCCTTCTCACATTAAGACAGGTTTTCATCAAATGTTTCTTTTAATACACATTTTCATTTTTCTGGATGTCACCTAAAAATACCCCACAATATGGAATAATATCATAATGTTTTGTATTAATTGAATTAGTAATAAAGTTGATTGTTTATCTCTTTGTAATTTTTAAAAACTCAGTAAAGTTTTGAAACTTGCTTTTAAAAGTGTAGTGTGTGTTTTCTCTGTTATAGCCAGTTGAGTGCATCTGCATTCTATAGACCTTATAAGGGTGATATATAGTTATAAATTAAGAATGTGTATCGATAAATTAGCCATGCATATTAATTCGTGGCACTCAAAGTTTCACGGAGACACAGAAATGAATAATGCCTTCTGCCACTGTATGATGATCAAACTGTGCAGTTCCATCTCTAAATACAATTGCTGAATGAAAATATGCTTCCTGCAACAGAGCACTCCACATTTTATGTTATCCAGATTATTCCCTTTGGAAACATAAATTGCTTTTATGAGGTATAAAATTATGTCTATTGCAGAACAGGGATAAGTCAAGTACATGCATAAGTGATAAACATTCTAACCACTGATTCAGAACAACACAATCTTTTTTTTTATATTCAGAACTTTGTACAATGTGTAGCAATAATAATCATATCCATTTTATGTTGAATTTTACATTTTGGCAAACATTTAATTTCTGTTTTTGGAGAAAGAGATTTCTTTCCCTCATATTCCCTATTTTTTTTAAAAGATGCACATTTCTCTTCAGTCACACTTATTATCTGAAACAGAACATTATTACCCTTCCTAACCTGGTCTTCAAAAGCATTGCTACTAGAAAATGTTTTATAATTGATGAAATAATATTTTCAGGCAAAACTGTGAATTATTATTTGAGTTGAACTATTTTTCAGATACATTACAATGATTTGTTTTGCTTCTCTTAGGTGTTGGTAGATAGACATGAGTATGTGTGTATATGTATACAACATACAGAGATAGAATATTTATACTTGAGAGGATATATATGCACACACACAAAATGTTCATGGAATGTATATACTCAGAGTTTTAAAAAAATAGCATAAATTTTGAAGTATAAGGGAGTACACTATGTACATTCTTAAAAAATATAATCTAAGAAATCCAATAATTAAATATCTATGAGAGCTAGTGTTTTGTTAGAAAAAGTGAATTGTTATAAATTATAATACATTTGCATAATTATTATATTTTCTTTATTACGAGTAAATAATTTATCATGTTTGTTTTCATAATCAAACATATAGGAAATACATCAATAGCATGAAAAAGATTTATTGTTAAAAGGTTACATTATCAGTATTTGAATATTATTTAATAACATATTTATGTATAGCATTAAATTTTTTGTTAAATATAGGTACATTTTCATTAGTGTTGGTATAAGCGATTCTTAAGCAGATTGAAAATTTAACTTTTTAGTATTATTAATTTTGGGTATAGAAAAAAATCCCATATATGATAGTTTACATTCTCTTCTAAGAATATTTTATTTTATTTTATTTTATTTATTTATTTATTTTTTCTAAGAATATTTTAAATTAATTTAAAAACTACCACTAGGACTTTTAATTTCCACTCTGAAATGTCATCTAGTCATATCACTTTCTCTCCTTTTAAAGTAGGTTTAGTATGTGTCCTCTTTCCCTTGCCGAATAAATTTTCCTTAATTATGGGACCTCAGTCTAATGATATATTAATTATAAAAAGATAATGCATTTAACAATAAGTATAACTAAATTAGCACAGGTCACCAAAAGGCCTTTTGTCAAATCAGATTGTTGTTTTGTCCTTTTGACTTTTACCTTATGGTAGGAACTAACAAAGTATCTGAACTTTGATGGATTATAAACTCTAAACATGATATGTATTTTTCATAATGCTAATGTAATTTTCAAGGTACTGAAAAGGTCAAACCTGCACATCTTTGTGTGCATTCTAAGTCTGTCTTTTCCTTTAATATTTCTTTTTCTCTGTTCCTCTGGTTCAAAAGTTCACTCAGTTCCCAAATGGCTACCTAATTTTCCAGTTATTCCCTCAAGCCATATGTGTTTTGGTTTCTTTATGGTTTATTAGGTACTGTAGGAAAGTAGCATAAGTTATATCTTCTAATGAAATTCAAGCACACTTCAGTGATGCTTCGACTTGATTGCTGGTAGCAATTAAATCACAGCCAAGGAGAATAATGCATAATCTCACAAGGTCCAGACACCCTATAGAAATTGAAAGGGGATGAAAACAGAAAACAAAAACAAAGTCTTCAAATCCTGCCAGACACACTGTTTCCAGCCTGCCTTTTTTTTTTTTTATTGGCCAACTGCCTGATTGATAGCAAAATCATAACTTGCTGCATGCTAACAGGCAGAGTTCACTTGTAGGTTATTGTGAGCTGATAAAGGGTTAGATGGAGTTTTGATTTTCGCATTGGACCTTGGTACACCAGATTAATGGAATTTCAATGAGAGACTAGAGTAGCCACAGCTTTGTCAGAGAAACAGATGGAGATTCTATAGTCATGTCTACTCATTAATACTAGTTGCCTGAAAGGTGTGCTGCTTCTCTATACAAAAGAGTTGATATAATTGATTTTTGAATGGTGCATCGAAAAAAAGTACCTTATTGATGACTGGAATTGCAACATAGATGGTGACAGATTTTTGTATAGTTTGTAGCATAAAAATATTGTAATTTTTTCTTCTCTCTCTTTGGAAACACTTTTTATTTCTTGAGGGGAAATACATTTTAAGACAATAGCAAAAAAAGGAGAGAGTGACATGCAAAATTAGCTTTTAAGAAAAACAGTAAGAGTCTATTTTATTTATGCACAATTGCATGACTGCTGTTAGTTTCATTTTGATGTTGGTAATATTTATAAAAAATTATAATTACTAGAAATTTCATTTTATTAACTTTGCACCTTATCTCTTTCTGGGAAATTTGAAACAAATCATAATGGTTTCCATACTAGATCGCTGTTAGAAGTTTTATTGTATTGTGTGACTGGATATATAGAAGTGGTAATATATATGGTACATGTCAGTAATCAGATAAAATTAGAGAAAATCAAACTCTGAACCTTAAAGAAGAATATCCCTTATTGTACATATGTTAGAATGCTGGCTTGGGCACTAAGTATTCTAACTTAGCTACCCTGCATCTCACTCACTAAGGTAAGAGATGCAGGGTAGCTTTTAGACACTTTATAGTGACTTGGGTTTCCATTTTTCTGTTCTGAAATCATTTTTCATTCATTTTTGCCATTTGTGAAAGAAGGCTTCTAACCATGTAGCATTGTGAAAAGTCCCTGAGGTGAGGTGAACAGATTCGATGAGCTAGAAGACATATATTGGCTCTACCCGTCGATGATAGGTCGAAGAATCCCAGTGGACATTTGTTACAAATCTGATTCAGTCCTAAACCATAATCACTTTGTGGATAAGAATCTGGAACCTCTAGGGTGTGAATATAGGAAGGCTAAAATGAAGCTAAAGATATAAAGCAGTCATTTATTGTCCTGGTATCTTCCTAACTAAAAATTCCCAAGTATAGGATACTGAAAACTGTAGGCATTGCAAGGACATAGCTTTTATATGAAAAAAATCTTGGTTTAGGAATGGAACTATTTTTTAAAGCTTAGGGATTAAGAAAAAAGGGCTAAGATGTCTTGATAATAACTTATAATAGTAAATAGTGATTTTTTTTCTTTTTTGGTATACTTTAAGAAAATCTAGTGTATGAAAATTTGGATTTATAAAACATAACAAACACTTATTCCAAAGGATTGCCTTAAAAAAGATGATCTCTGGGATGCCTGTAAATAATGAGCTCTCACAATGCATCTAAAACAAGCTTAGATTTAAATCCATCGATGTGCACACACATAAATTTAATGTGTAAATTTCTACACATTGCACACCAAATGTTTGAGGAATATATCATTTTGTGGAAAATTAGGTTTAGCACTAATCTGTTCTTGTAAAAGCCAAGCAATAGATGCTTTACTTTTCTCTGGATTCTGGTAGAATATGAAACAATGTTTAAAATCAGGAGAAAAAAGGTTCCTTCAATAACTTACCATTTAGGGTAATGGTTTTTCTACCATAGTATCACATAGTATGTGATTTTTGATACTTAAACTCCTATTTTAAAATTTTATTCTGAGAATTTAGACTAGTTTGAAGTTTGCATATATCTTTGTGTACATAGCATGCATTACTGTTGCACTTGAGGGTTTTTTATTTTTTTTTTTACTTTTTTTTTGTTATTTCAGTATACCAATTGCTAGCTTGTGTGTGTTATAGCAATATAAGAAAAGTGATTGCTCTAGTCCTTCTGTAATGTTATAACAAGTTTCAAGTACTTTGGTAGAGGTGAGGGGTTATAGTTTGGGGAAATAATTAAAAGTAGGAAACATTTTTAACATTTAAGATAATAGATTGTGTGATTGGAAATATAAAGTACACAGATGTGAAATATTTTCATGATATAAAGGTATATATGAGTAAATGAAAACATAATTATTGAGAATCTTCTTTCTAAGTTTTATGTGAGTGGGAAAATACATCAGAATAAAAACAGTGTATTCTTTTATACAACAGAATAAAATATAACAAAGTGGACTAGATAAGAAAGATCAGAAAGGTGATAATACTCAACATTATGAAAAAGTGATGCATCTTTAATACAGTAAATTAGCAGTTGTTTACACAGTCCATGAGGAAGTGCGCAAAATACCCTGACAGGGCAATGGGGAATTCAAAGATGACTAAGACAAAGTTCCTGTTTTCAAGAGACATGTAATTGAGATGGAAGGAGAAGACGGTCACCTAAAATGAGGTGGTAATTAGCAATCTAAGTTTCTATAAGGCAGAAATAGCAACCAGTATGTGTTACACTGTTCAGTTGATCTGGTCTGTACCTAGGCAAAAAACCAGGTTTCGTTGGTTTTCCTCTCTAATTTGTTGACTGAGTCAGTCATTATGTTTTGGCACTATAGTGAATAAGCCAAAGCATAAATTTGATGCCTATATTTCTGAGAGGTTGTGGAATAGATTGTGAAGGGGAGGGCAGAGCTTTAAGTGAGTTTTGCATGGTTTCTGAAATTTGCTGGAGAGAAAGTGGGGAAAGATGCTGAAAACATTTGGAACCGAAATCCAGGTCTTCATCAGTAACTGCATGTTGATAGGGGCAGTGCCTTAACTCAAGGGACTTTGGCCCCACTCCCAGACCTTCAGGGCTCAGTACCAGGCTGGTGGTACAGGTGTTTTTGGCTCCTTCAGAGCACTATATCTCATAAGACGTAGGCACGTAAAAGGCTTTTCTTTCTTGTTGTGTATATGTGGATTTGGCCTGCAGTCTTTTGAGTTTGGAGATATTGCAAAATATGGCTTCCTGTTTTCAGTTGTGTCTCCTGTTTGTAACCTGAGCTAAAGGGTGAATTTAGAGTTTAGAAATCAAAAAGCAAAGGTTCTTTAAGACAGTGGACTGACAGGGGCACCTGGCTGACTCACTCAGTAGAGCATACAACTCTTGGTCTTGGGGTTGTAAGTTCGAGCACCACATTGGGTATAGAGATAACTTAAAAATAATAATAATAAAAAAAGACAGTGGACTGATCAATTTGATTTCAGGGGCAGGCATGCCAACCTGCACAGGATTCTAAAGATTTTTTTTCTTAAGATTTTATTTATTTATTCATGAGAGACATAGAGGCAGAGACACAGGCAGTGGGAGAAGCAGGCTCCATGCAGGGAGCCCAATGCAGGACTCAATCCAGGGTCTCCAGGATCCTGCCCTGGGCTGAAGGCGGCGCTAAACCGCTGGGCCACTGGGGCTGCCCTCTGCACAGGATTCTAAAGGGAGCTTCCCACCTCTTCCTTCCTTAGAGGTGACTGTGCTGGTGGTCAGGGTAGCATCCTCAAGGAAGAAATAGATATTTATTGAGAAATTAGTCTGGGTCTGAACTAGATTCTTCCATGCATATTTCTTCCTTTAATTGGCTCAGAGCAACCTTGTAAGGGAGATATTTTCCCTATTTTGTGGTGGAAACGGAGGCTCAGTAACATTTAGGTCTGTTGACCAGAACATCCAACTCTTAAAATAGCAAACTTCAACTTCTCTGGTCCTTCTATGCCATGCTACTTAAAGAATTAGACTAGTTTTTTCTTCTAATTACAAGAGACATGCATATGGTTAAAAAAGAACAGAAGGATATTCAATTAAAGTAAAAGCCTTCTTGTTCACCCCACCCTAAACTGTCTATTCCCAAGTAGTCACTTGTTACAGTTTCTTCTGTAGTTACCATAATGAGTTTGGATACTGTACTGCAGTATAATATAGAAGTATACTCATTTGACCACCCTTAAGCCATGTCTGTTGATTCCCTTTATGATAGATGAATCTTCAAACCTCCTCTCCCACTTCTGCCTCCTGTTTTTTAATTTTTAGTTCTGGTTGTGTTTGCTCTTGACTTAAATAATGTTCTTATTCTGTAATGTGCCAACCTCCAATTGTACCTATTGACTCTTTGCTATAAAAAATGAGGAAATTTGTGCACCTAGCCTTTTTCCCATTTCTCACTCTTCAATTCCAATTTTCATAATTAAATTATTTTTGCATTGTTAAAGTCTATAACATTTGTATTTGATTCTCCTAGGTTGATTGTGCTTTGTCTACGAGTTAAGTTTTAAACATTGGTCCTTTTCCTTCCTGCTAATGGTCTTGCTCAAATGTCTGGAAGCCTTGGTCATTGCTTCACATTTATGAATGAAGGACCCAGTTCAAAGAGTATAGGTAGCGTATGTGGAGTTCCTTTGCTTTTGCATGTCTATTATACTGTAGGCCTTTTCCTTTGAATGGAATGTTGTGAGTAAAATGGGCAAGATTTGACTATAGGCAGCTTTGCTACAATGCTCTTAGAAGCAGAAAGGCAGACTGGGGTGGGGGGGTCCCACAGTTGTCAAAATAAGTAGGACAGGCTCAGGGGGAAGTAGAATGCTTTTATTTAATTCCTAGTGATAGATTTTTAAGCCTCTATCCTTTTTTGGTGTTGGGGTGTGGGCAATCTGGAATCTTAAGCTCTGCTCACTCAGCTTTAGTGTGAGCAGGAGCCTTCCTCAGGGAGCTAGCACACTTTGTTCAGAGACTAGAGTTCAGAGTCTGGACACAAATGCCTTAATTGCTGGCTGCTTTTGAGGACAGACCTACTGTTCTAGCTACTTTGATTACAGTGTCCTTCTTCACCATCCTGTAATTCTGCTTGTATTTCTGAGGCTCCTTTAGGGGAAACTAGCACTTACTTTCCTTGGTGTTCTCTTGAGCTCTGGTAGCTTTTGCTATGACTTCCCCACTTTAGTCTCATCTGCCTTCTGGTTGCTAGGAATTACTCAAAATTTTTGATCCACTGAAGATACTCTTTATTACCACGTTATTAGGGTATTATTCTTTAAAAACAAACAAAAAGAATTTCTGGGGGGGACTTTTAGGAGGAAAAGTTGGTGCCATCTGTGTTCCTTTTTTTTTTTATTTTTAAGATTTTATTTATTTATTCATGAGAGACAGAGAGAGAGAGGGGCAGAGACACAGGCAGAGAGAGAAGCAGGCTCCATGTAGGGAGCCTGACATGGGACTCCATCCTGGTTCCCCAGGATCAGGCCCTGGGCTGAAGGCAGCACTAAACAACTGGGCCACCCGAGGTGCCATTCTTTTCTAATAATATTAAGAGGCTGCCTTGTCCTAAAACATTTTCCCAATTGATCTGCTGGAATCATCCTTGGGGAAGAAGTATGCTCCTTGGCCACAGGACACCAGAAAGTGTCAGCCAAACCTTAGATATGCTCACTTAGAGCAAGTGCTAGCTTTCTAGAAGAACCTAGATGCTATAAGCAGTGGAAAAGAACTGTCCTTTTCCTTAAAAACGTTGTAGTCTTATTGTGGATGCAATACATATACATTTAATGTTTGGAAACTTTATCAACTTTGCAAATATAGAAATGTGTGGCATTGACACTAAATACTCTAGGAGGTCGGAAAAGGAAGAAGCTATTGTAGACTAGTCTCAATGAATATTTTAGGGGAAAAAATGGAGTTTGACTCAGAACTTTAACAAGGTAGAGTTTTAATTATTAAAGAATGGAGGGGATAATGCTTTCCAGATAAGGTGAGGAAGTGGAGACAATAGGCAACAGAGCTGGAAATGAGCGTCCTTTGAGGATCTGTGCAGAGACCAATATGGTTTAGAGAGATTGAAGAGGACTGGCGGTTGTGGATTGACAAGGGTAGCGCATAACAAGCATTGGCTCTCACCTCAGCTCCTAATTTGGTAACTGAGTTATTCTGGCTAAGGCACTACCTTTGTGAATTTGTTTGTTTCTTCACAGAGAATTCCATTATTTCAGGTAAGGGAGAACTTAATTATTGAGGACTTTAAATGGCATCATGAGTTGAGTCAATAAGCAAAATGAGTATCCATTTTAGACTTTTTGAGCAAGGGAATATTAATGGTGAAAAGTGTTTTAGGAGTATTTAATTAGTTGTGGTATATAGATGGGCTGAAGAGGATGGAAACCTGTAGTCTATGAGGTAAGACTATCCTCTTAAGCCAGATGTGAATTGAAGAAGGGGACCAGAAAGGATAGTGAAACTAGAAAAGAAATACATCTGAAGGAGAATGGACAGGACTTGGTAAGTGGATATGTGTAGAATTTTTTTTTTATTTTTTTATTTTTTTTAAATTTATGATAGTCACAGAGAGAGAAAGAGAGAGAGGCAGAGACATAGGCAGAGGGAGAAGCAGGCTCCATGCACCGGGAGCCCGACGTGGGATTCGATCCCGGGTCTCCAGGATCGCGCCCTGGGCCAAAGGCAGGCGCCAAACCGCTGCGCCACCCAGGGATCCCCAGATATGTGTAGAATTTTAAAAAGAGAGAAGCCAAAGATAATTACAAAATTCTAACTTGGATAGCTGGAAGAATCAACTGAAATATGAACATAGAGAGAACAAGTTGGGTGGAAGTTGCAAATGTTGATGAGTTTGGGTCTGAATAGTTGAGTTTGAGACAACAGTGAACATCCAGACTTCCTGGTAATTATCTAGATATATGGGAATAGAGCTTAAATGAGCCTTATCTTATTCTTCTCTTTCTAGTTTCATTCTTTTGGGGTCAGATATGGGATGAGATATACCCCAGTCACTTGAAAAATGAAGCACAGTAGTTGATACACTTTTTTTTTTTTTTTAAAGAATTTATTTGTCAGACACACACAGAACAAGCCAGTGGAGCAGCAGGCAGAAGGAGAGGGAGAAGCAGACTCCTTGCTAAGCAGGGAGCCTGATGTGGGGCTCGATCTCAGGACCCTGGGATCATCCAGGACCCTGAGATCATGACCTGAGCTGAAGGCAGATACTTAACTGACTGAGCCACCCAGATGCCCCAAAGCAAATAGTTGAGAACAGCTTCTGTGATCATACCATCTGGGTTAAAATACTGGGCTCTTCATTATTGATCTCTGTGACCTCCAGCAAAGTTGTTTGACCTTTTTGAGTTTCCTCAGCTAAGAAACTGAGAATAGTAACACCACCAATGTCCTAGGGCTGTCATGAGGATTAAATAGGATAAACATATACAGAGCTTAGAACACTTCCTGCCCATAGTAAGGACATATTAAATGCAAAGTTTTATTGACTTCCAGCCTATTTATCTAAGGATTGTGTTAGATAAATGCTTCTTTCTGTGTTTGACACAGCTATGTGCCTGAGGTGTTGTCTATCTTTTGTACTGTTTAACTCATAAGTTTCACAGGATTTTTCACTGGATTTTATAGGATTTGCAGTTGGAAGTTTTAGAGATTGATAATAGATGATCATTTTTTGAATTGAGTGTGTTGAAAACAGTTACTAGTTCAGTTTTCTATAATAAGTGGATCATTCCTTTGCTAGGAACCATTCAGTCTTTCTGTGCCTTAAGTTTTCTCTATTGAGCAAATAATGAGATTATGAGAAAAGAAATTTTACATTTGGGAAAATTCTGTGGATAAGCATCGGGAGCCCACAGAAGGAGTCACTCATTTTGTATATGAACTCAATAGTTACTAAAAAACTTGCAAACTTTTGAGAATATTTTAATAAATTTGAACTATATTAGAAGATTCATAAATCTATACCTGGAAAAAAACAGTGGGGAATAAAGTGGCCTGAAATTATTAGGGAACAAGGGTACCAGTCAGCGGTCTCATTTTCTTCATTTCAGAGTCAAATGGGATAAAGTTAAAGACTATAACAGGTCTAAATAGAAAGAATAGTACACACAACTCAGATGCAAGGCTGGAAAGCCATTAAAAGCAAATAAATGCTCGGTTAATAAATAGAACACAGAGTGGATAAAGGCAAAAATTGTTTTTTAAAAATTTTTACAAAGATTAAACATGGAATACAGCCTTTGGGATCTGCTTATCAAAGTATTTTTTCAAAATTAAGAGTTGTTATCAGGGTCCTTGCTTCAATGCTTCAGGGAAAATGGTATATACATGCTGTAGATTTAAAAATAATATAGGTACTATTAAAAAATGTCTCTGTAAGGAAGGTATATGAATCAACTTGAGTAAATTATTTTTTTGAAGGGCTTTTCTCCTACATATGAGTAATGCCTTGCAATACAGAATTGGGGGTGGGATTGAAGTAATTCCTTTATTAATCCTAAAATTATGGCTTTTGAGAAGATATACCATTATTACGTTAAAAGGGAAGACTCATTTTATGGAGTCCATCAACAAACAGTCTGGTTGTAGAGTCTAGGATTCTGAGAGTATTCTATTTTTTTTTTTTTTTTTTTTTTTACTTATTTATGATAGTCACAGAGAGAGAGAGAGAGAGGCAGAGACATAGGCAGAGGGAGAAGCAGGCTCCATGCACCGGGAGCCCAACGTGGGATTCGATCCCGGGTCTCCAGGATCGCGCCCTGGGCCAAAGACAGGCGCTAAACCGCTGCGCCACCCAGGGATCCCCGAGTATTCTATTTTTAAAGAAGTAATCCTATTGTAGATTAATATAACCATATAATTTACCCATTGAAATATAAAATTTAGTAGTTTTAAATAAATTCACAGAGCTGTGCAAGCAGCACTCCAATCAATTTTAGGGCATTTTCATTGTCACAGAAAAGAAACCCTATTCTGTGAGCAGATACTTCCCCTCTCTCCCTCATGCCCCATGGGCCTAAGCAACCATGACTGCTTTCTATCTTTATAGATTTTTGCCTAATCTGGACATTTTTATTTAAATGGAACCACAAAATATGTGGTCTTCTGTGTCTGGGTTCTTTTACTTAGTATAATGTTTTCGAAGTTCATCTGTATGGTAGCATATATCAATACTTCATTCCTCTTTATAGCCGGATAATGCTTCCGTGGTATGGATATCCAGTATTTTGTTTGTCCATTCATCAATTGACAGACTTTTGAGTTGTTTCTTTTTTGGCTATTATTAATAATGCTACTATGAACATGTGTGTATAAGTTTTTTATGTGAATGAATATGTTTTCATTTCTCCTGGGTATATACTTAGTGGAATTGTGGGTCCTATGGTAACTCTGTAAGTTTCACTTTTCAGGGTATTGTCAAACTGTTTACCAAAGTGCTATATTATTTTGTGTTCCCACCTGCAATGTGAGAAGGTTTCCATTTCTCCACATCCTCTTCAATACTTGTTATCGTCTGTTTTTGCTTTAGTCATCCTGGTGGGTGTTAGGTGGTGTCTCATGACAGTTTTGGTTTGCATTTCTCTCATGACTAATGATGTTGATCATCTTTTCATGTACATATTGGCCGTTTGTATATCTTCTTCAGAGAATGCCTACTCAAAGCCTTTTCTCATTTTCCAGTTAGTCTTTTTAAGAGTTCTTTATATATTCTAGCTACCGGTCTCTTATTTAGGTATATGATTTGTGAATATTTTCTCCGGTTCGGTGGGTTGTCAATTTCACTTTCTTGATGTGTCCTTTGAAGCACAAAAGGTTTTACTTTTGACGAAGTCTAATTTGTCTATTTTTTCTTTTGTTGCCTGTACTTTTGATATCATGTTTAAGAAGTTCTTACCTGACTAAAGATTCTTAAAGTGTTCTTAAGGCCAAATTATTTCTTAAAATGCTGAGTTCTTTTACTCTAAAGAGTTATGAGATTAATATAGTAGTTAAAACAAGGACATATTCTAGCTCATCTTTGATGCTATTGTTGGTGCATATTTAAAAAATTGTGCAAATAGCAAAAAGTAATTTTCTTGCCATGTCTTTCAGCTCAGTGAACTCTTGAATTCTGTAGCCTTTAGCATCCTTTTAAAAAAGGATTTTTTTTTGCCTATGATATCACTTCTCTCATTTCTTGCCATATGTATTTGTTGTATTATAAATATAAATATAAATGTCTAATCACATGAATCTTCTTTCATGTCACTTTCACTTCACTTTAACAAATTATTTCAGAGAACATGTGATCGAAGTACATATTTTGTTCATTTACTGGCTTTTTGTTGATTTTTCAATGTATAGTTAGTTATATGGGCAGGATCTAAAGGGTACTGGGATCATTGCTAGAAAAATTGTTACTATGGTTTCAAAAAGCAAGTTGATTTGTTTCTTTAAATTCATCTCTTCTTGTTTGTTAAGGATTCCTCCCCTGCTCCCCGCATGTGTCAGTCACCAAACTTAGCAGTCTTGCCAGACAAGGGAACTGAGACACAAGGAAGCTATGTGAATTATCCAAGGAGTGCTTGCTACTCAATGTGTGGTCTGCAGACTGGTCTGGATCTGTGATCTATTTGTTACTGGCAACAACATCAGTACAGAAGTTGAGAGTAAACACTTAGAAATGTTTATAGCATTTTTGACCTTCTGCATTATCCCCATACGTGGTCATGATTTTTTCCTATTAATTCACATTTATTATATATTTCAATTGTTTATTTATTTATTTATAACTACAGTATAATTTGTCATGTTTTGGGGAAAAAACTCTTCACCTCAGCTAGAAGCGTTGATCTAGAGTCAGAGAGATAATGAATTACAGTAGTCTCAGAACTCTTAACCTTTGATTTTTGGTTAATTTCTCAGGAGCCCTGTATCTTTTCCTGTATCTTCATCTATAGTCACAGTCATGTTTAATTTAAATATTAGATCATTGTAACTATGGAGAAATTTTAGGGATCCTAATTCCATATTTCTTGTCAAATATACTTAGAAATTCCAATGTTACCATCAGATATTTAATTATACGTTTTTAGGGAACCCTGGGTGGTGCAGCGGTTTAGCGCCTGCCTTTGGCCCAGGGCGCGATCCTGGAGACCCGGGATCGAATCCCACGTCGGGCTCCCGGTGCATGGTGCCTGCTTCTCCCTCTGCCTGTGTCTCTGCCTCTCTCTCTCTCTCTGTGTGACTATCATAAATAAATAAAAATTAAAAAAAAATTAATGATACGTTTTCACGTGGAAGTCCTGAGAACAATCTCCAAACTTAAATGTTAGGAAGCACTGGTGCAGTCTCAAAGCTTTGTAATTGGAATAACCAGCAGAAATGTTAATATAATTTCAATACCATCTAGTTCTTTTCCATGCCTAAAAAGCAGAAACAGATAGTCATCTTTCAGACTCTGTCAGAAAAGTAATTTCATCTCAGAGATGTGCTTTTGTGTCATTTTGTTTAAATGTCTTTAAAAGATTCTTCTTACTTTTTTTTTTGTGCCCCCTCTGAGGTACAAATTTACTATTTTGAACATGTCATGCCTATCACTTTCTTTTAACACTAAAGGAGGTTAATAAAAATAATATTTTAATATAAAAATAGTGAAATTCTTACCATGGGAACAAAGAAACACATATATATTTCTTTCATTGAATAGGACTTGTTTTGGTATTGGTATCCTGGGATCTATGTCTTGGGATCTATGTATGCTATAAGCCTCTAATATGCTTAGAATAGGATTTCTTTGCTGAAAGAAAATGTGTTTTATAGGAGGTAAAAATTGATTTTTTAAAATATAAGTAGGAAGAAAGGGTAATGATGTATGTTTTAGGCAGAGTGCTAGATGGAAAAAAAGTTTAATTCAACAGATTTTACTGTTTGTTTTGTTAGACTGGGGGGAATAAATGATTAATAAGACATGTCATTTCCTTTAAGGATCTTATAGATTAGTAGAGGAAAGAGAGATATAAATATCAACTCTAATTCAAGGCAGATTGGTGTAATTGTGCTGCAACACATATAGAAAGAGAAAAAAGATGTTAATTATGATCGGAATGAAGATAGCTGTGGTAGTGGAGGTGGCATTTCAGCCAGGTCTAGGAGAACAAGAAGGCTTCTGATATGTGGGACATGGAGGGAGTAGCATTTCAGATTTGTGAAACAGCCTGGTAAAGGGATGTATTGGTTCAAACTCTTTCAGTGCATGGGATAGAAACCCAGTTCAAACTGGTTTAAGCACATTTTATTTTACTTTTTAAGTTGGCTTCATGCCCAGCATGGAGCCCAATGTGGGGCTTGAACTCACTACTTGGGATCAAGACCTAAGCTAAAATCAAGAGTCAGGTGCTTAACTGACTGAGCCACCCAGATGCCCTTCCAACTGGTTTAAGATCCCAAGAACTCACTACTTGGGATCAAGACCTAAGCTAAAATCAAGAGTCAGGTGCTTAACTGACTGAGCCACCCAGATGCCCTTCCAACTGGTTTAAGATAGAGGAATTTATTGGTACACCTATGATAGAAGGGTAGAGTTGGAGTCTTGCTTCACGCCCACCTGGATCCAGGTGAGTATTCAAACTGTAATGAGCATTCTCACTAACATTCTGCTTTCTTGTGTGTAGATTCCTTTAAGATGACCACTAGCCACCGGCCACTGGCAGCTTCTTAGTTATTTTCTGTTAGCTCAGCAGCTCTTATGGAAAGAGAGATCTCTGAATAGTTGTAACAAGTCCTTGGCTTGGGTCATGTGTATTTTGAATCAATCACTATGGTTTGGGTGGGGGATGAAAGGTGGGGGATGTGGGGGATATGGTGCTGCAGTTGGCCAGAACTGGGTCATATGCCCAAAAAGGAATTGGGAGGATGGGGGTGAGGTCTGTCCCACCCACCCTACACAGAAATTGGGAGAGGTGTCATTCTCCACAGGAAAATTGACATAATTTGACTGAAGGAGAGAAGCAAGTCAGGGCAGGCAAAGCCAGATACCTATTATAAGGTGGAGTATTCTGAAACTTTAGTGCTGTACATGCATGTGTAGAGAGGTAGGAAAATGAAGGACTGGGATAGACAATATTCTTAGATACATAGCAGTAGGGCGCTGGTTAGAGGAGAGTAATGTCATTAAAGTAGTAGGTTAAAATAATTACTTAGCTTGCTAAATCTTGAATTGATTTATAGAGAGAAGAGCTGGAGGCAAAACGAAAGATGTTAAGAAGGCTAACTGTCTAGACTGGTTAACTTTTTTTTTGTTGTTGTCGTTTTAATCTCCAACCTTTCTTTAGGGTTGATTTTCCTGTTAGTGAAATTTTTTGTTTTTTGCTTTTAATCTGTTTGTTCTTTGACTGTCTTATTATTTATCTCTTTTTAGCAGTATATATGTAGAAAGGATTACTTAGATGAAAAAACTGTTAAAAATATAAGGGCTTATAAATAGGAAAAATATAAAATATTACAAAATAAAGGCTTAAGTGGGTGGAACAGTTGCCTACTTAAAAAAAATTTATGTATTTATTTATTTGGGAGAGAGAGAGAAAGCATGAGTGATGGCAGGGGTGGGGGCAGAGGGAAGGAGAGAAGCACACTCCCCACTGAGCAGAGAGCCCTACTGCAAGGGGATGCTGGGCTTGATCCCAGGACCCTGAGATCATGACCTGAGCCAAAGACAGACACTTAACCGACTGAGCCACCCAGGCGTCCCGACAATTGCCTACTTTTTAACATATATATAAAAAGATAGGATTGTATGCATAGCTAAGCAAAAATTATATTTTTAGGTTATTTGAATTTAATTTGTCCTTAATAAATCTGCCTTTTATTTTTATTATTTTTTTCTAATTTGTATTGTTTTACCAAAAACATGGAGGCAGTTAACAAAGATAAACACATTACTCAAAGGTTAAAAAAAAAAAACAAACAAACAAGTTAGGAAATCAGGGATGGAAAGAAAGGTAGGTAGGAAAAATAAAGTGAAACTAGGATTAGTTCACTTTATGGAACTAATAAAGTGTGAAATGCATACCCTCCATACTCTAGACTTCTGCTGGAGACCAACCACTTACTTTGGCCCTTAGCTTTCTATCAATCAGTGCAAAGAGGGAAAACTGATCAGATGCATGATTTATACCATCTTTGATATAAAAATAAGTAAGATGCCTAAAAGTAGTACAGGACTTACTAGTATTAGAACCAATGAAATTTCAAAGAGGCAAAAAAAAAATGCCATGTGATGTGATAAATTAAACCTTCCATAATACTTCAGTAATACTCCGGAGTTCTTCCTTAAAAGATCTATCCACACAAGTATAGCATAATGCCAAAGCAGAGTTTAGGGCAAGTCATTTGATATGGAGTCAAAATAACATGGGTTGGCAGCCTACAGTTCAGGGGGAAAATCCATCCTGCTATTATTTTTATAAATATTTTATTGGAATACAGCCACACCCATTTATTTACATATTATCTATAGCTGTTTTTATGCTACAGCAGCAGTAGTAAGTAGTTATGACCGAGACCAAGTGTCCTGCAAAGCCTAGAATATTTCTATCTCTGATCTTTTACTGAAAATGTTTGTCAACCCTGGGTTACATACATAACTTCCTGATAGATTAGTTTAAAATTAAGATAGCATATAAAGTATTCAGAACAGAGGTCTCTATCAATGTATTTTGTTTGGCCAAATCAGTAGTTAGTTTTTTGAAAATTTGTGCTAACCCAGAAAAATTCGTATTTCTGGAAAAATTGGATGGCAGGCAACACTGGATTTGAATTGTGTTTGTTATTCACTTTACAGACACCATCTCTTTCTAATCTGCATTCCGGATTACTGTTTTACCTTCCAGTTCTGATCTCCTTCACATACTTTTTTGGTGACTGGAGAGATTTTGGTTTTGGCCCCTGAATTAGAAGAAAAGCCAAGCCGTACATTCTTCAGCTGTTTTCAAATATATTTCTTAGAATGGTACTGGACAGCAGAGAAATTTGGGATATATTCTTTTTTTTTTTTGAGATTCTATTTTTAAGTAATGTCTACACCCAAAAGGAGGCTCGAACTTACAACACTGAGATCAAGAGTTGTATGCTCTACCAACTGAGCCAGCTAGGCACCCCAGGATATATTCTTTGACTACTACTTGGAGTGTAGTTATTCGGTGTTACTTATAGTTATATCTTTTTAGCCAGCAGAATTAGAGGTAGGGTTGATGTTCTTTTAAGAAGACAAGGAGCTTATCAAGGATATGTGCCTACATAAAAGACCAACACACCTGTATGTGAAAGTGGGCTAAGGGATTTGGACCAGACTAAATTTTCCTTAGAAAAATAATTCTAGGGCAGCCGGAGGCTCAGCGGTTTAGTGCTGCCTTCAGCCCAGGGCCTGATCCTGGAGACCCAGGATCCTGGTCCCACGTCAGGAACCCTGTATGGAGCCTGCTTCTCCCTTTGCCTGTATCTCTGCCTCTCTCTCTCTCTCTCTCTCTGTCTCTCATGAACAAATAAATAAAATTAAAAAAAATAATCCTAGTTTTGTCCCATTAAAAAGACAGTAGTAGTTGAGGACCAAATGGCTCATCTCTTATATTTACTATTTTGGCTCATCAGTTGTATTTAATTAAGGTAATAATGTAAAACGGGGAGATAGTGGATTAAGCAAGTAGAGATAAGAGGAATTGTGAGGAATGTATCATAAGACAAGTAAAAATTTAATCTGTCATAGGAGGGGAGCTGGAAGCAGAGGAAGGAGGCAGGGATTGGTGCACTTCTCGGGAGAGCAGGCCTGAGAAGGACCTGGCTGGAGGCTTGTGGTCGGTCACCTGAGGGATGAAGACAAGGGACAGGGAAGGGTAAGTACAGAGAAGGAACATAGGGAAGAAGCATAGACTTCAGGTTAGATCTGTGACAGTGTCAGGTTAGACCTGTGACACTGTGACACTGTCAAAGGTGAACTGTGATACTCAGATTCTTTTTTCGAGGAAGTGATAGCATCTATAAAGAAAATGGGAAAGTGGATTAGAAAGATCAAGTCTGTTGAACTTGAGGGAGTATTGAAAAATTCAGTCAAAGATATTTCAGAGGGAATCTGAGATATGGGATAGAGATATGGAGAATCATTGATTTATTTGCCTAAACATGTTGAATGTCATGAGAAAGATAAGACTTGCCAGAGATCATAGAAGGAGATAGATTAGGGGGTTCAGAATAGAGACACCTGCTCCAGTTTTCCTCACTGGTACACCAGGAGTCTTGCTGCTTCTGCTTTTGCTTCTAAACATGTGAAATGAAAGCTTTACCTCACCATGTTCAGGGAGCTGTTTTCTGAAATAAAAAACATTCTCTATTTACTGAATGCCCATTATGATTACATAAATACAAATTTCATTTATTTGTCCGTAGGTTTAAAGAATTTGATTCTAATTTATAGAATTTTAGAAGCCATTAATTACTTTCATTCTTTAGTATGATTATATAGATATGGGGATACATTCTATCTTGATAATCTTCTTTGGCAATCATTTGAATCCTGTTATGTTCTTGTTTTTTTTTTTTTCTGTTTGTTTTTATTGTCTGATTATTTTCTTTCTTGTAATTCAGGCATCGTGTTTATTAACTATGTTTTGCCTTAGTCACTTAAACAATAGTAAGCAATATTCAGGGCAGACCGGATGTACTTCTATTAACTGGAAACTAAATTTTGAAGGGCTTTAAAGAGGATAAATTTTGTACTTTATTACATCAAGGATCAAATTGTATTGTAGTTAAATGCATGGATTATGGCATCACATATACCTGGGTTCAGTCCCAGTTTGACATTATGACTTGGAAAATTATTTTCTTCCTAAGCCTTATTTTCTTAATTGATAATACTAGGGATACTTGTAGCATCTCTTAGGATTGTTATAAGGGCAAATGACTGCCTAACACATAGGACTTGCCCATTATTAGCTCATGGTTATTATAATGTCACAAGGCATTGGATGATTAACTTGGTTTTAATATATTTTTTCACTGGAATTTTAAAAAATTGAGGTACGGGTTGATATAAAACATTATCTTAGTTTCAGGTGCACAATGGTAATGGTTCAGTATTTGTATACACTGCAAAATTACCTGGAATTTAACCTATGTTTGAGCCTCGGCAGTTTACATTGTATTCGATAGTATTTCATTTAATCTTGTCATGTTGTTAAACAACTAAAAGATGAGTTGATAGCTCTAGGATTGTTTTTATGATTTAATATTCAACTTTTTCCTATGATTATGTCAGGCATTTTAATGTGGTTCACACATGTCACAATCTGTGTTAAATTTCAGTGTTCTGTTTCTTTTTTATTTGGGTGAATTGTATTTAGCTTCCTGTCTCTGTCAGATAATAGGGAAATAATGAAACAATAGTGTATGAATTGGATAAAAATGAGGCTTAACCCTGAGAACCGTTAACAGGATTATTTTGACAGAGAGATAGCAATGCAATCAAAATGTGTATAATTTTGAAATTCTAAATGGCTCCATTCTTTGGTTGGATACCTGCATGCTTGGTGATCAACAAAACCAAGATATTTAGTGACTATAGAGTTTTATATTAAGACAACATTTTATAAATCAAGTTCATTTAAAGTGTTCTAGGAGGTAACTTTTAAGAGAACTTGTTAGTGGATCCTATTTTGTAAAATGAAGAATTAATTTTTGCAATAATCATTTCCATTTTTAAAACCAGCTTCTCAAATAGTTGATTCTTTTTAAAAGAAATAAACCTGTATCATGTGATTATATGTTTCATGATTAAATAAAAAGTCTTACTATTGTCTTGAATTTAATCCGCTAGAATTCTGATCCTGATATCTGCAAAGTTATCCTTTAGATGGTAAAATATATGAAATATAAGTTAGTGTTGCTCTTTGTATGCATAATATTTGCATTTTATTTAATAGTATCTCCTTTAGTTAAAATTGTTCCTCAGTATATTTTTTTCTTGCTCTGTTTTACTACTCATTGAGCTTTTATGAAGTGTCTGGTATCATGAACTATTTCTTCTTTGTTGACATTATTTTAAATCCTGTACAGTACTCTCTGTTCTGTCTGATTTTCATCCAACATTAAAATACATTTTATTTTTTTTTTTTTTTTTTTTTTTAAAGATTTTATTTATTTATTCATGATAGTCACAGAGAGAGAGAGAGGCTCAGAGACACAGGCAGAGGGAGAAGCAGGCTCCGTGCACCGGGAGCCCGACGTGGGATTCGATCCCGGGTCTCCAGGATCGCGCCCTGGGCCAAAGGCAGGCGCCAAACCGCTGCGCCACCCAGGGATCCCTAAAATACATTTTAATACAGTGTGTGAATACAGGCACTTCTGTAAACTAGCTGTATTCCCCTGAGACTATAAAAACATTGCTAGTCGGTTATTTAGTCCAGAAATATGAAGGTGGAATAGCTATTTATCCCAAAATTATGGTGAGGGAATGTGTCCTAAGAAGTTGAAATGTTGAAATGCGGATGTCCATTTTAAGGTTTATAACAGCATTTCAAGCAAGCTATTTGAAGTATACATATACAATTTTAGTTAGATAAGGGAAAGTGAGTTAGGTGTAGTTTAGATAAAGTATATCCTCAGAGATTAATTTTTCGATCCCTGTGGCTGTCAGTGCCCACAACAGGGATTCAGATAGTGCATTGAGCAACTCATGTTAGCAATTCATTTCCTGTCCTTCTGCAATATGCTAGAAAATGTATTGGAAAAGGTTTCAGTGAACATCGATCAAATTAGTGTGTACCACTGATTTGACTAATCCTTTTCCAGAAGCCTTGTAAATTCAGTCCTTGCTTTTACACTTACAAACTAATTAACCAAAAAACTTTTTCATCTTACCAAATTCATTTATTAATGAAACCTAATCTGTTGCTGATTGATTTTTGAGACATCCAAAGTCTGTCAATGTAATTGTTAATATATTAAATGAATCAACATATTTATATTGTAAAATGATATATTCTTAGAATTAAAAAAATCAATTCTCTAATTTTTAATCTTTAGTATCTTAATATTAATTTTCTTATTTTTCAACCTACTTAAGCTGGAGTAATACAAAACAGCTGTATACATACATCGGCAATGGTAGGCCAAGGAAACAAGGTGGTAATAACCCCTCCCCCCCAAATTTTCCCTCAGCATAAACTTTGCCAGTCACTGCTGAGTATATAACCTTTTTACACTTCAAAAGTATGACTAAAAAAAAAAAAAAGCAAAAAACCAAAAGTATGACTAAAACTCATATTAAATTTCTCATACTTGCGTAAATAACAATGTATATTATCTTTCTCCTATCATGATTTGACTTTGAACATATCTTGAGATGTTACTGTTTTTTTTGGCATTCCTTAGATACCACAAAGTTGGAAGTGCCTTTTTTGTGTGTATAAAAAGTAAATGAAATCTTTTTTTTTTATTAAACATCTATGTCAGTTGTTTAGTCAGACTATCATATGTAGTCATTATCTACCCATAATTCTTTTTTTGGAAAATTATATAGAATTTTTACACATGCCATCGATGAATGAAATGCAAAAGAAAAAAACAGAAAAAAAGATAGCTTTATTTTTCACTACAAAGCCATAGTTAAAAATACCGCAATACTCGTTGCATGTGGATCTTATGCAGTTATGTCAGGTTATCATGTCCTTTGCTAGGGCCTGTGATGGAAGACTGAGATTATCTTTTACTTTCACTACCTATTAGTTTATCATCCCTACATTAGTTGGGACTATCTAAACCTTGAACAATTCACTGGTATGGTATTTAAAATCCACTATTGGGTATGATAGGAAAGATGTAGGGAATTGGTGGTAATTGATTTATCCCCATCATACTGAACCTCCCGCTCCTCTTCCACTTTGTCCTCCCTTGGGCAATAATCACAGGGTCGAGCTGCCAATCTGTAGACTTAATTTTTTCCAGCAGTACCATCTGGCTCCTTGGCACCAGAAGTTATATTGGTTCTTTGTGGTTGCTGCTGAATTTGTCATATTGTTAGACAGCTGATGGGATGTTTCTTGCTATTTGATCCTAATTTTCTTTTAACTAATTATTGATTTTTATTTAGAGAATCTTCTTTAGCCATTTATGAGCTTGGTAGAATTTTATGGTGAAAAGAATAGAATGTACCTAGACAAATACTATGTGTCATCCTTGAGATTCTCCTCTCTGTATTGTGTTCTAGCTAGTTCTTTAACAACCCTCCCTTTCAAGAGAGATTAATTTAAAGTTAATTGTGGGGGTTTTCTGTTTCATTTAAAGCCTTCTACCTCTGTTTAAGAATTATTTCAGTGTGTATTTAAAATCCTGTTACGGTTGCTGTCATTTCCCAATAATGATTATTTAGAAATCCCTATCAGTGGCAAAGATAACCTTCTAATATCCAGCAATACTTTATCCCATTTAAAAGAATGACCATTTGTGTGTACCTTTTGTTTTATTTTGCAAATGATGTGGGTTTTTTTTTGTCATGCCTAATAACATCTATAAACAGTTTAAAGGAATAGTTGTGAAAAAAGCACATCTGAGTTTCAGTAATTAAAAAAAATTGCTGAAGCACACATTTCAATACACTTAAGCAGTTTTTTTTCATATTACATAGTAAACTGTACATGAAAGCAAAGAATTATTTGATTTTATCTATTTGTTTCTAAAGTAAAGATTATAAACAAGAGTTATTTATTGCTTAAAGTCTTAAAAGCAGCTGCGCATAAAGCAGTTCATTTTGACAAGTATTTATCATATTAGATTGTATTCATTTTTGAAACAAGTCTTTTAAAAAGTTTTAGAGGTACTCATTCATTATGAGTTCTTCTCCTGAGTTTACATTAGGTGTTATTAATCTACATTGGTTATAATAATGACAGGATACTTATATGTTAGAAATAATCATTTCATATCCTTATTGTTATTGGTATGTGGATGCTAGTGAGTTGGCTTGGATTATTTTAATACCACTGTACTAGAACCCTTCTAAAACCTGAAAAACTGAAGCCTATTAAAAACCTACTAAAAACTGGACTCTGTAGAACATTTTCATTTTATGTTAGATAACATATACAGCTAAATTGCTGTAATTTGGTCATGTTGTGATGTTAAACCCAGTTGTTTAATTGCTTTGGATTAAGTATATAGAGAAAAAGGAGCAATGAATGTCACTGTGTAAGAAGAGCTAAATCAGATGTCAGTGAAATGATTCATGTGCTAACTGGAATAGTTAACATGCATTTTACTCGACTGTCTAGCAGGAGGAGGTGGGCTATAGAAAAATGAATTCTTCACTAAATAATTTACAACAATTATATCAAATTTTAATAACTTCAGCTAGGAAGGCACACATGATTCATGTTCTCACAATCACCTACATTAGAGATTAATTGTGCTTTCTTTAAACAAAAATGTAGTCTTATAAATGTTTTTAATTGGTAAATCATGATTAGTTTTATCTTTATAGAACAGCATCATTTGATCAGTTCTTAGCTATAACTTAATGTGAAGCTAAAATATTGCAGTTAATCTGTTGTCTCAAATGCCAGCTCATTAGAATTTGCCCTAATATCAAAAAAAATGCTCTGAATTGTTTGTTGTCTTTATCTTAACTCAAATATGTAAAGGGGACAGTAGAGCATTTTTCTTTGGAATCACAGAGAGTTCAGTGACCTTTCTGTGGCAAATTATGTAGAAAGAAAATATTTATATTCATTTAAAATAACCTCCGTGAAGAAATAGTCTCATTACCCTGTTTGATCAATTTCTTGTAGCCTGAGCTGTAGCATGCTGCTATTGCCATTGGTTGATGGAATACACTGAGTAGTGGCTAATGGTGATGGTGCTCATCAGGAAGGGTTCAGCCAGCGGTCAGCAACAAATAATTCAAGACTGTTTCTAAGTTTGTGGCTGGTGGAATTTGCTTCTTGCCCCAAGCCAGCGGCATTGCTGAGCTGGGCTATTTGATTAGAAGAGAGGCATATTTGCTTCTTAGCAACTGCACATTTGCACAACCCATAGTCCTCTACTGCCTCTAAAGGTTTTCCTTTTGTGATGGTAGAATAATACTTTATTGTTGATTGATAGACAAAAGAGGTTCTAATCCAAGCAAGCTTATAGCCATTTTTGTTGTTGTTGTTGTTGGCTTTAAAAATTTTCATCTACACATAACATTTTTTGAAAAAGTATAGAATAAATATATATATAACGTAATAGGCATGGAAAACCCCAACAGTTAGAATTTTAATATGCATATTAGCAAGAAGGTTTGCACAGCATGAATACAATCACATACTGTTACTTCTTGCCCAGCAGGTTCAATGATAGGAAATCAGTTCTAATCCCAGTGTATGTTTGTACATGTATTTTTCCTGTTCTGGGTGTTTGTATCTTCTAACTATAATTAATCCTAGAGAAAATTTAACTAATAATATTGAAAGGAAAATTAATGTTACTAGAGCTGTTCTATATGGCTTTGTCAAATTTAGGAACTAGTCTTTATATGATTGGAAGTTACATTTTAAATTCTGATACAATGTAGATATAGAATTTGGAACATATTTCTGTAGCAATGAATCTGCAGAAGAAAACATATGTCTTTAATAGAAGACAAAGGTATTTATAACCCAGTAGTTAAGAAACAAGTGAGAAAAGATAGATTCGGGAAGGACAGTCTGAGTTTTACGATCCTATGAAGTCAGGACCGGAAAAAAACAGTTTTTTCCCCCCCATGGTTTTATGGCTTTTCTCCTTCAAACTATATGGTTAGGACTTGAGTTTCAAGATTTTAAGGAAGATGGTATAAAAAGTGATATGAGCGTAGATTATGTTAATTTTACTGTTGCATTATTTTTTGATAATTAAAAAATACCTACTATACCTTAGAGCAATAACATAAAAGCTGTTCGGGCCCATATATTTTGATATATAATTTAAATCCATTATTTTGTATAAATTGTTGAGATAATTCCTAGTAAAATGAAATTGCACGTATAGGACATATAAGGTTGAATTTTTTTATATTCTTCTATGATGTTATATTAGAATGTATGACTTTTTTCCAACTTAAGGGATTTTTTTTTCTATTTTGTCTCATAAGCTTCATGACAGGTATGAGAATTTCCATAATTTAAAATGAACAACAAAAAGTGCATTGGTGTGAATTTTCCAGTTAACAAATCTTGTAACGTGTTTTGGGATTTGGGGAAAGTTAAAGCAAGTGCAGACATTAACACAGACATAAAGTGTATATGGGCAAATACTCTCAATTCCCAATAAAAGGACCTTAGGGCATATCAGTATGCATAATATGACCATCACTGTATTTACTTTCTAATAAATAGCCACTTTAGTGGCAACCTAGAGCCCAAAAAAGGGAAAAGGAGTGAGGCTGAGTGATTTGATATTTCAAGGCAGTAATATGCCCCATCGTATCAAGCAGCTGTCCCTTTGCAATTTCAGTTAACATCCTTGAAACAATTCCTTTAAGAACAAATTGGACCTCCAGGAGGAAATGGAAAATACTTTTAAGAATGATTTTGAATTGTTTAAAAATTAACATGCCTGCAAGTAAATTGCCAAACTTAGGATGTGAGTTTGATGTTATTGAAATTAAGATTATGGCTTTTACGAACATTTTATTTATAAGGTAAATTATGGGAATTTGATGTATTAAGGAAAATGTTCTTTAAATTACTAAACTATCTTGCAAATAGTTGTAGAAATGGCATTTTAAAAACTCTAATCTACTACATTAAAATTACTTGTATTTATTAGTCTATATCATTAGGTGACATTTATTGCTAAATGTCCTTCCCCCTATTAATGATTTCTTATTTTGGGGTACATGGTAAAAGGCAGTTTTCTTAGTGGGGCTTTATAACAATTGTCATCTACAGATAGGGGGAACAATTGTATCATTAACTATGTTCTTCCCGCCATCTTCCATTGTGACTGTAAGTACAAAGTAATGTACAAAATGATGGCCTTTTGAACTTCAATTTTTACACATAGGTCCATTTATTGGGAGAGAAGAGTAACAGGGACAAGTAAAGGTTTCTAATTCTCTTCTAGGTAAGGAGAATACAGGAGTAGGTAAGGAGTAGTTAGCGGCATTGAAGCAGTTGATGGGATTTTATTAAATCTTTATCAGAGATTTCAGTGCACAGTGATGCTGAGCATCTTTTCAGGTTTGTGGGCCATCTTTATGTCTTTTTTGGAAGAATGTTCAGATCCTTTGCCCACTTTTTAATCAGATTGATTGATTTTATTTATTTATTTATTTATTTATTTATTTATTATTTATTTATTTATTTATTTTGGTGTTGAGTTATCTAAGTTCTTTATATATTTTGGATATTAACCTCTTATTGACTCTATCATTTGCAAATATCTTCTCCCATTCAGTAGGTTGCCTTTTTGTTTTGTTGATGGTTTCCTTCACTCTGTAAAAGATTTTTATTTTGATGCAGTCCCAATAGTTTGTTTTTGCTTTTGTTTTCCTTGCCTCAGGAGGCATATCGAGAAAGATGTTGCTATGACTGATGTCAGAGACATTACTGCCTATGTTATCTTCTAGGATTTGTAGTTTCAAGTTTCACATCACATTTAGGTCTTTAATCCATTTTGAATTTATTGTTGTGTATGGTGTTAGAAAGTGGTCCAGTTTCATTCTTTTGCATATAGCTGTATAGTTTCCCTAATACCATTTATTGAAGAGACTGTCTTTTCCCCAAATATGTAAACAGCCTAAGTACCCAACTACAGATGAATGGGTAAGGAAGATGTATGTGTGTGTGTGTACACACAGGCACACACACTCACATATATACACAATGGGGTAATATGCAGCCATAAAAAGGTTGGTATCCTGCCATTTGCATAATGTGGATGGACCTAGAGGGTATTGTGCTAAGTGAAGTAAGTCAGACTGAGAAAGACAGATACCATTTGATTTTACTCATATGTGGACTCTTTAAAAACAAAATGAATGAATAGACAAAAAAGCAGAATCAGCCTGTAAATACAGAGAACAAACTGATGGCTGCCAGAGGTTGGGGGAGTGGTGAGCAAAACTGTTGAAGAGGTTTGGGAGATATAGGCTTCTAGTTATGGAATGAATAAGTCATGGGAATTAAAGGTACAGCATAGGGAATAGAGTCAATGATACTGTAATAGCCTTGTGTGGTGACAGATAATAGCTACACTTTTGGTGAGGATGGCATAATATATGGAGAAATTTAATCACTGTTGTACATCTTAAACTAATGTAACATTGTATGTCAGCTATACTCAGAAAAAAAATTAAGAAAAAAAAAGAAACTTCAATACACAGGTGGCTTCCTGAGGTCTTTAAGGTAAAATCTCTAGAGAAATATATCAGAATAAATTTCAGTGGCATACATACATGTTACCGAAGAAGCTATGTCTCAGAGAGATTAGGTGATTTGTCCAAAGCCACACAGCAAGAAATGGTGGAGTTGAGGTAGAAATTTAGGTCTTTTTCTTTTTTCCTCCAAACCTATTATCTTTCTTTTTTAGAGCACTAATACCTGTCCCTCAGGCTTGTAGTATTTAGGAACATGTGGCTTGGATGCTGACATGCAGATGAAACCTCTGATACTAGCTTTGTGACCTGGCCAAACTATTTGGCTTCTTCAAAGTTTACTTTCTAGTTAGATTAACATAAGGATTATAATATCTGTTTGCATGAGGTTGAGGATCAGAAGAGATAATCTGTGTACATTTTGTGAATCTGAAAATACTTTATAGTAAGTGATTATTGTTGTCCTAATTTAACAGCACATCTAAGTTCCAGATAGTTCAAAGAAGTTGAATTCGTGTTTCTTGATTTCTATCCATGGGAATTATAGACTTTTCAGTTCTGGAAGGAACTTAGAAAACCACTTAACATGCTATTTCCTCATCTTATAAGTGAATATCTATGACTTATTATGCTTAGTTGGCTTCTCAGGGTCACCTGTCAAATTAATGGCATCACCACCACTACTAGCACCATTTATTGGACTTTTATGTACCAGGCACTGTGCTGGGTATTTCCCATGTATTATTTCGAGTCCTAATAATATCTTTATGTAGGAAGTGTTATACCTATTTTGATGATAAAGAAAGTGAAATTTAGGATGATCTCACTTGCTAAAGTAGAAAAGCCAGGATTTGAACCAGAATCTATCTGACTGCAGTGGCCATGTTCGTAGTACAATGTAAACTGCCTCCCAAATGCCAGGAATGAAACTTCAGCCTCTGACTCCAATTAGTGAAACATGGGCTTCTCACACCACATCTAAATTTTCTTTAAAGAATATGTTAGTATTAACAAGTGTAAAATTTGAGTCATTTAAGTAGCCTTTTAAAAAATGAATTTCTTTTCTAGTTATATGAGAGGATTCCAAGATGATAGGATTCCTATATATATATATTTTTTTTTTTTGAGAGAGAGTGCATGTATGTGCATGTATGAATGGGAAGGGGCAGGGGGAGAGGAAGAGGGAGAGAATCTCAAGCAGACTCCATGCTGTCAGGGAGCCTGACTGGGTGGCCCTCAATCCCAGGATCCTGAGATCATGACTCCAGCCAAAATCAAGAGTCTGATGGCTCAACTGACTAAGGCACTCAGGAACCGCCCCCCATGTTGGTTTTTTGAATGGATTTCTTTTTCAAGGATAGTTCTGAAAAAGAGGTCTGATTTGTGGTTATCAAAGGCAGGGGGTAGAGATGGTGGGGAAATTGGATGAAGATGGTCAAAAGGTACAAACTTCCAGTTGAAAAGTAAATAAGCACTGGAGAAATAATACACAACATGATGGCTGTAGTTAACACCGCTAGATGGTATATTTGAAAGTTGCCAAGAGAGTAGATCCTAAAAGTTCTCATCACAAAGGGAAAAAACCATTAAAAAAATTATTGTTGTAACTGTATGAGGTGATGGATGTTAATTAAATTTATTGTAGTGGTCATTTCACATTATATGTATGTCAAGTCATTATGCTGTACAGTTTAAACTGATACAGTGCTATTTATCAACTTGTCAATGGGAAAAACATAAAAGTGATCTGGTCACCACTTGGGAGGCTCTTGAAATAAGAACCAGATGAAAAAATCCTGGTTTTTGCATTTTGATTTTAGAAGGTAGAGTGTCAAATCTTAAAAACAAGTCAGAGGAAGTTGAATAGACTAGGTAATGGACACAGGAAAAGGAGGGATCAGAGAGAACTCAATTTAGGTTCAATGACAAGAAAATTGATTTTGGCATTTATTCATTCAGCAAATATTTAGGGAGCACCTACTCTGCTTGATAATTCCTATTATAAATGCTGGAGGCACAACTCTGAAAGGATAAATGGTTCTTGGCAGTGATGATAATGTTGGGTAGGTTGGTTAGAGCATGGATAGTGTAGATGCTCATGGTATAGCCAGGTGAAGATGTTTGTTGGAGTCCTGAAACTCTGCTGTGAAGTTAGAAGATGAGAAGACAGGAGTAGAGATAAGAAAGATGAGGGCATCTCTCTCTCTCTCTCTCTCTCTGGTATATTTTTTAATTGGAGTTCAATTTGCTGACATATAGTATAACACCCAGGGCTCATCCCGTCAAGTGCCTCCCCCCCCAGTGCCTGTCACCCAGTCACTCCAACCCCCCCACCCACCTCCCCTTCCACTACCCCTTGTTCGTTTCCCAGAGTTAGAAGTCTCTCATGTTCTGTCTCCCTCTCTGATATTTCTCATTCATTTTCTCTCCTTTCCCCTTTAATCCTCTTCACTCCATATGAATGAGACTATATAATATTTGTCCTTCTCCGATTGGCGTACTTCACTCATCATAATACCCTCCAGTTTTATCCACGTCGAAGCAAATGGTGGGATTCATCATTTCTAATGGTTGAGTAATATTCCACTGCATAGAGACCACATCTTCTTTATCAATTCATTGAGGGCATCTCTATAAAATATGAGGTCACCTGTAAACTCATCAAAGGCATAGAAATGTAAGAACAAGGGGTATTAATGAGAAAGAAAGAAAAAGCTGCAATAGCATTGAGAGTAATTTGAGTGGGAATTAGGATGGCAGTATGTCAGAGAGAAGAAAGAGACAGCTTACATTTAGAGAATAACAGAAGAAGTAGGTCGGTCACTGGATGTGAGAACTGAAAAAAAATGAATGTATTTAACAAGGAGAAGATTATTGTTGATCTTAAAGCAATTTGAATTATTTTTGCTACGTTATTACTCACTAAAGCCCATGCTTAATTCAGATTTTCTTGGTTTTTACCTAATGTCCTTTTTCGGCTCCAGGATCCTATCCAGGATACCACATTACAATTAGTCAGTATGTCTCCTTAGGTCTCCCTTAGCTGGAACAATTTTGCAGACTTCCTTTGTATTTAATGGTCTTGACAGTTTTGAGGAGTATGAGTCATCTATTTTATAAAATGTCCCTTAATTGGGATTTGTCTGATATTTTTGTCATGCTTAGACTAGGGTTCTGGATTTTTGGGAGGAAGACCACAGAAATATAATGCTGTTTTCATCATTCATATCAAGATACCTGCTGTCATTATGACTTGTCACTGATGGTGTTAATCTTTACCTCCTATCTGAGCTGTAGTGTCACTCAGATTTCTGCCCTGTAAAATTACTCTTTTCTCCCTATTTTAATTATTTTTTAACCTGTTAAATTTTGATATAGTTTCCATTTATAGAAAAGTTACAATGATAATACAAGGAGTTCCTTTATACCCTCTACTTAGATTCACCAAGTGTGAATCTCTCCATATATATAAAAAATATATCCATATGTATACATATATATAAAATATATATATGTATTTTTTCTTTTGTTCTGAACTATCTGGAAGTAAGTTGGCAACATTGTGCCCTTTTATTCCTAAATAGTTAAGTATGTATTTCCTAAGCACAAGAACATTTCTCTTTCATAACCTGTACATGATTGTCATTAGAAAATTTCACATTCATTATTACTATATTATCTATCCATAATCCTTAGTCAAATTTTATTATTTATTCTAATAATGTCCTTTATAGTTGTTTCCAATTCTAAGATCATGATCCCATCCAGAATTACAGATTGCCTTTAGTTATCATGCCTCCTTGGTATCTTTTACTATGAGACAGTTGCTCGGCTTTTCTTTGTCTTTCTTGACTATGACAGAGTACTGGCCAATTATTTTATTGACTGCCCCTCAATCTGGGTTTGCCTGATGTATCCTTGTGATAAGATTTGGGTTGTGCATTTTTGGCTGGACTTCCCACAGATGTGATGTTCTGTTTTTTTCAGTACTTTGTATTAGGAGGCAGATGATATCTGTTTGTTCCAATATTAGTGAGGTTAACTATGGTTACTTGGCTAAGCTGATGTTTTTGTGGTTTCTTCACTCTAAACTTCCTGTTTTTTCTGTTGTAATTAGAAATTAAGAGAATACTTTAAGACTTTCAAAGTAGCCTGTTCTTCATTGAATTTTCACATGCTAGTTTCAGTATTCATTAATGCTTTTCTAGTTGTATGTTTATTGGCATTCCATTAAGAAAATACTTTCCTTTCTCAGTTTATTTATATTAGTATATATTTACAGGTTATTATGTTATTCAGTGTTTATAGTCTGTTACTGTCCTTTACTGTCATTATTTTGATGCTAAATTGTCCCAGATATGGTCAGTGGGAACCCTTTCAAGTTGATTACTGTGTCCATGTAATATGTTCCCATTAGTTTTTGAGTACTTCATATAACAAGATGTATCTGGTCCATTTGTACCCAAGTCCTGGAATCAGCCTTTTCTTTAAGAAGCCTTGGTTCATTTTAGTGGTGAATGATATTTAGATACCAAAATCTAGGTGCTTGATGTGCTTAAGCTACTGGTGAGTCATTGCATCTAAATTCTTGTAGTTGGACAGAGCTAGAAAATATGTCTTCTACATGAATATTTAAACATATTTGCACATATTTGTATTTATTTTTCTGTCTTTTGTGGTAACTAGTTTCCAAGAGGTCCCCTTAGTGAGCCATATTTTTTAGTGTTCACATTTTCCTCTAGAATCTGGGCTGGCCCTGTGACTTGCTTCTGACAAATAGAGTATGATGGAAGTGATGCTATGTGACTTCTAAGGATGGGTCATGAGAAACCTTGCAGCTTTTTCTTGGGCCTCTTAGAATGCTCACTCTTGGAATGCTTTCTCTTAGAACCCAGCTGTTTTGCTGTGAAAAGACCATGTGCACATGCTCTGGTTGGTAGCTCCTGATGAGCTCCCAGCTTGTAGACAACACCAACTGTTTGCCATGTGATTAAGCCATCTTGTATGTTCCAGCCCAGTTGAATCTCTGGATGACTATACCTCAAACAGTATCACATGGTAGAATAGTGAACCTAACCAGTCAACTCATTAGACTATTTTCAAATGTAGCTTTTATTATTATTCAGGTATGGTGAGGCCAAAAGATCAGGAGATGACTGCCATTGAAAAGATAGTTTGTTACATTACCTAAGAGGAGGAGGCACACCATGCTATGCAGGGCCACATGGGGCAAGCACGAGGATTATTCAGGAGGCGGAGGGAGAGAGGGGAAGATGTAGGCAAGAGATTTTATTGTAGTTTCTCTGAGAAAGGCAAGGGTGGATAAGTAGGTTTAGGATTGGCTAGTTTGAATAATTCCAGTAAGCTCTTTGGACACAGCAGGAGTCCCTATTTCTCTAGTAGCTCTGGAAAGATTAAGGCAGGTAGCTAGTGACCTGGAGTGTTAGAGCTAGATAAAGAGGTGATGGTGGTGGTACAGGATTTAGGATTAGTTGGTTTGCATATGAAAGTCACAGAATTGTCTAGTCCTGGGGGGTACTCTCTTCAGAATCAGCTGTCTCAGGTGCCAGAAGATCAGAAAATACAGAAAATAAAAAAGGTATGATTAACACAATTATAGGAGATAGCAAAATGATTATTCTTTTAAGCTACTACTTAGTTTTGTGATAGTTTGGTATGCACCTTGTGTATCTAAGACTGTCTTTATTTACCCATCTACTTATCCACCTATCCACTCTCCTACCTACCTACCTACCTGCCTACCTGCCTACCTGCAATAACTATTTTTTTTTTCCTGCGATAACTATTAATTCACTTTGGTAACTCCAATTCCAGTCTAACACCACAGGCTACATTCTGGTCTTTTTCCTTTCCATTTCTGTAATTCTCTTCTTCATTAGTGAGAAACTAAGCTGCCATCATTCTCGACATATTTACTCTGTTCAAACCTTTAATTCAAAGAAAGTAGCTTCAGAATTGCTAACCTATACAATGAGAAGCAAATTTATAATTAGAGTTAAGTGTTCATAGTTTATTAGATAAAATTACATACAAAAATGCATAAATTATAGTTTGAGGCTCAGTGACTTCTGAAAATGCATACACTTCATGTAACCTATGCTACTCTCAAAATATAGAATATTTCAATTCCTCAGAACATATCTTCATGCTTTTCTCCAGTCAGTGCCCAGCACTTGCCCTATCCCACCCTAAGCTGAGCCTTCTGCTTTTTCTTTGCTAAAGGTTAGTTTTACCTGTTTTAGAATATTCTTAATACTCTCTACCTCCTCTACTGGTACTGCCCTATTCTAAGATACCATAATTTTTTACCCCTTGGCTTCTAAAAATCTCTGTACTTATAATTTAATTGGCTGGTTCCTAAGCTTTTCTCCACATTAGTATCACTTAATCCCAGATATTTTGATTTAGGTGGGATGGCTGTGGCTTTGGCATTGGAACTTTTAAAAAGCTCCCTGCGGGGATGCCTGGGTGTCTCAGCGGTTGAGCGTCTGCCTTTGGCCCAGGGCGTGATCCTGGGGTCCCGAATCGAGTCCCGCGTCAGGCTCCCTGCATGAAGCCTGCTTCTCCCTCTGCCTGTGTCTCTGCCTCTCTCTCTCTCTCTGTGTGTGTTTCTCATGAATAAAAAAATAAATAAAATCTTAAAAATAAAGCTCCCTGGGAAACTCTAATGTGCAGCCATGTTTGGGAACCACTTGTCTCATCCGTTTCAGAACTTAAGAGGACCTAATTATAGGGACTTCCATTATGGTGGTCTTCTCTGTTATATTGCCTCTCTAGTTCAGTAAACATTGAGAATGTGCTTTGGATTGGCTTTAATCAGACATAAAAAAATCTAAATGATGCTGAGGTTATCTGTTGACAACAATGTCATTAATATAGCAATATATTAACCACTAAAAGAAATTAATTTCTTTTAGTGGTTAATATATTGCTATATAAGACATGATATACATCTGTCATTAGTTGTAAAAAAATAACATTTTTTCCATTTATCAGAAACTAAGCATGCTCTTTTTATTATGACAATATTTTTTGAACACTTGCTATGTGCTAGGCATAGTGTTAATTGCTTTATATGGATCATGTTGTTTAATCTTTATAACAACTTTATACAGTAGGAATTGTTATGCCTCTTTTACACAAGAAGAAGTTGAGATATAAAGAGGCTAGGTCACATGGCTACTAATATAGTATATATTAGTTGTATATAGTTTGATGAGGTTCATCAAACCTGAGCAGTTTAATTCCAGGACCTGCCTGCCTTTTTGTTTTGTTTTTGTTTTTGTTTTTTCCTATTGTGATAGAATGCACATTACATAAAATTTACTATTTTTTAACACTTTTAGGTGTACAATTCAGTGGTCTTGAGTACATTCACAATGTTGAATAACCACTGCTGTTTCCAGAATGTTTTCATCATTCCAGATGGAAACTCTGTACTCATTTAACAATAATTCCCATCTCCCCTCCCCCTGCCCCTCTACTCTACTTTGTATCTCTTTGAATTTGCCTATGTTAGGTACCTCATAAGAATGGAATTATATAATACTTATCTTTTTATGTCTGGCTTTTTTCACTTAGACATAACTTTTTCAGGGTTTATCTGTGTTGTAGCAAGTATCAGAATTTCATTCCTTTTTCAAGGTTGAATAATATACCACCATATGTATATCCCACAATCTGTTTATCCATTCATTTGTTGATGGATACTTGGGTTGTTTCTACCTTTTGGCTCCCTATGAATAATGGATAGCCTGCACTTTTAACCACAGTCCTATACAGATGTGTAGTTATTTATTGCTGCCTAGCAAATTACCTAAAACCAACATATTATATTATTTTTTTATTTGTTAGTAGATAATAAACATTTTATTATTCTCACATTTCTGGGGGTTAGGAATTTGTGACTAGTTTATGGTTCTGGCTTGGGCTCTCTCATGAGACTACAGTCAATATATTAGCTGAGGCCACATTCATCTGAAAGTTTGACTGGAGGTGGAGAATCCACTGTCAAAATGACTCATTCACATGGCTACAAGTTGGTGCTGACTATTGTTCTCCTCACATGGGCCTTTCTGCTGGCTGCTTGAGTGTACTCATGACACTTTCCCCAGAGCCAGTGATGCAAAAAAGAGCCAAGTGAAGGCTATATCCTTTTTATGACCTATCCCCAGAAGTCATATAGCATCACTTGAGCTGCATGCTATGCATTAGATGCAGATCATTGAAGCTGACTTGTATTCAAGGGGAAAGGTATTAGTCTTTATCTTTTGAAGGAAGGAGTGTCAAGGAGTTTGTGAACATATTTTAAAATCACCACAACTGGTATACATGAAGAAGAAAATAAGCATTAGTAACAGAAGTAATCCCTTCTAAAATTGTGGTATATATCCGTCTAGAGACATTTTTGGTGTATGTCTAACCTCATATATACTGTTTTATATTCTGTTTTTTTTCCATATTGTATACTAGAAACATGTTTCTATGTATTGTGTTTTTCTATATACTGATTGTTAATTATTCAAATATTTGTCCCAAATGGTATTTCATTGTTGTTTTAATCTGCATTTCTTTTTGTCTCATTTTTGAGATATAACTGACATATAACATTGTTGAATTTTTTTTTATTACTAGTAATGGTGAATGTTTTCATGTTATTATTTGTACTTTTTGTGAATTGCCTTTTCATATATTTGCTCATGTAAAAATTTGGCTTGTTATTTTTCTTTATAAAATGCCCATTATGTGTTAAGGATTCTAAAACATTATCATTAGGTTGTAAATATTTCTTCCTTGCTTATTATTTGTATTAATGGTTTAAGAAAAATAAAGTGTAGAATTTTAGAGTTAGGTTAACAAAAGAATTCTAGTCCAAAGCTTCTGATTTATAGATGAAGATGCCTTATTTTCTGTTTCTCCAGACTCATCCTATCCTTCTTCCACCAGATCTTAACCTATTATATTCACTTGCCCAGATATACTGTGCTCTGCTCACTAAAGAATAGCATGGGGACACCTGGGTGGCTCAGTGATTTAGCACCAGCCTTTAGCTCAGGGCGTGTTCCTGGGGTGCCGAGATCGAGTCGCACATTGGGCTCTCTGCATGGAGCCTGCTTCTCCCTCTACTTGTGTCTCTGCCTCTCTCTCTGTGTGTCTCTCATGAATAAATAAATAAAATCTTTTTTAAAAAAATAAAGAATAGCCTGCATTTGTTGCTATTTGCATTTAACAGGGAAGCCTTCCTTAACCCCAATTAACCACTGATGATGTATTAGTAAAAGCCACCAGGTTGTGGGAGAGGTTTTGACTTTTTAAAAATTAAGCAACTTGTGGGACACCTGGCTGGCTCAGTTGGTAGAGCATGTGACTCTTGATCTCAGAGTTGTGGGTTCAAGCCCCATGCTGGGTGTAGAGATTACTTTAAAAAAAATAAAAATCTTAAAAAAAATGTAAGCAACATGCTAGGTTTCTTCAATGATGCTCGGTATGCTTCCTGTATCTTTTCATAAGACCATATTTTGATCATGCGTTTGTTGCTCAGCAAATCTAGACAGAACATGGGGGCTTAAATGACATACTGTTGTTTATACTTCATTTCTTCCCAAAATGGAATTGAAGAGACTGAACTTTCATTATTTCACTTACAGTGCTGAGAATTTTACCTTGTTAATAGATAGATGTTGGTTAGATTAAATTCACCCCACTTCTAAAGTTATCAAAATGAGGTACTTATTAGTGAGAAGAAAAATTCAAATATCTGCTTATGAGTTTATCCATCCTATGATCTAAGAAAAGGTTAAAATATTTAATACTTAGATAATTAAATCTTATTACAAAGCTTAGAGATTTCTGGTGGGAAAATGTGGTATGACTTAATATTAGGATATTCATCAAAAGGAATAAATTATTTACTGGGAAGGAACAACATCTGAATCTTTTACATTCTTCTTTGGCTGTATATAATTACTGAAGTGTATCTATCACAAGTGATAAAGAACTTGGCTCAAGTTTCAAAGATGCGAGAATTTGATTGTATAAACTGAAGGAAGTACTGTGTAGCAAGAGTAATGCTGAGTTTTGGTGACTCTTATACATGGTTAGGATTTTTTCTGTTTATATGATCGAATGTCTTTAATTTGGACACAAACATTTTATCTACTTTCAACCGATCTTGTTTTCTCTACCCCTTTAAGCATTTCTCCCTACTCCATTATATGAAGAAAATTATTATAGATGATTTATATTGGCTTTATACTTTTTTTTTTTGAGATTTATTTATTTACTTTAGAGAGACAGGGTAGGGGCAGAGGAAGAGGGAGAGAATCTCAAGCAGTGAGATTGAGATTGAAGTGAGTATGAAGCCCAGTGCACGCTTTGATCCCAGGACCCTGAGATCATGACCTGAGCCAAAACCAAGAGTCAGATGCTTGAGCTCAGTCAACTGACTGAACACTCAGGCACCCCAGGCTTTGTACTTGCCATAAATAAAAATAAATAAAAACTCCCATAAATAAAAACTTAAATTTTACTAATCCCTGTACTAAAAAATATAAAAGACCATGAATTATACCATGTCCAAAAAAATGGGAGTGAACTTTAAAAATAATTGGGCTCCTGCCAGGGTTAGCATCTCAATTGATTATAGAACCAGATGACTTTAGGGAATTTTCTTCTTTGTTTTTAATTTATTATAAAGATTTTCAAATAGAAGGATTGGATTAAGCAGCTTCAGCTAATATATCAGATTCTTCATAGATACTTACCTAATCTCTTACTCTGGTCTTTGTTTCTTTTGAGCTCTAATTTCCTAGGATAGGCATATTTCTTGACAGCCAGGTGAATTAATTGTTCTTAAAGCCTGGATCTTGCTACTTAAAAAGTCCATCAATGGGGGAACCTCGGTTGCCCCAACCTGGCTCACTGGTTGAGCGCCTGCCTTTGGCTCAGGTCATGATCCTGGGGTCCTGGGACTGAGTCCCACATCAGGGTCCACAGGGAGCCTGCTTCTACCTCTGCCTATGTCTCTGCCTCTCTCTGTGTCTCTCCACGAATAAATAAATAAAATCTTAAAAAAAAAGAAAAAGTCTGTCAGTGTTAGCAAGTGCAGAACCTGACTCACCTCATTCCTCCACTTTTAGAAATTAAGAATGTTTATTTTGATATGTGTGAGAATCATCAACTGTGAGAAGTAAAAGTGGTCTCATAGATTATTTTACAGATGAGGAGACTGAAGGACTGATGTGCTAATAATTCATCCAAGATAACAGCCTATTAGTGGCAGAAATGCTTCTTTAATTGAACGATGTGTCTCTCATTTAGGATTAAGACTTTTTATCTCTTGCCCTTATTGGCCTAATTTCCTTGCCAGATGATATGCAATAATAGCCACTACTTTTACTGTTAAATAAAAAATAATCTTTTTTTTTAAAGATTTTTTATTTATTTATTCATAGAGACACACAGAGAGAATGAGAGTCAGAGACACAGGCAGAGGTAGAAGCAGGCTCCATGCAGAGAGCCTGACGTGGGACTCGATCCAGGGTCTCCAGGATCATGCCCTTGGCTGTAGGCAGCACTAAACCGCTGAGCCACTGGGGCTGCCCAATAAAAAATAATCTTAAAACTCACAATAAAGAAACCTTTCATACAGGATTTGCCGAGATTTCATATATTGTATGATTTTTTCTTAAGATTTTATTTATTTATTTTACAGAGAGAGCATAATCAGGGGGAGCAGTAGTCAGAATGATAGGGAGAAGCAGGCTTGGCTCCCCCCTGAACAGGTAGCCTGATGTAGGTCTCGATGTGGGGCTTGATCCCAGGATTGGGATCATAACCTGAGCCAAAGGCAGACACTTAACCTGTGGAGCCACCCAGGTGTCCCACTCATGTATTATATGGTTTAAGAGTTGTCAATCCTCTCCCCAGTCTGTGGTGGTAAAGTGGCTTCTCTTTTCTGGATACTGAGCTGTGAGGACTTTTTATGTAAGGGTAGTTCACTTAAGACTTTCAATTTCTAATTCTAGGGCACAAGGTTAAGGAAAGAGCACTCTGGAGGCTCTCTGAAACTTTTTCTTATCTTGGAGAATTAAAGTTTAATTTCTGGTCAAGCTAGTTTTGTTAAGGAGAGTTGGTAACTGCCTATTTCACATGCAGAATTTTCAAGTCAGGGGGAAAGTAAGCTTATAGGTTATCCTAGAAATAGCAGGTAGGTAAAGAAGTTTAGCATTTTAGAAATAAGGTCCTCATTTCTAGCAAACTCCATGTCACTGCTAGTCTGAAGTAGCCTAATTGTCATTAGGAAAGAATTGGTTTCTTAAAAAGGAAAAATAATGGGGAAAACTTCTTAAGAGCTTTATTACATTCTTTCTCATGAAATTATTTCTGCAACGTATTGATTAATATCTAACTTTAAGAATTTTATGTAGGCATTTCACCATTATGATTTTGAAATATGGAAAGTCCTTGCAAATATTCTTAGATTGCCTTCTGTCTGTCTGCCTTGTAAAAGATCCTTTTAGTTAAATGGACCATCCTCCTTAAATGATGTCATTAGCTCAGATTGAAAAGACATTGCCTGCAGGGAAATCATTTAATTGAACTAAAGTGCCTTATTTCTGTAGATCTGGGAGCATCTCACTCACTCTTATCTTCAGATTAGATAATTTATATCAGATAATTTTTTCAACTCTATGAATGATAAAATGTTGAGAAGTAATCTCCCTTTTAAGGTATTTTGGTGTTTCATAGTTTTCCATTTATATCAAAGTTAGAATCGATGGTTCTTAATATGTAGACTAAAGTCTTATTTTCAGATTAAAAAGTGTCTTATTTCATTAGACTAAGTTATTTATGCATTTGCATTATACAGGTCAGTGGTTTCAAAATAAATGTTTGTGACTTCTATAGAAATAAGTAGTTTTGCTCTTGAGATCTTTCCTCACTTTTGCTATCATTTTTGTTTGTTTTTTTTAAGTAAGGTTTATTGAGGTATCATTTACATAAAAAATTCATCCTTTTATATGTGTAGTTTGTTGGTTTTTGACAAATGTATGTGGCTAACCACTACCGCAGAGTCCAGATAAGATATAGAACATTGCCATCACTATAAAGAGTTCCCTTATGCCCCTTTGTAGTCAATCCCTTGTTTCCATTTCCAGCTCCTGGCAGCCATGATCTAATTTTTGCTCCTATAGTTTTGTCTTTTCCAGAAGGTCGTATGAGTGGAATCATGCAATTGGTAGCCAGGGAAGTTTGGCTTCTTACAATATACCTGTGTTGTTGCGTGTTTACTTCATTTCTTTTTATTTTTGAGTACTCTTTCATCATTGTATGGATGTACCACCACTTGTTTATCCATTCACTAATGATGAATACTTGATTAATATAATATGAGTAAACCCACTATAAATGTTTGAGACAGGTCTTTGTGAAGGCATATGTTTTATTTCTCTTAGAAGTGGGATTTTTGGGTCATATGATAAATGTATGTTTAACTTTGTAAGAAACTCCCAAATTGGGGAGCCTGGGTGGCTCAGTGGTTTAGTGCCGCCTTCAGCCTACGGCCTGATCCTGGAAATCCAGGATCAGGTCCCATGTCAGGCTCCCTCTGTAGAGCCTGCTTCTCCCTCTGCCTGTGTCTCTGCCTCTCTCTCTCTCTCTCTCTCTCTCTCTCTCTCTCTCTCTCTCTGTCTCTCACAGATAAATAAAATCTTTAAGATAAAAAAAGGAACTCCCAAATTGTTTTACCAAATTGCCATACCATTTTGCATTCCCACCAGCAATGAGAATAACAGTTGTTATGTACCCTCACCAGTGCTTGTTGGTATTTTCTGTCTTTTCATTTTAATCTTTCAAGTAGGTATATTAGGGATTGTGCTACTTTTTAATTCTACTGCTTACTTATCATAATTTTAATCCTGAATCATAAGAATTTAAAATCAGGAGCAACCAAAACATAGCAACTACCTACTTATTAGTTGAATCTGTTTAAAGATACTGGATTGGTTTGGTTCATGATTCTAAAACTGATTATAATCATCCTAGTTAAAAAAAAATTCAGTTGAACTCAGTGCATTCTAATCACTTTGGTTGTTGTAGAATTGAAATCACTATCATCAAGTATACCAGTCATATTTCTAAATATGCGACGTAATAATGCTGGTTGAAGCAACACATGACTCTTCATCTCTTGGAGTTTGTCCTGTTAAGAAAGATTTTATTGAATTTTCTTGGCAACTATGTATATGCTGCTGCTTTTCTACTTGGATTAGCATTATTTTGAAAGGGGGATATTTACATGTAGGTTAAGGGTGAGTGAATATGGTCCAAAGTTTTCTTTACAATTTCCAAAGCATTAATTGTTTTGTCTTGGATGCCTGAAAAAACTTAGAAATGCCAGGATATTAGTAGTAAAACATGAAATGTTTTATTAAAATCACTAATATGTGAAGTCTCCTATAGCACCAAATAGAGCAGTAGATGAAATCACGTTGGTAATTGAATTATGTCTAGTAAAACCTATTCCCAGGATTTCTTCTGAAAGCTGGTTTGCTCTTAAATAACTGTGCTTCCTATTTTCCTGTATCAAAATGTTTTGTAACTCTTGATGTAAAACTCACATGTAAGATTTCGAAAAGTTCACCTTATTAAATTCAGATGATTTCATGTTATACCGCACTTCTACAATCATTTGATATGAACCTCACCAAAATCAGTTGCAACAACATTCAATTTTCTCCCAGTCTCTAGTTCATTGCTAGGTCAGCAAACTTGTATGGAGAAGAGAATGAAAGGGCACACTGGTCTGAAACAGGTAATAGGCAGCTTTTTGTATCCAGGTGAGAAGGTTCTTTGCTTCCAGACCTAAGTAATTACGGGGGTAAGAATCCTCCGATAATTCAGCCAATAAAGGTGTTTAATGATAGAATGAACAGTTAGAGGTGATGATTAATTAGCCTGGGCACTTTGGGCTGGCCAGTGTGCACACAGTAGTACATACTGGCCATCAGCTGGTAAGCACGCAGTCTTGTAAAGGGCTTTCTGCTCTGACACTGGTCATATATCATTGCAGCTGTGCCCTTTGATTACTGGGAGGGCTTGCAGAGTGATTAATAGCCAGGATCAATGTTTCTGCCCAGCACATGACATTTGGTCACAGAGCAACCATATACTTATTCCCCTTTGGCACAACGCTTAGGAGGAATGAAGGATGAGACCTGCCAATTTATAGCTGAGGAGCTTCCAGTTTATAAAATGAGTCAACTTTGACTGTACAAAATTATTCCCCATTGAAATAATTAGTGCAGCATTAAACACAATTAGAACTAAAACTACAGGAGCATGCTTGCTGAATTCAAGCCAGTTGACAGATGGTTAAGTCCTGATATTTGGCTGCCTACGATGACCAAGAGTTATTATTTTGCTGAGAAAATGAAAAAGCTTGAAAGTAAACAGTGGCTACTCAAAAAAAGAGTAGGTAATATGATGCAAAGTGCCCATTGAAAATACACTGGAATGTTAGCATGTTCAGTGTGACAACTCTATAAATGTCTGGAACACACATAATTGAGTATCTTTGTGTGAATGATGCTTATTATTAATATAGTACACATCCATTTAAAGCATATTGTGTTTAAAATGAAGTCGGTTACATGAGGGTTACTTTAATATGATATGGTTTTGTTTTATTACATATGTTGGGGCTTAGCCTACTTTTAGGGCCACTTATAAGCAAGCATTGCTGGAAGAGAAGTTTTGCTTTATATCAAATACCATGAAAAATTTTACTATGTAGTAAAAATGTTTGAGTTAAATTTTAAATTTAAAACCTTTAATTTGGAATGATATGTAAATTAAGCTCCCTTGTGTTAATTATGTCAATATAATGGGAAAAAGATTATTTCTCAACTTTCCAGCTCTTTCATCAATTAAAATCTATATAACTCTAAGAAAGTGGAACCTATATATTGTGGCCTTTGATTTTGATAATAGTACTTGGCTAATAGTGGTTCACGTTGCATTTGAAGTGCTGGCATTTATAGTTTACAGTGTATTTTGCCATTCCTAATACCAAAGCTAGATGTGCTGAGTCATTTTACATTCTGTTCATAATTACTCCAGAGAGGCTGCATTCAGAAGATTGTCAGGGTCTGTTGAGTATATCATATCATTTTATGATTATTTCCAAGATATTTGCATATAGATGTGTATGTATTTATATGTGAATTAAGCATATGCTTTGAGGGGTGTGAGAATTTGGGATTTGGAAGAAACTCCAGGAAATTTATATGAATAGAATTTCAGTTTTCCAACCTCCACACTTGATTAGCTAGAGCATTTTGTACTTATGGAAACAAAAAATCGGTTTTCTTACTTTCTTGTAAATCCTTAAAAAGGGATAGAAGACTAATACGCTATTTGATATTTATATGTCCCTTTATTTGTAGTTAGAAACATACAGGGCCAATTTAAATTTTGGGAGTTAATCATTTAGTTTATGACATCTCTACAGTTCTTAATCTGTAATGTAAGAATGAATAATCCAGATAATTTCATCTGTATTTATATATTAGCTTTAAAAATTTTTTTAAAAAGAATGCTTCCTGCTTTCTGATTTCTCCTATAACATTCTTTTCTTTTCGATTTTTTCTCTTAACTGCTGGGAAGACTGGATACAAAAGTTCTGTGGCTTATTCAAGACACAGCTGTTATAAGAAAGTAGGACTTACTTCTAATTATTTACCTACTTTTTTTTGTAATTATGACTTTGTAACAAAATATAGTCAGATTTCACGAAATCGAATGAAACATTTTTAATGATATTTTATAAATATCAGATGCATTTTCTTCTGTTTCTTGAAACTGTGGTGATTCTGTTCTTATCTATCTATACATCTTATCTATTCTCTCTTAATTAATATATATTTCCTGAGTTGGTAGGAGTTTAAAAAGAGGTACTTAGAAGTCATTTGTGGCTATGAATTAGAGCAAAATTCTGAGCCTAAACCAAGGAACTTGGCTTTATTCTTACTTGTTTGCTAATCAGGGATAGCTGGACATTGAATACATAAAAACTAAAAACGAATTTAATTGATTCCTTGAAGGCCTTGGGTTTCTACATTTACTTTATTTCCTGTTCCATGTGGATATATAATAAGTGTTCACATGATTAAAAATTAGTTATGGGTAAAGGAGATGCAAAGTGTTGAGTTAATTACAGATTAGATAGTGGCTCCCTAAGAAAGAATGATCTATGGAAGAGAGATAAGATTTTCTTAATCTTAAAAGAAACCTGGAGAACTCCATAGTTAGAATAGAGTAAAAAAATTGTATGCTGAGAGAAACAAGTTATTCTAGAACTGTCAATCTGGGGAGAAAGTATTTGTTTAGATAGAGGCCATAACCTGATTCTGGCTAAGGCACCTGTTTATTACATTAAGGATTTTCCTCTTTACCTGGTGCATGCATGTGCACACATACACAGACCCTTTGAAGGTACCAGGCTCACTTCTGCCTTGGTTCCTAGTACTTTGCCTCGTGTTCTCCTCCGTTCTCCACATACTTCAAAGAATTTTACATGAATACCTATCTGTTCACCACATAGATCTTATGTATAATATTTTTCTGTTTTTGCTTTAGCACCTATCAGTTTCCACATCCCTCCATCTTGACATGACTGGCTCTGTTATGCTCTTCAGCTCAGTGATCACTTGTTTAGCACCCTCTTTCTGGACCACCCTTTCTAAAGTATCTGAGTCTTTAATAAAAATTGGTTTAATGAATGAATTTAACTTTATAATCTATAATTTTTCATTTCTGTACTTGAAGATGGGAATGGCATGGAATTAAGTTAGGAGTTTTTGTGCTGTGTTTGTCTCCTAAAAAGAAAAGTTTTGGGGGTGCATTTCCTCTTGTTGTGATTATCACTTGTTTGTATGATATTGCCCATATAGCTTCTAGACCAGACAAGAGGGGATCTTGTTGGGGCCCTTCTCTACTTATACCCATTCCCACAGGTCCAGTTATTGGAGTCAAGGTGAGGTGCCCAACTCATGTTTATACTTCACCTCACCTTATCTTCTGAACTGTGCCCTGGGTACCAAGGGTCCCTGAAACCCCTGCCCCGACGGCCCTAAACTTGCTCCCAGAGTCTGTATGGGCCTCTTCCCTGGGTCTATCCTCTGGTAGGTTTGGTAGACTGTATTACTGGTAGGTATACTCATAGGCATAGGGAGTCACCATGGGTTTTGTGCAGGGAAGTATGGAGAGATCATGAAAAGGTGGGCATATGTCCAAGGCTCCTTGGAGGTGTGGGATGGAGCCAGGGGGAGGAAGAAAAAAGATGTGGAACTCTCAGGAAACAAGATTCTCATTATGACCCTGCTCTTCCACATTATCATGGTGTGGTGTACGTTTGTCAAGTTTGAAGGATAGACTATGTTTTATAATAGTTTTGTTAGCTTGATATATAATTTATTTTTTAAAAAAGATTTTATTTTTTAAAATTTAAATCTTTAAAAAGATTTGTTTAAAATCTTTAAAAAATTTTTTATTTAATTATGGGAGAGAGAAAGAGAGAGAGAGAAAGCACGAGAGAGGGAAAAACAGACTCCCTGCTGAGCAGGGAGCCTGATTCTGGGCTTAATCCCACGACCCTGGGATCATGGCTCAGGACCCTGAGCCAAAGGCAGATGTTTGACTGACTGAGCCACCCAGGCACCTCAATATATAACTTCTTAATGTTTAGTATTAACCATATGCTATGTAGGTCTCCATTTGTTCCAGGCCCACAGATATCAGGGGAAGGTTTGAATATTGTATCTAAAACTTGGCTTCCTCAAGATCCAAAAAGGCATGGTCCTTTTTGTAGAACTTGAGTATACTGAAGGTGTTTAGCAGGTTGTAAATGTAGGAAAAAATATTTGTACACCTTATGAACAACGAATGACAATTCGGTTTTGCTACAACATTTTATTATGAAAATTTTCAAATATACTTGAAAGAATTTTACACGAATACCCATCTGTTCACCATATAGATCTTATCTTTAACATTTTTTTATTTTTATTTTTTTCATTTTTCTGTTTTTGCTTTAGCACCTATCAGTTTCCACCCCTCCATTCATTCATTCAATTCATCTTATTTTTTGATGCGTTTCAAAGCAAATTGCAGACGCAAATATACTTTCTCCTGAATACTTAAGCATGGGAATTCATTTTTAAAAAATATTTTATTTATTTATTCATGAGAGACAGAGAGAGGCAGAAACACAGGCAGAGGGAGAAGTAGGCTCCGTGCAGGGAGCCCGACATGGGACTCGATCCCTGGACTCCAGGGTCACGCCCTGAGCTGAAGGCGGTGCTAAACCACTGAGCCACCCAGGCTGCCCTGGAATTCATTTTTTAATAGGAGACTAAGTTAAAAAATATAGGAGACTAAGTAAAAAACCTCATTGTATACATTTATGTTTTTAAAATAAATTTTCCCTATAATTTGGTAAACTTTGTTATGTTCAGTCATCAGCAGTGAGTTTGAGCTCTTTGTTAGAAGATGCCTATGTTGGCAACTGTTTATTGTAGCTTGACACAACACATGATGATTTACATCTGATTTTGTTCAAGTAAATCCGACTTTGAGAGTGCAAAGGTGATTATGAATGGCTCATGCCCTTCAGAAACAGATTCTAGTAGGGGACCACAGACAGCAACATGGAGCGTTATAATGCAGAGCGATAAATAGTGATTTTTCTGGTAAATGTTTAATCACTGGCTCTTGGAAGGGGTGGGGAAACACTCTGATGTGGAACATTTGCTGATTTTCCTTGTATAAATACTCCCACCATGGCCGTTGGGAGGAAAAACCTTTCCTCTATTAACTTAGGTCTGAATGGCGGTGGTGGTGGACGGTCTCCTCTCTATTAACTGACAGGAGACAGATCGAGGGGAGGAAAGAAAAAGTTCATTCCCTCTTGTGTGGGAGCACTCGGTACTAAGTAACTCCCTGAAGTACTTAGTAAAAGTTTATATACCATATTTATACACACACACACACACACACACACACACACACACACTCGGAGGTAAAAGTTTATATACCAACTTAAAGGAGAGGGCTTTGGGCTTCCAAGCATGGAAGGTTCCAGTGAGGCTTGGTTACAAAATATTTTTGAAATGTCCTAGTGCCCAAGGTTAGTCATCTCCCTGGCTGGAGACTTCTGGAGTAGATGGGGTAAAGGGTGTTGTGTTGTAAAGCTCTGTTGTTCAATGAGGGCAGTTTCAGTAAGATTTCTTTCTGCATCTGCTGTTGGGTTTTTGGTCCCTTTAGCCTGTTTCAAGCAGCCAACGTGATGTCACTGCAGAGTTATGAAGAGATCGTGACAGCTGGCTTGTGATTCAGCTCCTGCTGCTCCAGCACACCACCAGAGTTTTATAACAGAGGGGTGTCTGTAGGAGGGATCTTCAATCCAGAGGGAGATGTCTGGAAGAGATGGTACTTAAGGATTCTTAAAGGATGAGTAAAAGTGAAATGATGAAGAGTGGGAGAATGAGCTAGTTAATACTGGATTAACAGCGTGTTTATTCAGATCCTGTAGGCTCTTACATATGTTGCCAAGGAGTTTAGAAGTCACAAGCGAGATATTGGAGGATACCAGGTTAGGGCAGTGGCATTTTTTCCCCCCAAAGCATCAGCCTAGTAACAGTATGCCTTGGAGGAAGACCAGAATAAAGGCAGGAAGGATGGAAAGAGAGGAAAAACAAGAGCTATCTAGGAATGTGAGTAGATAAGACTTGGTGACTGACTTGGAGAGGACCAAGTCAATTGTAACTCCTGGATGTTGGCCATTGGCAAATGAATGGGGAATGGTACATTTCACTGTGGCAACTCAAGGAGGAGGGATGATTCGGGAGAGCTAAAAAAATTACTTTGGAACTGCTTTGTGGACACACAAGTAGCAATGTCAGCAGTTTGATTTGGGTCTGGAGCTCAGGAGAGCAATCTAGAATAGTAATATAAGTATTTCAGGAAAGGCCAAATTTGGTACATTATAGTATTCTTTTTTGTGCATGTTTCTAAAATGCATTTTTAAATATAATCTTTTTTTAGTTACTTTTTTTTTTTTGGTAAAAACAAAGACTAACCAATCTCTTTAGAAGATGCCTAAGATAATATTTACTGATTATAATTTGATTTATCATATGGTGATTTACATTTGATTTTATTCTGGCAAATCAGATGTTTTGGCTGATTGAGACTTATCACTCATTACCTTATATTAATTATCAGTTACTTAACTATCAGGTTAAGGTGATTCTTCAGTGCCAACAAAAAAAATTCCTCAACATGTATACAAATGATAAAGTTTTTTATAGCATTTATAGCAGTTAGTAAAATCATCAAACTCTTGTTAGCTGCCAGGATTGTGCCAGATTTTGGGAATATATCAGCCCTGCCCCCATGAAGCTTAAAGGCTAGTGGAGAAACTAGACATTAACCACAAGGCATAGAAGCATTTAAAAAGAGTATCATTTACAGGCATATGACATAAAGGAGAGGTATATGATGCTAATAGGGGAATCTAACCTAGTAAGATGGTCAGGAAGGCTTCGCAGAGGAAAAAGAGTTGGGCTGAGGTTTGAAGTGTGGCTAAAGAACAGTGTGCAGGACAGCGATCATAGGGGGTGTTGCTAAGGAGCTGTTTCTGAAGTCTGAGGAAGAGATGACAGTAGCTTCATCCAGAGAAGTGATAGAGTTGGTAACCAAGACAGAAGTGATAGAGATCCTTAAGGAGGTCAAATCATGGGACTTGGTGATGAATGAGCGGAAAGGGAAGTGTCAAAAGTTGAGTCTTAGCTTTTGATTTAAAGTCCTGTGTTTTTATTTAGGAGTTGGCATTGATTCAGTATTTAAATGAAATAAAAATGGCAGCTATACAAAGCCTAGATATCATACCTAACTTCCTTTTAAAAGGTCCCCATTAATATGCCTCTTTTTGAACTAAGGGTTTGTTGCAAAATTGATTCATTGACTGTTTAGTAGCAGGTATATATGCAAATCTCTCTGCCAGGAGCAGGAGCACTCAGGCTGGCATTTGCAGTTCCATCTTCTTTTGACAGATATATGGGATTTTTACTGTAATGAATTGTAATTGTATGCAAAGTGAACAAATATGCCTTTATTTTTTCAGAAAGAATTCATCTTTTTTTACTAGGAGAAAAGTCTCACAAAACATTATTTTTTTCCACTGGGTTTTAGATGTACCCTGCTCTATTCAGAGTTAATGTTATGTAAGACACACTGTTTGACAGACTGTCTTGTATCACATTTGTATTGATTGTATATTGCTGAGGGATAAGCTTCCATCTTCCCCTTTTATTAAAAGTATGTCTGTTGGCAGGGATTTAGTGAGATTGGATAAATATCTTCTTTTGTTGTGTTAATGAAAACTGGCAGCAGTTCTAGTTATCTTGTACAATAAGCATTGGTAAACAATGTTAATATCACAATAGAAATTTTTATGTTACAGTTATGGACTTTGTAAGCTTTAAGTTGTGTAGCTGTACCCTTAATACAGTAGCATAGCTTCAGACCCAAAGGAGACTTAGTATAATGGCCTTTTGCACTGTTTTAGTCATGATTTTTCATTGGTATGTTGCACTGTAGCAAATTGGAGAAAAAATTGAGCCCATGAGCTAGATATTTTCTTTATGTGAAAATAAATTTTGCTATTTGAACATTTAGAAGTTAGGAAAGCTGATTACATTCACTTTGGTTTTATATATGGAGAAATTATGACTGAAAGAGTCATATGTTTATATTATAAGTGTCTAGATTGGCAAACCATGGCCTGCCACCTGTTTTATATAGTCTATTTTACATAGTAAGTTCAGAGTGGCATTTTAAATGATTGAAAAAAATCAAAAGAATAATATTTTGTGACACATGAAAATACTATGAAATTCAAATTTCAGTGCCCAGTTTGTGGGACACAACCATGCTCATTAATTTATGTATCACGTATGGCTACTTTTAGGCTATAGCAGTAGATTGGGTAATTGTAATAGAGTCTTTCCAGTCCACAAGTCAAAATATTTACTACCCAACTTGGTCTAGATAGCCCCTATGCAAGAATGGAAGTATGTAGGTCATTTAGAACCCATTGCATGGTTTTCAGAGGGATGATAGAAGTATGGATTGAACTAAGCATAATAAAACATCTGTACCAAATAACAGCAGCAGCTAACATTTATTAAGCATTTACTTTTAAGTACTTTATATACATTAACTCATTTAATCCACACAAAAACTCTGAGTTACAAGTCTGTCTCATTTTACAGGAAACAGCATATAGAGGTTAAGCAGCTTGTCCAGAGTCAGTCCATACTGAAAACAGGCTCATTGAGCTTTCAAATTTATCCTGTGATTTTCTCACAAGGATGTATTTTATAAATACTTTCTATTGGTGTTACATTTCCTGGATAAGAGAAAAGGGTGTGTTTCTTTGGTTCTCACTTCCAGCACTCCTGGGTTACAGTATGTTTGTGCTGGTAAGAGCTTAATCAGTATAGTTCATTTCCTTCAAAGTGAAATTATTTCAACCTGTTTTTAGTGATGACTTTAGTAGATTGGATTATTGTACAATAGATTCTCCAGTCTTAAAACATAAATTACTTGTTTTGTGGTTTTTAAAAATTTTTGTAAAGATTTTATTTATTTATTTATTTGTTTATTCATTCATTCATTCATTCATTCATTCATTCATTCATTCATTCATGAGACAGAGAGAGAGAGAGAGAGAGAGAGAGGCAGAGACACAGGCAGAGGGAGAAGCAGGCTCCATGCCGGGAGCCGGACACGGGACTTGATGCTGGGTCTCTAGGATCACGCCCTGGACTGAAGGTGGCGCTAAACCGCTGAGCCATCGGGGCTGCCCTGTTTTTTTTTTTTTTTTTTTTTTTTTAATGGACTTCAAGTCGGGGTGCCTGGGTAGCTCAGTTGGTTAAATGCTCAACTTGATTTTGGATCAGAACATGATCTCAGGGTCATGAGATGAGCCATGCATCAGGCTCTGTGCTCAGCATGGAGCCTGCTTAAGATTCTCTCTCCCTCTCTCTCTCTCCCCCTCTCCCAACTGCTTGCAAGTGTTTTTTTTCTCTCTCTCTCTCCAAAAAAAAAAAAAAAGGATGGACTTCAAGGGTTTTTTTTTTTTGGTTTATATCTATTTTTAATTTTTTCTCTATTTTACTTTAGTTTTTTACATTTTATGGCATTTCCTAGATCAGAATCCTCAAGTGGTTTCCCATTACACTGAAAAATGAACTTTCAGGTTTTTTTTTTTTTTTAAGATTTCATTTATTTATTCATGAGAGACAGAGAGAGAGGCACAGGCACAGGCAAAGGGAGAAGCAGGCTCCCTGTAGGAGCCAGATGCAAGACTCAATCCCTGAACTTTCAGTTTCTTAACAAGGCTGATGTGTATTATCTTACATGATGAGTCTCTGCCTCCTCTTCAGTCCCATGCTGTGCTGGGCTTCCCTTCCCTTGCTATGCTGTAGTTCACTAAGCTACTTTAAGTTTCTTGAATAAACCAAACTTTCTCCTGATTTTACATATGCTATTATTTCTGCTAAAAAACGTTCTTAGTCTTCCTTTCTGTTCCTTCACATTGTTAGGTCTCAGCTTAAAATTCATCTCCTCAGAGAGGCCTTCTTGATCATCCTTTCTTTTTTTTTTTTTTAATTAATTTATTTATTTATGATAGTCACACAGAGAGAGAGAGAGGCAGAGACATAGGTAGAGGGAGAAGCAGGCTCCATGAACCGGGAGCCCGACGTGGGATTCAATCCCGGGTCTCCAGGATCGCGCCCTGGGCCAAAGGCAGGCGCCAAACCGCTGCGCCACCCAGGGATCCCTTGATCATCCTTTCTAAACTGATTCTCCTTCTTTGCCCTCTGCATCCCTGTTTGTCTTGGAATATCACTTGACACAATTTGTAGTATTTGTGTTTATTTGTTCTTCTGTCCACCTCCCACACTGTATTGTAAACTCCATGAAAGAAGTAACGGTGAGTCTTGTTTATCATTGTGATCTTCATGCTTAGCACAGGACCCAACATATAACAGGCTCTTGCTATGAAAGGAATGAATGAAAGAGAGCTACTTTCAGTGCTACTATTTTATCTGGGGCCTCATCACAAGGAATTACTGTGGCTGCCTCCAAAACTAAAAGATCTCTTAAATTCATTTCATGCTCCCAATTCCATCCTGCCAGATTGATTTTATAAAATACTACATTGATAGAATCATTCCCTTTCTCAAGATCCTACAGCAGTTGCAGATTGCCTACTGAATCAAGTCCAAATTCCTTTACTTGTGTTTTAAGGCTCTCCATAATAATAATCTTCTACTTCTCTATCACATAACCCTTTGCTTTTATTAGGCTGGCCTTTTCATAAGCTATCACCATTTGTCCTTTATGCTTACTATCTCCTAACACTCATAGAGGCCTTACAGCTTCCATGTCTTCTCCTATAAATCCAGCCTTTCATTCTGAAATTCCCACTGTAACAATTGCCTGACCCGCATTTAGAACTTAGATCTTGATTGTGTACTTGAATAGATTCTCCAATACAAATCTCGTTTGTGCAATGATATCAAATGTCTTTTGTGAAAGTTTTGCCTCACTATTCAAAAAGAAGCTAATCCTAATTTCAGAGTATATTTTATACATGATATGAATGGAGGTGCTTTGTTGTATGGATATCAATATGGGGATTGGAGAAAGATTATGATGATACTGTTTCTGTCTTGGGTATTAATTGGGATATTGGATGTCAGTGAACAAAGTTTCATTTTATCTTTATTAAACTTCATTGAGTATAGTTAGGGTTCAGATTTTTCTGATCTATGGCATATCGAGAACTGCTTACAAAATTAATGGAATCCCATTCCTATCCCATTTGTGGTAATAAGGGCAGGGTGTTGTATTCTCTCTGTAAGAAAAGTTGGATTTACTCATGGTGCAAAAAAAGGTTGTATAAAAATATCTTATTAGAATCATTCTTGTATTTTATGAACAGGTATTTAATGCCCAATTGCAAGTAATCCTTAACAAGTTTTTAAAAACTTACTATCCCCCACTACAAACTTTATTTGGAATTATTGATAGGTTCAAATTTCTATTCACAATAAAATAAAGAACATAACATCACTGTGTTTTATGAAACACTTTTTAAAATACAATTTTGTCATCCATTCAAATTCCCAAATCCTTTGAAATTCTAGATGTAACTTTAGAATTTCTTGGCTATTAAGGCAGACATTACATTGTCTGAAAAAATTATTTTTTTTAGCTGCTTTTAATGTTGACAATAAGGACCATTGTAATTCATTTATTATTTAAATTATATCAAATCGTTGGAGGGGAAATATATTTTTGTTTTAAATTTATTTTATATATACTGTAGTATATATGTAATGTTTGAATTACATTTACATTGCTTAATCACAAAATATATTCCTTTTAGACCCATTCAGAAATATATTTCCTGGTATAAGGTGTTATCTGCCTTCCCAGAAAAGTAACTTGTCTGAGGTCATCCAGCTATTGAGTGGAAGTTGAGCTGGGAAACTAGCCCTGTCTGACTCCTGAGCCCATGGCTTTGACCAGTATGCTATGCTCTTCACTGACATATGGATGATTTCAGTACTTAAGAGTCTAAGTATGTGTGTAGCACTGATTATTAGCAGAATTACAGAAGAGATACGGAAACAAACCTGGAAAACTGTCAAATACTGTTCTTTGCTTTACATAATTTACTTCATTTAATCTTCAAAATAGTCTTCTGAGATTTGTGCTTTTGTGATTTATTCTGCATCTGGGGAAACTGAGGCTCAATAGAGGTTAAATAACTTGTGTTCCCAAGGGAGCCCACACTAAACCCAGCTCTGTACTGTTTGTTAAATACAATGAATTCTGTTTCCCTGAAATGTTTTTTTCCCAGCCTTTAAAAGTAACTGCTTTCTTATTCAGTAATGATTTTCCTATAACAAACAACTTTTAGGCTTGTCACTGTAATTCTTACAGCACGGCAGTGTTTTGAATTTGGCCTCAGTGGTCAGAAATCAATTTGGGGTCATCAAAGAGGATTCTGTACTATCTTTTGCTGTAGTAGAACTTATGTAAAATGTAATTGCTGGGATTGCCATGTCAGATTTATAGCTCACAAAATTATATATTTCTAGGATTCTAGTTTAAATACATACAAATCAGTTCATCTCTAGATTCTGAATTGTAAAACAATGGGTGTGTAGTATTTTACCAGGAATTTGGTCTGTGTTCCTGTTTTTACCCCAAAATAGCATCCATGCTTCTCTTTGACATGTTTTCTTATTACTTCTCCCTATAAGTATTTTGTTGTTTGTTAGTCTCAACACCACACTCTGGATTTCTGCCACAGGCTGTTATCCTCATTATTTAGTATTCTTATGCTTGTATACAAAAAAGGAAGCTTCTTTCTACAGACATTTTGGGTCTTCTTTTACATTCCCACAGTGGTGATCTTATTTTGAAACACACTGCTACCCTGTGGATAAGCAGAAGAATACACTGCCGGGGCGGGGGTGGGGGGGTGGGGGGTGGTGGTGGACTGATCAGTCTGTCATCAGTGCCTAAAGGCATGGCAAAGATAATGAAAGAAGATTAAAAATAAATCTTTGGAAGTCCTGCACATCTGAGGAAATGTGAAAAATTAAAAAAAAACTCTTAAAGTAGACCCTTAATATTTAGCAAGTTTTGTCAGAAGCAAATTTTATTTCCCTTTTTTCCTGTTATCATTTAGTACCTTTGGAGAGCAAAATATCTTTTAATACTTCTGAAAAATCCATAGTTTAGACTTTATTTTGTGTTATATTCATGTGTCTGGAAGAGTATATCAGCCACCTTACTTCCTTTTCTGGCCTATTTAGGAGGGCATTTGAATTTCATCCTTTGGAGTTGAAAGAACCAAATAGGTGCCATCTCCAGAGAAGCTGTATTTTATGTTAAAATTTGAATTTGAAAAATTGAAATTGAAAAATTTGTCTCTTAAATTTAGAATATTCTTAAACATTTTGTTTGTTTCAAGTTTTTATTTAAATTCCAGTTAGCATAAAGTGTAATATTAGTTTTCATAGAATTTAGTGATTCATCACTTGTAATACCCAGTGCTCATCACACGTGCTTTCCTTTTTTAAAAATTTTTATTTATTTTTATTATTTTTTTATATTGGAGTTCAATTTGCCAACATATTAACATATTACCCAGTGCTCATCCTGTCAAGTGCCCCCCTCAGTGCCCTATTCTTAAACATTTAAAATTTCTTTTTCTCTAAATAGCAAATCAATTAGTGATTTCACCTCTTGACTTCCTAGAAGTCCCAGCTACCATTTTGGTTCCCTCAGAGAGCATTCCAGATTCTACATTTGGAAACCTGAATCACTGATTTGTAAGACAGAACATTTGGCAATTGCAATTAGTTTGGAATGTGAGAGCATAGGACACAAATGTATGAAAGATGAAAGAACATGGAGACACAGGCAGGGGATGGTTTTTTAAGGGCCTTGTGCATTATTATGCCAAGAAGTTAGGGTTTATCGTATAGACAACAGGGAGCCATTGTAAGACATGAATGTGGAAATGACCTTATCAGATTTGTATCCAAGTAAGAGCACTTAGCCAAAGTTTGAAGAATAGTGTAGAAAGACCAGAAGGAGGGGGAAGCTGTTGTGATGATGCAGATGAGACATGATAAGAGCTTAACCTTAAAGAAATGGTCCTGGGAAGTGAGAGGAGGGAATAACTTCAGAAAATATTTTAGAGATAGAGTTGATGAGACTTAGTGATGTGAAAGTGAAGGAGAAAAAGTTGAGAGGAGTCTGAAATTTTGGGATGACTAAACAGATGTGGTACTACCATTCATTGAGCCAGGGCCGTAGGAAGGAGAGGAAATGGTTGGAATTAGATCATAGTGAGGAGGAAGTGGGTTAGTTCAGTATTGGATATACTTGATTTAGAAGATGAACCATCTAGTCATTTGGAAACATGGATTTGGAGTTTAGGGAGAAGATCTTGGTTAGCATCTTAACATCTAGGGACCAATGGAAGTTACATGTGTGGGTGAAATGACCTTGGGAGGGTGTGGCAATTATAGAAGGGCAAGCTCTGAAGATGGAATGTGGGGAGGATATGAGCATTAAGGACTTTGATGATGATGAGGAGAGTCTATAAAGGTAGACTGAAAATAAATAGTGTAAGAAGACAAGAGAGAAGTGAAGGGAAGAGAGATACTCTGAGGGGAGGGATGAGTGGTCAGTAGTGTCAGTTGCTTCAGAAAGACCAAGAAAGAGAAATTTCAAAAGTTGCCCATTGACTATGGAAATTAGGAAGTTGTAGTGGTTTTATGAAAGGATAGTAGAACGTGAGAGCATAGAGCATTACTCTACTCTGTAGAGTAATATGGACAGAAGTCAAATTGCAGTGGGTTGAGGAATGAGAAGCAAGTAAAAGAGAAGCAAACTATTTCTTTAGAAAAGCTAGATAGTATCAGATGGTGGTATACACACACTGTGGAATCCTACTCAGCAATACGAAGGAATGAGCTGTTGATATACATAATGACTTAGGTAAATCTGTAGGCAGGTATGCTGGCTGAAAAAAACCAATCCTGAAAGGTTGCACAGTGTGTGATTCCATTTATGTTCCATTTTTGATAGGATACAATTATAGAAATGGAGGAACAGGGTAGTGGCTACCAGAATTTAGAGGAGGGGGGCCAAAAGTATAAAAGGGCAACAGAGGGGATCCTTGTGGGTGTTGGGACTATATCTTGATTGTAGTATGTACATTAACCTATACAGGTGATACAGTTATGTGGAATTTAACATAAACACATACAAGCTCATTTAAATGAGCACAAGCAAAACCGGGGAAATCTGAATTATAATGGGAGTTGTATCATTGTCAATATCCTAGTTGGGATATTATAGTACAGATTTGTGAAATGTTACCATTGGGGGAAGCTGGGCAAGGTATGTGAGGGACTCTATCTTATTTATTATAGCTGCATGTGAATCTGTAATTATCTCAATAAAAATTAAAAAAATTAATCAGTGGAGTAAAGAGGGTACAATAACCAGAGAATGAGATGCAAAGTTAAGAGAGGGATTTGATCATGTTTATATTTGCAGAGGAGGCAGCACTGAAGAGGGAGAGATTCAATATACAAGGAAGAGACAACTTTCTTTAAATCACGAGGAAAAGGATAAGGATGAGTGTGAAAATAAATGTGGTATGTGTATGTATGTATATGGAGAAACCTGAATTTCCCTTGATTGTGTGTCTCCCTGATTCATAAAAAATGACCCTAGTGACTGCAAATTAATTTTTTTAGATCAATGGATGTGATAGACTTGAATGTCCTGTCTTTAAAAAGATCTCTTTAAAATAAGATTTAGCAACTCTTTATTCCATATCAGCAGGATGTGCTGCTATTTATCCACCAGTGGCAATAACAAGTTGTTAGCTTATGTTAGTGGCACTGTGCTCTTTTGTATTGCAATTGCCATCTAATCTAATTCAAATATTTTCAACGGGGCTAAAGAATATAAACAGATTCTTGATGCTATCCCTATTTTTCTGAGCTAATATCTGAATCATCCCACAGTACATGTGTTACTGTTTATAACATATTTTGAAACTCAAAGTTTTAGGATGGTATTGCTTGCTTATTAGGCTTTAGCAATAGAGCCGTGCATGACTTATACTCATTTGAGAAAGAGTGAATCAGGGTAGTCACCCTGAACTAAGGGGGCTTTGGGCTGCTTAGGGACCTCTGAGAGAGGTCATTTTGGCTGGTGGCATACATAGGCATACACATGACTTGATCTTACCCCTTCCTTTGCCGACACACCTGTCAACAAGGCAGAGAAGCTCGAATTATCTCTCCTCTCCTTTCTGCCTTTCAAGGTGCATATTGCTTTTTCTGAAGCCTTTCTCTTTTCAAAGTTGTCCTCAATGTACTTCTAAAATCTGATTTTACCTGTAAAAAAGATTGATGTGTGGAAGAAAGAGAAGTATACTGAGTGATAATTCTCCAACTCCGTCTTTTCTGATGGCACTGGGATTCCTGTGTTCTTACAGTAGCTTTACCCCAGTGTTACTGTTGGGGCTGTACTTGATTTGGGTTTTGTATTAAACTTCTGTAGCACTTAACAGTTATTGTTTTGTTACTTGTTATTTTTCAATTGCAAGATATGAGCCCCCCCCCCCTTTTTTAAGATATGAGCCCCTTAAAGGTAGAACCTGTGTTGACTTTGTCTCTCCAGGTTCTATGTTCTTGACATAGGCCAATTTCATAAGAAATGCTTATTGCTCATTGAATAATGACTGTCATGTATTGTTGACATGGAATAGAGACTGTGTGAAAAATATATTCTGAAGTAAAGCTCATAATTGAAGTTATGAGGTTTAGATGGAGAAGGAAAAGGAAGAAATTGTGGGAAGGTGCCCACACTTCATCCTGCTATCCAGTTGCAGAATTACTGTATTAAATTGGTGTTTGTTCATGCTCCTTTGGAAATGTATTAGCTAGAAGATGCAGAGTAAATCCAACTGAGAAAAGCCTGTAGTATGCCAAGAAATGCCCAAGGAGGATGCTAACTTCATACGAATTATCTTGCTTTCATCCTCAGGAGGGCAATAAATCTCAGCTCATGTAGCCTGAAATGGAAAAAAGGAGGGTTTTTACCTTCATATCCTCAGTGGGGAGACAGGGAGAGGAAAATGTAAAATGGCATCTCATTCTATTCTTCGATGCCCTCAGCTAGTCTGTAAGTAACAGTCATAGTGAGGGGGTAGGAGGTGACATTTATGGCTGCTACTTTGGGCCTACATAATTCATACCTGAATTGGCCCCTTTGTTTTAGGGCAGTTTAAAGTAAGTCTAAACTCCAAATCATAGAGAGTGTATTTCTGCAGAATATTATCATCATCCCATATGGGTATGTGTTTTATAGATGACAGACTGAGTCATCGAGATCATCAGTGGATTTACCTAATAAAACTACTCGAAGGCTCGTAGAACAGGCAAAGTGTTGTTGCTAGACCCAGCATTATCAGAAGCACATGCAATTTCCCATTACTGTTAAAAGTTTATTGGTTAAATATTCTAGGCTCTATGCATAACTAAATGAACATGTAGTGTAACTATAAAGTATTTTGTATCTGCCACCAATTAAAGTTACATGCATAAAAATAATTCACTCCCACAAAACAAACACACACATGGTTTGAATTTCACTTGGAATTTCCTCTGGCTGGCTGAATATTTGCCAAGTGCTTTTGTAAAGTGCTGCATACAAAAAAAAAAAAATCAGTAGGCCTCGGTTTTTCTGATATGTACATAGCACATGTATAGCACATAAAAACTGAAGGTTTTATTTCCTTTCGGGGGCATAATTTGGTCTGATAGTCCACCATTGTTACTGTAGTTTAACGTAAAAAAGTAAAGCTAATCTTTTAGTGTAATGGATGGATGATTCCTATATCTCTTTATTTAATAACACTCATTTGTTCAACATGCATTTAGTAAATGATTATGTTCCAGGCACTGTCCAGTGGAATTAGAAGATGAATAAAACTCAAATGGTCCCAGTCCTTAAGTACCTTATGCATCTGCCCAAACCTGTACATTATTGAATATAACTTTCTTTTTTGCTGCTTTTCTGGTGCCATCTTTTTGCCACATGTTGAAAGAGTGACCTGCATAAAAATGCATCAGTTTTTATTTTGATCATTTAAATTATTTTTATAAAAATATCAACTTTTGTTTTATATACAGTACTCATTATCTTCAGAAGCTACTAAATCTGTGGTACTTTGTTGGGTTTGGACATTTATTGACAGCCAGCTTGCTAATTCCCATTTTATAGGTGAAGGAAGTAAATATTAAGTCACAAATATAGAGAAAGCCAGCTACATCGAGTATTTATTACATTTTAATAAATATGCAAATATTTATACATAGGCATGCATAGTCTTACACATTCTATATAAAATATATATATGTACAGCTGACTCCAGCCTAGATATTGTACCTGTGCCCTGGTATTGCAAGATCACTAAAACTTTGTCACATCATTTGCATTACCTCCTTATCATTAAATGTACATTAGTGCCATTTTATTCTTAAACTCTGCTTATTGACTTCCTCTGCTTTAAAAACCATCAGGGCAAGTTTGGACAAGAATTCAGATTTGTTTTCTTTGTTGAGTGTGGGAGAAGAGCTTTAGAAACCAGGCTCTTGATTAAAATAGGCTGGTGTACCTTTTGGTTTGAGCCCTCAGGTCCCAGACTTATTCTCTTTTTTTTTTTTTTTTAAGATTTTATTTATTTATTTGAGAGAGGGAGAGAGAGAGAGAGAACAAACAAGCAGGGAGAGCAGCAGAGGGAGAGGGAAAAGCAGATTCCCCACTGAGCAGGAAGCCCAAGGCAGGGCTTGATCCCAGGGCCCTGAGATCATGACCTGAGCTGAAGGCAGACACTTAATCAACTGAGCCACCCAAGCACAACTCCCCCCACCCCCCATTGACCCCTGTCATTATCATTTAAAAACCTTATTATCACTAGCTATACCTAGGGGTAGTTTGGCATATTAACAAGCTATGACACTTATTTTGCAGAAACAATGCCGCCTTTCTCTTTCTGTTGGAGGAAATTTATACTCTCTAACATTAACAATAGAATAATGACTACTGTGTTATAAATCATAACAAAAAGGTTCCTGCAAGGAATTATGATTTTATTTCCTTTGGAATATTATTAGGTAAGCCTCACCTAAACAGTTATTATGCTTTCCTCCAGTTGTAGTGTTGTTTTTTTTTTTCTGATGGACATAAAAGGTATGTGATATTTTAAAATATCCTTATGTATATCAGCCTATTTTAGTATTATCAGAATGTAGAACATTGCTTGTAAGGAAGCTTACAGATTATCTAGCCTATGTCTCTTATTTTACAAGTGAAGTCTAGGAAAGATTGAATCATCTAGTACCTACAATTAAGTTTAGAGGCTGACAGTAGTAGTCTTCTGACTTCTGATCTATTTTTTATCTTTCTTCCCTTAAAGATGACCATGCTATTACAATTTTTTATTGTACAATTGTTCTTGATAGATACATTATGAGATATTATACCTAGTTGTGTACACATGGGTGTGCATCACACACATTCACACACACACACCCCCAGTCATGTTTATAGAGTTTACCAGGGCAAGAATCAGCGATTTATGTTTCCTAAATATTCAGTTCCCAAATCATAGTTGTTTTTCTAGCTTTCTGCTTTTTCATATAAAGAGTATTTGACATTTTCATTCATTAGGAAAAAAAATAGGAAACTGCCATTTGCAGTCATGATAGAAATCAGACAAGAACCATCAATAGATACTAAAATAATGGGTGAAAGTTTGATTTCTTTTTTAATTTGCTTTTCTTAAAGAATCTCCTCATAAAATACTAACTATAAAGTGAAAAATAGTAATTTGAAAGAAGTAATTGGCAGATACTGCCTTAAACAGGTGATGAAAGTTAACATCATTGTGCTAGGAAAAATTGACATCATATACCTCCTGATACAGTGTGTTGAACCCTAGAAATGAGATGGCTTTTGAAAGAAATTTTTTTTGCCTTTGTATTTTTAGAATATATTTTTAAGATTTTATGTATTTCTTCATGAGAGACAGAGAGAAAGGCAGAGACATAGGCAAAGGGAGAAGTAGGCTCTCCACGACGACTTCATCCCACGACCTCAGGATTACAACCTGAGCCGAAGGCAGATGCTCATCCACTGAGCCACCCAAGTGCTCCTAGAATTCTTTAGAATAAAAAATTCAGACTTTATATCTTTATGTCTGAATCTACAAAGAAATCTATGGCATTGCTAGATCACTTTGAGTGTAACCAATAATTTTCCTTTTTTGAGATTTTCTAGTATGGCAAATCTTAATAATTTTGGTCTTACTAATGTGATTAAAAACAAAAGAACACTGGCTTTATTAATACTTTAGCTAGTAAATATTTGGTATTAAAATATAAATGAAAATATTTATAGATATCTAAAGTCTTAGACTTGAAGATAACATTTTTTTCTTTTTCAAGTTTTTATTAAATTCTAGTTAGTCATGATTGCTTCGGCAACACATATATTAAATTCTGGTTAGTTAATATACAGAATAATATTAGTTACAGATGTAGAATTTAGTGAATTATCACTTTCATACAACACCTGTGCTCATCACAAGTGCCGTCCTTCATTCCCATCACCTATTTCACCCATTGCCCACCAACCTCCCCTCCAGTAACCCTTAGTTTGTTCTGTATAGTTAAGAGTCTATTTCCTGGTTTGCTTCTCTCTCCCACCCCATATTCATTTGTTTTGTTTCTTAAATTTCACATACGAGAGAAATCATATGAGATTTGTCTTTCTCTGACTGATGTTGCTTAGCATAATACTGTCTAGCTCTATCTATGTCATTGCAAATGCAAGATTTCATTCTTTATGGCTGAATAATATTCCCTTATATATATGTACCACATTTTCCTTATCCATTCATCAACATTTGGGATGTTTCCATAATTTGGCTATTATTGATAATGCTGCTGTAAGCATCAAGGTGCATGTATACCTTCCAATCAGTATTTTTGTATTCTTTGGGTAAATACCTGCTGATACAACTGCTGGATCATAGGGTAGTTCTATTTTTAACTTTTTGAGGAACATCTGTATTTTCCAAAATGGCTGTACCAGTTTGCATTCCCACCAGCAGTGTAAGAGGGTCCCTTTTCCCTGCAGCCTCACTAACACCTGTTGTTTCCTGTGTTGTTCATTTTAGCCATTCTGACTGGTGTGATGTGGTGTCTTATTGTAGTTTTGATTTGTATATCCCCGATGATGAGTGATGTTGAGCATCTTTTCATGTGTCTCTTGGCTGTTTGTATATCTTCTTTGGGAAGATGTCTATTTATATTGAAGATAACATTTTTTTCTGAACATGTCACTTCAATTGGTTAATGACACACAATACTCCTTCCTCCTTATATCCATAGGATATAGACCTCTTTACTAAATCTTGACTAGCAAGTTAATTCAGTTAAAATTTATGGTTAAGGAGGCCAGTGTTACATGTTTGATCTTATATGGGTATTATTTAGTTCTCTGGCTATGCATGTTAACATTGGCAAATTGACTTAAAAATTTATGATGTTGGTTACTTGGGTGTATTAAGTGTAAGTATGAAAAGCTTTGGAAAAACTTGACAAATTGCTCTCCCTTGAAACATTGTTATCTTCATTTTAAACAGTAAGTGTTTTTTACTGTTTCTTAGGAAATTTTTGTTGTATTTAAAAATATAAGCTGCTTATGAACATCACTGTGATTTTAAAAAGTCAGACATTTTCTGGATTTATTGGACATCATTTGTGTGTGTGCATTTCATATACATTTTATGTATGTATTTGCATCAGAAAGAACACTGAAATAAATAATCCTATGTCTAGAGGCATAAAGGCATTTCATTTAGATGTTCAGACAACTAACAGTAAGTCTAAAAGAGTCCAATGAGTAAATATATAGTTTGTACAACAGAGGTGTAGTTTTTAAACTTATATATAAATTGAACTTCAGAGTATCCTAATTTAAATGTACTAGAGAAATATCACTGTTTCAAAGCCTTGGTGATTGTGGCTGCTAAGTAATTTTTATGGATAAAAGAATTTTGCAATTTATTTTTCTTAACTGTTGGCAAACTACTTATCTAATGAGCCATATTTTTGACATGGACAGATCACCTATATTATTCAACTAGTACTGCCATCGTTTTACTCACTTTATGTAGAGTGAGTTTCTTTCAGGTAGGCTAATTAGAACCTGTTGTCTTGTAAGATTTGGTGATGTGTATAATTCTTCTTATAGCAAATCCAACTGACTAGCAAATTTTTTTGCTTAATATCTGAAAAGCTATTAGACTTTAAGATTACATTTTAAAAATATGCAATATAGCCTATGAGAGACTTTTGCATTACATTACAGAGATTACCCTAAATTTTCAAATGCTAGTCATCATTTTTAACCTATTAAATTCTCTTTTTAATATTACATATGAACATATCGCTACTAAGTAAGGTCTAAAATGATCCAATTTTAAAAATTGCAGTATTGGTTTTTAGTATTTTAAGGTCTAGTTGTTGCATTAAAGTGGAATTTGGTATTGAAAGGGAATATTACTAAGTATTGAATTAAAAAATAAATTGGAAATGCTGTTCTCCCTCTCTGTTGTTCCCTCTCTTCTTCCCCTCACTACTGAAGTGTTTTTGTTTTTAAAGATGAATTATCAAAAAAAAAAAGACAAAATATCTTTTTTCATTCCACTTTCTCTATTTCATTCTGTAATGACTGGCTTCTTTCCACACTGCCTCTTCTCTGATAACTCAAGCGAGATGATTGTAGCCTCCTAACTTCCATATTCAGTGATTAATTTCTAGTATTTCTTTCTTGGCTTTTCTGAAACAACTGATATTACTGACTACTCATTCATTCTTCTTAAATTCTGTACTCTTTGGGCTTCTGGTCAAGACCATTCTTTTCTGATCTTCTCCTGCTGTTTCTTCTCAGCCTTTCTGTGGCCTCTGCTTCCCCTCCAGAGGCATGAAAAGTGTAGGACCTAAGAGCATGTTTGGTATTCTTTATTAGACACAGCTAACCAGATGGTGTACATGTAAAGGAGTCGTTCATGTTATCTTTAAAAAAGTTATTTCATTCAATATATTGGGTTAGGAAATAATTTTTCTTTCTATACTTTTTACTCTTGATTTGACATGAATTTGGATTTTCTTTTACTTCAAGTCTTAATTAAGGATGTATAGAGTATCATATTGTAATAACTTTGTTAAGGTAATTTATGATTGGTCTTTAAATAAAATTTAATACATTCCAAAGAGGAATGTGTTATGTTCATCTAATTCATGTAACACAGAACACTTTATTCACAATATTGTCAATCAGTCTTCACTGCGAAAATGCATCTTTCTTTATATCCAAAGTTATAAGTATGAAAATGCTTTTTTTTTTTTTGAGATTTTCTTCAAGTGTAGAACTTTGAAATACCATTAGCTAAGAACTTCTACTTCATATATAAGTATGAATTCTCCAAATGCTTCTGTATGTATGATCCTCTGTTCCTGGCCAGAAAACTATTTACCTTGACTTAAAAAATTAATAACATGACATGCTTTATGAATAGGCATTCTGGAATCAGCCAGAAGACTTCAAACCAAAAATAGGGATATGTTTCCTATGGAGTGTGAGCCCAATAAATCAGGTGCCTGGAGCTAGGAAAGGGTCGTGGTGAGCCTATTTGTAAACTTTGGGTTTCTGAATGTTAATTTTAAGCTTCTTTTTGAAAAGGCCAGTGTTTGTAGAGCTTATCCTGTCAGCAATATCCTGTGTCAATTGTCAGGTCATGTTTAACGTGTGGAGATGTATTAATCTGCCATAGCTAGCACTATGAGGGACTGGGATAAATAGAGGGCTCAGCAGATGAAGAGGGATTAACTGTGTAGATTGAGCAAACTCTTCAATCACTGAACCAGTGATTTTACAAAGGATTAGCTGCTGCTTTTACAAATATTGATTACTGATTTGCTACTCAGAATGGAAATGACATAATGTGTGCAGTTGCTGTGTGGTGTGCTATGTGAAATGTACATCATTCATATTAATGGATTTGTCATAGGCATTACAGAAACTGACAGATTTATTATAGCAGCAGTTGCTAGAACTGTTATGGTTAAGGTTGTGTCAGCATATCTATTAAAACTTCAGGATTTTAGAAGTTTATAGTAGAGCCATAAAATTCATTTTCCAGGTGGAATTTGGAATACCAGTTATAGCCTGGCACAGTTATTTTTGTGCATATTTTTACATGCATCAGTTTGAAAGGCTTTTAAGTTGGACAGAATGAAAATACATTATTGAGTTATTTTTGTAATATCAAAAAATTTAGATTATTTCATTTTGGAAAAAATTTTAAATTCATCATAAATGCTTGTTTTCCAACCAAAAACATGCCTAGTACATGTGGACATCTGAAAATCCATCAGTATTTTTCCCAGACAGGATTTGTCTTGAAGCCTTTGCCTTCTTTCATTTCTATAATCAATTTGAGATTTTTGGAAAACAGAAATATCTGGGCAATTAATAATCAATTACTACTTTGTTTCACTTAAGTGACTTTTTTACCACACTAAAAAAATCAGTAGTAAGAATTAGAATGATCTAATATCAGAGAAAATATCTTCCTTTAATCTGTTTAAAGAAATCTGTTTTCTTGCAAATGTTCTGTTATGTCATGATGGGAAGGCTTTTCAGAGTTGTATGTTGAAGGGTGAGCTGGAAGCTATCTAGGCAGTGAGGGTGGCAAGGTGTGATATAGTGAAGAAGGGTGAGGAGTAGCATATTCTAGGCAGAATGAGACCTTGTATGGATATGTGAGACTTAGCCTATTTGAAGAATAGCTAGATACGTGAACAGTCTCAAAGTGTAATACCTCCATATGAATTGAGAGGATTGTTTTCAAGCTGTATTATTTTACCATAAAACGATACATATTTATTAAGCTAAATCTTTCAGATTAGTAGTTAAGGCTTTTCTAGCTGTGATTTAAATAATATAAATTGATTTAATTTACTTAAAAACCTATACACATTCTCTTTTCTTTTTCACCGAAATTCTATTATGTGAACTTATAAATGTAATACATGCTTGTAGCAAAGAAAATATATCCTCCACCCCCCCAAAATCCCTAGAAGTAAGAACTATTAATTGTTCTGAATATCCTTCCAGACATTTTTCCCTGAATTGTACAAATGTGTGTGTGCTAGAATAAATATGAAATCAGAGTTTTTAAATTAAAAATGGGATATCATTGTACATATTATTCTGTACCTTATGTTTTTCACTTAAGTATCATGATCATCTTTCTCCATTAGTGCATATCTTTCTCCATTAATACACATAGATCTACACATGCTTATTTAAATGATAAGCATTATTTAAAATGGTTTCATAATGTCTTTCTTGCTGGACATGTTCTATTTTTATATCACAAGTTGTGTTTCAGTATCTGTTCTGGCATATACACTATTAATGAACCAGTGCTTGATATTTGTAGGATAGATTCTTGGGAGTTTATTCTTAGGATATTGTCAAATTTTCATGCACAGAACTGTAGGAAGTTACAGTCCCAAAGGGAATGCAGGAGAATACCCTTTCTTCCCATCCTTCCCTGTTTGGTGGTATTAATCTTTTTAGTTTTTACTAGTCTCACAAAATTAAAAAGCAGTATCCTGTTTTATTTTGTTTTCTTTAGTTTTTAGTGGTTTATTCATTTAGCAAAATTTTTTTAACATTTTAAAATTTATTTTTTTTTTAAAGATTTATTTATTTATTCATGATAGACATAGAGAGAGAGAAAGAGGCCTCAGAGACACAGGAGGAGGGAGAAGCAGGCTCCATGCACCGGGAGCCTGACGTGGGATTCGATCCCGGGTCTCCAGGATCGCGCCCTGGGCCAAAGGCAGGCGCCAAACCGCTGCGCCACCCAGGGATCCCAACATTTTAAAATTTAAATTCAATTTGCCAACATATAGCATAATACCCAGTGTTAATCCCATCAAGTGCCCTCCTCAGTGCCCATCACCCAGTCACCCCATTCCCCCACCCACCTCCCTTTCCACAACCCTTTGTTTGTTTCCCAAAGTTTCATTCAGCAAAATTTAATGAGCACTTACTGTGTGTCCAGGCATTAATTTGGCACTGGGGATATACAGTGGACAAGACAGTGTGGTCTCTGAGTTCATGGAACATTTTTAGTAAAGGTGAGGGGAGCTAGGGAAGAGACAGTAAATCAGTAAACATTATCTTTTCTTGTGTTTATTGGCTTTTGTACTTATTCTATGAATTGCCTGGTTCATATTCCTCACCTATTTTTCTGTTAAACTCTCTATCTTCTTCTTATTGATTTGTGGGAACTCATTGTCTCTTGTGACATCCATGCAAATATTTTTTGCTACCCAACCCTTGAAAAAGTCATCATCTGACAAATTAATGATTGTACTAATTCTTATCCAAGTATGGAATTGTAATACCATACCTGATTTCTAATGGGTGGTGATAGATCACTGAACTTTGGACCAAGTGTCAGATTTCCATAGTTTTCCATCCTGTGAGGAATGTATAAGAGTTTTTTTCTTTTTCTTTCTTTTTTTTTTAAAAAGATTCATTTATTTATTTATGATAGACATAGAGAGAGAAAGAGAGAAAGAGAGAGGTAGAGACACAGGAGGAGGGAGAAGCAGGCTCCATGCCGGGAGTCTGACGTGGGACTCGATCCCGGGACTCGATCCCAGGACTCCAGGATCGTGCCCTGGGCCAAAGGCAGGCCCTAAACCGCTGAGCCACCCAGGGATCCGCTTTATTTCTTTTTTTAAGTAGGTTTTGTGCCTAACATGCTTGAGCTCACAATCCTGAGATTAAGAGTTGCATATTAAAAAAAAAAAAAAAAAGAAAGAGTGGCATATTCTACTGTACTGAGCCAGCCAGGCACCGCAAGAGTTATTTCTTTTCTCTAATGTAATGTATTTTGATATTAAAAAAAAATACATTATAGTTTTGAGTCTTGCATGAGCCTTGAGGATATCCAGATGAAGGGAACTTAATTGAATTCATTGATTTGTTTAATAACTATCATCTCATTATTAGGAAGATAGATGTAACATTATGTATGTAAAAATATTTTTGTGGTGAGAATATACATCATAGTCAATTGATATATGATTTAATTACAGGCTGAATTTGTAGAAAACATGTAATGGAATATCTTATCATAAGAGGTTACCATACCTGGATTGATTTTGAATAAGTTGTATCATATCATTTATTCATATCGAGTTGGAGTGGGATGTATATTTTTTGGATTTTAAGTATTTTTCCATGTTTTTGAGAGATCCTTGTGTGTTTAAAATATTCATGAACAAACTATGGATTCAGATTCAGAGTGTTTTACAGCCTTACACCTCCCTGAGGTAAGTGCCAGCCCTGTCATTGCAGTGAAAGACGACGGCCCACCACAGCCTGGTGCTCAGGGGTGTTTGGAGAGGCCTGTCTGTTTGCACCAAGTTGCATCAGTTGGTATGTGTTGCTAGCACATGTTTTATTCCAGGAGATTCATTTTCAAAGTTTTAATTTGACATTTTTAATGTGAGTCAAAAACTTAAACCTCAGTGGTGAAATTGTTCAGGTAATGATGACTCTTATCTGGGAGGAAAGAAGACCACAGACAGTTAGGCTGTGGACCTCCTGCTCTGTGGACTTAAGGCTGGGATAGTGCACACAAGAACAGATTCCTAGATTGCCTTATGATGTCTAACTCAGGGTAAATATCGGTTTCTGTATTTGGCAGTTGATTTTTTTATATCCTGGATACTCATTTTTGAAAAATATGCTGAAATCATGTGCCTCAAAATGGGCAACTTTTCATATAATATGTTCCAATTTATTTTTCTCCCTTTTATTGTAATTCTTATTTTATGTGGACTGTTACAAGGCTCAGGCCTGAACTGGAGTGTTATTAAGGAGGCATTAAAGTGGGGAGGAGAAAGGAGGATGCTCCAGTTGTGGTGGCCCTTTCCGGCTCTCTTGCCTGCCCCCACCCCCCTCAGTTTCCTCAGTTTCTTCTTCCCATACTCCACATCAATGGGGGACCACACCAGTTCTGATGAAAGAAGTATTACATTTTTATAAAATTATTTTAATGACCCCAAAGTTAGTCTATAAATAAAATCACCCTCCTCATTGGCATTTTATATATCTGATATTTCCCTTCTGGCTTCAGTCTTGTGCTGTTTGCAGAACTCTATTTTACCAACTTATTGATATTTTAAAAATTTTGCATTAAACATTATCTTAGAGCATGTTTTTAAGATCCTAGAAGTATAAAGTGAAGTTTTAAAAACATACCACTAAGAGCAGTGTACATATTTTATTTCAAAATTCTCCCTCAGCATTTTAAATAAGCATCCTTAGTGATGTGGATGCATGCTTCAGTTTGAAAAGCACCATCTTATGATGCCTTGCTCAAAGTCTAGTGAAAAAGACAAACTTATGGATATATGATTTTAGCCTAATATTGTAGGTGATGCCACATGAATGTTTCTCTTCCTGGCCAGTCTCTCCACATATGGCTGTTAACAGTTATTCTGCTCTGAAGCTAAGGATCAGAAAGAGGATTAAACATGTGGTGTGCTTGTATTTTCAGACACTAGAAAAATAATGCTATACATCAACTCTTCAAACGCTGAAGTTTTAATGTGTGTTCTTCGGTAATTTACTCTATTACATAGATAACACTGCTTTCTAATTCTTTCAGTTACCGGGGTATACATTATTACCAGTTCATACTAAAGAGGAGACTTGGGCATTTTGTCATTCTCAGTAACATGTCATTCTGTGTATGTTTTGTTTATGTGAAGTAAGCATATGCTTAAACTTCATGTAAGCTAGAATTATTCTGGCACTGAGTTAGAACTTTTAGAAGCAGTTGCTGATTTGTTTTGTGTTAAGGTGATCTTCATCCAGACATATGTCCCTGTAAAGCTATAATACTTTATAAATTTTTGGGTAAATTTATAAGTAAGAGTATCTCAACATTACTCCCAGCTTGGCTGATTGTTAGGGGTATTGCTCTGAATTAGTAACATAAAAGAGTGTTGTTGGTTTCTTGCAGGGGTCATATCTTGTGTTTGGGATTTAATATTTACCAAAAGTTTGACCAAGACAAATAGTATTTTGGAAGGATTATGTGAAAAATGTGCAAGGTGTCTATTCCTGTAGGTATTCTATGGTCTTATCCTTGAGTTTAACAAAGCTATTGGGAGCTATATACTTGGGCTACTGGGTTTTGTGCTCTGTAGAATTACTTTTAGTAAATTTTGTTTTGGCATTGTGCTGTTGGCTTGACATGAGTGATGTTATACAAAGCAGCCCTGTGAACTTACTGTAACAATGTTATTGAGGACATTGAGAACACATGGGAAAGATTTCTTTCTCATTTCAGTACCAGGAATCAGGAATAGTTGTATATTCCTCCTTGAGCAATCAATGATCTATATTTATCTTATGGGTAATGAATCCTATAATTCATTATTTCTTGCCTCATGCTGGTTGTTATAAGGCTTATAACTGAGTTTTTGGCCCATTCCCACTAAGTGTAAATGACTTTGTAGTTCCAACTTGTTTTGTGTTCTACCCTGACTCCTAGTTGTGCCTTGATTTAGTACCTTTATTTTTTAAAATTTGAAATAATGTCATTTATGGAAGAGTTTCAAGCGTAGTACAGATAATTCCTATTATACTCATCATGTAGATTTTCTTAAGTAATTAACTTACAAGGGAAAACCTGTAAGGCTAACAGGAGATTTTTCAAAAGAAACTTTAACATTTAACATTTTTTACATTTGGGTATTTGTTTTCTCTATATATACACACAATTTTCTCCTACTTGTTTTAATTTCCATGCCAAATGTACCTGTACAAATGCCTATAAGATGCTTTTTGGTTGAGAGGGGGGAGAATGAAGCTGTGTATTACTAAATGAACAATAATAATAATAGATAAGAATGTGTATAATTTCACACCTATATTGAAAAAGGAGACCCATGGAAATACCTATTTCAAATAGAAGGGAGATAAATTGTGTGTATGTGGCGGTGGGGGGTAGTGGGAGAGAAAGGAAGGAAAGACAAGAGAACACTCGTGTGTTTCAAGAGGATACTTTAGAGGGGAGGGGCAAGCTGGCGGAAGAGTAGGGTCCCCAAATCACCTGTCTCCACCAAATTACCTAGAAAACCTTCAAATTATCCTGAAAATCTATCAATTCGGCCTGAGATTTAAAGAGAGACCAGCTGGAATGCAACAGTGAGAAGAGTTCGCGCTTCTATCAAGGTAGGAAGACGGGGAAAAAGAAATAAAGAAACAAAGGCCTCCAAGGGGGAGGGGCCCCGCGAGGAGCCGGGCTGAGGCCGGGGCGAGTGTCCCCAGGACAGGAGAGCCCCGTCCCGGAGGAGCAGGAGCTGCACCGACCTTCCCGGGTGGAAAGGGGCTCGCAGGGAGCTGGAGCAGGTCCCAGGAGGGCGGGGATGCCCTCGGGTTCCCTGAGACAGTAACAGAGCAACTGCGTGCCCAGGAGAGTGCGCCGAGCTCCCTAAGGGCTGCAGCGCGCACGGTGGGACCCGGCGGGACCCGGAGCAGCTCGGAGGGGCTCGGGCGGCGGCTCCGCGGAGGGGGCTGCGGGGCCCCGGGAGCAGCTCGGAGGGGCTCGGGCAGAGGAAGAGGCTCCGTGCGGAGGGGGCTGCGCGGTTCCAGGAGCAGCTCGTGGGGGCTCGGGCGGCGGCTCCGCGGAGGGGGTTGCGCGGCCCGGGAGCGCGAATCCACCAGCGCAGGCTCCGGAGCACAGGGCGCCGGGACACAGCCCAGGATCCCGCCTCCCCCGGGACAGGCAGAGGCCGGGAGGGCCCAGGACAGCGAGGACGCTCCTGCCCCAGCTGAGCAGATCAGCGGCCCCGCCCCGGAGCCTCCAGGCCCTGCAGACGGAGTTCCTGCCGGAGCTGAATCCAGGTTTCCAGAGCTGCCCCGCCACTGGGGCTGTTCCTCCTGCGGCCTCACGGGGTAAACAACCCCCACTGAGCCCTGCACCAGGCAGGGGCACAGCAGCTCCCCCAACTGCTAACACCTGAAAATCAGCACAACAGGCCCCTCCCCCAGAACACCAGCTAGACTGACTGACAACTTCCAGGGGAAGCCAAGGGACTTAAAGTACACAGAATCAGAAGATACTCCCCGGTGGTTCTTTTTTTTTGTTTGTTTTATTTTGTTTTGTTTTGCTTTTTGATTTGTTTCCTTCCCCCACCCCCCTTTTTTTTCTTTCTTTTTCTTTCTCTTTTTCTTCTTTTTTTTTTTCTTCCCTTTTTTTTTTTCTCTTTCTCTTTTCTTTCCTTCTTTCTCTCCTCTCTTTTTCTCTTTTTTCCCAATACAACTTGCTTTTGGCCACTCTGCACTGAGCAAAATGACTAGAAGGAAAACCTCACCTCAAAAGAAAGAATCAGAAACAGTCCTCTCTCCCACAGAGTTACAAAATCTGGATTACAATTCAATGTCAGAAAGCCAATTCAGAAGCACTATTATACAGCTACTGGTGGCTCTAGAAAAAAGTATAAAGGACTCAAGAGACTTCATGACTGCAGAATTTAGAGCTAATCAGGCAGAAATTAAAAATCAATTGAATGAGATGCAATCCAAACTAGAAGTCCTAACAACGAGGGTTAACGAGGTGGAAGAACGAGTGAGTGACATAGAAGACAAGTTGATAGCAAAGAGGGAAACTGAGGAAAAAAGAGACAAACAATTAAAAGACCATGAAGATAGATTAAGGGAAATAAACGACAGCCTGAGAAAGAAAAACCTACGTTTAATTGGGGTTCCCGAGGGCGCCGAAAGGGACAGAGGGCCAGAATATGTATTTGAACAAATTCTAGCTGAAAACTAGAAGGGAAACAGGCATTCAGATCCAGGAAATAGAGAGATCCCCCCCTAAAATCAATAAAAACCGTTCAACACCTCGACATTTAATAGTGAAGCTTGCAAATTCCAAAGATAAAGAGAAGATCCTTAAAGCAGCAAGAGACAAGAAATCCCTGACTTTTATGGGGAGGAGTATTAGGGTAACAGCAGACCTCTCCACAGAGACCTGGCAGGCCAGAAAGGGCTGGCAGGATATATTCAGGGTCCTAAATGAGAAGAACATGCAACCAAGAATCCTTTATCCAGCAAGGCTCTCATTCAAATGGAAGGAGAGATAAAGAGCTTCCAAGACAGGCAGCAACTAAAAGAATATGTGACCTCCAAAACAGCTCTGCAAGAAATTTTAAGGGGGACTCTTAAAATTCCCCTTTAAGAAGAAGTTCAATGGAACAGTCCACAAAAACAAGGACTGAATAGATATCATGATGACACTAAACTCATATCTCTCAATAGTAACTCTGAATGTGAATGGGCTTAATGACCCCATCAAAAGGCGCAGGGTTTCAGACTGGATAAAAAAGCAGGACCCATCTATTTGCTGTCTACAAGAGACTCATTTTAGACAGAAGGACACCTACAGCCTGAAAATAAAAGGTTGGAGAACCATTTACCATTCGAATGGTCCTCAAAAGAAAGCAGGGGTAGCCATCCTTATATCAGATAAACTAAAATTTACCCCAAAGACTGTAGTGAGAGATGAAGAGGGACACTATATCATACTTAAAGGATCTATTCAACAAGAGGACTTAACAATCCTCAATATATATGCCCCGAATGTGGGAGCTGCCAAATATATAAATCAATTATTAACCAAAGTGAAGAAATACTTAGATAATAATACACTTATACTTGGTGACTTCAATCTAGCTCTTTCTATACTCGATAGGTCTTCTAAGCACAACATCTCCAAAGAAACGAGAGCTTTAAATGATACACTGGACCAGATGGATTTCACAGATATCTACAGAACTTTACATCCAAACTCAACTGAATACACATTCTTCTCAAGCGCACATGGAACTTTCTCCAGAATAGACCACATATTGGGTCACAAATCGGGTCTGAACCGATACCAAAAGATTGGGATCGTCCCCTGCATATTCTCAGACCATAATGCCTTGAAATTAGAACTAAATCACAACAAGAAGTTTGGAAGGACCTCAAACACGTGGAGGTTAAGGACCATCCTGCTAAAAGATAAAAGGGTCAACCAGGAAATTAAGGAAGAATTAAAAAGATTCATGGAAACTAATGAGAATGAAGATACAACCATTCAAAATCTTTGGGATGCAGCAAAAGCAGTCCTAAGGGGGAAATACATCGCAATACAAGCATCCATTCAAAAACTGGAAAGAACTCAAATACAAAAGCTAACCTTACACATAAAGGAGCTAGAGAAAAAACAGCAAATAGATCCTACACCCAAGAGAAGAAGGGAGTTAATAAAGATTCGAGCAGAACTCAACGAAATCGAGACCAGAAGAACTGTGGAACAGATCAACAGAACCAGGAGTTGGTTCTTTGAAAGAATTAATAAGATAGATAAACCATTAGCCAGCCTTATTAAAAAGAAGAGAGAGAAGACTCAAATCAAGAGGATACTTTAGCACTTTGGCAGAAGAGGTAAAATGCCAAAGGCTTTTTTTTTTTTTTAAGATTTTATTTATTTATTCATGAGAGAGGCAGAGACATAGGTAGAGACATAGAGGGAGAGGCAGGCTCCCTGAGGGGAGCTCAATGAGGTACTCAACCCCTGGACCCCAGCATCAAAACCTGAGCCAAAGGCAGATGCTCAACCACTGAGCCACCCAGGAGCCCCCCCAAAAGGCTTTTGGATTTACATAAAAATTAGAGAATTAGTTTCTTAAATAGAAATAAGTAATAAATACTGAGACAGGAGGAGTGTTTGGAAATGTATTTACTTTAGTAATCAAGTGCATTTTGGTGATCAGGTAATCAGAGTGCATCCGTAAGTAGAGTCTTAATTCAGAATAACTTCATATTTGATAGTTTTCATACTAGTATATTTTTTATATGAGCAGTCATCTGATTTATAACAAGATGTAACAATATTTAAAATGTTACAAAATATCAATTTCAAAACAACATAAAAATGAGTATATTTAACCATAAATTAAACTCATGACAGAGCAAACGGGTAAGAAGAATAATTCATACTATAACATACTGCTAACATGAGCTGGCAACAGAGAAAGTTAGTAAAAGAAGGCAGAGAAAATCTATCTTTTAGGAATTAGAACCAAGGGGCTTCATAATCAATTGGCATCTGCTCAATATTGTACCTATGGTTAGAAATGTACATTATGGGAACCCCAGGGATATTCTGGATCCTTTGTTTAGGGTCCCAGTCAACTGTGGCCATAATGTAACACTTGTGCTGAGTTACTCTGTACGAAGCAGTCATCTGCATGGGTTCCTTTGTGTGTGCATAGCAATTGTTCAAATCTTGGATTCTTGGCCATCACTCAATACTTTTGCCCCAGTTTCTCAATTTCAGCCATTACACAATTATATACAAGGGATACACTTGGTATACAGACAGTCCATCACTGACTGTACTAAGTCTAGTTTGGCTTTAATGGAAAAATTGATAAAGTTGATATCTACCAGGATGTGGTAAGGTGGGCCCAGCTGTGTGTAATATTGGAAGAATAAGCAGGAAGGATGTTGGGGGGACTTCCCTTTCCTTGAGTATACTGGGATCTTTCTTTTCTTTCTTTTTAGATTTTAATCTATCCTTCTCTTTAAGCCTCTGATCTTGGAGACTAAGCATTTGCTTCATGTTCACATACTCTCTTCCTGTCTTTTGCTTCCCCATGTTTATGCCACATTCTTGTTTCTTCCCTCATACTAGAATTTTTCATTTATTTTAATCACCCCTCAGTGATATTCTTTTGGGAGATGGAAATAAAATGACAATTGTTTATATATGTGTTCTCTTTCTTCAAGGTGAAACAAAATCATATGTCATATTGTATGATTTGGAAGACATTCAAAAAAAAAAAGGAAGACACTCTAACTCTGCATACTCTGCATTTCAGAGTTACGATATGATCTTCTATCATTAAGGTTCTAAATTTTTGTACACAAAAATAGGAAAAAAATAAACGAATAAAAATGAACTCAACATTGCAAGTTAGAAAAATGTTCATTTTCTGAAAATAATTGTAAAAATTTTTTATTTAAACCTCACAACATAAAACAGGTTGCAAAAAAGAAAATCATCCTACAATCTATGGGAAAATAAAACATAGTTGAATGGAAAAGAGCTAAAGCTTTCAGTCTAAATTATATTCATTTATTTTTGTGTAATTTATTAGAAGAATCTTCAGGCAAAAAGAGCCTCCTTTTCCTTCCATATATGTTTTCCCTTTAATAATTTGTTCCATGTTTGTGTATGTATATGTGTGTGTAAACCAAAATGGAAGTCTTTTAAAAGACATGTTTAGGAAGCAAAATTGACTTCTCTAAAATCTTGTAGAAAGTGAAACAAACATCCTAGAATTTTAAATTTTAAATTAAATATTTTAAATCTATCATTCTACTGTTAAGGAATTAATTTTAAATGTGATTACTCTAATGCCATAGAGTAGTGATTCAATACTGTTGTCTTTTAGTTTCTGTAGATGGCATTCATTTATTTCATCGACAATAGTACGTAGCGTTTTGAGAAAGGGTTTTGTTGTACAGACCTAGGGTTTCTGCTTTTACCACTTACAGTGTGTGACCTTGACATGCCATTGGTGACATGCGACTAATAATTGCCTGCCTCTTGGGGCTGTGTGAGAGGGAAATGAGGTGATGACTTGTATCATGTTTAACTCATGGTAAAGGCTTAATAAATGTTAGCTTTTGGAATTATTATTACCTTACCAAACAGTGCTAATATTTGTTTATATATATTTGTTATTTAAATTATGATGCTTTTAAAAAAGAATGTCAGGAACTTACAGTCCTGGGATGTGAAAAGGTTGTTTTTGATACAGAGGTAGTACAGGTATGGAAGGAGGAAGATCCATTATTAGTTATTCATTAAATTGTATACATAAGTTATTTGACTTCTATTTTAAAATGTTTTCAACAAATTTTCAATAGGTTGAATTTATTTTTCCTGGCTTTCTATCTTAGGTAATATTTAGAAAAGAGTCTGGCACATAATAAATAGTAGTACATATTTATTTAATAAATGAATTAAAATAAATGAATAATTTAATAAATAAATTAATTAAGTAGTAAATATTTATTTAATAAATTTATTTAATAAATGAATTAATAAATAATTAAAAGAGTGTTCCTTTTCATTTATACCAATCTTTACTAAGTACAGTATCATCAAATATTTTTTTCATGCATCAGATTTTTTTTTTTGCCAAGTATCTATAGTTGGAAAGGAATTTGCATTGTTAAAAGGTATTTGGCTTTCAAATTTTATTACAGTTGTTTATTTTTTTCAGCTTTCTTGTTTTCGTGTGTATAGAACCCTGGCTTGGCCAATTTGAATTGCCACAGTAATAATAAGAACTAACATTTCTTAATCTTAAATCCTATCCTACTAAATCTTCACAGTAAGATTTAGGATCTGAAAAGTAAAGTTAATGAAAGTAAGTAACTTGCTTATATTACAGAGCTTGTAGTCAAGCTACAATTTGAATCAAGACCCAGGGTTTTAACCACAATTCTGAAATGCAAAATCAGATTGGGGACAACTTTTTGTGTTAAAGATGAGCATTAAATTAAAATTTAGTTCATAATGGTATATGTTTTATATTATTTAGAATGTGAAAATTGTGATGTATTTAGAATTTTACTTTTAACTGAAATAGAAAGTATTTCCATTTTAAGCTTGTATCTCATTTTCTCAAAGTATTTGTGTATCAGAGACTGTTTTGAAAAAATTTTTTTTCCTGAATTTAATTCTTTTCTTGCAACAGAGAAGATGATTAAGATATAGGCAGACACACACACACACACACACACACACACATGACCAGTAGCCAACTGGTCTGTATAAGAGGGATGCAGTGGGCACAACAATAGCTCCCCAAAGAAGTCCTTCTTATCCTTGGAGCCTGTGAATATGTTGTTACCTGGCAAGAGGGAATTAAAGTTGCAGGTGGAATAAGGTTGCCAACCAGCTCACCTTAAAATAAGGAGATTATCCAAGTGGGCCCAATGTAAGGGTTCCTAAGAATCCTTAGGAAGGAGACAAAAGAATCAGAACCAGAGAGGACATTGTGAGAAATATTCAACTGGCCATTGCTGGCTTTGAAGATGGAAGGGAGGGCAATAGTATTCAGTGAAGTAGGTGAGACTTTAAGAGCTAGAAAGGCAAAGAAATAGATTCTTCCCTAGAGCATCCAGAAGGAACACAGCCCTGCTGACATCCTGACTTTAGTCCAGGGAGATGCTTTTTGGACTTTAGACTTCCGAAACTATGAGGTGATAAATTTGCATTGTTTTAAGCCACTAAAACAAAACAAACCAACAAACAAAAACAATATGGGCAGAGACAGAGTAGCTGAGAAGTTACTCTTTATAGGAGATAAAATTTGATTTAAACTCTTCCTGTGTAATTTGGAATGCATGGCTGGCTCAGTCCCTTGAGCGTGTGACTCTTGATCTTGTAGTCATAAGTTCAAGCCCCATGTTGGGTATAGAGATCACTTAAAAGACTAAAAAATAAAAAACCAATCCTATGAAATAGTTACTGTCTCTATTTAAAATAAATAAAATCTTTCTGTTAAATTTAATGATATATTATTTAAAAACAGCCTTTACCAAAATATAAAAGCATAAAGATTGTCCATATGAATACTATATGAAATAGACTTGTTTGTAGAATGAAATTTTATATTGAACCTGATTTTTAAATTACTGATTCAATATATTGATATGCTTTCATTCTTATAAATAGTTGAGGGAGTCTTAGAAGAGTTTCTACAAATTAATAACTCTGGAATTTTTAGATAAAACATTTTTAAATTTCATTAGAAATAATTTTAATATATTATAAAAATGGGTACCTCATGATCTAAAAAATTAGTCCAAAGAATCAGAAATTTTCATTAGAAATAATTTTAATATGTTATAAAAATGGGTACCTCATGATCTAAAAAATTAGTCCAAAGAATCAGAAATCTTAAAGAGATTTTCTTTACATCTAATTGTTTTTAAAGATTTTATTTATTTATTCGTGAGAGATACAGGCAGAGGCAGAGGCAGGCTTCTTGCAGGGAGCCGGATATGAGACTCGATCCTGGAACTCTGGGATCATGCCCTGAGTCAAAGGCAGACCCTCAATCACTTAGCCACCCAGGTGTCCCCTTTACATCTAATTTTATGAGCTAGGGGCAGCATTCCTGTATTAAAAATTTATCTAAAAAAGCAGTCTCTAGATATGTACTTAGGTAGTTCAAATTCTGATTTGTACTCTAAAGTAAAAGAAATAGTTTTAAGTGAATGGAAAGGATAATATAATTCTATGGATAATATAATCCACATACTTTGATCTATGGCTTTTTGACATTATTTTAGTGGGCATTGATGAACACACTTGATTTCAGATTTTTTTAAAGATTTTATTTATTTATTCATGAGAGACACAGAGAGAGAGAGAGAGGCAGAGACACAGGCAGAGGGAGAGGCAGGCTCTATGCAGGGAGCCCGACACGGGACTCGATCCTGGGTCTCTAGGATCACACCCCAGGATGCAGGCAGCACCAAACCGCTGCACCACCAGGGCTGCCTGATTTCAGAGTTTTCTTAATTCTGATTCTTAGTTGTTCCCTTAATTAGTCTATGATTGCCACTTGAATTTTACATATTTTGGTAGATTTCCAAGAAAATTAATAGCAGCCACAATTATATATGTATATGTTTTTTGATATAAAATAGAAGCTTTTGATTGGACTCAACAGAATCATACATCTTTTGGGTCATATTCATGAAGCTTCTCCTGCATGCATATAGCTGTTACCTTCTTTGGTTTCAGATAAACCTATTGAAGACAAAAATGGTAGAACTCTCATGAGGCTATTGGAATTTCCATTTCAAGAAGTAAGAGTTAATAAAGGCAAACACAAATTAGTCTAATGGGTATTCAGTTTTTGCTTGGTGGCTTTCAGAGTGACTTGCCACTTTACAAAGGGGCAAAGAGACTAACAGATGGTAAACCTGTGAGTTGCAACCTCTGCTTTTGCCCCTCAGTGTCATCACATGAGTCACAGTCTTTAAGGCTTTGTCCCCAAGGCTTAATTCCCCTAGGAATTCTCTGGTCCTATTAATAGGAAGCTGACTGTTGTTGTGTCTAAGCATAATATTAGCCTATTTTCCTTTTTTTTTTTTTTTTTTTTTTTAAAGGAAATGTCATATTAGCCTTAGAGATCACGGGTACTAACATGTTCATTGGTCAGCCTTTTCTGAAAAGAGTAATAATGGGAAGTGAGAAAATAAGCTCTGTGAAAGGAGTATGCTAAGCTAACATAATTAACAATCTTTTAGTTATTGTAGTGATTATTTTCTTAAAGGTTATTATTGTTTGATTTGAATTCAAATTGAATACATAATAATTCTCTTTTTGCCACTAAAAACACTGATAAAAGATGATTTGGAATTCCAAATTTTCCATGTGGAGGGGAGATTTATTAGGATATGAAAAATATTTAATTTACATGTTTCTTTCACAGATATTCCAGACCAAGATTCTAGCTAGGAATAAACCTTTGAAAGGACAGAAAATTTTTTGCTAAGTCTAAAGAAAATTGTTAGTTGCTGTACAAAAAATATGTTGTGTACAGTTTCCACATTTGAGATCTTTGAAAATTGAATCCATCTTGGACCTTAGCCATTTGTTACTGAAAGTACAAGAAAAACATTAATGTGGATATGTTTCATGGAGTCCTAGGATTGGGAGGGCTTTAGAGATAATATAATCTAATTTTTTCATGTTTTAGATGAGGAAATTGATACCCAGTGAGGCTTAGTGACCTAAGGAAGGTCACAGATTTGCAGTGCTGAGATGTCTTCACAGACCTCTGTAACCTATACCATGCATCTTAACGTCAGTATCAGTGTAAAACTCAGTCTCTAGGTATCTGCTATAGCACAAAACCATTTTATTTAATATTTATATCCAAGTTAAGTTTAGGTTTCTTGCCCTTGCTAGGACACAGTCTTTGTTTTGTTTTGTTTTAGTTGCCAGATATACTAGTGAATTTTTGTACTTAAAATTTTTTAGAATAAGAAAAAAGTGTCAGAAGCTCTGTGTCTTTATTATATATTCTCTAGAAACAGAGAAAATGGCATCTAACTTTGTGCAAATGTTAAGTAAAATGTAATTAAATTGTATTTGTGGAATAATGAGTTCTGAGCCAGTAATAGCTCTGGGAACTGAAGCTCATTTATAGACTGTTTCCTAAAGCTAAGTACTCAATGTACCCTTCAGACAGCAGAAATGTCTGCAAGATACCGGACATCATCTGGAAAGATACAGGAAACAAAACAGAAAGCATTTTCTACCTTTATACAAAATTACAATGCATGAAACATTACCCCTGAAAATAGACTTTTGTTTTGATGACCACTTCTTTAAGAAAAATGAACTTGAACTAGAAAAGTTATTCTAGACAATAAAATAACCACTGAGTTGGTCAAGTAGGAGAGGGTATTGCCAGCATGAAATGAGAAAATGATTAGTATTCTTAGAAAATTGAAGCCAATAGTGTTTTTTTATGTGTATATATTTTTTTTATTGGAGTTCAATTTGCCAACATACAGTATAACACCCAGTGCTCATCCTGTCAGGTGCTCCCCTCAGTGCCCATCACCCAGTCACCCCATCCCCCACCCACATCCCTTTCCACTACCTCTTGTTTGTTTCCCAGAGTTAGGAGCCTCTCATATTTTGTCACTCTCTCTGATTTTTCCCCACTCATTTTCTCTTCTTTCCCCTATAATCCTTTTCACTATTTTTTATATTCCCCATATGAGTGACACCAAATAATGATTGTCCTTCTCCGATTGATTTACTTTACTCAGCATAATACCCTCCAGTTCCATCCATGTCAAAGCAAATGGTGGGTATTCGTTGTTTCTAATGGCTGAGTAATATTCCATTGTATATATAGACCACATCTTCTTTATCCATTCATCTTTCAATGGACACTGAGGCTCCTGAAGCCAATAGTGTTTTAAACATAAAGCAATCATCAAGTGAGTAGACACTATAAAAAAATGAAGAGGGTGTCTATTTATCAAATTTAGCAATGCTAGAATGACCAGACATTTTAAAAAGTTTATCACATAGAAGTTTAGAAAAGGGAGTACTATCCCCCAAAAGAGGTGGCCACTTTTAAACTCAGTATCCCAACTCTCAGGTAAGAATGAAGAATTTTAAAAGATTTGATAAACTCATGGATATTTTATTCATATGAATTGAGAGAATAAAAATATATCGTTGAGAACTTGTCCTTAACTTTTTGCAGTTCAAGGAAAACACTTCATGTGGTTGTAGTAGATCAAGATCCAGACTCAGGGTGAAAATTCTTATGATCAAAGCCAAACTTTTTCATATCCCTCACCCCCACTCCCAGTATTTATTAAGAGCAATCTTCAGTTGTTTAAAACTAGAGGGAAAAATTATATTAATTGAAAGTTTAGTGTTCATGTTAAAAACCATACAAATGTTAAGCAGCAAAGCAAAAAGCCAGGAAGATGAGTAAATCAAATGCCATCCGTATGATGCTTCTTGCATCCCAGGGCTTAGTTGAGCATCTGACTCTTGGTTTTAGCTTAGGTCATGGTCTCAGGGTCATGAGATCAAGTTCTCCCTGCTTGGCACTGGGTCTGCATGAGATTCTCTCTCTCCCTGTGTCCCTCCCTCCACTCATGTACTCTTTCTTAGAAATAAATTTTAAAAATCTTAAAAAAAAAAGGAATTCTACATCCCAATTATATAAAAGCCCGAGCAAAAGCGGAGTTCCACAGAAATTAAACTGCAGTCCTGCTTAGTTGGAAGGGCAGGGGGAAGGAGACGAGAAGACTCTGTGCTGAGTGCAGAGCCCAACATTGGGCTTAATCTCAGAACCTTGAGATCTTGACCTGAGCCAAAATCAAGAGTTGGACATTTAACTGACTGAGCCACCCAGGCGTCCCTCTTTTAGATCGTTTTACCTAATTTTGGACTCTGAACTGTCCTAGAAAAGTCTAAAGCATTCAGTTGAATGTCTGTAAGATTTCTCTGTATTTGCTGTGTACCCAGAGAAACAAATTTTAGCATTTGATTTTTTGGGAAAAAAATCATTTTATGTTTTACTTGGTAGGAATAGAAATATACAGGTTGAGAGTCAACAAGCATTAACATTTTTGACGAGTTAATATAAATGGAAAGAAGCTTATATGATTTATTTGAAATTCCTAACTTCTCTTTCAGGGATTTATGGCATTTATTGATAAGAGTTCCCTGATCTTTTCCTTCGAGAATGTAGATAATAAAGTATTACCCTGTAGAGATCATCCAGTTATATAATATTACTGTATTTGGGGGATTATACTATATTAAGATATAGTTCAGAACACTTTTTTCCTCTTGAGATTTACAGGAGAGAGACAAGTCTATGGAATGGATCTGAAACAAAGCTAATAATAGACTTGAATTTAATTAATTTGGGTAACTAAAAGTACACTGAACCTAATGAGATCTGGTACTTGGTTTTTCTAAGATGGATTATTCATGACTTTTTTTTTCCTCCTCTACTTCCCATAGGAAACCAGTTTCCTCCAATTGCAGCACAGGACCTTCCTTTTGTTTTAAAGGCTGGCTACCTTGAAAAACGCAGAAAAGGTAAACTAGAAGATTCTAAAAAAAAAAAATCTACAAATGGCTTAATCCTTACATAAAACATGAGTGCAGTATACATATGGAGCCAATATTCTCTTTAAGCGATTGAAGGAGTTTTAAAACTGTAGGAAAATCCGAATAACATTATCCCCACCACAAAATACAGTTTTTAGCTCTAATCAATTTTTGATAACAAAACATTTGGTCAGGTTTCTAGTTGCCAATCTTGGTTATTTGTAAATGACTCAGGAGCAGTTTCCTGCCTCTTCGAGGAAGGCTGAAGGCCATGACGGTGTTTTCAAGGATGGGATTTCTCCCCTTTATCCCACCCGGCTGAGCAGTAGGTTATCCTGCACCTGACCAGGCATATACCATGTCTGCTGTGGTTCATATCAAGCCTGGCATATTGTTTGCCATTTTCTGTTATTCATTCAGTGTTCCTCTCCATTGGCTCTGATAATCAGGAGTTGACCATATGGTCTCCTTCTTTCAGCACCAGTATATAATGGAAATGAAATATGGAGGTGGTGTTATATGGGAAACAGAAAGCAGAAAGTCTCTTCATTACCATTTTGTTTTTCTTGCAGGTAGTCCCTTTGGGCCTGTCTATTTATATTCCATTTGCTTTCCTTGGATTTCTTAGCTGAATTTTCAAGCTGAAAGAGATAATAGTAATCTAGGTCAGCTTCTCCCCTTCCCCTGCCCTTTTATAACATGAGTAAATGAAACCCAGATGAATCTGTTGTCTCAAAGCTGTATCGTCACATGCCCTCTAGACTGTCCCTGTCAGGAAAGTGTGTTAGCCGCCAGTGTAGCAGTCCTATCTCCACTTCACTTTATTCCTTTTAGCTTCGTTTTTGTTTGTCTCTTGGAGAAGAAGATACAAATTAATTTGTCACAGAATTTTAGTGCTAACAGAAACCTTAGAAATCATGTTAACAAACTTTCCCTTTTACAATAAGGAAATGGCATTACATTTATGTTGTATGTGTAATGTGTATTATCTAAACTGTTTCTTTTCCCCCCCTTATTGTAGATCACAGCTTCCTGGGATTTGAATGGCAGAAACGCTGGTGTGCTCTCAGTAAAACAGTATTCTATTATTATGGAAGTGATAAAGGTAGTATTGGTGTTCATTCATATCAACTTATACTGTAGGAGGGCTTTAGGGGCCATTATATACCTCCATTTTAGTACCAGAGTAAACTGAAGACAAAAAGAGAAAGAATAACTGAGAATTTCAATAATTATAGTCTAAGACTGACTTATAGTTCTATTTCACTATTTGCCAAATGCACCAAATTCCAGAATGCCCTAAAAGTTAACACAATTGTGTTTTACTGAATTAGAAAAGAGATGAAAATCTGTGTGGCTTTTCACTTTAGGAAATACTTATCATCCAAGGTATTGTAGAATTTCTAGAGAAGTTAAAAACCATTGTGGTTATGAGAATTTTGAAGGGAGGAGAAAACAGTATATTACTCTTTTAAATATTTTAAAGATTTTATTTATTTATTCATGAGAGACACAAAGAGAGGCAGAGACACAGGAAGAGGGAGAAGCAGGCTCCATGCAAGGAGCCCAATGTGGGACTCAACCCAGGAATCCGGGATCATTCCCTGAGCCAAAGGCAGACACTCAACCACTGAGCCACCCAGGTATCCCCTCTTTCAAATATTTTAAAAGAAAAATTTAGGTAAAATGAAATCTGTGCAACACCTTTCTCAGCTTCTTTTACATATTTAAATAACGACAGCAAACACCTCTATAGCGATTACTGTTCTAAGCACTTTAGCTATATTAACTGGGCTTACTACAACTCTGTGGGGTAGGTACTGTTATTAGCTCTTTTTATTTTACTGTTTGGAAAACTGAGGACAGAGAGGTTAAATAATTTTGGTCAGAGTCATAGAGCAGGTAAGTCGCAGATGTGGGAGTTAAGCCTAGGCATAATGATGAAGTCCATGCTTTAACCATTAATTTAGAAAGAGTAAGCTACATTCGTAACTTTACCTGCTAATTAATACATCTTTTAATCACAGCCAACGTAATTTTAAGGTCAGTATTTGAACAAATAAAGCCATAAAATATTGAAATTTAAAGAATATAAGCTTTCTTAGTTTTACTTTTTCCTAGGAAAACCAGGTCAGAAAGCAAAGTAAAGGTAGTATAGAAATAGCTAACATTCATTTCCAGAAAAGACACCTAAGGAGAAAAAAGGCATACAAATCCAATATCACTGAATATAAGATTTCCCATGGAATTGTTTGGAAATGTATGTTTCATTTGATATCGCTTGGAGTTTTTAGTTTTTTTCTTTATTATAAAACTATGCATATATGATTATTATATGTATTTCAGATAAATTTGAATTATATAGGTGATGCTAGAAGTTGGTCTCACCTTTTGGCTAATGAAGTTAGCAAATTAAGAATTAATTTAGTGGCTAGTTTGCATTCTGACACTAATTTACAATATGTTTGAATGTAATAATGGCATCAGTGAAGTATAAACTATAGACAACTATCATCAGGCAGCCTTCTTCTGCTAAGGGTAAGTAGGTGATTTTGTCAGAAAATTTAAGCCTAAGTTCAGTTTTGATCACCATAGTCATAAACATACATGATTATGACAAATATAATTTGGTACACAATTGTGAATTGAGATCATGATCTTACTTTTCCACAAAGAAATATCGTCTATTTCTTAAGACTAGGGGATGGAGGTTTCATATCCTTGTGACTCTGGTTCAGTTAGGTTTCTCATTTCTAATTTCTTTAAGACTCAGTGAATACTAATGTTTGTTTCCTCCATTCCTAGTCCTAACTGGGATATACACCTGTTAGATCAAAAATTAGCAAGAGTTTTCCCAAAACTTAAGGAATGTTTACATTTATTTCAAATAAGCATATTTATTTCAGTAAATAGATTCTAGTTATTTTGCGGAGGTATTAGTTAAATTCCTTTTTTCTGTTCTTATTTGACAAGAACTTATGGTAAGAATGATCTTTGTAATTTGTATTTTAACTTTTTTGGTACACTTAACCATCTGTACCATCACCGCTTTTTAAAAATTACTCTTCTAGTGTTCTTATTTTATGTAGATAGTTGAGGATGGTGTATCTTTCCACACAACTTTTCCCTGTTACTCTGAAGTAGCCATTGAATGTTCAGGTCTTTTTTTAGCAGTTCTTTTGGCTACTTTAGAATTTTTGGCCAGTTCTTTTTGGGACTCAGAAAACAGATCTGTTTTTAGACATTTTTTAATTGTTTGTTTGGCATGATCCTAATTTCCTTCCTTTGTATCTCTTTCTTTTTAGGAAAATGTACATGTCACGTGAAACTTTTTCTTTTGTGAAACCAGAAAGCCAATTTGTACAGCCTGGTTTATTATGTATGTGAATCATTTGCTTAAACTTTGGAAAGAGCTCTTTAGATATATGAGAAATGTAATCTTCCAACTAAGTAGGGTTTAGATAAATGGATTATAGAGGCACAGAAGGAGTTGATACCACTTACTAGGTTAAACTGTACTTTGTTACTGTTTGACAGATGCATAGTTCACATTTTATAACTTACTATGTGTGCCAAAAAACATTTTGACCCATCAGGATAGTAATGGCTTAGAAAGAGTAGTTCCAGCCTCTAGGGTAAATAATGCACTTACCTTTGTAACCATAAATAATATCTGTATTTATTATTCATGACCATTTGTAGCCCTTAAGATAGATAGATAGATAGATAGATATAGATATAGATATAGATTTATTTTATCACTTTATGAAATCACATCCATCCTTTTTTCCCTTTCCTCTTCCTTTGATTGTCACAAATCCTATTCATCAAACTTCTTAGGTTTTAGCTATTCAGAGTACCATCAAGGTAGTCATTCATTCACTTACTCATTTCTTCACTTTTTATTGAATAAGTATTTATTGGATACTGGGTACTGGGGATTCAGAGATAATCCTGTCTTAGAGATCCTCCCCGTTTGAGTTTTGTGGGTATCAGTGAGAGGAAGAGGAAATCGTGAGATTAGAGGAGGGGCTGAGTAGGTAAACTGATCATTTCAATGCAGAACAGTAAGTGATTTAAATACAATGTCTTTGAATAAGAAGGGAGCAATGGCTAACTGCCTAAGGAAGTTAGGGATTACTTCCTTATGGAGAGGACCCTTCTCTGGGCCTTAAAGAATGAGTAGGAATTTGTCAGGTGAAGAAGGGGTAAAATGGGCATTCGAGGCAGGGGAACAGCTGAGATTCTGAGCTGTGAAAGCCCTCAGATGATGCCATGGTTGGAATTGAGTTAGAGCACAGAGTGAGTGAGGGAAGTGGGCCCACAGGGCTAAAGTGGATTTGAATCAGATTGACAAGAGCCTTATGAGAATAAGGGCTTTGCTAAATACTCTGTCTCAAACGTGACCTTTAAGCATACGGCTCTACCACCAGATTTGGTTTTTAGGAAGCAATCATGATAGGCTTGTGGAGGATGAATTGGAATGGGTAGAGACTAGCTACTGAAGTAGGCAAGGCAGGAAAGGTTAGTAGTCACGGCTCCTGGGAGTCATACTAAGGATTTTTGTGCAGACTTTTCTGGCTCCAAAGCCATGTTCTTTCTACATCTTGGTTGTTATCAGCCCCTCTAATATGTGTATAAATGATAGCCCATTTAGGAACCTGTTCCAAAGTCATGGCTTTTGTTTTTTATTTTTTCTGTTTAATCTCTATATGATCTTGAATCAGCATTATGAACCTTATCTCTTCCCACTTTTTAGAGAGAAGTAGTTTATAGTATCTCTTTTATTCCTACTCAGCAGGTTTTGTTGCCCTAACCTCCACTGCCCAATTAAAGAAAATTCTAGTTGCCATTTAGTATGTGGCAGCTGCAAGTTATCTTTCGTCTTACCAAGTCTTCTAAAATGTTCATCAAAAGTTATTTATTATACCATATGTTTATAATTTTTTCATTGTAGTATCTTTTCAACATATAATAAAAGTCACTAAAGAATTGGACCTAATTTGTGCTTTTCTATACATTAATAATAATGAACTACCAGAAAGAGAAAAAAAATCAGTCTTATTCACAATTGTATCAGAAAGAATAAAATATCTAGGAATAAATTTAATCACAGAAGGGAAAGACCTACATATTGAAAACTATAAGACATTAATGAAAGAAATTGAAGAAGTCACAAATAAATAGAAAGATATGCGCTCATTGATTGGAAGAAGCAATAATGTTAAATGTCCATACTATGCAAAGAAATTACAGATTCGGTATAACCCTTATCAAAATTCCTATGGCATTTTTTAAAGAAATATAACAAACAATCCTAGAATTTGTATGAATCTACAAACAAACAAAAAAACAAATAGCCATAGCAACCTTGGGAAAGAATAAAGCTGGACGCATCACCTATCCTGATTTCAGACTATACTACAAAGTCAGAGTAATTAAAATAGTATGGTATTGGCATAAAAGCAGACACATAGATCAGTGAAACAGAATAAAGAGCCCCAAAATAAACCACACATATATGGTCAATTAATTTATGGCAGAGAAGCCAACAGTATGCAATGAGGAAAATACAGTCTCTTCAATAAATGGTACTAGGAAAACTGGACAGCCACATGCAACAGAATAACTGGACCACTATCTTAACCATGCACAAAAAGTAACTCAAAATGTATTGAAGACTTGAAAGTAAGACCTGAAACCATAAAACTCCTAGAAGAAAAACAGGCTGTAAGCCCCTTGACATTGATCTTGGTGATGATTTTTTAGAATCTGACATTAAAAGCAAAAAGAACAAAAGCAAAAATAAATAAGTGGAACATGTCATACTAAATAGCTTCTGCTAAGCAAAAGAAACCATCAGCAAAAAGAAAGCCAACCCACTGAATGGGAAAAATATTTGCAAATAATATATTTGATAAGATGTATAAAGAACTCCTATAACTCAGTAGCAAAAAAAAATCCGATTAAAAATAGATTTAAAAAATCTAATTAAAAAATTTACCAAAGAAGACAATCAGATGGCAACAGGTACATAAAAAGATGCTCAGCATCACGCATCATCAGGGAAATGCAAATCAAAACCACTATGAATATCACCTCACAGCTGTTAGAATGGGTGTCAGAAAGCAATAAATAATAAGTATTGGTAAGGTTGTGGAGAAAAGGGAACCCCTGTGCACTGTTCATGAGAATGTAAATTGGTGCAGCCACTATAGAAAACAGTATGGAGGTTCCTCAAGAAATTAAAAATAGAATTACTATATGATCCAGCAATTCCACTTTTGGGTATTTATCTGACGAAGATGAAAACACTAATTTGAAAAGATATATGCACTCCATGTTATCCACAGCATTATTTACACTAGCCAAGATGTGGAAACAACCTAAGTGTCCATTGATAGATAAATGGATAAACTGTGATTTATATATATATTTTTATTTATTTATATTTATATAAATGTATATAAATAAATATATATAAAATGTATAAATAATATATATACATACATATCCATACATATATATGTATATATATGAAATACATACAATGGAATATTATTCAGCCATAAAAAGAATGAAATCTTACTCTTTGCCACAACATGAGTAGATCTCAAGGGGCATTATGCTAAGTGAAATAAACAGAGAAAGACAAATACCACATGATCTCTCTTATATGTAGAATCTTAAAGAAATAAAGAAAAAAGATACCAAGCTCATAGGTATGAGAACAGATTGGTGGTTGCTAGTGGCTATTTAAAAAACTTATCATTTTGTTTGTGTGAAAAAGCATAGTAATATCTTTGTTATTCCTTAAGAAATAGCAGTAATTCTACTTACCAGAAATTATTCCAATTTTATAGACTTTTGGGCCTTTGCTATACAAGTATTAACTTTAAAGTTTATCACAATAAATATTAAATAAAAGGATGTATTTTCTGCTTTTATAATTAAGGGGCCCTGTGATGTGGAGGGAAGTTAATATGTACACCTGATATTTAGTGGAATTTCATTAACATGCAGAAATATTCAGGTACAAACCAAATCTTATTAAGGTTGTGATGATGACAGATCAGATTGGCTTGCAATAAAACAGAACACAGTTTGATTTAAGAATATATATATAGATTGAAAATATGTGTAGATTGAATGTAGGCATATTTTGGGTCAAACTGTATACTTTTATGTATCTACATAAATCTATTGATTGTAGATTTTCTTTGAACACATATGTGTTGGGTATTGTTAATGCATAATGGTATAATACATTGGCTCGGAGGAGTGAGCACAGAGGACTCATAAAATGGGATGATATGGAGGAGCCAGCTCACTGGGGCAGGAGGTGAGTGAGGACTTGAGAGCCGGGAAGGGAGGGGCAGGTTGTTAAATGCCCCAGGCTGGAATTTGGCCTTTCCTGTGTAAGGGACAGTTAATGTTTGTGAACATGGAAGGTGACTGGATGTCAAGAGAGACTCCAATTGGATGTTGAAAAGATCATGTTGACAGTTGTCAGGAGAAGGTGAGATTGGAGAAGGTGGGACTGGAGGCCAGATGTGTGCTTAAGCTGAGAGTCCAGGGAGGTTGTTTAGCACCTTATGTGAATGACACAGCTGTAGGTTATCACACAAGCTTTTAGCTCCTGTCATTTGCATGAATAGTAGGAGTGCCATTTATTCTTTAATTATCATAGGAGACTCCAAGAGGATAATATGAATAGGATAGTAAGATCATATTTATGTAATGTTTATCTTAAAAATAGCTATGTGTTATGTTAGTCTAATAGACCATATTGTAATGATCTGATTTTCAGTTGTAGCGGAAAACAGTTAAGTATAACCAAAAAAGGAGAAACAGGGCTTTAAATTCCCATTCTACAAAAACGCTTGTAATTTACTCATTCTCCATTCACTGCTACTTCATACTGCCTTGTTTTTAAATCAGTTTATACCTGTGGTTGAAAATATGTACTACAAACACCACTTGATTTTTATGCTTGCAGTGTACTTTTATTTTAAAGGGGGGAAAAAAGGTTTTGGAAATACCTAAAATTTCCTGTGACCAGACCATATGAGCCACACTGTTAATTCTAACTAAAGTGTTTCCCTTTGGACTCATAAATATTGCCTGTGTTTATTACTCAGAGCCACTTGGGTCTCTCAAGTAACAAATATATATATAGCATATAGTATTTTTCACTTAAAATAGTAATAATTTTATATTTCCTCACAGTATGACTCAAGTGGCTGAATTAGCATTGGCAGCTGTATTTCTGTGAGCTGTACAAACAAGAAAAAATGTTCATGTATCTTTACCTGAGGGCCTAGAGCCACTTGTTAATCAGTTTCATGAAGTTTAATGGAAAGGTTTAGTATTAAGGGGCATATTTTCCTTTTTCCTACTAATAAGCATTAATAACTATAGAAATGACAAGAGTTTCTCACCAAGGAGAAAGGCCTTAAATATAAACAGATGTTACCAAAAATTTCTGAATGCATTGCATATCTTTCTGTTTGCTAGCCATTTGTTCCAAGTTAGCATTCTTGGTGTAAACAACAGAAACCAACTTTTACTATGAAGAAAAGGAAATTATTGGGGGAATATTGGCTCTCAGGCAGAATTGATGGGAAGACTAAACAACCAGGCTCAGAAAGCAGGCAAGGTCTAAGGGAGGTAAGGTAGCTATAACTTTGACCAGTCTCTACCCCAAGGAGAGTCTGGTTGGGACACAATGTTGTCCCTCCTTTTTTGTACTGCCACCCATCGGCGAATGCCACTGACACAGGAATGACATCAGAGCTCTCCCCCGATTCTTTTGTTGCTCCATATGGTTTTAGGTCCAGTCTGGAACATCTGATTGACTGACAAGAGAGAAAATATGCCTCCCTCTGGCTTCTGTGGTGGGAAGCTTGCTCTTCACCTTAAGGATCTCAGGACTAAAATAGGAAAGATACTTAGTTGCTAGGGATCCTCAAATGACAAATGCCCACACCTTATAGGATGCTAAATGATCTGGAATTATTTAGTTGCTGTATTTAGTTGGGATTATTTATTTACTATCTTGGAAATGGTAGGAGAGTGGTTGGTGGTTTTTTTTTTTTAAGATTTCATTTATTTATTTATTCATGAGACACACACACACACACACACACACACACACACACACACACACAGGCAGAGACACAGGCAGAGGGAGAAGCAGGCTCCATGCAGGGATCCCAATGTGGGACTCGATCCCTGGTCTCCAGGATCAGACCCTGAGCCAAAGGCAGACACTCAACTGCTGAGCCACCCAGGCTTCCCAAATGGTTGGTGTTTTAAGCATACTTTCTGAGAGCCAGTGAAAGAGAAAAAGCAAGCATATTTACAAGAAAAATAGGACTGATTGGAAAAATAGGTGGCAATAGGGTGGAGGAAGAGAATGTAGGGGCAGTTGATGAAGAAAAAGGAAGAACCCAAGAATGATGCTGTTTTCTGGTTTGGAGACTTCAGTTAATGGAGGTACCATTGATTGAGAAGTAGGACACAACAAGAAAGATCACAAGTGTTGCAGGAGTGGGGATAAGATGATCTCTATGTGGGAATGACATTGTGCCCATAACATTAAATAAGTGAAACATGTAGTGAGGAAAGGAAGATTTGGATATAAAATCCTGAAGCTGGGGGATCCCTGGGTGGCTCAGCGGTTTGGCATCTGCCTTCGTCCCAGGGCCTGATCCTGGAGTCCCGGGATTGAGTCCCACGTTGGGCTCCCTGCATGGAGCCTGCTTCTCCTTCTGCCTGTGTCTCTGCCTCTCTCTCTCTCTCTCTCTGTGTGTCTTTCATAAATAAATAAATAAAATCTTAAAAAAAAAATCCTGAAGCTGGACTAAAAATACGGAATTATGAATCACAAGATACTGATAGAAGTATAATCCTTAGGATTGGGTGAGTTGCCCAGAGAAAACTGTAAAGCAGGAAGAGAGCAAGATTTAGAACATAATGCATCACGGCAGTTTAACAGGTAGGCAAAGGTAGAGGAGCACATAAAGCAAGCTGAGAAAGTTGGACCCAAGTTGCAGGAGGAAATGCAAGATAACATTCATCTTCTCTACCAAGATTTCATAGATTGCATATTCCAGAACAGTGGTTTTTCACACATTAGTGTGTGTATCAAAATCACCTAGGAAACTTGCTAAAACTTTGGTTTCCTTAGACCCACCCCCAGAGATTTCCATATAGCAAGTGCAAAGTAGTATCCATTTCTGTATTTTTAATTGGCGTGCAAGATTCTAACATACATGGTGATTCTTGAAATTTACTTTGAGAAACATCTTTCTAGGAGACAGTGTGAAATGGTTGTAAAAGGGCTTTGAAATCACTTATGTTAGGGTCCTGGCTTTTACGACCTACTGGTTATGTGGCCGTGAGCAAATAGGTTGTTTTAAGGTTTGTTTTTCCATCAGTGCAGAGGGATATAATAAATACCTTCTTTCTCTTAGAATTATTTCATGGTGTAGATGAGATGTGTTATTAAATTCCTGGGCCTACAGGAAGGAGCTCAGGAAATGTGAATTGTCTTTTGAGCACTTAAGAAACCCAAAACACAGCTGTAAACCTAAAAGGCGGTGAAAAAGTAGAAGGAAATAGCTATCATTAACCTCATGCATTTTGTTTTGTAAGAGATTAGAGTCAGCTGCTTTGTACCTTGAACCTACAGAATTAGAATTGTATAAAATTAAGTTACTGATTTAATAGATTTTATTATCTAGTTTCTCCTGGCAGACTTCAGTTCTGTAGACATTAAATTTGAACAGCATGATGTAGGCAAGGTTAAAGTGTGAAATAGAAGACCAAGGAAATTTAATAGAGGGGCAAACACCTCAAAAATCCCACGGGCATCAATGTGTTATAAAAGCCAAATACTCAAAATAATACTATTAAATCATTGAGAAAATGTTATATTATGCTTAAAAGAATTGTTTGAGAAGTTAGGGAAGTATATCTTTCAGAAAGATTTCTATTATAACAACTAACATTTATAGGTGTTTAGTACTTAAAGGAATAAGCTTCTGCTATTTGGGAAGTTGACCTACATGTAATATTTTTTAGTCTTTTGCAACTTTGGATAGATCAACTTATATGACTTTATTTCTCATTTAATTGGCATGTTACTGTTTTTTTTTTAACAGTCTGTCTTAAGTCAACAAGTATCCTAGAAACTATCCTAGAAGGCACGGTGGACTTAACCTATATATAAATTATTATGGATTGTTTTATACTGCTATGGTTTTTTCCTTTTTCTGGAAGTAATGCTAATTTGAGGAAAGAAGAGCAGAGTCTTATAAAAGACTCTTTGAGTAGTCTTTGTAGTCTTATCTACACTCATTTTGTGTCTTGAATTTTCTGCCCCACATTGGCTAATAAGAAATATGGCTACTTTATGGTCATGCATTTGCAAAAAAACTATTGAGAAAGAGTTATAAATTACCCTCCATTCTCTTCAACCTTTCTGGTCCCATACTTCTACCCTCACTTGGATGCTTATGTGATTATTTATTCCCAAATACTCAACTATCAGCTGAATAGGTCTAGTATTAGTTTCTTTTTATTATTAGTTTTATTTGGTTAGAAAATACCACCTTATGTTTTTTTTTTAATTTTTATTTATTTATGATAGTCACAGAGAGAGAGAGAGAGAGGCAGAGGGAGAAGCAGGCTCCATGCACCGGGAGCCCGACGCGGGATTCGACCCCGGGTCTCCAGGATCGCGCCCTGGGCCAAAGGCAGGCGCCAAACCGCTGCGCCACCCAGGGATCCCCCACCTTATGTTTTATATAAACTTAGGTCTGTCTTTGAGTGAGGCTTTCTTCTGCTATGTCTTTGATTATTGGCTCTGTGTTATTTGTTACTCATCTGGACCACTCATTTTTTTCTTAAGTTTTATTTGTCAGTCTTCCATATCCATCACATTCCTTTTGTTTGTCTTCTCCTTTATTCTTTTATTTCTTTCTTACCTACCGGGGTAGAAAGTTTTAGGTCTATCTGATCTAATTTTTCAACATTATTCAAAAATTTCAACTTTTTGTCACTTTAATAAATCATTTGTTTTGCTACTGCATTTTCCATTTCCATACAGTGCTTTCCCCTTAGTTTACTAGTTCCATTCCAATTTCTGTCTCAGCCATCTCGCTTTTTATTTTATATTACATTGTTTTATCTTTCATCTCTTTAAGATTTTTTTTTACTTTATAAAGGATGCAGAACTATTGTTTAAAGTTTTTATCTGTTTCTCCTAGTTTGCTCTTGCTTTTTACATCTTGAATGCTATGTTACATTTTTGTATCACATAGTATTTTTATGACACCTGGATTAATTTGTTTACTTTTCTTCTTTTACTTATGTTTGAATGTTATATATCCTTGTCTCTGTCATTGGGGTACTTATCTCTAGATTGGATTTGTGGCCTGTCCCTGCTTCATCTGACTAGAGGCTGTTCATGTCCTTCTCTTAGGCTCTAACAGAAGATCTGATACATGGTCCTATAGCATATTTTTGGGAGTTTTGTCTATAGTGGATCTGCTAGTCTAAGGAGAGGTCACCTAATTTGGCTGCCTGGTTGTCTTATTTCTAGATAATCTAGCACAAGGTTTCCTGCTCCCTGCATCTTTCCCAAACTCAGTCTTTGTATAGTACTGATTTTATATCTCCAGATGAATTTCCATCCCCACTGATGTTACATTGCCAAGAATTTCAGACCCAGATTAAAGATAGAAAGCATGGGCCTTAGATGAGGTGGACAAAGTGATTAGAGCAATTGAGCCCTCATGCAGCAAGGGAGCTTACCCTCTTTCATCTGGTCTTTGAAATCCTTCTTTTCTTGGGAAGTCTAAATAAATCTCTCCAAATTGTTCTGTATGGCTTTAATATTTGGCCTCTGACTTATTTCCATTTTTTTTGTAATGAAAATTATATCTTTTGAAGTTCAGTGGATCTCTGAGCAATATTCCAGGAGCACTTAAATTTGTACCATGTATGTATGTTGTAGTGGGAAGGTAGGAAAGTCTGGTAAAGTGTTACTAGATTTTGTCTCACCATACTTGTAATGCTCCCTCGCTTGTTTTATTTATTTATTTATTTTTAAAAAGATTTTATTTATTTATTCATGAGAGACACACAGAGAGAGGCAGAGACACAGGCAGAGGGAAAAGCAGGCTCCATGCAGGGAGCCCAAGGCAGGACTCAACCCCGGGACTCCAGGATCAGGCCCTGGGCTGAAGGCGGCACTAAAACCTCTGAGCCTCCCAGGCTGCCCTCCCTTGCTTGTTTTAAATGCTTGATAAATTTGTTCAGTGAGTGAATGAATGACTTAGTCTTTTTTGAGAATTTAAGGTTAAGCAGCAATGCTTAACCATTTATTATTTTAATACTTTTTCCTCAGTAGTATTTTTCTAGTTAGATGTTTTGCGAAATATGTTCTGGGAGTAGCAGTTCCATATAATGTTCTATGAAAAAAGGTTTCCATGGACAAGTAATCTTGGGAAGTGCTGTGTACTAAATCTTTCTCATAGAGATGCAATCAATATGTAAATATATAAAGGACCTCAAGGAGGCCTGGATTAACAAAACCTGGTTAACTCTTTTTAATTCAGTATTTCCCCAAATTTATTTGATCCTAGACACCTATCACTATCCCATAAAACATTCTTTGAGAAATGCTGCGCTAAGTTTTGCTTTTTTTCTGAACATGATAGAGTACATTGGAGACTTTTTCCATAGGCAAACTGCTAATTTTTAGATCATGGAGAGATGTAAAGTATGACTTAATATGATTAGAATGTTCAGATTTTTTTCTCATTTGATGTTTTGAACAAGATATAATCTCAGTAACTTTTTTAAAATGTATGTTACTTCAGCCATTAAATTAGCATATTTAAGAAAAGGAGATAAATGTTTTCTTGGTTCACAGAGCTGAGAGAGCCCTCCCTCCCATGATAGGAAGCATTTCTATATTTCCCCCGAGCTCAGTAAAAGAGACAGTTGCCCTCACTCATGATCCTGATATTGTGTGTTAATCTAGGTAGGTTCCCTTCCAAGATGGTATAACTGGGTGAAGTAAGAAAGCAGACTAATTTTATTTCAGTTTCAGAGTATTAAATCCTTTGTATTTCTATTTTGTCTTTAAAACAATAACTGACTAAAGCTCAAGTTGTCTTTTCTTTTGCCTTTTCGGCATGTAGGATTCAGATGTGCTTTACTAGCTTATGTGTTCACAGACTGCTTAAGGAACCTACTTTTCTTTGATTTTATTTCAGGAACTCATGAGTCCATACTTGCTCTACCTCTCCTTTCCATCTGAATACTTTGTTTTCCCCTTGTAGCTTTTTATGATTAGTAGTTTTGTTTTGCTTTGCTTTTTAAATTTACAGTTTAGTTTGTACCAATTTAGGAGATATTTTAAAAAAATAAGAGCTGTGTTTTAGAGACTTTTCTGGAGGCAGGGTGTTGGAAAGTGGTAATGAGAAAGGATGATGTTAAAAAAAACTCAGTGACTTTTGGCTGCAGGTTTTCCCACCAGCTTATAAATCTGAGAGAGCGGGGATCCCTGGGTGGCTCAGCGGTTTAGCGCCTGCCTTTGGCCCAGGGTGCGATCCTGGAGTTCCGGGATCAAGTCCCACATCAGGCTCCTTGCATGGAGCCTGCTTCTCCCTCTGCCTGTGTCTCTGCCTCTCTCTCCCCCTATGTCTATCATGAATAAATAAATAAAATCTTAAAAAAAAAATCTGAGAGAGCCATGGATTTGTAGTAGTTTTGTCCTGCAAGTTCCAAGTTCCAGTTCTTGGATATTTCCTACGAGAAAGTGTCCTCTTCCCATACTTCCTTCTGAATAAGGCTATCTTCAGACCTCTCCCTCTCCTTCCCTAAGATATCCTTTGTAAACCCAACCATCCCAAACACTTCTGTAACTTTAGAATTAGAAGTCATATCTAGAAACGTTATTTAAACACTAAATGCTGTGAAAACAATATGACCAAATAATACCCTTTCCAAGAATTGACAGAGAAAATCTAAATAAAAGATAATCAACTGGGCATTTATATTCACTGCAGTAAATGAAATTCTAACTTTCCTTTTATCTTCCTCAGACAAGCAACAGAAAGGTGAATTTGCAATAGATGGCTACAATGTCAGAATGAATAACACTCTCAGGAAGGATGGAAAGAAAGATTGCTGTTTTGAAATCTCTGCTCCTGATAAACGTATCTATCAGGTTGGAGTTTTTGTGTTGTTTTGAAATTAAGTTGATAACATGTTCTGATTTCATTTATAAAGACATTAACATTTTGTTAAAACAACTCTCCCCGACATATAAATAATAATAAAAATACTGATTTTATACAGTGAACATTCATATAAGAAGAAATACATTTAAAAAAAATTTCAGATTAGAGTGATACCTTCTTGAAAGAGAACAAGGATATGTAATTTATCAACTACTTCACATGTTGCATTTTATATCTATTTTAATAGCACTGTGATTTCTTAAAAGAATTACATAGCAGAAAGAGTAAAATTATCAAAAGAAAAATATCAGAGTGTTAATGCATATTGTATTGCTTAGAGTTGTGGGAGAAAATGAAGGTAAAGGCACATATCAGCTCAGTGATTCAGGAGCTATCAGCTAGCATCAATATGGAATGTATGTTTAATAAGTTTTAAATATCTGAGATTGCAGTTGAAAGCCAGTTAATTAAGTTGTCAGGTAGTGTGTTGGAATCTGACAAGAACATTTTTAAGAAAACTGTACCCGGCAGTCTAAAGAAATTCATGGGTGTCTTCTAATTGTCAAGGGCAAATTTTGTTCATCAGTTCTGTCTTTGACATTGATGAAGAGAAGCAGCTTTTTTTCCTGCACAGCTGCCAGCTGCTGATCAGAGTTTCAAATCCATCATCCTCTGCTTCAATTACGTAAATTTGTCAAAATTAACTGTACATTATAAGAAGCATCCTTGCAAGAAAAGTAGTACTAGACATGAAAAGAATTACTAATGGTCTTAAAGAAGTGATAAGAATGCTTCATACCTTTCATTTTCACTGTGGTGATTTTTTATTATTGTTTATTTTTTTTATTAGTTCACAGCAGCTTCTCCCAAAGATGCTGAAGAATGGGTACAGCAGCTGAAATTTGTATTACAAGGTAAGAGCAATCAGTTGAACTAGTCATTGCCGTCTTTAAATATTGAGTAGCTGAGTGAATTTGGATTTTCAGGGCAGCCCAGGTGGCTCCGTGGTTTAGCGCCACCTTTGGCCCAGAGTGTGATCCTGGAGACCTGGGATCAAGTCCCACGTCTTGCTTCCCTGCATGGAGTCTGCTTCTCCCTCTGCCTGTGTCTCTGCCTTTCTCTCTTTCTGTCTCTCATGAATAAATAAATAAAATATTAAAAAAAAAGAATTTGGATTTTCATATACAAAAGGTTATTGACTCCTGTGGGAATGCCAAGGGAACAGGACTAGTACTAATACAGGCTGTTCACTTCGGATTTCTAAGTGTTTTTTCTATAAGTACCAATTGGCAGCTTTGCAATTCACATATTTATGCAATAATCAGTTTTTGAAAATGCTTCGAGTTAAGGATATAGCATGTAATAATATTATGACTCTGGAGGGCTGCATTAGTTTAGAAAATAGGGTTTTGAAAACACCTTTTGCATTCCTAAAAAATTTGCCTCATGCAACATTTTTTCAGACATGGGATCTGATGTTATTCCTGAAGATGATGATGAAAGAGGAGAATTATATGATGATGTTGACCATCCTCTACCAACCAGCAGCCCACCAGCAAGCAGCCAACCAACTGATGATGAAATTTATGAAGAACTTCCAGGTATTTATCATCTGGTGATTCATTTAAGGATTTTAGAGTTTTTTTTACCCCCTAATGTCATATATCATCAAGTTGACAACTTGAGTGGAAATGGTGAGTTATTAAAAACAAGGACAAAGAAAATCCTCAAAACTCTATGTTATAAAAAAGGGTTCTGCTTGAGGTATTTCCAGTGAGTGGATGTACGCTTATATAAAGTGAGTGGAATGTTAAGATGGAGCAGATACAGTCCTAATCTCATGGGGCTTTTGGCTCATTAGCATTGTTTATGCTACATAATTTTTTAATTAAAAAATTGACTTGCCTTACAGTTTTTTCCACCAACTCACACATCATTTTTTATTTATATATCTTGGAACTTCCATTAACCAGAAGTTCTGTGCACACCCCATATGTCAACAACTTCTGCCTCATATATTTCTCTTTGCTGTGGTGTACTGCATTGTCTTGGAGGAATATTGTTGAACTATAAACAAAGGCCTTTTGAGGCTTGAAGTTTTCTCACTTGATATTTTATCATCGATATGAATAAGTTTTCTCATTCTACATTTTCCAGGCATGGTTTAGTGTTCGTATGCCTCAGTATCTATTACATAACATAAAATTAATGGTCTTTTAGCTGTTTGACTTGTAGTTTTGAGGGTCAAGCTAAAACCGAAAGATAGGTATCTGTAACTTAGGGTACCTAGAATATAAACACCTTCAGGGAATCACTGCATTATTAATATTATAGGTTGAAATGAGCTTTTCTCTGTCTATTAAAAAATCAATAGTTAGAGGAGAAAGAGGGATTATGAGCAATATAAGTGAGATTTAACCAACATCTTATGCAGAGAAGATGCTTTTCTCTGAATAGAATGATTTAACCGCATAGTATAAACCTTTAAAATTGAACTCAGAATGTTCCAAATTAACATACAAATATCATTTTCAATGAAGTCACTGGGCACAGTAATAACTAGCACATGGACTTCAGAGCCAAAAAGTTTAAATTCTGAGTGTGCCATTTACTAGCTCAGTGACCTTAAAAGTTGTCTTTTCCATCATCCATAATTCTTCATCTTCATCTATAAAATTCCTTTTTTTTCATCAATAAAATGGGAATAATATCATGGTGGGAGGAATGAGGTGATGTATCTGAGTCTCTCAGCACATGACAAGCCGACAATAAACTGTAACATCATCATTATTGTTTTCATTATTGTATCTGATAAATTCTTGCAAGTGTTTATGTGAAGGCATAAGAATGGTTTTCTGATCAGGTAAGAATTAATGATTGTAATAGTATTATAATTTCAAGTACTACAAAAACTACTCAAATATGCATCTACATACTGTTTTTTACTACCTTAGAAGATGATTGGTCTAAAAGCATAATTTTGTGGGAAATAGTAATCTGTATCTTTTTAATATTTTAATAGAACTGTATGTTTATAGCTCCTTCCTTTTTGATTTATCTGAGGGAAATGGCATCTGCCATAGCATTATCTTCAAGTCGGGAAGACTATTTTCTGACCGTTTGTTTTTAGTCACACCATATCATTAACACATTTATTTTAGTTTTAAAAATGTTCGAAAGAGTTTGCAATAATGTTCACCAATGTAAAATGGCAAGAAAGCAGCATCTTTGAACATATTTCTGTCACACACCTTTTATTCCTTTAAAACCCTGCGTGAATGAGTTACGTTACAATTGTTGACTTGACTGTTAATTAAGTTCTGTGTTTCTTCAACTTGATTGTCCTGCCACCACTCCCCCTCACCCCCAAATAAACATTGGTGAGATCAAATATTCATTGTCACCTTCCTAACAAAGGTCCAAAGAAGATCTCTGTTGCTTGCAATCTTAAAAATATGAAACATCTTTTATTTTCTCTCACTGCAGATGTTCTGCTTCATCCCCTTTTTTGGCCTGGGGCCACATAATTGTTGGAAATAACTGGTTATTCTTTAAGTAGTCTTACTTCTTGCTGAGGTACTGGAAGAAATCTAAGCTGTTCTGGGATTCCTTGCCCCTGCCTGGGATCCAGGTTGCTGTACAAAGTGATTGAGCTTGATAGAGCCTGCAACTGTCCCCCTGGGAAGGACGCTGGGGTAGCAGCTGTGGAATGTCTCCTCCTTCTTTCTTCCCCAGTATACCATAGAGCCACTAGGACATCTGCACAGTTCAAGTCTGTCAGGTTTGAGCCAGCCGCTACAGAGGGGATTTTGCTGAGTGAAAGTCCTCAGAGTTGTCTCTCAAAGTTTTTTGAGGTTTTGTTTGATAAAATACCTAACACAAGAAAGTCACTTTTCTTTCTTTAAATGAGGATCTCTCATTCAGGATAAGCATGGCAGTAGTTGCTTTTAGTTCTGTGAGATATGAATATAATTCTGAGAGTAGGTGAAAACAGTGGAAGAGCAGTGAACACATTCACAAACTGTTGGTATTTTTCCAGTTCTGTGCAAAGAACTGCATATCTCTGAAGTCTGACTGGTTAAATTCCAAGAATTAGTTAATACTACCATTTCACCACAATTTTCTGTCCATTATATATAGTTGAAAACTAATCCTCTTAGTTGAAAGATGGGGCATACAAATGTGTTTGAAGAAAAATCTAAGTATTCAATGTGTTACTTTAAATCACAGAGTTCTTTTTCTGAGAAAGTAAAGCTCTTACTCTAATAAATACATATTTTTGAATGTAAATAAACCTACAGTGTTTAAGTCTTAACAATGAGAAGAAAACATTGTTTAAAAAATTGTATTGTAAAGTATCTTCTGGTACGTTGAATTCTTGGGGAATATGAATAGTTTCATTATAATTGTTTTTCAGTGAGGGTCTTCGAACTTGTTTTGAGCAGCTTCTCTTTACTTTCTTTTTCATTAATTTTTAAGTAAGTTCGCAAAAAGAATAAGAATATATTTGTAAGATTTCTTTGGGCATAGGGGATTTATGCGTATGTACAGAAGAATGGGAAGAGTGCCATTTCTGGGGAGTAGGAAAGGCATCTGGCTTTTCTTCAAATACACTAATGCTTTGACATCTTTTATGTCTTGGCACCTCTTCGCCTGGGCCACTCAGATTTGCTTACATGGTGGTATTACTGTGGCATATTTGTGTTGGCACAACTCACATATTGATCAAAGTATGTTACATGGTTTCATAACACAGTAATGAGTTCATTTGGCTTAGCACAAACTTCAGAAGTTGGTGCTCATTTTTTCATTAGAAATACAGAAGAATAGTTTTGTTTGATTTTTGAATCTTGAAAGAGGAGAGCAATACTTGGGGAATTAGTACAGAAATCGGCACAGCTTGCTCTTCTCTTCTAGTTACCATGTCACTTAATTCTCTCCCCCCCCCCCCTTTAAAGTCAGGAAATTGTGCAGCAGCAACAACAATAAGACTTTTTAAAGAGGTAGACTGAATAGAATGGGCCCAGTAACAAGAGTAGTAACTCCTGTTAGCCTCTTAAATCTATAGCTTTCAGGGGAATTGCATTTGAAATTTTCCTGCCAAGTGGACTGGAAGAGAGAGGGCAACATAAAACAGGAAGACGAATTTCTAATTCCATTAACCTATTTTTTAAGTGTTAATTTATTTTTTCCCCCATAATGACAGATTGAACTATTCTGAGCCAGAAACAAAGGATGTTTTTATCCTTTGGTCCTTCAAATACATTTTAAATGTATCCATTCCAACTGTCTGTATCTAAAATGGAATATAAAGTAAAATGCAGCTATAATTTTTTTCCATCAAAACTATTGTATACATAAAAAAGAACAGGGTTCAATTCCTTAAATTTGAAAAAGTCTCTAGCAAGTGGACACAAATCCTAACTTAATCAGTAAGTGGTCACAACCCCCCCTCAAAATACATTTTACCTTTATTTTCCTACTGAATCATTATCACTCCTATTACCAAGTTAGTATCAAGATTATAGGGGACTCTCGAGTCTGGTAATAACATCACTGTAAGTGATGGTTGGTCATGGTTTCACCAAAGAATTTTTCTCATTCCTTCTTTGGAATGCAATGGAAAGATGCCAGGTGACTTTCACAGAACCACATATATTCAGCATTTTAACATTGTTAGTCTAGGCAGCCTGCTGGCATTCTTTTCTCTTAAACCATGGTGCTGAATTGTAAAGTTGTTAAGTGTGGTGATACAGTATCCTAGTATATGGTATGATGAATATTTTTTCCCGAGTAGATAAATTGTTAGATTCCATATTTGGGTGGTTTCAGCTCTGAACTGCAAAGAGGGTTATCTGAAGTTATGGAAAATAAGGGAAATATCTATAAATTGGGGTCCTTGCACATATATAATCATTTATATTTTATCTTCACTGAATATAAATCTGATTTTAGTGTTATGTTGCCCATTACATAATATAGCATGAAGCTTTGGAATACAGTTACGCCTGTCATGTAGCTTTCTCTACCTTGCTGTTGGCTTTGCAAACAAATTCATTCCAAGAGATGGTTTGACACATACTAAAACCCAAAATACCTGTGAGCATGCCAAAAACATATGTTTATGGGTAGAAAGATAAATGAGCCCGTTTTTACAAATTAGAGCTACATCAGTGGTTCTTAGCCATCAGAAATTTTGGCCCTCAGGGTCCATTTAAAGATTAGTGCTTGGAGGCATTTTTGGTCACAATTGGGTGTTATGTGTTACAAACATCCAGTGGGTCGAGGCTAGCAATGCTGCTGACCACCCTGCAGTGCACAGGGCAGCTCCCACAGCAGAATTCTCTGACCCCCAAATGTTGGTAGTGGTGAGGTTGGAGGAACCCTGCACAGGAATATAATAGACAGCTTTTGATTTATCACCTTTTTATCTGTAAAATAAATTCTGTATCTCTGGAGTGAAAATCCTGTATCTCTGGAGTGATAAAAACCCATACCCACATTCCATATCAGAATTTATGTTTGTGGACAAAACATAGACTTTCTTATATGTGTAAAACTAGGATTACATACAATGATTCTATTTCATAAGGGACGAGTTCAACTTGTCTCTCACTCTTTTCCCTCAGAGGATTAAGCTACTGATCTTTGAGGAATAAGAAAACCATGAAAGATGAGAAAGGAAAGAAGCACTTCTATTTTCATGAGCACAATCTGTGAAGGAAGTCTTTTTTGATACTGTATGTGTGTGTCTTTCTTTGTGTGTGTGTGTCTTTCTTGTGCAGATACATGGGTTATGATATTCTGAAAAGGTGGTTGTCTTGCAGCTGAAGTGAGACCACTGGGTGAGGGTTTGGGTTCTAAAAGTGAGTCGGGCTTCAGGGAGAACGCAGACCCCAGCAATTCTAGGGCCAGCTGCAATTTGACACCTATGGGATTTCTCTCCCTTCTCTGTTCTTGGGGCTAAACTTTGCAGAGGTTCATGGGCTTGAGATGGCAAGAGGACAGTCTGACCCTGGAGATCGGGAGGCATGAGGCAGCCTTAAGAGGCTTACTGAGATGGGCTCACCTGAGTGCTTCCTGACAAGCCACACCAGGTGCTGCTTCCTTCTTCTCTGTCCATTTCCTTTTTGCCCTTGTTGAGTTTTAACTTGTAAATCTTTATTTCTAAACAATACATGCTCTCTGGAAAAACCGTAAATACTGTGGATGTGCACAAAAAAAGTGCAGCAAGTCATTCACCCACTATCCTACATAAACAGGAACAGTTTGATATGAATCTTTTGGTTTTTTTTTTTTGTCCCATTTACAAATGTACAAATGCATGTAAAATTTTTTAACTAGGGTCCTTTATTTACTTTCTTCTACTTTTTTATTTCCTTTTTATTTTCTTCCTACTATTACTTTCTTCCTTTTCTCATTCCTTTGTTTTCCTTCCTTCCTTTTTCCATTACCATTCTCTGTTTTCTTCCCTGCTTTCATGTCTTCCCTTCCATAAACATTCTTGAGCATCAGCTCTGTGGCAGACCTTGTCCTCAGGTGCCAGGAATCCTGCTGCTGCCATTCCTGCATGGGCCCTAAGTGAGCATGGCTGCTCCTTCTGTTTCTGGCCGAGCCTTGACTTACTCCTGCACTTCGATTCCCTGTGTCTATTTATGTCCTGTGTCTATACACCCTTTTTGTGTCTCCTGAGTTCATTGTATTGGCTTTCCTGATATAGGAATACTGTCTTCCCGAAGATAGTGTCAGCACTACTGTGACACCTCTCAAACCATCCTTACTTCTGTCTTCCTCTCCATCTGCCTCATATCTTCAGGCTCCACCCCCTGCCCTGCATACACAGAATGCCTTTCTCTATGTCTGTGGCCAGTTAACTCGTTGTGCCAGAGCACAAGGACTTGGGAGGCAAACATACATTCAAACTCCAGTTCCAGTCATCACTATGTACTTAAGCCAAAAGAAAGTGAACTCAGGAGAAGTGGCGAGGCAAGAAACAAGAGCAGACATAGACATAGGTAAAATATATCAGGAACTTAAGCCATGAGTTACTTTTAAATAAGCCTTTTCTTTTAATTTAAAACTTTAGAAATAAAACTAAATTTAGCTAACAGTTAAAAAAAACGTAGCTGGGGCAAGAGGGAAGGGGGAGGTGGCAAAAGCATGCTAAGTGTTGTTCTTTCAGGAAGAGAGAGGAGGGAAATCCCGAGTAAGTATGGTCTTTGGTAGGAAACGCAGGTTACAATTTCCAGGTGAGTACTACATAAACAGGAATGCGATCTTGAGATTCCCAAAGCAGCCAAGGGGAAATAAAAGATGATCACAGAAAAAAATTTAAATCCAAAAGAAGGAAGGAAAAAAAGAAAAAGGAGCAAAGAGACAACATGGTAAAAGTAAGCCCAAATACAAAGATAATTACAATAAATAGAACTTGATTAATTCAATCTAGTAAAAGACAAATAATCACATTGGCTATTTTTTAAAAAGATTTATTTATTTTGTGGAGGAAGGGGCACAGGGAAAAGAGGGAGAGAATCTCAAGCATGCTCCCTGTTGAACGCAGAGCCCTGAAATCATGACCTGAGCCAGAACTAAGAGTTGGTCGCTTAATTGACTGTGCCACCCAGGCATCCTTCATTGGATTGTTTTGTTTTTGTTTTTGTTTTTGTTTTTTAATCTAGCAGCAATCTTCCTAGAGGAGCTATTTCTGAAACAAAAGCACATAGAAATTTTCCAAGTAAGGGAATGGAAATAAACCAGGCAATCCTATTCAAACAAAGCAGCTATCTGTGTTAACACTAGACAACATAAAATTTAAGGCATAAAGCAACAGTAGGACTACAGAATGACACACATAATAAAAATATAAAGCTTAAATGCACCTAACTGTATAACCTTGAAATCTGGAAGGCAAATATGTCTTTATAAGACAAATGTGACAAATCTTCAGTTATAGTGGGAGATTTTAACATACCACTTTTTAGAAACTGGTAGACCAAGGAGGCAAAAAATTAGTAAATGTGTGAAAGATTTGAACCAAAAAAAAGTCAATGAACTGTCTGCCATCTGGAAAGATATTCAATACATATAGAATATTTTTGGAAATTGACCCTGTATAAGTTCACAATCAAATTCTTCAACAAATTTCTATGAATCTATATCATACTACATTCTTTAACTGCAATGAAATTTAATTAGAAACCAGCACTAAAAAGGTAGGTAAAAATACCCAAGCCCCTGCATTTGGAGGCTGAAAAATAAATTTCTGAATAGCTCATGAGGTAGAAGAGGAAATCACAATGTAAATCACAAAATATGTAGTTTGGAAAGGCAAAATAATGAAAATAAAAACTTGTGGCATGGGCCTTAAATTCTATTTAGGGGGATATGGTGGTGAGTAAAACAAATGAGAGAACTAATCCCTAATTAACTAGAGTTGAGAAAACTATAAAAAAAGGTGGGATAAGACTATAAAATAAATGAAATGATTAAAGAGACCAAAGAAGGAATAGAAACTGTAACAAGTGAAAAGGACCCCATGAAAAAAGATCAGATTTTTTTTTTTTAAAGATTTTTTGCTTATTTATTCACGAGAGGCACAGAGAGAGAGGCAGGGATACAGACAGAGGGAGAAGCAGGCTCCTCGCAGGGAGCCTGATGCAGGACTTGATCCTTGGATTGGGATCATACCCTGAATCCAAGGCAGATGCTCAACTGCTGAGCCACCCAGGTGTCCTGATCAGATTTATTTTTTAAAGAACCAAATAGACTCATATAAATTATTGATGGTTTGGATCATTTAGCCACCATATTCTAAATTTTTGGACACACATATTTATGTTTATATTGCCTAGGGGGAACCGTTAGAATAATTATTAGAATATCCTAGTAATATAATCATAAGAATCAGAATATTTAAAATTTTGAACAAGAAGGCAAGCAAATGTCAACCACTCTCATCAGAACTAAAATGCTGACACTTATAAAGCAAGAAGAAAAATCACACTTGTGGGCCTGAGCCATCAAGATTTTTTTTAAAAGACTTATTTGAGAGAGAATGAGAGAGAGAGAGCATGAGGGGGAGAGAGGCCAAGAGGGGAAAGGGAGGAGCAGATACCCTGCTGAGCAGGGATCCCGATATGGGGACTCCATCCCAGGACCCTGGGATCACGACCTGAGCCAAAGGCAGGCAGTTAACCAACTTAGCCATCCAGGCATCCTGAAGATTTTTTTGTGTACCATGGATGCAGAATTTTGAAACTGTGCCTGAAGGTGAAATATTCACATTGTAGGTTTTGTATCTACATATAACTGAGCACTTTGTCTCTTAGCACCAAGAAGTCTCAAGAATTAGTCTTAAGATAGAGCTTCTAATTACCTTTGTATCAGCCTTTTTAACTGGAATCTTTATTCTGCAGAAATGATTCACTTCCCAAGTAGAGTATAAACAGATCAGAGGCTGCTTTTGTTTTTAATTTCTCCATGCTTTAGGAAGATAGAATATAACATTTGTAGTAGCTTTGCAAAAATTTATTTGCTTCTTTAGGGCCCAGAAAAAATATACACACACATCCATATACCTGCATGAGCACATACATCCACAGAAACAGACTGCACAAGAGATCATCAAGGCTTTGCTGTGTTTGCAGAGAGGTCAGCTGGGAATATCAACTTCCTAAGAGTACCCAGCTGCTTATTTTAAAGCAATGATTAATAAGAATGGACAAGTTCAACAAAATGTCAGTGATAAATATAAGCACTCTTCATATCTGGCTTCGGCAAGTGCTCGAGTTGAGTAAATGCAAGCCTTTAACAAAGTAGGAAAAAGACCAGTCTAACTTAAGCTCAAGTGAAATTTGACTTTGATTTTGTTTCAAATAAGACATTCTTTTACAGATTTGCCCCTCTTAAGTATAACTTCATTAGAATTACTACAAAGAAATCGTAGCTCCTTATGCTTATGTCTCTGTTAGCCCTTTTGTTTCTTATTATGGGATTTGATATGAGACGGAAAGTTTTTCTCAGAGACAAATAAGGAAATTCAGAGGTAGAGTGGCATTTTGAGCTGTCTTTGGAACCAGATCCTAAACTTCCTGGCTCCTTGTCTGGGCCTCTTTCCATATTCCTGATCCTGGTGCAGGAGGTGCAACCTAACTCTGCTTCTCTTTAGCACAAAATTCATGGGAGAGCCATTGTTTCCTCACCTGCTTACTCTTTAACCCCTGGCAATTGATTTTGTATTCTTAATCCCTTAACTAATACAGCTTCCTCAAAGTCACAAGTACTGTCCCAGTCATTAGTTTCTGTCCTCAAATTCACCTCCAGAAATTTTATTTTACTGGCCACCCCTTTCTTCTTGAAACTGTCTTTTCCTTTGGCTTTTGCCGTCTTGTTTTCTTGTTATATGTAATGTTTATAAATAAGCATCTCAGCCCTGTTCTAGATGGCCCCATTTCCTGATGCTTGCTGATTGTTTCAAATGATTTTTCTATTTATCTGTTATTTCTTTAATAGTGGAGCTTTTTTTAAAATTATTTGTACTTTGTCTTCTCATTATACATTCTTCTTATTAGGCATTGAATTAATAGATTGAACAAACATTTATTGAAGACTCATTACATACCAGGTTCTGTTCTAGCTGTTGGAGGTTTAGGCATTTAAAAAAAGCGGACCGTGTCTCTGAAGATAATTGCGGATTGTAAAAGTGCCAGAAGGTGTTTTAGTCTGTGGTCACGGGAGAGGTGACATTTAAACTGAAGCCTTTTGGATAAAACTGGTAAAAAAAAAAAAAAAAAAAAAAAAAAAAAAAAAGACAACTTCTTCTACGCACAGGGGACACTCAATTGCAAAGGCCCCGAGACAGCCAGGACTAGAAAAAAAACCACAAAGGGTAGCTGCTCAGAGAGGTTCAGAGTAGCGTTGAGGAAGTAGAAAAAGTAAAACATCTAGACCAACATCTAAACATTTAGAGCAAAAGTTAAAATGTCTTCACTGAGTAGCTAGTTCATCGAAAGAATTAAAAGGTGGTATGATAATCATAACAATCATGGTTAACACTTAGTATGTGCCAGGTAATTATTTTTAACTAATTGATTATTAGTTATTAATTAATTTCCTAAGTATCAATAAATGAGTAACTATTTTATGGCCTAAGTATTATTACTGTCTCTCTTTTATGGGTAAGGCAACTAAGTGGTGGAATTAGGACTTGAACATATGCATTCTGACTCCTAGCCAATAACTGTACTGCCTCTCAGCAGAAACATGTGAAAGTCACTTTATCTTTAGCTATCAAGTGATCATTTACTGGCACACATGTACAAAAGACACCAGTAAGAGTACTATACCAATCAAATCTCATCTTCACATCTGACCTCTCTTCTGAGCTTTGGCCTTATATTTCAAGTGACTTTTGGTTGTCATGTCAGGCTTGTATCTAAGATCAAATTCAGCATCTGCCTTACTACTACTGCTCTTCCTCCTTTTCTACTTCTATTAGCATTAATAGTCATGCAGATTTTAAAAAATAAAACTCAAAACTATCCTTGATTCCTTCCTTAATCTCCACTCCCCTGCCCAGTCAGTTGCCAATTACTACCAGTTCTGTCTCTGAAGCATCATCCATCCCCAGCTCACTGCTCAGTTTTCAGCAATGCTTCTGGGTCATCAGAGCTCCTATATGCTCTCCCCACTTCCTGTGTATGTCTGTCTCACCAGGTAACCTGATAATCTATTCTACATACTACCAACAGATTGATCTTCCTAAAACATAACATGGTCAAAGTAATCCCTTGCTGAGTAAACTTTATGGGTCTTTACTGCCTGGGAAGTCAAGTCCAAGCTCACTGGCCCAGCCCAAACCCCTTGTATGATGTGACCTACATTTACCTTTACATTCCTGTTCCCACTGCTCATACCTGTTATTAGACTGAACTCTTAACCATTCTTTATTCCTACCCTATGCTTCATCTCCATGCCTTTCATCACCTACGTAGTACTAGGTACCTGTCCTAAATCAATATGTTGCATTAATAAAGTAATTAAAGGACAAAAATATATTCAAACAGTAAATTAATAAAACTTCTGGTTAATATTTTCATTTTTCCATTCAACCAGTCCACAATCAAATCTACCATATTTTCTAATACAATCTCATTAGCCACAAGATATAGAGTGGATGCTAAGCTGATGAATAAATAGCCCTGCCCTCAAATATGATATAATTTAATCAGAGAAACAAATAATATGAATATCTAAATATAGAAAAAAAAACAATAAAACTAAACATATATAGGTAGATCTGTCAATAAATCTATCAACCTATCAAAATCACACTCTTACCAGTTCCAAAGTCCAGTAGGATTACTCTATCCTTGGCCATATTCCCCCTTTCCACACCCATGTAGAATGTTTATATTCACCCATCAGAAACAATGAAAATACTCTTATTGATTCTGTATATTTATTACACCATTGTATAATTTTGGTATAAATATAGTATTTTCTCTAAACCCATTTAGAACCTTTGTGGTCCTTCCATTAGATAAATGCCCTTGGGGTGCCTGGGTGGCACAGTCAGTTAAGTGTCTGACCCTTGGTTTCAGCTCTGGTCTGATCTCAGGGTCCTGAGATCCAGCCCCATGTGGGACTCCATGCTGAGCAGGGAGTCTGTTTGAGTTTTTCTCTCCTTTTCCCTCTGCCCCTCATCCCTAAAATAAATAAACAAGTCTTTAAAAAATAAGCAAAATGCCCTTGGAGATTCTCTATATTTATTGGGCACAGCACAGTATTTTTATAAGTATAGAATGGTATAGTACCAAACACTGTGTAGTATTATAAGACAGTACTAAACACAGTATTATAATATGTCCTCTGCCATTCTGGGCATTAACATTTTTATCAAGAATGTCTCGGCCAGGGCAGCCCAGGTGGCTCAGCGGTTTAGTGCTGCCTTCGGCCCAGGGCCTGATCCTGGAGACCCAGGATCGAGTCCCATGTCGGGCTCCCTGCATGGAGCCTGCTTCTCCCTCTGCCTGTGTCTCTGCCTCTCTCTCTGTGTGTCTCTCATGAATAAATAAATAAAATCTTTAAAAAAAAAAAAAAGTGTCTCGGCCAATGCCAGGAGACCACATATATAAAAGAATTTAAAACCTCCTTTATAGGGATGCCTGGATGGATCAGTGGTTGAGTGTCTGCTTTTGGCTCAGGGCATGATCCTAGGATCCTGGATAGAGTCCTGTGTCAGGCTCCCTGTGGGGAGCCTGCTTCTCCCTCTGCCAATGTCTCTGCATCTGTGTGTGTATGTGTGTCTGTGTGTGTATGTGTGTGTGTGTGTGTGTCATGAATAAATAAATCTTAAAAAAATAAACCCTCATAAATGGATTAATTTTTCATTTAATGGGGAAGATATTTTCAAGAAAAGCAAAATTCAGAAGTTTTGTACATCCTATTTTCTGTTGCTACAAAATGTTGAATGGCTCTCCACTTCCCAAAGGACAAAGCCTGTAGTCCTTATTTTGGCATCCAGAGGTCTTCCCTGGGCTGACTGAGACTCACATTCCAGCTCAGTCCCCTGTTCCACTGCACAAACAACCCAGTTTCAACAAACTGGCTTCCTCTTCATTCTCCCTCAGACATCCCTTACTTTTCTGACCTCACGTTTTTGTTCCTGTACGTCCATCTGTATGGAATGCTCTCCCCTTAGTTCAGTTGCTAACCACTTTTTCTAGACTTTCCAGGCTCACATCAAATCCCATTTCCCTATAAAGCCTCTTTTGCCCCTCTCAGCATAAAATGACCTCTACTCCTCTTAACTTCTATAGCACCATACACTTGAAAACTCACCACACGCAGCTTTGTGGCATTCTTTTTTTTATGTTGTTATCCACTGTTCTAGAAATCTTATATTACTTTTCATGTCATTATTTTTTCAGCAAATAGATGGATCTTTATATCTTTATTATATTTACAAGCTCCTTGAGGGTAGGGATCAAACCTTATATTTCTTGGCACTCACTAAAATAATACTTAGACAAGTGCCCTCCTCATAAGAAGTCTATAAATAATACCTGAATAATATAGTCTTCAGTGAGAGAGGCCTATTAGTTAAGAGAAACTCTTTTATTTCCCTCCATGATGATTTTCCTAATAACACTAATTACTGCAGGATCCTAAAAGAATGATTATACTAACCAGTATACGATCAGTGGTATATTGAAGTATGGCTAATCTGCCAAAACCTCATTAAAATCTAACATTACTGTTCCAGTGAACATAGTCTCAAATAAATAAATTTGTGAAATGTAATACATTGAGTGATGAAAAGCTCTAATATCATCAATCTTTTATACTATTAAAGATAGATCATGTACTGTGAGCAACAGGACCAACTTGAGTTACCATTTCCCTGTGGTAGGCTAGTCATCTCAAGCAAGACATTTCCCAGGAAATGACCTCCTTTGCTCCCACTCATTCATTAAAGACCACAGGTAGAGTAGGTCTAAAGAGCACAGGATCATAACTGGTTTTTAAAAGCTGACATCTGCAAGGACAAAACTCAGGGTTTAACGTAACTAGTAAGGAAATGATGAGCTTCATGTTTAAAAATAAACTCAGATATGGAAAGTTGCATAAGCAGCTTCAGGGATCATGAAATCAAAGTTAAGAGATCATTTAAAAATGATCTCTTGAGCCACTGCTTTGTTTTGGTGGGCATGGAAGAGTCCTTGGAGGGTCTAAAAAAGAGGAAGACTGTGGTCAAGATTCATTTTGCTCACTCCTGGTACCAGCCTTGGCTTACTTTAAATCCTTTGTTTCCCTTCTCCGCTCCACACCCTTTCCTTCAATTAAGCCAGCTCCTTTTCTCAGTCCACTGTATACATGTCTTGCTCCTGATTTCACATCGCCTGTTACACTCTCTCACATACCAGATAACCTCATTTCGCTTCCTAGTCAGCCTATGTTTTCTTTCAAGAATTACTTTACATCTTAGTTCTTTCTGGAAATCTAGCTTGATTAGGCAGGTCAAGGTGAAGGTCATTCATATTCATAATAAAATATAATCTCTCTACATATTGCTTAAGGCATAACTGGAAAAGACATTAACCCCAAAACATGTAGATACACGTCTGGACCCTTGAAAATATGTGAGCTTTGAGCCTGCTTTTTTATTTAATATTTCCTAAGAGCCTGGCATTAATTTAAAGGTATTGTGAAATAATCATTTAAAATTCTAATAACTGAATGGGAAAGGAGCAGTGAAGAAAATGAAACATAAAATGGAATAAAAAAAAGCCTAACTTCTATGGGAACAATTCAACTGCTTGTTACTCATGCGACAAATTATTTTTTTAAAGTTTTTAAATTCCAGTTAGCATACAGTGTAATATTAGTTTCAGGTGTGCAGTTTAGTGACTCAACACCGCCATGCAACACCCACTGCTCATCACAAGTGCACTCTCTAATCCCCATCACCCATTTCACCCATCCCCCCACCCACCTCTCCTTTGACAGCAATTAGTTTGTTCCCTAGTTAAAAGTCTGTTTTTTAGTTTGCCCCCTCTCTTTTTTTCCTTTGTGATTGTTTGTTTTGTTTTTTAAATTCCACATGTGAGTGAAATCACATGGTATTTGTTTTTCTCTGACTGACTTCTTTTGATTAGCATAATATCCTCTAGCTCCATCCACATCCCATGCAACAAATTATTATCAATCATTCATGCAACAAATATTTATTAGGCAGCTGTTTTATGTCAGGCACGGTGTTAGGCACTGGGGATATAGTAGAGATTAATGAAACACAAGATTGTTAAATAGCAATATAAAATATTCAGTAAGAAATAGTTTTGGAAAAGTAATAAGAGACTGAAGAAACAATGATCAAAGCCAAGTGTCTGCCAGTAGCTTTTATATCTGAAAGGATCATACCCAGTGAACAAAATGTGGTTGTGAACACTACCTGAGGAGCATTCTGAAGATGAAAGTGAAATGATTAAGGTCAGGGAGCTTATTAAATGAAGACCCTTTCAAAAAAAAGTTCAGGTGGGGTGACTACTGGTATATTTGGAAGAGGCCAGATTATAGCATCTGCATGTCACAGGGAGAGAGGGGAATTTGTATTCATGAAAGGATTTAACCAAGAGTTAACAAGAACAAGACTTTTAAAAATAACTTCCAAGCCCCTTTAACATTTAAACGAATTTTTTTTTTGTCCCAACAACAACAACAACAAAAGAATTTCCAAAGGAAGTGGTGGAAGAAACCCCATTGCTTGAGACATTAAAAACCAGATGGTCCAAAGCCCCAGAAAATATTCACGCGGGATCAATTCTTCACTGGGTGAAAGCAAAAGGGACCAGTGCAATTTGTATTTTGAATCTCTAGCTTAGCAGTGCCATGAAAATAAAGATTTACATTTCCTTGGACTTTTCCTTAATTTCTTAGCTTCTGTTTGTGGTCTCATAACAATCAATGTTGACTTCTATTAGAGCTGGCCACACAGGAATTGCCTATTTTACTTGGGTATCTCTCCTCCTCACTATGTACTGTGAGCTTATCAGGTTTTCTCGCTGCCCCTGCAGGAGTGCTGTGTGCCCTGTGTTCTGGAAATGGTCCTGCACAATGGTTTTGCATTTGCTTCTGTCAGAGCCCCAAGAGTTTCACAATTTTTATGTTAAATGTCTTGACTTGGGAAAACCACACTTGAGGAGAGTATAAATTTGGATCTCACATTGTGCAGGCCTGGGGTTTTGATTTCTCACAGGAAACCTTTTCCCTCCCCCTCTGAGCACCACCATCCAGAGCCCTAGAAAGACAAAAAGCTTCCTTGTGGTTTCCCTGGGTGGGTGGGGGTCTTACTTCTAGCTCTCTGCTTCTCATGGGCCCAAGGCCACGTCTCCTGTATCTGTGAAGATGTTAAAACTCCAGCCTTAACCCCACCCTGCAAATGGTCTTTATCCCCCTTTGACCAAGTAGGGAGAGATAGGTCTGTTTCAGCTGGTTGACCATATTACTAGAGGCTGAATTCCTAGTCATAAGTAATTAGTAATTGCAAATACCCAACAATAGAGACTTAGTTAATTATAAGTCTTTGATTTGTATACTTTAATTCAAGTCAAATAAAAATTTGGGCATATACTAGGCAGATGTAAGGTGTTTAATATTTTTCTCCTGAGCACAAATGGGTATTAGACTTACTATTAATTGCTTCTCTGTACAAAAATTTTTTTGTTGAATCTGTGACAGAAGAGGTCTTAAATGGCTGCTGATTACTATTTAGAAAAAAATGACAGCTGTCTATATGAAGAGTTACTCAAAAGTTATATCAACATAGAGATCCATCCAGATCCAAATGTGTGCTCTGGTTTTATAAGTGAAGAATAATATGTTTTTGTATTTGAGGTCATGTCAGATGAGGTTAATGTGGTTACATGAGACTATCTTAAAAAAGACTATCTTAAAAAAAAATTTTATATCTTAAAAATGGGGTTGGCATTCCAATCAAATGAAGTTCTTCTAATTTAAATAACATATTTTATTCCCTATGCTGATCAATCATTTTCTCTCCCATAAAGTCATACCAGTTTTTGCACTATTGATTTGCAAAACTTACGTGGCATAAACATTATGTGACAGAAGTTATTTGTTATTAAGAGAGAGAATATCATCTCCAAGAAACTTGTCATCTAGAAATAGGAAAAATCACACAAAGTGATTTTATTTGTATCATGGCTTTTTCACTGTTGGCTACATTTGTGACAGCCGATTTCATATTAAATATTAACAGTATTTTGTTTATGCTTGAATGTGCTACAGTAGGAAGTAGATTTTACTCAGAATCTTCCTGGTTAGAAAGTGTATAATTCCAGTTTAATGATACACTTGCCGGCCAGTTATGAAGAACATTTTATATATCTAAGGTAATTAGGTTACCACTATGGTATCAAAATTTTGAGACTGTCCCCTTTAGTCTTACAAGGTTATTGTTTTTGGAGTCCAGAAGTGGTAAAATATTGGGAATTTCATTTGGTTTATACTAATAGTAACAGCTACAGCTTCCAGGAGATCATATGATTATAATGAATGAGCTATGGAAACAGTTAATCTGTTGTTGGATTTTTGATATAGGAAGCAAACTAGAGTTTGTGTTTTTCATTTTCAAGACTAAAACAAAAAACATTGATACGTTTAATTTGTGTTTCTTGTACTGGTAGAACAAGTTTTATAAGTAAATTTGTATGTGATCTTGGTGACATCTACTTTAAAAAAGCCTAACTGAATTGTGTTGAATCTTTTGGGTTAGTCAAGTGTGTCTGTGATTTGTATTGTTTTGATACTACTTTTCAATATATGAAAATACCCAGGAGACAGGCTCCTGCTGAATTTCTGGTCACTATGTCATCAGTGCTATGAGTGCATGTTGTCAGTTGTTTAAACATCATGAAATCCACTGTGGGCTGGCAAGAAGCATCTGGGAGCCAGACTTTTCCTGTGGACACACGCCAAGCAGTGTATTATATTTCCTCACGAAAGTGAACTATATTGAGATCATTTTTCTTTTTGAGTTTTTTAATCCAGGAATTATTTTCTAAAGCTAAGTAAGAATCATAGGATAAAATTGTTTATAACTTGAATTCCAGAATAGCTGGTTGATAACTACACACTTATTTAGTTAGAGTAGGTATAAATAAGTCATGCAATTAAACTACTTCAGGTAGCTAACAGTATTCTCCTAATTAGACTGTTCAGGAAGGTTCAAAGTCATTTCAAGTATTCTCTTTAAATCCATGATTTGCTCTAAATAAGGACAATAAACATTGAATGACCCTTTAAGTACTATGGTTGGACGTGTCATTTTATTTACATGTTTGATTGCATTATTTAATTAATTAGAAATAAACCCTAAATTGTATTTTAATATACACAATTATAGCATAACCTTTATTTTAACTAAAAATGCCAGGAAAGTTTGTAACATGTCATATTTAACTTAAAAAAATCTGAACAGTCTGATTCTGGGATCGGAGAACAAGAATGCTTTGTCATACTGGAAAATAAGCTGGGGGTTAGTTTGAGAGCACTGACATTACCTAGACTTAGAGGTCCCTAAGGTGGCAAGGATTTGTCTTTCCAGAATGGATACATTTACTCCAGGTGCTACCCTGGGCCACTGTTGGGTGAGACCTTAAAAAAATACGATCTGGTTTGCCTGCCATGTACATTAAAAATACCCTGGCCCATTTACATGAGCATAGACCTTTTATTTATGTTGGCCTTATTTCTGGAATCCAAGCAAAAGACACTTTGCAGATGAGAATTCAACTTATCCCTTTAGGGAGCCAAGTGTGGTTCCTAACCCCCTCTCCTTTTTTTCCTATTAAGTTTCAGATGTATAGTTTTAAAATTCACACAACAAAGTGATCACCACTACAAGTCTAGTTACCATCCACCATGATATATTTGACATCCTTCCCCTCGGTAACTGCTAGTCTATTCCCTGTATCTATGAATTTGTTTTGCTTTATTTTCTTTGTTTCTTTGTTTTTCTTCTTTTAAGATTCCACGTGTAAGGAAAATTATATGGTATTTGTCTTTCTCTGTCTAATTTCACTTAGATTATACCTTCAAGGTCCATCCATGTTGTGGCAAATGGCAAGATTTTATTCTTTTGTTGCTGAGTAGTATCCCATTTTACACATATGCTCCTCTTTATCTATTCATGTATCAGTGGCCACTTGGTTTGTTTCCATATCTTGGCTACTGTAAGTAATGCTGCAGTGAACATCAGGGTTCAGATATCTTTTTGAATTAGTGTTTTTGTATTATTTGACTAAATACCCAGAAGTGGAATAGCTGGGTCATGTAGTAGTTCTGTAAGTGTGTGTGTGTGTGTGTGTACGCGCGCGCATGCACGTGCATGTGTTTTTAAAGTTCAGATTTTTATTCTTACATATTTCAGAGAACATCAGATACTATTTTGCAGGAATGAACCCCAAGACTTTTGTCAGAAGAGCTCTGTACCACTCCTTATTCCCCCTGCAAGTTCTACCTAGCTTCTTTTGGCAATTCCTCGCTACAGAAATAAACTAGTTCTAGGGAATCTTTCATTTTCTAGGCATTGTAACATTTTATCATAAATTTATCTGTGTGTCAGAAAATTACAATTGAAAATGCCTTAAAAACATAGTTCTGAAAGTCCATGCACATCCCCTCCTAGGTACATGGAAATTTTTGTTTCAAGAAGCCATTCTTTTGTATTATGTAAAGTGCTTTAATTTGCTGCATTTTTCATGTCTTACTGCAGTCAAATCTGGTGAGAAACTATAGCTATCTCATTCAGGATTAATCAATCTTCTTAGGCTCCTGGCTAGAACGGAAGCTGCTCTCGGCTCTGCTTGCTTCAGGGCTTGGCCTTCCTCTGTTTTTTCATCATATTCAGCCTCTGAGAGGGAGGTGATGGGAGATGATTTTTCCATTTGTAAGCTGCCTTCCAACTGAAAGAAAAATGGAGGGGGCAAATGCCAAGCTTTTCACTTTTCTGTGGCCATTACAAACATGACTCTTCTGTTTTTCAGCAGGGTACACTATTTTTCAAAGGAGCTATTTTTTTTTATACTGTCAGACTTAGGCAAGTTATTTTGTCATTGAAGAGTGTTTTAAAAAAAGAATATATGTCAATATGACATCATGAATATTAACTTTCTCATAAGTAACATGTTATGGCAGTAGGTTAAAGTGCTGTTTAATTAATTAACAAATACAAGAACAAGTGATCTATGCAATGTCTTCCATCGAAAGGGAAGAAAAAGCAAAGCACTTCAGAACTTGGGTTCTGGAGGCAGGTTGCCTGTATTCAAATTCTGACACTACTCCTTATTGCTGTGTTATGCTGAGCAAGTTACTTAAATGTTTCTATGCCTTCATTTCTTCATCTGCAAAATGAGACTAACAGCAATACCTTCGTCACAGGGTTTTTAGGGTTGAATGAGATTTATGCATTTACTGGCTAGCCTAGCATGGTGCTTGGTACATAGACAATCCTCAGATTACTATTAAAATCACTTGATTTGTAAATCTTCACTGCACTGAGCATTATATTGGCCACTTCACCTCATTTTACTCTCACAATAATTCTCTAAAGTAAATTTTGTATTTCTGTTTTCCAGATTAAAATTGAGGTTCAGAGAGTTTAATTAGCTTGCTAAATTTGTATAGCCAGTAAAAGAGAGTAACATGAAATTCTGGAATACAAATTTTATTTGCATTTCTATAGTTCCATTCTATACTTTGGGATTGATACGGGATTAATTTCTCCATTACTAATTTCATTATAATTAATTTTATGCTAGTGTTATTTAGTGGAGTATGCCTATATTTTGAAGTTTAAAAGGCAAGTAACATTTGGAGATACAATGTTCTAATTAACTTATATTCAAATTATAATAGAACACAAACCATTGAACCCTCATGTAAAAGAAGCCCCAGAAGGTCTGCCTTTATGTCAGTGGTTCTCAATGTGTGACCCCAGGACAAGCAACATGGGCTGGAAAAGTTTTAGAACTGCACAGTGCCAAATCTACTGAACCTGAAACTCTGTGGGTGGGGCCTGGCAACCTGGGTTTGAACAAGCCTTCTGAAGTTTGAAAACCACTACTCTAGGTGAACAACACAGCATGGTGGCATGCCAGAGATATTGATGTCGTTCATAATATCTAGTCCCAACCTGGAAGTTGCATATCACAGAGGGAGCACATGGTGGTAATAGAAAAATACAAGTGGGGCTGCTATTTGATAATTGCCCTATAAATATTAAATATTTAATACTGTGTACTCCATCTCCTCCATTCCTTGGATTTAGGGCTTCTAAGCAGGTGGTAACTATTTCTTTCAAGCATAGCCAATTGAGCACAAAGGATTAAGAAGCCAAGAATGACTTTCTGCTCACCCTCAGGTTCTTGTGCCTGAGACATGCAGAACCAGGGATCAGAAGGGCAATTTTTTTTTTTTTTTTTGGATTTACCACCGAGGAGTCTTCAACTAAGAACACCTGACATTAAGAGTATGGAGAGGGAAAGAAAGCACTCAGCCGTCACTTCCACTGCGTCTTATTCCTTCTTCATGTAGACTTTAGACATGATGCGGCCCATAAACAATGGAGGAGGCCAAAGAATGCAGGAAATAAATAGGGAAGCTGTGGCATATCCATATTTAATTGTGGAAAAAAGCAGACAAAAAACAGTTGTCATCTTAGAATCCATCATAGCCGATGAGGAGAAAACTGGCCATCAGCCACACTGCATTTCTGTAGATTTTAGCAAGGCAGATTTCAGAAAATTCAGAGAGAGAATAGGTACAAATGTATGGTGTTAAAGACAAACAAGTATTTTAAAATAGCACTTAATTCCAAATGATCACAATGAGGGAAAGGGAGAGAGAAACAAAAATGTATCAGTGTCTTGGTGCTATAGTCTGTCCAATTAATACAACTTTTACAGGGTGATAGATCAAGCACTGAAATGGCCAAATAACCAAGGAAAACAAGAAAAGCACTGAAATTTGTAAGTTATGCTAAGTATAATAAAAGGTGTGTAATTGTTCTGTGTTTTCGTTTGTTTTCAAAATTTATGGGGGGTGGTAATTCCAAGGAATCAGTTTCTACTTAATTTGCTCCTTTTCTGTCAAGAAGTATCTTCCAACTGATAAGATTGGTAGCGGGTAACAGAAGAAGCCAAGGACCGGCAAAGAGATTCAATAGAATACCCAGCTAACCGAAATCCATTTGATTTTCATTCATCATCAAACATTCCTGGAACACATTTTGTTTGTTTCAGCCCCTCTGTTAGGCCTGGTGGAGGAGCACTCAGAAGGAAAGGAGCCAAGTAGACAAATGTTTGGAGTGCTCTGTGAGAGCAGTGATAATGGAGGCCTGTACCAAGGCTGGGAGATTACAAAGGGGAGCACCTAGCTGCCTGGAGGACTTTGGGGAAAGCATTCTAAGTTGGGGGACATTTGAGTCATGTATTAAAGATGAATAGGTGGTAAGTTTGCCTCTGGCTTACATAAGATTGTATCACAAGACCAGTTGTAAATGAAGTAATTGAACTACTATTGCTGATTTTGAAGGAAGCCTGTGGAAAGAGAGCGATGCTAGAAGTATAGAGTCTAGCAATTAAATGATGAACTCTTCAAAAAGAATGGAAAGTTGCAGTATCTTAAGTTGGGTTTCCCAGAACAGACTCTGAGATGGTTGCATGTAGGAGACTTATTGGTGAGTGATCTTGAGGGATACCTCATATGAAAGCGAGGAAGGCAGGGATCCCTGGGTGGCTCAGTGGTTGAGCGTCTGCCTTCAGCTCAGGGCATGATCCTGGAGTCCCCGGATCGAGTCCCACATCAGGCTCCCTGCATGGACCCTGCTCCTCCCTCTGCCTGTGTCTCTGCCTCTCTCTCTCTCTCTCTGTCTTTCATGAATAAATAAATAAAATAAAATCTTTTAAAAAAGCGAGGAAAGCAGAATTGGGTGGAAGAAGCTAACCCACAGTGCAGCTGGGACGGAGGCTTCAGCCAAACTCTTGGGGAGCTCTGGGTCTGGGATGATTCTTCAAGGTGTTCTTAAGGCAAAGGGGCATGTCTTTATGTCCCCACATCTGCTAATCACTGGTTCCTGGCTCCTCTGGGAGAGGTATAATCATGAGAGAGGCAGTTCCCTGTAGTTCAGGAAAGTGCCTTGTAAGGGACAGCAGCAATCTGGGTTCCAGCAACTGGAGGATAATTGTGTTGGTCTTGAAGAGGGCACCTAGGAGGAGCACGACATTATCCATGACAGGTGGATTCTGCAAACCGTAGACAGTTTAGGAACTTTGAAGTGAACTCTAAAATAAGTCATCAAGTGGAGTCTTCTCTGCTACCTAGAAGATGAAATAATGATTACTAGAACCCATTAGGTGTTCAGGGAAATGACAGACATATAACTAGACTTAAGTGAGGCATTTGGCCAGGATTCTCATGAAATCTTTATGGATATAAAGACCATTGGATAACTGACTGTATAGTTGTGCCCAAAGGGTGCTGATTAATTTATTTTCTGAATGCCTTAGAGCTTAATTCTCAATATTGTCATACCATCATATTCATCAGTACCTAGATGAAGATATACAGGGATCAAATTAGGGATCAAATCTAACAAGATGACACATGATAGAATATCACAGTTGCTCCAAAAATCCCATGCACAAGTATGAGAAAGGAAAGACTTTGCTTTAGCAAGTGGCAAAACACGTAGGCGTTTTGGTCAGCAGCTCAATATGACTCAACTGTAATGAGATTCAATCCTGGGATTGTGTGCTTTGGGAATATAAAATAATTATCAAGTAGTGTTCTGGGTTAGCAGGCTATCAATTTTTTCATGTTGTGAATCAACAGTGTTTAGATATTTCACTAAAAATGATCTTGCCATTTACAACAATGTGGATGGATCTAGAGGGTATAATGCTAACTGAAATAAGTCAGAAAGATAGATGCCATATGATTTCACTTGTAGATGGAAATTAAGAAAGGGGAAAAGAGAGCGAGAGAGAGGAGAGAGAGAGATCAACCTAGAAGCAGACTCTTAACTCTAGAGAACACACTGATAGCTACCAGAGGGGTGGTGGATGGGGATGGGTGAAATAGGTGAAGAGGATTAAGGAGGGCACTTGTGATGAGCACAGGGTGATGTATAGAAGTGTGGTATCACTATATTGCGCACCTGAAACTAAGATTTCATTGTATGTTAACTGGAACTTGAATAATAATAATAAAAACACAGGGCAGTATTCCCAAACCTTTTTGGTTCCAGGAGCCCTTTACAGTTTTAAAAATTATTAAGGACCCCAAAAAGCTCTATGTATGTGGGTTATGCCTCTCAATATTTACTATATTAGAAATTAAAACTGAGAAATACAAAAATGTTTATTAATGAGTTTTCAAAATCACAATGATAAACCCATGACATGTGAGTGTAAAGTATTTCTTAGGAAAAATCATTATATTTTCCCCCAAAATATCACTGAAAAGAGTGGCATGGTTTACATTTTGGCAGATCTCTTGAATTTCTGTTTTAATATTCTGTTTTAATAGAATATATTTAGACTCTCAAATCTGCATCTGCATTCACACTGCTGTGAATGTGTTGTTTTGGTTTAAGTACAGTCAGCATATGGAGAAACCCAGCCTCATACCTAGGAAATCAGAAGTGTTTTAATAGTCTGGGGGGTAATTGTAGATATTCTTCTTTGATACTGTACACAAACTGGACAAGTAGTAGTAAAAGGCTAGTTGCAAGGTGGAATCTAAAACCATATCAGTGAACTTCCCATACTTCATTACATTAAAATTCATGGATCTGTTTTATACTTTGAATGGATCTCTTACCATGCATGTTTTTGTAATATTGTACCTTGGTCATTTGGAAAATATCAGTTCACTGCATTATGCAGAACTTCTAAATATTGGCACAATTATAATACAATTAACTACATTAATATCACTACCAATCACATTAGAAGACTTTTTTTATTTAAAAGATTTTATTTATTTATTTGTTCTTAAAGATTTTATTCATTTATTCGTGAGAGACACATAGAGACGAGACATAGGCAGAGGGAAAAGCAGGCTCTTTGCGGGGAACCTAAGGCAAAACTCGATCCCAGGACCCTGGGATCACGATCTGAGCTGAAAGCAGACCAGATCCTCAACCCCTGAGCCACCCAGGTGCCCAAGATTTGATTTATTTATTCATGAGAGACACACAGAGAGAGGCAGAGGGAGAAGCAGGTTTCCCTTGGGGAGTCCAATGTGGGACTCAATCCCAGAACCCTGGGATCACGACCTGAGCCAAAGGCAGACGCTCAACCACTAAGCCACTCAGGCACCCTAGAAACTTCTTTAAATACTGGAGAGTGGTCAAGCTCACAGTGGCAGATTTAAGATTCTAAAACTCTGATTTTTGCTTGAAAGCTTAAATTTTATCATGGCAATAAATGTTGTTTTCTTTGAAATAATAAGCTCACTTAGTTCATTTTTGAGGAACTATCTGCCACATTCTCACGTCTGAGTAACCATAGTGTGTCTGTCACTCATTCTTTCAAGTAAAAATGCTGTTCCATGAGAGAGCAGCTAGTTCAGCTTGCCACTCAATCTCTTGCACATCTGGAAATGCAGAAGTGTGCATAATGCATTCTTCTGATTTTGTCACACAGAATATTAAAAAGACATGTTCTCAGCGTTGGTATTACACGAAAATAATAATTTGTACTGCTTCATCCTGGACAGTCTTAGGTGAAACTGGCTTGTCTTTCATGCTAGTGCAAGGCAGTGAAAAAAGTGACAGTTTGGTGCCACTGCACTGATTTATGCTGAGGTGTCAGCAGTTTACCCATCATCGCTTTGCAGCATCGGTGCAAATGTTAACACAATGAAAAAGGCACAGGTCTTCATTTTAATATAAAAATAGTTTTGACCTCATAGACTCTCCACCTTCTGGGAGAGTCTGTTGCTACAAGGGAGCTGGAACCAAAAGTCCAGTGGGTGATGGTTCCTCATATGCTCCTATGCTCCTATGCTTTTTTTCTCTCTAGATTCTTAGAAAGGAGGTTAATGGGCACTGCACGTGAAGAGGATGAGTATTTGCATAAGCAAACAGAGGACACAGAGCCCAAGCCTGTGACAAATGAGCTCTGCGCCCGTCTCTCTGCTTTTTTCCTAAGGTTGGAATTAGGCAGTTGTAGATCTTTATAAAACAGCCAAGTTACAATGACATGATCTTAACACCACCCTATTTATCATTAGATAGTATTCTTTTAGGGGAAAATTTAAACCAAAATCTCAGTTGAGGTGAAATATTTTACTTTCTAAATGGTATTCAAGTTATAATAAAATACAAGTACATTTGGATAAGAAACATGGGGGGTGGATAATGAAATATGTATATACTGGGATATTTTTTACTAAAAATGAAAATGGAGGAAAACCAGAAACTGAGTGAAGGTAGTCTAGGAAAAGATATTAATAGTGGTTATGGATAAGTCTTGGATGATTTAAAGATATGTATATATTTTTGCTTATCTCTATGTCTGACTTCTAGCAATGAATAGATACTGCCTTTGTAGCAAAAAGGATATTTTAAAAAGTTTATTTACATTAAAAAACAGAACTGTTATTAGCAGCAAACTCTAATTGTACCAGAAATCCAGAGCCAGATTGAGGTTACTGTAACTGCGAAATAATTTAGTTTGACATTCTTGGGTTAAAAGAATTTTAATATCACAGAATTGATTATAAATGTTAATTAAAAAGCTAAGAGTTTGAGCTTTATGGAGTAGTTAGGAGAATTTTAGATTGTGGCATGCGTGAATATAATACACTGGGACAAGGAAGAGCCCCATCTCATTGCTTCCTCATGTCTAGCCCTCTGTGGGAGTAGCATCATTTTTGACTAACAGAATCTGGCCTATTAAAACCTTATTTTTAAACCGGTGTGCTTTCTTTACTTGCAGTAGTTGTCTGTAGATGATCAAGTCTTGTAAGACTGCTCCTGAAGAGAGAAGTACCTCTGGAGCAGCAGAGACTTTTCCAGAAATGTCTGCAGTGCATGTTGCATAGAAGGGCAGTGCAAAGAGAGAAGAGCAGAGTGCCAGTTGCATGACTTTGGGCCAGTCATGCAACACCCCGAGTCTGGTTCCCTGTTCATGAAAGAAGGAAGTTGAACTAGATTATATCTAAGGTTTCTTTCCCTAAGATTCTCTCCAGATTCTGTCAGATGGGATTCATACTTGAATTTGAGGGTTTTTTTTCCCCGACAGCCTATAGCAAGTTTAATGTCTGTGAAAATTTATTAGTTTTGTGTTTTCAGATTTGTGTATAAATTATTAACCTTAATATAATACAGAAATGTACTTATAATCCTAATGGTGTTTATTTTTGCTTTTGAAGTGCAATGATAAGCTTTTCCTATCAAACCCCATAAGAATAAAATGTCGAGGTTGAAAGTTAGATTGTATGATTGAAGAACTATTGCTTATTTGGTTGCCTTTTATACCATATTAACCTTCTGGGTTGCCAAATTCATAAATGATTGCAAACCACCAAGCTCTAAGGTAATGACCCTGATATTGCATGCTAATTGTGCTTTTTTCCCTTCCCCTGAGAAATCTGATTTTGTCATTGTCCTGCCCAAATCCTGTTCGGAGAGGTATGGGGTAGACATTATTCTTGGTACCTTACAGAGATGAGAATTATGGTCTCAAGGTTACATGAGTACTAGAACTATAGTAGTTGGCCCCAATTTGCCTGAATTTCCAGGAGAATAAGCTTGACTCTAAATATACCATTTCAGTTGTCTTTATCTTTTCGTCTTGAAGTTTCTTTTTTTTGTTTGTTTGTTTGGGGTTTGTTTGTTTTTTTTTTTTTTTTTGAAGTTTCATATAATATTAAAAGGTACATGCTTCTGTCTTTATAAAAGTTTATCTTTTATTGCTGTAAAATATATGTCAGTCTATTAAACAGATTAAAAAATCATTTTATTTCAATTACCATATTTTAACTTACCTGTGGTCCAGGATTTATAGGCCCCTTAAGGAACTCACTTTTCCTCACTGTCTTGGTCTGAATTCCGTTGCCCATACATACCCCTTTGACTCTGTTCTTCCACTTGTCTCACACTACTGCCAGCTTCGGAGCTTGCCTTAGGTCCTCAAAGAGAAGAGGGGCTGAGGTACCATTTGTGTGAATCCTTTCTGCATTTCTCCCTCTTTTACACTGTACTGCTGGAACTGGCCAGAGGGGTCTTCCTTTCCCCATCATTTCTGTCCCATCATTTCCCAGCCAGGGACATCTTGCTTGCAGCACCCTGGTGCCCAAACCCTTGGAGAAATGTGAAAGATAGTCTGTTGCTCTGAAATGTAAGCGAACTTCTTTGTTCGTAAAAAGACTCACTGTTACTGTCTACATTGAAACATGTTTTCCTTACTGAAATTTGATGAGAAAGAATTATGAAATATTATTTCATCATAAAATAATCGAAAGTTTACAATTTATACTTATATATTTATAATATAATATTTATATATTGTATTTATAATATATGCATTATAAAAAACTGAAATGTTATTTCAATTATGAGTTGCATTAGAGACCTTTTCATAGTATCAAATATTATGTGCTGGCTTTAGGGCACTTGAGGGTGTGGACATTAAAGGTGGGGAAGGAGAGCCTGGAGAACAGAAAGGAGATGTGTCTTGGGGGCATGCCAACCTGAAATTCTGTTTCTAAATTATCACTGCAAAGATTGCTTACCTTAAGATGTCTTTCACATACAAGGCTATGGGCAGAATAGAATCTGCCCGCTTTTGTGAAAATGTTTTCCGGGTCCACAAACAGCCAGTATTCAAATGACATTTTAGAAAACAACCCATCTGTAAGCTGAAGAGAAGGTGAAAAGAAGTGGCACATGCTGGAGTTTCAGTCCCTGTTCTATTGTGTGTGTGAGCCTAGACAAGCACTTCAAGCTCTGTAAGTCTCATTTCTGCATCCATAACATGATGGTAAAAATACCTGTTGTTACCTCATAGAGTTGTCCTAAGGATTTAGTTACCTAATGGATATAAATGCATACAGCATGAACATTTAAGCAGTAAATGATTAACTTTTCTTGAGGCAAACATACTAGTCTCATAATCAAATGAAGTTGGGGCAGGTGGAGATCTACACCCAGTCTTTATTTCAGAGCATAGCTTTTGATTCTGTGTCTTATGTCTTTTAAAATACATTGGAATTCAGCAGAGCTGTTTTCTGGAGGCACTTAGTGAGAAAGGTAATCATTGTGAGTCGAAGATTTTCTCATGTTGTCCTCTACTCCCTGGAAGACGTGATAAGATCAGTCCTCAGCCCCAGTGCGAACATCACACACCCTCTTTTGATGCTAACAAATTGTCTTTAGCCTTTTTCAAGCAATGTCAGCTGTATGTGTCATTTGCTTATCGCTTTTCTCTTTTGGTTATTTTGTCCTTAAACAAAGAACATTAGTAAGCAAGAAATAGCCATTTTGTAAAAACTGCATAGCTAGACAGATTTGTGATCCTTATTAGGGTAATAATCCATCTGTTATGGAACTGGATCAATTTGTAAATTAAATTGATTAATCTAGCAGGGGAAAAAAAGGTCTTGACTTTTCCCACATAAGCATTTCCTCAAATGGTAGTCATCCTAAAAAGATTTGGGAAGACTCAGTTTTTTCTTTCTCTGCTCAACTTAGAAGGAAGGCCAAATATCTTCTGAAAGGGGGAGAGAGAGTGGAGTTCAGCTTTTGGATTCCATGGGATCTGATTGTTGCTGGAACTTCCATATTTTTGACTGGGTATAATATTAAAACCCTCTGACGACTGCCGGAATATTTCTAATACTCACTGATTAGTTTAGTAAATGTATGACTGTGTTTGAATTATCTTCTGCGGTTAGTTTTCTGTTATTTTCATCTTGTCTGATCAACAAAATCTTCTGATGATTCTTCTAACAATGTGTGATTGGAATAATAACTTCACATGTTGAAGAGTTTTGTGCTGCAGCTGAGAGGCATGTAAATACAAGCTGCTTATTTGCAAGAAGCTTCCAGATTTGCAATATGATTGCTATGGAAACCACATAATGAAAACCTTATAACCATCTGTGTGGTTTGATGGATTTTACCGCATAGCTGAGCTGTTTTTGTTTACTGTTATTAAAATGTTGAATGGAATATATTAACCCACAAACATTGACTATTTGAGGTATTAATTAGTATTGTATAATGACATCGTGACTCAACACCAAAATAAAATATGTTTAATAATAAACCTAAATGAAACAACATGTATATATATTTCTAATATATTATGGAGGTGATTATTGCCTAGAATTTTCATTTGTCCTTATATATTTTTTTGAGTGGTGTGGCGAGTTTTTTTCTCTGTTAATAAATGAACATGGTAGGATTTATTTTCATGATTTTGAATCCATTTGTTCATTCCATATTTATTGAATGTCTCCCTTGTACCAGATTGTATTCAAGATTCGGTCTGACTTTTCCCCCCTAAGACTAAAACACACACACACTCCAAATTTGATTTTGTTTTCTTTTATATGGAAGCTCTTTGTATTGTTAGCCCAAGATAAAATGAGTTGTTTGAATATTGTTAAGAAGAACTGATGCATAAAATAAAATACAGAAGGCTTTGACCTAAAAATAGGTTTGAAATGGAGAAAGGAAGTTTTGTTAATGAGCGTTTCCTTCTCTAAAAAACTACTTTTCTGCATCTCACATGGATCTCAATTCAGTTACTTCTCAGTAAATATTGATATTTAAGTAGGTATTTTAATATCATTCTGGTAATTTAAGACTACATTGTATACATTATAGGCACTTAGATTTTAGTAAGATAAGAATAAAGTCATAGTAATAATCTTCTAAGTTCATTGTTTACTTTGCCAAGAGTGGAGTTTTCCATTCAATTATTGTGATTAGTTTTTGTGATATCTCGACACTAACTTTGGGTGGTGAGTCTATATCCCATAGTGTCTTCTTGAGATCCAAAACTAATGCTCCTGACATTGTTTTGGTCATGGCTTTTGACTTGAGGGCAAGCGCCCTTCACTAGTTTTGAATTTATTCCTTACTATCAGATTTGTGACCAGATTGGAGGAAAGGGAGGGAGCTGGGGAAAGTGTGAAAAGTAAGGAAAGTTTTCTCCTTTTAAGAAAATTAAACTGTCTGTAAGATAAGTAGTTTGGACCAAATGACTGTATAGGTCCCTCATATCTTAGAAATTTGCATGAAAACCTCATATTAACTCATTTATGATAACTACCCTTGTGATTTGGTGTGAGATAACTTGTTAAAGAGGAAAAAGATAGGATTTAGTGTTAGATTTTTAATAGATCTTCCATGTATTGATTACTATTTGAACCATATTTAAATTGCCAACATTAGGGCCAACTCAATATGTATATAGTGTCAAATATTTCTAGCTGTTCCTTTTTGGGGGGCTTTCATTATTTTGTTTGAATTGAGTTACAGAAATCAGAACAGTTACATGTTTGTTTTATAAGTACAATAACTCTCAAGCTTGATTTAAATGTTGAATTTTATTAATCACCACTTCAAAGTTTGCATGAGAGATGTCTCACTTTGCATCTATACTTCTGACCTCTCTACCAGACTTTCCAATGGCCTGGACATTTCCTCTGGGTTGCCCCACCAGTACATTAAATCTCTCACATGAGAGGGGCACCTGGATGGCTCAGTCAGTTAAGCATCTGACTCTTGGTTTCGGCTCAGTTGATGATCTCAGGGTTGTGGGATGGAGCCTTGTGTGGGGCTCTGTGCTGAGCGGGGAGTCTGCTTGAGATTCTCTCTCTCTCTCTCTTTCTCTCTCTCTCTCTTTCTTGCTTTTCCCCTCTGCCCCTCCCCCCTTAAATAAATAAATATAGATCTCTCACGTCAGAAACACAGTTCCTGTGTTCCCTCAGCAGTATAGTTTATCTTGGTTATTCTTCCTCAGGAATGACGTTCCCATTTCTCTGTTAACTAAGCTCAAAACTTGAGTCATTTTCAGTTGCTCTTCTTCCCTGAGCCCTCCACATGCAGACAGGCACAAAGTTTATCAATTCTAGTTCCTTTCCCTCTCATAACTGGCTCCTTTCCATTTCCTCTGCCCCTTAGTTCAGGACTTCCTTCCCCTGTAGCCAGAGTCCAGAGTGCTCTCTCTGCACGCCCTCTCCTTCGGGCCGTCTGGGACAATGGGATCAGATGACCATTCCTCAGGCATAGTTTTGATCCTGCCCTTTCTCTGCTCCGACATCTTCTGGGGCTCTTACTGCCCTCCAAAGAAAAGGCTAACATCCACAGCCGGATGTTTATGGCCCTTCCCCAGCTGGCCCAAGCTCCTAGCATTATCTCCGATCCTGTTCTTCCCCTTTGAGTACTGCATTCTTTAGCCAAGTGGATATTACGGTGCTTTTTCTTTAGCTGATGGCTCTCCCTCTGTTTAGAAGTTTCCTCTGTCCCATCTCTCTTCAGATTTTCTCCATCCCCCAGAGCTTGATGGTGTTGCCCCTTGGGTGGTTTCCTCTCTGGGGTCCTTCAGAACCTTGGGCCTCCCGTGTCAGGGTTTATGCCCCTTATTCCATTTTCCTTTACATACTGTCTTCTGTGCCCTGGAGGCTGTCAGCCTCCTGAGGGCAGAAGCTCCGGACTGTCTTTGCCTCCTAGTAGAACCTCTCTCTTACAGGTAGCTAACACCCATTAAAGATTTTATTGGTTGAGTTATTTAATAGTCATAATGGCTATACTTATAAATTTTGCATATTTTAAGGTTTTTAATTTTTTCTTGAAATTGTTCTTTTTGAACTCTGTTTTTCTTGGGCCTGCCATTTGGTTCATATATCCTGCCTTAAATATTTCCAAAGTGTGTATAAATCCTTAGGTGAGGAAATTGGTCCTGTAATAAATGTTTCCTTAATGTAAAATAACTAAATATTATCTACTGACTCTGTTTAAAACTCTTCTCATTTAATCTTCTCATATTTCTTCCTATAACTGGGGGCATGAATGTGATAGGAGAGTGTCAGAATAACAAAGGTAAAGCCCCAAATATAATGCCGGATAAAAAACATGGACTTTATGATCACAATCCTAAGTTTGAATAACAAACAGTAGAAGTTTATTGTTGTTGTTTTTAAGATTTTATTTATTCATGAGAGACACACAGAGAGAGGCAGAGACATAGCCAGAAGGAGAAGCAGTCTCTCTGTGGGGAGCCCAATGTGGGATTTGATCTCAGGATCCAGGGATCATGCCCTGAGCTGAAGGCAGATGTTCAACCACTGAGCCCACCCAAGTGCCCCTTCTTTACCCTTTTGAACCTCCGTTTACTCATCTGGAAAAGGAGGATTTAAAACTATGTGTGAAATCTTAACATCTGCCATAGCTTATGGCAGGCATATAGTAGATCCTCAGTATAATTTGGGGGGAATTGTTCTGAAGGGTGAGGATTCTTGTATTCTCCTTTGAAGATTGAGTGGGAACACCTGAAGTATCTGATACTCAAGAAATGATTTATAGGTTAACTATATTTTACATCACACATTTTCCCTCTGCTTTCCTGATGTTTGAGGGACCATGGTTTTAGCCGTGATCCTCTTGCTACAGCATAATGTGAGTCTGCCCATATAGTGCTGGGTGTTACTTCCCTGTATCTCAGGGCCAGTCTGAATGTAAGAGTGTTCCAGATGAGTTTCTGTAAGTACTTAAAACAAAATATGTATCTTAAATTTTATCTAGCCAACTGGGAAGGTTGCTATTTTGAAGTAGCTGGAGGTTGATCTGTTCAGCTTTAGATTATTGAAAAAGGAATGTGAATGTTGAGTGGTTTCATTCTTTGAGAAGGAATATTTATGTGTTATAAACGTTTGGTTTCACTCAGTAAGACTGGGTGAGTACTATTATTTTTGAGGACACTCTTCAGTGTGCCATTTGTTTGTTTGCAGAAGAGGAAGAAGACAGTGCTCCTGCGAAAGTGGAGGAACAAAGGAAAATGAGCCAGGACAATGTTCATCCCACCACAGGTAATGGCTAGGATGGCTTCCTGGGCAAGCTTCTTTTGGTTTTGTTCACTTTCCCTTCAGTTACTTTCTTACTGCTCTAAAGATGTTTACATAACTCTCTGAAGTTGGCTGGTTCGATCTGGATCTCTTATGGCTGGTAAGCTGCTTAGTCCCATTTAGGATGCATGGAAACCACTTGAGAAGGATTTATAAAGTAAGCCAATTTATACAAGGTATTCCTTCCTGAATTACTTTGTAATGACTCAATTAGCTTTCATTTCTGCACAAAGGAGATTTAGTTGCATAAATTAGCTTATCATCATTGAGGAAGTGTCACTGCTAAAGGACAGTTTATAGATACAACATGCAGTTGCTGTCAAACCTATAAGAATGTAATATAGACATCTGTGTATACTTTGTGCTTGAGCAGAACAGACTTCTGCCATTCAGAGACTAACAGGGGACAACAAGTTGCCCAGGGGACTGGCAATGTAGACATCTCTGAAAAGGTCAACTTGACACAGGCTCTGACAATCGACCCACAGCTCTGTCTTCTTTGATAAAAATCAGATAAACTTAAGACCGCTAATTGATCTGCAGCCTGTTTAAATGTTGGCCATGCATATCTTCATCGCATATGATTAACACAGAAAGCAAATGAATTGGGTAAGAAATGCCAGAGTCCGGTGACAGCAGTTTAAAAATCGGAAAAGGACACTGATGGCCTAGAAGGCTAGGAAGGATATTCCCCTTATCCATTTCCACTTGGCACATGGCCCCAAGTACTAATTATGACTGAGGCTGGAAAAATAAGTACATGCTATATACAAAATCACATGATACGGGAAACTTTTTTTTTTTTTTTTTGCAGGTTGTTATTTCCAAACAGCAGGAGATAAACCATATCTGTAGTGCAAGCATGAGGTTAGCTTTGATAAACCAGCAATTATTTTACACGGAAAGAAGAGAGGGAATGCCTTCTTATCAGGACTTTTACACCTCTTCATAGCCACATGTCAGCTGGGGCAAGGCCTGCCATATCATCCCGTGTCTTGCACAGAGCTGTAGTTGAGGGTCACCTTCCCTTCTCTGATATGTTCATACATCACTCTTTCTAGCTGTCAGAGGCAGGGTGGACAGGAAGTGTGTGTTCAGGAAGTAGCTTTCCCGAGCCCTTCCTACCGTGACACGTGGAAAGGAAACAGAGGCCTGATTTCCGGACCTGGACAGGAAAGCAGGAGCAGGTTGCTGGAGAAGGTTTTGGTTTGCTTTTTTTCAGTAAGGAAGTGAGGATGAAGCCATTAGATGTGAGCACCATGGTCCTGTAAAATGCAGCTATAAAATGCTAAGACTGAGGACTGCTTAATAGCGATTTAACTATGTGAGTTTTGTTAGGTATCACAAAGCTTCTGCCAAAAGCGTGTAGGTGTTTTTTGTTCTTTTGTTTTTAAATTTCAATGCAGGTGTAGAAGGTAGACAAGTATAGATAATTCTTCCACAAATATAAGTATTTTGGCTTAAAGCAATCGTATTTTTCAAAAACCCGTTTAAAGTAACACGCTCCCAAATTTTTGCCTTTGAGGGAAGGAAGAAAAAAGTCAGTATTTCTTCAAAGGAATGTAGCAAGTAGATCTAGCTTTCCATGCAATAGCTATAAAGCACTGCAATAATTCTTATCTTTAGTGACATGAAATTCTTTTCAAGCAACAGTTTTAATGCTTTTGCATCGCAGTGACCTTTGCTCTCTCTAGGCTGTCAAAGATGTAACACTAGAAGTTTGTTTGCTGTGCAGGGCAGTGAGTTGACAAGGGTATTACTATCTTGCTGAGCATCACATGACATGAACTTCTAACCTTACTAAAGAATGTTACATATTTTTCACATTGACCGATTTTACTTAAAAAGAGAGAAAAAAAAATTTAGACTAATGTAAAATATGTAAACAGAAGCATAATTAATCTTGTTATTTCTTATAAGGTCTTTCATGTTCAAACTTATATGTCTTGCATATATTTATTATATATACACACAAAATAAAGATTCCATTTGATTTATTTACATACTGCTTACCTTTCTGAAACAGCTTTTAAACCTCTAAGACTACTCAAGAAGAGATTCTCTATTATTTTATTAGCTTATGTTTCAGTGCTTGTCATCATATTCTTAAAATATTTTGGTTTTTGCAAAAGTATCTCCAGTGTTTAGCTTATATTTTCCTAACAGTTCTGTTACTGCCCAGTGATCTGTTTTTGTATGTTTTAAAAAGCAGGAACAAATACATTGCTTAAATCCTTCAAAGGCTGGCCAATTTAGAATGGTTGTTTTTTTCTTACTCTCCCTTCTTTTTCAACCATTCATGCCTCCCAGGACAAGAAATGTAATGAGGTGGGATTTTTTTTTTTTTTGTAATTTTGAAACATGATGTGGGAAAATTAATCCATGCAGTGAAGACAACTAAACAGACTAATTAGTATTCAGAATATATGCTTATCTGTGGTTTATGCATTATACTCCATACCATTTTTGTCTTGTTTTTTAAAAACATATTTTACATAGATTATTATTTTTCAGTGTAGAGGCAAACGATGCTAACTTTTGCGAGCTCACTGTGCTTCCGAGGCTGTATCCATGGGTGATTTCTTGAGGATGGCTAGCCAGACAGACTTAAAGTTTTAAATTTAAAATCACAAAAAAGCAAACTAGAGAAGCTTTGCTGCTCTCTAAGGAATAAGATAATTCCTAATTTTTGTATCTAGAATTCATACTAAGAATTTTAACATTATTTTCCTGGAAGAGACAAAGGTTAATAAATCCATGCTGCCAGATTTTCTCTCTAGATGTGGTTTTCCTGCCTTATAACTAGAATCACATTCTGAAATAGATAGAATCGCAAATTGTATGTACGTTTAGTCGTGTGACATAAACAACTTACTATTCTTTAACAGAGTTCACATATGGGACACGGAAATGAGGTTGGTCTTTGGGTAACATCATCATGGAGATTATAGAAAGCACAGTAGAAAATGTATCTTTTCCCCAGTATTGCCAAATCGCTAGTGCTGTTGCCTCTTTACAGCAGTGAGATTTAATGAAATGCTCATGATGCACATCTAGGGAGAGATGCATCTTGCACACGGTGGGGGTCTCTCTTCCCCTCATGTGCTCCTGTGACTCCCATTAGTGTTAATGGGAGTTTCACCAAGCGCATCGAGGGGAAGAGAGACCCCAAAGTGATAAGGATTATGGCTTAGAAATCACCATATACTTTTTCTTTCCTTCTTTCTTCCCCCCACCTCTTGAAAATCTATTGAATGAAAAACTGTTGTGAGAGAATCTGAACAAGGAGGAGCAGACGACAGGCTGGACAGCTGGGGACACACTGGGATGCTCTAGCTCAGCCAAAACTTCTCTAGTTTTAGCCCAAGTTTTGTTGCTTTAACCTTTTTGGATCAAGCCTCGGGCTAAGCAGCATGGGGAACACACAGGAGCCTCAACTGGGGAAACCAGCTATTTAGATCCTTTTACCTCCTGGCCAGTGACTGTGGGGGAGGGCCTTGCATGTGAAATGATGTCATCCTCTCCGTGCTCTAATTCCTTGACTTTTAAACTGACACTGACAGACTGCATGGGGCGCAACATTTGACCCATTTAGCAGTTGATTTAATCTGACGAGAATGTCTCAACTTCTAAATCTCTATTTGTCTAAATAAGTGGTTTTTAAAGGAAATCAGTCACTTTATTATTAAGTAATTCTTTCTAAAAGAAAAAATTGACAATGTTTAGAGTGATCTGTCCAGCCGGAGTGCCCTCTAGTGTCCATTTATGGAATTTACTTAATATATGCCCTTGTGGGGGGGAGGGCACGTAATGACTGGTGGCCATGAGCATTGTTAGTTGTTGGTTGGATTCCCAGGCTTCTATACATCCCCACTGGAGTCAGTGATGAGCGCTCACAGGCTGGAGGGGAGAGGTCAGAAAAGTGGCTGTTTCTCTCTTCCCCTCCTTCCCTCTCTCCTTCCTTTCATTTCTCCTCCCATTTTTCCCCTCTCCCTTCTTTCTCTCTCTTTTAACCTTTAGAAAACAGGAGAAAAAAAATTAATGGGAGGATTTTGCTAGGTTGCGCAGCCTAGTCACCGTTTATTTTCTTAAAGCACCATCAAAAAGTTTCTAATAAGTTTTTGCACTCCACATTATTTAGATTTTCATTTTGGCTTTGAAAAAAAAAAACGTTTTGGATATCAGAATTTTCGGAACTTCCGATCAACTTTGAGCGCTGTGTGTAAATCACAGACTGCGTGGTGTCAGGCGAATACTCAGATGCCCCGCTAACGTGACTGCTTGTGTTGGAATTGCCAAGGAGCCTGCTGTTTGAGAGCCATATAACAAAACTAAGATGACAACCCTGATCCAGCATGCGTCTCCACAGTTATCCCCTCAGAATTCAAAGATGACATTCCAATGATGGAAGTTGTCAGCACGTATATGTTCCGCCTGGTTAGTGAAGACACGGACATCTTATTGATATCACTTGCATTCTTTTTGCGTTAACTCATCAAAACTCAATTATCATGAAATTAAAAACAGGAAACAGTTCTCAGTGTAACAAAAGCATCCAGTGTATTTAACTCTGTGCTGCGTTTCAAGAGACCCACATTGTATAAGTGACAAAGCATTTATTACCCGGTTTATTGTGGTATTACAGAGCGGAGAGCGCTAAATAATCAATCAGTTAATGGTCTGTATGGCAGTTTGAGCACATCACATCCATTGTGCTTATGCTGTTAGAAGGATGAGCTGATAACTCCGGTGAATGTTGCATGTTTATTCAGAGCATAATGTCCTAAACTAGGGCTGACAGAAATCCTGAAAAATGCAGCTTCAGCACTGGCGATTTCAAAGTTGCTAAAATGTTTAGAAATCACTTTGAGAGGCTTTCGCTCCGAAAGTCCCCAAAGATAAGAGCTGGAATTACCCTCTGTGTTATTCCCACTTGATCGTCTTCCTCTCACCAGCTGTAGGTTTTAGAATTAGAACAAACAAACAAAAACCGTTGCCTCGTTTGGGTTATATCTGCGCCCTATCGGCTCCTTGAATATTATTTATTATTGTTTATGGAGTTTCCCAAATTCTAACACATTCTCTCTCTCCCGTCATCTGTCTTTTCTGGTAATTTTCAGAAATTCTGTAAGGTGGTTGTTGCCCGGTACGTTTATCACATGTCATGGGTGTTGTTCACCTTGCAGTGTGGCCGACTCACCTTCAAAACATGTTGCGAGTGCTTTTAGGTCCAGTCAAAAAAAGAAGAGGGAAGGAACTTTCAGGTGCAGGTTTGATGCAAACACATTGCAAGTACAGGTTTTAGATAAAGCAAAAGAGGGAGAGAAAGAAGAGATTCAAAAAGAGGTCTTTTTGAAAAACAGCCCTTAATCAGATCATGACAGGAAGTAGGATTTGTGTATAAATGTAATCATGTTCTTTGAATCAGCACAGAACTTTGTTAGCCCATGTTGGTGATTTGAGGTGGCCCTTTACCCCTCCTGGTTCATTTTTAAGTATGGGCCCGTTACATGAAAGCTCTAACTCGTGTTTTCTCTTTCTTCTTCCTAGGAGATAAAAGCACCGATTATGCTAACTTTTACCAGGGTTTGTGGGACTGCACAGGAGCTCTTTCTGATGAGTTGTCATTTAAACGTGGTGATGTGATTTACATTCTTAGCAAGGTAAGAAGACACCCCAAATGACAACTGTAAAGGGTGACTACAAGGCTAGATTTTTATGCATCCGGGTTTACGGCACCAGGGAAAAATGCCAATTGGAATTCCTCTAGGTCTTTGTTAACAATTGGGAGTTCACAATAATTAATTATTTTGTCAAGTGAAATATAATCAAATTTTAAACACAATCAGATAACAGGATTCAACTTAACAGTATGTTTACCTATCACTTCAGCCTTTGGCTCACATCCACACACTGCCTTCTCCAGAAACAATATACTTATGTGAAAGTTAACATTGTAAGGTATTAGGTTATTTATTATGTTTTTCTTTCCTCTTCCTTTTTATTCTTCTGTGTGCTTATTCTGATTTTGTCTGCCATTCACTACTGGAAGCACTGTTTATAGTAGAAGTTTTTCATCTTTATGTAAATACATTGGTGTTCCGACAATTTAAAAGCAATGCTTTTTCTATTCAGACAGGTTTAGGTGATTTTTTTAAGTTTAACATAGTTGTATTTGTAAATATGATGGCAGAGTCTGTTGCTATGAGCAACTCTTTATATAGAGATATGTGTAAAAAATCAGTGTCTCTGCCTCTTAACATCCTGAATGTTTGAAAATCGGTCTGTCCTTAGATCTAAAAGTCATGTTTCTTAATTGTGATGACATGTGTGAGCTCCATTTCTTTTCATACTTAACTTTTCCTACTGTAATATGGGGATTAAACAAACTCCCCCAGTCTACTTTATGAAGCTATTTGAGAAACACATGATGTATGAAAACCATTTAAATATAAGTAAGGAGAAGTTATATAAGTCTGGGAATTTAATGTGGTTTCTTGATTAGAGAAACATTCGTACTTTTCAGAAAGTATGACTTGCTAGATGTGGAAGAGAATTTGGAAATAAGGTCACTTACTGACTATGAACATAAGATGGCTGGTGGATAAAAATCGTAACGTAGAAAATCATAGAATATTTGAATGAGGAATCTGAGTGATGATCATTTACTTATTCTTGGTTTTACAGGTATGGGAACTTGGGTCAAGAGAGTGCCAGAGCCAGTACTTAACCAGGCATCTTGATTCCTAGACTAAGGCTTTCTACTTTTCTCTTGTACTCATATCTTCCTTCCTTTTCTTCCTTGTGTTTAATTTGAAACTGTTATAAAGTACTTACGGTGGGCAGAAAGGGCCCATGCCAAGAATCAGGAATCCAAGAGGAATACTATACAAGCACTTGGAGATTATCAGGGGAAAATATTTACCAAGTAAATATTGCCAAGCTGTGATCATTGCTAGTTGAGGCGCTCAGAGCTAAGACTCATCACTTATTTCTCTCTGTACTCTGTTCCTTAGTATGTATGTTTGTTTTTTTGTTTTTTTTTAAGGAAAGATGCTTTTAGTTCTTTAAAGCCAACTCTTGGATTGAGCCTATTATTGAGTATATAATTGTCCTGAATTAAGACACTTAAAAAAAAAGATTATTTTTTTTTGAGAGAGAGTGAATGAGTACAAGCAGTGGGGAGAGGGAGAGGGAGAAACAGATTTCCTGCTGAGCAGGTAGTCCAGAGCAGGGCTTCATCTCAGGGCCCTGAGATCATGACCTGAGCCGAAGGCAGACCCTTAACTGAGTGAACCACCCAGGCACCTCAAGACAACACTTTTCTTGAGTGAATTTCTTCTTTTTTTTTTTTAAGACTTTATTTATTTATTCACAAGAGGCACACAGAGAGAGAGAGGCAGAGACATAGGCAGAGGGAGAAGCAGGCTCCCCACAGGGAGCCAGATGTGGGACTCAATCCCAGAACCCCGGGATCACACCCTGAGCCAAAGGCAGATGCTCAACTGCCGAGCCATCGAGACATCCCATGAATTTCTTCATATAGAAACCAAACTGATAACATTTCAGTTCAAGAAAGGTTCTTGGAATTATTCCTCAAGTCTACTTAGCTTATAATTTCTTTCACCAACTTAGCTGCAACTGTGTTTAAAATTAAAAGGTTGATTAGCTTATACTTGGAATTCCAAATTATAGGGATAAATGGCATATAGTCATTATATTATGGTAAAATGTGAAACTCATGAAACCCACACAGGTCTGTTCTTAAAGCCTTCTTTATGAATCAAGCTGTCCTTGTTGCTGAAAAGCTCAGAGTATCAGCCTCTAGGATAGGCTGTCAAACAAGAGTTCCCACGGTCTCAGAAAATTGCTTTCTGTTATTATGAAGTTCAAAGTACAATCATAGGTGTATATTATCCTTCTCAGATCCCAAGGTAGGCACTTGCTCTTCTCCCAAACCTGTTTTGTGGAGGTTGTAATTTTATGTGTGAAGCTTAGCATAGAGCTAAGGTTAGTAGTGATTCAGCTCAAAGGAAGGGGATTATACTGCCATCTAAAATGTCTAAGTGCTATTATTTGGATATCATTTACCAAAAAGAATCCATTCTCTATCAGCTCTTCACAAGGCTTGAAGTTCCACAGTCAGCATCATTTCATGAGGGGCCTTCTAGAAAGGGTTATTTTATCTGGATCTCATTTTGGTTTTTGAAAGAAGAGACAAGACATCGTTCGCCAGCATGTTATCACTGTTGGCTGAATGATTTAGTACTGATATTTATTCAGCTATGGACCTAGTAGAATCAATCAAGTAAATCCTGATGTGGGTAAAAAGAAAGGACACTTAACTCTCCCTTGATGGAATGTGGACAAATTCTGGGCTGTTGATGGCCATCTTGGCTCTTGGTTTTCAGGTTGCTTTGGGAGGCAGTGTATGCTTGTCAAGATTCTTCCCTAATTTTGGGGAAGACAGTTCCAGATAGGAATCTCTGGAGACTCTAATAATTTTCTATTGCCTTGGTCTTCCAGTTTTTATGAAAATTTTGGCTAAAATAGACCATAAATTAGTATCAAAAATGCATTTAATATGTGAATGAAAGCAGTTTGAATGTTTAATACTACTGTAAGTACTACTTTAAGCTCCTCAAAAGAGAGTGAAAAATTGCTCAAAAGGACTTGTTTCTAGATCATGGTAAAGAGATACATTTTTTAAAAAGTACAATTAGTGTAGAAATTGCTAGCCTTGTTATATGTCTAGAAATTTGTTTCATCTTTCTCAGTTATATTAGATTTTATGGTGATAGGATGGAATCTTACCATTTTAATTTATTTTTTACACCATCTAGTGGCTTGGAATGAGTGGTGCAGGTAATTACTGCTAATGTACACAGAATGATGTCATAAACTTAACTCTAAGTCTAGTTATGGATTATTACTTACCTATCTCATATCAATAAGGTATTAACATTAATCATAAATTTTTCATCATTCTGAATGAAATGTAAACATTGTATATATAAAGAAGAATACATTTTTAAGGAGCCTTAATACAGTATTTGTAGAGGCATAAAAAATGTGTACTTTGTAAAGAAATTAATGCCACAACTTCTCTAATAAATAATGCCATTTAAGAGACTTTAAAGAAATAAGACTGAGGCACCTGGGTGATGCAGTTGGTGAGTGTCCAACTCTTGTTTTAGGCTCAGATCATGATCTTGAGGTCATGGGATCAGGCCCGTGTCAGGCACCTTGCTCAGCTTGAAATCTCCTAAAGTTCCTCTCTCCCTCACCCTCTGCCCCTCCCCATGCTTGCTCTTTCTCTCTCAAATAAATAAATCCTAATAATAATAATAATAATAATAATAATAATAATACAACTTGCTTTTCAAAATTAACTGATCTATATTTTGCAATATTTAATTATCACTCATCTCACTTACCTTCTAGAAGTTTGTCAGTGCTGAAAATACTCTTAAAAAAGGCAGCACAAGATAGTTTAAGAAAAGATACACTTGAAATACAAAGTTTAGATAAATCAAAGACTAAAAATCATGTGCATTATAATAAAAGAGGGTTTTAGGGCAGCCCCTGTGGCACAGCGGTTTAGCGCCGCCTGCAGCCTGGGGTGTGATCCTGGAGACCTGGGATCGAGTCCCACATTGGGCTCCCTGCATGGAGCCTGCTTCTCCCTCTGCCTGTATCTCTGCGCCTCTCTCTCTGTGTCTCTATGAATAAATAAATAAAATATTTTAAAAAAGAGGGTTTTAATTTTGTAGGTGAAATGACAGAAAAAGATGGAACCAGTTTGGCGATTGGGCTGTCTTCATTAAAATTCACTACAGAAATATAGTTTGACTTTAAAATTCGGTCCTCTTGCTCTGTTTTTGCAAGGAAGCCTTGATGGGGTGTCAGCTGTGCTCAGCCAGCCTGGGGGTGATTACTTTACTTCAGGCCTCTTTTGAGAATTACACAAATCTTAGCCTTTAAAAAAAATTTTTTTTTTTTAGTAAAAATCCAATGTTGCAATAAAGAAGCATAAGCAGATAACCTGCCCTGCCCCCCTTCCCTTTGTAACATTTTGCAATTAGCAGCTGTCATGTGACCCCTGGCTGAGCTGGCCTCTCTTTCAAAGTGTCTGGCATTTTCTAAGTTTTGACCTTGGAGGCCCACTAATAATAAATTTAAGTACTGCTTATCCGAAAAGGAGAGCCAAGTGACTTTTTGCATAAAGTTCCCTTCACATTGGGTCACTGCTATTTTTCATCTATTAAAATAAAATGTGTTATGGACTTCAGTAGTTCAGTGGAATTTAGGAATCTTTTTATTCTCCCCTAAAAACAATGGGCACATTTACAGGGACAGGTGAAAGTGGAATTTCTAATTTTAATGAGAGCAATGTTATTAGGGAATTAATTCTGAAACACACAACCCGGTGTCTATTCATTTGATAGGGGAAAATGATATTTGAAGTAAAAATATCTTTTCATTTTTTCTTTTAAAGGAATCCGGTTATTTAAAACTATGTCAAATTTCATTACTAGTCTACATTTCGCTTTTATTAACACCTTAAACATGGACATAATATTCTAGTTAATAGTATTCTCATAGAACTATGTTTATGAAATTTTAGAATTTTAATAGCAGGATCCAGGTTATATAGCTATAGGCATATTCCATTGCCCTGCATACCTCTTTGGTTATGTCATTCTACTTGATGTTCTGGATTTAGAGTCCTCTATCAGTTTATCTTTCAATCTGGACTCATCGGTAAATTGCTAACTGCATTCCTATTCTTACTTTTAAAGTGATAAATTATTTTTAGAGACGTAATGACAGGGGAGCTATGCTTCAGCAGGAAAGAAGCACTCTACTTTGTCTGGTATTAACAGAAAAACAAGAGAGTTAAGAGTCCTGGAATATTTTATCTAGTCTAGGACACATGTGATTTGAGCATTGCGGCTTTTGAGAATCTTTTTATTAAGTCAAAACAGGAAATGTAGGTTGACAGTATTCACTAATGTGCAGTAAAGGGGCTTTTTGTTTTGTTTTGTTTTGTTTTGTTTAGTGTGTATTGGCTGGAGGTTCAAGCATTGCCTCTATATCTGTTTGTGACTCTTTTCAATGATTGGTGAATTGAGACTGTCACTGATCATTTGCTTCTCATTGTGAAAAGCTACAGATTGTGCTACTAGGGCTTTTCTGGCTTCAAACTTATAAGTAAAAGAAAACAAAAATGACAGTCCTATCGAGCTCTAGTGGCAGAGTTACTTTTTAGGTCTCTTAGTTTTTCCTTTGTGACCATCTGACCCAGTGTGCCACAAATAGCATAGCCAACTGCTGAAGAGTAACTAGGACATCTCAATATAGGACATACATTGACGCTAAGCTAGTTCCCAAAATGTTGTTATATCATACAGCCTCTGGGGAAGGAGGAGGAGTATGTGTATTTGTGACTGCATTTGTTTGGGTCTGATGGCATTTAGTTTTCATGCTGTCAATATGGGAACATCGTAGGTACAGTGAGGCATGAACCCCTAGGCAGACCTAATCAGCACCCACCTTCACCCCCTGCCCTCAGAAAATGTTCTGGTTCCAGGCATGGGACTCCTCTTATTATCTCTGCACGAACAGCATGTTTCAGTACTTCCCTGTTTTCTCTTACGTAAAATGGAAGGAGTGTTTCAGGAAAATGTTGACAGATGAAAGGGGAAGGTGACTATGGGAGGCAGGCTGGAAGGCTCAGCCCCTGCAGTAGCTTGAGAGGTCAAGGATAAGCCAGAAGGCCATGTCAGAGATGCAAGCAGAGCAGAAGTGGCAGTGGAGGGGGCAAGGCTGTGTGGTCTAGTTCTGCATGGAATAAGCCAGAAGCAAAACAAAATAACTCTAAATTCAGCACGATGTTGATAAGTTTTTTTTTTAATCCAAAATTGAAAAATTAATGATTTTTATGCCTTTCTGTCCCTCCCACCCCCCAAAACTCAGAGACCTCCTTAATGAAGATATAGCAGTGTTCATTCCTTTGAGATGTCTCCCTCCTCACCCCTTTAAAGGCCAGATTCCCTTTGAGCAGGGTAAAGAACTCATAATAATCACATTGCCTTATAGTGAACCCCAACATACTCTTTTCATTGCCCTGGTTTTTGCTATACAATGAGTGGGAAGGGAGAAGGAGGGAACAAAAAAGGATTTGTTGCATACTTGCATTGTCCTTTTCTAGGCACCCAATATGCTTTCACTCTTCTGATCGAAGATCACCCTATGCAGTCTCTGGTGTGATCATTTTCCAGATGAGGAAACTGATGCTCAGCAAGGTTATGTAAATCACCTGAGGATACCAGCTAGGAAGTACCTTCTCCTAGAATCAATGCAGATCTGACTTAGGGCATTCTCTCTTTCTCCTTTGCTATGCCTACATGGGGTCTAGGAGTATCAGTTTCTCTCTCTTGATCCTGAACTCTTTGAGGTAGATACTGTGTCTTGAGTATTTTTGTATCCCTAATTCCTAATATCATGGCAGATATATGTTTAGTGTGTGTTTGTGAAAATACAAGTAAAAATAGGAAATAACCATGAACTCTTAAAAGAATTTAGAATGATAGAATCCTAGGGTTAGGGGAACCTTAGTGCTTGCCCTTTGCTTTGTAGGTGGGGACATCTCAGAGCTCAACGTAACAGGGGAAAATAAATAAAAGACCCAAGGGAAAAAGACTACTCCTGTAGAGACCTTAACCAACTAGAATTTGAGCACTTGAACTTCCAACTCAGCCCTGAGCTTCTCAGTAGCCAACTATAAAAGGGAGGGACAAGGAACTAATAATCCCTTTTAATAAAAAAAAAGAGGGATTGGCTTTTCCTAGATCTGATTCCTTTAAAAAAAAAAGCCTCACTAGAGTTTCTATAATCTTCACTGATTGTCTGACCTCAACAATTTTATATAATAAAGAGTACAACAGTGGCAGATAATACCCTTCACAAAAAAATGTTACAGTAAATATAACAACACACTTCATAAAGGTAATTCTGTGATAGTCCAAATGTGTAATAATGAGATTTATTGATTTATGTTAAGTATGTAACTGGATTATTGCGGAGTCTCAAAGAGTGCTATGAATATAAACCAAGAAAGTCACCCCTAAAAAACTTGGGGATTGCCCAAGGTTGTATATCTAGTTAGTTATAGAACTGGGATGAAACTCTGAAACTTCTGGGAAAATAATCACAAGAACAATGAGGAGTTGAAAGCCCACTAGATTTTCCTTTACACCTGCCACACTGTTTTTACCTTTACAAGGTTCTCTCTTAACCTCTTTGGTACATACAATAAATTCAACTGAATTCAGGTCTTCAAAGATTTGGAATCATTTGGTCCCTATTGTAGAGGGGACAGACATCTTTCTTTCTGCAGGTGGAATTTAAACTCTTCAGACAAGGCATGATCCTGGGGTCTCCGGATCGAATCCCGCATCGTGCTCCTTGCATGGAGCCTGCTTCTCCCTCTGCCTGTGTCTCTGCCTCTCTCTCTCTCTGTGTCTCTCATAAATAAATAAATAAAATCTTTTAAAAAAAAGAAAGAAACATGGTGAGCAGCAGCCAACTCCACATAGGGACAACTCCCCGAGTAGGAACAATGCCCTGAGTAGGAACAACACCGTGAGTAGGAACAATGCCCCAAGTAGGAACAACATGCTTCAGTTGCGAAGCTAAACACACCTCAGAACAAATGTTTGCTTAATCATTATGAAAAGTCTTCAAATATGTCTGATCTACAAAAAGGAAAAAGACCTTTTGGAAATTACATTTCTTAAGAAAACACCAAGGATTGTCAACTGGTGCATCATCCGAAATGAAGACAAAGTATGCTTCATCAACCAGTCTGTTCTTATTGAACACCTTTCGCATATCCACTGTGTGGGGCACACAGGTCAAGTGTAAGGCATTGTCCCAATCTCAGTGAGTCTGGACTTGGTTTTCGTTGAAGGGACAAAAAGTACATAAAATCCACTGGACAATAAATGCTCAGTTTGAGATGAGAGATGTGAGGACGGGTTAAATAATTTGGAGGACAATGCATGACAGCCAGGTAACTTGAGTCAGGTCATAGTTGCTGGTTTGGATTTGGGTGAGGTAGGGGGGATGTTCCCCCTGGGGAGAAAAGCGCTACGTGCAGAGGTGGGAATGAGTGTGGCGTGGAAGGTGGACCGCGTGGACCAGAGCCGTGAGAGAATGTTGCCAGCAGGGTGGGGGAGAGGCAAGCGGAGGAGTTTGCAGTTCCTGCACTGGGGAGCTGGTGTAAGCGCGTGAGCAGTGCTTGAACCTTGACTCAAGAGGCTTCTGGGAGGAACAGAGGAGCAGAGCTGATGATGCTATAACCCGGGGTGAGGCGATGAAGGGCTGAAGCAGTGGCGACAGTTGGAATAGACAGGTGGGTGAGCCTGAGAACAGGGTCAGGAGTCTCCTACCGGTCAGAAATACACTGTGTAGCAAGGCCACCTTCTACTGAATAGGATTCGAGCTTTTCTTTGCCTACCATCAGTCTGAATAGCAGTCTGAATCATCAGACTGAATAGCAGCTTTTACCATGTGGCATTGTAAATATGGATTGTGTAGCAGCTTGAGTTAAAGCAGCTTGAGTTAAATGCGTCTCGACTCTGGAATAGAAAGTAAAATTTTGTTAGAATAGCTGAATTCTTACTATCGGCTTTCTTGCTTGTCCTTTGTCTCTCTTGCTTTAAAAATGGAGCACACAGTAGAGGGGAGGGGGAATAATTCTTTGAATTAGCGTAACTCAAAGTCACACCTGCATAGTGAATTATAAAGTAATGAGATTGATTTCCATAAACCACTAGGAGACTCAGTGTCTTAAAGCAGGTTCATGGAGGGTGGTATTCAGACATCACGGAGGACCTCAGGGAGTGTTAGTGTCGAATTCCTCATTTATCAGCTCAGGAGACTAAGACTCAAGGAGTTAATGTGTAGATAATAATAGTAAAACACTGGGGTTGTCAGGTTCCTGTCGTGCATTTTAAGGGCTGAAATGATGGGCGTATGAGAAATGAAAGGAATTTTAGAAAGTTTCTAGTTGGAGATAGTAAAAAGGAAAAGATTGAAGAGGTAGCCTTGAAGAAAGTATTTTAGTGTTTTAAATAGGTATCTGGATTTCATACTACTACCATGTTCGTGAAAAATTGAGAATATCACAGTGAATAGTTGGAGAACAATGGTAAAGTCCACTGGTTCTGAGACTCAATGCATTTTATATTTTGTAAATAAAATTAACTTCATTTCTGCAAAAGGCTAGTATGTTTTAAAGCACAGATACAGGTTTGGAGAAAAGATGGGTCATCTTTCAACCTTTCTAACACCTGTTGCGTTCAGACAGGTTGGTAACTAGTTTCTGGAAGGGGTAGTGTGCATCAGGAAATCTTATTAGTGTTTCAAGTTTCTGTTAAGGCAACATTTTTTACCGTATGGTTTGCAGAGAGTAGATTAACACACTTGAGAAATGAGAATCGTGATGCTGAGAAGGATTCCAGTGAATGTTGGGGCTATATTGAAATGTAAAATAATACACTAGCAGAAAGCAAAGATTTAGTGAATGAGTAAACACAGACATACGTTTACTATCGTGTTGGTTTCACACCATCAGAACTAGTCCTTTCTCCCTGCACAACTACATAATCCCTTTCATTTATTGCTTAATAACTATTAGCTGAGGCCGAAAATTTTACTACAAAATAAAACAAATAAAAACTATTTTAATGGCAGGAAAATTGAAAACAGAGGAGTTGGAGCACAACTGTGCAGTGCTGCCTCACGATTATTTTCTCGGATTATTGGGCAAGTTTGGCTTTTTTGCTTCTTTGACTGCCACATTACATTTTGCCTGGAAGCCATCCATTTTGCAGATATTGAATTTCTTTTGAGTACTATTTTTATACACTAAGCATCACTACACCTCTGGATCTTGATAGCATTACTACGGGAGGAGAAAGAAGCTTTGTGTTAGTAATTACCTAACATTGTCAGAAGCTGACTGCAGGCCTCTTTCTAGTGATAACAGAATAACCGCATAATGTAGCTTTATAGCACATGATTAATAGAAAATAATTACACGTCCTACAAAGGGATGCAATATTTCTTATAAATTGACTGGAATGGTTTCCTGTAGATTAAAGGACTCTTCATTATTTTATCAGTCCTCCCGAAGCACAGTCACTTGCCTATGTTAGCGTTTTAGTTGATGTTAAGAGCCGAGTAGGGTGAAGGATACCAGATGGCAGACCTTCTTGTACCTGAGATCTCATGTGCCATAAAGATGACATGATGCTTCCTCACCTTTCAGAGATTTAGGCAGCAGCCCGGTATGGTTCTGTCTCTTTACTTATTTATTTATTTATTTATTTATTTATTTTTGTTTAATAACAAGATAAGGCTTGAGGGTTGTTTATCTTTTTGTTGTTGCTGTTAATGACCCACCTGTGACTTTTAGAACAATACCGTAATTAGTATGTGGATGGTACGACAACGCTGTACAGATTGTATTGTTTCCCACCCTAAGTAATATGTCATTTGTAATCAAATTTATTTGGGAACGGCAAACAGGGAAGGCAAAGAGGCAGATCTTCTTCTTTAAAGGGAAAGCTTGCATGGTATTGAATCTTGAGGTTCAAGTTTAGAATACCGTACTCCAAGAAGCATCTTCATTCCAATTTATAGGCTGCAAATGGTTTAATTGGGATTCATGTTGCTCAGGAGGCTCATACAGAGGATGGTAATGATAAAAGTAAAAGCTTCTGTGTTTGCAATCTTGTCGACATACTCTAATGGCCACAGTGTAAATCCATAAATTTACCTCCTAGATTTTTTCCTTGCTGTATTTTATTTTACCTCTTAATTCCACACAGGAGTATCCTATGGAATTCTTTACAAATGTAAAGTAATGAACATTCTGGGTTTTTACCCTTTTCTGATTGAAACCTGTGATATTTTGGAGTTTGATGAGCGAATTTCATATGCTTTTGAATTATTTTAAATTAAATGAAGCATTTAAGATTATTTGAGTCTGAAACTTTATGCTTTGCTGGAATGTTACTTTTAAGGGATTTGTTTGCAGCTGAATAAAACTCCTCCTTCCTGTTTTTGACTGTACTTTCTATTTAATAAATCTTACCAGTGACCGTCAAGCAGAATTCTCTCAGGTGTGAAGTATGCCATTGGTCCTTTGGTGAAATGATTCATTGGAAGTCAGTTTCTTAAATTTGGATGTGAGTGAGCTTTTTGAGAACAATAATATGCCCTTAGTTGAGAGTACAGATTATAGCCAACACGGAATATTATAAAGTGACTTGAGCATTCTTGTTTGTTATTTGAATATAAGCTCTGAGACCCAGATTGAGGGCTGTTCTCTGAAAGCAGGTTTGAATCTCAATACACCCTCACACTGAGTATGCTCTCTGTCTGCCTGTTGGGGGGGCTAGTTCTTTTACCCTTTACAAATAATATTTTAAAAAAAATAAAACTTAGATTGGTATTGGGTAAGAGCTCTCATATTCAGACTTACCCTGTTAAGCATCCTTTTTGAAATCTTACAATGTAGGCCTTTTGCCTCTGGAAGGTTAAATACATTTGTTTTGTGAAGCATTAGGCTCTAATTGTATTCATTGCCTTAAAAATTGAAAAGGGCAGTTTTATTAGGTAGCTATTAAGATATAATGGTTGCTAATCATAGCTTTCAGTAAGTTGGTGTTTTCTTCTGATAAACAGATCCTACATAGATTATAGTCACTATCACTGAGTTCGGACATCAGACTATTTTTGTCACTTAGATAGTTTTATCCACTAAATTCACACTAAACATTGAACTTTTTAAAAAAAGATTTTATTTTTTTATTTGACGTGGAGAGGAGGAGGAGAGAGAGGGGAGAGAGAAAGAGAGAGAGAGAGAGCGCGCGCGCACAAGCAGGGGGAGCAGGAGAGGGAAAAGCAGGCTCCTTGCTAAGCAGGGAACCCAGTGCGGGGCTTGATCCCAGAACACTGGGATCATGACCTGAGCTAAAGGCAGATGCTTAACCAACTGAGCCACGCAGACGCTCCTAACATTGAACTTTTAAACTTAAAAGTCTTGAGTCCTCTGCCTCATAAACCAGAGTTGTGCCCTTATTAGAATAAGTGTAGGGTTAGCCTGATGCCCCCCACCCCCCACCTTTTCCTTCCATCTTACTCTTCCTATAAACCTCATTCTGGTACAACCCACTGTTAAAAAGCCATACAGATTTTAATATGGTATTCTCTCTGTTGAAAGACTACATATCAATACACACTGCTAGTGTTGCTACATTTGTATTGAGGAATTGTATGATTTTCCTTTCTGATGGTCAATAGCATACTACTCAATACAGATGGTAAGTCTGTGCCAGTATGAACATTCCCTCCCCACATGTAACTCAATATGCATATGCACATTTATCTATGACTCAGATGTTGGAAAATCATAGCCTATTGAATTACTTTGGGGATTGATTTTAAAAATTTATCTTATATGAAAAATTAAATTTGGGTCCTACAGTGCTTTTGCAGAGTATTGCTTTTGGAAGATATTATTCTTGAAACTTGTAATTCATTTTACTTTGTTTGTATCTCACTAAACATAAATAAATTTGAGATAAAAATACATTAGTCAATCTGGCAGACATATGAGACTGGTTGCAGTGTGCTCACGAGGCCTAAAGCAGTGGTGTATCTGTCAGTGGAGGCAAAGGGGAGAATTGGAGGTAGAGGTTATCTCACACTGCAAAGTAAGTGCAAAAGTGACTCATCAATCACTCTTTTGTACAGCTAGATTAATATTTCGCCTTTATAACTTGAGATACTTTATTTCTTATTGATCTTCCACTGTAAGGGTGAACCTAACACCACCTGCAAATTCCTGCCACCCATCTTTTATCTAATGTAGTTTATGATTAGTGAAAGCTTAACAATAAATGCCTTAGGGAAGCTTTTAAAAGGAGCCCTTTAAAAATTATTTTGCAAAGCAAATGTTTTTGGATATTTATTAGCATTTTCTTATTCCCTCATTTACCTATTTAAAATATCTCTACTCATATATTAGATTTTTCTTAAGAAGGAGCATAGCTCTACATTCTAAATAATTTCCAGTTCTATAAGTTTAACTAGGAGTCAGTTCATTGTGAAAAGATAATTATTTCCTTGCTAGACAATAAGCTTCTTGAAGGCAAAGATGGTATCCTAAGGATTTTGGCTATAACCTTGTAGCATCTAGCACTGGTGTTTGCACAGAAAAGGTGTCTCCCAGGCTGTGTGTGTGTGTGTGTGTGTGTGTGTGTGTGTGTGAGAGAGAGAGAGAGAGAGAGAGAGAGAGAGAGAAGGGAGGGAGGGAGGGAGGGAGAAAAGAAATGGGCCTGGCCCAGGGAGCTCACTTCCTCCTGTAGTTCCATTTGCTAGGTTCTTATCCCAAGTGACTGTTTCTGTGTTCTATACCAAGTAATAAACAGGCTTGGTCTTATGCGTTAATTTAAATCTTTGCCTAACAGCATTTTTAAGTGTCCAGAAACAAACAAAAAGATTAAAATGTTTCAATTTGCAGCTCAAGCTCTTGTAACTTTATAAAAGGAAATAACATTTCAAAGAAGTTGCATATAAATGACATTGTACTTATACCAGTCTAAAGGTTAATATTGCATATTGTTTTCAATTAGGAATACAATAGATATGGCTGGTGGGTAGGAGAAATGAAGGGAGCCATTGGCTTGGTGCCGAAAGCCTACATAATGGAGATGTATGATATTTGAGAGTCCTGGGTAAGTACATTTTAATCCAATATTCTGTAATAGCTCATATGTTCTCTTGGTTTCTGCGTTATGAGTCTTTGCCTTTTAAAAAGTCTTTGTAGTTTTCTGATAGCACAAAGATCATGCTCTCACATCTTTTTCTTTTTTTTAAATCTAGTTTAATTTTTAAAATAACTTGATAGAATTTACTTTGGAAATAGATTATTTAGAGAAAGTCCCTTTGCTAATAACTGGATGTTATTCCAAATCTTCTCCTCTTGAGTAAAATACCACTCTTTCTGGCCTTTATGAGGAGCTGAAATGACAAAATGTTGAGTAAATATTCATTTTTCCTTAGCTAAAAATATATTTTTTTTCCTAAGCAGGAAAAGTCAACATTTCAACTGGAGAAAAAAATTCAGATGCAACTTTCTGCCTGCGGAAAAGGAAGAGTCTCCTGCTAGTCTGTAAATGCTGTGGATTTAAAATCATCTTGAGAGCATGAGTGGCAGCTCATAACCTTTTTGTGTTTTGTTGAACATTTGTCTTTGACTGTTATTTTATGCATTCATTATAACATTCCTCTGATGTGAAATTAAATAAAGAATATTAATGTAAATTAGATGCAAGCAGTAAAATTGTACCTGTTGCTATTTTGCGAAGAAATAAATGTAGTTTTTATTTACTCATTTGATTTGTGTGAAGAATTCAGCACAATTTTATATGTATAGTCACTGCTGCTTTTGGTATGAGGTGTAATTTCTCTTCAAATTGGATGTCAATTATATTTTAGAATGTAATATATAATTTCATAGAGATTTTAATTAAATATATCATGCAAGCTTTTGGTAGCTACTATCTAAGGAACGTGGCTTTGTTAAAACTTTGTAGATGATTGATCTTAGTACTGATTTTTCACACAGTAGTGACATGTTTTCATGCAAGAATTTCTACTGATTTTTACTTCATGTTAAATACAGCCACAGGAAAGAAAAAAATGATAGAATTGCAGATGGTAGTGTCCCGTCCACTGGGACGCACGTGCAGGCCAGAACCATGGCGTGTGCAAAGCCCTTCATCAGTAACAAACACCCTGGTTAGGTGACGGGCTTGCCAACATTTTCCACCACCGTTTTGTTTAAATTTAATAAAATAAAAGATCTATAAGAAAGCCCCTCTTGCATAATGCAGTGGCATAAAGAATCTTAACATACTCTCAAAATAAGAAGACCTAATGGAGCACTGTCTTGGCCTGTCTGATCGTTGCTATGCTATTAAAGTCCCACCACAAAACAGTAGAACTCCAGATCTGAGTTTCCTCTCTGCTTCTCAGAGCAATGAAAAGAAAAGGAAAGGCTCAGGGAAGAGAGCATAGAAATCATGGTGGGAACATGTACCAACAGGCTAATGGAAAGATGGTGTGAGCCTGACCCTGGAGGTATATGTCGTGCTACCTGAGCAAGATTTGTGGAATTATAACATTACCTTTTCGTGTATATTTGAAATCAAGGGTATGCCCACAAGGTATCAGTGTGCCTTTGACATAAATATATATATTAAAACATTCTGCTGATTGGATAATTGTAGTCACTTAATATTGAATCATTGATTAATTAGTAGGTACTACCTTTTTTGAACTTTTCAGATCTTTGCTTTATAAAGATAAAGATTCTAGCCATGAACAAACTGATAATATTTAACCCCCTTTATTTATATAAAACTATTTATAAACAATATCTCAGAACTTACATTTTACCATTATCTTCTTGATACTGTGATCACCAGAACTCAAACGTAATGAAATATATTTTTTAGTTTTAGGGATTGTGGGTAAACTCTAGTTTATATAAATTAGACATTGTTGAACCAGAGCTTTCAGAAATTAATTTGTGCACTTGTGAATCTTTTCCTAATAGAGAGCCAAGGGAGTAGATTGAAATCATCTCGGCAAAAGTGAGCCAATGGGAGATAAATTTAGTGGTCTGTTTTTCAAACAGAGTTGGAAAAGCAAAACGAGTTGTGGTTTCCCCTGAAAATGTAGTCCTGGTTGTGGATGCAGGTTTCATGCTTCTGGTTGAAGTGAAGATTTTAGTGCTGGGCCAGTAGGTGGCAGCAGCTTTTCATTGCATACTAAACCACTGGGCAACCCCTCCCCCACCCGGGCACACACTGGAACAGAATGTAAAGCATGTAAAAGATTTTTGCCTCCTTTTACAGTTAATCCAGGAGAGGGAGTCCTTTGCCAACTGATGACCAGCAATTCCAAGCCAGATAGTCGCTGTGAATGGTGACAATACAGAAATAAAGTGTTACTTCTGTCCAGAGCTCCTCTGGCCTTTGTTCTTGTTTAACTTGAATATAGGTGGGAGATAAGAAAGGAGACAAAAGATTGAAAATTAGAGTGACAGGAAAAATAATCATTACTTTCAGCTCATGACTACTTTATATTCATTTGGTGAAATCATTTGTACTACCAGGGAAAAAGTTTTCTTTACACCCTTGACAATATATCACACTCTCTTCAAGATCATAATAATATCATTAATGTGCATTTAAACAACATGGCTTGTTAGAAAATATGCTAATTGCTATGTTCTCATTATGTTTGCTTAGCTTTTATTTGTTTTTCTATGAATAGTTAGAGAGCTAATTTTTTCCAAAGGTGATTGTAAGTCATATTTTATATAGCATTTTGCTTGATTATTTGCTCTGTACTGAATTTGTACTCTATTGCCATTAGATCTTACAATAATGTTCCACTCTGCAAATTTTTAAGGTTCAAATAAAGTTTAATTGTTTGCAAACTGTTATGATGCTAATAATTCAACAGCCTGCTGTGTTACTAATGAAATTACTTTGTTATGATTAATTTGGAAAATAGTGTGTTGATTGTAGTAATTAAGCACAACAAGGTGAAGTAAATGATTCTAATGCCATCTGGCCTCCAAACTGAATGAAGAAATGAAATAGAGCTGTCATCTGAATTTATTCAAAGAAGTAAGGATAATACAAATGACTTTCATTGCTATAGGATTTACACTTAACCACAGCTCACCCCATTCTGTTTTTGCCACTCTGTTGCATATGACACTTTCTCTTATGAAAAACAATGTTGCTCAGCCTCGTAATTGTTTTTGAATACTTTCTATTATTTTAAGTCGACTATTTTTACCTTGTGTTAATTTAATTACAGATAATTACATAAAGTATCATAGGATCATAGAAAATTACTTTTCAACCATCTGTAAGTGAAATCTATATACGTGGGGGGTGGGTTGCTATTAGTGTACAAACATGTCAAATATAGCCTCTCGCGAAGAGTCGAGATTTCATTCAGTTGTTCCTCAAATGTTTCCAGCCAAGATTCCTTCCTAGCTCTTAAGATTTCTACCTTTCCTGTAATTTCTCCAGTCTAAACTATTGCTACTCCCTTCATAGAGGCTAGTGCCTTCCAGGGCAATGATTAAATGCAGAACCCAGAACTGAATTGTGTGGTAGGGATCCAGAGTTGCAGGTGAGCCACTGTAAGAAAACTGACCTTGGCATCTGTGTGGTTTAAAAGTTGGAACTTCATCAGTGGGACTGATTGAAGCATTGTGAGAATTTTTGACTTGAGAAAAGCACTTATAAATTTCAAATAAATCTGTTGTTTGTTTTTCAATTGAATAGAACGTTATAGACACAAACTGTATGGAAATCACTTCTACTTCTCTTGAGTTCAGGAGATGCAAGAATATTGGAGAGCAGTCTACAAGACACAGAAAGAGGTGGTGGAGATGAAAACATGATCGAGCCATAGACAGCACAACTTGACTCAGGTTGAAGGAATAGAATGACCATACAGAACGTAAAAACATTTGTCAGAATGGCTTAGTTTGTGAGTAAAATCTTGAGTATTCCAAAATACAGAGAGACAAGTAAGTAGCATATTAAAGTATCTTTCTACAAACTTAACCTACATGCAAATGCATAATTTAAACCATTAATCCTCTTGTTTGGGAACAAGCAATGTCTAGACATCCTCAGCTTCAACATTCCCGTTCACTGCCTTATAATTGGGTTCTAGAATATCTGTTAGAACCCCTGATGGCATAACATTCTGCTGTGATGAGATAAATACAAAATTATATGATCACAGTAACATGGAGTGACATTTCATTAACGCTGGGTTTGAAGGGCTTTCTCTTGTTTTCCCTAGTAGGATCTCCCCTATCATAACTTGGACACAAACATAGGATTTATTGCCAGCGGGGTACTTCAGAGTATATGGTGTGTGTCCAGTAAATATTTGTTAATTAGCCGATTTGGCACCCTGACGTATCTCAAGGCTGGAGCTTTAAGAAGGGAAGAGCTTGACTTCTACACCCGGTAGAGAAAATGCCTATCAGTTCATACATCAGCTTTCTGGATGACAACATTCTCTTTGTCAAAAGTTCGGTCCCTTTCACTGTGTCTCTAAGAGTATTTTTATTGTCCCCATGACCCCATCAACAAGTGGACTGGATTTGATCAGTGGCAACAGAACTGGGTGAGGTGGGAATGACACGAAGGTTGAGTGTGGCAGCTTGTCTTCAGCGGCTTCCCGCCTCCCTGTGCTGTTCGGCACTGTCACTCTTTTAAGGAAGGCACAGGTAACTCAGGCAGGGCAAGTGGTCCAGGTACACTTTCCATTACATTCCAAATCATGGCTGGCTTGAATCCCACCTGGCCCGTGGCAGAGAAGCCCTCTGATCTTGGAAGCTGGGGCCTTGGATGGATCAGAAAGGAATTTCAGAAAGTGGGAAGTTTCGCAGTTGCTGCCAAATATAACCATAATTCATGTCCTGGGAGTCTTTTTAACTTCTACTCCCCTATTTCTTGAAAGTTGTCTCATTGTGTTAACTTGAATGCTCTGACTCCCCAAGATGAAAGGACCTGTAAATGTAGAACGTAGCCTCAGCGCTCGGCCTATAGCCCCGGTATGCTGGGGAGGAGGCTGGGAGGGAAGCAAGCCAAAAAGCTTGTGGATACGTGCAAAGGTGTGAAAACAGAGATCGCCTCAAAAGCCCATTGCCTAAGTGCTTTTCTTGACATGGGAAGCGTGGAAAGTGTTTTCTTAGGTTCCTCTCTTCCTCATTTTCACTGTTTTCCTGTCCATTACTCAGGTTGTATAGGAACAACACTTGCCTCTTTCCTTTTTATCAGTCTCGACTTAATAATAGAGAAATATCACTCCTGCTGTAGAGTCAGAGCAGGTGCCGTCGCGTAGCTTGAGCAGCATTTACCTCTTGTTTGCGCCAAGTGTCACACTGGTACCCTCCAAAGAGAAAATTAATGACACCAATGTATGCCAATTAAAAATGACTGCTTTAGAGGAGGAGAAGATTCCAACAAATAAGCAGGTTCCCTTGCATCCTCTTCCTAGCCCCCTGGGGAGCTCGTTTAGCAAACCTCGTGTTCTTTAACTATCATGTCAAAGTGATGATGACAATGTGACAAGCAATAACAGTAGCCGACATGAACTGTTTGCTTGTTGTCTCACTCAGTACTTGAATCCTCCCTGCCAACCTAGAAGGTAAGATCTGTTGTTTATTCCCATTTTCCTGATTAGCAAACTGAGGGTAATCTGTCCTGACGTCCAGGAGGAGGAAGTTAGCCATGCCAGCCTCCCTCCCTTCTATGCAGCAACATTCTGCTTCCTGGTACTGTGACCAGTTCAAACCACATGCATAATTCTACTGTTTGCATGTGGTAGGCACTCAGTATAAGCTTATTGACTACTGATGATGACACAATTCTTGTGAAATAGTCTAGAGCACATGAAAAGTTCAGGAATGGATCATCGGACAGCTGAATTTGCCTCAGTTTGCAGTAAACAGCCTGTGGTGACTGTCTCAAACCCGAAGCAGCTAAGCCATAATGAAGGAGAAACTTTAACACAGGAGTATTTCCATCCACGAACTTCTAGTCTCTCTGAAAAGAGTCAGTCAAGGCAGCAGAGCGTCGAGAGAGGACACAAGGCCAAAGGGGTACTTTTCCGAGGATCTTTTCTCATCCTCTCCATCTCCACCAAAGTCAAGCCCATGGCAACTGACCAGCCAGGAAAGCCTTAGAGAGGTCTAAAAAGCAGCTGCTTCTGTCTCAAACTGTTTTTAGTTGTTGTGGGTAGGTGGCAGGGGGGAGTAAATCCTTTTTTTTCCTGCCAGTTTGAAGGATTATTATTAGCAAACTGTTCAGCCCTTTACAGTCAATGAGCAAACTTCATTATAAAACTTGTAGAATTTTGTAACTTTTAGAAAAGATTTTATTTATTTGAGAGAAAGAGAACACGAGGTGGGGGGAGGGGCAGAGGGAGAAGCTCCCCACTGAGCAGGGAGCCTGATGTGGGACTCGATCCCAGGACCCTGAGATCATGACCTGAGCCAAAGGCAGACACTTAACAGACTGAGCCACCTGGGCACCCAGGTATAATTCTGTAACTTTCTGGCTCCTAAGTGTGAGGTGTTACCTCTTGGGCACCTGTACAGGGCTCCAAGAAGGAAGTCTTCTGTTGTGTTTTTGAACAAATGCTTTTACAAAAATCTTTTTCTGTGTCAGTGGTTGGAGGCTAGCAGGGGTAGAGGAATAAGAGAGAAATGAGGACTACCATCCATTATGGGGCTCTGCAGTTTCACCAGAGGTGGGGTAAGCTTGAGCCCTTTTATAGCCTGAAGAACACCCCGAACTATTATTGGCTACCTCATAGTCCCAAAGAGGAGCATGTCCTGAAGTTCAGTCTCCAAGGGGTGTTTCGTTGCACAGAGTACTCTGAAATGTGCCTGCCATTCAGATCATGCTTCTGAAGAACAGGGTGCAAATGACCAAATTGTCTTGCTCTCCAGCTGCCCACTAAATAGATCCATTTGATGTAAATTAACCCGTCCCATCCAGGCCGATAGAAGACTCATTCCTAATTCCTGGTTCAAACCCTTGTGGTCTGTAGAGTCTCTACCACTCCGTGCTTTCATCTCCTTGCTCCACTTTGCTCCTCTTCCTCAGGCTTTCCCAAGAAACTAGGTTGTATGAGGCATGAGGGGTAAAATTCTTACCACTCTATGGAGTTATTAATGTCAGTCGTGCTCTCTGCTTTCTGGGAACCCAGCAAATGCAAGGTATATACCTGTGTGTTTAGCTTGTTACCGTACATCCTGAATTGAAAAACTAATATGTGGCTGCCTTGTGTGTGTGGTTATCTATCTGTTGCTTTTTGCTTCAGTGGGTCAGCATATTTATTTTATTCTTTATTATCATCTCAGGCTTGCTGTTTCTCTTCCTATCTAATTAAATGATTCCATTTTGAATAATTACATTTAAGTGCCCACAGTGTGCTAGGGGCATTTCAAACATAGCATCGTCACAGTCTTTTCCAAGAAGACTCATAACCTAAATAAAATAGACAGGACATAAACTCAGGGAAGGAGAACAGCCCCAGGTAGCCTTACGTTTGCGCAATTCTTGGCAGATTAAATCATTAGTGGTGTCCTAAGTCATGAAAGAAAAGGTTCTCTGATTTCGTTAAATCTGAATTTAAGAGACTATCTTGAAAATAAACTGGGAATAAACACACAAACATTACATACACTTGGAATCTATCTACCTACCTACCTACCTATCATCTATGTCTATAATTTTTTAAGTGTGCAGTTGGGAAGGTAGGTGTAGGTGCGAGGATTTCAGTGTTAGTCCAGAGGAAAAGATTGAGTTTTGGAAAATTCCTGGAATGCTTATAGCTACTGACTTAAGTGTGAGGGGAACCAAGGAGCTGTGTGTGTGTGTGTGTGTGTGTGTGTGTGTGTGAATAATTTAAATATCTTTTAGAGTTGCTGCCAATGATGTAAAACATTCTGAAAGCCGCGAGTGACCCCTACCCCTTTAGGAAAAAAACTCTTCTTTCAGTTGGGGACGGTTGCACAGCTGAGCCTGGGTAGTACGAAGACCATTGGAACTGGAGTCAGTCAAAATTCTACTTTCAGTTCTCGAATGCACTGTGCCTTAGGATAAGTTTCCTTGCCTGCAAACACCAGCAGCACCGTTCTCTCTTCCTCCCAGGGTATAGTTGGGCTCAAGTGAGGTTATATTTGGAGGTGGCCCGAAAAACCAATGACAGCGTTAAACAGGGCTTGCCTGCATTTGAAGATATGAGAACCGAAACAACGGGTCAACATGAAAATTTCTCCTTCACACCAAAAGCGAGCAAGGGAAAAAAATGTTAGCAATAAGCAATGGCTGTACTACTGTTCAGAACGGTGTTAGTAGGCTGTTGCTTTATTATTTTATAGCAAGGATCGATGTAAACCATCCTCAAGGAGTTTGGGATTAAATCCTCCCTGTAATCCTAAATGCGTTTTTGAATCAAGCCCATTATTTCTAAGCTATGGTTACTTTCTGTTCATCGAGGTTTCAGTAACACAGGAATGTTACTTCTGTCTGTAGAATTTTGAACTAGACTTTTCTTCTGATATTTAAAACCATCAATCGGAATAATAGGTTTGAGGTATACATTGCTTATAGCTGGTGGGACTCAGCATTTGAATATTTTTTGGTAACAGATAACCTAAGAAAAATACAGGTTCCTTTTGACCAATATCTATTCTCTTTATGAACCATTTCTTCCAGATGGGTGTCTGTGATTGTTTGCATGTGAATACACACTTTGTAGTTAAACATTTCTTCAGGTCCATATCTAGGAAGAAGACCATTTTATTGGACCAAATTAGCCTTGTAATATAGCCCTAGTCTCGGCTTATAGTTTGTGAAAATATGGGACTAGAAATCAGGGCAAACCAGAACCTCATTACATGTAACCTTAATGCTTTAATGTTATAACTTTAGGCAAAGCTAATAAAAAATGCAAAGGACTCTTAAATAATTTAAATTATCTAAAAAATTGAGCATATTCCTTCAAATAATAATGGCTTTCATGATCTGATTTTTTAAAAATTCATTTCTCATATCTTGAATTACTCAGAAGTGTAGATATCAAAGTAAGTTTGAGTTTATTTAAGATTATTAAATATATTTGTTATCATACAGCGTCTGGAATCGAAAATTCCATTTTTTAGCCTAGCAATTATAATGTATAATGTTATGCAGTATAGAATTCTAGCAACGTATTTGATAATGCCATTATAGCATAGAACTCATTTTTGGCACTTCTCTCTAAAACAGTGCTCTGTAATGTGCTTCCTTGATTATTTTGAATCATTATTCAGTTCCATTAACTTTAAAAACAGTCATGTGGTGTACCTGTTATTATTTTCTTTCTAAGATAAAAGCTTCTCTTATCATCATAAACTTTACTGGGAAAGTATTACTTTCACAATGAATTTTTCATGACTGTTTTGGTCAAGAGAAATAGTTGGGAATGCAATGAACAGGGGGAACCATGATTGAAGATCAGCCCATTCCTAAAACTTTTCCTCCTCTTCCTAAATAAGTGCAGCAGAGAATTTTTAGTTGCTAGCACACCGTCCTTTGCTTCCTCCGGTGCTGTGGCAATAAATACTGTATATTGATTACTACTTAATTCTAATGGAAATGTACTGAGACTGGAAACACATTATAGCTTAGCATTTAGTGCTTTTGTTTTTAAACAGTTTTTAAAATTTAAAAATTGACATAATTGCCCCAAATATGCTTTGATTATTGGATCCCAATCATGCTATAAAATTATTCTCATTTCATATCTTTTCTACGGATTATTTTGTTCACAATGTATTTTCCTGGTACTTCATTGCTATTTTTGCATAACCGAAAATCTGTCATTTCCATTTTAGCTCAGTTTGGAAATGCAAAAAGCATATTAGAGCAACACATTAAAGATTAGTACAGAAGCACAAAAAATGAATGGAAGGGAGCCAGGTGGAGATTTTAAATTTGGTAAAACTATTCAAGTGTGCAATTTTAATCCATTAATCTGGTCTGAGACTGCTTATAAGAAATATTCCTCCCTAAACGAGGTTTTTCTCATTTAAAACATATGGAGACGGGAAGCCTCTCACCTAAAGCAAATACTGGATTTGGTTTTGTTTTGTTTTGTTTTCTCGAAGAGAAGGCCGACGCGAGAGCTTCCCTAATCCTGCGCTATAATTTATTCGTAGTCAAAACCAGATTGCCATTTACACACTAGGTATTAAAAGCTAGTTATAGTCATTAAAGGTGGTCTCTCTAATGCTTTGCGTTAAGATATTCAATACGAGATTTATTTTCAAGCTATTTCGGGGCCATGAGAGAAGTTGTTTTCTTTATGAAGGGAATTCTGTATTTTACTTCATTATTTGTAGCTTTTTTTTTCTTTTGGTAAATATAAAGCAGAGCAGGGGAGAATGGGAGGTGGTTGTTTCTTTGAATCTGAATACAGTCTGTCTTCTTAATGAACCTGCTGCACTGCCCAGAAAACAGCTCCCTGCAAATAAACATGCTAGAAGTGATTTAGCCACAATGTCCAGACTGTGTAAACATCTAATTATTACAATAAAATTGTCAATAAATTTACATTACTGCTCCCTTTTCAAACGTTAACCAACTTTTTCTTCGCTTGATAAAAGAGCATAAATTGTATTTTTATGTGTTGGTGTTTTTGTTTTCATTACACTTCTTGCTGCACTCTAGACAAAAGACCGCAAACCTTAACGCCCCGAGTTATTCCTGGATGAAGAAAACTCCTACAGTTGTTTATGAATGTAATGTGCTGTGTTTCCTTTCACAGGGACACGGCCTCAGAGGCTTCACAATCTGATCTTTAGTCACGGCATTTAAAAAAAAAAAAAGCCATAAAGCTGGTATTGTAGTCGCTGCAGCTTTAAGAGAGACACAAAGAATTAAGGCCTCTTATAATCCACTATTAGAATGGGAATTTAAGTTACATTAGAAGCAAAAGATAAAATGGTAAAAATGCAATAATTTCCTTTAACAAAGATTACGTCCAGTT